>NC_138656.1:34859349-36326668 GCF_964273445.1 Streptopelia decaocto | reverse complement strand
AATAACACCTTGGTTTTCCTCCTTCCTAAGCAGCTGAAGTTATTTTTTTTCCAAGTATTCTTTCCATGTGCCTTGCCTTGCATTACTCAGTAATGTTTTTCTGCTTCCACTGTACAGTGCTTTAGCTTGCTTTCAATCTTCAGAGTTCCTCAGTCATCTCTCAACCAAGCTAACCTGTATCACTTTGCCTACTGCATATTTTTCATCTCAGTGTTCACCTCCTTGTCAAGAAAAGTATGCATGTAAACACATCTGTATTCAGGGAGGAAGCCTGAGGCACTTCAGTACTAACCTTTTTCCATACTAAAAATTAACCATTTAATCCCACTTTAGTGAGGTTTTCTGTCTTTCAGTCAGGATGGCAGCACTTCGGCTCTCATTCCATGAACACCTATTCTTCCGAGCCATCCCTCCCATGAGAGGTGAAGCATCTTCTGACCATAAATTTCAGTTAAAATGTCATCCCATTCTTCACTAGATTTTGCTAACTTGTTCAAGGATTTTTTACAGAGAAGATATGATTTATCAAATGAAACACAATCTGGCTTAAAAATATCTGAATGTTAATTCAGTATCTCCAAATGTCAGCACCCTGACCTTGTAACATCCTTTATATTTGTTCCTTAGAAAGAATAGGTTTCAGAAAAATATATTCCCCAGTAATCCATAAGATGAAGACTGACACAAATCTTCCAGCATACTTCAATACTCACTCTCCTTGATTATAGTTCAGCAAACTTAGAGGTTTTCATGCAGGTTTTCTGATTTCATTTTATTGAAGGCTTAGTTTTATTCAGTCTTTTGTATCTCTGGTTAACTGTGTTTCACATGTTTCCCACATCTCTGAACTCTCATCTTTTTGTCACCTTTATTTCATTCAGTGGGGCAGAATTACTATTTTTTGAAGAATTCCCGTTTGCTTAGGAAAAAACACTTGAGCCTTGCTGCTGAATCTGGCATTCTTCTACCATCCTGCTTTTTGTTGTATCTATATCTGTTGAGAAATGCTTCCAGGTGGCCTTTACACTGGTTTCTAATAATTTGCACATTTTAAAGTACCTTTTTCTGTAGGATTATTTTTTTTTTTACCAGATTTCTCATGACATAAAATATTTCTTGCTTTCTAAAGCAAACTGTTAGTGTGACAATTAATTTCTATTAACATATTCTGTTGGAACATTCATCAGAGTTTTTTAATGAAAGTGTCTAAATTTAGGTTCAAAAATAAGTAATTTGATTTTTCTAAAGCACTGAGCTCTCTGGCACCAAATGGAACTGCTCAGCATTTTTAAATCATGATATTTGAAGGTAGAACTTTGCTTACCTGTTATTTTTAAAAATCCTGACACATGTCATTTCAGAGGAAGAAAGCAAACTTTACATGGCACTCCAAATGTCCAAAACAAGCAAATAATATCCAAGAAACTAGGCTGCAATAACATTTTAGAAATATTACAGAAAGCAGGTCTGGTCTGTACATGCTTTAAGGCCTACTCATAAGCAAAAACTTTATGAGCAGAAATCTCAGGACACTAATTGCTAAAGATAACAGAGCAATTTAAATCTGTTCCTCTGGAAATAATATTAATTACCAACATTTTTTTTTCCAGCACTGCCACCAATATAACTTACACAAAGCTCCCCAGCAATGAATTAGTGACCTCAGCCTTTCTTTCCCATAGCTATGTACAGATTGACATACTTTCCTGAGAAGCATTTAACTTGATTTAATGAAGCTATCACTCAATAAAAGAGAAATGCTTGAACAAAGCTTCTGGAATTCATCAGGTAGGTGTAGCGTGGTTATGAAGCACAGGCTCTGATTGACACCCAGCAGTGACAAGTTTTTAAGACACAGAAGTTCAGTTAAGGTTTAATTTCAAAAAAACTGTATCCTTTTTTTGTTATTTTGCTATTTTTCCAGAATCTCCCATAAACCATGAAGTTCAAGATGGAGGATTTGCAAAGCAATTGTAAAGGGCATTCAAACTATTCAATGATTTTATGATTCTGCCACATCAGTTTAGTTAGTCTGGAGCCCTCCCTAGCTTTCTTCTTTGGCTTTATGTTAGTAACTGTGCCAAAGACTCATAAGAAATACAAAAAACAGGGTCAGAGTTAAGCAGATCTGTATTTTGGTTTTTATTATCAAAATAACCAAAGTAAAACATTTTTTTAAATTAAAATTTCAGTTCAGTAGGAATCTCTGAATTCAGTTCTGAGTCACTTCACACTAGCTGTCACAAATTTCACAAGTCCGTAGACTTCTTGACTCTTAAACAAAATTTTAATTCTTCAAGAAATTCTAGGGCAAGTCAAAGAATAACATCTTAAGAAGCTGCTTCAGTGCTTCACATGTTGTAATCCTAGTCATTCTTCTAAAGTCCCTTCCTCAAATAAATCACTTGGTTAATTCAGGCCCTGCCATGAGTCAACACAAAGATAAGAGATGTCATTGGTGTTGGGACCAGGTGCTGTTTCTTGGGACTGTCTGCTCGGTGTGGAAAGAGTTTGTGAGGAATTGCATTGAGTATCTTTTATATTCTATTTCTATTTTATATATATATTTACTAGTAGTGTATTAGTATTTTGTTATTTTTTTAAACTTTTTCTCAACCCTTTCTCAACTTTTTCTCCCTTCCCTTTCAAATCTCTCCCCTGTTTGGTGGGTATAGGGGGAGCAAGCAAGCAGCTCTCACAGTTATATTGCTAGCTTGGGTTAAACAATGACAGTAATTTATTCCCTCTGATGATCTGCCCTTCTAAGTTACCATTCCCTGATTCCTTGGTTACTACCTGTGCTAGCAGATGACGGTCAGTGCAGTAGCAGTCCTCACAACAGTGAGTAAAGTAACAAATAGAACAAAGGGAATGGAATAACTCTGAAGATAACACAAAACGCAAATTCCTACTAGAAAAGTGCTTGAAGACATGTTGTCAATAACTTCTTCAGTCATTGACAGAGCGGTACGTTCAGTTCTGGTGAATCTTTTGACAAGAAATCTAAAGCTCTTCTCAAAAGAGCTCATCCAGACTCTTCTCTGATGAGTCCATCTGGGCTCTTCACTGATGGACAGACAGACAGACTTCCTTGAGCTGCTAAAGCCTATTTATAACCCTGTCTTCCTAACACAACAGGATCTGCACCTACACCCCAAGTCTATCTCCATAATGATCACAACTAGTAATAGCATCTTCTTTGAAAAGAAAACCCGAATTCACAGCAGGCAGCCTCCTAACAGAGGATGTGGCAAGTTCCACAGCTGGCACGTCAGATGGGTTTCTTTGCCCTGTTGTCCCTGATAGGCTTGCTGGCTTGGCAACTCTTTTTTTTTTTTTTCCTGCTAGGAGCAGAAGGCTTAAATTTAAAGCCAGTGGAGAATCACATTTTGTTTCTACAAAGCATTTAGAAGAATTAGAAATAGGAAAGATGAGATTTGGCATCAGAAGCCACCTGGCAATGACCAGTATTATTAGGTTCCTGCATTTTTGTCATTTTAAAAGAAAAATTCCCACCAACTGTGAAGTCCAATGCAAGAGAAAGGAGGTGAGGGTAAAGAGGAAATAAAAATAATTTCCTTGTTCCCTTTTAGCCTGTTTGCATTGCACATGACCAAATCATTTTCTTTTACGTCTAACAGTCCCAGGTATACAAGCAGCTGAGCAACAGTGATACCACTACAAAGAATAAACCACACTGTCCAAATTCAGTGAATATGCTTTACAGATTCTAATGAGTTTTTATCAAATTATATCCATAAACTGAAAGATTTTGGTTTTATTCTTCATTAATATGGCTGGTATGGTTTGTCCATCACTTTGCATCTTCTGTATTCAGCTGGAAAATCAAGGTAAAATATGAATACTCTATAGCAATAGAAAAAGTAGGAGCACTTACAACCAGCCCGGGCTCAGTTTTCACAGTAGTGGGTACCAGTTGAGCCATATTGCGCAGGAGACGTGGATCCCCAGGTGCCAGTTTGCTTCCATTCCCATTCCCAAGGGGCTACCATGTGGGGGACAGGCCCCACGGGCTGGGTGGCCACCACACAGCACAGTCAGCACTAGAGGCACCAACACTGTCCCTGCAAAGGACAACCCCAGGTTTCTGAGGGTGTTGTCCAGTCACTTCTTGAATAACGTCAGGTTTGGGGCCATGATGCCTCCCTGGGGAGCCTGTTCCAGCTTTCCACCACCCTCTGGAGTGGTCTCCCTCCAGGAGACCCTTGGCATGATGAAAACCATGCAGTCTCTACAGTCAGCCCAAGAAAAGAAGGTTTCATACTGCTAGTGAGGACCTGAGCAGGTGGTATTTCAACTTTGTCAGCATAGATAAATGATGGTCACTTTAGGTGTGAAGTAGTGAGCTCAGGAAGAAACAATGTGGCTCTTCCCAGAGGAATGATCAGCGTAGCACAACTTCTCAGTCACCATGCTGGGTTTCATTCCCCGCAGGGCAGCAAGTATTACTCTGGCTTCACCTCCAAAAGCTCACTCTTAAAGAAGCTTTGTTTGTGACTACTCACACATCTTGCAGAAAATGCCATGCCTTTGTGAATGACCACCTCCATCTCCTCCCCAGCAAGGCAGGGAAAATGGTCAGTTTCCAGGGGTCTGCTTTTCTTGGGTGCTAATGAGAAAACAGTTTAAGAAGTGTACAGCAAACGGGTTAAAACATGAAGGAGGGGAGAGGGCTGCTCTACCAGGCTGTGACTTTCCAGAAGTCAGAAGAAAACCCTCCCTGAGGTTCAAAGGCCGCCCATGGCTGGAATGTGAGAGGAGCCTAGTGAGCTTCACTGCCCTTTTTGTGTTGGGAAGCTTAAATTGACCTTAAACCATCTCCAGCTGTGCTTTAGGAAGTCTAGCCTTAAATAGTCGCAATGATGTTGATTCTAAAATATTCCCTTCATGACTAATTCATATTTTTCCTTGATATTTAATCTAATTTGCTGCAGGCTAAGCCCTTTCATTTTTGGCCTGTTGACAAACGAAAATGACTAGTCCCTGTGCTCCTCTTAGTTCTCTCTGTGGATCTACAGATAGTTATTATCTCTCCCTGGTCTTTTTTCTGTTTCTTCAATTACTCCTAGAGCATAAACACATCTGCTACTCTTCTTCCTAGTTAACGGAGAAGCAGATTCCAGGTGTTCAGAGATGGCTGAAGCAGATGCTGTCAGCAAGTTTTAGGTAAATGCTACAGTTCCCATATGTCTCTCTGGACCAAATCCTTTTGTGTCTAAATGCTTTTAATTACCACCCATAGGCTTTTACTGAAATACTTATCCCCAGGGTGTTCTCTTCCTTGCTCTTCTGGGTAATATATAAGTACCTTCTCCCCTGCTCCTGTTGGCTTTCATTTAGCAGCTATTGCATGTTTCATTCATATTGTAAAAAATGCATACTGTACACCTCATGCTTCATATGCTCCTTTCGAAAGGCAGTGGGTTTGAGCTTTATCCTAAACTATAACATTCCACAGATCCTTTCCAGGGGGCTTCTCGTTCATATAATTATGTATGTAAGTATATATATATATATATATATATATGAAAATCTGCTCAACAAAAACTGCCATGCTATGGCCACTGAGTTTCTGGTGCTTAAGAAGCCAACACCACTTCGTCATTCTGGAGGGAGGCTTGTATTCTTTGTTTCAAAATACTCTGAAAATTCAGACTAAAAACGAGATAGCTTAGTGGCTTGTGCAGCAATTAGGGTGGCAGTCCAAATTCCAGTCCAAGTTTTCATAGGCAGCCTTGGGCAGCTATTTTACCTACCCAACATATCTCAACTTCACCTCTGTGAACTGGAGATAATGATCCTTTCCCACTTGAGCAATGTGATGATACTAGTGAGATATTTGGATGCTATAAAAAGAGAGCTAGGCAAAACTTGTTTGCAAATTATAAAACTCTCAAAAGATAAACAAAAGTAAATTAGATTTTATATACTTCCATTTTTGTCTACCTACCTCTAACATTAGAAATTCCGTGGAATTGTTGCTATTCCCTCCTGTTGTTTTCGTAACTGAAGCCTTGATCTGGCCAAATCCCCTAAACCTCAGCAAAGCTTTTTCCATGAGCCACCTCCCATGGGAGCTGGTTTAGGCACCCCAGTTGCAGCGTTCGCTGGGACAAACAAGCGAGTTCCTTGGGGTGTGGATTTCTTTGTGTTTTGCAGTACTGTGCACTAAGCAACATACAATCAACATGACAAAAATTTTAACTTGTATTAGCTAAATTTCAAAGCAGAAATCATCTGGGGGCTAAACTAGAGAATGAGAACTTCCATCTCAAAAGGATGATTTCTGTAAAATAAACACTATTCCTCACAGGAGGAGAAAAGGACAGGCATTCCCAGCTACTGCCTGTGATTGCTGCCTGTGTCCTCTAAAGCAATGATCCATGCCACAGGCCAATTCTTCCCATCTTGGTCTCACAGGCATGACCTATGAGAAAGCACCTAGTGCTGGAACATGCCTTTTAGAAATGAAAAACTGTTAATTTAGGCATATTACTGAGATTTATGTGAAGCTATCAGGGCAAAAACAAATCACGCATGATTAATTTTTAAGCCCTTGTCTCACAGAATTACTTAAACACGTGAATCCAAAATTTTTCAGATACTCGCAGAGCATTGGGGCAGTTTGATGCAAGTTCAGAAAGTCTTTCCCCTTAAAAAAGTATTGGGCACACTACTCACGCCCTGCACAGTCTCGGTGAGTGTACACAGTGGAAGTGAGGGCCTCCCCATGAACATGTGTACATAGTGAATGTACAGGCCTGCTAGATATAATATCTAGTACTTGCAAAATTGTGCTCATGTACATCAAAGGGTATCACAGGGCTGAAAATCCCAGGTAAAATAAGCAGTTCCTCAGAATCTTCCCAAGTTTTCTACACGAGAGAAGAAATAGTATTCAGGGGGGGAAATGCAAATATATCAACCTTGTTATCAAATATTTTATTTTATTTTGATTTTTTCAACCCCCTGGGCAGCAACGACTGTTGAATGTAAGTTTCCACACTGAAATGGATGGAATTATTCACCTATCGGCAGGTAAATAGGTGCCTGCAGGATTCTGTGCCTGCTTTCTGATTAAACATTAGTGCCAACGGCACAAGATGTAATTAGCATTATGGTAATAATGGCATCATCTTCTGTCTTTTTTTTGTTTTCCAGTCATGAATTATAAATAGGAAATACAGTGATGTCAGTCTACATGAGAAGAGTGCTGGGCCTGTAGAGTTTTACAGAACACTGCAAGAATCTTCCTAGTGCAAACAAGAGCAACTCAACATAAAATTAAGGGAACAAACATTATCCAGTCAAGAGTGTAGAACACAATGTTATTCTTTATTATAATATTTAAAATGGGCAGATTTACTTGGTCATAAATTAATAATTCAGAAGGTGTAAGAAGGCACAGCCAATTAGCTGCAGTAATTTGCATTTTTATGCTCCTTCATTAGTTTTCTAAGATTCTTCTCTTCTATTATAGCATTGCAAATGCCATATTCCAAAAGGTGAATAGCCAACCTGTTTTCTGTTTGCATGGTAATGGAGCCTCTTCAATTATTGAAAGATCAAACAATTTCATAATTTTTAAGACACAGCTTTGTTGCTACGATATCTCTTCTTTATGTTAGTTGTCATGAAACACACTTTTTTAAAATGTAATTTATTTTAACCTGAAGCAGAGTTTATCAGGTGGCCTATATTCTGAGGTTCCTAAAATCATGACTAACTTTAATCACGAGTGATCACTTGAAGGGAGGTATTAAAGTCCTTTCTTAACTCAGAGACTGACAAAAACCTCTGTGTATGACGGCTTTATTTTAGTGTAGGGTGTCTTTACTCTTGCGTAGGAATAAAGTAAGAAGGGTTTAATATATGAATTTTACTGTCAGGGGAACTTCCCTTCCTATCAAGGAGGGCAGGGATGCTCCCCCATTCCCCAGGTACCTGCTGACACCTGCACCTTCAAAAGCTTCCTCCCACCTGCCCCAAGGATCTCCCTCTAGGTCATCACTGTCTGTGGGCACAGTTTTGCTAAAGTTGTCATCTTTAGCTTCTGAAAAATACTCCTGAGGCCAGCAAGGCTAAAGCTAAAAGGCTTACTGCAGGCATGACTAAAGCCTTGGTCACCAGAGTGCTGCAGACCAGCTGTATTTGCTTCATCTCTGCCTTCCCATGCAGGGCATCAGCAAATCCCACTGGCTCCTCAGAGAGCTGCTCCTAACCTGCAGCTGGCCTGACACGTTCTTATTTTTCCATTTTTACTCTGGTATTTTCCTTTCCAAATGCTTTCCATGTGAGGCCATTTCATTTTATTTTTATAATTATTTTATTTTTAATACAGCCTCTCATTCCAGATGTAGATAGTACATACATACACTCAAGTATACGTATAAGTGAAGTAATGCTGAGGCTGCACCTTTATTTAAATATCTCTGAGACAGAGTTGCAAACCAAGGGGAAAAAATCTACAGTATAAGCAAAGATAGGATATGTTTTCTGAGGCAACCTCTGAAGGAAATTGGCTCTTCAGGTTGTCATGAATGCTACCAGGTGGCTGAAGAACCCGTAGGAAACCTGCCCTTCTCTGTTCACCCCTTTGGGATGTTTGTCTTTTGGGATGTTTAGCTCTTTCAAGGGGCAGCCTGGAGCAGTAATCCCCCAAGGTCCACAACAGCACTCCCCAGCCTGTCACAGTCCCCTCCATGCTGCTCCCCTGTCACACCAGCTTTTTTTCTTTTAGCAGAGCTGGAGTTCACAACATCTTGGAGTTTTTGTCAACAAACCATGTACAAGGAGGCATGCCTTCTGTCATTTCATGAAGGAAAGTGCAGACAGCATGCCTATAACACAGATCAAACCACCAACCGTAAGAGCAGCAGAGTGTGCTGGTGTGTTTTAAAAGGCTTTCTTCCTCTTTTTGTTAACTTGTTGGTGGAGGCTGCATGCGAAGGCCGGGCTCTGAATCACTGCAAGCAGCAAGGGGAGGGTGGCAGAGGACAGGATGGCTGGATCAGCTGTAAGAGCTACAACTCAACAGCAAGCCACATTATGCCAGCAGGTATAATGAGGTGAAACAGGTGCCAGCAGGTACAAGGAGAACAGAGAAATGGCTTGAGTTAATATGTACTTTTAAGTAGAATTGACCCAAAATAGAAAACTTTGAGCAAATAAAGGCATCTGAAACATAGTAGTGGCAGGAGTCTCTAGCTCTGCCCTTACTCCAGCCCCTCTGTTACCTCATCTCTTGTCCCCAGGCCCAGCCCTAACACATCTCCTGCAGGGCTCCATGCCAGGGGGACAAGGGTGGCCCTCAGGCAGGCTGGGGCTGTCATTTGTGTTCCCACAGCAGGACAGACCCTCCCGACTTCCAGAGCTAAAGTCCAGAGGTGCAATGCATTACTCTTTCCCCTCCCTACACAACAGAAATTAGGATCTCTGAATACTCTTCTCTGGAGATGAAAGACCAGCTTTTGTAATTTAGGTGAATTTCTGTTGTGTCAATCAGAAGAATCAATCTTTTATTCTGTAATGAAGAATTAGAACACTTCATAGTTTATATGCGTGATATCTATCTTACAAATTAAAAGTATCTGTAAAGCACATTTTTTAAGAATGTCATTAAGTCCTTGTCCCAGACCACCTCAGCCGAATAACATGCCCATTTCACATTTTTGACTGAAAGATCTTAATATTAGAAGGGATATGTTGATTATCTAACGTGACTTCTTTCATAATACATCTACAGGGCTCCCCTAAATTAATTTCTGTATCAAGACCAGTACTGCAGCTAAGACAGACTGGAAACTGATCTTGATTTTAAATTTTCTGTTCAGAAAAGGTCCACTGCAGTCTTCAGTCAATTCTTCCAGTGGTCAGTTCCCTTCTCTGTGGTAAGTTACTTCAAGCCTAAATTTCTCTGATTCCAGGCAGTGGATGTTTCTAATCTTTGCCAGAGAAATTAAAGATGCCTTTATACTAGCTTTCTGTTCTTCAGTAAGTTAAAGAGTTTGAACCTCAGTCTTTCATTTTCAGTGTGTTTTCCAGTCCTTTCAGCTCATCCAGAGTTCCTGTCAAAACCCTTTTTTTTTTTTCCTTGATAAACCAAAAATACCAAAGTCCTTTAGAAGAGGGTACCAGCAGCAGCGATGCAGCATGGCAGCAGCAGGCTGCTGGATGCCAGCACAGGTATGTGGGGGCAGCTGTGCTGTGCCCCACTTTCTCCTCCATCAGATGCATAAAGCCCCAAGCCAGACGTTGCCAAGGAGCTACAGCCCCTGTAACACCTTCCCTTTTCCCTCACAGTAAATCTTTGCCTGAGTAATGCTTTTATTCATATTCTCCTGATTATAGTCCAGTGATCATTTTAGCACTTTGGCTGTGGCGCACCACAGGAGCTCCATGTGTATCTGATTATCTGTCATAAAATCAAATCCTTTTCAGTCCATATTTCCCAGCATGGAGTCTTCCATCCTACAAGAGTGGCTCACACTGTTCCTCACTGCTTGGTCTTCCAAAAAACACCTTGTTCCATTTTGTAAAGAAATTCAGATTGCTCTCTGTCACTCACCAGCCTCATTTGTCATTAATTCTCCATCAGTTTTAGTGGTACAAGAAAACTCCATCAACAAATTGTCGTGTTTTCCTGTGTCATTAATACAGATAATGTAGGGGGAGGGAACCTTGCAAGGAACAACCCTTCACCATGATGGTTCCTTATCGACAGTTATAAGACCTATTAATTTTTAAGTAAATTCATAGATGTTAGGTGGATTTTCCGTTGCTTTATTTCTTAACAAAATGTCCTCTGGTGTGAATGCACATCCTTTCAAAAAGTTTATTACATCAGCAATATTATCTTGATTGAAAAGGATTTGTAATCTCATCAAAGGATGGTACCAAATAAGTCTGACAAAATTTATTTTTGAGAAGCTAATGTTGATGGACATTAATTGTGTTTGAGCAATCTCAATTTTATAGGCCTTTAATTTCCTGAGTTAGTCCTGTTATCATTTTTAAATATTGGCACAACATTAGATTTTTCCCAACTTGAAACTTCCCCCATTTCAAGATTGTAATCAACAGCATTAAACGCCAATGGGGGTCATTTGCTAGTTATTTTAAAACTATAGGATGCAAGTTCGTTAGACATGCAGATTTTAAAATGTCTTAAGTTTAATAAACTACTGTCTAACTGGTTAAAATGAAAAAGTCTACATCGTCATGTCATATGACTCTACCATCTGGCTTTTCCCAAATGCAGACACCAAGTGACTGAGGTTCTGCTTTTCATGAATTCTTTTCAGTTCTGCTATCATCATACAGTCACAGAATATAATATTATTGGGATTCCCAGTGCGACTGAACTCTTTTCATTGCATTTTCATTCCTATAACTGCTAACCATATATTTTGTCTTTAACATTTTGCTTCCACTGTCTACTTTCTAAAATCCAAGACAATTGTTATTATGACTGCTCCAGCTTTTTTTTTTCCACTTTTCACTATGATTTGTAGATGTTTTTCATTTTACTTTGACCCATACTGTTCGTCCCTTAAGTCGCTGCAACAACATCATTCTGACATATGCAATTTGGGCATCTAATAAAAAGTTATTCAACAATGGGCAATTATCTTTCTAATGTTTCTGTTTACCTTTTCTCCAGTTGATTGTCTCAACATTTTTTTCAGCTTTATTAAATTGCCCTTTTCAAAACCTCAAGAATATGTATTCTTGGCAGAAATCACAATAAAAATATAATCATGATAAAACCAGTTTAATCTTTTTATTCAGTTCTGTAATTAACTCTTCCCTCCATAAGGTGCTGTAGAGAATTCTGTCCTATCAGATACAATATTTGTTTAGATAGGAAACAGTTATGCATAATTATAAAAATTCAAGGGGCGCCTTAAAATCAGAAGCCCATGTCTCATGTCTTTCAGACTGACATCAATCCATAAAAATAATTGTTCTTGCTGCATACTGTAGCTCAATGGTTGTACAGACAGTTGCCTTATTCTCTAGTGTGTTTGGACATTTCTAGCAGAGCAAAGCTAGACATCTTTCTTGTGCTTTACCAATGTTACTTCAGTCCTACAGAATCCTTCTAGTTTTTTATCAGTAGTCAGTAATTTGGACGTAAGCAAGGCCATTTTAAAACATTCTCTCTCCTACTGCTGCATTTTTCATTCAATCTTTTCAACACAGACTGTTACAGCAAGTAATTTGAACATTATGAGCATGGGAATCTTCCTATTTGCTTTCAGAAGACCTAGCTTTTTGCTTATAAAAGATAAATTTCCACATAACAAATGAAATGCTGTACATACTAGAATAAGTTAAGTTTTAATTAAGATGTGTTGTTAAACATTTTTCTGTCCAACTCTTATGGTTATATTGGGCGTAGACAAGGTCAGATAACTTAGCTAAGTTAGCATGAAATGCCAGAAAAAGCAGATATTCCATATCTATTCCTCTGCACTTCATTTTCTTACAATCACGCTCCTGATTATAATGAGTATGAAGTATGACTGAGTCTAGACAAATGTGTTAAGAGCTTCTGTTAGCAAACTTCTTGGTACAGCTGTCATTATTTTTTTAGGTTGCTATGGAGACTTACTAGTTTGAGGCATCACTGTTTCAACGATTTTCCATAGCAATACTGCTTTGACTCCTGTGCACACCCCAAAACAACCATGAGCGTCCTCCAGGATAATTTATCTCTAGTTGAACATACTAAAATATCCACAATAATTGCCTAGAAGATGGTAGCAAGCAATAAGACTTCCTAAAGGACTGAGCTGATGACCTACTTGCTAAAACTATTGTTAGGTAGAAAGAGTTTCATAATTAAGATTTCAGTTTAAAAAAAAAAAGTAAAAATACATAGCTGGGAGAAAATAGGAAAGGCAGGATATTCTGTCAAAATAATACTTCTATGCTTTCCCAATAATTTAGATTCTAAACCTCAAGACCTGACTGCCCCTGGTAAATCTCAGACTTCTGAGAAGTTAAAATATTCAATTCTGTCAGGTTTCTTCTCTTCTTCTTTGTCCTCAAACAGAAGTAACTGTTTTATTTTTCCTTTTTAAATAATTGTTGCTTTGTGGAATTGTAGAAGGAATATATTTTAAGAATTGCATAGCCCAGCGACAATAGTGTCAAAAGACAAAAATCATAAAATAGCTTTACATGGACAAAGCACACAGCTATTATATGGATGAATGAAAATCTCACAGTGCAGCCATATCAAATATTCTGCTCAGAATTTAAAACACTCAGGGCCTGATATGCCTTTCACTCACTGCACAGACATATAAACAGCCAGGAGTAATTGGTTTTGTGCTGATGGAAGCAGAGTGCAGGAACTCCCTGCAGGCTGGGTGTGTGGTGGACCTCACCTCCCAAAAGTGCTGGGGAGGGGAGGGAAAAACACTGGAAAGTTTGCTTCCTGCCATTTATTTTCACTGATGCTCCTCAGACTTTTGTTGCAGCCTCCATCCCTGGCTCCTTTTTATTCAGTGGCATTTTATTAGAAAATCCAATACTGGCCAAAGTTTGCAGGATGGACAGCCAACCAATAGAGCTTTCCAGAGACAAAAAAAAGAGAGCAGTTCAAGTGAAAACCAAAAGGAAAGTCAATCAAATCAATTTTTGCCAGTCCAGTGGTACTTCAGACTGTTCAGGTCAGTGATTCAAAGATCTGATTCATTACACAAAAAGGCCAGAGAATAATTACTTCTGTGGAGGAAGAGGATGAGGTTCTCCTTTGACTGTTCAGCCCCGTGACTTCCATCCCCTTGGTGAGCAGGAGCGGAGTAGTTGCCCTCACACCCACCTGCAGCCCTCCTGTGGGGCTCTGAAGGAGCAGCTGCTGTCCTGTTCCCTCTTACTTCTCATCATCACTAACATCCATGTGCCTCGCTTGCTTTCTGCAGCTCTCAGGTAACTCAGGGCTACAGTTGGATATTTTTTGTAAGTTTAGCTTTTCTTTGCCAGTTTACTGAAGCCTGTTGACAAAAAAAAACAATAACAACAAAACCCCACCTCTTTCTGATTTTCTCCTAGCAATTTTATTTCACTATTTGGAAGAAGCATCAATAGGTATCTCCATTTTTTTAGATATGTCCTGCTTTTCATTTTCCTAATGTTTCACATTGCGAGCTGATTTTGTGTGCTGGTGTTTTGCTTGCATTGCCAATATATTTTCCACTAATGTACCTCTTTGTAAGCACACGCAGACCACATGATGCTCATCTAAGAACTTTTTTCTATAGAATTCATGCCCAGTGTGTCAACAGCCCTTTGGTTTACAGCAAGCCTACACTGGGTAGCAAGCCTCTGAGTGGATTTTGAACTAGTGACTAACAAACCGAGTGCCCAAACTGATGCTATGGACACAGATGTGTAAGTTAACTAAATTCTGTGACAAGGAAGCAGAATAGCACTTGCATTTATAACCATGTGGGAAAGTGTTATCAGCATATGACATACGGCTTAATTTTTTTTCAGAAACAGGCTTATGTGGAATATCTCTATTGCAATTCAAGAAGTAAAGCTGTAAGATTGTGGTACCTGGTGTAAATGGGCACTGTACGGAATATGTGGAGTAGTACATAACGTATTTTCCCTAATACAGAGTATGTTGACATTTAAGCAGATAAATCAGTGCAGTTTGATACCACAGATCTGTGATGTTTTGCTCTGCAGTCTGAAAACATTCTGTATGTTAAGGTTAAGGCAGGACTTGTGCCTCCAATCATTTTAGTTGTTTATATATGGGCATGAAAATGACCGTGTCAGACCACAGGTACAGAAGCCTAAAATAGTCCATTTAAATTCATAAAATCACCCTCTAAACCTGTGATAGTGTGGAAAAATTCTGCTTACATAAGTAATGTTTTACTTTGAATAAAAATAGTCCGCAATACATGACAATAACAGCGCAGCTAAAGTCTGAAGTATCTATACATTCAAATACCATTAAGAAATGAAAAGTGGGCTTTTCAGTATTACTTCAGTCTCTGAAAAGAAAAGCAAAGTCAACATAGTTACAGTGTGCAAGATGGTAATAACTAAGAATTGAAAAAAATCTAGCTTTCTGATTAATTTGTTCCTAGCCCAAGATAATAAAAGCATAGTACTTACAAAAGGATTGCATTTAGAGTTGAGAAAAAGTGTTCCTGAAATCTCTCAAACCTTTTAGGTGGAATACACCAGAAATTGAGATATGAATATTTGTTTCTTTACAGCAGTTAGAAGTCATATTTTGCAAGGAAATTTTTCATGATTCATGTGACTGAATTCATACCAGCAACTCAGAGGCAGCTGTGAAAAGCACTATCATACAGAACTGATCTTACGCTATAAATTATTATAGATTAATTGCACCCAAATGATTGATCTCTATAGTCACAGATGGACTCTCCCCCCGCTCCAGACTGACAGGAGTCCCAAACTGAAACAGGCATAAACTGAATGGCATTAATCAACATGGAACAGAAAGCTCAATGAGACTTCCATGCCAAGGGAAATATGCCCTTAAGGCACTAATCAATCAGAGCTGAGTATGATTAAGAACCATGAAGAAATGACTAAAACTTGGAGGAAATGGTATTTGAGCAAAGGTGTAGCTCTGCTTGCACATTCTGACTTTTGACTACTTAACTGTGTAATTTCATGTTTGCACAGTACATTGCAGGAGCATGTGTATTGACACTGTGGCTATCAGCAGGGAATAAAATTAGGACCAATGAACAAAGAAAATAACTAGCTGCTATGCTTCATTTTAAAAGACTCCATCTACTGAATATGTGGGACCAGATTTCATTACAGTCACCTCAGGAGACACCCGAGTGCCCGTGGGGTTGGACAAGCTGGCCGAGCTCTATCTGGCTGGTGTTTGGGACAGGGATGTACCCGTGGTCATTCTGCCTTCTCAATGCTGACGTGCACTGGGAACAAAAGCCTGCTGCAGACTGACAGACAAAATGAGATTTCAATCACAATAAATTGTGGAGATCTTCAATCCTCTCCTTTCTTGCAGGGAAATAATGAACAAAATTAACATGAAATTACTGAAACTCCACTGAGATGAACAGAATAGTTCCAATCTTATTAAAACTGTTCAGAAAGTAGCTCAGGTGTGGGGTTTTTTGTTTTTGTTTTAGTGTTTTGGGTGTTTTGGTTTTTTTTTGCTATGTTACATCTCCATATTAAAAGACTGACATCTTTGACATCTTCACTTACGTCAATCTTTTGTTCCACTTTGATTTTTCATAGAGGGGAAAAAATGCTTAATACAAAAATCAGTATAAATGAAATAAAAATTGGTTTGCCAAAAACCAAATAGGCTTCTCTTTCAAAAACAGGATTTATATTATTTTTTAAGTAAAGAGAGCTCATCCTTTAAAATAGCTGTCATGAGAAACTTTTAACCAGATTCTGCTCTATTCTGTTTCAGGATCTGTACAAAAGAACTTAATTCCTTCTGTAGTGGTTACACTTGGTTTACCTTTATTTTTGGTTCTCTTCACCAATAAAACAAGTGTTGAAATACAGATTTCTTTAAAGAAAAAGAAGTTGGAAAATGCAGGTAGTCATGATAATGATTAATGATATTAATACTTCCAATGGCATCAAGCTATATCATTTCTATGGACAGCGGAAGGATCCTTCTACTCCATATTTCAGGTCCTGATAGCATTTTGATACTGGACCTGATACAGGGAATCCCAAGTCATTTGAGCTGTTTCACCTCCCTGTAGTGACCCCACGTACTTTGTAGCATTTATTACTGGGGAGCAATGGGGAGCCAGAGGTTGCCCCTTTTGTAGAACAAGAGGTGAAACCAATCTGCCCATTCCTCCCTTCGAATGCACAGCCACGCCGCCTTGGGAAATGCTCTGCTAAACTGAGCCGTTAAGCGATTCCAAGGTTTGCCACTCACTGTTTTGAGGTGCTAGTTCTTTTTCTCAAGCTGATGATCCTTAGATTATAAAAACCTACTGTTTCTGCCAGTTAATGTAGGAAATCCTTTCGTTCAAGTCGCAGGTGCCTGTGCAGTAAAACTGAAAGTCTGGATCCAAACACAGCTGATGACTCACTTGGAAAGCTGCTACAGCCACACATAACAGCACTTGTAATAGAAACCTTTTTTAAAAACAATAAAAAAAGGAGGAGGGGGAACAACACAAACACAAAAAACCCACCATATTTTATGTACAAAAATGAAAGTGGATTCTCCTTCATGTATGTTACTGACCCCTATATTCACTGTTGTGTTTTTCCTGCCTAATGAATTTTATGGCTTTAGACTCTTAAGGTGAAAGAGTAAGAAGTCATCCCCTCTCTCTTGCTACAAATAAATACTAGATTAATTGCAAATGTAGATCTTACAGTAGATGTGCATTCGGTCTGTATTATGTTAATTATACCTCTGTACATCTGCCACCCAGTTAGGTCCCAATGTAGTCACAAAGCTTCAGTGGCTTTATACAACTGTAAGGAGAAAATAAATTATAGTTCTAATGAGAGCTCAAACTCCATAACAGAATTTGCTGGAAGAAATACTAAAATAATTCAAACTGGAACAACTCGGGAATAAAAGAGAATATTTCAGTATGTATTGAAACATGACCTAAAAATGCCAGTAAAGTGCTCTGCTTTTTCTATTATTTGAACTGCAAGAAGTCTCTGTACTCTCTAGAGTAAAAGTAAGTTTTCACTCCTGGTAAAATCACAGCATGTGGATTTTTCAGTGTGGTATATTTTATGTTTCAGAACCTCAGTTTTTTAAATTGACAATTGTGTTTGTAAAACAGAAGAACTGATTCAGGAAATGTTCAAAATGTCAGCATTTGTCCTTTAAAGATGAAGCCTCAAGAGAACTAATTAATCAATATTCAATCTCTCCAACTAAGATCTTATCACCTGGGGGGTGTGGGGGAGAGAGGGAGTAAAATGTTCTAAGACATTAGCACAGGATATTTGTTAATCAACTTGCATCAGGAAATATAGAGATGGGGGGAAAAAGGGGCTTACTGTGTAAAAAGTCAGAGACAAAAACAGGCAACACGCATCACAAATTCACATTTTTACTGTATTTGTTTGCTTTTGAACTTGTTCTGAAATACTGGGTTAATACTGATTAAAAATAAGCACACAACAACTGCAGAAGCTCCACTTTTCCAATTGCTCTTGTAAGGAAGACAATTGTCCTACATATGTAGAGTAACCCTGGAAGTGAGAGCTATATTAGCATTCCTGCTCATGACTTTCTGAACATTGCATGATGAATGACTGTTTGGGGAATCACTCCCAGCTCTTTGTTTTCTCTTGGAGATAGAAGGCGTGTTTGATACTGTTATGTTATCTCCGCAGCATAGCTGCAAAGCAATTCTAAGAAGCAAGGTAAATTAATTTTCAAAAGACAGCACATTCCTCCACGTGACACAAAAAAAAGACAAGTCACATTTCAGCTTTTAGTTAGCTTATGAAAGCTTTCTTTTAGTTATAACAAGTAAGACTTTAACTACAGAAACAAGACAAACAAGCAGAGGAGGCCACAATGCCTCCTTAAGAGTTTATAAAACTGCAAGTATGATCTTCAAAGTATTGGCTTGAGTCTTGGTTTGTTTGTCACATGTGACATGTGACATATGTATGATGGGTCATTTATGGTCGTGCAAGGCAGGTACGATATACTATGACCTAATCCTGAACTCAAGGACAGAAACAGTTAAAGAAAATACATGTGCCTGCTAATGTCCCTGCAGTAAGCTATATCGTATAAAAAATTATCACAGAATGGCATGGTCCTCGTTCTTCCTAAAGTAAGTACCGTTGGTTCACCAGTAATTTCAAATTACTGATATGACGTAAACTTGATAACAATAAAAACAAATCCATAATGTTCTGTAAAGGGTAGCAAATCAATTTTATGTTTTCCGTCACTCACTTAAACAGTCTGGCTTACTTTTGCACAGATAAGCAGCAGTTTCAGGTGCACAAACAGCAACACATCTGAAAGGAGCCTTATTCCCAAAGGTGTAGCAGCCAATATGATTTGGACTAGGTCAATATATCCTTTCCAAGGTATTTTCTTTTTCAAAAGAGTTTTGGATATGTCCAGAGATTATCACAGAGAGGGAGAGAGTTCAAAGGCTTTCAGAAACTGAGTTTAAGAAACATAATCAACACATACATTGTTTGAAGTTCACACCATAAAAACTTGGAGTGCGTGACAAAATCTCAAACTCCAAAAATCAACAAAAGATCTTCAAATATAATGCCAAGAATGTGAAATGCATCCGTTGCTTAGGTGTAGTTAGAGCAAGTGAGTGTTTTAGAGAACAAAAGCGAGTACCTGGCAGCCATCTGTGTACATGTTTTTAACCCCAAAACAGCTGCTGCATTTGACTGCACCACTAAGAGAGAACGAGTCTCCTCTTTTCCCACTGGCCACTATATTAAGCAGCTCGCTGTAATTGCTGCACAGCACTTGGCAGTAGCAGGCATGGTAACAGTTAGCATTAATAAAAGTAGAAACTGTTCTCACAGTTGCGTGTCTAGCAGTCGCATGTGTGAAACATATCACGTTTAGTGTAGACAAACTGGACACCTACAGCACGGCTGCAGATTGTGACAGAACAAATATGTTCAGCTAAGTGCGCATCCATGTGACCACATATAGCATTGGAAGTTAAGTAATTATTGTAGTAAGAAAATATACAAGTATGATGATTACTGAAATCATCGCTTATTTATTTTGTGTTCTTTCAGAGCTCAGTGTTGCACTACTGAAAATTAATAACTTTGAGAGACGGTTTTAATTCAAACATTAATGTCTTACTGCATTAAAAATAATGTGGCTATATGTATGTTTGGATAATTTTTCCCTTCTACCTTCATCCGTAGGGAAGGAATGAGTCAGAGCAGGCAGCATATAGCTCTATCTGTACCTGTCTATTCCCAAAATATCACAACAAATATTTAAGGATCTTTTCAAGTGACAGAAGTAAAGGTCAGGGTCATAGCAAAGGGCAGTTTGTGGAGGAGGGGATTAGCATTTCTCTAAGTGATTTCTTCTTCCATCTATTTTTTTACGTCCTCCATAAACAGACCTCTCTAATTTCAAACACATTTTTTGAATTCTGCATAGAAGTCAGTTCTAAAAAGGCATCGTCCAAAATAAATGTTTTTCTTGGCTCATACATCAGCTATCCTATCATTTCTTTTCTAGTATAGATATGGGTGGGAGAAGGCATATGTGTGTGTATATTCTGTATATACACAAATATCAGTGTAGCCTCTATTTAGCATTCTGTAGTCACACAGTACTTACGCAAAGGTATTGACTAGAGAGCTTTGCTACTAAGGTTTTTTTTTTACTCTCTATTTAATTTAAAAATAATTATTTAGCAGATTGATTAGATAAGCATTTATCTGTTTTATCTGGCTGGTAGGCTAATGCCAGAAGAAAGTTCCAGGTGCTCAGCTCCTCTACAAAACAGATCTTTATTTTGCATATCCAAATAGAGGGCAATTCTCCAGCATCCCACACACACACTGAATTCTCCTCTTTTAAGCAGCTGTAAACTGTGTGCTAGGTCATCTCTGAATGCATACAGACTGCATTCACTTTTCATTTATTTTTAAAGATTGCTTTTAGATTAGAAACTGGTAAATGGCTTTGTGGAAGGGTGACCCCTTCACTGCCACCCTCTGCCTTGTCACCATCCAGCAATGAACAGCTGCTTCTGGAAGCAAACTAAATGTAATGTTTCCTAAAGATTGCAATATAAAGTGCTCATTTCAGCTTTTATTCCCACTTGTGTTTTGGCAAGGAGTTTTCCAGGTTTCAGATTAAATTCCACAGTAAATAGTTTTCTCTCTCTCAAAATGTGTGGCCAAAAAGCATAAAGAACCTTATTCTCAATAGCTTTTCAGTTCAGGTCCTCACCTACCATTTTGCAAAATGAAGACAGACAAGCAAAATAGAACCACTGATCTGACAGCAACTCACAGCCATCTAATACAGGTATAATTTATTACCATTCAGGCTGCTGCAGATGGCACCAAATTCTTCTCTCCCTACGTATGATACATGGCTCAGTAAAGGAACTTGACCTCTCTCCAGCCCACAGAAAAGAGAGAAAAAAAGATGCCAACCCCAAGTATGCGAGAGGGAGAAAGGTTTTTCATGCTTTTAAGCTAACCAGTTAAACTAGAAAAGGAAGAAAGGAGAATACTACTTAGGGATAAAGTTGAAGAAAATAGAGTGTTTTTATATACTTGCTTCAGTGGGATTTTTGACCAACCTGTCAGAAGACACATGAATTTTACTATTGGTCTTGCTGCTTCTGTACTTCAGATAGCCATTTGCCTAATAAGAAACTTCCCTTGCTCTAGTCTTCTTTGCTTAGGCCTCGCTGTAATACATGGTATTTTAAAAAATTACATTAATATTACATCAATCTGATTAAATTTGATGGCAAAATAGAAAACTGATGATAGAACATCAAGGAAATTATGAAAGAAGAAAAATGTTTTGGATTTTTGTGAGAGACAGAGACAGAGGGAGCAAGCATGTGTATATTTATGCATAGGAAAGTGGTCAGGCTTGGTGAACGACTGATTGAGGAGAAACCTATACATCTTCACTTGAGACCTTGAAGCATAAGAGATGGGAGCCCAGGGGGGTTACCAGTATCATTAGTTAGTATTGCTGTGTTGTTTTTAATTCAGATGCAGTCTCATTACTGTATATTCACATATCTCTACCTTTCAGTAAGATAATATAAAATGGATGAGTCTATGACTCCTGCACTTATTTTTCCCTCTAGTAGTCCATTCTTACTTCTGCTTCAGATCATCAGATTTTATAAGTTTCACTACTGGTGAAATGAATTGAAAGCAGCTCCATTAAAAGCAGATGAGTCACTAGGGAATGTGCCAGGTGATTAAAAAAAAAAAAAAAAAAGAAAACACAACAGGTCACCAGAGTTCACCTGGAGTTTAGCTCAGATCATCCCCAAGTCTTGAGGGGCTATGAGGTGATGGGGAGGTAAAAGTACATGAGGTGAGATCAGTTGCCACGGCCTGAGGCAGCTGCATGCTGCAGCACCAACCACAACTGCCCCATGGCTGTCACTTATGTGGAAACAGCTGCAATACAGAGGGTGACTGCAGCCCCCACCCCTGCCTGGTGCTCCTTAGACAGCTTCATGCACATTGGCACAGCTGCTGACAGCTCCTGCGTAAGAGACCTGGCAGTGTGGGTCATGCCTGGAGCAGGACTCATGAGATGCTGAAGGAGAGGAGGCTCCAGAAGCACAAGCCCTGATCCAGTGCTGGCCATCAGAAGCCTTGGGGCAGCAATCACCCATCCACACCAACGCCACACTGAACGGCAGGGTCACTCCCCAAACCCATCATGGACAGGACCCATGCCTCTCCCTTGCTGTGGGAATGCCAGCTACGCCCTGCCCGCCCATGTTTGAGAGCATTCTCAGGGAAATATGAACCCCAGGCCTCCCACAGTTTTTCCACCCTGTGGTGTATTTCCCTGTGTTTTGCCCATCTGGAACATAGTTTGTGACACTGTGATGATCAGTGCTGATCCCAAGGAGAGCTCAAAACAGGACAGTGGAGGCACAGCCCAAGAGTGCAAGACCATTTTCCTCCACACCTTGGACGGCACCTTTGATAAAGTGTATAATTGTGCCTAAGCAATGCCTCAACCAGAGAAAAAAAAACCCACAGACTACATCAGTTTAGAAGTAAGACATGCAGAGTAACTTGGGAATTTGCTCCCAAATTCAGGCAAAGAGCTAAGGATTCACGACTTCCTCTCACCATATAGCAAATACGTACAGGAGTTTTTGGAGGGGACTAGGAGGGTAACTAGAAAGATGCAGAAGTCAGTTCTGGAAATGAGTTTCTGTGTTGTTTGGCTGGCTTTCAAAGGATCTGATCATTTTAATACTGTAGGTATTAAACGGTTCTGTCAATGATGTGTTAAGGCAGTCATGGATTTACCAGGGTTTCTAGGCAGATCAAGGCTACATCTTCCTCAATGGGCACACAAAGTCTTGGACAGACATCATTTAGTTATGATTTAAATCAAGGAAAACATAGTAACTGCTTTCTAGAGCTGGATGAATTATTAACATCAATTGTCCTTTTCTTGCACATTATTTTTGCCAGAAGGATGACTGTAGGAATGTTTCATTACAAATTTTACACAGCTTTTTCATCTTTGCTTGCCTTGGGGCACAGGCCTATATTGATTTGGATTATACTACTCTCTATGGCCAGGAGATATAGCCAGAGACACTTTTACTCAGTTCTTCAGAAGGAGTGGCCTTTGTGGGTGTGATTTTACCCAACTGGAAAAAAAAAATCTTAAAGCCTACTTGTTAGTCACAAATTTTGCTGTTCCACTGAAAGACAGGATGGATTTGAGCCTGCAACATCACCAGCAATAATTTCTCAAAGGCAACAGTTCTGTATTGCTCCTCAAACACTTCAGGGGGAAAAAAAAACAAAAACACAAAACCAAAAACAAGACAAAACAAACAAACAAACAAAACAAAACAAAACAAAAAACAACACACACATCATGAGATGACAGATCACAGGCTATCCATGCTCCTCTAAGATTATGTTAGAGAATCACATGGACACACAGAATGAATAAAGCAAGATGGATTTATCTTTATTGGTCATGCTCTTAGTAACTGTGAAGATAGTTGGTTAAATTGTAAGCTCAAGCATGAAATCTGCCTATGCAAGCTCTTAAGTTAGCAGGATTTTTTATTATTTACCTTGCAATAATAAGAGACAGATTCTTAATACCAGCAAATCTGCACTCCTTTTTGAAGAACAGGCCACCAGCATATACAGAACAGCAGTTTCTCATGTGTATAGCTGCAGACAAGCATTTGGGAGGGCTTTGTCCTTGTCCCAGTTGTATCACTGCTTTGCTGGGTAACCATGGAGAAATCATTCCCTTGTCTTCTACCACAGCTTCCCCCTCAGAAAAATATGAATAATAATGTCAGGCTCCTTTGGGAAGAAATTTGAAATCTATGGGTGGAGACCACTGTGTAAGAACAGGGTATTACTGACAATGTATTTATTTATTGTTCAGTTGTGTGGATACTGGTCTTCTTTTATCCACTGCTGCACCACAGCAGTGATCACAATAAACATTACACTCATGGCATCTGAAGTACTTCTCTTGTGTTCACTGCACAGACTTTTGTTCCAAGTCCCACATCTCCTGCAGGTGACAGGTGGAAGATCCAACATGGATTCCTACCAATTCTAGAGCTGGACCTGCCTACGTAAGTCCTGCATATCCCCGTCTCCTACCTCCTCTGGCCTGGGTCCTTCCTTTCCCTTCCCAGACTCCATTATGTGATGTGAGCATCTCAAAAGATGATCCACTCCCCTGCAGTGCCACCTGCTAAGGAGTGCAGCAATGCCCAGTGCACCACCTGCACCAAGCCAGCCAGCCATGTTAACAGCATCTTCCTCCTGCTTCCTCACTCCCTATATTGAGGGTTGACATAGCGGGGAAGGAAGCGGGGGTAAGGGAAGAAAAATAAAAAAATGAATGCATTTTCTTGTCTGCAAGCACAGCATCTGATAATGGTGTGCATGACTTCAAGCTGTTGACAGCAAATTGGATGAATGCTGGTTTGCACAGATGTCTAAACAAGCAGTTGCTGTATCAGATTTGGTTCCCCACCCCATGAGGAAAGATTTTCAAAAGAAGGAGCACTCTAAAATCCATTAAGGTTCACAGCCATTACTGAATTAAAAAGGATGGTTTGTGTATCTGGCTAAATTTACATTTGTGTGACTGTGTGTGGGGCAGCTATCCCAAAGATGACTGTTTCATTAATTTTGTGGGAAACGTTGCAATTTTAGGATGAAGCAAATCTCTTTTAGCTGAAAATCAAACTTAAGTAATACACAGGATGAGGCCTTGAAGTTGCCACAGAAAGTAACACTTTGTGGGCTCAAAACCTGTGTAATAATTGTTGATGGTTTCATTAGTTTTTTCCCCCAGAGTTTGGTCTTCCTTTTCAGTTACTACCAGTTATATGATACAATTCAGTCACTACCAATGGAAGATTAATTAAAGTTCTAATCTAAAAATGAAATCTTCTGTCATGTCTGTATTAATTCCCAGGCAACTTCCTTTCAATTCTTTTTATCTTTATCTTCCCCCATTCTACATCACCACTGCCTTCAGAACTGCCAGTTTACTAACCTGGTATTTACATTTTTTTGATTCATAATACATCACCATAACAGAGTTATTCATGGTGGTAGGTCTGTGCTGCCCTCCTCCCTGTTTTAGTTTTTTTTCAATCAAAACAATTCTTCACCATAGCAACATGTCTTGGCTACTTACCCATTCCAATAACTTGTGAGCAGCAAACACTTGAAAACAGCCATCAGACCCCACTGTCCTTGTGCCAAATTGGAAGGCAACTCCTCCCTGGAACAGTAAACGCAGGCCTGAAGTTACAGGATGAAGCTGTTGCAGGTCTCTCAGAAAGCTCGTTTTCTTTAAAAAGTTATTGAACACTAAGAAGTTGGCTGTGCCAAAACTTTCAGAACTTCAGAAGCAACTCAGGGGAGCAACTCCTCCCTAAGCCTTTTAATTTATCATAGGAAGGGAAGAGCTATAAAAGCTAACAAACTTTATAAAAGTGGTAAAGAAAAAGAAGTGTTCAACTCAAATAAGTATCAGACATGGAACAAAAGGTGTCAAAAGTCATGCTGAACCAACAACTCCTAACAATACTTAAGTCACTGCCAGTTTGACATTAGATTTTTAACAATATGTCAAAGTAAGAGCCAACTTTTTAAATAAGGGTTGTTATTTTCCTATCCAATCATAGCTTCCCAATTACGCTTTATGTAAAAATATTACAATACTATATTTTCCTTCAAAAGTTTTCTACGTAAATTTCCTGCATGATTTAAAGTCATATATCTGCCAACATTCTGGTGAAGTTTTCATACTGCAAAACTTTATCAAAGTAAAACTATGAGAAAAGGGAATTTCCCTGTTATTGAATGACTTGAAAATGGTTGAGAATTTATTATATTTATCCCTTCACACTCAGAAACAGCACTGAGAGTCCCAATAAGCCATTTCATACTTTCAAATCAGCATACACAAAGTAGTTTTCAAATAGTTTATACTAAAAAATGAATATTTTCCAATTTATTTTTTGTTGAAAATGCCATAATTAGTCTCTGATTACAAAGCATTAACTTAAAGAAAAAGCTTTTACCTGCAGTTGGTAGAGCTGGGTGAAGCTAAAACATGTGCAAGAATATAATATTTCAGTGTAGCCATGAATCTCTGGAAGTTATTAAAAGTGGGAAATTTTGAAGTGGGAGTAGCTACAATCTAAGTATAATAAACAATATCACCACATAAATATTAAAGTGTCCTGTAAATTATTTGGACGTAAAAAGTCATAGGGTTTTTCTAATTGGTGTATTCTCAGTGACACCATTAATTCCCTAATTTTCCTGAAAATTACTGTGGTGTTCTAATTCTTTCAAGTTCCATTCCTATTCCTGTTCCAGAGATTTGCATGCAGAGATGAAGATGAATGACACAGCAGTGGCACAGATGTAGTTAAAGAATATGAAGCAGTAGTGTTCCTCCTTTTCGGAGCAACTTAGCTCTTACTGCTTAGGCCCACACCTGGGGTATTTGTTCTCTCCAAAGCCATGTGAAACAGCACTAGATTCATCTCTACTCCTGAAATGAGCCTTCCTGTCTCTGCTCTTTCCAATCAGGTACCAGGACATCTTTCCTGAGCCCCTTCCTTACTGAGTCCCAGACTTTGCTCTTTTTACCTATTCATTGCCTCAGCTGACAACTTTAGTTGCTCCATTAAACTTGTCAGGCTTTTCTGGACACATCTTTCCAACGCTTTCAAACGCAGTTCTTTAATACTCACTGTCCACCTGGTGCAGGAAAACTTGTCGTTTCAACTTTACTTGCTTTAGACAGAGCCCCACCAAGATGTGTGAGAAAGTGCTTCTGCAAGGCTTCTCCTAAAATTCTCCAGGTCTCACCCCTCAACTTCATTTTCCCAGCAGGGAGCACTACCATAATCATGACCCTTATCAGTTAGATTTTTTTCTTCCATGTAGCCTGCGAATCCACCTCTGCCACTCCATTTGTATTACTAATGTAAGGTTGCCTATCCACTCATCTCTGGCAACAGAAAAGATTTCTCCTCTGTCCTCCTGTCACAGGGAAAAAATGCTCAGTGCAAGAGCTTAACCAAACTGGAATCAAGTTTTAATGATTTGTCAATGACACAATTAACTGGCAACCAGCAAATCCATACATTCATGACCCATATAAATTGTAAAAGAGATAAACCATATACTACGTACTTATGAAATGCTAATAAATACCCAGAGGCTTCTAAACTCCCTTCTGTGAGTAACCCCAAGAAGGCCTGTTCCCCTCTACCCAGGGTTGTGGCAGCCCAAGCCATAAGGCTCCCAGCTGTGTGACGGCTGCCCACAGCACCGATGATGAGGCTGCGCTGCCCGGTCTGGGTGTAGGTTGTGGTGCTGACAGGATGACTTCTTGCAGTGTTGAATCAGATTGTGTTGGCTGCTATTTCCTCTGGAAGGTCTCCACACTCCTCTTGAAGGTCCATCAAACAGAAGATTTCCATGCTTCTGTTATATGCCTTTTCAGGTTGACTATGTTTCCAAAGTCTCTTTGTAAATTCCCAGTTGTTGTTTAATTCAGATGATCAGACTGGGGCAGACGTCCTATCAGTTTTGGGTACTCCATACACATACACAGTGTCTGTCATCACTTCCTTATCTTAAGTGTGCTTTTATCCAGGCCATTTGCCAAAGGTGGGCCATGTGAGCCACCCCACACCTTCTGAACAGGTGGTTGTTATTGTTGTTATTATTATCATTATTATTATTATTATTACTACTACAAACTATATTGAAATTTTCACACAACTGTGCATTCCATTTTCACTATTACTTTACTGAATACTTTCAATGCCTGAATTATTACACCAGACTCATGCTTAGGCTCTCAGGCTATGGATGCCTCCTTTGCAGCCTAGAGAGTTAGCTTGTCTGTTTTTTATATTGGTTCACAGGCTTGTGTTTTGTGGCTGTCTCTCTGCAAATGTGAGAGCTGCAGGGACAATGGCTACAGCCAATTTGGAAGGCTGCAAAAAGAGGAACAAACTTCAATCTATAACCTCAAAACTCAAATCCGTCAAATTGGAAACCTGCTAGAAGAATTCAGTGCTTGTCAACATTTTTGTGAACTGTTCCAAAGTATGAATGCTAGCTGATTCATTTCAAACTGTTTTAGACAATCCGAGGTTGTTTGGAGTTGTTTTCCTCAGAATGACGACAGAGTTTTTTGGAAGTAATATTACCAGAAGCCTCATATATTTTTCATAGGCTTAGAAATAAAAAAACCTAGACTAATTCAGAGACATCTTGCTTTGGGTTTGGGACATCTTACTTTGTTTGCATATTCTATTCCATTCTTAGTGTGTCTTTATTATTTTTTTCAAACAACCAGTGATATAAAGCCATTTGAACGCCACGTCATGGAACTGGTTACATTTTATCAATGCCCTCCAATCAATCCAGAATTTCATCTCTGTTCCAGCCTCTTTTCTGACCCAAGACATGGTACATCCTCACAGAGCGGTACCTCTCATAAAAATCAAGGCTTAGGCTTCAACAAAAAAAGCATCTATATTTTACGTTTCCTTGTCTGACATTTTTGTCCGGGAAATTTGCTTGGTAAGCAGCAATTGATTCCTAACTTTAATAATAGAAGATGCTCTGAACTGCTAATACTATTACCAGAATATTATTTGTGAATCTATTTAAAAAGGCCTAAAATTAGATTCATCCAGAAAGTATGAAAGTAATTAGCTATCTAATATTCACAGGGACTTCGTTGCAGCACCTCCTGCCTGAAATATTTGCATTATATTTCTGTACCTTGCTGATTCACAATTTCATTTCAAGTTCCAGAAGAAAGGTTATCTTCTGTCCTGTATCTTATTTCCTCTACGTGATGTCCTGAATTGCACTTGAAATCTTGCTTAAGGATTTTTCTGAAGAAAGTTACTTCATTTATTTTGGCACTTTCTCTTTGCAATTTTTCCAGTTGTCTTCATGCTTTCACTAATACTTTTAAAACATGGCTAAAGAGGATTCCACAATGCATTGTAAATGGCAAAGAGAGATCATATCCTACTAGATGAACATTCCTGCTGCTGGAGAGAAAGTATGAAGGATCCTGATTTCTTTCAGAATTTGGCTTCACCAGACCTAAAAAAAATCAAAACTCTTCAGCCGTCCCCATGTAAAATGCACATGGAAGACTGTGCTATTGGATTAACTAGGTTTCTTTCTCTAGCCTATTGTCAGCTATCTTTTCCTGCAGATCTACTGAGAGCTCAGTGGTTTGTATTTAACCCACTGCCAATGTTCCTTTGCTGTACTGAACATTTCCTGCATGGAAAGGACAAGATTTTTCCCCCTATTACTGTCATGTTCACAATTATAACTTCCTTTATATTGAAATTACTGTTTCTCCAGATGCCTTTGAGCTTGTCTATGGTGAGGGTACCCCACTGCAGTAGAGCAGACAGGCAACTCACTTCCCCTGCAAGGGTTCACAGACCTGCAGTCTTAATGTGCACACAGAAGGTACCTGCACTGCCAGCTTCCAGCTGCTGAAAAGGGATATCCTGGGAACTCTCAGCTTTTTGAGAAGTAGCATTGTTTACCTGAACCTGATCACTAGGAGCCAAAGAAAGGGTGATAAGAACAAGCTGCAAAGTTGTTCAGAATGTGTGAACCTAAGACTGAAGAGAAGTCCTTGCTTCAGAGTTTTAGTCTCTTTTCTCACAGTGCAGTTCGTAGGACCTTTATCCCTCCTCAGTTTCAGCCCATACAAGAGACAAGCAAACATTACATTCTGCAGCAGTAGACCCTGGTTTATTCCTCTATTGACTCTTATCAATGGCCACCACCACCTCTCACATATTCACAGGAAACCTACTGTTTTCCTCCGTTTATGCTCCCCGTTGTCCCACTGAGCCATGGCAATTACACTTAGACTCAGAAAGGCCTCCAAAATAATCATACGTCTCCCAGACATGGTATCTGATCTAGTATCTGATCTCCTAGTCTCTTTGAATGGGAAAATTTTACTTACCATCTATGCAGCAACGTGTTCTCTGTTTCACTTGGTACAAACATTCAATGGCAAAAAATCTGGCAGTGATCTTTCCAAATTTCATTTGTAAAACAATCTCTATTCATTTGATTGACTGAAATGAGATGCTTTACAGAGTAAATATTATCATAAGTATGTTTGTGGGCTCTGTTTATGGTCTTCCTACTTCAGTGCAAAGAAAAACAGCTGAGAACAATAATTGGATAGAGAGCTGCAAAGCACCACAGTTTAATAAAAAATGATAAGAACTAAACAATTCAGCTTTTGTAATAGTAAACATGTCTCTCTATCCTATTAAAATTCTTCAAAAGAGTGAATATAATGATAGATAAAAGCAAACTGATGGATAAAATTAATTTGTTCTTTCCAAAGACTTTAAAAAACAAAATCTCCTAGAAGTGGCTCTTAGGAATAGTTGGAAATCATAGATGCCTGAGGGTGCATCCACATCAGAGTTTTAATTCAAATCGCCCCCACTTTCTGTGCTTCGGGTTGCATCATGGAGACACCTCAGAATTCACAAACAGGTTTCCTTCCAAACAGACAGAGCTAAACCAGAAGATGTAGGCTTAAAGCAGACCTGTCACACATCAAATGCTACCCAGTATTTAACCTCCAGACTGTATCAGAAGAGATCTAGCTGAGTAAAAACCCCCAAACTGCATGGACCATGTACTTGACTCCAACTGTTTTGGTCTATAGACTTGCTCCTCCTGAGCTGCCTGCTGGCTGATGCGGACCTTGCCTAGGGCTCACATTCACCAGGTGAAAGTTACTGTACCAACTTATCTATCATAAGCTAGGATGCCCCTTTAGGGACAGTAAAAATTAACCTCGCGTGACTGATCATCTGCCTCTCGGGTGGTAAACTAAAATTCCTCAAAGGGACTTAATATACATGGAGAACTGAAATATGTTACGGAGGTTGCTGTAAGGAAGCTGGTGGTGGGAAAATACTTAGATGGCCTGGTGCACCAGTGAAGTGGAAGGACTTAGCAGCAGCTAATGGGCAATGGGGCAGATGGTGGGGTCAAGAGGATTTGGGCAGATGAGGGGATGAGGGTCAAACTGAGATGGAGCAGTGGAGCTTTCTTCAGGTGTCTATGAAAGAGAGATTAGCGCTGCTTGTCTTTTAGCAAACTCTGGCCCCTTTCTCAGCCACAGAGCAGAGGAGGAGGGGGAGGCAGGAATTTGCTGTTTGTGCAGAACACACTCCTCTTACAAACAACCCTTGTGCCCTCTGGCATTGACAAAGCTGTTGGCTCTGCTACTGCTGGCTACTGCCTGCTCTGCCTGCACTGCAAGTTGGCCCTGTCTGTCTTGAATGATACCAGCCAAAGAACAAGGGTCTTCACTGGTGCATCAGTTTACAAGCTGCTTCGCCAGCTTCACTGACTGAGACAGGCTCTGATGGTGCCTGTTACAATTCTCCTGTGCCTGCATGCATATCCTCTACAGCCTATATGTCTAATATTTTGACCAGGCTAATTGCAAATATCACAAAAGACAAGTGTCCTGAGATACTTCACTGCAGTCAGATCACTCCTAGCAGCTAGTGTAAATGTTAAAGGCGGAGAAAAATGTATGTAAGACCAACAAAGTCACTGAGTGCCTCGGAGACCAGGCTCTTCTTCTTCTCATACTGATACCCTCCCTATGTTGTTTAATCATCATCCTTGCATTTTGTTGGCATCTAAATCTGTACACTCAAAATACGTTTCTCTTCAGCCGTTCTCAGCAAAACACGTTCTCAAAACTGTGGTCTTCTCTTAAACATTTCCCAGGTATTTTGTTGCTCTTTGAGTGTTCGCTGGCCCGCAATACATCCTGGCTAGCAATCTAAAAATGGTATTCCAGGTACTGTTTGCATTGGCGCTTTTCTGCAACACTCTTCTTTCTCTCTGATACAGATCCTCTGTGTGCAGCATCAAATTACAATGTCCTTTTTCTACTGCCATATTGTATTGCAGTCATATGAATTTGTTATATACATTTCAGCCCCTATCAATATTCTCCCAGAGGTTAGCATTAATAATCATCATCCTTTTCAACATTAGTTCTCCATAACAGACTTCACCAACTGCCCACATGTATGATGGTTATTTGGGTCCCAGCCTCATGACTCTGTGCTTATTCATCGAAAATATTTTACATAAACTCAGTACACTCACTGCTTAGGAGAGAAACAGAAGTTGAAACAGATCTATAAAAAACAAGTAAATTATCTTGTTTTGATGTGAACAACCAAGAAGCTAGGCTGAATGGCCCATGTCAGCATCTTTGGGGCATTTCCTGCACTTTGAGGTGTTATGACATCAATTATTTTTTGTTTATCAAATATCTTGAAAAATCAACACTTAAATCCAGCAGTATTGACATTAGCAAGGTTGCTCCAGTGAAAACAATGGCAGAACTTGCACCCAGTGTGCTGGGTTAGGTCACCACATACTCTCACTTCTGCTCTATTTTTAATGTCTCCTCTTGCTGCCTTTTTTCCTGAAGAAGCATGGCCAATTGCAAGAGACTTTGCTTTTATTCGAAAAAGCAAACCTGGCTGGTCGCCAAGAATTCTCATTTAAAGTTACCTGGAACGTCGTTTTAAACAGGAACCACATATATTTACTGGTAGGCAACCCCATAATTTCATTCTCCACAGGAATCTCTGGATGCATACATTAATGGTATAAGCATGGAAAACACGTTATTCTGAATGAGAAGCCTAGTGTTTATGAAAGCGGTGTTCGGTACTTCAGCTAAAACGGTCCTTTACAGAGAAAAAGAAATGCTGAAGCACTAAATAAAATAAGTATTCCAATCAGTCTTTAAAAAAATAAATCATTGCTATCACTGTCACAAAATACCATGGGAGGGTAGAATTTGGTTTCATTCCCCAGCACGTTAAATCATAACTAGGCATGTGTGATTTAATACAACAGAGTGATTTCTTGATTTGTTTTTAATTGCCAGTATACACAGACTGCATTTTCAGCATGAGTTATTTTTATTTTAGATGAAAGAAAATGGGAATAACAAAGTCTTCATGAGAAAATACTTTTCTGCAACACAACAGTGGTGCAAAATGGGAGCTACCTTTACAGAAAGCCAGTTTCGAGAATGTCAAGATGCCCAGAAAAGGAAAGTAACTCCCTACAGGCCTAAATTCAGTGGCACTTAAACACATGCTTTGTTTAAGCACATGCATAAAAGTGTTAATAAATCAGGAGTTTATTTTATATAAACACACATACATTATATGTATATATATTAGCCACTGTTCATTGTAGTGGATTCATTAATAAGAGAACTATAAGTAACATGCGTCTAACATGGCTCCCACTGCATGTTTATACGCAAGTTTTATTCTGTATTTGCCCTATGGCTGAACGTAGCTTGTTAGGAGGGGAATTGGCATTTGTTCATTCTCAGCTCTTCATCTGTATTAAAAGATTCACATTCTACTGTAACATTTTCATTTACATCCCCTTCAGGCCAATAAAAAGCATAATAATTTTCCTTCCCAGTAACTGCATGGCCATCAGTTTTAATTTCAGCACACTTTTCTCTTCCTATACCTTTTTGTCTGGTAACAGCTGGTCAATATATTTCTTCATTATGCCCCTTTTTCCAAAAGTAGCTATGTCATGCTCCCAGCCATATACCTTCTTGACAACGCCTTTGTTCTAATTGTTTCATCCCTTGTAATTTCATGCACATTCTACTGATGGATGCAGAATGTCTGGGAGGCATATATTATAGATTCTATTTCCTCTACCTTTTTCATCCAGTTCCTGTGCAAAATAAATCACATCTATAATAAATCATAAAGTCCAGAGAATCTTCAGCTAACGGTACCAGGATGGTGGACTCTGATACAGAGTTTGTATCTGCAAATAAAATTCTACTCAATTTTTTCCAGTGCCCTTTCAAATGCATGTACAAAAACCTTGTTTATCCATTTGATCCTGGGAGATAAGCAGCAGTTCTAATATGCTTTAGAGAATGTATCTGAAATTGTTTCAAAACAATTGTGGACTGTAACCAAAGAACTTCTTCAGATAATCCAGAAACACCGAATAAACTCCATGAGTTTTTGCTATTCTGACCAGTCAACAAAACTATGTGCTGCTTTGAATATCTGGGGCAAGCACCAGCTATAGCTAACTACGTGATTGATTAATCATATCTGCAAAATCCAGATGTAATCTCTGTCTCAGTTATGTATCCTGTGATGAGGTGAAGAATTGGAGTCTCATTCATTTTCTATCACTTTACCACCCAGAGCAAACAGTTACAAACCACATTCTCAGGAAGCAACATATTTTCTGAGTCTGCTCTTTCAAAACCCTACTTATTCAAAGTAATTCTGCACACTAACCCATTACACTCTTTCAGTGCCCTCTCTTCCATGCTTTAGGAGAATTTGAACTCTTCCCATTCTGGACATAAATCCTTTGACATATCTAGTTAAAGAAATACTAGGCTGCTGGCAGGTTCTGAAAACAGAGAAATGCATTTAATGGACATCATAATATTTTGTAGAACCTACTAAATATCTTCATCTTTGTCAGTGGACTAGACCTTTTTTCTTGCTCATGACAAATCAGTGATGATACTTTAATGAAGGCTAAAAAGATAAATAAAATTTCCATGAAAATTCTAAAAGGCTGTCCCATAGCCTAATCTGATGGGTCAAACACTCTCATTGCTCAAATCCCTGGCAGAGAAATAAACCATCTTTTACAATTAAGAAAAAGGTAACAAAATCATACAGGCAAAAATTATACTACAAGTAGCATTAGTAATTTTGGTTCCAGTTCAGTAAGGCTCTTTAGGACATACTTAATTTGTCTGCTTTTCTGAATCAGGGTCATAATTAAGATGTTCTTAATCATCTCTTTTATTTAGTGAAGGAAAATGTTTTTAAGACCAAATCAAATAGAGATTGTACCTAGAGTACAAATACAAATTAAGAAATGGAGTAAGGGATTGGTGAAAAAAGTGGAACATAAAGTTTAAACCATTTTAGAAACACATGTTAATACCTAATTATTACAGAAATACTACAATACCTCAAAAAAAAAAAAAATCCCTCTTCCTACTTGCCCCTCAGGTTAGCCATCATTAGTGTAATTGGCTGATTTTCTAAAGGCACCTTCCTCAGGAGGAATATTAAGGCAGGAGATCTTAAGGAGGCATGAGTGGCTTTCCAAATCATTTAAAGGGATGCCGTCCATAAACACAGAGCAGCACAGAATGAAGATTAGGGACATCTGTACCAGATGCAAACTGTTGGTGGAGAGAAGGCAGCTGCCACAAGGAGACGAAAGAACTAGGAACTCTGAAGGACCCATGAAAGGGAGGACAAAAACCATGGGGATTCAGAGGAAGTATTTAGTTGAGGTGGTCCTTGCCACATTATTGTCACTGAACTGTCAGATTTCAGGCTGATTTGCAGGCATAATGATGAGGGTGTATAAAGAAAACATCAAGGAAGAGTGTAAAAATCTTAGTGCAGCTATTTTGTTTCTGATGTCCAGGAAAGACGGATTGTAGCTGAAGCCTGTCAGGGCCCTCAATGTACCAGGTGTTCTGCAACCTGCTTGTTTGTGCCTAGATCCCAAAATCAGCTTCTCAAAACAGAAGACAACTAAAACACTGTTCAACAGACCCTTCTACCTCCTTTCAAGACAAATCTCCAGGTGCAGCAGGTTAAGGAGGAGCCCTCAGACTGAGGGTTCACCTCTGCATGAGTGGAGAATTGCTTAACCTTCAGCTAGTGGCTAACCTGAATCCCTCCAAACAAAGCTGGAAGCATTCCTGTCAGTGGAGAAAGCTGTGGTGAGACAGAAGGCTAGAGACCATACGTCTTAAAACCTAGAGGAGAAAGCAGACCATGAAAACAAGAACTTCTGTGTTTTAGTCTCTAGATGCGTTTTATGCATCTTATCCAAAACATAAGTGAATATATATTTTAGTTCATTATTAGGGTATTAGGTGTGTGGTAGACACAAATATGGACACAATATCTGTTTGGATAACAGCCCACTCAGAGATTGTAAAACTGTTGAGTAAGCTACCTGTTAACCACCCCCATCTCCCATTTCTTTGATCCTTGAAAATATTTACCTTACACTGTAACCCAAACCTCCTTCTTGTCAACAAAACTATCAGCTGCATAAACTTTTGAAAAACAGCTCCAAAGTTTTTCTACCAAAAAAAAGCCCAACCCTGCATATGAACTGCCTTGCAGAGCTATATCACAAATTGGCTCAACACTCTAGATCAGAAACTGCAAGTTTGGGTCTGACTAGGAGCTTCTCAACACTTGATACATTGGTCTCTGTAATGTTTTTTGTTTGAAAGCAAGTTTCTGAACTACTATCCCTGAATTCTTTGGGCAATTTTCTCTTTGTATTTCATAATACACTATTATGCCAGGATAGTTTTTTACCCCACTTACTTAGTTTCATCTCTGAGTACAACTCTGAATTTTGCTCCCTGATAAAATCTTATATTTGTCAATTCTTAACCAAAACCCTACCACATTTGTACAAATATTTACATTGACTTCAGGAGGTCCTGACATAAGTTCTAAGCAACACGGCTAGCAATTTCTCCTGTCCCCACAAATCTGGCACTGTCCCTCTACAGGGCTTTTGGTCTGTGTCTTTCTTGCTAACTTTAGTATTTTTATTTTATTTTGTCAGTATCACTCTTCCAGCTCTGCCAAGAATGGTTTACAGGCTGCCACTAGTTTCAAACACATCTTTTAATTTCAAGATGGATGCAGATAAACTGTAACAGGGAGGTGTGGAGCTCCTCTTCCATGTAGTGCTTTCAAAGCTCTGAGGCACTTCCTTTGGTAGTGTCTGACAGAGTTGCCTAGGTGCTTTCCATAACAGTTATTTTTTTGTGGAATAGTTGGTTTGGGCTGATAAAGTCTTTGTTTTCAGAGAAAAAGAACAGAAAAAGGGAAAAAAACAAAACCAAATTGAAATATGTAAAATGGCATATTTAAGTCAGTAAACTGGCTCCAAATATTTAAGAGGTGAGACAATTATTTCTCAAAAAAATAAAATGACAGTGGTCACTGTATTCTGAGCATAAATTCCCATGTCCATTGAACTGTCTTTGGTCCAGGTGCCTAAAAACAAGACTGTGTTAGCTGAATTAGAAAAAAAGAAATCCTTGAAGTGTTTGAGAGTGTGACTAAAAGGCTTCAATGTTTTGCAATGGACTTAAATGGAAAGAAAACAAAGATATATCAGGAAAACTGGCACAAGGTGTGGTTACTTCTAGTGGTATTCACAGGGGTTTAGCTCTTGGGTGCTTTGGTGAACCATACAAAACACTGGCAGTGTACCCAGCTTTGTTGTAGGCTGTGCCCAGAAACACCTTCAAGGATCAAGATTAAACAGCACTGAGAGCAAAGCAGAATATTTTCATTGGCAGATAACACATAGCATTAGTTTTTTTAAAAAAAGGCAAGTAAACTGGAAGTTAGTTCATTTCCCATGTTTAAGAAGTGAAGCAGTAAAGGAAAGCCTTCTGCTGAGTTTCAGCTACTTATAGCCAATGGCACCCAAAAACTTCAGCGTCGCCTACAAAAGAATTGCTGCTACCAATTTACACTTCGAATTTACTAATATAAATATAAAGCATTCATGCAGTTCATCTGCCATGTGTGCCATGTAGCTGTGCTGTCAATTTTGTCTGCGGCAGGGATTAGACTGGGACGCCTCCACAAGCAGCTCTGATCTCTCACTCACACAAAGCTGTATGCAGCTTACTATTAATACTCGAGCAAGCCACATTTTACCCCTATTTATCACAGCGTGGTTCAGCCAAGAATTGCAGGTTTCAATAAAAATGAATAATTTTACCAGTAAGCAACACAAACTTGAGATGCCCTTCACCAGTCTCAAAATATCTTGTTCTCCTGGATTGCGTCCATAGCCTGTATGTCAACGGTAGCTGTAGCCTAGCTGAAGTGACTCAGTCAGATTCAAGGCATAAAATGGGGATTTTAATATAGATATTCATGCTGAATCTAAGATTACTTCATTTTCATATAAAGTTGTGGCACTCTGGGTGTAGTTATGAGCCAGCTCTGACCACTTTTGCAGCACTGTGCTCCCTAAGGGACCCTAAGGATATAAAATTTAAAACCAGGACCTACCCGGTGCGTCAAGAGCCTCTGCTACCAAAAAAAACCCCACAAAAAAACAAAACAAAAAAAAAAAAACAAAAACAAAAAAAAAAAAAACAACAACAAACACAAAAACAACACCCTAGAAATAAACTAGCGTAGCTGGTGGAAAAATCCTGAACTTGGCAGAGGCCGGAGCCTGGAGCTCTCAGCCTCCCAACCCAGCAAAACAAACCGCTGATAACACCGAGCCGGGCTGTGAGAGCCGCTGTTCAAAGGGAGCTGTGTCTCTCCCAAGGTCAGCTATTTGAGGTACAATAAACAGGAAAATATGGCGCTGCCCGACCCCGCCCCACACACCCCGGCCGGTTACCACGGCGACACCGCTCGCGCGCCCCCGGGCGCCGCGTGCCCCGGCCGTTGGCGGCGGCCGTTGGGCGGCGGAGCGGGCGCCACCTGGCGGCGCCCCGGGGCGGAGCTGCCGACTCCTGAGTGACCGCGGACGCCGCCGAGGCCTCCGCTGTGGCGAGTGGAAACCTCACGGAAATGGGGCAGGGGAGGACGGGCTGCCCACACCCCAGCGACGCCGCGGCGGAGGGCGAGGTCTCGTTTTGCACGGCGTGGAAGCGACGGGCATACTGACTACTCCTGCCCAGGGCCTGCCAGCGGCCTGAGGCAGGGCTGGACTCTCACAGGCCTCGCTGCCTTCAGTGCCGCTGTACTCGGCACTGGTGAGGCTGCACCTTGAATACTGTGTTCAGTTTTGGGCCCCTCACCATAAGAAGGATATATACATACTAGAGAGAGTGCAGAGAAGGGCAACAAAACTGGTGAGGAGCCTGGAGCACAAGGCTGATGAGAAGCGGCTGAGGTAGCTGGGGCTGTTTAGCCTGGAGAAAATAAGGCTGAGGGGAGACCTTATCGCTGTCTACAACTGCCTGAAAGGAGGTTGTAGCATGGAGGATGTTGGTCTTTTCTCCCAAGTAAAAAGTGATAGAATGTGAGGTAATGACCTCAAGTTGCACCAGGGAAGGTTTACATTGGATATTAGGAAAAACTTATTCACAGAAAGGGTTGTCAGGCATTGGAACAGACTGCCCAGGGAAGTGGTTCAGTCACCATCCCTGGAGGGGTTTAAAAGTCATTTATACGAGGTTCTTAGGGACATGGTTTCGTGCTAGAGTTAAGTTACGGTTGGTCTTGATGATCCTGAGGGTCTCTTCCAACCGAAATGATTCTATCCCAATTCTAGGGTCCCTTCAGTCCTGTGTCTCCACAGGTCTCCTGTGCATCCTGTGTCTTCTCTGCAGAAATAGTGGGTTTAGATGAATTTCCACAAGCATAGTAGTTGGCAGGCTTCAAAGAAGATGAACAACCCAGTTAAATAACTTGATGGCGTGTCCATTTTATTTAGTACTATAGATCTATAGTACTAAAAGTTGTGGGTTTGTTGCTCTCCTACAGACCATATGCAGTGTGCCTTACTTCCATGGAGGGTGTACTTAAAGATCTTCCTAGTCCAGAGTGTCCCATGAATTACATTGACTTGCCTGGCCTGTGACCTCAAATCACAAAGGCTTTCTAAATTATACCATCTATTTGTCTTTCTGCCTGGGAAAGCCCCTCTGAGATACTATTTGAACATATGCTCAAACCCAAATGTAATTCTTTACGGCAAGAACAATATTGCATTTCCAGGCAAGCAGGATAAGCAGAGTATTTAAATATACTTGTTTCAAGGAACTCTGCTTTATCTTCTGAATAAATCATTCCAGGGAATAACAGCAATAACAACCTATTCATATTACCATCAAAAAAAGCAAGAATGTATTTTGAAACAACTATTTTGTTTCTGTCCCAGGAAATGGCCTGCCTACCTCCTTTTTAAAATACTATTTTTATAACTCCCAGTGGCCTGGATTCAGGATAGAGTTAATATTTTTCTCCATGACGCAGTAGGCAGAACATGCTGAAACTTTATGAACCCAGAAGCGTATTCTCTATGGTAAACAAAAACAAACTAAAGAAAAATCTCTAAGGACTTTGCAACTCATATGGCTTTTACCATCTGGCACACAGTCCTGGCACACTGTAAATCTTTGCGAGTGGTATCTCCTTTACGGATCCTAATACATAAAACCCATATGCCAGAGGCTCTTAGAGGCCACCCCCTTAAGTTGTACACGTCACGTTATAGCAGCATGAGATCTTCTAGGAAGACAAAACTTTTATAATATTTTAGATGGTAAAAAAAATCCATTACCTCCAAACTGTAACAGTATGGGCACTGCCAGTGAGGAAACTTCTAGTGATGGTGCCTTTCCTTGGAAAGGTCACCAGTCACACTCAACACAGAGAGCTGGGAGTTGAGCAAAGGCAAAACAGGAGAGGGGGGTTGAATGCTGAGTGCTTTAAAGATAATTCCAGGGTTATCTCTGGAAAAAATTAAAACAACTCGCATCAAGACATTTAGTAATACAAGATACCGAGGTTACATTTGATGAATACCAATCCTAATGACAAATGTACTCTGTGTAAATCTGAGCTCCATGACTTTTGGCAAGGTTATTAGCCAGCAGCTCAAAAGTCCTGGCACAGATTATCAACATGCCCATAAGTTTCAGCAGGCACAAATGCATCTGTTAAGTCATTGCTCCATGTTTCCTTTCACCAAATATATAAAGGTTGTAAGTGTTGACCACTTCATCACCAAGCTGTGCCATATGCTGCACCAGCTGAGAGGGACTGAAACCTGGAGGGAGCTTGGAGCAGGTTCCCTGAAGCTGTGTGTCTCTTCCTAGTATCGAAGAGGACACTGAAAAGCAGAAGGCTCTTAAAAAGCCAGATTACCCCGAATGAGGGCCGTCCTCATGGATAACTAGATTTTAGTGCCAGAAGGAATATCAAGTCTAACTGTATGAATAACACACATAGTAATGGGTCCAGCTCGCCTGCTCTGTAGACTCAGCATCTTTTTGATGTGCTACAATGGCGTTAGTGAAGATCTGGAATATCTGCATCTTCCCCAGTCCTTGTTTTTGCTTCCTCTCAGGAGTTACCATTTCTTACCTGAACTGGGGAGGTAGAAGAGCTGCAGAAGGATAAACACAAATTATTTCATAGCTCATTCTATACATGGGGGCAAGACTTTGCCCAGATGTTGAGGTCACACAGCAGCTCCTTCTAGTGGCATCACTGATGAGGGAACATCTTGTTGCACTGCTGCTGCTGTGTCCAGCTTCTCCTAGGAAGGGGCAGTGGAACAAGGGGCCATTTACACAAAGCACCATCTTAATCCACGTACACACACAGACGGTTACACAACTTAAAGAGCATGTTCAGGGTGGGGTATAATAAGGAAAAATTAATCCAGACTGAAAAAGAGTGTTTCTTCTCCATTCACACATCTGCTTAAAATTTGCAATTAATTACTTTTTTGTTTTTAGATAATTAGATAACTTCATCTCTTCTTTGTGTGAATCTAAAAAGTATAGAATTACTACCATAATGACACCAGCAGCAACTTCCATAGCCATTCATGGCCATTTTCTGTGACTAAGGGCTGTACCAAGAAAAGTGGAAGGAAATGTATTTTCTTCCAGTGACTTTTATCAAAAAATGCATACTCCATTGTTCACAGCATTCAAGTACAGAACCTCTACCAACATTTTAGTAGTGATGTAATATTTTTATTAAAATGATAAAGATATTTAAAATAAATACAGAGATTTTTAATTTGAAAAAGCACTAAAATTTGTCTGGCCCCAAATTTAACACTAAAGCAATAATGGAAGAACTTGAGCTTGATTATGGTATATTATTTTTTATACTCTTAAATTACTAATTATTATTCTATTATCATCATGTATTCCTCTTATCATAGCACCCACAAACTCTGTCATAGGCTAAGATTTCACTCTACTGAGTACTGTATCATATATTAAAAAAAAAAAAAAAAAAAAGAAAAAAAAGAAAAAAGAAAAAACAACCCAGCCCTTTCCCCAAAACCTTTAAAATTAAGGGTAAAACCAGCAAGTCCTTTATAGTACAGGGGTTATAAATGGGGAAGTATTAGAAAAAGTCAGTTTGGTCAATATGATGGACTGACAGCAGTTTTCAGAGTCTAGCTGCTCTTGGGGAATTGCAGGAAATTTCCCACAGGAGAATTTTAAGGAAGTATTTACAGGCAGGTGACAAGGTAACTTTGCACAGGCTCTCAGGAAGAAACTCCAAAACCTGACACTGTGCAAGAAGCAGATTCAAAAAGGCGTATTCCAAAATGTTATGGGGCGGATGATAGATGCCAGCATCATGACATATTAGGAAGCAGAGGCAAGATCTTAAACCTGATCTGAGGAGATGAGTGGGAGAAATAATGTGGGAGAAAGTCAGAGTGGAAGAGCAGGACACTGCACTGTGGGGGCTGAAGGACAGGCGGCTCAGGTGTTAGTGCACAGGAGGGGATAAGTCTGTCAAAGACAAGAATGAGGAAACCAGTCTTTGTAGCAGAATGTTGAATGGATCTGATTCCTTTTATCGAGCTTAGAGGGGTTTTGAGATGTAGCAGGTATCTCACAAGGTATTACAGAGACACTATAATGCAAAAACTTGCAGGATTTATGCACAGCACTCTGCACAGCTCTAGACATGCCTGAGTGATATCACAGGCCTGTGTGATGTTGAAGAAAATGATGTTGCTTGTTGGGAGCATGACAAGTGAAATCTCTTCTTCTATTAAACATTGAATGATGATTTCTGATATTAATAGGAAAAAATATACACCGATGGAAGTCTTGATGGTAATATCTTCCAGTGATATAAAGTGTAGCACCGTGGTAAAATGAGTGATTGAAAACAGCAACTATAGCAGAGGAAGTAAGAGGTAACATGTTCAGCAAATGTAGCAGAAACTACAATGCAAAAATACTCTATATATTCCTTGACATTGAACATCATTCAGCCAGAAGTGTGAATAAAAGCTGAAGTCAGAGTTGGCTGAGAAATTTCATAGTATCAGCAATTTTTATTAAGGTAAGGAAACCAAGGGCTGTCTATTCATGTCATCTTTTTTAGGAATCTTGTTGAAGTTCAGTTTCATGATGAATTTAAACTGCCTGATGCTGAGATACATGGTCTAGCTTTCAACACATTTCTGCTACTTTTATTGCCAAGGTAAATCAATTTAGAGCTAACCTTGAAAAAACTTTACTAGTTTTAAGCAACATCAGTGGATTGACCTGATCTCCCAATGACTGTACAAATCGCTGTATCTCATGCAAGGGAGAAGGCAGGAATGAGCAGTTCTGGATGGGATGGAGGGGACAGGCAGGACTGCTTTCCAGGACAGCAGGTTTAGATTGACTTAAGCCAGCCATGAAGCAACTGTACTGGACAGTCAAAGCTAGAGTCAAATTTAGGTGCTCTGAATCAAACTTAGGAGGAGTCTCTAGGTCTCCTAGGCTTTGTACATTTCTCTCCGTTCTACAGCTTTACACTGAAGGAAAAATATTTTTCTGCATAAAAAAAGCAATGACAAAAACTCTTCCATAAAATACAATTTTTCATGGAAATAAAACTTTTTTCACAGATTTTCTCCCACATTTTTGTTCAGTTCAGTCCTTATACACCATAGAAAAGCATATGTATTTTACAGTTATTACATAGTTCTGATTGTTGGTCATTTGAAGTCTGTAGCAACTTCTTGCTTTTGCTGAACTTTTCTATCCTTAATTGCAGATTTGGCAAAATACATTCTCAACCTGAAAAATTTAGTTTGCTTTCTGTGTTTTCAAAGTGTCATACAAAATCCATCAAGTTGTTCGTATCTTCTATGTTTTCTGTTTTTCTTGTTTGTTTCATCATTTTTCTTTTCCCACAAATGACTTGGAGCTTGTGCCTAATACAGTGATCATGCAAAAAGACTCATTATGTAGCAACTGAAAGCTTGGCAGGATATTGCTGCAAAAACTCTATAAATATTCCATCACACATGTTAAAAAAAAATAAAAATAAAAATAAAAATAAAAATAAAAATAAAAATAAAAATAAAAATAAAAATAAAAATAAAAATAAAAATAAAAATAAAAATAAAAATAAAAATAAAAATAAAAATAAAATAAACCCAGCACATATTTGCTGTGAATATTTGGCAATTGAAATTTACTGACATTCATGTTTGCTGAATGTAAAATATGTAGGTTTGAGCTCATAGAAGTACATTTTAGACCATTCGTTGTTTATTAAAAACTACTTGCATGCTCATCCAATCAGGTAACATGAATAATGTGCAGTTTATCATGCTTACTCAACTAAGCAAACTACCTCATAGTTTAAATATCTAATAATGATACTTGCGCAAATTATTTGTGACCTGTAAGTGAATTTATAAATGCATTTAATACATTCCTATTGTGGATAATCTAGGGAGGGCACTGTTATCTGTTGCAGATAAATCTCAAGAAAAAAAAAAATTGTCATTTTGAATTAAATGTTTATCTCTGGCAAAGTGACTGCTGAGCTTATTTTAGGTTAGATCCATAGAGACCAGTGAAGAAATGCATTGTCCTTTTAAAAGTATTTTATCATTTTTTACTTACTCTCTAATCTTAATTCCTTTTCCTCTTTTTCCCCTCATCTATTGCTACATTTCTAACTATTGAGATCTGAAGTATGTTGCCCATAGTTGGCATTTTGTTTCAGTATGTCTTATTTATTATTAACATAATATTTTTTTTGTATTTCATATCAACATGAGAACCATGACATGATAAAAAGGCTATCTAAATTTAGAAATAGGAAATTAAGTGAGGAAAAAAATGAGAAAAGTCAACAAGAGCTTGTATTGCAGTAACTGCCCTGAAAATTGTGCAACAGATCCATTCTTAATGAAACAATATAGATTTGTTCTAATGATATAAGTGTACACAATATTTTTCCTATTTTAGAAATCCATGCAACATCTAAAAAAAGATGTTCAGAAATCAGATTAATAGAGTATGTAACTCTTTCTTATGAAATTATTAAGAAAGATACAATGAAATAGAAGTGCTGAAGGAATTCAAACTTGCATCAAAATTTATCGAAACTGTGGATATATTCAGATAGTACAAGCAACACTGTTGTGAATTCTGTGCCGATTCAGAACTAGTAAAGAGCAAAACCAGGAAGACAAGATCGTACTTGTCATGAGCTGAAACCAGGCAGAGCTGTGGCTCTTGCTTTACCATTGCTGTTGTGACTCTTTCAGTGGGTCTGGTGATATGAAAGAGACTAATCAGTTCATAGCTCCTGCCCTGTTTTATTTGGGAGCCTAGCAACCTTCAGAATATCTTGTATCCCATCTCTAGAGACTCGTATTAATACTTGAAGACCGCTTGTTCAGGGAAGTTAACTTTAAGCATGTGCTCAATCACTTCCCTGTATCGAAGCCTAGAAAATCGACTTTGTTAGTGCAATTTATAATAGAATTTGTGGGCACAGCAATTTTTATTATATTAAAAGAAACAATCTACCTTGATACCTTATCCTTTTTAATAATTGGTAGTCTCATCTGACATTTTTACAATGCTACATTAACTGCGAAGATTTCCTATGGAAGGTATAAAATAGCCCTTCTGAAAGATATGAGGAAGGAAACAGCCCAACAGTATGTTCACTGAAACGATGCTGATTCTGCTCTGAATTTCCCCAAAGATAATCATTATCTACCTGTTTCTTATTACTTTTGTTATTACTGAGGTTTCTCTCCTGTAAAACTTTTTTCTCCTATAAAACGTGTGTGCAGTTACATAGAGTCAATAACTAAAAAAAAAGACTTTTTATTTTCAAAGGACATTCATTTTCGTGTAATACTTGACCCACACTATTAGACTAGGATAATATATCCATCTATCCAATAGAATCAGCCTAATTACCTAGAAATTATGATATGTGATAGGATTTAGAATAGCTATCCCATTGTATGGAATGTTATGTGAGTAGTTTCTGTATTGCTTGAAAAGAATAAAAGTTCACCTAAATATAAACTAATATGACAAAATTATCTCATTGGTCTCTGAGGTTCTGATCACTTTATTATTCTTGATCCTTTAAAATTTAGGGAAAATCAAATCCTTTCAACAATACATAAGGAATATACTTCTCTTTTTAAAGAGATTCTCATCTATCAAACTTTGTAAAAAGCAACAAATCATTATACCCCATCCACAGCATCTGTTGCTATATTTGCCTCTTTTCTACTTATTCAAATGCAAGGAATACTTCTTAGAGGCCTACGTTTTACAGAGTTGACATGCCAAAAGTTCACTGACCACACTGTCATCTTCATAATAGCTTTGTTTGCTAGTCCGTTGTTTCTGAGTGCACTTGTTCAAAAGGACTTTGAAGCTGCTGATGTGTTGTATTTAGTTCTTTTGAAATGCTGAAAACAGTGTCTTATTATGTTTAGCTTTTAGCTTACCTTTGTAACCAGTTCTAATTGTTTAATTTACCCATGCTCTTTTAAGGTGGACAGTAGAAAAATCCTCTCTTCTCGAATTACCTGAAGATTATCCTTGTTAGCTGTCATTACATCGAATTAGTAATTAAAGGACTTTTCAGTGAAACTAACAGGCTTATTACAGCTGTGAAGCTAAAGTATTCAGATAGAACGTAAGAGTTCAGGGCTTGGCCAAGGGTTCCCTGCCCAGCCTTGGGTAGGGCATTTTCTTGCACTGAAGTTTACCCTCTGCAAAATGGAAAAAAAAAAACCAAAACATTTCTTCTTCCCCACCTTTGTGTATTACTGCAATTTTAAGCAATGAGGATCAAGAGCTTTCACTAATTATACAATAAAAACCATAGTTTTTTAACAGGTTCGTGATTTTAAGAGCAGTTCCACTGAGATGCTTTATATGTGGCCTGTCTTTTCAAGGTTGTTAGGACCATTGGCGAAGTATGAAGACAATTGTGGCATTTTTGCAATGAGGATGCTATTAAATTGCCTTTTTGCACCTATTTTTAAGAGACTTAGAGCTGGCTCCTGCCTTAACCAGCTTGATAATGACCAAGATAGAACAAAAAGAAGTTTTATTTCCCTTTGTACCGGGACATTCTGAATCCAGGCTGAAGGTTAGATCTAGCCTACCTTTTTATGACACAGAAAATGATACATATTTATCTCTAAATATCAGGTGCACTTTTCTTCAGCTGTCAGTTAGGCTTAATTCTGTTGTTAAAGGATTTGGCACTCTGTGGCTGTTAGAACAGTTTGGAAGGGATATTGCTGCCCTTGGCTGAGTTTTGCATTTTAGCTGTATCACTATTTAAAACCTCTGTATTTTCCATGTCACATGAATTCTCAAGTGTCATCTTTCAGAAGAATGGACAGTAGCCTTCAATACAAACACACAGATTATACCTACCTTCCAAATATCCTGGTTTTATATATTTGCTTGATATTTACTTAAATGCACATAAAAGACTACAATATCTGCATGACACACGAGTGAAAAATAAAATCATGGCAAAAATTAAAGTCACAATGACAGAATATACTTTGTATATTCACACCAGCAGCAAAACCTAGAAATGATCTAAATTAGAACTTCCCAGATCTAAAATTCCTAAATAAAGAACAACTCAGCCTCTTTAGCATTTCTTATATTAAAGTAACATGCCCTGAAGGAGAACAAATAAATTTAAGCTATTTTAGATTGGACAGAAAATGAATTCTGATTTGCAGACACCTTCTCAGAGAAACCTCTAACACTAATTTATGTTGTTAGCAACAAAGCAGATTCTGAGTTGAGTACCTCTGTGATTTGGGTCATCTGATACCTAGTGTTTCTGAGTAGTTTTTGTGGCGTGGGGTGAATTCCCACATGGGGAGACCATGAGTATGCAAGTATTTGCACCATCTATGATACAATAATTTTCCTTTGAAAGACAAGTGTCTAAAGTAAAAAGAGTGTCTTCGTTTCTAATTGAGAACAACTAGCTCTATTGTTTAATTTGAAATCATGCTTTTCTGCTTGGAAAGTTTGCAGTTGTATCATGCTTAAATAAGACCTGATCCTTCTACTCATATTGGTTGTAAAGCCCTTACAAAGGAAAATAATTGTGCCTTACCCTGCTAAAATACATATGTTTCTCTGTGTTTATATGTGTATAATATACATATATATATATTTCCATGCGATGAATAATTACAAAAATATGCTCAAAAGATTTCTCCAAGTCTCTTACTTTCTAGAATGCTATACCCTTTGTAGAGGAAGACTTTTCAGTCTTTGAATATTCAAACCAATAAAAAATCTGTCAGCATCAAGTATGAAGTTAGCACGAGTTATGAATATAACCTTCCCACTGGGCAGTCATTAAAAAGTTGTTCTTTCTGATTCCTGTATAAATATCTAGGTTAGATTCCTAATAAAAGTTCTGTGAAGCTTAGTTGAAACAAAAATAACAGAACTATTTGAGGTTTGTTACAGTCACTTCTATATCCAGCTGACCTTGTCCCAATTTTAGCTTTGTTTCCTTTTTCTGTGTGACTTCTGGGAACCTGCTTTGAAAATAAAATTTACTCTGAGGGTCAAATCCTGAATTTCTTACTCTGATAAAACTTTTATCTAGCTTTTCCTGGCAAAGACTTGAAAACAATTGCCTTTGCACTCATTTTTTTCCTGAATCAGAGCTCAAGTTCAACTGCTAAGGCAATGAGAACCTAGAACAAATTAGGATATATTGAACAGAGTCAATTTATGCCAAACTAAGTTTCATAATAGTGGGAAAAAAATTTACTACCAGTTCAAGCATACATGAATTTTAACAGTAAATAATGGTTGTATATTCAACATTAAGAATTTGGGGTTTTTTAAGATGTGAAAGGGGAAAAAAAGTAAACTAACTTTTTCTTAGAAGCTGATATTAGCTTCGGCAAAGTATTTCCAATTCAAACCATATGCTAAGGACTAGACTATGCCTTTAAAATGCAAATAGAGAACACTTTTTCCAAGTTTTCAGCCTGAGAGGGGGAGAAAGAGGTAGTATGCATGCTACTTCTTTCCTCTATAGCTTAAGGAGACATTGTCCAGCTTTTAACATTGCACAGGGCTGTAAAGCAAAATCAACACAGGTCCCTGCCTCTTCGTCCCTTGTTGCTCCACAGTGGGAGCATGTACTACTTGTGTTACCTACTTGATAACCCTGAGAAAATAATGGGCTTTTTTTCTCTTCCTCATTTTCTTGCTCTTCCTCAGTCTCTTGATTAATCAAGATATTATCCTGTCCCCTTTTGTAAAGTGCTTTAAAATGTTTAATAAAAATGCTACATTTACAGGAACAATTGCAGGTTCACTGGTAATTGTTGGAGCAGTTCTCCTTTTAACAATGATTGACAGTCTGTTCAGTCATGATCCAATAGGTACCAGCAAAGCTTAAATTTCCCTGTTTCTCATTTATGCTAAAAAAAAAATCTATTCTGCTCTGATAAGCTAAAAGAGTCTCAAAATTTAAACCTCAAAGATCTCATAAATCAAGGTTTGCTTAGGGACATAATTTACATTTATTGTGAAATGCTCTAATAAAAAATCAGAATGTTTAATTTGTAGCCACCACTGCATTGTGAGCATTTCATATGCAGAAGATAGTAATCAAAGCACTAATTTCCCTGTAAACTCTTCTGATCGCATAAGTGGTCACAATAGCCAGGCACATACATTCACATGTGCAGGCCTGTGCCCTGGTAAGTGTTGCAATTCTCCATTAGCACAGTTAATTGCTAAGCATCGAATGCTGCGAGTCAGTATACTGGAGCGGCTAAGAATAGATCCTTCACAGCCTGACCAAGCGATAGCAAACAAAGCACTCCACACTGCAGGGCAGGGCTGCAGTGACCTCCACAGTGGCAGGGGTAGACTGGGTACAAATTTGCTGGCCATCTCTTGCCTTTTCCCAAATCAGTTGCATGCTATGGTACAAAAACAAACAAACAAACAAACAAAAAACCCTGAGGATTGCATAATTCATCTATGAAATCCATACCCTGCAAACCCTTTCACTATCTCCTGTTGTTTTTACCTGGAACACAGAGGGAAGTATAAGCTTTGCATCCTCCTCACTCAACCCACAGTAGCAGACTCTTAAATCTAATAGAAATAGGCATGTCATTAATACAAGAAGGGTCTGTGGGCCAGCACATCTTGCTCATCTGTTCTGATGAAGGAAGTACACTCTGTTTCTTCTAGTAGTATAGCTGCTGATGTTGTGTGGGACTGTCAACAAATTCAGGACCGGATGTTATTCCTGCTGAAGTAAACACTAATACTCCCATAAGGAAAGTAGGTGCTAAGAACTTGTGAAACAGGTGCTATTAAACATATATGGATACCACCTACGTGGCAGAGCATGCAGTATTGATTTCAGACTGTTTAGACATTCATCTTGTGGAAACAACACACAACAAAGTAATTTGAGAGGAAGTCTGCTGCAGGATGGATACACAGTCACAAAAATATGTCAGCAATTTCTGAGATGATACATTACTAGATGAACAATAAACCACCATATTCAGCATATAACATTCTACATGTTGCATTTTATGCCCAGGAAAAGATTTGCAAGAAAAATGCTGACATACTTAGAGTTTTGAAAAATTATCTTCCTGAGCAGCCAATGGGATACAAAAAGATTCTTCGCAAGAGCATCATGAGTTCTAATGCCTTTTAGAGAACAATTAATTTATCAAAGACTTTATTAGTCACAGGTAAACTATGTTCTGATAACTGATAGCTTGTAAAGCAATCAAATACACTTGATTTCAAATACAAATGGTCTTAACGCTCAAGTAGCAAAACGATAAAATGTCATGATTAAAATAACTTTGATTTGACATACTTGAACATATGCACTGGAACAGTGTTGTTCTACCATGCTCAAAAGTTCCTGGCAAAGTAACGCTTTTGCAGGTCTTGCTTTAGTAAAGAGAAGTAAAAGAGAACACTTATTTCTTTCTGGCTCGTTTGCTTCCTCCACCATCTATCTCAAACCTTAAACAGCAGAGAGGAATAAATTAGGAACACGAATTATCCAAACAAAGCTTACACAATTAGTCATGTGCACAAAATTAATGCCAGTCACTTGAAGAGCTTAGTCAGATAGTACAAATGAGAAGTTTTGAGACTTTTATCAAACTGTATTGCGGATGTACAAATTATATTCATAAAGGTTTACGATTCAGATGAATCTAACTGGATCTTCCTCACCTCAGATCTGTACATTCATCCGTCTTCTTTCAGGACTGTTCTTTCTGTCTTTCAAAATAATCTCGATGGAGATGAGAGAGCTTTACAAAACATTGATTTTTGAGATGAGAATATGACTGATCATTTGCACACAAACTCCTTTACTTTTCATTCATTACTTTTCTTTTGACCTCAAGTTAAAATAATCTGCTTGGAACAGAGGATAAATGTAGAAATTTTTATTTCAGGTTGTTGACATTGGCAAAGCTATAGGCAAATGTAATTAAAAGAATGATGCAATGTTAACTTTGAATGCTACTACTGAGTCCATCTAAAATACATCCATTTCAATATTATTTACTCTGCTCCATAATGGGGAAATATGTAGGAATTAAGGCTTTAACTTTTATCAAATCTCACAGTCTGTTCTCAATTATTAATTATGAATGCAATTCATAAAAAAAAAAAAAATGTAGGGATCAGATTCCTCCCAGAAAAACTGAAGCAAATTCAGTTCCAGTGGTCAGTTTGACCCAGTATGCTTACCGTTACTTCTGCAACAATCTTTTTCAAAATGCAGACTTGGAGGATGGAAAGAATGAAGAAGAATGAAAAAAAGACCACAAAGTCTGACACTATGAATTCTTCCTTTCTGTCCTCTGGCTCATTTAAGGACTTTTCCCTTGGTCTTAGGAGTGCATTCCCCAGGAATGAAATAAGATCATTCCCTGTTTTGCTTACCAAAGTGCAAAGTAGAGAACCAAGCCAAGGTCTGTTACCCTTCTGCTCTGGCTTACAGAGCAAGTCTTAATTCTTGGGGGTGTCACCTGCTCCCAAAGGCATGTAGCAGTACCATAAATATTTCAAATACTGCCTGTATGCTATGGAGCTCTGGGAGGCATTGGGGTCTCACTGGAACAAGATGTCTGGGAAGTCATGAGGTGTGTAACACCTAGTTGTGCTGATAGGGATAACCGAGCTTTCTGTGTTGCTTATTAAAACTCAGTTTACTTCTTCTTTCAAATCTACATTTGTAGTTTCTTATTAACTGTTCCTTGAGCATATTATCAACATCTGATGATACAAAGTCCAGTGTGTGCATTCCTTTGCTTTTAGTCCAGTTTTCCACAGGAATGTGGCTTGCAACTATAAAATTTGTAAGCTGTTGTGTCACCTAATTGCCAGTCCCTAGTAAACCTGTTGACTAGTTTTACCCAGATAACAGAGAGCTAGAAGACCCATCTGCATTTATTTTTTGCAGATCTCATGAAAATGAGCAGCCGGGGAGGTGAGGGGGACACAGACATTGCTGTCCTGGCAGGAAAGGCTGTAGTGTGAGTGCAACCACTGCTTGGCATAACAGAACCCACATGGAAATTCACCCTCAGATACAAATCATAGAAAATTAGGCTTCATTAATTCCACTGCTCAGGGAACTACTTGTTTGTGGTGGTATATCTATACTGGAAATTCAGATGGTAATAATATCTTTGCTAATCTATAGAGCATTAATGCTTTTGTACACTAATGTATATAAACAGCAAGACATATTGATTGCCTGATCCAGCTCCCATCAACATCAAAGGAATCTTTCCACTGAGTTAAGTGGGAGTTGGACTAGGCCCATGCATAGTATTATCCATCATAAACATTTATAATAGCAATATTAAAACATAATTTATTCTGTAAAACACTCAAAAGCAGAAACAAAAGAAACATCTTAATCCAGTTTTAAATGCCATGGTAGATTTCATTTATACAAACAGAGGCATAAAAAGAAAACATAAGTTCATTTTCGTAAAGGCATAAATGAGTGTACCATAAATGAAAGTAATGTTCACTTCCTTCACTACTCTGCAACTTTATTATATTTTGGAAATGAAACTTTCCATTATGCTAGTTCTTCTTCAGTCACACTCTGCTTACAGAGGTGGTTTTCACTGAAGTACAAGATGGCCAAAGTTATTCTGTTGGATGGAAAATTAATGTATATGAGGTACGGAATTCCATTACTCCTTTTTTAAAACATCTATATAAATTAGTATGAAAATTTTCAGAAGACTTGGCATTCGTGGAAGTCCTAGAGAGGCTTTCGTAAATGCCTCCATTGAGGAAATATTTAATATTCTCCAGTAGCCTGCTATTCCACCCACGAGAGCATTCATATGCTTTCGAACCTACGTTAAAGCTCAGCTAAGAAGCCATTAGCTTTCCAGATTAGCCCTGTGCAGGAAAATCCTGCATGGGGAAATGGAATTTCCATGGCAAGCTCCTAGCAGAGTTTCCACCGTATTGTTCTTGTAGGAAGAAAAGAGGGGTTGTGTTCTCACAGAACAAGCAGTGGTTTCAGTCCAAGGGGCTCTCACAGGATTCATCAGGGTCTAGGAGCAATCATACCTAAAACTTCTGTCTTCAGATTGCATTTTGGATCCTCATCTCCCAAAGACCTGTACTATTAAGTTCTCCCTCTCTAGTTGCTGCTGCCCCAGAAGCAAAATTCAGTAGGTCATTGAAATTTATACAGTTTAAATGTGCTCAGGGCAAAGCTAATGTCAGTTAAGAACTTGGTGGTAGATCTAAGTCACTGGTTTTGCCTCTTTTCACGGTAAATCCTCAGTCCTAGGAAGGAGCATCCAAAATAGGAGGAAAGTTCCTGAACAGGAAACACTGTTTCCATGTATAGACTGGATCCTGGGGTTATGGGTTTTTGCTACTGGAAAGTATTTGGACTGCTGAAGCCTACATTAAGCTGCTGATCATTGTATCAGTAGTATGTGTGCTCACCAAATACTTTTTAAAAGGAAAAAAGAAAGAGGTTTAAATATAAACTATAGTTACAGGAATAGTTTCCAGTCCAGGAATGTGCCCTGACTGGATCCTGAATGAATAGCAGGGCAAGTGTGTGAGTTAGCCCTCCTCTCCTGTATTCCTGCTCTTCTTGTCCCAATGAAAAGAAAACACTGTCATAGACCAGACCATAACATGGCCCATCAAGTCCCTTGAACTGGGCAGTTGTGGATACCTGGTAGCACACAAATAAGCCCTGCTAGAGTCTAGCTGACTTAGAAGACTAGGTCCTGATTTCAAATTCATGCAAGCACATAGGATTTTACTCAAAGGAAATTCATCACCTATATACATTTGAAATTCTAAACTGTGTCTTGTTCAAGTCACACAGGATGTAGGTTCTTCAATGGGATTATGACTTGTGAACACAGAACCTCAGCGCTTTAATTAGCCAGGGCACTTTGGAAATTTTTCGATATCAGTTCTCTGCTAGTTACTTTTTTTAATCTCTTACTGAATGAATTTATGATTCACTTGCCTGTGATACAAGTACAGTCTGTGAATTCTTAGAGTCAGAAATCATAAGATCCAAATCTGTTTTGATTAATGACAGTATGTATTCTGGTGTTAACTTAAATGGGAGCAAGAACAAGGTATATTGTCAAGTAAAAAAGGAAACCACATCAGACAGTTGCAATTCTGTTTCTTCTGCAAAGGTGGATCATTGATGAGAGATCTTTTGTTTTTAAAATCTAGAGATACTATTGCTGATTTTAAAAGAACACTTAGTCTGTTCCAATTTAGTTGAGTATGAATTAGTACTTATCTTCCCTAACAGATTTTTTTCTTCATAAACTTAAAACAAAGGTTTGTAAACTGTCAGACACTGACACTGCTTGGATAATATATTTACTTTTTGACACACATTGTACTAAAATTAGTAGATTGACTTATTCTTTCTTACCTGTTTTTCTCTTATATAGGGCAATTGGTGGTATAAAGTATTTTTGGATTATGATTTCTCCAGTACAGTATGTCTTTGAAATCCTTCTATGTTCACAACATGGAGTATTTGGTTTTATTATCCTTAAAGTTAAACATTAAAATATTTTCCATACACTGCTCTAGATTACTGTAATGACCATGTTTGGAAGAAGGAAGGAAAACATTTTGCTACTTCTGTTTATTTCTTGAAATAAAATGAAACCTCCACCCCCCCCAAACACACACAATATCCAGACAACTCAGCTTGCTGAGTGGCATGTATAAAATGATGTCAAAAAGAAATGAAGGTGAGGTATTTTGCTTAAGTGCAAGTATTTGAGATACCTAGTCTAAGAGAAACACATCAACTGATTGTTGATTTTGCTTGAGAACTAGTTAGTTGGGAGGAAAAGACTTCAGGGGTTAGGGGTTGAAAAACTATGGCAGGAGTATTCAATTTAAAATACTTCTAAGTGGATTCCTATTGTACTTTTCTGATCTGGCAGTAATTTTTTTTAAAAAAGTTGTTTCTATAAGGACATCACCATGTCCTGCAAAGAACTCCATGCTTAGTTGCATTAGTTTGGATTATCCAAAATGTGTCAGGAAAAAGAGACTGCTGTAGAGACCTGACCTGCTGCAGGAGAAGATAGTATAGAAACCGGATCAGATTTATTACCAAACCATCAAGAAATCAGGCTGCATTAAATTAGTTAACCATGTCTATGAGTAACTTGCAATGAATTGATCTGCAGGCATTTTGTCAAGAAAAATTATCAGAATGATGATTTTCTGAGGAAAGCAGAAATAGAAATGGAGCCCTATTAATTCTTTATTTATTCTGGTCACAACAATACCTGTAAGTACTTTAATGACATGTGCTTTACCTAGATAGTAAGTATGGAATGCAGTACTCTTTATTGTTTGTAGATTCCCCCTTGTATTTCTACCTTTCTCATATATTTTGTTAAAAAGTCTTGTTTACTATAATTCAGAGTGTATTTAGACAGCCTGTAGTGGCTTTGGTGCAAAGGAACTGACATTACTCATTAATAATATTTTGGGAGGTTGTCACCAAAAACATACAGAAACTGTTCACCAGTTTGGTTTGAATTCACCCAGTAATTTTAGCAGAAATGTTTTTAACATATCAAAAAGCAATAATTGGCATATATGTAAAACAAATTGTTTCAACATATCAATGTTTGTGTATGTGACATAAAAGCCAAAGAAAAGAAGGGCTAGGCTTTGTAGTTAGACCATCCAGGGGATGTGTGCTGCACTCCAGCTTCTTGAGAGGATTTAAACTGGTATTCCTGAAGCTTTGCACTATCCCTGCACTATTCCCTAACACACTGTGACCGGGACTTTCTCAATGTCTCTGATACTGTTCATTGTGAGAGGCCTATTTAGAAAGAGAGTGGTAGAGAGAGAATATAGTGGTTGGTGGCTGGCAAAGGCATGAAACATCTGGGCTCAAACATTGTGCTCTGATACAAAGTGGAGCATCTCCATCTGGAGAGACAGGATCTGCCTGGAGTCATCGATGCTGCACTGTGGAAGAGCTGCTCGGGAAGGAGGATAATGCAGGTTCAGGTCCTCTCAAGTAGAGATTCTCCTCACCATTTGCCCCCTTCCTGGGCTGTCTGATAAGAGGAGACGACCTGCCAGTAGTACCACTAGGAATCAAATTCTCCATCTCCCTGGCTGTTATCAGTGTGTACCTGAAAACTGAAATGCTTTAGGTATGGCAAACTAATGACTAAATGCTTACCAAGACATTTCAGCTTTGGAGAATCCAAAATAAGATTTCACTAGTCTGGAGGAACTGGGTTCTCTTCAATTTTCTGGATTTTAATCTTGATGACAAGAAATAAAATATTCTAATAGCCCTATTGTCTGTGTAATTGGTTTGACAGCTAAACAAAAAAACAACCCCAGAACCAAAAATAAACAGAAAACAAACAAACAAACAACCTAATAAAAATCAACCAAACAAAAACAAACCAACAACCCCCCCAAACAAACAAACAAGCACACAACCCACCACCAAACACAAAAAAAACACCTCAGAGTCCTTGCCCCCCAATCAAGGTTCTTTGTGTAGTACAGCAGAAGTGATTATCACCCTTCAAAGAAAATCTCTTTCAGATTGTGTTGAATAATTCATTTTCTGTTTTCTGACTAAATTTCATAACAGTTGGTTGACTTGTCAAGAATCCACATGATCATGTAGTGCAGATTTGGATACATGTAGTAAAGATGTTCAGCTTTCTCATCTGCATTTCTGAGAGTATGAAAATTGTCTCATTATCCTGTAGATTTCCAGCCGACATTTGCTGATATAGGTGAATGGTCACTAAGGCACAATATTATCATTTCTCCCATACCTCCCATATCTTAGAAGAATGTTATTGTTGCCTTTGCTGCTGTTTGCTATTGTATAAAATGAAGAAGTTAAACTAAAAATGTCAGCTGTTGAGCACATATGCTTTTATTTCCAAGAATCTGGATAATTTAATTATATTATCTATTACAAAATGTACTTCATACAAAAAGTGGTATTTGAACAATTTTTTTTAATTAATACTAAATTTTAATGCATGTCATAAAATGTCTGTTTTTCCCAGACAGAATATTCTGTTGTTCACTGATGTGATACAGGTAAATTCATGTAGAAAGAGGATTTAGTCTATTAACTACCACTTTCACCAATTGGTGACATTCTTTCTCTACCTTTTTGTGTGTTATGTATTTGGTGGCAGAAGATGCTATATACCAGACCACATCTTCAGTCTCTCTAGTATACTTTCTTCCTTTACTACTACTTCTTTTGTCTGTTACCTCAATTTCTCTACTAAGGTTACACTTTTCTTATGAAAGCACAGTAAAATCCTTGTACTTTGCAAAGCTTGCATTTAGAGTCTGGGTTATGTTTCCATGTCTGGATGAAAAGTGCAGCATCAAAAAAAGTTCATTTAAATAAACGGTTTTTTCATTGCCTTCTGAGGCTAACAAAACATGTGATCTGTTGAAATTGAAAAGAAAATTAATTTCAAAGATATGAAGGTGTAGGAGGAACTCTGCTGCCCTACAGAGTTTATCTTGTGCCTGTTAGTTAAAGTTCCTGGGACAGTCATAGTTGGTGTGGTAACGTACACATACGGTGCTTCAAATAATTGTCAAAGTCTTCGGGAGGAGTTACATATAACATAGCAGAGTTAACTCCAACAAGAAGTGAGCTCTCTTAAATATCCAAAATACAGAAATATTTTGAAGGGTTGTTTTTTTCTCCAGGTTCAACAGAAATTCAATTTCTAGTTCATAGGACTGCGTGTACAGAGATAGCTACAACTCTACAAAACATGCAGAAATGGTGTGCTGTTGAACTTGTCTATCGTAACAGTCCACATTTATGAAAGAAAGGAGAGGAAAGGAGAGGAGAAGGAGAAGGAGGAGAAGGAGAGGGAGAGGGAGAGGGAGAGGGAGAGGGAGAGGGAGAGGGAGAGGGAGAGGGAGAGGGAGAGGGAGAGGGAGAGGAAAAGGAAAAGGAAAAGGAAAAGGAAAAGGAAAAGGAAAAGGAAAAGGAAAAGGAAAAAAAGAGAGATTCAAGCCAGGATGCTAGAAAAGGCTGAAGAGGCTGCAGGGCAGCTTACAGACGGCTCCTCTAAATGCCCAAATTTCTCTTGCCTTAGATGGCACCCTTCTTGTGTCTTGGAGAGATTTTGTCTGTATTTATTATAGTAAAGATTCCCTTAGTGCACAGGGGAGTTCCAGCTAATTAAAGATGGATTTGTAGGTGTTTTCCCCAAAAGGTCCCAGTACCTGACAGATGAGGCCAGTGGTACTTTGAACCATGGAGGTAGCTATGCTACCTAGACAGCACAAAATTACCAGGTCCTAACTTTCCTGTCATGTCTCACCCAGATGATGCAACGATGTCCACTTCCCCTACCACCACTCCCTTTCTTCTCCCTTTCCCTTGGCACAAATTGTATGGAAAGCACCACAGAGTTAAAACTAACATGCAATCACAACAGAAGAAAGCCTTTTTCTTTTTAAGTTCAACATTTTTAGCAGCCCATAGGAATTATCTCATTTTTTGTATATTAGGTCAAGATTATTTTTATTTGTATTTGCTGATTTTTCAGTCCTTGTATTTGGGATATTTTAGCAGTATACTTTTTGCCTTCATATATCCTAAAGGAAGACCTACAAATATATGTAAATTTAGAAACAGCAGTTTGACTAACAGTAACATTGGCCACTTCAATGTGATTTTTAAAGATACTGGTGATTTTGTTGTAACAATAGTAATAAAGAGAATGGACACATTCTGCACACAGTGTAGCTGTGAAAGAAGCACAAAACCACATCTAAATGGAGGCCTAGCACTACCAAAGAACCCTTTTTCTGCCCGCCTTCACCCAACATTATATTGACAATTTCTGATTTCCTTTAGGTTTCATCCAGCAGTAAAGGTCATCAATAATCTGTCCCACCTGACAGAAATTGCGAGTGTGCAGTAGAACTGGAGCTCTCGTCTGACTCATCTGAAATACATGCCACAACAAGCGACAGCAGTCATCTGCACTGTCCCCAAATTGCCGACAAAGCTCATTTTATAGCCCTGTGGCACCTTTGTATTGACTGAAATGAATGAAAAAGCCCTGAACTATAAAACACAGGAGAGGAAAGTGGTTCAGAAAACAGGCACAAAGTAGTATTTTGGAATGAACAGAAAGTTTTGCAAAAGACACTGCACCTAATTGCTCCGATTTGAACTCCAAACAATAATATCAGATAATATGGTTGCAATTTAATAAAATATTTCCCTATCAGATATGCAATGTTTTGAAGAGAGGTGCCAGGAAGTGAAAAATCAGCCCTGACTGCTCTGAATCGGCTTAAATCCAATGCCTAAGAAGAATCTGAGATCAAGTGAACACAATTCCCCAATGAGTATTCTGCCCAGCAGAAGGATTAAATAAAGAGTCACACTTTGGCATTTAAAGGAATATAATTTAAAGGACAACTATCAGGCTTAAACTTTTATGCATGTCATGACCATTAAATGGATGAGACTGTTGATAAAGAACAAATAAAAAAAATAACCTCTAGTAGCTTTTAATATAAGAAAAAATATTATCACTAACTCCTAGTTCACATCTGAGAATTGCAAATATCCTAATAATATTCTAAATGTGGACTGTCCCTGGGTAAGCAGTCTTGTGTCCTATTTTTCTACATATGCTATCAATATTGTCATGGTTACAGTCCAGTTAAATTATTAGTATAATACATATGTACAAAAATTCAGAGATGGGTTAGATTCAGAATGAAAGTACGAAGTAGAGCCTTGCCCATTGCATCTGTGCCTACAAAAAGCCAAGTTTATTATGTTGAAGTTCAGGAGAAAAGAGAAATCATTGTCACGGTTGATTAAAGGTACATATATTTCACATATGTAATTATTAGCTAGAACTTGATGAAGTTAATTAGAGCATTTCTATCAGCTTCAGTAGGTGTTCAGTCCCCTAGTTACGTGCATAAAGTTGTTGTAATGAAAAGTTAGCTTCAGTGGGGTTTAGGGGCAAGCCAAATGCAGATTTTTCTGTTAAAAATATGTTCATCAGACAGCCACAGTTAAACCAATACCATTTTGTCACTCTTTAGCTTTAAATCTCACCTACTAAAAATGGCATTCAAATAGGAAAGAGACAAAGCATAGAATATGAAATAAGATATGTCTATTTGAATTATTCATGGTGATCTGGAAAAATTAATTGATACAGAGAGAATAATAAGTGTCCAAGGAGTATTCCTTTTGATAATTTTCAGGGGTTTTTTGCCTATTTTGTAAAAAGAAAAAAAAAAAAAAAAAGAAATCTAAATTACTTTGAGTCCTCTCCTGCACCAACACATTGTCTCTTTGTTGTATGATTCTCTACTCAGCCAGACGGAACCCAGAGATACCAATGACAAATCTGCCCTGGATTATCCATTAATACAAAGAAAAGCACAACAACACCACCAACAAAGACTTTCTAGAAAATATAAAAAATACAAATTATATAAAAATATATTAAATATAAAAATAAATTGCTCTAGAAATGCAGAGAGATTATTTTCTACACTAAAAGGAAAAGTACCAGCTTTCACTACTTCTAGTTGCTATCTAAAATTCCTAGTTATACCTGATTCTCTTTTATGACAAAGCCAAAATCTCTAATACAGAAAAGCTGCTAAATGCTATTTATTTCTTGCTATCTGTATGGAGTTAGGAAAGGCTACTATTATATTTGCTAATGATAACTATTGACTATATGTATAACTCACTGGGGAATTTTCTATCAAATCAAAGAATTTCATGATAACTCCTCTACAAAGAGCAAGATAGTCACGTGGAGGGAAAGCATTTAAAATCAGGATCTGAAAGAGTCTAAACACACTATAAGAACATACTTTAAAGCTGATCACCCATCATCCAGGGAATGCATCAGCTTTTTTTCTCTTGATTTCTTGTTTTTATTTCTTTAAATTTTCTGGATGAGGTGCTTCCTGATTCAGCCTCAACTGTGAGCAAATACAACTTTAACTGTAACTTTCAGTGTAGGGCTATGAAGATGTTCCTTTCTTAGAAGGAATGTAAAAGATCAAAGATATTATGGAATAATTTGTAACAGAAATAACCAGATGGACTTGAAACACTACATACTGCATTATTACAATTTCTAAGATTCAGCTGTATAATAAAAACACTTTTATCCTTTTATATATTTAAAAATTGCTATATTGATAGTACTTTAAGAATTAAAGAGTACGTTTGTATATTTTGGTTGTATTCATTCTCAAAGGTTCTCTATAAAACATACATGACTCCAATTGCATCACTTAACCTGAATCAGCGAACAAGCTTTCTTCTATAAGGGGGAAATTTTTTTTTTTTAAAAAAAGGCTGTAAGTTGAGAGTTAGGAAAATGTTATTAATAAAGGAATGTGTTGTGGGGTTGATCTGCTGAAACCAATATTGAGTGATCAAAGAAAGGAAGGTGATTTATGGTGCTTTTGCCCTCACTTGATGCGGGATATAAAAATTGATTCAGAAGGTGTAGGAAGGACCTGGACTTTGTTTACATCCTGTTGCCAGTTGTTCTGAGTCTTTTACAAGTAGGTCAGGGGAACTCTGAACTGTTGTCCTCTTCCCGCTCACCTGCTCATGTTCTTGAGACAGCGACAGTGGTTTTATCCCACAAAGAGTGGGATGACAACAGGACTGGAACAGAACTCTAGTCTCCATCTGACCAAGAGATCCAGCTGATGATTGACAAAAACATTTCTAAAACTCAAGTTTGACTGTGCTCCATTTTCCCATGACGGACTGCAGCTGAGACAGCGTGAAAAGGCTGTATATGTCCTGTATAATAGTTGCAGGTGTGATTTGCATGCTGTTTGTAAATCTAGCTATGAAAAATCTCCTGTAGAACCAAATTAACTGGCCAGTATAAAAAATGTTTTTACTGCTAGTCTGCATTGCTGTGAAGAGTTAAGCAGACAAAGCATAACAGCAAATCTTTCTCCTTGTTACTAAGTAAGAAAACTAACAGCTTCACTGCCATACAATAATAGGAGACCTGTAGTGTTTCTGGTAGAATTAAAAGATTGGCTGGTGAGAGCTGATTAACTTTTTTTCCAAATCTGTCACCTAAACTGTCTGTATATCCTTTTTTGAAGGGGGGGGGGAAAAAAAAAAAAAAAGTTTTAATAACAAAAATGCAAAAAGGCAAAAATATATTCTCAGTCACACACTCAAGAAAACACATTACTTTTATTAAACCTTAGAAAGTGTCTTTGATAAATAAACTCACTATCATGAGTTAAAGCATGCTAAAATCTACCTAGTTAACTTGGGGGCAGGCTATAAAAGGCTGTAATCAGCTGCAGGGTCTAGACAACAGGCTGGGAGAGGAGAGAGGAATTTCTGCTTTCACATAATCCCATAAATAAGGGATTTCCTAGAATGTGGGCTCTGCTTCAGTTCAAAAGCAATGATGATCTGAAGATTTCACGACAGGAGAACCCTCTGCTTTTAATGGGATGACTTAGTAGGCTGTTGACATTAATCCCCTATATATTAAGAGGGAAGGACAGGGAGAATAATACCAATGATATCTTGTGTTCTTATTGTTAGGAAGTGATAGAGCTTGAAATGTCTAATAAACTGCTAATATATTGCAAGTTCCTACCCATAGTAGGATGCTATTCCCCATAATTGCATCCATCCCATCTTTCTCCTGGCTTGAGAAAACTTCCTTCTCCATCTGCTCTTTACCAGTCCATGTTCGTCAAACCATCCTCCTTCTCATCTTTCTTATTGCTGAGGCCTCTCTGCTGTTCAGGGCTTATTTCCTCTCACTATTGTTTTCCCAACATTCTGTGAAATGTTAATTTTGTGAGGCAGAAATGTTTTGAGAAGCAGGAGGTGCTGTGCTGTCTTCCTAACTGTGTCACTGCCCTTGTTATAAGTAAACCATCTTACACTCCTGTGTGTTTCCTTGTTCCCCGCCCAAGTCTAAGGACAAGCTTAAGAGCTTGAGATTCCAAATTCACATATGAAAAGATAAATGCTTTTCAAAACATCGGGTATGCAGCAACGTCCGTTTGCTTCTTTCACACATGCTGGACCAGGAAATCTAATGAATGTGTCTTTGTGCAGTTTGAAGGAAAAGGATTATGATCTTGCATGATGTTGAGTATTTTCTGATATAGGCTGAGTACATTAACGCTTGTTGAAGCCTACAACAAAATCCAGACTCCCAAGGTCTCTCAGTTTACTTAGCAATTTACAAGACGAGACACCATATTTCTAATTGCATAAAGAAATAAGCCAGAGTTAGCAAATAGTTCTTGCTAATATACTGAAATCAGCCACAAGAGGCCAGCTAATATCACAACACGAATAAGAAAATATTAGCAGAAAACAAAACAAACAACAATGAATAAGTAAGGCCTAGATACCCTTGAAAAATCACACTAATCTGTTTTTTTCCCTAAGATGCCATGAAAACTAACACAGACAAAACAATTTATATGAATGCTGATTTATACTAATCTTTTTCTCTCACTGTAACCACACCACAATAACTTCAGACATATGGACTTTGCACATGGTTTTCAAGCTGTGCATAGTTCTAACCAAGCTGTTAAAAAGCTGAATACTTAGACTGGCTATTCACTATCCATCAAGAGAAATAAAGAAGCTCAAACAACTTATAGTAATAGTGTTTTACTTTGGGAAAATCTCTCCACTTTACTCTCATAAGGAATATTGTTTTCCTAGGATTGGTGAACTAGCAAAATCTGATTTCCTCAACATACTTGGTAGATATCAGAAGGTAAGCTTCTTAATTTGGCATACATTAAGTTGTAATCAGAACAGCCTTTGGCTTTATCCTAAAAATTTTTGCTAACCCACATAATAATTTGCAGAAACTGAGAAGGTGATTATAGACATGAATTGAAGCAAGTCAGTGGGGACAGCTGGGTTTTATGGCCAGTTACATTTATCAGCATTAAAGACTAGAAAGAGTTAGAAAAAACCACTGGAAATATGTTGTGATTCCTTGGAATGAAAGCTCTATCCAGCTTTAATAAAGGCAACAAAAATAGTTTTAATTTGCTACATAAGTAAATGCCCAGCTTTGAGATTGACTTAATACCCCATGGCATCTGGGAGTTCCAGTGGTCAGAAAACAGCCAGAATAAGCAACACTGCCTGAAAAAGTTACAGAAAAACGTTGTCAGGAAACTCACAGGGCTTTCTATAGCCGTCTTACCATAAAGAGTTTCCTTTCCATGAACTGCTGATGGCTTGTCTGTGTTATGGATTAACCGTGTTGCAAGACTGGAGACACCTGAAAGTCCCAGCATGAGGCAGTTCATGTCTGCGAGCAGCAGGTTGTGTCTGCAGGACACTGGCACACTGCTGTGCCCACTCCCCTGGGTCCTCACCCTCCGCACTCACTGGTGTCACCAGCCTGCTCTCCTCCCCGTCGCATTCTCCTTGCATGATCCCAAAGGCCATCTGCCTTTCATCTTGTACTGCCTGTGGGCTTGGGGGCAGGGTTGGGATTTGGGGTGTTTGGGTTTTTTTTTTCCCCTTTTCAGGTTACTCTTGTTAATCAAGAGCTGACTAGGCCGATACAAATGAATGCACCTGATGAAGGGAAATGCCTCTAATATAGAAGATACATTTTGGAAATGCTTTATAGGTATAATCCTTCTAGAGAAAGAGAAATGGGAAATCTTCATTGTCATTACAATTATTAAAAAATCTTTTTTCAGTGGTCTCTGAATAAGGTTGCTACTCACTCATAATTAGACAACCTTCCTTTTAGCATTTGGTTCAGCTGCAAACTAGAGGACAAGCCATTTTGCCCCTATTTGAATCAGTTATTTGAAGAGCTTGAAGCTCAGTCAAGTTTTGATGAGTTTGAACTGAAATAAAGAGTATTACAGCTGGGGCCTGACTTACCTTGATTATCAGCTACCCACCAGCTTAGTCTTCACTCACCAACTTCAGCCTCTCATGCGTTTCCTTGGAGAGTTCAAAGCCGTGTTCAGAATAGGAAGTACCTTGCCTGGAACTCTATGAACTTGTCTTGGGCATACTAAGCTAGGGAATAGAGAAATTTTAGATCACATCCATTGTATCCCTCATCCTATCTGATTTCATCTACTATATACTGCACTTACTGATACACAGCAGATTGCAGTGAAATAAACACAGTATTTTCAGTTTTATATTTTAACATTTAAAATCTTATCAGTATGCACCACTACGAAGAGAATTGTAGATGCAGATCGAATCCACCTACTATTCTGGTGGCCAGATTTTCCATAATAAAAATGCATATAATCCCTAGTACGACATCCTAGTTTAAAAGACTTCCACTTTTCTTTTGTAAACTGGCAGCATACTGTCTTTCCTTCCTAACTGCTTATTTGTTAAAAAGATTTTCTTTGCACTAAAGAAGCTAAAATCAACATGACCTTCAGTGTGATCAATCTAAATACAAAGATATAGCAGTTATTTTTCCTGATAAGCTCCTGGTAGATAGCCTTAAACAGATATTTGATTCCCTAGTTCTTGAACCTTGCGATACTTAAGATATATATTATAAAATGTTCAGATCTGAAAAAAATCCTTAGCTTTAACGCACATTTTTTTCAGTGATTTAAGTGCAATGTGAAGAACTGCACCTATAAATGGCCAGTCCTATTCATTTATAATTTTTATTAATGTATAGTTTCTAAATTTGTGGAAAAACATGCACAGTTATGTAAGTCATGCAACTGTATTTTAAAATTCCTTATGCAATTGCTTTGAGGCCATTAAAAAAATCAGGTCCTTTTACTTGTATGTTCCATATGAGCAATCCAAGATGTATTAGGAAAAGGCTACAAAAATTCTGCCTGTTGGTTATTCCAGACTTGAATTTTGAAGTACTGAGCTGTTCCAAACTAGGGATTCAACTGGGAAGAAAGGTTTTATAGGACTGAAAAACCAACAGAGAATACATGATGGGATGTTTATTTATGATGAACTGTTTCAAAACAATTCTTAAAAAGATTGTTTCTATTGAAATGAATTCTCATATTCACTTTCCCAATTTCTCACCATTTTCCATTTAAGGGTTTTGAAACACCTTGCAGCTACTAATGTAATAAGTCTATGATACCTCTGTGAAGAAGAGAGAAATTATTCTCATGTGCTTTAGACTGATTCAGCATTGCTTGTATTAGTGGCAGGTTTAATCTTGATTCTTTTTGTCTAGGAGTAGAGATTGCTCATGTGTATAACCTGTTTACAAACGAGTTTATGTCAAGAGACTGCTACAAAATGGACACAAATTATCTTAACAGACTAGAGAATATAAAAGGAATGTAATGTGCAACAAAGACACAATGAAGCACAGAAAAGAAACAAAATGCTTGTGTAGAAAAAGGTATATCTTTGGTATTAGAAGCACCCATGCTCCCAAAATTCAGAGACCAGATTATATCAGCACAGTAGAAACAAACTTTTGAATTGAAATGAAGATATTTTGACACTTGACTTGGGGGACAGCGGGAGGGGATGTTTTTATTTTTGGTAATATAAATGTTTACATCACCTATGTCATAAAATGAAATCTGTATTTCTGTTGTAATTATTGTGAATATCAGATTTACCAGAAGATTTATGCTGAACACCTATTTTTTGCATGGGGAGATTTACTAGTAACAAAGGGAGTGAGTACAGGACTGAGGAATTAGTGAAGGGGGGTATTAGTTTTCTCATAGCACTGTGTGGTTTTGCAAAAGCTCTGCGTTACATGATGACCAAGAAGGTTATACAGCTCCACTCGACTGCTGCTGCAACTTCATCCAACCTAGATGTGGCTTCAGTACAACACTAACATTACAGGAAAACAAGCCCAGGAAATTTCAGCTGCTATAGCCTGTTTATCAGAATGCATTTCTTCCTCCCACGGTTGTATTCAGCACGATTTACTAATTTGTTTCTAGGGGAAATTAAGAGCTGGATTTCACTGCAGTAGCCAAATCTATTTACTCCTAAGCTATTTGGATCAGTAGACCCCTTAATAAATCAAGAGGCAGCAAGAAGCAGGGGAAAGTGAATTTCCCTGCAAGGATCCTTCAGTGCTCCTTGCTGGGGAAAGCAACGATATTCACTTTCCCTGTAAAGTCATCAGATATCAGGTTTGCTGATTTTCAAGGCGTACCTCATTGTCCCCATGGACTCTTCTCAGGTTTGGGGCAGAAGCATTCTCTACCTTTTCTGTTGAATCCGTGCCCCTGCACAATGAAGTATTTTGATTAATGGGGCCACAAAAGGGAAATGCAAGCATATGCATGAGTTCTTCATGACTTCTACCTAAAGGGCAAGGCATGAGGAAGACAAGAATGCTCAGTTTTGGTCCTTGTTCATTAAATATTTCTGTATTTTGCTCCTCTACATGCAGCTATCACTGCGTAAAATCTACAAAGCAGGGTACTAATCCTGTTCACAGCTGAAGCCTCTCTCATTTGGCAGTCAGCTCAAAAGTTTGCTCTCTTTTTCTCAGGGCCCTATAACATTCTTATCTAAGCTGCCCGTAGCTTTCCTCTTCGTCTGTTTTTGTACTGCTTCTAGCGCTTCTTTGTTCATTCCCACACAGGCAAACAGGCATAGTAGGTCCAGTGAATTCTTTGTGCATTGAGTATACTGCACATCAGTACAGTACATGACTGGTAGGTCTGGCATGTCTGGGAAATATTGAACCGCCTGTGCATGCAATCCAACATGTCTGGGATTTCCATGCTGGCTATGTTCACAAGTCCTGGAAAAATACCTACATATTTTTCATAGACCAGTTCATTTTTCCACATGAAGGGATTAATACACTGTAATCAGTTCACTTGTCATCTTTTGATAAATGAAGCTTATTGAATTCAAGTCTCTGATCATGTATTGTATTGTGCAGCACCCTCTCTAGTACTGAAATCACTTTTGTGATTCCTTTCTACACAATCTTGGGCTTGTGAACATTGTTTTAAAAATACAGCCGCAGGAACTGTATGCCTCATTTGAAAAGCGATCTCAGCGACGCTATACATAGAAGGTAAAAGCCATTCATGTGCCTCGTCACTAAAAAAGGTGGCCAAAAGGCAGTATTTCCAGTTCGTAGGAAACGGTTTGTTTTTACAGACTGCTCTCACCCAAATCACAGTAGGGTTTTTTGGTGGAAACTTCTGGTGAATCAAAAGTACTCTGACCCCTGCAGGTGCTTCGGCAAACTGACACGAGCGGGCTGAGGGAAGAACCTGCACTTTTGAGGACAGAGAACAAAACTTCTTGCTTAGTGTGTTGCTATGCCCGGGAGTATTGTCCATTTGCTGTAACGTTCAGAGTTTAAGCGTTTGCCTAACATGACCTTCAGGGTGTTTTCCTGAATTACTGCTTTACAGAATACAGGAACACACAATGGTTTTGGCTGTTCTCAAATGTATGCATTTGGTTTGTTTATACCAAAACATGGTGCCTTGAATGAGATTGGCTTGTCAGTTAACTTTCCAAATCTATTAAAAAACATAGCATGGTATCAGTTCAAGCACTGATGCCCAGTAGATGGCTGCTTCTCATTGCCCATTTGTTGTTGAGATATGTCAGTAGAATGGCCCTAATCCAGGTAATGTATGCTGTATTGATAGCGCTTTAGCACAAAAATGATGTTTCACTGAAAAACAGACTAATGCCTTGCAAACTGTTGGGGCTCACTAAAACATTTGCAGGTCTTGAAAAACAATCTTCTGCAATTTAGTTCAAGTTCTGAATAAATCAGAATATAGCCAGCTATTCCGATATGACAAAACATCATTATTTTTAATAACAGACAAATATGGGAAATGCTTTATTTTACACAAATATGGAAGCGCTTTATTTTTCAGCATGTTACACAGCTGTACTGTTTCCATTAGTAATGGGCCTGTGCTAATAGCAGGGAACCTTTGCTACCAGTAGGCGTTTAGGCTGGAGTGAACGACATTGTATTACAGTCCTTTTGAAAACACACTAAAATGGTGCACCATTGCTAACAAAGCTTTACACCAGAGTTTCTTCTGTTACTGGTAGCAACTTGTCCTTTGGCTTGCCAATGGGGAGCTTTGCCCTTACATGGCAGCTCCACCATTAGTAGAAAGAAACAGTTCTTGTGTCAAAGCAGACAAGCGTGTGGGACTGGAGAAACTGTAGAAGCCATACCTTGGCACTCTCCGTAATAACCTATATTAAGTTTCCAGAACCTCTCTCCTAAAATTTCCCACATCGCTGGCAACAGTATGCGCAACCCAAGACTTTCCAGGCTCAGCACCGTGCAGCTGACAAAAACCCACCTGCCGAGTAAATGACTTCATTCTCCCGGTCGCCTCAGCTTCCGGCATTTCTGACAGCGGAACACGTTGCTCCCGAAGCCGCCTTCGCACCCTGCGCAGGGCAGCAGCAGATCCCGCTCTTCGGTTACACCGAGGGGCTGCCCCTCTGAAGAGAAGGACAGCCTGTTTCTCTGCCGTCTCTTCCGCCCGGTGGCTGCCGCCTGCGGCTACCGAGCGCAGACAAGTTAGCACTTTGCCTTTCGGCAGCATCGTTCATTTCATTTTCCCCCCGGTCGCTCCTTCGTCCCGGCTCGGGGGCAGCAGCTGCCTCCAGCCCCACTCCGCCGGACCGAGCGGGGCGCCGAGCGCTGCCGCCTGCCCGCCCTTCGGGGGCGCCCCCGGGCAGCGCCTGGCTCCGGCCTCCGCCGCCGGGCCCAGCGCGGCAGCGCCGCCGCGGCCGCCAATTCCCCGTGCAGCGGCTGAGGGCCGCGCTCGGCCCGCAGTGCCACAGCGCACCGGGCGCCAGCAGGGCCGCGGCTGCCCGCCCCGCGCCGCTCCGAGGAACACCGGCCGGCTCTGAGCAGCGACGGCAGCCGCTCGGCGGCGAGACCGGCCAGTGGCCGCGGCCGCCTCTTGTCCGAGCGCCAGCGGAGACCACTACCCGGCCCGGGGTCGGTTCGGAGTGCCGCGGTCCAGGGGTCAGGCGCGGCACCTCCGCTTCTTTACGAACAGACGTAGGGGCGGCCCAGGACAGCGCTCCGCCACCACCGCCGCCGGAGTCGGGCAGCAGGCGCTAGGGGCGGCGGGGCAGCCCTTCCCGGCCCCGCGGAGCGGCTCAGTCACGGCTCCGCGCCCGCGGGACAGCTGGTCGGGACGTGGGGGCCTGGCTTGCGAGGCCGGGGCGGGGTGCGGGCGGCTCTCCCCGTGCGGGGCGCAGGGGCCCAGAGGGTGCCGAGCCGCTCCCCGTCCCGGGTCCCCGCGCCCCTCGCGGCGGGGAGGCCGATGCAGGAGGAGTAGGAAGATCTCGCTGCCGCGGACGCGGGGCCACCTTCGCGACTCGCCCCCTCGCCGCCCTGCTGTGCCTGAGCCCTTCGCGGGGCCCGCTCCCTCCCCACCCCCCGCGTCCCCTGGAGGCAGAGGTGTCCGCCGGGCAGCCGCCAGCCCGTACCCGCGCTTTGGCGCCGCCGCCTCGCTCCGCTCCGCGCTCGGAGCCCCGGGCGGGGGGGGGGGAGGGGAGGGGCGGAGGGAGGCGGCGGCCGCTGTGGGGCCCATGCCGCTCCTCGCCTCCGCCGCGTCCTCCCCAGCCCCAGGAGCTGGGGCTGCGGGGTGGGGAGCAGGGGGGGGGGGCGGGAAGAGGAGCGGGCGGGGCCAGTCTGGGCGGCATCCAATGAGAAGGCGCGAGCAGGCAGCGGAGGCGGGGCGAAGATGATCACCGCCCAATGGGGGAAGGGCAGAGGGCGCACTTGGAGCGGGTTGAGTCGCAGGCAGGCGGCGAGTCGGGACTCGGGCAGCGAGTGGGGCAGAGGCGGGCGCTGCTGTTCGCACCCGGGAATCGTTCGCTCGCTCGATCGCTCGTGCGGCGCCGCGGGACCAGGAGCCGAGGGACGAACGGACTGACTGACGGACGCCGCTGCCCGGAGGGGACAGCGGGCGGAGCCGCCGCCGCCGCCCGGAGGAGAAGTTTGGCTGAAGCGGCCGCCGCGAGAGGAAACTTTCCTCGGGGGGCCAGAGGCGGGGGCGGCGGGAAGGAGCCGCGGTGCGCTTGGGTCCGCCGCCCGGCGAGGGGGCTTCTGAGAGGCTCCCCCCGGCCCAGGGCCGGGCTGCGGCGGCCGGGATGTACCTGGCAGCGGTCTCGGCGGGGAGGAGACGCCCGGGCGGAGACGGCGGCTGGCACCTGGCGGCGGCGGGGTGGCTGTTACTGCTGGCCCTGCTGCTGGGCGAGTCGGGGACGCGGGCTCTCGTCTGCTTACCCTGCGACGAATCCAAATGCGAAGAACCGAAGAGTTGCCCCGGTAGCATCGTGCTGGGAATCTGCGGTTGCTGTTTCATGTGCGCTCGGCAACGTAACGAGAGCTGCGGGGGAGTCTACGGGCTGCACGGAGCTTGCGACCGGGGCTTGCGCTGTGTCATCCGCCCGCCGCTCAACGGAGACTCCATCACCGAGTACGAAGTGGGCGTCTGCGAAGGTGAGAGGCGGCGGGACATCATCCATCTATCCCCCGGGGTGGGGGTACTTGCTGGGCGGCGGGGAGGGAAGGAGGGCGCACCGGTGCCGGTGCGCCCTCCTTCCCTCCCCGCCGCCCGCATGTCCCATCTGGGAGCGTGTTTTTTAAGCTTTCCTCTCTAAAGCCCCTGTATTTGAAAGTTTTGCCCTCTATTTTCTTAGCATGAACTTCCAGGCTCTCCCACTTCTCGTTTTCCATAGCGCTTCACTGGTTTGCTAATAGCTTATACCGACGACTGATGCCCAACTAAAATTCCTTGGGAAGGGTTTGGCAGATTGGAGATCGGCGGAGGTCAGTCGTGCACACATGATGTCTGTTCCGGATTCCCTTCTCTGTAAGGAAACACAAAGGCTGATCATCTGTTGTAAAGTTTTTCCTTCCTGTTCCTGTCACTTAATATCTCCCCGCCTGTCCGTTTCGATGTGTGATAAGAGATGTCTTTTTCCTTGCTGGAGCATCAAGGGAGAGGGAGAAATCCCCATGGCAGGACTCCTTTCCAAGTCACTTCTGCTTCCTGCCGGCTGCTTGTGAGGTGATGAATCGCTATGAAATGCAAGAGGAGTTCATCGCTCCCCCCCCCGCATCAAATGTTCTACCTATTATAGTCCATCAGATTTTTTTTTTTTTTTTTTTACATATATGATTTAACAAAAGGCCAAAGACAAATTTTTAGTTTCTTTTTGTCTTGTCCATCTAGCTTCCTTTCCCCTCAAGTTGAGGGAAAACATGGCGCTGTAAAGAGATTACAAATAACCAGTAGTTTGGGATATGTATAAATGTATGTGAGACTCGGAGCAGGAGCTTCGACAATTCTGGAAAAGGAGAGGGAGCCGGTCTCCTCTCGGCGGGTAGAGGGCAGCAGAAAGTCCAGAGAGCTGGTGAGGCAGCATCTGTCCAAAAAACTTGCATTTAAAATGATGCACTGTTTTGAGAGAGCTAAAAGCGGTCATTTTTAGTGGGCAGCTGACCTATGTCCTGGTGCTCATTATTAGTTTAAAACTCTATTTGCCTCCCTAACAAATAAATTGCAAACCGCAGCAGAGCAGTGCGGTGCGTCCCGCCTGTACTGTAGCCAATGCCATCAGCCTCTGCAGTTGTTGCCTGGGTAGGACTAGCTCCAGCATTAAAAGCTCTGTTGTTAAACAATTAAAAATGGCCCTAAAGTGCTTTGAAGACCTTGATTGAGACCATATTTCTAAATATGTACATTGTTGTACTTTCTTACTATTTTTAATATGTGTTGGGTAAGTTTTCTTAAGTAGAAAAGTACCAGCAAAGAAGGAAAAGGTACTTTAGAAGCCTACCTGGTTTGGGGTGAGTTTTTCTTTTTGCATGTTTTCAAGTAAGAGTTTGGCTTAAACAGCTTTCCTCCTCCCCCTTGGTTAAAGGAACTAAAAGCCTGCAGTCATGAAATGCCTTAATGTTCCAACTCCCTTACTGTATCGCAGTACAGACGTCTCTGGCAGTTTAGGAGTATTTCATTCCTTTGAAGTGATGCAATCTGTACGTTGCTGTAGTTCAACTTGTAACACGTCCCATCTACTGTTGAAAATAGTATGAAGCATTTGCTGGCAAGATTGCATTTCAATTAGTGTTGTGGTTAGGAACTAGTTCCAGCTGTCCCTATAGGAATAGTTTGGGAGATAAGTTATCTGTTTAATTTTCATTCTTGTAAATGAAAGGCAACTGAGCTGAACTGTCAGCCTAATACATAGTCCTGGAATACTTATTAAATGATTTGTCAGGCAGCTGCCTCATTCTAAGCAACCAAAATGATGCATTGTTCTTCATGGTGTGTGTTGTGCACAGGGGGTGGCAGCAAGTAAGAAAGGGGACTTAATGTCCTACCTTTGATCACTAAAATGAGGTTGATTAGCTCTGTTTTTTTTTTTTCTCGTTGTGACCTGAACGGTTGTGCAGTTTACAGGCACACGTGCAACAGGCTAGGCTGGTGGTGCCTGATGTGTGAGTAGTACTAAGCTATGCCTTTATCCATTAACCGAATAAAAGCTACTTCTCAAAATCTTGCCTACTAGGAGTGCAAACTCTTCCCTACCCTGCTTCAGGGAAGAGGAAATGGGAGTGACTTTTCGAGCTGTGTGAATAGAAATTGATGTCTTTACTCTCCTTCATCTCTTCAGCCGTTTCTTTCACTGCAATTTTTTACACTGAAATGACCCCTACTGGCTACAGTTATAAGCATATTTTTTATCATTTTTGAAGCTTCAGCAGTGTCTTATTTCAGAGTATCAACACATACTAGGCTACAGAAAACTTTAAGAGCTGGAATAGCAGCAAGTAAAAATACTTGTCTTTTAACTCAGTATTAGTATTTAATTCACTCGGCATGAGTGAACTCTGCAATGCCTGATGGAGAAGTCTCCATGGCATCTGTCACTGGTAGCCTCTCTTTCTGAAACTAGAAATGGAGTAGTCTTTGTTAAACCAGTGTTTATTAATGGAATCTGTTACTGATTCTACACTCGTCTTTTCATCCTTCTTAAACCTGAAGGAAGTCCTTGTTCATCTCACTACCTTAACTGTTTATATCTTTATGCAGATCTAAGGCTCTGTTTGTAGCATTATCCTGAAGTATGTAAATGCCCTTCCTGAATGCGGTTGTATTCTTGGTAAAGAAAAATTCTGAGGTTGCCTTCCCCCACCACGGGTGGGTACTTGTCCTCAAGGGCAGTCTTGACACGTTAAACACCTCCAGCTTCTCCTTGGCTTTAGGGAGATGCTGCTGGATTGGTTCAGTGAGGAGGTGTTGAGAGCCTGGAGTCCCTTCCAAATGCTTCTAGCATTCAGAAATTTTAAACTCAAAGCAGAGAATCCACTTGCTCTCTGCCTTTGAAGGTAGATCTAGATCCATCCCCTAATTAGACTGGAGTTCTCCAGGAAGCCGTTAGCCTTGGCTTCTGCAGCAGTTCAGCCAGGCAGGGCTCCTGCTTTCTCGGGAATCGGAAAGCCTTGGAAAAGCTCTGCCAAACAAGCTCTGTTACTCTGTGAAGGCTTTTCAATGATTACTCTTTTTTTCTTTCTTGCCTCTGTTTCAGCACTTCCCTAATTTCTGATGTTTTTAGATGAAGAGGCCTTGATTGCTTTGCTGAATTCTTCTGAGGCATAACAGTAGCATGTGAAATAATGCTGAAAATGAGTTGATGTATTTAGCTATGTAACAGAAACGTAACTCAGGTTTTTTGTGATATATACTTGAAACGCAAAGTTAACAAGACTACTAGTTTTACTCTGTCTTTAGGTTCCTCTAAGAACATATTATGCTTCATATGAGTTAGCCTCTAGGTAGCCATCGAAAGAAGGTATTTCTGCTCCAGTAGCTTACCAATAAAATATAGTACTTTGTTTGGGAGTTTTTGTTTTGGTTTTGGTGGTGTTTGAGGTGTTTTTTTGGAGGAGCAGGGCATACAGTTGTTGCTGTATAATTTTTGTCTACTGTAGCTAATTTAAGGCTTGCCTTGAATACCTGAGACTTGTTTGCCTTGTGTGTAGCTTCTGAATGGGGGTTCTCTCAGAATTAGGAGAAAGCTGCTGTGGTGGATTTTGGGCAAGTATCAGGAAGTATGTGGGTTAATCCTCTAGGACGATGGTGGAAGCTTGCCCTGCTGTGGCTAGTCCTAGTCTCTTCTACTGAACTGCAGCTTTTTGGGAGCTTGGAGTGTTACCGTTTGACTCCTTGTTGGGACAACCAGGGAGAGCTTGGGTGTACCCCCCCCGACACACACCTCTAGGCCTCCTGTGAACTAGCTATTCTCCCCTAGAAACGTAGAAGAGTATGATATGTAAGGGCGCAGTATACTCCATGTAACCAAAATGTAGTGAAACTGGAGGCGATGAAAAGAAATGAAATTTTGAAAACTTAGCTTTTTTCAAAATGGGGAGGAGGAGAGCTAAGCTTGAGGGGGAGCGGGCATAGGTTTACACACATGCTAACGGAGTTCTCTTCTGCTTTTCTTAAGTTAGAACAACTTGCTTACAGACTTGCTAGTATTTTTACCACAATTAGTGCTTCTATAGCTGGTACCATTGGGAGAACCTTGTTTTCAGTTGGTTTTGGTCCTGTGCTCCGTGTCTAATGGGTCAATGGACACATCAACTAGAACACGATGCTTTGTCTCCAGACAGACTTCTATACAACATGCTTGGCTTCTTGCCTGTAATGCAGTCCAGACCCCTAAATATCAGGTAGTATTTTGCTTCAAGAAGGAGTTACTGAAGTTCAAGTGATTTAGAAGTTGCATGTGGGTAATCTGTTTGTATCTGTTTGACTGGAACAATGTTGCTTAGATTTCTTGACTTTTTGTTTGTTTTTTTCTTACTCTGTTATGTAGCAAATGGCTGGGAAATATCCAAACAGTTCCAATGTCCACGGGTATATAGAGAACTTCCACCACTAACATCAAGTGTTAGAACTGATGATCTAGTTGGGGACTTAATCAGTATTAAGTGGTGCACCAATGATTCTTGGTGTGAACACTTCGTTCAAAGATTGTCAGCAGTTCAGACTGTTGGGGCAAAAAATGGAAAAATTGTTCATAGTGTCAAGAAAAAAAATATTACAAAAGTTACTGACCTTGTGAAACTGGAATGAGAAGTAATTAATTGGTGAATGTTCCATTTGTGATATGTTAGTCTTGACCATATTTAACAGTCCTCTTCCCCCGCCTCCTCCAGAAAACTCTTACTAGGGACATGCTGACTTCTTATGCACAGGCTAGATGATTTGTAAGCTACTTCTACTCTAACTTGTGTCAATGCCGAAATCTCAACATCAGTAAGAACATGTAGCTTTGAGCGTGGCACTGAATTGGAATTAGATCAGGTGCTTATTTGACTTGGAAATGGTTTCTTCTGTTTCCAGGCATCGTGTTTTGATTTTGGAAATAACTTCGTTCCAATATTTCAACAAAAATGAAATGGAAAAGTCCAGAAGATATGAGGAGGGATATTGATGCAGGAATTCATAGGTACAGTTAGTTTAAAACTAGCGGTCTCACTGTGGATGGGCTGAAGGACTAAATCTCTTAACTGCTGATAAGAGGAATACTTTTACATTTTTTTAAAACCATTCAATCTTGCATGACTTTGTGTTGAGCACCCTCTGCTGATGTGAATTTTTCCCTATAGAAAATGGTCATTTCATCAGGTTCCCCAAAATCGTGCTGCTTATGAAGTTTTTTGGGTTTTTTTTCAAAAAAAAAAAAAACAAACCTAACTTCATACTTGTGGGTAATTCCTGCACCCTTAGGCATGTTTGCTGTTTTAAGTACCCTCTAGCTGATTCAAGAATACTTGTGTAAATTAACTTGCTGCATAATACTTAGTCAACCAAAATATCATTTGACTGACAGGTGTATTATGCAATAATTAATCCATTAATATAGTTCAAAATGCCTTTCTTTTCCCCTCCTTCCTTTGCACCCCCCTCAAGGATTCTTCATCTCAATGAGTAAAGTTTATAGCATTTTGCAGACAGGACCAAATGTTTCTCTGTTTTAATGGATTAAATACTTGGTAGAAGTGACCTACTAAATGTCTCTCATGACTTGTAAACTGCTTTCATTTGAAAATGCATTTAATCCACAGGGAATGTAAACTTGGAAATGGTGAATTCAGGGTTTTGCTTGAGACTTCAGGTGACATCAGTTGTGTAGTCCGACAACATTATGTTTTAAGTCTGCCGTTTGGTATGTATGCAGGCAGTTTGGAAAAGGACTGATACTGATGTAGTGTATAGTGTAAGTTTCACCATGTACAGAAGCTTTCTAAGATGGGAAGACAACATTATATAAAGGCTATCTGGATTAAATTCCACATAAGCATATGGATTAAAAGATGATCCCTGAGGGAGCTCTAGTCTAAACAGACTAGTTTGGCCATGTTTGGAGGAAGTAAGCCCTTAGTAATGTATAGAGATGAAGAATGAAAGCAGTTCACACCTTTACCAGAGGCATAATATTCAACCCCTGGCAGCTTTCACTGGGTATACTGGATATTTTGGAATCTGCAAATCATGTTAACACCTTGTGGGTTGTGAGTGTGCAAGTCTTTCAACAAGAAAACAAACAGGAGAAGACAGGGTGGTGGCCAGGAGGAGAAGCACCAGCTTGGTGTCCTGCACCCATTTCTGTATTCTCATTCCCAAAGCTTTAAGCCTTATATAGCAGCTACTATATATATCTATCCTACTGATAGGCTTCAGATGGGTTTGTTTTTTTAATTAGTGAAAATCCCAGAAAGTGTAATTTTTCTGAATCTGGGAGCTCATTCTGTTGGGTTACTTATCCTTGAAGCAAATTAAGCTTCAGGATTTTGCTATAATCAGTTTTGTGCTCTGTTGAGGAGTTTTCCTTCAGAAAGGCTGGATCCGTGCGTGTGGAGGTGTTTCTTCCCCTCACCAATGGGCTATTGATAAAAAGCTGGGATCATACCAATAATGGTATTACATATGCTAATATAAAATGTGCTGCTTTGATAATAGAAGACTCAAATTAATGTCTATCTCTAAGTTAGGTTTTAGAAAAGGAAAAAAAAGCCATGATGCTAATTTTAAATCCAGGCTATGTAGAGTTTTTCTTGTCTTCTGTGGCTAAGAAACTGGGTGTAATTCTTCTGAAACATCCTGTAATTCTGGTGTTCAGTGATGCTGTGTTAATGACTTGGGAGACTGGGGGAAGCGGCAAAAGGTTTAGGATATCAGATTTCTTGTAATACTGTGGACTGTTCTTGGTACAGGTTGCTTTATTCATAGCCCTGTTCCAGAATTTGTCTTAAGCCAAACTTTTCCTGCTTCAGCAAGCTGCCAGCCAGCTACTTGTTTGCAGTGACCTGGTGTGTGCTGCTTTACCTGAAGGCTTCTGGAGCGTGTGGGTGCAGTGTGCAACTTGGGGAAAAAAAGGTATTGGAATTTTAGCCTCCTTTGGAAAATGAGTACGAAGGTTTGGTGGAGTTATTTTTTTTTAAAGAGTTTTCTAGAGCTAGAGGAAAAATCTGCTAGGACAACTGAAACACTGCTGTCCATGCTCATTCTAATCAGGGGAGTACTGGCAGAGGCTGCATCTGACCAATTAAACCCTGGGACACTGTGTAATATTTTCAGTCAACTATATACAAACAACATGTGGTTCTGGTCATAAGATTAAAATTTGCAGGTTTGTTGTGTTTTTTTTTTTTTTTCCAGGTGTTTAAATATCTAAGGGTCGGACTTCAAAATGAACTATTTATCTTTTCAGACCATCTTTGGGGAAGAAGGCTATTGGAAGTATTGTTGAGTCTTGTTGGGGAGAGCCCTGATAGTGAAAGTCTTAAAACCAAAAGCAAACAAAAAGAAGTCAAACAAAACAAAGCTAGAAAAACACTAAAAAAAGAGACTTGTGTGGGGAGGGGTACCTGGAGAACTGAAATACCTGCAGACAGTGTGGGTAAGGGAAAAATTTTAAACTTGGAATAGTTGTCTCTGTCACATGCTTCACTTAATGCTTCCATTTATCTCCTTGCTCTCCTTGTGGCTTCTGCGGAGCTTCTGATAATTGAGTGCAAAGCTGGTTTGTTTAAATACTTTCTACATTCCTTAGTATGAAATAGCTGCCTTGACACACACACAGAGCTGCTGCAGTGAAAATCTTGCTTGCTGTGTTGGATTTGATCACCTGAGATATACACTCTAGTTGGAATAAGTTAAAGCAGGCAGTCAAATTTGAGACAAGCCTTCTGTGTATAGTATTCCTGAGGTATCTAAATGTTAGGATATGGTTTTGCTTTCTAGCTTTGACTAGAAATTTTATCAGGAGGCTGCAAAACCCATTTGTACTAACATGCATTCCACATGAAGATTTGGTCTTAGAAAGCAGACCCTTCCAAAAGGTGAGGAAACTGCTTTATCATAAGACTTTCAGCTGTGTGTCTTGCATAAAAGTTTCTGCCATCGCTGATCCCTGATTCATGACTTCATTGAAGGAATAACTTGTGAGAGGGGAGAGGATTGCAGGCAGTACATGAGCTCAAACTCACTTCAAGGCTAGCCTTCCCTTCTGTTGGTTTTCAAGGTCTGGGGCTGGGTTTCAAGCATTCTTTAGTGGTGATTAGTCATTTCTATTGTTCAGCTCCTCCAAAACATGAATTTCCTTTCCATCGTTCTTTTTTTCCTGTTCAAAGAGAAGCCAAAGCCTACTGGCAAGAAGTATTTCCTCTTTTTTTTTTTTTTAATTTTTTTAGAAAGTCTGTAGAATCTTTTCAGAGTCTCATACCATCTTAATGAGTACCACTGATTTGAAAATGCTGTTGTGTATACCAGTGTGCTGGGGTATCGGGGCTTGGACCAGGGATCTGGTTTGATGGAGAAGCTTTTGAAAGGTTCCCTCCTGTCCCAGAGGGCAGTACTAGTCTTGGTAAGGATCACTTCTGTGTCACTGTGAAACCTGTTTTCTCTCCTTGGTCAAATACAGGATTTAAAAGGGTGAAAGAATCTGTAAGATGTGACTTAGACCATTCCACGTTCAGACCAGCAATGTATTTGGTGGTCACTTTACTCTTTTAGCATCCTGAGAACCTGTCTGTCATGCTTTAAAAAGGCAGAAATAGCTGAGTAACACGCTGCAGTTAAATGTAAATTATGGGAGGTGGCTCAGTTTATTACAGTTATGTTTACCCCTTCACCCTTGAACTATTTATATTAGTTTTAAACAGGGATACTCTGGTGACCGTTCCTGTGTGGTGCTTGCTGGTTTGAGCTGATTCATTATCTTTTTAAACGATGAAGGAGAACAGTATATGGTACAGCTGTGGTACTGTGTTGTGAGTGCTGGTATGTAGGATTTAGCATGGAAAAAGTGATGGAATGCTGCTTACCAGAGACATATTTTGCAGACTATTTCCCAGACTGGACCTGTTGTTTAAGGACCTCTTGTTCAACTCGTTAATGCCTTAATCCTCTTCCCTGCTTTAGATGCATGCTATGACAGGACTTGGGAGTTCAGCAACCCAGAGCAGCACTTGAATTGTTAGCAAGTTGAAACATTTGCTTTGCACAAAGCCAGTGATTATATGAATGATGGAAGAAAATTAAAGTTTGGAATTAACATGATGCCTCCCCTCCCACAGCTTCCTTATGGTATGAAAGCACTCTTAGAATTCAAAAAGTATTATGTCCAAGACTTAACTTTGGTCTGCGTAAATGCAGAACTACTTTATTGTTGGAAAAGGGAATTTGCCTGAATGAGTTGGAAAGAGTGGGGAACTGCATGCAGGTGTAAATGATGTGAAAGGGTGACTTTTGAACTATAGTTATTTGCCTGCTGGGAGCATTTTAACCACTTCTAGACATGTGTGCAAAAGGTAGTTGAGTGGCTATATATGACAGCCCAATGTCAACTCAGGACTGCTAAAAAGAGTGGCGCTTCCCTTTTTTGCCTCTACCTGATCATGCCAGCCCAATGAGATGGTGGAAATTGCAGCTAAACTATCATCAGTTTGGTTGAAAACAGTCTGCTTGGGCTGCTTTTCAGCTGGATTCTGTCAAAACACTTACTGTTAAACACCTACTCTATAAGTCAGCTAGTAGATAGGATGCACATACTAAGGTTTGAGAGGCTCTTAGATTCTTACATTTGGGTTTTGTCAACCCTGCTTGCAGAGAAGTAAAGCATTCACAAATGATTACATCTCAATTTCTTCCTTAATATCATCAAAATTTCTGAGAGATACACATGAAAGAGCACTCTTCTGAAAAGGAAGCAATAGAGGAGGTCAAAACAGAGCATTCAGGAAAATGTTTTTGCTACAGTCTGGAGTCGTTCATGAACTGTCCCAGGTCTTCAAATCGCTGGTGTGTAAAAGTTTGTTTTTTTGGAATAGTCCACAGGACATGATGACTTTTGGAATAACAGAGGTTAGGTTATATGCTTCACAGAGCCTAGACTTTGTTCAAGGCATGTTTCCATTATCAGTTGCAATATTGCTGACCTCTAAACAAGCGATAATCTTGTAGTGAACCACCATTCATCTGCATCAAGCAGAGCACTAGTTGCCTTTGCATCAGGTATCTAAAGCTTTGGGTAGAAGTGAGACACTGGATTCTTCCCTTTAGCTCATGTGAGTACTTTGATGCATGTTGTACCTTTCATTCCAAGGAGTTTTGTTCTGCCAATACTGATGTGACTTCTGAGGGTTTACTCTAAGTGGTAAACAAGTATTCATTTAGCAGGACCTTTAATTTCTGTTTATAAAAGGACAAAATCAACTAGGAAAAGGGATCTTAAGTCTGCATGCAAAGTCATGCTAGATTTTCTGTTGATTTACTAAACTAAAACATGCTATTTGTTTGCTAAATGTCTGCTCCTTCACTGATGGAAATCTTGTTACTAAAGGAAATTGTCTGAAAGGCAGTCTGGTAAAAGATATCCAGGCTAGAACTGAATTTGCATTCTTCCTGTCTGAATGTCCCTTTGTTTTATATTCACTTTCAGTAATGAAAAATACCTCATTTCAAGATAACATGTTAGATGTATAGTCTGCAAGTATTCCTGAGGGATTTATCTTCCTTTTAATGGCTACTGAGCTAATTTTTGAGCAGTGTGGCACTGTATGTGCACCTAGTATTGTGCACCTCCTTTTCTGCTTCCAGCTGAAAAGCCATGAGAGGTGGCAGGTGAGATACCAAACACTAATCTGTTTTGGAAATCAGATAATATTGTGGGTGGTGCCACAGTGTGTGGTGCATCTGCATTGACATGTTCTGCCATGGATAAGGGATGGCTCTGCTTTCCATGCCTGGTGGATCCCACCTTACATGGGCCGAGCAGTTCTAGTGTAACAGGGACTCCGTCTCTATTACTCTTGTGGTTAGAGTTTCAAACACCAAGTCTTGGAGCATAGCTATAACCCCTGTTGTTCTTCTCATTACGTGGACTGTGGCTGCGATTTGTAAAATACAAATTGTCCAGGCTGTATTCCGGCTTCTCAAAAACAGGATGTATTATTGTTCTCCAGATTCTCCTGACTTTTTCCTCCCTCTGCATCTATGGCCTCGTCATGATGAAAGTATCCCAAGCATCGCTAAAGCGGCATTTTCCCTTGAAAGAATTTTAATAGTTTCTCTTCAGGAATTTCTGTACTTCCTTTGACTTCTATTGATACGGTTGCTGTATGGGATGATATGTTAACTTCATCTGGAGGGAAAAAAAAAGAAAAAAAGAAAAGAGGCAAATTATTTTCTGGGGTTAATGTCTACTCTTCCTGTACTATTTTTATGGAGTAGAAGAGCCATTGGGTTCCCTTCTTCATGTCTAAAATTCTTGTTTATTCAGTGCCTTTTGTCAACCAGGTACTTTGCTGACTTAGAATGTAAGCAGTTGGCTGTACAGGGAGAAACATGCCTGTGAGAATCTTCTCTGACACTTGCTGTAGATCATGTACAATGCTTAACTGGAAACAACTCCTTCCAGGTGTTGGTTGTTTTTTCACCAAAACACAACAATCTGCGGGTTAGTGGATATTCCGCATGTTTCTGAGAGTGGTTGGTACTTGCATGTGAGCCTCAGTATCTGTGTGTGAATATACTGTTAATTACTACCAGTTTTTAGACTTCTGTTGAGTGTTGGACTGCTGAATGTCAAACAGGTCGTATTTGGCTGCAGCCAACCATATTGGAGGACAGCTTCTAATAACCCCAACAACAACAGAAAAACCCACCCTTTGTAGCTGGAACATGTCTTAACTTTTTAAAGTGTTTCTTGGCAGGAGTTATATTGGAAACTTGCTTGTCGATAGTAAATAAAATTGGGGTGAACTACTAGAAGGCACAGTGTGAAAGCTGCTGTGAAATACAAAGATCTAAAGATTGAAAACACATATTTTTTGCTTATGTAATTACTAGAAGTCAGTGGCCTTATCTGCGTGACTGTTTTGTACTACTTGTTTTGGTAGACAGAGAAGCTTGGGAAATGATCTGGTGCTTTGTAGTGAAGAGTACCTAAGGCCTGGTCTATTTTCTTCAATCTTGCATTAAAAACATGTATCTTGCTTAGACGTAGGTGTTGGTGGGATTTTGCTGTATGTGCACTTGAACTAAGGAAGCTGAGATTTTTGTAGGACTGGTAATCTTAGTGGAATTTTGGGTGGCCTGGAATTATTGCTTCTGGGGCGGGGGGTGGGGGGGGAAGTCTTGTTGCATGTAGCCTCCTAAAAGGAAAGTGGGCAGTTGTACAGTGGGAACGTTGGTTACACGCATTTGATGGGACTGATTCAAAAGGAGCAGAATTATTTGAACAGAGAGACTTGTTCCAGCCTGACTAGCCCCCTGCCCTTTGACAGCAAGGAGCCTGATATGCTTGATCAATTTTCCTGGAGTATGATGGTAAGCCAGGAGTGTTGGAAAACTTCCTTTTGGTCACATTACAGAATCTGGCATCTTGCAGTATTTTTGTAATAAAAAGTTATCTCTGTGGAGTGAATTCTATGTGATGTATTTTTAATCAGGTTTAAAAATGCTCTCTTTCTGACTAAATTTTGACTTCTGTAACAGCTGCAAATTCTGTCCAACATTCTCACTTCCACGATAAATATAACTTCAAGTATCTGCAGAAGTTATTTCCGTTAGGATAGCCCTCATTTGTACTACAGCTATGCATTTCCCCGAGACATCATGGTTTTTCATACAGATGGAAATAAACAATGCCAGTAGCTGTAGCAAAATGGGCAATAGAACAGCTGTGAAACATGGTATCTGGCAAATCCCACAGTTTAAATTAATCCATTATTTTTTTTTAATGTTGTCTTCTGTTTAGCACTCTGTTGAACTTGAAGTAAATAACATCCAACTCCAAAGCAGCTGAATTTATATACTATAGCCGAAATCCAATAGTGAGTGAGTTTGTTTGTTTATTTTAGATGAAAACTGGGATGATGATCAGCTTCTTGGATTTGAACCGTGCAATGAAAACCTTATAACAGGTTGTAACATAATCAACGGGAAATGTGAATGTGACACCATTCGGACCTGTAATAATCCCTTTGAATTTCCAAGCCGGGATACTTGCCTGTCGGCCTTAAAAAGGATTGAAGGTAAGCACTTGTCTTCAGTAATTCATAGTTAGTGATTTTTCTATGCTTTTGATGAAAAGAAGGGGTTTAGTATAATATGTTTTAGGATGGCTTGGGTAGTTTCAGATATCTGTGGTCTTGTACTTTTCAGAAGACAGGTGCATGTTTTAAAGGAAGATAGGTCTTTGGTAAGCTTGGCCTTCCAAATGAGTAGGTTTAAGAATGGAAGAAACTGACACTTTGTGCTTTGTGCGTTATGCAGATTTTAAGACTAAAACCATTTTCTTTATAGTTTGTGGTAGCTACCTTCACATATCTTTAGCTGTAAAGCAGTGTGGAAAACTCTTTAGATGTATTGGTGTGACTGAACCATGAATAAACACAGTGGATTTTAATAGCAAAGGCATAGAAAAAGGAGTAGTTGTTGATTATGCTTTTATTTTTTTATATGAATGCATGAATTGCTATTTTCCTTAGGTTTGCATAATGTAGTGTTCTTTTAATGCTCTTATTTTTCAGTTTCTGTTTTCCTTTGATTTGACTTGCCTTAGACCACATATGTTTATGCTTCTGCGCACATACATGATGGGTTTTTTATGTTTGGGGTTTTTGAGTTTTTTGTTGCTTATGGCTGAACTGGAAACAAGTTGGCTCAAAGTTGGCATGAAATTGTCTTGATGTATTTCTAGGATTGTCTTGAACAACTATTGAAGATTTGATCTTGGGCCCTTTCTATGATGCTGTAATTGCTGTTTATTTTCCAAAGTGTCCAGGAACATACAAAAGTTGATTAGTGGTGTCAACCTGCTTAATTAGTCTGCTTTGAACCAATGTTTAAAGCCATATTGCAAAAGTAAATGTATTTATAGGGCTACTAGCCATATTTAAAGCTACTGTATTTGAGTTATGGAAGTGTGATCTTATGACATCTGTTGTATTTCTTTTGTGATAAGGAAATTGTTTTTGAGCTATAGCCTTTAAGCAAGGAGGTCTTGTGAGAAAAATGTAGCTGGTGGAAACATGTTCGTTAGCTTTGCTCATGACGCTGGTGTTTTTTCTGGGTTTTGTTTGTTTTGTTTTGGTTTTGGTTTTTGTTGTAGTGTGGGGGTTTTTTTGTTTGTTTGTTTTGATTTTTTTCTTTCTTTCTCCTAGGAAGAGGAGAGGCAAAACCTTTGGCCTTTTGTTTATTGCTGTGGTAGAGTAGTGTATATGGGCTCTTAAGTAACCTCACTGGCCACTTCCTTATTTACTTGTGAATTTGTGACTTAGTCTGTAGTGGTTCAGCAGGACTCTATTGGCATAACAGTTCATCACGTGTTTAACTTGCTAAGAAAATCTGTTGCAGGTGCTTTTTTGATTTTGTTTGCAGACTCAGAAGAAATTGACTTACTTTGTGGAATGGCATGGCTAAACCAGATTCATTCATTGTATAGTTTGCCTTCAGCAACCTCTTGTTTCGGGTAAATTCCCATTTTAAAAAGAATAGTGTTTGAAGCTTAGCCATGAGGTGACAACGTTCTACATGTAAACTTCCTGGTATGACAGTGATGGTGCAGCTGTATTGCAGAGGTGTAACTTTCTTTTTTGTTTATTTGTTTCCTTGGTTTTATTTCTTTTTTTTGGGGTGGGCAGTGGGGAAAATGTTCTTCCAAAGTCTCAGGCTATAGGGCACCATTAGTGCTTAGGACCTGTTGGCTTTTATTCCTTCACAGATAGGAAGGATAGTTGATGCAAGTGATGAAACAACAACAGTACCCATAAATACAAGAAATCTGGCAATTTTGACTTGAGTGTTACAACAGTCCAGCCTTTACTCATAAGAATGTGAATTTGTATTTGCATCCTCAGACTAAACATTCCTCAGTGGTAGAATTTGATAAAGTTAAATCCATCTTTATTGCCTAGTAGAAGGGCAGAAGTCGCAGCATAACTTTTGTCTTTGTTTGACAGTTGTAGTCAATCAAACCTGCCTATTGTGTTTTGCACTATAAATGCTTATTTCCCCTTTCTCTAACTAGGACTGGGAGTTAAATGCTAACTGCTTATGGAGGTTGTTTCTTTAAATGCATTACTTCTTGTTCTGGTAATTAAAATGTGTGCTTCATCCTGTGCCTAAGCTAATGGAAAAGAAGAATAACTTTTTTTCCCCTTGTGCTTGCCACATTCCTGTTTGGTAAGCAAGCCAAGTCTCTTGGGTAGAGTGAGATGGCCACTTTGGTGTGTCTGAGCGAGTTGAATTCATTGGAAAGTCTCCCCTGAAACATGGCTTAGGTAGTATGCAAACCAGAGGGCTCTTTAAGCATGTTGAAATGGAAAAATCTTTCAGTTTCTTTAAGGTAAGCTATGTCTTAAACTGTAGTGTCACGTAAAAGGGGGTGATTCATAAGATCTGTTAGATATGTCTAAAATTTTCCTGCAATCCGAAGTACTGATGTATACTTGAATCTTTTGGCTTGTCTGTTAAATATAACAGCAGGAGGATTTAAAACTAGTAATTCAAAATCTTAAAATACCCTAATAGAATCTGCTGCCATGGAAAGGGAGACTCAGAGAGAGTAGTTGAACTTCCCTCTCCTCACCACACTTGATATGGATAATTAAATACACACTGTGATTAAAAAGACATAAGTTGAGCACCTGAATGATAGATACACCAGGATCAGAGTTTCTGAAGAAAATTTGAAGTGTCATCTAAGCAGCTACATCCATGTGTGTTCTACTTGGAGGATGCTTACTAAGCAAGGGAGACTGTTTTGTGTTGTTCAGTGACGTGTCACTCTGCAAGATTTTTCATATTCATTATAAGTTTGTGTATCATTCACATGTTGATGAACTTCCATAACAAACTAAGGCATGGAAGATCTCCATCCTGCTGAGGGGCAAAAATGAGTAAGGTAGCTTTCCTGCTAATTATGGAGGTAATTGGAAAGATGAAGGGTCCTCTCAAGTGAACTTTTTTTATAGTACTGTTCTTAAAAGCACACTTGAAATAGATTTATAACTTTACAGAATATTTGACAAATTTGAACTTAGAAAATTAGTAGTATACAGTGACATCTAGAGAAATTCTGGCTCAAGCAATTTCATTTAAGTTGCATAGCTATGACAAGTTATCTTGGGCTGTAAAAATTTATTTAACTGAGGACCTGTCTTTCAGTTTTCTGAGCAGTTGAGGCAATGCTATTGAAGAGGCCAGTGGTGCTAGATCAGTGTGGCTTGCTTGTTCTGATTAAAATGAGTTATGTGGCTTTTCTTTCTTCTTTATCTCTCTTTTTTTTTTTTCTATTTTGTTGGATTTTTTTGTTGTTTCCTTGAAAGAAGGGCACAGTTAGGATACCCCAACCATACTCAGTGTGCATATGTCCATGCACAGGAGATGCTGGTGCTAATGCATAGAGTTTGCTGAAGTTGCTAGCTCTATTAGCCTGTATGGCTCACTGAAAGCTACCTTTGCCTGCAGATGTGAAATCTGCTCCATAAATGCAACCTGGTAAATAACAAGCAGTGAGCTGAAATCTGGAGTTCCATTTCCAGATGCGAATGCATATCTGCTAAGGGGTTGGGGCTTTTGCGTGTACTTTGGTTTCTTGTGTGTTTTTGTGCTTGCACTTTCCCTTTCAAATGCCTCTCTAGTAATCTTTTGTTTTTATCTACTTTGTCTTATACTTAAGCTTTTCAGGCTGTGTGTGGTCTGTCTTTCTGGGTTTGATGTCAGTTCTAGTTTCCTTACTCAGCTAACCCAAAGTGTTCTCTTGTTGGCTTCATATAGGATCTTTCCCTATTGGCTTGTGTCCGCCTGCCTTCCTGGGCTCCTCATATTTTGTTCTACCTATCCTTATCTTTTCTTGTTTTCTTTGCCTACCCGTTTCATACTGTTTGCTACACACTTCACTTAAACAAGCCACATGGGGCAAATAAGAAAACTTTTCTGTCTTTCCTTCCCAAAACCAGACTGCACGGGCTCTGACATCACATTGCTTAGATGTCATTTGGTAGGGCCCAAAAGTCATGTTCTTTATTTTGCCTTGAACTGAGGAAGTCTGTAATGAGGAGAGTCTGTTTTAATCTGTACTCAAATGTACATAACTTCTGTAGGGGTGCTGATGTCTATTCGCAAGAAAGTACCGAGAGGCTAATGTGGGCTATCAATAATACAAGTACTGAAGACGGTTGTCATCTCCACTGCTTGTCTTTCTCTTCCTGGGAAATAGTAGAATTAGATACATTTGAAAGGATTGATTTCTGTCATAGAACTTGGTAGTTAACTTCTAACTAACCTTTGTGTAGTCATCCTGCAAGTGTCCAAAGACTTGTTAGAGTATCATATAGCATGAAGCACACTTAGGCCTTAAAGTTCTCCCACACTTGATGTGCGTGCTTTTCTGCATGGAGCATCAGTGACTTTTCATATAGAAGGTTTGTCTAGAGGTTGTGAACCACCCTACTGTGAGGAAACGCACATATTTGGGGCTAGAAAGAAACTATCTGGAAAAGCTATCACATAACTATATAATAATAGACTCCTGTGTTGGGGTGGGTTTTGTTTGTCTAAAATGCTTTTGGTTTTTGTCTTGATGAGTGCCTGTTCTGATATGGTTCAGGAAATCCTGTGTTCTTGAGCACAGAAAGTTTGTTTCTGTTCAAGAGACTGCTAATGATGACAGCTTGGTTGAACTTGGACTGCTGAAGTGGACTGTGGAAAGTATGGCCAGAGGGTGAAAAGTGATGAGATGCCATCTATCTGCCAAGCCACAGTAACAGCCAGAAGTCTAATAAGCTGCATCTACACATTCTTGCAGTCCTTCTCTGCTAAGAATTAACTGCAGACAGTACAAAAGAGTCAGTTCTGCAGACTGCGTGGGATGCTGAGAACTGGAGGTGAGGGAAGTGAAAAACAGAGTAACTTTTTCATCAAGGTACATTTGTAGGGCGTTGGTATGTAGTTGCATTGGAAACTAGTGGAGTGCCAGTCCAATTAACTTGAAATCTTGCCTAGCACATATGAAGACTCACAAGGAAGTCAGTATCTGAAGTGAACCAGCCTATGTAGTTTCTAAGACTCTATTCCAGTTCTGCAGGCTTCTTTCTCTCCCTCTATGCTAGGCTCTGGCAGCAGTTCAGGTAGATCAGCAGAGCATTAAAGAGCAGGAACCTAAGGATATTCTTGAGCCTCTTCCTCCTCCTCTATCAGAGCAGGTCAGGATCTGTGCCCTCCTGAGCTGCTGGTGGGAAGGCAGCGTGCCTTGTCACCTTCCCCCTCCAGAAGCAGCAGCAGGTCTTTAGAGTGGATGATAGATCACTCCATAAAACTGTTCCCTGTTGGAAGAGCTGTCTTTTCTACCCTCTGGCAGGTAGGGCATCCAGTCTGTCACTAGGTGGGGGCTGTGCTTCAGGTTGGGATCTCTTCAGCAGGATTTACTAAAAACTTCAGTCTGCAGATTCTTTCAAAGATGAGAAATTTCCCACTACTACCCTTCCTCTTCAAAGTAGTGAGGCAGCAGTGTTTTGATAATGTCATGTACCGATGTGACACCCAGATAAAGGTATTCTGGAGTGCCATGGTGTGCATGCCACCAGCCATAGCAAAGGTGGTGTTTTTGTCTCTTTCAAGTTCTCTCAGTGTACACTTGAGTTCTAAGAGGAGAAAACAGTTGTCTTTATCACTTCATACTCTACCAAAAGTTAAAGTTAAGTACAACCCTTATTTAGAGTATATGTGAAGGATACAATTTATACCTTTCGTTTTAATGAAAGATGTGATTGATGTTTTAGGTAAATGAACACCCTTCACTTGCATCTCTCTTTGCATGTAAAACCTGCTATTGATACTAAGTTATCAAAACTCCAAGTTTAAAATAATTGCTTCATGGCTTGCACCTTTCCAAGCTATTCACTGCTGTCCTTCATAGGTGAAAGGAAAAGGGCTTTCAAGCTGCTGGTATCTATTAAGCTGGCTTATTGCAACATACTCCTTGCATTCCATTATTTTTTACATGTAACTGAATAACTTTATACTGGCAAATGTTGCAATACCTGTTAGACCAGTCCTGGAATAACAAATATGAGAAGGTAATTTTATTCCGAATGCTTGTTTGGTTGTTGTTAAGTCTGATTTTGTGTTAAACTTCACCTGTGTGGTCTTAATGACTGCAGCTATGTTGCAGAAAAAGAACAGAATAAATCCAGCTTTATGTTGAATTATCAGGCAAGGAGGAGAGTGAAATACTTTCAAATGTGCTTAATCTGATACGCTTTCCTTTCCTCTCACATAACAATTAATGTATGTTTTTGCTCAAATAACTGAACTTGGAAGGTTGGCATATATTTGCAATAAGGAATGTGATTGTGGCAAAGGTCCATATTGTACTGTCGAACGTGCATGTGAGAGCCAAGTATTCATTTGAAGGCAAAATTTCACATGAAATACAGAGGAAAATAGCAGTATAGCTTTCAGGCTTTGTTTCTGAATGCAGAGATACAGAAGGAAAACCATTTGATATGGAAATAGCATAGATTAGGAATGCTGATATAAACTTGGATACACAAAGAAATCTTCCAAAAACCAAAAGGGAGGAGAACTTACTTACTAATTGATAAGAGGGTCTTATGACAGTGGCACATCTGGCAGTGCAGTTGCCTTCACAGCGTAACAGAGCAGTGTTAAATTTGCAGGACTTGTCACTTTTCTGACTGTAGCTCCTCAGAGAACTGTCCTCTGATCAAGGAAGTATGATTTTTTTTCTAATGTATTGGCTCTTTCAGCGTGTCCTTTTTTTAAGATGAATTGTCACAACGAACATCTGTGCCATGAAATTTGAAGGTAATGGTAAGAAAACCTTGCACAACTTTCAGGAAGGCATCAAAAGGGAAAAATGACTTTCATATTTCTGTATTGATGTGGCTGGATACCTAAAATTAGGTTTAATTAGATTATGAATAATGCTGTTTGTATTAATGGGGGAAAAACTGCATTGCAGAACCTGTTAGGAGGGAAGACTGAAGAAAAAACTCCAAACTGAGCAACTGCTTAAAAAAGCCCTAGAAGTGTTAGCCTCACAGAAATTACTTACAAGTGTATCCTTACACTTCTATTTTTCCTTTTCATTTTATGCAAATGAATGGTGTTTCTAATGTGTTAGTAACTGAGCTTATTGCCTTTCTGTGCTACACTTGCTTATGTGAGCTGCTGTTCAGATGTCACCCTTGCCTTTGAATCTACATCCAAATCCCTTGGGTATGCAGTGCTTATGAAGAGGCTACTGGTTCTTCAATTTGTGGCACTTCAGTTTCCTTCAAACTTGCAGTTTCTGAGGTTGCTGTGGACAGAAATGTAACCTTAACTGTGGGTCTTGGCATAGCACCATGTGACATATTCAACCTGCAAAGCTAGTAATCAGATGTTGGATGGTCAAAGTGTGGTTGTTCTAAATACAAAGAAGCATTCTTGCCTTTTTCTGTTTCAAATGCTTACCTGCATTAATCTGAAACTGAATACAAGATAACCTATTGTACCTGGAGCCTCTGTAAGAGAAGGAAAAGAACAGGACAGGTACTTTAGATGTGGTAAGATCTTGCTTTTGATAAGTTCTGTGCCTTCCAAATGTTCTTTTCCATGTTGTCAAGTAGGTTGAGCTAAAGTATGTCCTCTGCACGTTATAAGTTTTAATGAATACTTGACTTTTAAATTCTGTTAAAGTTGGTGAAGAGAGAAAAAATGGGGTGGGTGATGCTTAGCAAAACATTTCAGATGCAGCCTTGATTTTTAAGAATGAAAAGTTACCTACACATGACAGAAGAGACATGAGAAAAGACTTCAAATTGAATGTTATATAAACATTAGGCTAATGTTGCATACTTGCAGGAAGGTATATTCCTGTGGCACTTGGTGTGCTGGGTCACTGGCCTTGTTTTGACAGGGCAAGTCTTGTTTGGATATAGGCAGCATTGATGCTGACAGAGATAAGTGAGTGTTGGATGAATGTGTCCAGTGATAGTGGTATCAGTGACACACTGGTCAATGTGCCAATTTTCATGCAATGGTTGTCTCTATAAATAATGAGAAACAATTTGTTGGAAAATAAAGTTGTCTGTTTTGTTTGACCTCTAGTAGACCTCATAGTTGTCTCTTTAAAAGAATGATACACCAACACTTAGTAATTCTGTATGGTTGTGTAGGATGGTGACAAAATATTTTAGGTTTCTGTCTCCAAATTTAGGCCTTGAATTATTTTGTGAAGTTTTTGGTTTGTGTTTGTTTTTCTAAATAGAACAAACACTGTGCAGCTTCCACAGCATCATAGTAACTTTTCTGTGCAATATAATGAAGTATGGCCAGCATCCTTCTCCCCCCAGATTCCACCCCCTCTTGCCCCTGCATAAAACTTTTTAATAAGTTCCTCTGACAGAGACCTCTGAGAAGAATTTCTCACCCTATCTCAGAGTGTTAGCAGGGGTACAGCTCATAGTATAAACAAAAGTCCAAACATCCATACTGCATTTAGGGGTATGGAAACTACCTAGTTGTAAATGGGCTTTTCAGGACTCTGTTCCCCCTTTACCAGTGACATTGTGGTGAGATGGTGCTCTGCTTATGTACTGAACATGAGTGCAGGTGATACGAGTGTACCCTCTGTGGATCTGTAAAAAGAAAATGCCAGCGCTCCAAATGCTGAGGCATCTGTCTACTCAATATATTTTGGGCACATGCTTGTGCTTCTAGTTACTGATAAAGGATTCCTCTTTGTAAACACTTGGGGAGAGGGTGGGGGTTTCATAGGTGAAGCGCTGACCTTGAGGTTCAATAGCCTTCTCAAAAAAAAACCCCACAATAAATGAACAAACAAAACCCAACAAATGAACCAAAGTAACGGTGTTCTTAGCCTTAGTGCTGACAAGCAATAGCTCTACCTCCTCCTGAACTGCCATGTATGTTCTCTTCCCTGTTGTTCTAGATTCCCTCAAGTACTCTGTATTCAAAGTGTTTCTTTAAATTATTCCTGTTCAAATCTGAGAACTTCCTTTCTCACCCATGAATTGAGTTAGATGATGTACATTAAATAACATATTTGATTCTAGATGAGCTATGTCAAAAGATGTAAATTCTGCCTTTCTGTCCAGAAAAGAGGTAAAGCTCTTACTAACTCCTAGCTTCAGTTAGGGAGAGAAAAAAATAGTACTTTTGTATGATCAGCATTGTTCTAGAGACATGTAAAATTGTTGTCATAGTGACAAACCAATCTACATAATTTTAATGTGCTAGAATTCAAATGGCTTGTCAGATACATATGCCAGAATTGCAGCATTCTATAAATGAATGCACTAATATGTTAAATGTTAAACATATTCAGCACTAGGATATAACTTTAGAAGGGCAAAGAAAACAATCTCCTGGTTTAAAACAAACACAAAAAAAGAAAACCCCAAACTGGAAACTCAAATCTGCGTTTGACCTCTGGCTAGTAGATGCAGTCACATACAGCAGCGGAGGAAATGCCTGACATTCTGGCCATCTGAGCTGGGGCTTCCAGCTTCTTGGCACACTTATATGAGTAGGTCTGATCTTTTCTCCTCAGTTGTCATTGCAGGCTTCTTGTAGAAGTCAATAGGCGACAGAATGAGGTGAAATGCAACATGTTTCATCTTTCTGCTTTGGGTCTTTCTGTAATATGTATTATTTTATGAGAGGTTGGAGCACAAGTTACTAATGCCTTGTACATATTTAGAAGTTAGTATCAGGATTTTACAACTTCTGTAAAAATACTGTATTTTTGAAAAGCTGATCTGGATGCTTCTGAAGAAAACAGCTTCAAACATCAAAAATTGTCCAATGAACTTGTGACCGATATACCAGACTGGGATGATGGATAGGAAACAAGATTAAAATAATTTTGTTGAAAAAAATTTTCTAATTATTGAGCTGTTATAGTTTGTGGGGATCATGAATATTCCTTATCTGGATAGATCACATGTGACATAAACCTAAAATCACAGTCTCAATGCTGCTGCTTTTCAAAAATCTTGCAGTTCATACTGCCACCTCAGCAGTGGAGTTAGAGCATATACTTAAATCTGTGACACCATACTAAGCATCCTGTCCTTACCTGCCCAGTGTATGCAGGGCACTGTTTTCAGCTTTCAGCTTGCCATAACTGGATACCTTCTGCTGGGGCTTTGATATCCTGCAAAGCAGGTAGACTGGGTAGAAGGACAAACACTTTGAGCCTGGAACTTACTTGCTAGAGCAAGAGAGCTATTGGGAGCTAAATGTTGTCCATCTCCATGAACTGTGTGTGTCTCTGAACAAAATGCTAGCAGCCCCCAGAAGTCATGAAGAAGAAAAGCAGAGTAAGGCAGGACTCCTCATCCCGTCTTCCCTAGAAGCTGGAAATAATAAGTGAGTCAAGCAAGGTCAAAATGTATGTGTGGGGGTGGGGGGAATGAGAAAGAAGTACCTATCTTTTTTTTTCCAGACATCTCCTAAATGCCTAACAGGTAAATCTGCTTATGCTGTTTCTTGTGTGACATTAGGTGTGTTAAGTAAGAAACTGAGTGCTTCAGGAAAGTGGAATTTTGGGAGAACATGCAAGTAACTGAGGGTAGATGGGACTTGGATCCTGACTCAACAGCCATACCTGGACAGTAGGGCTCCATTCATTATAAAGAAATAGGTGAACTGACTGATTCACTGATAAGTCTGGATCTCTTACAAAACATATGTGTAACATCTAATGAATGAGTCTGAGGCACAGCTTTAGAGATTCATAGGAATGAGGGGAAGAGAAAATTGTTGTTCTTCTTAGCATGTAAAGTGTGCTGTCTTAAAACTTTTTATTAGTACATAAAGTTATTCTAACTTGATAAAGTTTGTGTGGTGTGTTTGTTTGTTTTGTTTAAGTGTGTTTCCTTAGTCTTTTTCAGAACTCTGTAGCATGTTACTGAGATTCACTAACCAAGTCTGTAGGAGCTAGCATCATATAAAGGGATGATACACATTGATCCTGTCTGGAAACAACTTACTGGCTCCTGTGCCTTTCTGTCTGAGCAAGCTATTTATTGAAATGAGGCATAAATGAGAACTCTTGTGGTTAACCTCTCATTAATAATCACATATGACGATTGTCCTATATAAGGGGCTGTGGTTTACAACTGTACTCTGCAAGTTACTTAGATTGCAGCTGAGTTTCAACAGAACTGTTCAGTACTAATGTGAAGTGAGATTAAGTGAAACCTGAAAACTGAGATACATCTTTATCTTCACAAAAACACATCCCTAACTTCTTTTGAATGATACTATGATGTTCCAGTAATGTGAGTAGCTGGCTACACACACAGCATGAATGCTCACTGTAAGGAAGCCCAACAGTTTTTGTGCTGAGCCATGGTTGGTTTGGTTCAGGAGGCTGCAGACAGAACTGACCCAGTGTCTGGCTTTTACTTGCAGGCCTACATTTGTGAAGTATTGCTTTGCCAACACCTTTATTCCAGCAGTCTCCATTTTCCTTCTCAATCCTAGAGACTATTTATGTGAAATCTACCAGCTTGTTGACAAGAGAGAGAGAGCGCTTTGCTTTCTAGCACAAATCTAGTCTGTCTTTACAGCTGCAGTCCACAGAACTCATCACTTAGTGATCAAGCATGGTTTCACATCAAGGTATATTTGCACCTCTTTTCATCACTGTGGTAGTCCTTATATGCTTGTTTTACAGCTGTGCCTTACACAGCTGAAAGTGAAATCCGTGGAATACAGAGCAAGAAATGAAACTTTTTCCCTCTCATAGAAGTCCAGCAGAGATCTATGAATCATTGCTCTGCAGTTTTTGGCTCACCTGTGGTCTCCTATGGCAGGTCTTCCTTTTTTTTTTTCCCTCCTTCTTCCCCACCCCTTAAGGGGGAAAACTGCCATAGACTACAGTAAGGAGCTTTGTGAGGGAAGTGGAAGGATTGCTATGGAGTTAGAGGAAAAAAATTGAGAAGGGAAAGGAGAAGTGTCAAAAGTATAGGACTTAGAGCTGTGTAGTGCTTTTGATCTTGCTTATGTTGTGTTTTTGATCTTGCTTATGTTTTGGGTTTATTTTGTGTTTGTTTTATTGTTGTTTTTGTTTTGTGGGTTTTTTGTTTGTTTTTGAGTTTTGGTTTGTTTTATTAGACTGAAAAGAAAATATCCAAACCTATCTTATTTACTAAGGAATCTGTAGTAGATGTAGCCCAGAAGTTCCCATGGCTTACCAGGCTTATAAACGTTGACAGATTGGGGCTGGAACCTAAAGCATCTGGGTATAGCACAGTAAGAATATGAGATCACTTCAAATTACATTGTCAATACTCCGATGGAGGAAGCATATCTCTCTTACATGCAAAAGAGTTAACAAAAAGCTGCCTGTGTCTGTGTGAGGTGTGTTCTCTGCATGTGCCTTTGATAAGCTTTAATTTCTTAAAAATAAATAAATTAATAAATATTTTTTAAAATGCAATATGCTGCTCTGTGCTTTGTAGTCTGGCAGTTTGGACCAATCTGGACTGAGCTGAATGAGTGATACTTCCTTTCTCATCTGTGTTTTGTGTAAACAAAGACTGACCTAGTTTAGGCATTAAAGTGCTTCTGGCTTTGAATCCCAAGTGGGAAAGGGGGCTTTTGAGTTTATGGCCTGGCAGAAAGGGTGGTTTCTGCTTGCTGCTTGCCTTGAGGCGTTCCTTCCTCTGTGCTCCTCGGTGTCCCTGTCCCTGTCGCTTTGACATGACATGCTGTGGGTCCATGCTGTGAACTGGGCAGAGGAATCCCTTCAGCTGTTGGGGCCGACAAAGATTCTTTATTGACAAGCTGTGATGCAGATGGTGCCATGAGGAAACGAGGCTTTTATCGTTCTGCTGCTTTTGCATCTGTCTCTGCCTTTCCCTGTTTTCTGTCTGTGAATACTTTTGAGATTTATTAGATTCCAGCAGTTACAAAAAATGGATAGGGACCTCGAAGATATTATAATACTGCCAGTAGTGAAAACGAGCAACTGACTATGAGAGAGACTGTACAAAATGTCATCAACTTCAATACTAGGCAGCAGAGAATCTACGGGAGCTGCAGGAGGGATGAAGCGAACTATACTATGAGAATCCAAACAGCTAGAAAAGCTTTGATTGAAACCCTCATTATCTTGAGTGCTACAAAATGCAACTCAGGCCAGGTAATTTCAATGCTGGTGAAACCATTTGTTCTCTATTCTGTTTTGTACTGTCAAATGCTTCCAGTTAAAGAAAAATAAAGGTAATAATAATATGGCAGAAACAATAACTTGAGGCTCTAGATGCCACTAGGTGGCAGAACCCCTGCATGTATTCTGTGGATGTCTTTTTGTGTCTTGATTATTCATCTGAATACATTGAAAATACTCCTCAGCTGTAGTGTAATGAGAATAGACATGGGTAAGGATGCTTAGATGCTATCCTAGCAGAGCTCGTGTTGGTCATTGTTGTGGGAAACATGCAGGGCTTTCAACACTCCATGTCCTTTATTGTTCAGACTTCAACCCCATCTGAAAAGCCTGCTACTCAAAGCAGTTGCTTGCTTTTAGGTGTCAAGACATGGCCGTTTTCTCTTCCTGCTTCTTGGTTCTATTGTTAATAGATCAGAAATGAGGAGATGACAATGACATGTTTTAGAGGAGTGCCCTGTAAGAAGTGGAGGCAGTGACAGGGTCATGGAGATGGTGAGTTTAATCTGTGGTGGAAGGAATGATTTTTGAGTGTTGGAAGCTTGCAGTGTTGTGGAGTCACTAATTTCTGTTGGTGAGATGTTTGTAGATGAATAAAATGTATTTTGGATCAATAGCTGTTAATGACTTATCTTTAAGGTTCCTCTTATCTTAGTGCTAGTCTTCGATTGCAAAATGCTTGTCTGCTCAGTGTGGGTGATTATTTTAGCTTCATTTTATTGCCATTTTGACTTACAGAGCAGCTAGAGAAGTGGCTGAGAACAGCCCAAGAATAGGGCCACTGCCTGCCTGTGTTTACTAATGGAGGGCTGTCTGGGTCCTGGTGGTGGGGATGTCATAAATTCTGTAATTATTATTGTGTGTTTGCATATTGTAATACTTGGAGTCTTGTCCTTATCTTGCATTTGAGGATACACTGGGACCAAGACAGAACCATCCACTTCCTCATGATCTACTTCGTAGGTATACCATCTCATCTAGTGAAGACTTTGATGGGTGGATGCCTAGTAATGGGTCTGATAAATACTGAACAAATAAAAAAGCAACAATATAGGTTTCATTCTTTAGGTGCTGTATTTTCGGAATGTCTTCTAGATATTTCATTTTGGACTAGTAATACTGATGATAATTAAGGTGTCAGATTTCAAAGCAACTTGATGAAGGTTTTTGGAAGAGGTTACAATCACCAGAATGTGATACCTCCTCTGAATTTTATAAACAGTTGATGCTCTGCTGCAACAGGACATTTTAATACAGATACTTCTGTTCACCTATAAAGTAATAGGAAGTGATGCCAACTTATTCCACTTGTTGCATACCTGGTGGTTAGTTTATAACTTTATTTTGCCGTTCTGGAATAATCATGTTAATGAAAGTGACCTTTTGAATGTAGTGTCTTGGAGGAAATGTACAAGTCTCTTATTTCTCAGGAAGTACAAAGGAAACTTTGTATGCAGAAGATTTCTCCTCAATTTTTTTTCCAGTGCTACAGTCAGCTGTACACAAATTCTTACTCCTTCAACTTTTTAGCACATCTACTGTGCCCCCTCCTAAGCATCTTTTCCCCACCTCACCCACATCAAATTGGTACTCCCTTCTGATGATCTTGATCACCTCATGGACACCTCATTCCTTGCTCCATGGATCTGCTCTGAACAACTGATCAGGAAATGCAAGAACTATTGTAGCCACCGTCCAGCTCTGCAGTACCACTTTGGGATGTGATGTGGATGTTTGGAAACTTCAGCGCTGGGTGGTGCTGGGTGTAACTTACCTTCTAGTCTGGACAGAAGTGGGGGTTTTTGTTTGTTTGGAGTTTTTGTTTGTGGGGTTATTTTTGTGTGTGTGGATATCTTAGGCTGTCAAATGCAGGCAGCGTGGCCTACCATGCAATGCTCTTTATTGGTACATGTGTCTGAAAGCTGGTTGGTTTTGAGCATTGCCTTAAAAATATTGGTGTGTGACTTAAGAGAAGGGAATGTAAGGGAATGTTGAAGGAAGTACTGTGAAAGAAAGAAATTCAGACAAAAGTTAGTTTGCAGGAAGGTGCTACTTTGTTTACCATAAGAAGATAAGTTAAAACAAAACCTCCAAATTTCAAAAAATGCAGCTGTTTTTAATGTAAATATATTTTAAAAAATACACTATGCTGACAAATGCGTAGAAGCTTATTGGTATTCAAAATTAAGCATATGACTTCTCTCTTGTATCCTGTTTATGTCATCCAACACCATATAATGGCTACCTATAAACCAGTCCCACAGACATCATTCAGCAGGCTTTATTTGTGGTATAAAAGTTACGGGTATTTATGCATAATATAGACTTTTTTTGAAATTATCTCTAATATAAGCCTTCAGTTCCACACTTGAAGTTATTACTTTCCTACTCATATAGTATTTTGAAGATGATATTTCTTGAAAGATTGAGGAGGTTGCTTGTTATAGTGATAGCCATTTGAATAGCAAAAGTTTGCCTTATTTTTTTTTTAATTAGAACTTTACATTTCTTTAAAAATTGTCCGTAGAAGGCACTCTTCAGAAAGCAATGTGTTGACTCTGTGCTTCCCTATGCCATGTTGAAAATAGCTGGTGGTTGAATCTTGGCAACTTGAGAGCTCTAATGTGCAAGATATGTGTAATGCCTGATGAATCGTAATAGTGTCATTTAAGGCAGTACATGGCCTAGCATACTAAATTGATGATGAAAGCAAGTTTGTACTAAGTAGATGAACTGTGAGCAACAGTGATGTGTGGATAGAACATCCCAGTTTTGTTGACTGTTTTGAAGCAGTGATGATTTCTGATTAAGCAATTGCAGTGATACAGAGAGAAAATAACTTCTTAAGCAAGCCTTGTCAGCCCTCAGATACTGAAGAGTTCAGAGTCCCAAAGCATATAGTGTTAGTGAAGGGGATTATTGGAAAAAAAGAATAAATGTTGTGGGCATGTGGAGACACCAAAAATACTATTTTACTGATAATACCCCGAGTGCAATTGCAAAGATAGCTGTGGAGTATTCATTCAGAGAAGCAGTATTAGAGATAAAGGTGTATTTCTGTCCTCTTGAAGAGAGGGTGATTAATATAGAAGTTCTCCTTGGGGGCAGAGATCTTGCATGGGGTCCTGGTGGGTTTTTCACCAATTAGAGAGAGGACTTATAAATCTGCAGTGAGAGAATGTACCTTGTGCTTTCAGCACTGGTTTAGAGTTGGCCTTGTTCTGGAGGGTGTGAAGCACTGTGTGATGTCTGCCTGTGAGACTGGGAGGACACACTTGCTTGAGGAGGGGCTTGGCTTTAAAACACTGTGTCCTGATGAACAGGGTTGCACTGGGACTGTATGAGTGCAGTAGGCTTTATTTAGAAAGGGTCTTTTTGCATTCCTGAAATGATGATGAACTTTTAGTTGTTCTGGAATGGGACACAAAGAACACAGACAGTGCTGGTTTGTGGTCTTGTCAGCCTGGGGAGAAAAGAGTTCAAATAAGTTTACTGCCAACTTCTGTACGAGTAAGTTTAATTTCAACCTTGCATTTTTTTTTTTTTATTCTAGTTCACACTAAATGTAATTGCTGACTAGGATATACATGTTTTAATTCTGCAGTATACCTTGATGTGGGATATTCTTTTTCTGTTTATTTGTGAGAGTGCCTTTGGGGAGCCATGCATTGGTCTTGTGTGTCTTGTGCTCCTTGAAGGACTAGTGGCACCCTGGGCTGTTGGTTTCAGATTTCTTCTGTGACTCTGCTTGGCCAAGAAGCTAGACAATAAATTTTGCAGGGACTTCATATTGGGTTAAGTAAATTAGATTTGGACTCTGCAGCCAGTGGTTCTTACCAGCTCCAGCGTGATCCTTTTTAGCAGGTGGATTAAGTCTATCATCTCTGCAGTCCCTGGCTTCCATCAGCCTTGAGCCTGTGGATTCGTTGGCACTGGAGAAGGTAAGTCCCTTAAAAGGGAATTTTCTTTAGAATGAGAAAACAAAACAAATAAATGTACAAACCCCAAACAACAACAAACCAAACAAACACCAAAACAAACCCAGCATCACTTTCAGTTAGTTTTTGAGGAAGTAACTATGAGAGTTTGTGCTGTGTATTTAGACCTTTGTAATGAGTTTTCTTCCCAGGAAGGCTGTGTGAAGTCCACTTTCTATTAAAGGTCCATCACTATTGCTGCACATGCCAAGTGATCATGTTGTGACCATAACTCTTGCAGAGAAGCGTTTCTCAGCGTGACTTTTTGAGGCTCACAAAGTGTTGCTGCATCCAAGGTTACTCAAGAGCAGTGCTGTGGCTCTTCCTCCTGCAGCCATGCTTTGCTGCCTGTGGCCAGGGTGGGAGATGAAAAACAAGCTGCAGTTACTGACTGAGAGTGTTTGAAGGAACTACTGACATCCCTTCCTCTCCTGCGAGGGGGACAGTCCCACAGCTGCTCCTCGGTAGCAGAGCCGCAGCTGATACGAGTTGTGCAAGAACAGATGAGCCAAGCAAGAACCGTGCTTTCCAAAAGTTTTGAGGCACTCTGCTTTTGCATACAAAGGCATTGACTGCCTTTCCTGAGGACAATGGTAGCATCATTTTCTTTCAAGTGCAGTAAATTTTGTTGTTGCCTTCCCTACCCCTTTAAGACTTAATAAAAGGAATGCTAAATGTACAGATGTTTTATCTGTGAAAACACGAAGCATCTCTCTTATAGTCATGCCATACACTTTTCTCTCTATTGTTAAAAAGTTTGTAAACAGACAGTGGTTCTTAATGTTCAAAAAAAGATGAAATGATTGAGACTTCCACTATCGGTGGCTTGATATCTAGATATTTGCAATTCTTACTGTTCTGCAGTGAACCTTGTGTAGGAGTGGAAGCAAAGATGACCACTGTCTGAGTCAACTCACTCATCTGCTCCCACCATGGGTCCTGGCCACTTAGAAATTCTGCTGCATCTAAGTTTTCAATTATTGATCTATAAAACAAGAAATAACAGTTTAGAAGAGGAAAGAGCATTAAGAAAATAATATGAATCATGAATTTAGGAATGGGGGAAGAGGGATAAGTGTTGAAAACTGCTCCTGACTCACTTTCTAGACATTCATAACATGAGAGATTTGGGGTTTCTGATGCACACTGGGTTGAAGCTTCTCTGCAGAGGATACTGAATTTGTCTTGCCATATTTCCAGCCTTTTTGCCTGGGAAACAGGTGCTGAATCGTAAGCAAACGTTCAATGCAAATTATGGTTTTGGTGTACTGTAGTTTCTGCTTCTTAAGCGTCTTTGCAGCAAATATGAGATTATTATAATCCATGTTATATTGTTGACAGCTTGATTTGGAAACTTCCTCTTGATTAGTGAACAAGCATGATAGAAACTATGGATGTTCCTTAGTTTTCCTGTTCATTTTATCTATGACAACTTTCTGCCTGTAGTCACTTTCTTTTACATACTAACACTTGTGTTGAATTTTTCTGAGTTGGCAGAAGGTGCTTTGTATTCTTACATTTCACTTAGTTCAACTAATGAGTTAATATTTTAGGGAGAAGTTCACTGTTCTCCATAATAAAATCCTTTCCCCTCTAGTCAACACCTCTGCTTTATTCTATGCTGTATTTCCCCAGTATCTATGAAATGTTCCCACTTCCATATTATGCCAGAATTGTTTCTTGTTAATTGCATGTGGAAATACAAGATAAGTTTTACCACTGTTCATGATACTTTTGTTTCTACACTTTCACATTCAAGGAGAAAAATAATTCTTAAACTTGTTTTTAGAGTTTAGTCCTGAAAAACTGAAAAATTTTAAAAGTATGCTTAACTTTAAAAAAAATCCACAATAACACCACCCCACCCCCCAAAAATAATCAACAATCGGAGAAGGTAGGAGAAGCAACAACCAGTGGCTTTTCCTTTCTATCTCTTCCTTATAGAGAAGAGGCAGAGACTAAACTGAATTAATTCCCAGTATTTTGCTCATGTATAGTCATATTTAGATGCTCTAATACTGTGCAGCCTGTCTGCCAGTTAGATTTATTAAAAAAGTCAATTTTCTTTATTTTTTTCGTATTCCAGGTTATGTAAGAAGCAGGTTATTTTTTCTGGGCCAGCAGACCTATGGCATATAGTCTGAAAACCAAGAGCTCTGAGAGTGTCCTAACATTTAACTATGGTGGAAATTTCCTTAGATGTAGTCATCAGCTCAGAAGCAACCTCATTCTCACGCTTTTGCAGCACACTTGTCCTTGTAACATGAAGATGAGTAACATAAGAAAAATTTCTTCATGGAAAGAGTTGTCAGGCATTGGAACAGGGTGCCCAGGGAAGTGATTGACTCACCATCCCTGAAGGTGTTTAAAAGCCGCATAAATGAGGTTCTTAGAGACATGGTTTAGTGCCAGTCTTAGGTTAATGGTTGGATTCAATGATTTTGAGGGTCTCTTCCAAACAAAATGATTCTTGATAAACACAAATAGTCAAAATCAGATCCTTGCTGGTGCTTTTTGATTCTTGGGTGAAAGACTTCATCCAGTAGATTTAATTTTTAGGTTTTGCCGATAACTTTCTTAATAACTGTTACAGATAGCAGAGTGACATTATCTTTTCTAGTCACTTTTGGAATACAAATATTTGATGCGAATGTTGAATAAATATCACCTTTTTTTTGTCTGATAAATACTTCCCCCAACCACCCTCTCTGCTGCACTATGGACAAATCTTTGCCAGTCTTAGACTCCTGCAGTATTTCCACCACTGTCTGAATTCTTTTTACTGTGACATGTCTACACAGACATAAGGTATTTTTTTTTTCATAATTCCACACTCATCAACATTCCTATTGTAATGTGCTCCCATTAGTTCTGAGTATCTGATAGTGATTCTGTTTTATTTAATATTGGGAGTTTTCCAATTGCTTTTTGTTACAGCACCAATAACTTTATTCATTAAGAATCCTCTTTGGTTTATGTTTATGTGTATGTAATGTATATGATTTCAGATTATCTGTTCTTATATTCTTGTCAACTGATATATTGCTGACTTAATTCCGAAATGTCAATTTTAAACAGTACCTAAAAATCTTTGTTAACAAAATAAAAAAGGACTTTGTGCCCCTTTAAGAGTTGAAGAGCAACACTAAAATATTTTTGGAGTAATATAATATTGTACTCAGCCTCATTCCTGTCTGTGCATTGCCTGCCTGTTGCCTTTTACTTTCAAAGCTGGTGGTACAGGTAAACACTTCAAAGATTGAGGAAGAGGATGCACTTGAGCTCCCCTCAAAGCACTTTAGAGAGGAAGTACAACTGACCCATCAATGAAATTCTCTATACAGCAAATGCTGGTAAGTGTACTAAATGAAGTGAAAAAAAATTGTCTATGGTCTTTTAATTTTAGCAGTCCTGTCATAGGACTCCAGTATCTAGATGAAAATGTATGTTTGATTTTTCAAGTTGAATGGTGCTAAGTTAATCATCCTGTCTTTAATTCTCCCCTTCTCTTGGATCTACAATTGTCAGTTTCTTTCAGATACTCCAAGAAATTACTTTCCCTAGGCTGCTGCCTTTCTTGGCTGGCTTTCTTCCTTACAGCATATTCTCCTGTTCTTTTCACAGTAATAATATTTCTCATTGGCAGCTCTACTTATCCACGCTTAGCTTTTCTAGTAGAAGAGGGAATAGTTTTATGAAGTATCCATGGAAGTGTGTATGAAAGTGTCTTAGATCTGCACTTAAATCTTGCTGATTATTTGCTAACAACGTTGAGTGCCTGTTATACTGAAACCATTTTGAATCATTCTGTGATCAGATTTACTTTGTCTTTCTAAGATATGGGGTAATGTGATCTCATAGTAGCTAGGTAAGTGTCAGCTGAATAAATTGTAACTGTTGTTGTCCACATGCTTAGCTTACTACAAATGCAAATTAAAATTCATAAGTTTAGTTTGAATTTGCATTTGGGACAGAATAAGCAACCTGTCATTTCACGTCACAGCTTAGCTGATATGGGCTAGTTTGTTAAGACAAGGTAATATTAATATGGTTTAGATAGCATATTTGTGTCCTTGGCCTCACTGGAAGTATTGAAAATTTTAAATTTGACCAGTATTATCCACTCTTGATTTCTACTCTGTTTGTTCTGTACAGTACTGCAATAACTAATACTGTTACTCTAAATTTTAAAAAAGGCTTATTTTTTAATAAGCCCAAGCGAGCCCTTTCAATAATTAAACAGATTTTTGAAACTTCTTTTAGAGAAATTGTCCTTGTGGTAATTTCATAGACAAATTTACACAGGCATTTTCAAGTACTTTGTGTTTTGTTTGACTCTGAATTCATCCTCCACCTTCACCCAATATCCTAATACACTTTTTCATTAGTCAATTCTGTTGACTCCAAATGTCTTTAGATGCTTAATTGTAGAGTAACTTCAGGTGTTAGATGTTAATTTCATTGACTGAAAAGTTCTGTGGAAATTTGTGTAGGCCCCTGGTGATTTATTTTTATTCCACACCCCCCCCCCCCCCAAGAGCTGCATGCAGTAGGCTTTCTATCAGTAGAGGCTGGAATCTTTATTTCCTTTCAGTGTTTCTAAACCTGATTCTTGATGACTTGAGTCATCAAGCCAATCACTGCTTGGTTATCTTACAGACCTTGCCTGCATAAACAAAAGCAAAAATGCTTTCTAAAATACCAGGTGTCCCCCTTGCTGCAGAGTATTGAACATCCTTGATAGCATTTTACTCAATTTTCTGGTGTTGTCATTCTTGCTAAAACTCCTCTATGTTATAAACACCAACGTAGTTATAGGGAACCTTGAGAAGCAAACAGGCTTTCTCAGACACTTTTTTTTTGTTAAAAGCATATGAAAACCTGTGTTAAATTCAGTAGGAACTGGCTGAAGTAAATGAGATGCTGTCTCATGGTAGTATTTTGGATATTAAGGCCCTAAGGGGTGTCCTTCATTCCAAGTTAATTTTAAACCAGAATGTAGCTATGAGGAAGAAAGAAAGAGCAGAAAACTCAAGACCTTCTGAATATTGAAAGACAAATCCTACTTTTATGTGCTGCTTCTGTCTGAAAACATCTGTACAGAAATGCCTGCCTTCAAGATGTAGAGTGATGCTTGACAAGTGCCAATGTGTGTATTTGCTTTTTGTTAACATTGTGCAAAGGGGCTGAAAACTTAGATGGGCAAGTAAGAAATGCAGTGATGCCAGGTAATGGGAACTTTGGTTAAAGAAAGAAATGGGCAGCGGAATAGCAAAGAACTGGATTTTTTAGATATGAAAACGGAAAAGACGCACTAAGTAGACAGCAAAGTTGACAGCTTAGGCCTGGGTAAGAATCGGAAAGGAAAGGTTGAGATGTGATGGTAGCTGGTGTGCACAGAAAGGTCTAGGAATGGAGTTAACAGAAGAGGTGTTAATAATGTGACTGAAGAGGATGACTGAGAAAAGATGTGTAAGTTAAGTGCAGTTTTGAGAAGAAGAAAGGGAGAAGGTGAAGAGGGCAGTCATGAAGAAAAAAGTCTTACTCTGTGACCGTGGTACTAGGTAAGAATAAAGACAGTCGTGAGAAGGCTGCAAGATGCTTGTGCTGCTCAAGAGCCATTGAGAAGAATGCCTGTCACTGTGAATGGAAAAGTGTCACTCTTCTTAAGGAAAACTGTCTTTCCAAATGATGAGATGAATCAGTGACAGGGAAAGTACAGAAGATATGACTGAGCAATGTGAAGAGTATTAATTCTCTGAGGCAGAAAGGTCATCTGTGGATTGGGAATTTAAGGACTCTCTTTTCTTTTGGTTTTGACAGAAACATGACATCTAACAGAAGCAAGTGACATCTCCATCCTGGAAAGTTATTGTAGTGTTAAATACCAATTGAAGGGCTTTTGGCAGCCTGGTGGTTTACAAATGTGTTCAAAGAGCATTTAATAAGATAGATACTGAGTAGTGGCAAGGTGCAGTCTGTCAGGGTGAAGAACTGTGGTATTTCCCACTTCTGAGCTTGCTTTCCGGGGTCAACATACCCATGTGAAGAAACATTCAGTTATTGTAAATAATTGTATATTGGCTGGTGGGGGGGGGTAGAGAACGGAGCAGCATTTAAAGCAACTGTTAAAAGCAAGGGCTAGGTGTTTGTCTGAAGATTTTTTTGTGCACTTTTCCAGTGATTCTCATACGGTACCTAATGGGTCAAGATTTTTGAACACACAATGCAGGTTAACTCTTTAGTGCCCTGGGGGATTTTTTTTTTTGAGTTGCTGGGCTTAATGAGAAATATTTTGTTCAACTTTGAAGTTTTGGAGGTATTCAACTTCTAGCTTCAAACTGGAAACCTTCAACTCCTGTTCAGTTGTCCCGGCTAATTTCATGTTCTCTATTTTTTTAGAGATGTTTGGTGTTTTTGAACGGCAGGGAGAGTGGGTACTGCTTTTGTTTGTATTATCGTCTTACAGAGGCTAAATGCTTGTTTTCTTCTCCATTTAATATACTTCCTAGTGTTCCTTTCCCGCGATCTTTTTTTTTTTCCTCCTTGTATTTTCTTGATAACTGTTTTCCCATTATTTTGAGGGGTGGTTTTTTGTTTGTTTTTAAGCCCTTTCTGAAAAATACAGATGCCCAAATGCAGACATCATAATTTTGAAGAGAAATTAAATTGTAACATTTTGAGTTGCCTCTGTGAGAATACCCTCCAGGAATAGTCCTTGGCAGTCTATAAAGAAGAGACTCAGTTCCTTCAAAATTCTCACATTATTGGGGTGTTGTCTGAGCCATGCTCACCTTAAGTGTAATGAGCTCACTGGGTGTCTCAAGTCAATCATTAGTACAGATATCTCTTCACTGACATATTGTCTTTATCTCTGGTTTCTTTATTTGGCACACAGGATGTTTTCTGTGGTTTGATTTATTTTGTCAAGTAATGACATTTTTTCTCATTAACTAATGTTTCTCATTTCACACCTCTTTATGAAATAGCTCTAGTTGCTGATTGCTCACAACTAGATGTAATGTGCTGTACAGAGCTAAAATAGAAAAAAGCTATTTTTTTTGAGCTTTCTGGCTTTATAGAATAGTTTCTGTAAGTGATAGTGATATGTGACTGTCCTTGAAAGCTTTATGTAATTTGTGGGGTCAGTGAGTTATTTTCAAATTTCAGCTCCTGGAAGAGGCAATTGCAAAAACATTCTTGTAAAGAAAGTTAGCACTAGGGAAAAGTGAACCTGAAACAGAAAGATATTCTTGTTTTCTCTCATCACCTTATGCACCATCACATCAACCTCTTGTCTGTTAGCTAAGCTTTTTGTACCTTTGAGTTCCACAGAGACTGAGTTTCAAATGTGATAATGCAAGTAAGTTTGGCTGCTGAGATGCCAGTCATTTTTACCTCATAATGAAAACCACATTTTTTTGATAAAGCTGTTGAAATACTTGGAAAAAGTATGTTAGAGGCATGAAATCTTGTGACAATTTTGTCAGGTGTCCTCATTTTAGACAGGTAAATTGTCTTGCATCAGCTCACACAGTTCCTAAAAACACTGTTTTGTGGTAGTCATTACATTTTACATTCCTCCCCTTCAAAGACTTCTGAGAATAGGTAACTTTTTTTCCCCTCTGTACAAAGATTAGATAATTTAGCAGATACTTTCACAAATTCCATCAAATGAAACAGGTAAGTATGACATGCTTGTCCACAGCCTTTTAAAAAAGTTATGTGCATGTACTGCAATTAAAGAATTTACTGATACAGAGGTACAGACAGAATAGTTTAAGATGGATTGTATGCACTGAACCTTTGTACAGTCTTTCCTCTGGAAGTTGCATTAATAGAGAAACATAAGTCCTTTTTTATCTGTTGTCTTCAAAGGATAGTAGCCAATATAGCTAAATACTGCAGATAGATGATATGCTGCTAGGCCAAAAAACTTCATCTGATTGTAGCAGAAACAATAATTGTCCATTATAGTGATGAAGTCTTATTCCTGAGTAACCTGCTATGCCCTGCTAAGTTTCAGCTGTTCTCCCAGCGTTCAGACCATGCAGGTTTGGATGTGAGCCTTGAGCCTGCATTTGGCCCCTGGTAGCTGTTCATAGTAGCCTTTCCTTTCTTTCTGATTTCTTTAGCAGAGGCTCCCATTTAAGAAATGTGTGGCAGGGGAGAAAGAGAGAAATCATCAACAGGCCATCTCTTCTCTCCAGCCTCCTAATGCCTCAAGCATCTACTTTCCTTTTATTTCTTCTTTATTACAGTTTGGTGGTGAAGTTTTTCTAGATTCTCACATGGAGTTTAGGTCTCCATTCTGTGAAAATGTAAATGAGAAGGAAGCGCACGGGCTGGCACTTCCCTGTTGACCTCGTTTGACAATTCTTTTGCTTCCTGGTAGGTGGGAGCCATAACGCTTAGTGTCAGGACTCTTGTAGGCTGGAGGAAGAGGAAGACTGCAGCAAACAGGACTACCGGTAAGTAACACTTCTTCCTCTCCCATAAAAGTCCTCAACAATATATGGTGACTGTTCAAGAAAAATGATTGATTCTAGATGAAAATGTGTCTGTTCCTGAGGCTTTCCAGAAAACTTTGTTACTTAGGGACACATCTTAAACTCTCAGGCGATCAGATTAGCTAAGAACAGTTGTTTCAAGTAATGGGCATGTGAAAGGCACTCTGGATCTGAGAGGCCTTGGAATAGCAGGATTTTCAGTTTCCAGAACTCAAATACAATGTGAGGAAGTATCTTAAGAATGGAAAGTTCTCTCTCAGCAAAATCTATCTGACAAAATCAGAAAGAAGAGCATGGCTTCCCTATGAAGGGATTTAAAGGCATTTCAAAGTTGGGTCTGCAGTTTGGCTGTATAGCATTTTGATGTTGCAGTCAGATGTATGTTTATTAATTGAATTGCCATTGATACGTTTGGGATGTGTTGAATTCCTGTACTCCTTTAAAATCTAAGATTTCGGTGTGATGGTGGTGAGGAAGAGCAAGTTGTTGATGTTTCCATATTGGTTTCAGTAGAGCCCATAGCACATTTATGTGTAGCCAGAGGAAGAGAAGTGTGAAGTCGTGACAGCTACCTGTCTTGTCCATCGATACATGAGAAAAATGAGCAGTGCCACTTAAATTCAGTATCTGTTGCCTTTTGTATAGACTTGAAGAAGTGATGTCTCAATGCTATGTGAGGAAAACTATTAGTTTTACATATAGCATCAACATTACAGCTCTTTTTCAGTGTTGATTTTCAATCGGAACTACCTGACTGTGATTATTGTGCTAGAGGCAGCACTAAGAATTACTGGAAAGGTTTCAGGAATCATCCTGGCTGTGTTTCTACACCAAGATTGCCCCTGGCTGCCTAATAACTTTCATAAGGTAATGATAGTACATAGAAAAAAAAATCTGGTCACAGTAACATGTGAAACTTACCATGTTTCACAAGTAAACTTTGCAATAGTTTTGCAAGTGTAATCACAAAAGCAGGTTGTGGAATGCTCATGCATTAAATGGTGTTTGCCAGCCTTCTGAGTAAGCAATGAGCTGGGGTGAATTTGTGTAGCCAGAATGGGAGCCTCTGGAAAGCCTTGAACAGAGTTGGTAAGGTAGTCTATACTGACAAAGAAATTCCTTTAGGGAGGTAAAATTTTAAATTATTTGCTGTAATTTGCATGATAATACAAAAAGATACTATGACAAAGTAGCGGTACAGATGCATTACAAGTAAATTATCACATACCTTAGGACCTGGAGTGTGCAAAGATAAACGTTACCTTTCTACAGGATAGAAGAAAGGTTTGGTATGAAATAAAATTGCTGTCCCTTGCATCTTTAACATGAATTGGAAACACTGAGGGATGAGAGATACTTTTTTATATGCATGAATATAAATTAATCTTGTCATCTTCGCAAATGTCAAACTTTTCCTTGACCTCCAAGTACATGGAAACATTACCTTCATAGTGTTTTACTTAAAAAAAAAAATAGTTGATGATTCATAATTTAATACTTCCCTTCTTTTTATTGTCATCAGCTTTGGCAAGCTAGAGTTAATTGTCACAACATTATTGTGTGGTCCTAGATTTCCACCCTTAATGCCTTGAAACCATCTTAATGTCTTAAAACCATAGTAATGCTTGATCAGACTTTCTTAACTGCAGTGCTGGATATTTGGAGTGTAGTCTGGTAGCTCAGCAAAGATAGAAAGCCAGAATATCAAGATTTTTGTAAGCATGGCAAGTTTCCTTCTGGGCCCTTTGAAAAACAAATATTCTTTTTGCTCCAATTTCTTTATCTGAAAAACACTGTGTATCATGTGGAGCTTGATAAAGATTAGGAGGGTGCGCATGTATTTTACTATTTCTAACAGAGGCAGGTGAGGCTAAAGGCTTGGGAATGCCAGACTCTACAGAGAAATAGTTATCCCACAGTTGATTTTAGTGTACTGTTCCATTTTGGTGAGGTTACAAGAGCTGAAAAAAAAAAATAGTAAATTAGTATTGAGAAACTACTGGCATCAACTTGGAGCTATTGAAAGTCATAAGCATTTAACTTGTATACACTTCCAGATGCCTGGAAGGAGAAACATTTTGGCTATTCATGTCAAATAAAAGGTGTGCTAAAGGCTAGTACATATGCCTTTAGCCCTTAGTTTGCTGCAAGCTACACGGTGTCTCTTTCACAAACAGTTCACCTCTTGCACTAATAACATGGGAAGGATGTGTAGTAGTAGTTCTAGCTAGAAATGGTATTGCTGTCTGCTTTGATACATCTAGTTAGCACCCATGCCATCTTCCCACTTCTAACTGGGAGCAAAGGGCGTGATAGTCAGCTGGCGGAAGAAAGAAACACAATCAGTGCAAGAGAGAGACAGGTCCTTTTTTTTTTTTTTTCTTTCCTTTTTTTTTTTTTTCCCCTCAGAATACACCAAAGTCTGCTTAATCATTTTCTTCCCTCTTCCTACCCCTCTTTGAGTTGTTCAGAAAATTGTAATGGTAATATTCTTGCAGGTTTCTGTGCAGCTTTTCCTTCTCATTCCACTTTTTCCCACATGTTTCAGAAAAGCTGTGTTTCCTCATGCTGTTGACAGCTGATTTTCCTTCTCAAAGGAACAATATGGATATGATGAATAACTTATGTGTGAAATGTCCCATATGGAGATGATCAAAGGACATTAACTATAAAATAGCATGTGATGTGATGTGGGAGTACCATAGTTACTGCTACTTCATTGGATGCACAGATAAAAATACAGCCATCTGACTAATAATTGATAGCTTTTTAGGCGATTATAGCTAATGGTGGGCGTTATAAATTATGCATGGACCTTAAAGAGGAAAAAAAATCCTCCAAGACCAGAAGTTTTTTCAAGTAAGGGAGAACAAGACAACTGATCAATTAAGAAAAACTTCTGGATTCAAAAATGAACAGATTTTCACAAAAGGCACTATAAAACGGTTAGTGAGTGATATGCAATGCAAAGTAGTACTGCCATGTGAATTAAAAGAACAACAAACCTGGAATTTTCTGTAGTGAAGCATGCAGCCAGCTTCAGACGGAACCAGAAATGCACACTGTGACTAGTATATTGGGCTGAAGGAACATTTGTTCAAGGTAAATCTGGTAGATAACCAAGAGGCTAGCTTAGAGTTAAGTAAAAGTAACTGAAGTAATACATTTTCAAGTGTAATGGTTGCAGGTGCTTTCCAGGCAGCTGGATCTGGTGTTTGACCCCCATTCCTACGAAGAACATTTTCCCTGTCTCTACTGGAACATCCCTTGCTGTGGTTTGCAACCCCGCTGCACTGACCATCCTGCTGGGCACCTCTCAGAAGAGCTGGATGCTGCCTTCTCTGTAGCTGCCCATCAGACAGTTGCAGTCAGCAGTTAACCCACTTCTGCCTCATTTTTGAGGCCAAATGCTACCGTTTCTGTTTGTTTCTCCCTGTACATTGTGTGCTTCATGGCCAATTTGTCTTGGCGGCACTTTAGGACTTGCCACCATGCGTCACTACCTTGTACTGAGGATCCCCAAACTGTAGGCCCAGTGTGATGTCCCAAGTAACAGATAGAAATAATTTTATTCGACCTGTTGAGTAAGCTCTTTGTCACGCAGCCTCATGTCTGGTAGCCTGCGTTGCCCCAAGGCCACTCTGCTGACTTGTGTGCAAGCTGTTGTCCAGCAGGGTCCCTGGGTTGTCTTGTGCATAGCTGCTTTCTGACCAGCTAGGCCAAACCTGTACTGCTGTGTGGGGTTACCTCATCCCAGCAGCAGTGCTTTTGTGTTCACTGAACATGTCAGCCTCTCCTCCAGTCTGTAAGGATCCCTCTGAAAGAACTCCCATTTATCAGCCGCTCCTCCCAATTTGGTGTCTTCTGCAAACTTGCTGGAAGTATGTTCTGTCCGATCATCCAGTTCAGGAAGATGCTAAACTGTATAATTCACTGTAAAGGTGCTGGAGGAGCACTGCTAGTAGTGGGTCACCCTCTGGATGTCAGGTCTGTGACCACTGTGCTTTAAGCCTGGTAGTCCAGCATGTTATACACTCACCTTGTGGTCTACCTGTCGAGTCTGTTTCTTGCTTGTTTGGTTACAAAGATGTTATGGGGGACCCATGTTGAAAGCCTTGATAAAGTCAAGGTAAATTATATCTACTGTTCTCCCCTCATCCACCAAACCAGTAATTTCATTGTAGGGAGTGACTACAGTCACTTCCTGTACCTTGAAGTGACTTCCACAATGACTTGCTCCATATTCTGGTGGACCGAGGAGTTCTTTGTGTCTGGTTTGTTCTTGGCTATCTCCAGCTTTATCTTTCTCAGCTCTGAGATAGTCCTTCATCCTCACAAATGTGCAGTGGCAGAGACCCAGGAGGGCTGACAGCAGACCTTATCAGGAAGGACTGAGGCAAAGGAGATGGCACAGTAGCCTTCCCTATATGTTTTTATTGCTTGGTCCTCCATCCACTGGGCAGCTGCCCTCGCTTCTCTTCATCTTCTTTTTGCTGCCAATGTAGGCTGCAGAAGTCCTTGTGACTTTTACTCCCACTACAAGTTTCAAATCCAGCCCAACTTTGGCTTTCTTGATTTCATCCCTGTGAGTCTGAGCACTGTCTCTGTTTTTCTCCAGAGTAGCCTGACTCCACTCATACTTTATTTTGAGTTTGCACACAGTCAGGAATTCCTCATTCAGGAAGTGTCTGGGAAATGCTTGGTTTATTTTAGCTGTTCACAGATTTCACTATCGTATAGGGAATGTAAAGGATTCAGTGCTTTGTAAAGTGCTGAAAAGGATTTTGTGCTTTGTAGCTATTCTGCTCTTCGATTTTTTTTTTTTTTTTTTTTTTTTTTTTGCATTGACTTGGTGACCTATAGCCTCCTCGTTGGTTTTGTTGGCTATAATTTACTGTAACAATGTCACATTTTTCATACTTATTGCATTAAGTAGGTGATGGGAGTTGTATAGGTGGTTCATCAATTGTATAATATTTGAAAGATAGGAAAAAATGGGTGGCAAGAACACAGATGATTTTTTTTTTTTCTATAACCTTAGTGTTTTCATAATATTGTCAATCATTCACTTTGTTCTTGAGGAATACTGAGGAATTAATAAGTCTGGTTTAAGCAAGTGTTAATGTAATAAAACAGCATTTCAGAGGCACCTGAAACTGAAATACATATAGTGGAAAGCAGTCTAAGTATAATGAAGGGCAATACTAAATGCTGTGATATTGAATGTAAGAGTACCTATATATTAGGGTACTGCATCATGTTGACAGAGTAGGTTTTTGTGTTGTCAGTCAGTGTTCTGAAAGTGGTAATAAACAGGATATGTATTAAAGCTTCCACATGATTGTGAACGGAATAACTGCAAGAAGCAAAGTATGATATGTATTCCAGAGAAACTAGGAACATACAACAGGCTCTTCTCTGTTTATATACTGTTTATGTTTTAGGGGAGAGGCAAAAGAGAGGAGGAAATTTTAAATAATTACTGGCAAAAACCCCACAACTTTATCATTTAATGAGCAATGATTGAAAGTCTGTTGGGATATAGCTGCAAGGACATAGTGTAATTAGGTAATTTGATGGTCTGTTTAAATAGCCATTGCATTCTGGAGCAGGAATAAGAGATCTTCCCTGAGACTCTGCTGAGAATCAATATCTTTTTCATCTTCCTTTACTAGTTTTTCCTACTTCAAATATATATACACCTTTCATCTATTAGTGCTGAGGTTTCATAAATGGAAATTTTAGGTCTGGTAACTCATAAGCATAGTTTCAACGGTTATGTCCTGCTTTTTATAATTGGTCTATTTTGTAGTCATTTCTGTGCACAGAGGAGCAGATGCAGATTGCTGCAATTTCAGAACTCCCTCCCTCTTTTTTTTTTTTTTTTAAATAGGCATGTTTACATGTAGGTATCAGTCATATTTTTAGGATGAAAAGAGAGTTTATGCCTCTTAACTTTCTGACTCAGACTGTAACATAGCCAGATCTAGCAGTGACTTACAGTGAAAGAACATCCTGGGAGCTGCATCATTGAAGGAAATTGGGCACTTTATTTTTACTGTGTCCTTAAAATTGAGTTTTTCATACAACTCTGTTCATTAATTATAAATTCTCACTTCTGCGATTTCTTAACAGGAGCTCTTGAGACTTTGTTTGATATTTCATCATCTTAAAATCATACTCCAGTTCTTAGTTTCTGAATTTTTTAGAAGATTATTCAGGAATGAAAGGCAAAAATATTTTCAGGTGCGAAGTGGAAAGTTTTTGGGAAGACAAACCAAGAAGCAACGGAGAAGATTCTTATGACTAATTTGAAGGGTTCTTCCATTAAGTTGCTAATCATGTCAGCTTTCAGCTTGTACTACAGTACAAATGTGGAGAGTATAGTACTACCTATAACAGGTTTGACTCTGAAACAGTAGAAATTAATGAAATGAAGGCATCTGTTTTGTGCGTATTTTTCTAAAATGAGGGGATCACAGTGTTTATAATGGAGTTCTGAAAGCTCTTAAATTTGGAGTAGTAGTTCCAATAGGCATATTAATTATTCCTGATCTCATAAGTAATTTTTATGTGTAGAATTCAGTGTACTTTTGAGTTACAGCATTTTCAAGCACCAAATTCTCATAGTTTAAGTCAGCAGATACCATCCAATCTCACCTGAAGTTTAAAATGACAAATAGTTTTAGCCAGTGAAACTTAATTGTGAACATTGATAGCAGGATAATCCATATGCAATAACCAGGAAAAATACTCAAATGCAGTACAAACCTTAAACTGTAGCACTCGTTCTTATGAAAGTAAACTTTAAATTGAAATTCAGACCTTACTCTAAAAATGGGCATTCAGGCTAGTCGTAAAAAATTGCTTGTATATAACATCAAAATTTGTCCTCAGAATAATTTTAACATTTTAGAAAGAGAAGCAAAGATCCTTTTTGTGCTTCTTGTGATGGCTTTGCTGGTTTGGATGCCTTGAGGTATAATTGTCCTGTTCTATGCTTACAGTGAGTTTCTCAAAACACTTAAATTTTCCCTTTAAAGCCAGGTTATGTAGGAGTACAAAATACTATTATAGCTTAAGTCAGCCTGTGTACCGTAGGAACTCGCATCTGCCTGGTGAAATGTTAGGTTTGATTTTAAACCATCAGTCTTATCTATTCTCTCTTTGCAGAGTTTTGCATTCTGACCAAGCTGTTTTCACAGGCACACAGTTCCAAATCCCCACCTAGATGTTGAGGAGATCCTGTTGTGTTTCTGGCATCCGTGGCTTGTCTGTTCACCTGTTCTCTGCTCTCTCAGGGGTCTCCTGTGCGTTGGGACCCTGGCTTGCCATGTCTCTGCCTGCCTGTTGTCTCTTCCCGGGACTGCAGCAGTTTCCCCTGGCTGGTTATGGTTGGCTGCCTCCAGGGAAAGGGGCACTTTCCCCTCTTTTATAAGGTCTCACCTGAAAGAGTTCAACAGGCTGGACAAAGTAAACAGGCAGCCTTGCCCAGGGCTATTCCACCACACTTAGTGTTTACCTGACTGAAGAACAACATACTCGACAGTGAATTCTAAAAGTGTGACCCTGAACGCAGCGCACTGCTATGGGGATACCTGGGCACGCTCGGAAATACCGGACGTGGATACTAGAAGAGTGTAGCTGTCCTAATGAGCATTTGACAGGTTAATCTGTGGTGTGTTGTCTCTGCTTTTTCTCTGATGTGTCTGCATGGGAAACTGGCAGAACTCCCCAGCGACCAGCGGTCTGCCCTGGATTGCTGTGGTAACCCCAGAGCTTTCCAGCTCACGGCTCACCGCAGGGCAGCTGCTTTGTGGTCAACCATCGGAAGTCTGACTGGAGACCATTGCCGGCTGCTGTTCCCAGCACTGGGGCAGCTCCAGGGGCGGGAGAGAGGCAGAGCTAAGGCAGGGCGATACAACTACTGAGGCCAAGGCAGCAACATAAATCTAAAAATCAGCTGGTTAAAATAACACACATCTTTTTTTCCCCAATGTGATTTTTTTCTCTAAGGCTTTGTAATAATAGCCCCCTCCAAATGTTGTATTTCTGGAGGAATTTTTCCTTTCACAAGGAATCATCATCTTCAGCCAAAGCTTGAATGTTCCCTGTGACTGTTAAATATGAGATGACCCCCCGCCTCCCCCCAGTCTCTTCTGCGCTGAGGACTTCCCGTTCTCTTTCAGTTGGACATAGTCAGTCATTCTGGTCTCCTGCCCTGTCATCTATCATACTATATCAAAATCCCTTCTTACCATCAGCTTGATTTTTATTGAAATTCAGCTGATACAACTATACAGGACTCTTGAATTTCAGAAAGTAACAATTTTAATGTTACATCATCAACATAGTCTTCTACTGCAGTCATATGCTCATGAGTAGGTCTTGCACTTTGTTTTATCCACAGTATATTTAAAAAATGGATATTTATTCTTTGTGAGTTGTAGTAATCAAGTGTAGCAGTTCAATAGGTTGATCAATGTGCCTAGAAATATTGACAGACAGGGTTGTTTGTGTGTGGGTGGTTTGGTTTGTTGTTTCTTTTTCGACATTACCATAATGTGTGCCTGGCTGAGTGGCTCAAATTGCATTAGGTGTTATACAAATACAAAAGAAAAATATTTTTCTGTCCAGCTTACACAAAAAGTAAGAAATGGATACCAACAAATGTGTAACTACAAAGAATCAGTGAAAACTTGGCTAGCATGGAGGCTAGCATTGGAAATGTGCTATTGTAAAGATTTGTATTTGGTATCTTAGCAGGATCTTAATAAGAGTCTAGGGATAACAATGTGGCACACTCTAGTAATCCGAGGGTGGCAGCCACACTTTGTTTTGGAAAGGAGAGTGTCCATTTGTCCTTCAGCCTTGCTGTTGAACTGCCATCTTTACTTTCTCTGTCTTTCTTTAGATTATGGTTACAGAGAGACAAGATTATCTGGATAGTTATGCTGCTTGATTATTAAGCAGTGAGCAAATACAGGTCAGTTTATAGCACAGGTTGCTTTTTCAGGGCACTAAACTAAACCTTGCCTTAGGTATTGTTGTTAGATGTGCACTCTACCTCTTTTACTTTTTTTTTTTTTTGACTTGTTCTATTTACATAGCTCTCTTAAGTACTGTGAATACATTTCACAGAAATTGAATAATACTATTTCAGAGCTCTGCTGTTGTGTTTTTGTGAATTGGTTCAAGAACCTTTAGCAATGATAGCTAGTTTGTGTTCTTAGGGGAAGATTTTTTTAGATGTGTTTGGAACTTTATTTTAGAACTGGAAAAGTATGTTCTAACTTGTAAGGCAACTTCAGTGTATTTAGTGTATAAAGAAATGTATTATTGGTTAGTTTTCTTACAATTCTGTAATAGGAGAAAAGATCCCTTTAAATGGGGTTGGCAGAACCTACATGCTAAAACTTAGAAAAAAATCTTGTTAAAAATCTACAGCTTAACTAGTCTTAACATTATTTCTTTTATGTACCACTTGCAGTTTCAAAGTCAAGATCTGGATATCTTTCTAAAAGATTATTGAGCTTAATTGGAGACAGTAGCTGCTATGATTTTTCTGTGTGAGTGTGTTACACGGTCAGTTTATATAACGCTGATTCTTCCTCTTGGTATTAAAGTAGCTCAGGGAGCCATATGTATGAAATATAAAGCTTATGTGAGTGGAGTGTAAAGCAAGAGAGTTATGTGCATAGGCCATATTAGGGAAGACAAGAAAGTTGTCTGGAGTAGTCAGCATAGATTCAGCAAGGTTAAGTCACACTTGACCAGCTTAACCTTCCAATGATGAAATGACTGACTTGGTAGATGAGGGCAGAGCGATGGACAATTGTCTGCCTTGACTTCAGCAAGGCTTTTGGCACTGGCTCTGGTAAGATCCTCATAGAGAAGCTGGTGAAGTATTGGCTGAATAAGCAGACAGTGAGGTTAAAACTGGCTGAATGGCTAGGTCCAGAAGGTGTTGATCAGCAGTGTAAAGCTTAGATGGAGGCTGTTAACTAGTGGTGTACCACAGGGGCTAATACTGGGTCAGGTCTTGTTCAGCATCTTCATTAGTGATCTGGATGATGGGTCAGCATATTTGCTGATGATACAGAACTGAGTGGAGCAGCTGATACACCAGCGGGTCTTGTTGCCATCCAGAAGGACCTCAACAGGCTGGAGAGATGAGCTGGCAAGGAATCTCATGAAGCTCAACACAGAGAAGTGCTAAGTCCTGCACCTTGGGAAGGAACAACCCTATGTACCAGTATATGCTGGAGGCTGCCTGGCTGGAAAGCAGCTTGGCAGAAAAGGCTCTAGCTGTCCTGGTGGACACCAAATTGGCCATGAGCCAGCCACATACCCTTGCGGTAAAGAAGGCTCATGGTATCCTGGGCTGTATTGCGAGGATGTTGCCAGCAGGTGAAGGGAGGTGATCCTTCCTCATTCCTCAGATGTGATGAGGCCATACCTGGAGTACTGTGTCCAGGTCTGGGCCCCCTAGTACAAGAGAGACATGGACATAGCAGAGAGCAAAGGGCACAAAGGTGGCTAATGACTGGACCATCTCTTCTATGAGGAAAGGCTTGAGAGAGCTGGGACTGTTCAGCCTGGAGAAGTCTCAGGGGGATCTCCACAATGTATATAAATACCTGAAGGGAAGCTTGTAAAGAAGACACAGCCAGGCTCTTTTGAGTGGTGCCCAGTGACAGGACAAGAAACAGTGGGTACAAACTGAACAGGAGGTTCCCTCCGAACATCAGGAAACACCTTTTTAGTATGAGGTTGACAAAGTGCTGGCAGGTTTGCCAAAAGAGGTGGTGAAGTCTCCATCCTTAGAGGTACTCAGAAGCCATCTAGATGTGGTCCTGGGCAGCCTGCTAAGGATGGCCCTGCTTGAGCACAGGGGTTGGACCAGATGATCTACAGAGGTCCTGTCCTGCCTCAGCTATTCCATGATCCGGTGAACTAGGACACTGCAATTTCATAAAAACTTTGTTTTAAAGCAAAATTATAAGCGGGTCTTTTAGAGTAGTACTTAACTGTGTCACAGCTACGGTTATTTTAAATTTTTCACCAAATTGAAGACAATTTTGTTATACATATGGGATACTTAAGTAAAACTCTGAGGCTTGAATTGTTAAGGTTTGAAATTGGAGCTTGTGTATTTGTGTCTTCCTGGTTTGCACAGAACAGTACCACTTGGCAACTGCTGCAAGCAAGTTGTGTCCTCCAAACAGAGCTTTTGCTTGTATGGTAACAATTTAGCGATGCACATACCTGCCTAAGATGCAAAACTGTTGACTTCGTTTCATGGAAGAAAAAATGAATTTTTAATTTTTTTTTTTTTTTAAACCCCTACTTTTGAGGGCTTTCATGTCCTCTCCTGGAATTGTGAACTTCTGTATAGGTCTTCAGGAAGAGGATGTGCAACATCTGTCACTTGGCTGAGAAAGATGCAGTGTTTACTGGAGGGGAAATTTTCCAGGGTGGGCTCATAATGGCATATAAGACAGGAAGGCACTGCCTGGATCATCCTGTCCTCTCCTTTGAACATAAACATTAATCATTGCTCTCTGTACTACTATTAAAATAAAGCCTCAAGGGTTTTGCTTCTTTCAAATGAAAGACTAATAGAAATAATATTCAGTTCAGAAACTGTGATAATCCTGAACCAAATGTTTTAATTTTGTCTTCTGTTTTCTTAGTATGCTCTCATCTTGGTGTCTTCAAATTACAAATGTTCTGTTAGATAAAAATATTAATGACACCGTTGTTAAAGCTATCATTTACTGCAGAATGTATTACAATACCACAGTATTGCAGGAAAATGACAATCTTCCAAGATAACTTTCATGTATTTTTGAAAGGTCATTGCAATCTTCTGCCTTCAGACCTTGGAGGAGGAAGATATAATTACTAATCCTTGGAGTGTGGCTTGATTTTCATACTCCTACCATTCTATTTTGGAAGAAAATGTGTCTTGGTAGTGTGTCTCACTTTGTATACAACATTCATTAGCATTATACTCTCCTTGAATTAAAACCTGAGCAGTATAAAAAGTCCAGGTTTTAGTTTCAAAGTTTGATTGAGACATTCTTGTCTTGTTTCATAACTGTAGAAGTTATGAAAGTTATGAAGCCTTGTCTGAAGAAATCCACTCTTTAAACCAAAATGTTTGAAAATAGAGATGAAAACATTCTCTGCATGTATTTACATTTTGGGGAGGGAAAAAGTCCAACAAACATTGGCATCCAAAATTAATTTTCCCAAGTAATTACATTGCAAATAAATATGGATTAAGGGCAAGAGATTTTCTTTGTTATTCTGCTTTTGGGGTTTTGTACCTCTCTCCCTGCTGCTTTCCATTGATATGTTACTTTGCCTCAGCAATCTTTTGGTGTTTTTTCTAGTTCACTGAAAGTGTTACAGAGTTCAGCATTTTGACAGTGTGAAAAATCTGACTTCCACAGTAGACCAAACCATAACTTTCTGTTAATATAACGATAGCTGCTTTAAATTCAAAAAGATGGAAGATACTGTAAAGCTTTTTAGATTCATCTCCATTGCACCATGAAGTGCTTAATCCTTTAATTCATGGAACTAATTTAAAGCTAAGGAAATCTTGCAAAAAACACAGTATTTCTATTTTTAAAAATGCTTTTCGTGTCACACTAGGTTGCTCTAACAGGAGAACTTCAGCAGGCCAAAAATAAAGTTTTAATGTGTGAGGAGTTTCCTAGATGGGATCCCTTCCTAACTGTCCTCCCTAAAGCTCTTTGAGGAAGGTGTACAAATCAAGTTGTGGTCACTTTTTTGTGTGCTGTTCACAGCAGAACTTTAAAGCACATGGTTAAGTAATCACCTGCCACTTGTCTGTGTTACAATATTTGGAGATTGACAAAGCCGCTGCTTGAGTTAATGAGGGCACTTGAGCTTCTGTCCCTGAAATAAAAGGCCCTCAAAAAGCAGCTTCGTAGAAGAGCCGTCAAGAGCTTAAAGCTGCCCCTTCAAACAGGAGTGGGAGCTGTTTAAACCATCTGACAATTAGTGCTGGTGCTTCGAGCATGGAGAGTTTCTTCCCTCTGCTGGTCGAACAGCTCCGGCTCCTCTCACCCCACCTCCTGCTCAGATCAGCCTCTCCCAGCCCCTCCACCCATCTCTCTTCTGCATTTTATCTTTTACCTTTGCCCGTGCTCTTCTGTATGGATTTTGGCACAGAGTTCATAAATAATAAATATAATTATGGCTATGTCTCTTCTCCCTACTTGTAGCCTACTTAAAACAGTCTCTTTCATAGCAAAGGTCTTGTACCGCATCTAGCAGCACTGCAGCGTACTCTCAGCCTTGGCATGGTTATTAGCATATAAACATAGGCATACTATAAAAATTACTCATAATATTAAAAAATGAGCAACAGGTTAAACATTTCCTTTCTGTAGTATTTAGTCTTTCCATCGTACTCTATTTCCCCATGTCTCTATCCCAAGAAAAGCCCCCAAAGCTGTGTATGTTTGCTTTCAGCACTACATTTGTACTCCTCATTTTACCGAAATGTGGGACAATATTTTGATTTCTTCCCATTTTAAACTGTAACAGAGTACTACTCTACATAGTAAGATACAGTGGTACATCTGTTCTTTGAAAGGGTTTAAGATTTTACTGGACTATTTGAATTATATTAGTTTCTGGTAGATGTGATTCTGATACACTCTACCCTTTTTTTTTTAAATGTGTCAAAAATATGGAGTTGTTGCACTATGGTTAAAAGGGAAAGGGAAGCTGGAGAAGATGATCCAGTCCACTAAAGGTCTGGATTGCCTTTGCATATATACAAGCTTCTCCATCGCGTTATGCCAGCATGGGGAAATTTGGTTCATAGTGTAGATGCTTCAGCTAGGCACGTCTAGGTGGTACAAAGCTCCTGGCCATAAGCTTGTGTCTCTTTTTTTTTTTTTTTTTTAATGTTTTCCTGACTCTTTCTGCATCTTTGATGGCACCTAGAGTAGGCAAAGAAAGATGCATAGTATGTGATTAACAACTAAACATATAATGATTGTCTGTTGGTTTTGAAAGGCAAAACCAGTATTGAATAAAAAAAAAAAAACAACAGCAGCAAAACCACCACCAACAAAACCCCACACAAAACCAACAACAGCCCCCCCCCAAGCAAACAAACAAAAACCAGCAACAAAACCCCACCTTTTCTACTTTTCTGACTGGCAGGTCACTAGTTAATGGCAATAACCAGGTACTGGCAATAATCAGATACTGGCTTTACTCACGCCTTTTAGGAGCTTTTTTTCCCCCTATATTTCAGACTCTGTCCTTATTTGACTGGAATTGGCAACAGGCTTAAAACCTCTTATGTAGAGATGCTAGCAGATTACATAGGCTTGGGAAACTAGAATAAAAAAAAATCAGCTTACTTTCAGCCCTGGCAAGAAATGCCAGTATTGCTTCTCTTCTCTCATTTCCTTGAAGAAATCCAAGTTGACATTGCTGAAATGTGGGTTTTTTTCTCCTTAATAGTAAAACCTGGGGATGAAATACAAAGAATTCCAGGTTAAAGGGCTTGTTTTTTTTTAGTTAAAGCAACCAAAATATGATTTCAGAGGGAAATGGTAAATAGTGTTAATTACATTTCGTCATTAGAAATTATGGCAAAACCAGAGATACTATCTTATTTTGTTTTGGGTTTCGTTTTCCCCTGCATAGTCTTTCAGCACAATGTACTTTTTTATTTTAAAACTTTGGGAAATATCCATGACGCTTGTGGCAGGGTTTCAAAGAAAACCACAGGCACATACATCTGAAATGTGCTTGAAATCAGGAGCTGAGCAGCAGTGTGGTGAATGGGTTTGCAGAACTGGTGACTGGGTGGCAAGCAGCATCAATAGGCTATTTTAAGCCACTTTTTTTCAAATGGAATAGACCAATGCTACCTAAAAAAAAAAAAAAAAAAAAAGAAAAAAGTTAACAAGACCCAACCAGCCAACCAACCAAAAATAAAACCACCTCTTTACAAGTATTTTGACACAGATAATTTCCAAAAAGTAAATTGCTTCCATTTGTAGAAGAAAGCAACTTACTTGGACTATCCAGTCCCAAAGGAAAGGTCATAATTCTGTTAATAGGCAAGCATGTAAAGTACTGCATTGGTCTCTTCATAACACGCAACAGATACATACAACATTGGAAACAGTGATAGATAGGGTAAAACTTTCCAGGTGAAAAGGGATTAATGCACTGAGTAGACAAAATAAGGAAACTAGCAAAATTAAGTAAATGGGGAAAAAAGGTATATTAACAGGGTTCAGTGCTAAATCAAAATCACAGAATCGACTGGGTTGGAAAAGACCTCAGAGATCATCAAGTCCAACCCTTGGTCCAGCTCCAGTCCATTTACTAGATCATGGCACTAAGTGCCATGTCCAGTCTCAGTTTAAAAACCTCCAGGGATGGTGAGTCCACCACCTCCCTGGGCAGGCCATTCCAATGCCTGACCACTCTCTCTGTAAACAATTTCTTTCTAATATCCAGCCTAAATTTCCCTTGGCAGAGTTTAAGCCCATGCCCCCTTGTCCTATTGCTGACTGCCTGGGAGAAGAGACCAATCCCCACCTGGCTATAACTTCCCTTCAGGTAGTTATAGAGAGTGATGAGGTCACATCTAATCCTCTTCTTCTCCAGACTAAACAACCCCAGCTCCCTCAGCCTCTCCCCACAGGTCTTGTGTTCAAGTCCCTTCACCAGTCTTGTGATAATTTTTGCAGTGATTAAAATAAATTTAAATTGCAGTGATTAAAAAGACCTGATTTTTGTTCACAAGGAATATATGTTTTTATATATAAATTAAAAATTATGCAGTGTGCCTCAAGATAATAGAAACAGATAAACCTTCTGCTCCTGAAAGGTTTAAATGAGCCTTTCGGAAATAAAACCTGAATCCAGGATGCGACTGACAGCCTGTTTCACGTTCACCTTTTCTGATGAAAATATGTGCAAATCTCAAATAGAGCACTTGGGCATCACTCCGAGCAGAGCAGCCTGACTGCGTGCGGAGCTCCTGCCTTGGCGAGGCAGCTGCTGCTTCCAGAGGGCACTTGTTCTTCTGGAGCAGATTAGAAGTTGTGCAGTTGCAAATGCCTTCAACGCTGCCTCCTGTTTCTCTTGTTTTTTACAATTGCCTGTTTGTTGGATCTGGGAGATAATTAAGTACTTTAAAAGATTAATTGGTTTCATAACTGAATTTGCATTCCAGGGATTCTGAAATTGCAGGAGACTATTCATGCAAAAAATGCCTTTGTGTTAATTCTAAATAGCTCTATAAATATGAGACATGCTTGATTGTAGCCTTTAAACAAATAACTCGTCTGTATTCTACATGATTAATTACTTTAAACATTTAGGGTGAGATTGATTGTCGAGGTAGATTAAGATGTTTTTATCTAATATTTTTCAGTACAGATTTTAGAATGTAATTAAGATACTGCTATCCAGCTGTGCTTTACATGGAAGAAAATATTCTTTTTATATGCTTGTTTAATTAACAGTAGTTATTGGTAGTAGATCTATTGGAGGTTTATACTGTAGTGCAGACAAAAAAGATTAGTAGTTGAGTTTGTAATTTTTGGTGTTTAAACCAAATGACATAAACAAACTCCTACGTTCTTTGTCATAGAGCTTAGACTGGTAATTTTGTGTGTCTTTTTCTTTATGTTGATAGATCTCAAGACCCAGATTGTGATAGTGTGTTGTAATGGATGTTACTTTGTGGTGAAGTGTAACCCACTATAATTTTCTTATAATTTTCTAACATAATTTTGGAAATTGGGGGAAAACATTTACGTAAATGAATGGCACTTGCCTTTTCCTCAAGTCTTTTTTTTTTTTTCCATTTTTTTTTTTCTTTGAGATGTAGCATGTGTGTCTTTATTTTGGTTTTGTCCTAGAAAGCATTAAGTAATTACACAGATATCGTTGATTTGCTGTAGATTGACATGGGTGTGGAAATGTTACTTCATAAAACACTGGTTTAATTTATTGGATGTGGCTTTCTCAGAATTTCTTCTAGTTAATTTGTATCTGTTGTTAATGAGACTGGTTCATATTTAAACTGAATTCCTCATATAGCTGTTTATAGCTGGGATAGTTTTCCAGGAATTTATTTGGGATAAAATCTTCCATTTTATTAAAAACACAGTTGACGAGAGTTTCCTTGCGTGGGCCGTATACTTTGATTTTCTTTAAAATTTTACACATATTTTCTTAGAGTTTAGAATCCAGTGAGTTTGACCTATCTCAACTTCCTTAAATTTTACTTTTTATTCCATTTTGTTTGTAGGTGATCTCCCCTTCCCACTTTCCTGGTTGCACAGTGGGACTTCTCCCACTGCCGTTGGTGTCCCAGCTGGTTTCCTTGTGGGAGGAGCAGCCTCAGCTGTTCTGTGGGTGAGTAGAGGCCATTGGGATGGAGACTTGGACAGCAGTGCCTCTCCTCCGATCTGTTCTTCTGGTCTTCACAGGCAGCACATGAATTCCTCTCAACCTTTAACTACATGGTGTGCAACATTTGTATTTCCTTCCAGGTTACAGGCATGGTAACAGGTCTTTTGACATATGCTTTCATCCGGAGAAAAATGCTAGTAGCTTCCCAGTTATGTGTCTTTCTGCAGCTCCTGGTTAATTCATTAACTACTCTTTTCTCCTTGCACTGAGAAAGAAAAATCTATTCCCATGTGCCTTTTGGTCTCTGTGGTTTCTTCCTTCCATCAGTGATTGTGGTCATAAGGCTAAAAGACCACCAAGTGTTACACGTCGTGTCTTGAATGTATTCTTAGCTTGCTCTGTTTCTTCTTTGTGGTTGATCTTGATCTGGCTCTGACAAAGTCCCGCTCTGCTGGTAGAAATTGGTGGAGAGGTGCAGGACTGCTACTTGAGAATGGGAGAGGGAAGAACAAACAAAACCTCATAGCTTTTTTTTGTTATAATTTTGAAAATATCTTGTACAGTACTTCATAGGGTACCTGTAAGTTTTTGGAGGTGGGTAGCTAAAAGAAAACCATAGGCTGAAGCCAGTCTATTTAGTTCTACCCCTTTGTTAAGACCAATTTCTTATTTTTTGTCTGAAGGAGTTCAACATGGTACTTACTCATCATGAACCTTTTCTTGTCAGTTGGAACTGGTGCTTGATTCAAAAGTTGGATGGGCTTTTTTCAAATAATATTTCTCTTTCGTAAAATGATGGGATTGAAAGTCACTTTCACACTGAGTGTTACTTGGTTAGCTAGTATCTGGGATTTACATAATGTTGTCTTTTAAAGTAAACCACTAGAGTTCAAAAGCTATACAGTAGCTGTTAGTGCTAAGGGAGCATCTGAGAGGTTCATATACTCGTGATTTAGCAACAATAGTGTGTTAAAGCATTTAGTAAGTGGGTCCTTGAGTTTGTGGACCAGCATTCAATGATAATTTGTGGAGATTGGAAAGACACCTAAACAAGGGTCTGAAGAAGGTGCTGGTGAAAGGATCATTGCCATTCCTTAGCATCTTCCACTGTTATTTAAAATGTAACACCTTGAATCCACAAAAAGAGTGTGTCAGCAAGCAAAGTAGAGCACAGAAAGACTTCTGAAGTAAATGTACATTGAGGTAGAGAAGGCTTCCAGGATTTCTGTGTAAGTGATAAGCTGTGGTCAGTTAAAGTACATTTAGTGAATCCTTTCTCAGGGCAATGTAAGTAAAGTTATGATAAATTCAGATTAAAAAGAAATGCATTGTTTGCAAAAATATATTTACCTTACTCATGTTAATTTTTATATTTTCTCTTTTCAAGTTGTAACTGGTATGAAAACTTTGGAAACACTTCATTTTCAATTTCTTGAGGCTTTTTATGGCTAACATGTCTGCATCTGTATCTCTATCTTGACCTTGACTGTACGTTACCACTTTAATCATTTACTTTTGCTCTGTACTTAATTTTGATATGAAAAGTCCTTCCAGAAAAATAATATACTTTAACAGGTCCTGTTTGTACTGTCGTCCCATCCAGTGTTCAGTAACTTATTGCTGTCGTTGTATTAATATGTTAGAAAATATAGTCATTAAAAAAAAAAAAAATCAGGTACTGATAGTATCTAGGGTGGTAAACTATAACCTGTACTATTTAGAGATGCTTGTGTCTGTTTATCTGCAGAGAGCATTAGCACTGTTGTATAACAATGTGTGGTGGTGGTATATTCTAAGTGGTGAATGATAACATTTATGTTTTTATGCCTGTTTTTTTTGTGTCGTTTGATCAAAATAGTGTCTTAACATTTAGTTTCTTACTTGTATTGTCTACACTCAAATTATATTTCATCATCCTTTCCATCAGTCTTTTGGTTGATACTGGTTTACAGCTTGCACACCTCTGTGTATTTTATCTGTTATTAGAGCAGAGACATTCATTTGACAACAGTGGATACAAGCTGGAAGTAGACAGAATTTAAATGTAGTATCCAACTTAATTTTGTTGGTGACCTTATTAACACCTTAATTATACTTACCAAATCTGTGAAAGAAAACCCGGTACTTGGGAATATTTAACTACCAGTTCTGGCTAACTGAGTTATATTTTAGATAGACAAAAGATTTGAGAGGGAAAAGAATGCCCCTGTCTGTTATAATTGACATGTTCAATGCACAAATACCACATCCATGTAGTCAGTGTAGCTATTTGATTGTCCACGAAACGAATCCTCTCTGCATTAGGAAGTATCTGATGTGAAGATTTTGGAACTTCGTTGCACGATTATATCCGCCGCTCTGTGTGGACAGGTCTTTGCAGTATGGAGCTACGTATTACATGTTTATCACAAATATAGATTGAAAATGTTTTTCACTGTTAGACTGAAGACTGATAATAGTATGAAAGTTACCTTTGATGTAGATAGTTTCAAGCCTACTGTAAAAACTCTGTTCAGAGAGAAAAAGGAGCAGGTTGGAGTGCTTGCAGGTCCCTTCAGAGCTTGACTCCTCAGCGAGGAGCCGTTTCTGTGGCAGGGAAATTGATAGTGGGAAGGTGGCCAAAGCTGCTTTGGCTTTGCTGAGGTGCCACTGAGGATGGGGATGCTGACCGAGTCCAGCTTGGGGTTGTTGTGGGATGTAAGTGAGGGAGCAGCCTGCCAGGTGTGTTCTCAGGCTGCAGCGGCTGTGCGGGCAGTCTGACTCCTTCCCTGGCGCTGCCCTCAGGGAAAGATCCCTGCTGTGGTGTTAATTCTCTTGTGTTTACTCCACCTAGCATTTTATGCTTCTGATTTACAGTTAATGATAATAAATAGGACAAAAATGATAATAAATAGGACAAAAATCCACCAACATATTTTGCAGCTGGTTTTAGTGGTAGCAGATGTGCGAATACTAGGATAGCAAATTCAATGATTATTTTGGTTTTCCAGGGTGACATAATGCTGTGGGTTTGTGTTTGTGTGGTTTTTGTTTTGTGATTTTTGTGGGTGGGTGCTGAGGTGTGGGAGTTTTTTGGGTGGGGTCCGTTTTTTTGTTGTTGTTGGGTTTGTGTGTTTTTTTTAGTACATATATATGTATATAAACTAAACTGTACTTATAGACCCATCTGACTAAAATTTCATCCTATGACATAGCACTGGTTCATAACCCTGATATATCAGCTGCTTCCTGAAAATGCTTGTTTTTTATCGTGTGACCTTCAGGGATTGAAGAGGCCACTGATGTAGAGCATGGGACTTATGTGTGTGTGTTTTAAGGAGTAGAGAGAGGTCTTTATAGGATAAGCAGTATATGTTATTGTTTTGGGCTTTTAGTGTATTTGTATGGAAATCTTCCTGCCATTTGAATTCTTAAAGAAAACAGCTGAGTAGTTAATTGGTTCTATATAGTTTCAAAGAACAACTCTGTGTACCATCTCAAATGTTATGTTATAGGTCAGCATGGTCAGAAATACATGGAGCAAAATGGTATGCTTTGTGATGAGAAAAAAAAGCACTGATGATAATGGAAGAGGGGTGGTTTCCTCCCCGCCCCACAAGGTTTATCTAACAGTCTTAAGGTCATAACATAGCGGTCACTTTTTTTTTTCCCTCTGTAATCAGTAATGTTTAACTTTATTGCAGAGTAATATTAAGGCAAACTTCTTTATGTGTGATGAAGCTGCTATATAGTCAGGGACTATATATCCAGGACTAAATAAACTTATGTTATGAAGTATGGACATTTCCAGTTGTCTGAACCTTATGTTTGTATAAACAGATTGACAGTTTTATTCATGAACATTTGCCCTCTCCCTCTCCCTCTTTGAAATGTAGACTAGGGTATTAAGCATTGTTTGTATGTCTTGTTTACAGTTTGAATGAGTAAAATATTTTTCCAGGTGACTGTTAGGAGCATATACATTTCTACTTCTATTTTATTTGGCCCTTTAATTGTGAAGAGGCGTTACTGGCTATCCATGTGAATATTAAATAATTTAAAGCTTTGGTTTTTACCATTAATGAGAAAATTATTGGCAAAAAAACTTGAACAGTAAATTTACAACACAAGGAAAATAGTTTTTGACTTCAGATTATCATTTTGTCCTAAAATTATTTAATCTCAATTAGTTTTCAAAATTACAGGGTTGGTGGGGTTTTTTTTTCCATCATACTATTTTGATTTGCTATTCCCGAAGAACTGGGCAGCAGGGGGAGATTATCTTTTTTGAAATTCTTGTTCTGAAAATTTCAGTTTCATTTGATATTAAGATGGTAACTTCTGGTATGAACTTGGAAACTTAGTTCAAGTATGCTGTTTTGGTTGTTCCCATATATATATATATATAGAAACTCTAGCTGGACTGTATCTGAATGATGTTTACAGCCTCTGTGACTGGAAACAGCAAAGCTAGAAATAGCATGCACATGCTGTAACATCCTGCAAATTATTTGACGTCCATTCCAGTAGTCATTCTGCTGTTTGCTTGTTTAGTATCCCAGAAGGTATTTTCATACCCTTTCCTTCTCTATTGAAAACTCAGTTTTTGCATGTGATATTTGGACACACCCTTGTTAGTCATAATTCTTGTCTATTGCATTTTTAATTTTCCAAATAAGTTGCTGTGCCTTTTACTTCATTGGATTATTCAGTTTGCTTCTGCATTCACAAGTGTGTAGCTGCTTCATTTATATTGTGCCTGATACAGTAACTAAACCCATATTTTAATGAAGAGCATGTATTCAGTCTTTAAGTAGTGTCCTTTTTAGTGAAACAAATTTGTTTTCTTGAAATCTGATGCAATTATGTTGGAAGCATGCCTATTTTTTAAAAAAGTTGTACTTCTAAGCATCTCATATTTATGAACACTCTCTCCATATTTATTTTCTTTTTACTACATATTTTCTTGAGTGAATCAGTGATGAATCTTAAACTCTGGCAGGTTTGTGCTGGAACCAACAAGAAACTACAAAACTTAGAAAAAATATTACAGCAGACAGCAAATGACACCATTTTCATATTAGTGTTTGGTGCAAACTGGGGGTGTAAATTTACAGTGTAGTTATTTGTTAGGGTGTGCCTGTCTGTATGTCCTCTTCTGTCATATGGTCACAGTGGACTAGCCTGTGATGTTTGAGAGGTAAATTCCTTACAACTAAGTTGCTTTTAGCTTTTCTAAAGAGCGCAGTGTTTATTTTGATACCTCAAGTACAGTAAGTAGTCCTAACACCTTAGTTATTTTTATAATAATTATGGCTTTTTTCCTGTCAATAGAGTTCATCAGAATATGCTCTGATGTCATTTTGTGGTGTTCTGTGAAAACATCTTTGTACAAAACCTGAGTTGACTTTCACTGACATTTTGCTGATGTCTTGATGAAACAAGAAAATATAACCTTTTAATAACTCCCATTCTCAAATGGCAAAGTTTCGACTTGCCATTTTCATATTTGTTACTTAAAATATGATTTAACCTGTTAACAACATGCACTTCTATTTTTAATATTTTCTACCTATTTTTTCCCCATATGTTTGGGTAGATGTGAGAAGTCAGTCTGCACTGAAAAGTGTGTGGGGTTTGTTTGAAGCTGAATGTGAAACTTAGAAGATGACAAGCATGCCCGAAACCTTGCTGCTTCCTGCAAATGTTCTATGGGAACTAGTTTCATCTTTCATCCCACATCACATTCTTCTGGTTGTTTTCTTCTGCTCTTAATGTTCTTAACCTGAATGTCTTTGATTTTGTAACTAGTAAATGCAATGACACTTTCCTTCCTGTTTTCACCAAGAATAGATCTGCCAGTTTCTACTATTGCAGTTGTACCACTTAAAGCACAGCATTTCAGGTGTATCAAACTATTCTTTCTAACACTTTGTCAAGGCTAAAACCTCTCTCTTAATTTCATTTGTATATAAGTGTGTTACTTTTAGTGTTCAGTTGTTGGCAGCATCTGTTTCTCAGTTTCTAAAGCACCCATGATTGGCTCTAAGAGAATATTTATAGGAACTGGAATTGGCAAATCATACTTCTTTCCAGGTTCTTACATTAAACTACAACACATTTGTGAAAAGTGGCTTCTGTCATTGTCATGATTGAAATGTTTTTGTTCTGTATATAAGTATTAAGGGATGAAGGGATGGAAACTTGCTTTTACAATGAAGTGAAGCTTCTAATCTTTGAGCAACATAATGTGGAGGGAAAGATAGTATCTAATTTTCAATGCCTAGTGAAGTAGCCTCAACTGGAAAAATTATATTCCTGTGAAACTGTGTGATTAGTACACTCTTTAAAATATGGCTTTAGATTCATATGCAGCAAGAGGATTTGAACCTGAGTTTATTCCACATTTAAGGTGGTATGTGCTTACTGTAGATTCCTAAGGAAAAAAGGAAATTGTCTTTTATCATGAGAAGTGCTGGCATGTTGTAGATGCTGATCTCCCCAACAGGGAGCCCAGGTCCCCCAGGAATGTCCCTTGTGGTAATTGCCACATGCCATTCTTTTTCATCATCTAGATGTTTATGAACCCTCTTTTTAGCCTATACAAAACCTAAAGAAACTCAGGGAGTTTTGACTTAACACTAGTTACCAGACTACCTAAATACGTTGTGCCACAGACGTAGTACAAGTGATCTTTCAGAATACAATTTTAAGAAAAACTTTTATTTCATTGTGTTTCTCTTTAAAGAGAATAAATGTACAGTTGCAGACCTGTCCAGTTTCTCTTGAAGTTTGTTGTTGAACTAATATGGCAATTGTAAAGTACTTACTAAAAAGCGTAACATATTCCTAATATACTTATCTCAGAAAGAGTGGTCCACTTGAGTAACCACTATGGATAGCTTTGCTAGCATGACACTTACGAAGTCAAGAGAACCAGCAATGGCTAAAGGTACCTAAATTTTAGTGAATTATGCCATTAAGGCACTGCTGTGGTTGGGTTTTGGTACAGCCATACCGTGTGTAACAAATATGCAAGTACACTGGGTATTTAGTTCTCTTTATGTTAGTGAATAGGGCAGAACTCTCTTTTATATCCTGTTTCATGTGCAGATTTGGTATTACTAGTCCTCTCAGTCATGTTACTGTCTCTAAAAGTTATTTAGGCAATTACTGAGTTCTGTCTGTCTTTGTGTGCATGAAGTGTACTTTCAAGCTAATGATGAAGTCTAGTTTTTCTGCTTCTGCATGCATACCTTTAAACCTACCAAATGTATCACTTAAAAGTCTTATTAAGAGGGTGGACAAGGTGCTTCCTTCTATGGTTTTTCTTTCTCCATTTATTGTATGGTACAGGAGTAAAAGGCTGTGAAAGCTGCCATGGTAGTTCCTGTGCTCCTCTCTTGTGTTCTTGGTGGTGTTTCCTATGTGAGATGACATAGGCAGGGAGCAAGTTATGAGTAGCATTGAGATAATTTAGCAATTTAAATATTTTTGTCTTTAGTTGTGTAGCTCTTTGCTGAACTTGAAATGTGTACATTGAAGTGCTCTTTGCTACATCTGCTTCTGGATGATTTCAAAACAAAGTGAGGACAACAAAGTGCAATCCCAAAGCAAATAATCAGTATAGGGTTTGTTTTCTTTGAGATTTTTTATTAAGTGCATTGTAATCTTCATGATACAAAAAACTTCCTGCAGTGTTTTCATATAAAAGCTCTGCCATGGGCATGCTGTACATCAGATTTAACTTGGATATTGATGGTTTTTATACTTGTAGATAACTGGTAGGGAATCTATATTCATTATATTCTTTGTTGACTATTCCTTTTGTTTTCAATATGATACCTGTCAAAAGAGACACTGCTTACAGTTGGTTAGGATATAAGCCATTCAAAAAATGTTTGCAAAGTTTCAGTAGAGATTTAAGAAAAAAAAATCACATTCTAGTTCTCTGAGGATTCAGTGCGCTTTGGGCATGAGAAGGCTAAGGAGAATTTCATGCTGTCTCATAGCTCTGTGTTGTCAGGAGTAAGGATTGAAAGCAGGGACAGACTTAGGTGCTCATGCTGCTCCACTCACACTTGGACAGTGTGTGGAAGGAGCTTGTTTGAGCTGAATGGAATAGGGATGAGATCTGAAGGAGGGGAAGAAAGAGTATGGAAGAGGGAAAGGACTAGGAACATAAATGTCAGGTGACTGGAGATGAGGGAAATGGTGGCAGGAGCTCAGAAAGGAAGAACTGAAAGAGATGGGAGGTTGATAAGGGACTGGTGTTTGAAGAGGAGATGGGGAGAGAAAGGTCTCTGAAGGTTTGGGTCTTTGCACATTCCATCTTCAGAATCCAGGCTTGGAATAATTGACAAATTTCATGTATTTGATAATGAATACCAAGTAAGTTGGATCTTGGCTCATTGTAATGTTGATTCAGATAGGAATTTATAACTTGCTCTGTCTTGTAAGGTATTATTGTTAGAAATTATTTACAAACATTGTAAATCTGTGGTGAATCTAATAAAAACCCTTCCTATTTATTAATTAATACAATTCCAAATGCTGCAAATTTATATTCTATCCTAAAAATAACTGCAACTTTCTAAAAGGAATGTCATCTCAAAAATCCTTGAATTCATGGGATACAAGTTAAGTTACATTTGGAGTGGTCCATAAATATATATTCGTATATACATATGTTTTAAAAAGTCTTCCTACTTGTGTCATGGAGTAAGATGTTTCTGTATCTAATTATTTACTAGGCAACAGTAGTGGGGCTTGGAGATGCATAAACTGATGTGCAGATTGTGATGTGGATAGAATTGGTCTGAGAACATTAGGAAAAACATTATTCTAATGGGGAAACATGCTTTTTAACTAAATTCTAATCTTTGAATGTATCAGAATAACCATAGAGGGTTAATCTCTTAAAAATGTATAGTTCAGGATGGGCAATGTGTTACACCATATATGCTTGCAGCAGAATACTACCTTGCAAGCTGAGTACTGGTATTAACTTGTGTTGGTTTGGGGTAGGACAGAGTTAATTTTCTCCATAGTAGCTTGTATGCTGCTATGTTTTGGATTTGTGATTAAAACAATGTTGATAACATTCTGATATTTTGGTAATTGCTGAACCGTGCTTATGCTGAGTCAGAGCTTTTCTGCTTCTCACCCAGCACTGCCAGCGAGTGAGCTGGGGGTGCCCAAGGAGTTGAGAGGGGACACAGCCGGGACAGCTGACCCCAACTGACCAAAGAGATACCCCATACCATATGATGTTGTGCTCAGCAACAAAGACTGGGGAGGGATGAAGAGGGAGTGGGGGGAACGTTTGCCAGCACTGCCATTGCTCTGGGACTGCCTGAGGATTGATCAGTCAGGTGTTGGTGAACAACTGGAAGGTTTTTGCAGAACGTGTTTTTCTTGGGTTTTGTTTTTCTTTGGGGAGATTTGCTTTTCCTCCTTCCCCTTTTTTACTTATTAAACTGTCTTTATCTCAACTCATGAGTTCTTGGCACTTTTACCCTTCCAATTCTCTCCCCAGCCCACTGGTGGGTGGGTGGTGAGCGAACGGCTGTGTGGTACTTAAACTGCCTGCTGGGGTTAAACCATGACATAACTCCAGCTCATTTATGAAAGTTCGTCAAAATGAAGTCCTAAAAAGTTCGGCTGATTGCCTGCTGTACATTTCAAGTTCATATGAAATAGTAATCTAGACTCTCACATGCTTTCAAGATCTTCCAGGGGCTCTGGTTTCCTCTATACAAGCTTTAAGAGTTTAATTTCTTATTCTAAGACTTCACCATATTCATGTTAGGTTTGACATTTTGCTTCTGTATTTCACTTTGACTTCTTGTTCTGGAATCTAAGGTATTACAGAAATCCTTTTGTTTGATACTACTGCTCATGGAATTGAATCACTTTTATGAAGCTGACAGTGCAGCGAGCCTGTTACAGTTGAAATCTCTCTGCTCCACAGAGAGATGTGATGTAAGATGATGTTTAGGTATTGCTTAATATGCAACCTGTCTAGTTTTATTATACAGGATTCTAGTATCCTGTCAAAATGTCCTCAGTAAATGTTCTTTTCAAGTCTGAGCAGTATTTATTTTCTGTTTAAAAAATATTGGAAGTAATTCTGATCTTAAAAGGGAGGAGTTTCCAGTGTTCTTGTTCTTGGGGGGGGGGGGGGGGAAGTGAGGTGTGTTACATATTTGGTCTTGCTCAATATGAAGATTTGCATTTAATATATATGTAAATATATTAATATACTTGTTATTTTTACATTATATTAAATATCTTAATGATGTATTAATATATGTATTCAGGGAAGTGGTGGATTCCCCAACATTGGACATTTGTAAGATTAAGCTGATCAGGTTGCTGGGCCATCTTGTCTGGACTGTGCTTTTGTCAAGAAAGGTTGCACCAGATGATCCTTGAGGTCCCTTCCAACCTGGTATTCTATGGTTCTGTGATACATACAAAGAAAAAGAATACTTGAAATCTCTAAAAGAAACAGGTTTGATATATTAAAAATTTACCAAAATAATTTTATTTTTGTACCTCTTGTAAAATACATAATTATTTTTATTAACTGTAACATGATAGTGTTTTCGAGGCACGGAAGTAACTATAGCATTTGAACCACATTAACGTAACAAATGTTGCCCACTTACTGTTGGCTACCATGCAGCTGTTGTTCCCATTATTTTCAGGTCATCATACACTTCTATTTTTTGTAATAATCAATTGCATCCACTACTGGAGAACTGGCATGCCTGGTGTTACAGGACAAACACAGAGCTTTGGCCGTGGGCATGAATGCAAGTGTATTTGTTTTATTTCAGTTCATCACAACCAAGTCTTATTTTGAAGGCAAGCGGTTTATAGTTGAAGTGAAAATTATTTATTTATCGGAAGTATTGCTCACTTATATTGAGTTTTTATAGGAAAAGGAAAGTTATTGTGGGTCAGTCATGTATGTAATTGAACACAATGTAGGTGTAAATAATAAATATCTGTTTAATTGTTCTGTGTGGTCATTTTGATTTGATATGTGTCCACACAACATGTGTGATAAACCTGTCACTCAATGTAATTGAAGGTTTTTGATAGCTGTACTGTGGTTGTTAGTATGGGTGGGTGTGTTTAGACAGAAGAATGCAATCTATTGTACCAAAGCTTGGTATGTTGGGACAGGCCTTCTACTTGACCTATATGAACAAGGCTGTAGGCTTCTCAGACTTGTCTGGGCAAGAATGTGCATGTGAAGAGGGGCTGCACTGACTAAGGTGGAAGAGATGGTAACTCTTAGGCTATGCCAGGCCCTTAGGTCTCGGGGTCTTTGCTTGGTGGTAGCAGATGAGCTTCCAGGATTACTTAAGGTCATAATACATATTTGGGGACAAATTTATCTTGGAGTTGGAGGGAAAAGTACTCTTGTTTCTCCTCAGCTGTTATTCAATACAGATACTCCTCCAGCACAGCCCTTTCCATCCTGTGCTCAAGTACTAGAAGAGAAATGCTGAGATGCTCTAACTTATCCTAATGCTTCTGTCACTAATCTGTTATATAAAATCAGGTCAGTAAATTATTGAAGAACATATGTTAACTCTAGAAGGAAGCTTATTTGCACATTTGTGTCCATATAGCTCTCCCTTAGCTAAATTCAGAGTTAATATTTAGATTAATAGTAGAAAAGGGCGACTGTGTGGAGATTATATGGCATACCAAAACTGAGAAGGCTGGATGACAAAATGTTAGGTAGGATTGTTTCCTTCATAGCCCAAACAAGCTGAAGTAAATACTTCTCTATGAATAGAGTGGTAAGCAAAGTGTAGTACTCTGAAAATTTCCTCTTGTTTATTCAGAATTTGTCTACTATAAGTAAAGTTGAATTCAGGCCTCAATGTAGTAGAAGATGACATCATACATTCATGGCTGCAGTAGTAATTTGTGGACAAAATTAATTTTTCTTTGCAATACAGGAGCCTGTGATTCTGCTGAATGTTTGAACAGCTTCAAGAGATATAACTGAGATGTAGGGAGAACAAAAACTGAATCCAAGATTAAAAAAATAAATCTTGAAACTTCCCTTTTCACATTTGTTGGTCATAAACATCTAGCTCCAAAAGAAAATAGTTAAAGTTCTTTGAATTTCTGTTTGGCTTGCTGGACTGCAGAAGCTGATGATGGGTTGCAGAACCTACCTTAAATTGTCCTACTAATAAAGAAAATGTCACACTGGGAGCAATATATTAGTGACTGTAGAAATTTCTCCCCTCACAAAATCTAGCAGGGAAAAAGCTTAACTGTGACAGGGAGGAGTAGAGACCTACCCTGACCAAGGCTGACAGCAGAGCAAGTTGCACGTGGGTCAGTTGTGTGCCCTCGCGGTGCAGAGGGCAGCTGTGTGCCAGGTTGTGTTAGCAGAAGTGCAGCCAGCAGAGCCAGGAGGGGAGATCTTCATGCCTTCTCTGCAGCACTCGTGAAACCTTATCTGATATAGTGTGCCCAGTTTGGGGATCCAAACAGGCTGCCCAGGGAAGTGGTGGAGTCACCATCCCTGGAGGTGTTTAAAAGGCATTTAGACAAGGTTCTTAGGGACATGGTTTAGTGCTAGAGTTAGGGTGTGGTTGGACTCGATGATCCTGAGGGTCTTTTCCAACCAAAATTATTCTATGATTCTATTATTCTAATGCAAGAAGGGTGTTTGAATAGGAGACTGGGGAACAAGATCTGCAGGGAGAAGAGGTTTTGTTCAGTCTTAAGAAAAGGAAGCAGCAGAAGGGACTTTGAGGCAGCTGAGGACAACAATATACTTGGTTACAGAGAAGATGGAACTAGGGGCTTCTCTGAGGTGCACAGTTGAAAGATGAGAAGCGTCCTTCCACTGCAACAAGGAACACTTCCTTTAGATGCTGGGAGGTGCTTTGTGAGGGTGGTCAAATGGAGGGACAATCCGTAGGGTTGTCTGAGCTCAGCTGGACCCAAGCAGCTGACCTAGCATCAGCCCTGCCCTGAGGAAAGGATGGGACCAGGTGGCCTCACTATGTCCCTTTGGATGGGAATTACACTGCAGCTGGCAGAGTTGGAAAGGATAGATCCTCACCAAAAGTGATGGAGGGACCCAGACTTACCTTGAGAGTTCAGAAAGGGCTTGTCTTGAGGAAAATGCTCAGAAGTTTTACTTACCAACACTCACCATTCTTGAGAGCAATTGTGGACCACTTACTACCTGCTAGGGTTTGTTCTACAGAACTGGTTCTAAGCATTGCTGGACCCTCTCAGTCCCTCCAAATAGCTGGACAATCACTGCAAAGGGCAAGGATTTCCTGTTTTGCAGGTGAGGAGCATTTCGGTGCCATATTTACCAAGCAGCATATATAAGACAGTATATGAGGTGCATGCTGTTGTGGCCTTGAACACTTTATCGCTATGATGCACATTCCTGTGTATCTGTTGCAAGAGAAGTCTGATTCTCTCTGAATGTCAGGTGCAGAAAAGTTTAGAAAGGAAGCCCTTGATATCTTTCTCAGCTATCCAGCTATTTTATGGTGGATGTCTTATTTATAGATTAGGAAGCTCAATGGAAATTTAAGGAGCTCAGAGTATACACAGAGGAGCACAGGCTTCACATCACTGTCCCAGAGTTCAAGTATGTGATTTGCCTGTTACATATTCCCTCTTCTCATTTTGGGTCAACATAGAGAAGTAAAAGGTTGCTGGTATCATTACTGTGGTTTGTGTTTGGAAATAAAATAATCCTTTCTCAAAGAGATTGGGTGACCCTCTAATACTGTTGTGTTCAACGTCAAGCTCCCAAGTCAGCAAAGTTGCCTTTTAGAGTTACTGACCCCCTTGGTGAATGACAAAGTTTATTTCTGATGATGGAAAATACAGTCCAGTAAAGAACAGAATAATGAGACAGACTAGGGGTGACCCTGAGTTGTTTTTCCACTTTCTCTTGCAAAAGTCTTGTGAGAGCTTTACAGAAGTCTCACAAGGGTCTTGTGCTATTTTTTCCTCTTTCTCAGTATTATGTCAATTGGAACAGATAGTTTCTCTAAGACATTAATACTTCACCTGCTACTCACTCTGCAATTGGTTTAGCTGCTCCCTGTGTCTACTATGTCTGTATATTCTTATGATGCGTTTGAGACAGCTGGAGAATCTACTCAACAGTGCTCACCCTGCTGGGACAGGGGTTGGCTCTTCTACCAGGCCTTTGAACAGCTGCCTTATGAAAAAATTGTTTATGAAAGATTAACCAAAATGTGTTTTTTTCCATTCTCACTCTATTCCAGTCAGCATAATATGCTTCTAGCAAACTAACGGCATTGTGGCTATACTGACTAGGCTTTAAGCATTAATTAAAAGAAGAAAGGTGAGTACATCATAATTAGTAGTAGTCTGAACTTGGTAATACTTGGTAAGCTGAAGTGTCTTTACAAAATACCAATTGAACAACTACCTGCCAGTGCTTGACTAGTGAATATTCATTTGATGGTACTTTGTGTTGTCTTCTCTTCAGCTTCCATTGAAGAAAAATCTGTGCATTTTTTCCTGAATATTCCAGTTTTCTAGCAGCAGCTGTATAGTGTTTTCAGATACATACGAAACAGTTGGGTGGCATTTTGGTGGGTTGTTTTGTTTGCTTTTAGTACCCAGGGATCATGACTGAAAAAGGATGGTGTTTTGTACAAAGCATGAGACCACATGCAGAATACATCCCCCTGTACTTGTGAAACAATTGTGTTTGTAAAAAGTGTGTAGACTGGAAACTGAAATAGGAGCAAATTGCTTGTATGACTTACTGAAACTAGTAATAGAAACTCAGTCCAGTAAAATGTGGTGCTAAAATTTTGTCTTTGGTCTTCTGAATTTTCTGTCTGATGTAGCATCCTTTCTGTCCATTGGGTGTCTCTTGGTTTGGCTGCTTAATTATATAGATAGTATGAGAAAGTAAAAATTCACAAAAGTGCTTTGAAGTCCTCGACTACAAAGTCAAGCATCTAAGGCAATTTATGCAAACTGAAGAATTATTCTTAAATCTTGATAGATAGATAAATAATTTATTTCCAGATAGAATGTTTACATGGCTCTTAAACTGTGCGTTTACAGGCTTTTTAGGCTTGTCCTACTGTCTGCTTTTATGTGTGATCTAAGTTTTGCTTGTTTTGCAGTGTAACAGAAGTTGTGGCTAGAACATGACATTGAATCAGTTTTATTTTTATTTTGTTTCCCTTTTTTCTGCAATAGTTGGTGGTTAAATGCTATTTTAAAATATCTTGATCTACAAAATAATTCATTAAAATTGTGTGAAATGGGACAAGGTCAGCATGTTAAAGGTGGTATTTAAAAACCTGCTTCACAGGATCTTAGATGTTAAATATCAGCTTACGATCAGTACTGTAAGTTTGTGAAAGACTTACTAAACTTAACTAGCTTTGCTTCCATTTAAGCATTCACCTAAGGCATTAATGGGACACAGTGCATGGGGAGGGTACACATGTGGTAAGAATGTAGAGTAAATTTTTTAAATTGTTCTGTTCTATTTAATTTATTCTTTTTATGTTGAGATTCTGAAAGCATGCAAAAAACATGTCAGGTGACAGCTGACATATTTGCATCCTATTTTACTATTATTGACATACTGGTATTACTTCATCTTGTCTTTCCTGCATGCCTGTATTGCAGAGATTTCTGATAAATCTTTGTGACTCCTGATCCAGATTTCCATGAAAGCAAGTATTTATTCTGTGTTGAGAAAACACATTCACTGCATAGATTGGAAGAAAGATTAGAGGAGAATTGTTTGACTGTCAACTGTAATATTAGGTGGCATGTTATGCAATTTAGTCTTTTTGTTGAAAAAAAAAAAAATGCATTTTGAGTTATGCTGAAGGAAAGTGTCCTTTAACACTCAGCTTTCAGTAACAATTATAGCCTACAACTGGTTGAGTATAAACATTTTTTTATCCTTTCTCATTTACTTATGTTGATGATGGTTTAATAGAAAGACTGGGAGGACTGCGATTTACTGGGGTGTACTGTGGAGGAGGTGTTTTAAGTGACATGGGAGATACCTTATCATGTAGCAAGACTAGATTTTATTCTCTCTGGTGTCTCTTTCCAGCCAAATGGGGAAAAACAATGAAAACACAGTGGTTGTAAGGGTCATTGCATCTTTTGAGATATAATTTCCTAGTAGCTTCAAATATTTTATTTCCTGTTTTTCACCAGTCTGGTTCTAGTGGGAGAACAACTTCGTTCACAACAGCCATCAATTAAAATGCTGGTCTTTCTGCTTGTGCTGCCTCCCAGTGTGTGTATACCAGCTAGGATCACTCCTGTTGTACTGTGAGAGTCTATAGAACCAGTCCCTCTGGACGCTGGGTAGTTTTCATTCAAAACTGGGCCTGTTGTCTGCCTGCTCACAGAGTTTGTCCTGCTTCTATGAGGGGTCCATCAGCTCTTCGTTGATCTCTCTCTCCTGTTTTAGAGATGTTAACTCATTTTTATGAATTAAGTGCCATCTCATGTTCTTGACTGGTTTATTGATAAGCTGGTATGCCTTGTCTCTGAACCTTTATACTCTGTAAAATAATGTTTGCTGCAAACTTGCATGCAGGATTAATGTACATTTATTGTGTCAGATTCCTGATCCATGCCCTATACAGAGTTTGATCTAAAAATTACTTTGGGTGTGACTGAATTCCAAATCTATACAAGGAGTACCACCATGGAAGTCTTACTAGAAATAATACTAATTTGCTTTACTTCACTTATTAAGTGCAACTGTGCCTGCAGTTTTCCTGGTAGTAACTTCTGTCAGAATGCATAATGTTCCACAAAAGTATGTAACCTGCCTTTCAATGCTCATAAATTGATTCTGTATTCAAGGCTTAGTCAAACTGCCCTAAGAAATTAAGCTAATTAAATACTTCTAGCTGAATTTCTTAGGTTTGTTTTTTTTTTTTTTTTTCCTTTTTCTAGTTGTGTCATGGAAGTTGGTATGCAAAATAACACAATATGCTTTTCTTTGGTATTCATTGAAAAAATAGTATTTTCTATTGAGGTAGATTGTTACACAAACCAACTATGTTGCTGTACGTTATAGTAATGGAGATGTATAGTAAGAAAGATAAAAGGCAATGGAAGATGTGTAGTAGATAGTTTTGTGGTTTTCCTTAAAGAAGGCTTAAACAATAAGTGGATAACTTCAGAGGAAAGGACCATCAAGAAGAATAAGAAAAGCACAGGGTAAAGAATCAAAATAAATCTCTGAGCTGGGGTAATCTGTGGTACTCTTCCAGTTTGATAGTTCTACTAAAAAAAAAAGAATTTAAAAAAACCCACTTGGGAAAAACTGATTAGCATACCTGCAGTCGTCTAGATCATTCCCCTTTAAGCTGCTCTTGGAAAAGACCTTTGTAGCTAGTTAATACTCAACTGTATGCTTCAAATGAGATCATAAACTGAATCTAATTAAAGAATATTGCAGCCAACAATATTCTGAAATTGAGAGATTATTTTTATATATTTGGCATAGGATTGTTGGTCTTTTTCCAGATTCGCAGTCTTTTGTTCGTAATAGAAGGTGTTGGCATTCATCCAGCTTGAAATAGAGGGGTCCAAGTTTAATGGCTACTGCAGACATTGTACTACTGTTAACAGAAGCTCAGTGCTGTGTCAACTCTGACTTTCTGCTTTTATGTAGTTTTGACATTTAATTCCCTCTGTAGGATGTTGCTGCTTTGCAGAATACTGCAACAGGGTGGTGATATCTAATAGCATTTGATGTGTGATGGAAATGAAACTGTGTTTAATTCATATAGTCTATTCTGACCTTTTTATGTACCTGAATAGCCCTGTGCAGACACCTGTTTAGTGACTATGTGAGGAATAAAGATTGTGGATATTACACCTTTCTCAGTTTGTATGAAAAGTGACCTGGCTTCTTACATTGGGTTAGGTACGGCAGGATTGCAGAAGGGAGCAACTTTTTTGCCCATCCCATACTGTGGTTCCTTGTGTTTTTTGGTCTGAGGGCTGGTTATGGATACATGTGTGCATGTGGCTTATGCTGCTATTTTTGTTTGTTTGTTTTCATAAATGTGTAGATATTTCTGGTTTGATTACCACTGTCGTTCAGAAGCAGGAAGAGTAAGATGATTCTCAAATTTCCAGTTGTTTATTTTCCTAATCAGTTGTCAAAAACTTTGGTGCAAACAGTTGGATAGCTGTTGTCTTGTCTTCTAAGACTAAAATTAAAATGTAATGTGCTTCTTTTTGTCTTTCATTGTTCTTTTTCCCAATAAATATTTTTTATTTTTGTATTAGTGTGATTGATAGTTATGAAAAAAACAGAAACCCATCCAAGCTTGCACTTAAAACAGGTATTATGAGCAGGAACATGGAATTTAACAAAATTCGTTGTGTGATGTTGAAGTGCTTGGTTTAATATTATTTTTCCTAGTGCACATGTTCTTTGAACTCAGATTTTAAATATTCCGTGTTTTTACATGCAATGTGAGAAATTGCCTCCCGTATAAGAACCAAAGAACAGAGTCCTCTAACTTCTTTTACAACTGAGTCTTTTGATACACTGCTAATTTGTGCCTCTTGCATCTGAAGTATCAGATGTGGCAGTTTATTAGAAGACTTTGTCTTTGGAGAAATGATGTTTTATGTGGAATACCCATCATCTCTATATTCAGTGAAATGCTCTTAGAGTTATGTTAAGTGTTATTTTTCTGCAAAAATAAATCTTGTAAAAACACAGATCTACTTTTTCTGGAGGACTGAACTGTTTAGTAAATTCTTCCATGTTTAAAATTTTTCTCATAATTGGAAATGTAGTAAAAATATTGTAGAATCTCTTCACTGCAAGGCACCAAGAATTTTTACATAAGAATTCACTGTGTCAGTATACATTTAGCGCAAAATTATAATGGCCTCTTTTGCTCTGCAGTCGTATTTCCTTATGATAGCTAGACCTCTCTTTCTGTTGTGCTAAGTAATGCATAGACATTTTCTTTAGTCAGTTGATGCAGGTTTGGTAGTTGATGAATTGCAAAGTAATAGTTAATAGCAGTTGGTATTAAAAGCCGTTCAAGAGAGAGAAATTGAATAGAAATATTCATGTTTAGGAAAAAAATTTTAAAAAAAGAAGAAAACAATGGAAAAAACTAACAATTCAGGAAGATCTGTTTGCCTAAAAGAAAGAAACAGCTCCTCTCTCTGTACTTTCTGATAACTATGGTACCTTAGGTTAGTAAAGAGAAGAAGAGAATGAAATATTGAACAGAGTTGACTTTTTTTATGTTATGCATCTTGAGTGGTTTTGTGAAAGAATTAATTAATATGTGGCTAAGCTGCTGACAAACATACAAAGGTCCTTTGAACAGAATAGCTAGGAAACAGTTTGCATGATGGAGTTTACTTGCCAGAAGTATCTTAAGGCATTTCAGTCCTCATTTTATTGTGTGTGAGTTTGGCTTTTTGGTTTGTTGTTGGGGGGAGGGGAGTAGATTGTTGTTTGATTTGGGTTGTTTTGTGTGTTCTTTTTTGTTTGGTTGGGTTTTTTTATATTAGCAGAGATCAAAGAACTAGAAAAAGCACATATCTTAAGTATATTTTCATCAACTTAAAGCAAAATACTGAAAAGCAGACAAGAGTTGATTCATTTTCAGTAAGAACAAAAAGTTGTGTTCCTTTGAATATCAAAACCCTCAGTTGTAAGTTAATTTTTACACCTCAGTTCCTTTTTTAATCTAGAAAACTAATTGCTACTTTTGCTTTTTTGAGTTTTATCTTGGTTGCTAAGTTCTTACATATGTGAATTCTCACTTCTTTGTAAAACCATGTATTTATTCTGATTGTAGTTTGCATTTGTTGCAAATGCAAGTGTTTTCTGGGTTCTTGTTGTGTTTTCAGGGTTTGATTAGAAAGCAGTGATTTGAGAATACTGCTTGGTGTTACTTGGTACAGCACGCAGTTGTGTGCTCCTGAGGTTCAGAACTGCCTCTGGAAGTTTTTGTCCTTTGCAGGGTGTAAGTTATGTGCTCAAATTCAAATCCCTTTCTCCCTATCACATCAAGGTGTGTGTTGCAGTACTTCTGTAAATATTTGTGATTGTTGTTCCCAATATCAGCTAGTTTATATGTTTCTTAAGCTGTTTTAAGCAGAATTGTTCCAAATATGTGTTCTTTATCATCATTTTGGTACACATTCAGCATTATCTTTGGTTTGCACCAGCTTATATCATCGCAATAAAGAATACTTTCTGGCGTAGGTAAATTTACTACTGGTATACATTTTTGTAAGTCATTGAAGTGTATGCAGTTTATACTGGTTCTGAATTTTGTATCTTCATTTTTGGTTTACTTCCAAACTACTTTTGAGTTCTTCGAAGTCTTGACTCTGTAGTTGAGACCGCCTCATTACTGTTTACATGCTCTTTCTTGCTTTGGAGACTTCAGTTCATTTGCCAATATAAAAACTGACCAAAAGTAGGAGTAGTATCATTCGTCCAGAATAAGAGATTCTCTTATATAAAGAAATCACAATGTACAATGTTATTCTAGTCATGAGAATATTGATTTTTTTTTTTTTTTTTTTTACAATGGAGGCAACCAAGCTGTGAAGCTGAGTACAGGTACCTATGTGTTCATCTCTCCATCTAACTTCTGAAGGATTTTTGATATTGAAGCTTAAAGGTGCTTTATTGCTATTGAAAGCAGTGCAGTTACTAGTGGCGATGGATATTGTCCCTGGGATGGCACATCTCTACCTGTCTGCTGTGCAGCGGGCTGGGCTCGTGTCTTTGTCTGCATGTACGGTTCTGTTAGAAAGCTAATGTCATCTCTTATAGATTTGGATTAACTTGTTGGTGTCAAGCTGTTAACTTATATTAAAAAAGGTTAATACATATCAACTGAAAGCAGATTTTAAATGAAATAAGGAACAGGAAAACTACCTTTGAGTTTTCCAGACAGGACCATTTCTAATCCTAATGGAGAAATGCTTTGTGCTGGGAGATTTGGACCTAAATGCAACTATTGCCACAAACAATACTGTTTTCATAGAACTTGCATGTGCATTTAGATGTGGGGTGTCTGTCTGATAAATCCTCACTGATTCTGTTAAAACCCTTTATTTGGTGGACAACAGCTTGAGTGTTAAGGCTTAATTGCAATTCTGGGTGTGTTTGCTTTTGAGTCACCACCTTTCTTTTTAATATTTTCAATATAGGAAAAGAAGGAAGTTCAGGAAGTGGAATTATAAGGTCCTAATAGCTTTGCTATCCAAATGGGTCTCTTATCTTTCTTGGCTTTGGCTGTCTTGAGTGACATAACCCGTGGTCATGGTTATTTGGCCCTGAAATGAAAAAATCTTTGGCAAATACCATGTTGCAAAGATGTATATTGACAAGTGCGTATTTAGTAAAATTTCTCTGTGACTGTCTTTTTGTGTGTAACTCTTTTAACCCAGGTTAGTTGTAGGCCGAGGCTGTTGCTGTTATATTACAAGAAGATTAGGCTACCGTATGGGTGAGATAGATTGCTCCACTTTGTAGTACATCAAATCCAGACTGTCAGAAGGCTGGAAAGCAAAGCAAAAGTCATTTAAAAAGCAGGATGGATTTTAAATAAAGTTCAGTTTTAGGTAAAAGGTCAGGCTGTAGTTCCTTTTTTATTTGTAGCAGTTCATCCGTATACAGTACTGTGCATTTTTTACGTGTAAGGTAATCTCATTTTTTAATCTACTATAACTGTTCTTTTGATTCTTGAAAATCCTTTTGGGTATTTTGCATTCCAATATCGATCCCTGTCTGTCTGACTGCTTCAGCTGGGTAATCATTTTTCTTGTTTATCCCTAATCCTTTTAATATTTCCTTCCTGCCACTGTATAACAGTACAGTATGCCTATTGTTTGCAATGTGTTTCAATGACAACTGTAACACTGTACGGTAACAGTGGTAACAGTTTTAGATTTCCCAAAACCAGTTTACAATGAAAAAAAAAAAAAAAAATGCAAAGCTGATCAACACATCATCAGAGCATGTATGCTGACCGTGGTGCATCATTTTACTTAGTCATACAAAATGTTCATCTTTCCGAACCATATTCGGTTTTGAACTGCTCTGAAAAATGAAATATGAAGCTAGCTACTTGAAAATGTTTCTTATTCTGAATTCTTCTTAGGGACCTAACAGACAAAATAAGTTTTATTCTCTCTCTATGTATATACATATGTGTACAGGTTAAAAAAACTTGTTTTTAAAGGAGCAGTAGAACAGTTTAAGTATCTCAGTGGAAGTGTTTGGACCCGAGTCTTCGATACTTTTCTCAGCCTTCTCCTTGGATGAAAATATTCTGTCCCCGTTTCTATGGTGACTAAGGAAAAGCATCTCTGGTCATATGAAATTTTGAAAAAAATGATAAAAATCCCTCTGTGATAAGATTTCCAGAACAGCACAGATCTGTTTCATTTCATTTGAGAAATGAGGAGAGGACTGTTCCGCCCCCATCGGGGCTTTTTGTCTCAGTTTCTCCCATACTAGGTTATACCTCAAGATCCTTTCACTGTGCTAACCAATATTTTAACTGTTCTGCTTTTCTCATTAAATAAACTTGGCATATACTTTCTCTGCGTGTCAAAGCAGAGCGTGCAAACATAATGAGGGAAAAGAATTTGATACAAAGGTGAAAGTAGTTTTTACATCTTCTTTAGGAACCATTTTTATTTCTATACTACTTTGGTACTAGCCAAGATGGTGGTGTGTCTGTATGTTTGGTTGGGTTTTATTACAACTGCTTCACTTAAACAAAACAAACAAAAACCCCCTGAGATCTTGACTTCCTATATTCAGTGACTGTCTTAATTAAAATTAGCTCTTGCTAGTGGCAAGTTTGGGCAAGTATTATATAAACCTTTCAGGAAGGTGAAGAAGTTACCTCATCACTGACAAAGTGTTGGTTGTAACATAAAGGCTTTAGTAACTTGCCATTATAACTCCACTTTCCCAAAACAACTTCATAAGAACCTAGGAAGCATAATTTTAAAAATATGTAGTAGCTTTTTATACAGAGCAACACTGTGAAAGTTCTAGCTTTACGGCTGTTGTTTTATGACAGTCTCTTTCTAATGTTAATGACAAAAAAAAAATCCACTTATTGATTTCTTCTTTTTTTTATTCTGTCCTTTGAAGATCACTCTCTTCTTCCTCATGCAATTTATACCAAATGTACTGTGGTTTTAGTGGAAGATCAGTTTTCATTTTGTTGTGCCTTGACTTCTGAGATGCTACAACTTTCCTATGAGCTTCTGAGATGAAAATGAGAAATGTTTTTGAGACATCTTAGCTTTTTAAAAGGATGATCCCTGTCTAAATATTAAAGCACCGAGCACATTGTAACTTTTTCAGTTATTACTGTTCAGTTATACATTGTAGCTTAGGTCGTTTGGTTATTCTTGGTAATTGAAGCATGTCTTCTGTCATGTGTTTAGTAATGGCAGGTTCTTTTTGCAGGTTAATTGCAAAGTGACAGCAAGTAAGCTTGATCCTTCAGACCTACAGAAAGTTTGTCTTGAAATGCAGATCTATGCAAATCTGGTACCAGTAGGAATTTATACCTAGAAACAGCGCTGTCACTGGTAAACTGAATAATTTTATATTAAATTATCTATAAAGCTGCCTTTTAGAGTGGATATGAAGTTCGTTTCCAAGGATAGGAGTTGTGTTTAGAATTCAAAATGTCAGTTTTCCTGTTTGGATTGTTTTCAATTTATTAAAAATGTTATCTTTCTGGATACATTTCTGACTTTCTTGAGAAGACTGACTGACTCAATGTAGATAGTTTGTAAAAGCTTGATTGATCCAGACTCTTCCTTTATCTATATAGAGATTCATTTTTGGCTCAGGCTGGCGAGATGTCAGAGATAGCAGAGCACTTCCAGCTTTGGCAGTGTTTGATGAAAGGCTATAGAGAGAATGTGTTCCAAAGAGAAACCTCATCAGCAAATCAACTGATAGTTTCTATTCTGTGTGTAGTCGTTTGAAATGCTGCTTTTTTGAACATAAAGGCAACGTTTGCAGCCAACTAAGTTTTTCTTAGTGGGTTGTAGCTTATCTGTTCAGACTTAATAAATTAAAAGTTTGATGGATGCGTCCTTGACAAGTAATTGTTCTCCTTGTTAATGGTTCTTTCTTTTTTTTTTTTTTTTTAAAGTAGAGACTGAAATGTGATTAACTGTTATATGCTTTTTCCATTAGCTGTCTGATTCTGTGAAAATCAAATAGCAAATGTGTATACAACTCTTCACTTGATAAATTAATTGATGAGTTGTATAAGCAATTTCTTGCCTTGCTGAAAGGATCAACTTATTAAATGAGACCTATCAGATGCTTCAAGGGTAGAGATAGAACGATGTCTTTTTGCAATAAATTTAATTAGCACAGTAAGTGTCATCATTACAAACTCTTAATTATAAAACCAGACATCTGCTTTAACAAATAGTTTTACTGGCTTCCTACGTACAGTTCAGGTTGTATGAAATTGTTCTTGTGAGGGAACGTACATTATGGGTTAAAAGAATGCAACACATGTATCTTCTTGCCATGTAATCTGTGTGTTAAAATCCTTCTTTATTCATGAGTAAGCATCTGATGTAGTTGCTGTGCTAATATATTTTGTAGTAAGTCACATAGATAGTTCCTCTTTTCCTCAAATCTAATTTTTAGGTTTGATACGCTGCTTTGCAAAATGAAATGCTGTTTCTGGGCACATATAGTAATAATTTATATTCAATTTCTTATCAAAATTAAGAATTTTAACATGTTGGTTAGGAAGATCCAGATTTGTTTAATAATAGCTTAAAACAACATCTGGGAGACAGGTCAGTGTTTCATAGTGTGTGTGTGTGTGTGTGTGTGTGTGTATTTGGCAGAGAAGCAGTAGGTTATGGTTGTGAATTTACCTTCATCTATTTAGAAGCTGCTTTGAAATAGTCCCTGTTTGGCATATAAAAGGGGTAAAGTAGCAAAAATATCGGTGGTGAGTGATTTCATGGTTGTTTTCTGTGGAATGCAGCTTGCCATTGCTCTTCCTTTCTGTCTTTTTGAGATAGCCTGTTGTTGTATTTTTAGTCATTTTGCTCTGACATGCTTTCTTATATGTTCCTTTTGTAACAGCTGGAAGTGTTTGTAATGAAACAAAAAATAGGTATTAAACAATTCCTCTTGTTTGAAAACAGCTGTATATAATGGAATTAAATGAGAAGAAATTCAGTTTTGATGCCTTTTTCGATCAAATAATGAAAAGGCAAACAAGTTTAGTACAAGAAGATGTAGAAATATGTCTCATATACAAACTCTCATAAACAGAGAACATGGACATGCTTGCCCTTTGCTGAGATAACAAGAAGAAAAACCTTGAAACTTTTCTTGGTGGTTGCTTGAAAGTAATGTCTTTTATTCCAGCTTGGTATCAAAATGAGGAGCCCTCATCAGCTTTTACTGAAGTAAAACAGAACTCCTGCCTTCTGATATTGCAGTGAGTGCTGGGTTCAGGATGCAGTTACACAAGTGTGGGGATATCTGACCAAAGTTTCAACTAAAATATAGTAATACTACACTGGGAGCTGCTGGATTTTTGTGTTTTCAATAAAGATTATTTTCAGAAGTATGAAGTAGGGTCTCTATCAGAAAATGCTTTAAATACTGCCAATCACGTATGGTGTGAGCCACTTACTCCTTTCCACAAAGAAAAGTCATGTCTAAATCAAGAACCAAATCGTGACTCAACCTGCAGGAAGTTTCTTTACCTGCCCTTGACTCTGCTGTGGGCTGGAGTTAGGGAAGCTGAAGGATTGTTGTCTGTTGGCTGATCGAGCCTGGGTCAATATCGTTGACTTTCCTGTTGCTCAGTTGCATTTGTCTACTGGGAAGGGAATATTTTTATCATGTATATAGTTTGAGAGTGCGGCTGACGTGGCGTGGGCGTTACCACGGTGACAGTGATCACACCTCTGACCCTCACCTTTAAAAAGCTTCCAAGAGGGCAGCAACACGTTGCTGCCCACCAGGCGCTGGGAGGGGAACCAGCTTGTGAAGCGAGTGAGTGCCACCCACACTGTGCTGCAGCAGCGCATTGGTAGCTCATGCAGCAAGGTGCAGAGATTGTCACTCCTTGCTTGTTAGACCAACTCAACTATTGCCAGTGTCCCAGACTGCTGCTGACCATGGTCTCCTCCAGACAGAGAGCTTGTCACAAAAAGACTGTGGCGGCCTAGACAGAGGGCCTGCCCTGAGCCATGGCTGTTCAGGTCTCTGGCTGCAGGGAGTGCCAGAGCCTGCTGCTGCCGGGGAAGGGAGGCCAGCACTCCACCTGTGTGAGGTGTGAGCAGGTGCAAGATCTCCTCAGCGTGGTGATGAAACTTAAGAAGGAGGTTGAGAGACTGAGGACCATCAGGGAGTGTGAGAAGGATACTGACTGGTGGAGTAACTCCCTGTAGTGCCAGTCAGAAAGGCCCTAGGGAGATACTCCCCACCCTGTCGGACAGAGGAGGGAGACCCAAGACAGCCCCAGCCCTGTCGCTGTCAGGCAGAGGTAGGGGACCAAAAAGATGAGGAGGGTTAGAAGCCAGTTCCAGTTTGCTGTCGCAGGCAACCCCCCTCCCTACCTGCTTTGCTTCCCCAGGTGCCCCTCTCTAATAGGTTTGAGGTCCTGAACCTTGAAGAGGTAGGTGAGGATGTGGTGCAAGGCCCGCCTACAAGGTCACATAGGAAGAGGCAGTTGACTCCACACATCAAGACTGCCTCCGATAAGAAAGAAGGAAGGGTTATTGTAGTAGGTGATTCCCTTCCAAGAGCGACAGAGGGCCCAATATGCAGAGTTGACCCTCGTCACAGGGAAGTATGTAGTCTACCTGAAGCCCAGATCAGGGACATCACCAGGACGCTCCCCAACCTGGTGCACCCAACAGACTACTACCCACTGCTGATCTTCCAGACAGGTGGGGAAGAAGCTGCATCCTGTAGTCTGAGGGGAATGAAGAAAGATTTCAAGGGCTTGGGACAGTTGGTGAAAGAGTCTGGGGCACAAGTGATTTTCTCTTCCCTCCTTCCATTTTCAGGTGACAATGTGGGATGGAATAGAAGAATTCAGTCCATAAATGATTGGCTACAAGACTGGTGCTACAGACAGGGCTTTGGATTCTTTGATAACAGCTGGTTTTATAAGACACCAGTTCAGACAGTGATACATGGGAAAGGTTTATCTCACAGGGGCAAAAGGATGCTGGGACAGGAATTAGCAGGGCTCGTTTGGAGAGCTTTAAACTAGATTTGAAGGGGTATGGGATTGTAGCCAGGCTTGCAGCAGCGGGGCAGCACTCTAGAGTTGATGAAGACCAGGAGGCCTCCCATACCGCTAGAGTGAAATTGGTGTGCTCAGCTTGCTCCCTAAAATGCCTGTACACCAATGCGCACAGCATGGGGAATAAGCAGGAGGAGTTGGAAACATGTATTCGGTCAGGAGATTATGATCCGGTGGCAATTACAGAGACTTGGTGGGACAGCACACATGACTGGAATGTGGTCATGGATGGCTATGTCCTTCTCAGGAATGACAGGCCAGCCAGGCGAGGTGGTGGAGTTGCTCTTTCTGTGAGAGAGCAACTACAAGGTACTGAGTACTGTCCAGGCACAGATGAGGAGTGAGTTGAGAGTCTGTGGGTGAGAATTAAGGGGCAGGCTGGCAGGGGTGGTACTGTTGTGGGTGTCTATTTCAGGCCACCAGATCTGGGTGAGGAAGTTGATGAGGCCTTCTACAGGCAGCTGAGAGCAGCCTCACAGTTACAGGCTCTTGTTATTGTGGGGGATTTTAATTTCCCTGGTGTTTGCTGGAAGGACCATTCAGCCAGCCAGCCACAGTCTAGGAGGTTCCTCCAGTACATTGATGATAACTTCCTGATGCAAATGTTGGAGGAGCTGACTAGGAGAGGTGCACTGCTGGATCTCATCCTCACTAGCAAGGAGGGTCTGGTTGAAGCGTTAAAGGTTGAGGGCTGCCTTGGCTGCAGTGACCATGAGATGGTGGAGTTGAGGATCTTATGAGGCAGGAACAGAATACCAAGAAGAATCACAACCCTGAACTTCAGCAGGGCCACCTTTGGCCTTTTCAAACAATTGCTAGTGGAAATCCTGTGGGCAAGGGTACTTGAAGGTAAAGGGGCCCAAGATAGTTGGTTAGCATTCAGGGTCTGCTTCTACCAAGCTCAAGATCGGAGCATCCCGACACATAGGAAGTCAAGGAAGAGAGACAGGAGACCTGCGTGGTTAAACAGGGAACTGTTGGGTAAGCTCAAGTGGAAGAGAAGAGTTTACAGATCGTGGAAGGAAGGACTGGCCACTTGGCAAGAATATAAGGCTGTTGTCAGAGGATGTAGGAAGCAACTAGGAAAGCTAAGATCTCCTTAGAATTGAACCTTGCAGGAGGAGTCAAGGACAACAGAAAGAGCTTCATCAAATACATGGCAGATAAAACACCAGAGGCAATGTAGGCCCACTGATGAACGAGGTGGGTGCCCTGGTGACAGAAAATACAGAGAAGGCAGAGTTACTGAATTCCTTCTTTGTCTCTGTCTACTTTGCCAGAGGTTGTCCTGAGGTGCTCCATACCCCTGAGGCCCCAGAGGAAGGCAGGACAGTGGAGGAGTCTGCCTTGGTTGATGAGGACTGGGTTAGGGAGCAGTTAAGCAACCTGGACATCCATAAATCCATGGGTCCAGATGGGATGCACCTGCGGGTGTGAGAGAGCTGGCTGAGGGCATTGCTAGGCCACTCTCCATCGTCTTTGCTAAGTTGTGGGAAACAGGAGAGGTGCCCAAGGACTGGAGGAAAGCAAATGTCACTCCAGTCTTCAAAAAAGGCAAGAAGGAGGACCCAGGTAACTATAGGCTGGTCAGCCTCACCTCCATCCCTGGAAAGGGGGTGGACAACTTATCTTTGGTGCCATCTCAAGGCATATCAAGGATAAGAGGGTCATTGGGGCAGTCAACATGGCTTCCCCAAGGGGAAGTTGTGCTTAACCAACCTTATAGCTTTTTATAAGGTGGGTAGATGATGGCAGAGTGGTGGATGTGGTCTACCTTGACTTAAGTAAAGCATTTGACAGTCTCCCACAGCATCCTTGCTACTAAAGTGACGAAGTGTGGTCTGGACGATCGGGTAGTGAGGTGAACTGTGAACTGGCTGAAGGAAAGAAGGCAGAGTCGTGGTCAATGGGGCGGAGTCTAGTTGGAGGCCTGTATCTAGTAGAGTCCCTCAAGGGTCAGTACTGGGACTATTCAATATATTCATCAATAACTTGGATGAGGGAATAGAGTGTACTATCAGCAAGTTTGCTGATGACACCAAGCTGGGAGGAGTGGCTGACATGCCAGAAGGCTGTGCTGCCATCCAGCGAGACCTGGACAGGCTGGAGAGTTGGGCAGGGGGAAAATTTAATGAAATATAACAAGGGCAAGTGTAGAGTCTTGCATCTGGGTAGGAACAACCCCACGTTCCAGTATAAGGTGGGGAATGACCTATTAGAGAGCAGCATAGGGGAATGGGACCTGGGGGTCCTGGTGGGCAGCAGGATGACCATGAGCCAGCACTGTGCCCTTGTGGCCAGGAAGGCCAATGGCATCCTGGGGTGTATTAGAAGGGAGGTGGTTAGTAGGTCGAGAGAGATTCTCCTTCCCCTCTACTCTGCCCTGGTGAGACCATACCTGGAATATTGTGTCCAGTTCTGGGCCCCTCAGTTCAAGAAGGACAGGGAAGTGGCTGGAGAGAGTCCAGCACAGGGCAACAAAGATGATTAAGGTAGTGGAGCACCTCCCTTATGAGGAAAGGCTGAGGGAGCTGGGTCTCTTTAGCTTGGAGAGGAGACTGAGGGGTGACCTCATTAATGTTTATAAATATGTAAAGGGTGAGTGTCATAAGGATGGAGCCAGGCTCTTCTCAGTGACAGCCAATGATAGGACAAGGCACAATGGATACAAACTGGTACACAGGAGGTTCCACTTAAATTTGAGAAGAAACTTCTTCTCAGTGAGGGTGACAGAACACTGGAACAGGCTGCCCAGGGGGGTTGTGGAGTCTCCTTCTCTGGAGACATTCAAAACCTGCCTGGACACATTCCTGTGTAACCTCATCTAGGTGTTCCTGCTCTGGCAGGGGGATTGGACTAGATGATCTTTCGAGGTCCCTTCCAATCCCTAACATTCTGTGATTTGGAAGCACAATATTTACACCAGTAGTAGGGGGGGCTTTGTGTTTGTTTATTTTTCAAGACTATGAAGTATGAAAGTGATAATGATACTGAATTAAAAAGAACTTAAGTTTGATTTCTAAGTATCTTCTGGCACTATGCAATGCACAAACATGTCTTCGCAATATGGTGATTGTGTTTAAACCACTTCCTCTGCAAGCAATGCTGGTTTATTTAACAGCAGAGTCATATTGTGTTACAGTTAATTACATTGAGCACAATACTGTAATGTGGAAAAGACTATCAAAGATAGTAACTATGAAACAGTAAGTGAACATTTAGTACAAAAATACTTGTCATGGTTCTCTATTTAAAAATTTCTCTCTCCTAGTGCTTGCAATGCTTCTTACATGCTGATAGCGATACATCCTTATTTTCTTCACATTATTACTAGGTGATGTTGTCAACTCCAACAGCAGGCTTTGCATTCGTATTCGAAATAAGTATACCTAGAATCCTGAATAGTCTGAATCCCAATAGTTTGGCATGTACTTCTGACAAACCTTGCATTTCTGAAAGCTGGCTTAAGTTGGTCAAATACAGACACTTATCTTGGTATAGATATATGTATGTATGTATATGCAGTCAAATAAAAATAGTAGGTAAAGTTTTTAAAATATGTGCAATACAAAGTCTGTTCAAAAGAGAAGCTGCATGAGGATGAGATCACCTGTTAGTTATAGAAATTTAAAAAATTGCTGGATCCATAATGCTAGGGCAGATCAAGTAATGAACACTGAATTTAAGGGTCTATTATGAGCACGAACTTCAGGGGCTGCTGCTGCATGAGTGTTTTATCACTTTTGTGTGTACAACTGAAAAACATACAGTGGAAAATTAAAAGTTTTTTGAAAGCTAAAGTGTTGAGCCTTTTATATCCATAAGCTAAAGAATATCAATAATACACTGATGCTAGTGAGTTATCTATTATTTATACAACCTTCTGCAGTGAACCGCTGTAACCAGTAATGTTCAGTCTGAACAATGTGTTTAATAAAGCAGATAACCTAACATCAGTTTGAAAAAAAATTGTTCTTACAAATATTATTTAAAGTTATATGCAGAGTACATATCTACCCTAGGCTATTTTAAGATAGATGGAAATAGTAAGGTTTTAAGTGTAAGAAAAGAGTTATGACACTATCTAGTATCGCAATTTAGTTAGTAGTCTCAGTTGCTTGTTATTAAAAAATGTGTAAAGTACTTGTACAAGAAGGAAATACTTGTCATTTTCTTTTTATTCTGTTCTGCTATATTTGCCAACTAAAATTGAGGCAAATGTTTATATTCATGATTTCCTATTGAAATTACTGATGCTAAGACCTAGATTAATATTTTTCTAAGTGCTTATGTATCTAGGCATTATATCCCTCTTAAGTTTAATGAAACTGAAGCACAGTTAGCAAATCAACCATGTGGACAAGCAATACTGCTTTGATTTTTCAGTATGACATAGAATTCTGAAGAATATACTAAAATTAAGTGTAAAAATGATCCTCGGGAAAAAAAAATGCTGTTATTGATATTCATTATATGTTCAGAAGCAGAATTTCGCATTTGCTGTGTTGCTTTTAGTTTAAAAAAAGCAAACACAATATCCACTAACTTTAGCTCCAAAACCAGGGAGTTACCAAAATCATGCACAAGATATTATTGATTTTTTTTTAAATCAGAGTTGCTTATATTTGATATGTCTTATTCAATCATTGAAATTATCACTAGAGATTTATTTTTTTTAAATGGCAGTAGCTTAAACATCAGATTAATGAAGTTAGTGTTGTTTTTACTTGTTTCTATTATTCTGCATCTAACTTCAATGACAAGAAGCAAAGTAGTCAGTTTTATAGGGTTATTAGTGACATTTGTAGGAGAACTATCTAGTTTAGAAACTTGCAGATAACCAAGGACTGGTAGAAACTCTTTCTAAATTAAGGTCTTGGTTTTCTATTGATGTGGGGTTTTTTCTGGTCAGGCCTGGGAAGGCTTCCTGTGTCACCTCCAAACACTTAAATCACCATGTCCCACTGACCTAAAGATGTTGCTCTTCTGAGTGTCTTGAATCCATCTGGTTTTAAACAGCGCTCAGGTATATTGGGCAAAGTGAGATGCTCTTGGGTACAAGCAAGTTTCTCACTGTTTGCATTATGTACTAAATCAGTCACAGGAGTGTTCTGATTTTTCCCAGTGTGGCTTAGTCATTGGAGGGCATGGCACAACATTTTTGCCAGAATTAATATTTGTTTTTTTATCAAGAATGGAAATCTTGACTTCTTTTCCAAGTTTGGGGGGAAATTTACCTAGTTGTCCAAAAAAAACCCCCTTCTTCTATGTCTTCATTCTCTCTTTGTCTTAACTCAATGTTTGTCCAGCTTGTCATTGTTCCCACCAACTTGTTGACCTTGCTCCTCAATACTCCTTTTATTGTTGCTATGTGCCTGTATTTAGTGCCTCAAACCTCTGGTGCCAGTAGCCAGTGCTAGTCAAACCTCTTCTCTTCTACTGTTCAAGTCACTGAAGTATGTAAGAACAACACTTTTAATGTGAATATTGGGAGCATGCATAGGAAAAATCCTCTCCTGCTTATGTATGGACTCTCCTATTACATTAGCTGTTGAACTTTTAACCAGCTTTTTGAGTATGTGAAGTGTCAATTCAGGTCATTCAAGTTTAATAAATCAATCTGTTAAAATCAGCTGCTTATAATGGAAAGTCTTAGGAAACTGAAGGTGTAGGTGTGTGAACATCAGGGCTGTGCATGATATAACAAGTTGTTTCTTAATGTCATGGCCAGATGTGTAGCTTCACAGCTGTTTCTTGCAGCTGTATGGGTTCAGTAGTCATGCACACTGCACAAATTAGAATTTTTGTAAAACATTTCATAACACACCTGCCATCTTGCAAATACCAAAATTTTTTGAAGCAAATACCATAATGTTCGCTACTCAGTTCAGCAGCAGCAGTTTCCTTTTTATTGTTTTGGGGGGAGGGAGAAGAAAGGGAACTTTATCTGAGCTCATCTTTATAGCTTCAATACAGTGCTTTACTGACATTTATGGCATGCTGATTTTTTTCTCTCCCTTTCAGAAGAGAAACCTGATTGCTCCAAGGCCCGCTGTGAAGTCCAATTTTCTCCTCGCTGTCCAGAAGATTCCATCCTGATTGAAGGCTATGCTCCTCCCGGTGAATGCTGCCCCCTCCCGAGCCGCTGCGTGTGTAATCCTGCAGGCTGCTTGAGGAAGGTTTGCCAGCCTGGCTATTTGAATATATTGGTTTCTAAGGCATCAGGAAAGCCAGGGGAATGCTGTGATCTCTATGAATGTAAACCAGGTAAAAGTGGACACTATTTTTTTTTTCTTGTTTTTCAAGATTTTCTAACTGTCTGATACACACAATAATCAATATATTTGCATCTAATAAAGCCTATATAGCCTCTAAATTCTTCTGATTCTTCTTCAAACTTAAAATGTTTATATATGGGCAACAGTATTAAAAAAAAAAAAAAAGAAGAAACATGACGATAAATTTTACTTTCTTTTTTTCTTCAGACATTATTTAATCTTAGCAATGAAGGAAAAGTAGCCTAGTGAGAATATTGCATTTCTGTAGATGCTACTAGTGAAAGGCACGTACTTTATCTACTAATTAGGTTATGCAAAGGGTTTTCATAGTGGGAGTATATTGTTCATGAACAGGGAATTAAGGTTCCTGTCTTAAGATTTCTCTAGATTACCAAGTGTTGACCCTTAAACTGGAGGGCAAAAGGATTATGGAGGAGCATAGTGAAAGGCTTTACAACATTTTCAGTATTTACCCATTTGCCATTTCATGAGAATACGAATAACATTTTCTTGTGATTTATTACTTCAGTGAAATGAAAGATGTAATTCACTCTTTTTTTTGAGCTAGGCTTTGGTAAAGATGAATAATAGAAATAGAAGGATGAAAGCAGGCATATAAAATAGTATAATCCAAAATCCTGTATGCAAACAGTTCGAGTGTGCTTAAGCTCTGCCTTTCCTGTGCTTGTTTAATGTTTTCTCAAATCCTCCACAGAAGACTGTACAGTCTTTGTATCTTCTTGTGCTTCTCCATGTTTTTCCTAATACCCAATGCAAATCTGCCTGTGTGAAAATTTAAGCAAACTTTTTTGTTCTCTGTCTTGAGTAGCTGGTGAACAAGTCCTTATAATAATTTTTGCTCTGGAACATTTTGTCAACCTTAGTCTTCTTTCATTTAGAACTAACTGTAATTTCTCATAGTGTAGTTTCCTTGGACTCCTTCCTTATTATGTTGCCCCTTTGTAAGTTTTCTCAAGTTTACTCGCATCTTTAAAATGCAGTATCCAAAACCAGACTACTATTTTGGGTGGGTCTTCATCAGCACTAAATACTGTAGAATAACTACTTTCTGTTTTTCATACAAAATTCTAAATAAGAGCTGACTCTTTTGCAAGAGTTATATTTAATTTGTGAAATGTTGTGATCCCAAGATCTTTCTGTAGCTACTGCTACTGAACCACTATATTTGTACATTTTAATTCTTCCTATATATACTTCATGTATCCTTTACTGATTTTTTTTTCATGCTGACTTCAGACTACTTCATTATTTGCCAAAATAAATGTTAGCTCTGATCTTGCCCTCCTGCCTGTTATTTGCATTCCCATCTTGTAGTCTGCAAATAACTCAGTCCAAACTTCATGTTGTAGGTTACTTGTTGAAGGTTGTTTTCGGCTTGTAAATGTTACAGAATCTTCAAATTGAATATGTGATGATTATTGCATTAATGGATTTATGTAACTATGTGTATATTGTTTTCTGAAGTAGTTTGTTGTTGTAGGGAGTTAAGAGGTGAAGGTACATGGGAATAGAAGAATGAAGATGCATGTTAGGAAGGTAGAAGAGCAGAAGCTTTGGAAAGATTGGAAGGAGACTAATGGAATTCAGGGGAAGTGGAGGGCTTTGCAATGGGGGTTAGAAATTGAGAGGCCAAGGGAAAGCAGACAGTTCTCACCTGCCTTGGGAGATGAAGGTTATGTTTCTTAGGCAGTGGCTAAGCAGCTGAGGAGTGGAGGTGGGTGCTTTTGTGCATCTCCACAGTGATAGGTGATGAAAGATGTAATGACTAAAGCACAAACTGCAGAATAAGGGGGGCCCCTACTTGTTGCAGTGCCTCGGCTTCAGGGGAAGAAAAGTGAATGGTATTAATATGGAGCTATTAGTCACTACATAGCCTGATTTTTGCCAAGTTAGGCTTCAGTGCTGTCCAAGTTGTCTTTTAGAACCTTTGATCTAGATGTTTCTTTCATTTGCTGTTTGACATGGTAGGAAGATCACAAGCCAACTCAAGACTGAAAGACAGGGAAAGGAGCAGGTGAATGTTCACAGATCTTAACAGACTCCAAATTACTTACCACAGAGGGCCTTTTTTTAATGGCAATTCTTTGCAATTCTGAACTTTTTTCAGTTTTCAGGTGAACCTTGTTTTCATAGAGTATAAACTGTACTTGTATAGACAACATAATTGGTACTCTGTATCAAAAATATTATAGACTAAGCAAATAATGCTATTTCTTTTTAATGTTTTTTTTTTGTAGAAAGTTTAGGGATTTTATTTTTAAATTTGCAAGTCAGCATGAACCTTGCTTTTTTTCCCATCTAAGCTGTTCTGTCATGTTCACCACTGTCTGTGGTTTTAAAGAAATTTCTTTAAGAATAGGCAGTGGAATATCTTGTTTTATTAGGATTATATATTCATAGGCTTACAGAATAATTTAGATTGGAAAACTAGATGACTTTGGAGGTAACCTAGTCCAGCCTATCTCTCTTGCACTTCTTTATGCCATTTATTCTCTAAGTGTATAAACATGTACTACTGTATATATAGTAGAATATAACTGGTTTCATGTATGTATGAACCCTGTGTGAATTATCTCTGTGGATGTATTGAAATAGTGGTCAGAGAGTAAAGTCAGATAATGCTTTTTACATGGCAGGAATATTTAGCCCATGGCAAGTCTGGTAGTAAACCTTGTCTCTTCAGAGTGTGACTTGGTATCTTGAAGAACTGTAGGAAAGAAGTGTTGGAGCGAACTGAACTAGATGTGCTCTGTTTCATGTTTTCTCTGTTTTTTAATGTCATGTTGCTGAAAAAAAAAATGAAAAAGGAACAGTATAAGGCTTGGTAGATAAGTGTTCATGCTGTTTCATATGGGTCGGATGTCACTAGTTGCACTGAATAATGTCAGCATGTCTTTGGATTTTACATGTCAAACAGAGAAAACTGTTTTCCATACTTTGCCAGAGACCTAAAAGCTTTAATCCTGTGAGTGATGCTACCAGAGTGTTCTTCTTGCACCTCTGTGTCTGCTTAACCAGCTTCATATAGGTTTTGCACCAGTAAGGGCTTTCTGGTGAAAACGAATTGGCACAATCTGGGAGGACTGCTTCCTATGATAGCAGTCCTGCCTTATTCCAATATCAAGTGTTTGTGCAATTAAAGCATAAATTGTGTTTATTTCTGTTCCCTAAATAAGATGTCACTGCTCTCCAGTTTACAGTGACATTTGAGTTTGGAGTCTTCTCCTGAGAATTGCATATGCTCAAATACTGTGATTGGCAACTGAGTTACTAAAAGGAAAATAGGAAGTGTTTCCTTAGCCCTAAATGCTAGAATAAAAATAAAACCTTTGAGATCCACTTTCTCTTCTACCTCTTTTACTTTAGGAATACAATGATTAAAGGCATTGGCATTCCATTAAAATGAACAGTGAAGAAACTTAGTAGCATAGTCATAGCAGTCTATTAACCTCTATATTAATTTGTCCTAAATGTTCCTGTCTGTTGCTCCACCAAGCATCTCACCTTTTTTGATAATTTCTGGTTTTGTTGTATATGGTGAGGTGGGGAGTGTCATCTCATAGTTTCTGACATCCTTCGGTAAGAATTAGGAAATGTCTGTCATGCTAGAGAGAACCTCTGTTGAAAAGACTGCTGAGTTGTCTTCTTCTAGCAGCCTTCCTGGCAGAGCTTTTATTCACCCTCTCCAGCATCCCTGCATGGCCTGAAAACTGCTCTTAATGAAATTGAGGTGGTTGTTTTGTTTTTGGTTTTGTGTTTACTTTTTTTTTTTTAATCTGGTTCAAAACCTTGGTTTAAACACAACTGTAAAGAGACTGTTGTTGTTTGGCTTATTTCTTTGGGGAATTCTGTGCAGTCAGGGCTTGGTGGGAAGTCTGAGATCAGCAGCAAAATGTAGTAAGTAGTGTATAACGATGCACAGAGAAGTAGCTTGTGCTCCACCCTGGTACAGCTTCAGTGTTGAAAATCAGGTCTGGAATTTTTACAGTTTTGCACTATGGACAGGGGTCAGCAAAATCAACTTTTTATACGTAGCTGAGAGAAACAGAATAAAAAAAACCCAACATATATCATTCTCTGTTTACAGAAATAGTACATGTGGTGTTTTATTGGATGCTTTGTTAGAAGCTGATGTTGAGAGGACTTGAAATTGATAGTTCCTTAGCTCAACAGAATTGTGCAAATTGTATTGGTCACATTGAGCCATACTGACGAGCTCATGATTCTCAATATCTGTTGTGATAATGGCGAAACTCGATGTGTATTTCTTACAGGAGAGCTGTTTCAAATGTTATTTGTTAATGAAATGGAACATATCTCTAGGGTTTTTTGAAGTGAAATACCATAAAATTAAGTGTTCCTGTCTTAAAGGCAAATAGGTATGTTTGTGTATTTACTCAGAGATACGAAAGTTAATTTGATAATTGCCATTGTCAAGATGAGAAACTGCAATCTTTCCATTTAAATTTACTAACTTTCTGCATTGCTCCACCAAATGGACTTGAATTAAATTTGTGAATTTCTCCTTGAGAACTTCTTGAATTTTCAGGTTGCTCTGATTTAGCCGATAAACCCATGTCCCAAACAATTGGGAAAAAGGCATATTCTGAATATCACTTGTACAGAGGATACCCATGTACTTTGAAAGCTAATGGTCTTGAGGATAAATCTACTGGTCTTAACCTTGATGAGCTGCAAGCTGGTTTCATTGAACTTGCACTTTCATTTAAATACTTACCATATACTAAATAAGTGTAATGCTGAGACTGGTGTCTCATTATGACCGATTTAATTATTATTGCTGTGTACCTCTGAGTATCAAGCCTGAAAAATGTGGGACTGGATGACAGAAAATGGGGCTGGGAAACGTCTTGGCTCTTGCACGAAGTGCGGTGTAGCATTGCCAGGCGGCTTTAGCACCGCAGAAGCCATCTGCAATAGTGGCAATACTGATGTAATCAGGGATATCATACTGTGTAATTTCCGTTTGATAACATTCTGTTCATCCTGCCTACTCAGTCACAGTAGGTAGCTTATCTCTTTAAAGAAGGAACCATGTTTATTCTGTACTTTCTTAGTATAATTATGATAAGGAATAGCAAATAGGTAATGCCTAAGCTGGTATTGTTTGTTAACATGGGAGATTTAGGACCAGATAAGATAAAGATGTTTTTCAGCTTTCCTGACTATGACTCATAGGATTAAATGTATATTCAGCCTGTTTGTTTTTTTTTTTTTTCTTTTTCCTTTGGCATATTTAAGCATTTGTTTCTTTCTAAGAGGCGTCAATCAGTCTTACTAGTTATATGGAATTTTTCATTGTGTTAATGCAGATCGGTAAATTGCATTTCTTTTTCACCACATATAAATACCTAAACTATGCAACAGAATGGACTGATTCTTAAAAATGTAAATCACATGTGCAGGCATAAATCTTTAATGTATTATTTTTTTTTATTATTTTCTGTAACCCAGGTATTTTACTTTTTAAAGAGACTTTAATCAGGAAAAAAAAAATAAGAAATGAATTGTTAACTTTTAAAAGCCATGAGAAAAATATATTCTCAGTAACCTAGCATGTTTGTAGTAACTAATATTATTCACAGCCGTAATGATTGTTTAAGGTTTCCTGTCTAACTTTTATAGTATTTTTTTTATTAACTAGTGTTAGTTCAGTTGCTTCCCGAGTCAATAATTTTTAAAAGTGAATCTTAAATACAATGAAAGTCTTTTTGTAGTGTTACCTAACAAGTATCCATTCATTAGGCAATTCTTCTGACTTAAATTAACAGACCGATGCATAGCTGGTTGCTTATGATGAAGTATTTTGCTAAAAGCTTCTAAAATGTGAGTAAAAGGAGTTTTCTTCTCCCCTTCCTTCTTAGTGTTCAGTGTGGATTGCAGCACAGTCGAATGTCCTCCTGTTCAACAAGTTGTTTGCCCCCTGGATAGCTATGAAACCCAAGTCAGGCTGACGGCTGATGGCTGCTGTACCCTGCCCACAAGGTTGGTGTCTTGATAGCTGAGTATTGTTAACTTGTTCTCTACAATTCAAGTACTATAAACACAAAATAATAATGCATACTCCTATGGCAATGAATGTTAATACAGAATAAAAGATATACGAAGTAGGTTAAAGGTCTATCAGACTGTTAGAAATTCCAAGAAATTGTTTTGAAGCAGAAGAAAATTCTTGTTGCAAAGGCATGAAGCTGATTTTTGCTAAAATTATTTGAGAGGGTTGTGCTTTTAGATTGATGTGGGTTTTTTTCAATGTATTCAATTAGTTTTATAAAAGTAAATTATTTTAATAAAACTTTTGAGGGTCTTTGACGGTAAGGAATTAAATGATGGTGATTAAAAAAATATGCCAGAGGAAGTCTCACCTGGTTAAAGAGAAAATGTTATTTTGGGTGTGTGGAAGACCGCTATAAGAAGCTGAAAGATGGTGGCTATCTGAAACTGTAGGGAAACAGAAGCTTCAAGTACTTGCTTCTGTTTTACTTCTGTTGTTACCCAAGTAGGTATACTTTATTGCAATTCAGAAAAATAAGACCATTTGGAGATGATTTTGTTACAAAATTCCGCACTACTGTTTCAGCTTCTTTTTTTACAGCAGACTTCCCAAAACCTGATTCAGCAATATGCATAATAAATATGAATTCACACAAAAAGTACCATTAATGAAAACATTTTACGCACCATACAACTTTGTCATATTCTCAACCCCTTGTGAGATTGTAAAGGAGTGATAAACTTGCAAAGAATTCAGGAAGCAGAAGATGGCAAATGTTGGGTAATGAAACAGGGATCTTCCCTGTTGGGTGCCCTTTGGGTACACATTTAATATGGTGACTTCTTTGAAACTGTTGTTTCCATTAAATATGAGGAACTCTTATTGCATGGAGAGTTAAAAAAATGTATCTATTAAAAGAAATAAAAGTAAGGCAGGAAAACAGACACGAAGAATTTAATACAGTGCAGTAATCCTGTCTATTAAAATTTGAAAATATATTTCTAAACTTGACACATTTTATTTGTAATTGTAGAATACACATAGTAGTCTGCTACTTAAAAAATGCTTATTATTCTTATTCAGTGAATGCTACAAATGTTCTTTCATTGAGAGTTTGTTGGGGTTTTTTGTTGTTTTTATTTGGTTTGGGGTGTTTGGGTTTTTTTTGTTCTTTTTGTTATTTTTCCCTAAATTTTGGACCAGAACATGGTATGGTTTCTAAGTATCTTGTCTTTATTCTTTAACATACTCTCATTAACCTTCCTAGGAATTACGAATATTTCATATTAGTTGAGAGCTGACCGGGCTAGCTGGGATGGCATAGTAATCTGTAGATTTTAACTAGTCATTGTACTGGCTTTGCTGCCAGTACAGTTCCGCATGTTCAAGACAAATAGAACAGGATACTACTAAGGAATGAATTTGGAAAGATATATTATAAAGTAAAGAAGCAATCTCAGATTAAAATTTCATGAGTTTCTAGTTTAGATTAACACTTGGAAAGCTTAACACAATTGAAAACTTAGATTAATGGTAGATTTTTACTTCCAAATTTGTTTCAACTTGCGGGATTAAAAAGTGACGTATAGGCCAAATTATTTTTTCTTTCCCAGAAGTAAAATTGTGTACTGTTTTTCTGCAGTCTAACGTAAGTTGTGGTTTGATTTTTCTGTTGCTTGCATGGAGGGAATAAATAATATCCACTTTATTCTTTGTAGATGATAACTTCAGTGTTCCTTCTATCCGGGAACAAAGAGTATCAAGAAAATAAAACTTCTTTTACTTCAGAAAAATGACCAGTTAGAAATATTTTCTATTTCTAGCACACACATGGGAACAGATCTTAAATAAAACACCTAGAGCACACATAGCCTTGAAAGAATCTTTTTCTTTCTTTGATAATGTTTAAAAATATAACCAGTTGTTTTGCTGTGTGTTAACTGTACTGAAATGTCTGAAGCTTATTTGTACATGTGCATGGTACTTAAGTGACAAAAACAGTATTCTCATATCCTGCACACAAAGACCCCAATGGTACAAGCAGGCTTAAAGTGTGTGAATGATTAGGTAATTGTCAATTTCACCGAAGCCTCTCTGAAATCAGGTTGCTCTGTGCTACTGGGATCAGAGTTTAGCAAGGGATCAGAACTGGGATAGTTGAGTTCTTGCCTCCTGGAGTCTTACGATCAGATCTGAGGGGTTTTTGTGTTAATCTCTGTCCTCCTTGATGTGTAAAACTGGAAAAAAAAAAAACCAAAACACATAATTAGCATAACCCAGTCTGAGTCTGCAGACAGGCTGAAATAATTATAGGTGTCTTTTACCCCGCCATTAATTTTTAATTTTGTGGCTCAGTCTGTGTTGCGGTATATAGTTACTATGTGGGTTGCTGGATTTTTGGATTGCCTTAATTCAACCAAAGCAATAATGCATTTTTTAATAAAGTAGGTGAGAAAAGAAGAAAAGCTGAATCTGGCAGCAGTAAGATTGTAGAGCTACTTGTTGTGTGCCTGCTAGAAATGTATTTAATTATTTACATTTTAATATACTGCTGTGCTTCTTAAGGAGGACAGTGCCATGGTCATCATTCAGGTGCTGTAGGTAAAGATATCATGTGAAGGAAGGAATAGTGGAACACAGACATGAAGATAATCAGAAAAGAAAGTTTGTATTACGGTTAGAGGGAAGAGAAGTATATCTCTGAAAAGAGTGAGAGTAGAAAGGGAAACTAAGTTTTTGGAATTTCTTACTAAACTCATGGTGAAATATTAACATTGCATTGACTGTGATTCGGTTTAGAATCGCCTAAATCCATGTCATATATTTTCCTAATCATTAAAATTAAGTTCAAAAGAAGTGGCAGTGTATGTTTTAATATATATTTGAAAATAATTTATTAAAAGCAGAGAGATGGTGTTTCATGATGTCATAGACTTTAGACTTCATGAAACTATTTTTGTTACAATTGTGGACTTTTCCAAGAAATTATTATACAGTTAATTGTTTCATTTACTGCCACTAAAATCAAGGTTTAACACCAGCAGAACCAGAGAGGCATCTAGGAGAGTGTCGTGACTGAGGCTGGATGGCAGTGTCACTGACTGAGCTAAGTAGCCGACAACTTCACAGACAGCAGGAGCAGATTTCAGTTCTGTCTCACATCTTGTTCTTGGCTGGTTTCTTGTGTATAAGATGCTAGGAAAACATATCCTTAGGTCTGGTGTTAAGTTGGCTTTCTTTCTTTTTTTTTGTTATGAGTGAGCTCTTGAATATTGAAAACTCCTCTAGCAATGCTGAGGAAAAGTGGTAATAGTAAACAAACATCTGATACTTTAAGTTCTTCTGCCTGCTTTCAGAGGTTCCATCTAGTTTCGCACTGATTTCTAATGCAGTGATGCAACCAGAACAGCCTGCTGATTCAGCATTGATATAAAAATACCAGTCTCAGACTGTCCTGAGACACCTTGGATTTCCAGCTGTTATGTTAGGAAAGCTAAATGATATATGTCTCTCTCTTATCTTGGTAAAGGTGCTCTCTTCTCCAAGGAGCTTCCAGAATAAAAATGTATTAGAGCTCTTACAGAGAACATGTTATCACAGTTTTGTTAATGTAAGTTTGTCATCTGTTACAAAGTTAAATTAAGAGACAATTAATATGAAGGGTACAGAATCCAGTATCTTCAGATGCTTCAAATTTTTCTTCTGTGAATAAATTTTCTTCCATTTTTCAGATTCCTTTGAGAATTTAGTTGTAAGTGTGAAAATCTTTATCAAATATTTTAAATTTTTTTTGCCTATGAAGAATGGAATGTAACAGCAGTGATTAGTGCTTTTTTATCTTTATTGCTCGCATGGTTGTATACATTTTTCATCGGATTATGTACAGTGGAGTAAATGGCATGTTTGGAAAACTTTGCACCGAAATACTTTTGGACTATTTTTTTTTCTTTCTGACTGCTCTCTTTATTAGAATTATTTGGAAATTTATTCTTTACTAGGTCTCCGATTCTTGCTCTAATATTATCCCACTGCTTCTGTGCCTTTTTCTATTCTATAATCTAAGTATAGTCTTTTCCTTTGTGCCAGGTTCCATTCTCCCTGCAGTTGCCTGTTATACATCTGGTAACTTCAAGATTCATTCAGTGCTCTTTTATCTTGGAGATTTCCCCCCCCAATCCACCTCTACCCCCCATCTCTGGCTATTTTTGGTCAGTTTTTTAATAAAACCAGATAAACCAAAACAACTCTAGAGAACTAAAAAGATGTTAGTCTGTGCCAATATTAAAAACAACAAAAGTGAGAAATTGAAGTCTGTTTAGCTTGATATCAGTTCTGAGAAAAACAGCAGGAAAACTGTTAGAGGATTGAATTGAGGATTAAAGGATGTAAATATAGCTAAAAGCAACCGATGTTGCTTTGACAGAGACAGTTTTATGAAACTTGATTTTTGTCTTTTGAATATACTAAGCTTGCCTTAAAAATCCAGCCATCACAGTGCGCCTTCCTTCTCAATTTCTGTCTTCTGTAGTCACCAGTCCTTTTCCTTGTACTGCATTCTGGCTAACAAAAATTAAAAATTAATATTGCCTCACAGGGTTTGCTTTATCAAATGGACACGTATCCTCTTCTCCAAACTACTTAACATTGAAGAAGTATATTTCCCACACCCATCCTCCCCCAGATTTTGAAAGTGAAACAGTCCCAATGAGTCAATGTAATTGTCCTTTGCCTCCTGAGATGAACTCTTGCAGCGTGCACGTGCTGGCTTGAACATCTTGCTCATATATATGCTGATATATAATAACATCCTTCTGAGAGGAGCAAAGCATCTAGAAGTATGTTCACTAAATCTGAAGAATAAGTTTGCTTAACATACTTTTTTTAAAAAGTTTATGCCCTAAGCCTGAATATGTTCTAGACTTTCTAGAAAAAGTTCAGAAATAATTTATATGCTTATCCATCAAAATCTCTAGTACTTTGTTTTCTGTCTGACTCTTAGCTTTGAAAAAGAGGTTTTGAGTTTGTTGTGGTGGGGGGAGGAGTGGAAAAAAATTAAGGCATAAGGGAAGCAGAAATCAAGTTACAGAGACAGAAGCTTTAAGAGCAGTGAACTGCTTAATAAATCTAAATGAAACAGGAATACGAGTCACAATGACTATTTCATATGTCAGAAAAATGAAGAAGAGCTTTTTACAGATAAAATCTTGCAAGATGGGAGCCCGAAACGCTTGGGCTGAAGGGGTGAGCAAATGAAGACTCTTTGAATCAGACCATTTCACTGTCACTTAGTTACAGATAGCTGGATAGAGTTGCAAATGCAAAACTCTCAATTGGCTTGAGTAGCGTGGATAAGTAGTATTATAGGTTTATTGTTTAGAAGAAGACCTCTGAAAAAGTTTCTTGAATGAATTAGTCATAGAACTTTTTTCCTTGTTTGAGTAGCTTTTTTCCCCTGTTCTTCTTTCTTTGTGTGTGGCTAAAATGTCTCAATCTAGGGCTGCTGCAAATGGCGGTGCCACAGTTTGGTCTGCAGTATGGTGAAGAAGTGAAATATCCTCAACCAACAAAAGTATTAGTTCTCTGGACAGTATAGTAAACTATTTTTTTGTTGTAATCACCTTTTCAGTCCTATTGGAAGGGCAATTTATAAGTGCATGTCGTTTTCCCCAAGCATAAAGCTGTATTTAGAAAACAGCTCAGCTTTCCCTCAGCCCCCAGTTCTTAAATACTTACATTTTTATACAACAAAAGAAAATTAGTATACCCAAGGTTTATGTTCAACTACATTTGGATAGTTAAGTACAACTTAGAACAGTAAAAGATAAGATTTTAATATCACATTTAATTAAGTAAAATTACTTTTCAAGGGATCAAATAGTAGGAAAAAAGGTAAATTTACAAAAATATGTTTCACTTTAAGGATAATCTATTAAATTAAGAAAACAGACTTTTGCTTCTGTCCCGTACTAAAATATTTTTAGCATGTGTGCTTTATTTAGCAGTTCTAAAGACATTAAGGAATAGTAGTAGTTTATATTAGTCTCTAAATTTTGTAAACCATTGCTGAATTGTTTTGATTCCAAAGGAAGAAATTGTATGTTTTATTATTTTTAGTCTTTTGTTTCCAATAGAACTTTGTGCTGTCTTAGGCACAATAGAGATGCCACTTGAGAAATTCATCATTAGCAGTTTTGCTTTTATTTTTCAAAAAAACCTGGAGATACCAGCTAAGTCAACCATGTTGTCTTTTCCTGTTAGTGAACTGACACAGAGGTCCTGTAGCAGCTGTTTATGCAAAAATCGCACATCTTCAGAAGTAATTTTAAACTATTTATGATTTTCTTTTATCCTTCTATATTACTTTGCCCAGTAAAGCAATTGCTTTTAATATACTTTATCACCTTTTATGACATTTGGACCTGTCGTCATTTTATAATCTATTGTGTCCACAGATTGTCACAGCATTTGACCTACTAGCCAATATTCTGTATTTCATGTTCCACCAGTGTCTAGGGGATCCTAGTGGAAGCTACACATAAACCAGCAGTTCTTTTATTCTTGTTTTATGGCAGCCACCAGAATCGTAACTTGGAAGTCTATAGCTGTACTTTCTCTTTTAAGCTACTTTCCGTTTATGTTTGCACTGTATTTGAGAGTATCCACATGCAGCTTGTTGGATAATGCTTTTTTCTTCTGATAGCATCTGTATAGGTGGCCTCTGAGTCCCTGGTCACCTTTGCATCTGCCCCACTCAATAGGAGGTGTAGAGTACACCCTTTCTTTTCATTCTTTTTAACTGCTTGGCTGGGCCAGATCTTTTCTCTCCATCATTCCTTATCAAAATATGACATGATTCTTGCATATTTGTCTAGATTTTTCCTTAGGTCTTCTGCCATTTGGAAGACCTTAATTTTATGATTCTTTGGGTGTTCACTACAGGACTCACCACTTAGGTTTTCCCAGCCTTCTTTAGAGGGCACTCAAGATTTTTCAGGGTGTGTAACTTTTTCTTTTTTCCCCCTGCACCAGTCACCTCTCTTAAGCAACTTTTGCTGATACAGAGGTCTCCCTTGTATTTGTTCTAGAATTTTAGATCCTTCTCCTCCACCCATCTCATCCTCAAGAAATGGTATCCGAGAGAAAGTGGTTGTGGATCCCAGTATTTGTTAAAGGAAAGTTCAGCTGGAACTGGTAAGACAAAATGCAAATCCAAGCACCTGCATCTTCCTGAGATTTCTGTTCAGGGCTTGACTTTTGAGTAACCTCAGTGGCTGGACCAAAGGTCTCACAGAAGCATTAAAGGTTCTGCAGAAGCTTTGCTATGCCTTCAGTTCTTACATCAGCATCTTAGAAACTCAGTTTCTAGCTATCCTGGTGAACTTGCTCAAGTAGTTCCTCCTGTAGCAGAACACTTTGCCATCTCAAGTACATCTGAGCATCCGGTACCATGTTGTTGTAACACTTGGTGAAGTGGAAACACTGTTCCTTACCAAAGAGGCAGATTTTGTATCGAAGGAAAGCTTTCCATTGATGCCAGTTGAACCCATCCCACATCAAGCTCTGACTTGCAATAGGGTTTTGTTTGTGTTAACAGAGTTGCTGAAAAGGCTAAATAGAAAACTGCAATTTTGCAAAGTTTCGTAATATCTGGGAATAGGTTCTTACCCTTTTTCATGTATTTTAGTCTTTAAAGATAAATCCTTAAAAGTTAGGAAACAGCAAATGTTTTTCCCAGGAAAAACATTTTTCTTCATTTAGGTCTGCTAAGTGAGAAAGTGATATTCCGTTCTGTTTGCAGATTGCACTGTACTGAATATCCATGAAGAGCAAAGATATAAGGTCACATGTGTGACCTTTATAGGTGACCTATGCTCCATGTCCATCGTTTCAACATTGATCTTCCAGGAGATTTAATGAATTGCTAAATCCAACATTCAGGCAGTGCCTTTCTTCTGCCCTTATTACAGCTGCGGCAGCAATTCCTAGAGGTTCTCAGTGTGACGGTAGTTATTGCTGCCTGGGCATCCAACCTCACAATGTGAGTTGTTTTGGCAAGAAACCATATTTTTGCAAAGTCTACAAATGAGAAAAAGATTATAAGTTGTTTGGCTTGTTTTTGTTGTTTAAAAAAAAAAAATCTCAATAAAACTTGAACAGAAGCTCTGGAAACAAGACATTTCTGCAGCCTGATGGCTGACTTAAGAATGTCAGAGACCTGTAAGAATGGAAACCTGAGAATGTTTTGAGAAGAAGTAACATGTGAATCTTCTGCAGAAGAAGCTGTAAGATTCCTGCATCTTTTATAAGATCAGCTTTTTGCACCTGTATTATAGAAGTTAAAAACGCACATCCATGCTCGTCCACCAACTCCTAGGAAGTACTGAATTGCAAAACCCTTCAAGACAATGCTACTTACTGGAAGAAGCACATTTCCCATAAGCAAAAAAAACCAGCATTTGCACTGAGGAAGGAAGTATTGATCATAGTTATGCAAGCAGCTTCCTTTTTATTAGGTATGTGCTTTTATGGATAAGTAGTACTTTAATCTGACCATGTACTACAGCAGTGGTCTATTTATGTATTCACTGTTAATCTTACTTTAATTTACATGAGATAAAATTTCTTAACTCTAGTTGCAGTTACTTCTAAATGATGTTTTGTGCTTGGAAGTAGAATGAGACTGTATTGTCTGTAGAATTTGGTTTTATTTGCATTCTTAGCAAGCAAGCTGGTGTTTGAACTCTTCCAATTTGTAATGAACTGGTAGACATGCCTTTCTGTTACACATTTTTGTTTTGAATTGTCAGTCTAAGAATTAGTCTATAACTTGATCACACTGAACATTGCTCTCCCTCCTCCTTTCAAGACTTCTCACTCTATTTTGTTCCATTTCTTGTGCTTAATCAGCTATTAACTTGTTTGGAAATGGAACAGGTGATTTAGTTCAGAATAATTTCTGACTTGAACAGGTGAGTTTTTGTTTCTATCACAGAGACCGATACTGTAATTGACAGTCGTGTTAAAACTCACAACTGTACAGATGCCCAGGGAAACCCATATACATCATAAAGCAACAGAATTATCACTCGGATGTTTGCATTTCAGAAGGGAAGTAGATGTGAGAGTTTCCAAGCAGTTCCCAACAGTACTCACAGCAGATGATATTAACATTATAAAGGTTATATGACAAGAGTTCTAAGTTGTGTTTCCTCTGCAAAACAGCAGGAAATATGTTGGACTTCAAAAGCCACAAACTGCTGATTTGTTTTCCTTCTTAAATTATTTAATATTTAAAAAGTGGAACTGACAGTTGCAAACTGATTTAAAATAAAAATAGTCTCTCGCTACTCTTCCTTGAAACGTCATTGGCGGAATTTCAAGAATATTATTTTTAGAAAGTGTTACACTTCTTGCATACGTGATTCCCATTACATGAAAAAAGTCATATAAATTTTGAATGGAGTTGTTTGGTTTCAGAAATACTGGGATTCTGGAGCAATCTTTTGGCCTCATTTTTAAATTTGGTGCATAATGAAATAAATTCATAAAATAAATGATCATCTAATGGTTTGCCTTTTTTGGGGGAAGGTCATATTTGCCCTTTCTGAACAGTTTGCTTTCCGGCCTCTCTCATATGAAAACAGCATGAAATAGTTCCCAAACAGAGTCTTGGTCAATTTATCCTTCCTAAACTCTTGCAGAAATACCCAAGAGGGTGGTCAGACACTGGAACCAGCTTCCTAGAGAGGTGGTCGATGCCCCAAGCCTGTCCATGTTTAAGAGGCATTTGGACAATACCTTCAATAATACACTTTAGCTTTTGGTCAGCCCTGAAGGGGTCAGATAGTTGGACTAGATGATCCTTGTAGGCCCCTTCCAACTGAAATATTCTATTTTAATCAGAGGCCGTGAGAAAGGTGTTTAATACCACAAATGGCATGGAAAAGCTAAACATTGAATAATTTTTTACTTTTTTCTTGCAAAGAAGAAAGAGTGTACATCAAATTACACAATCAGATAAATTACAACATGTGGTTTGGGACAGAAGATTGGTAGGCTGTTTTGCTTTTTTTTGTTCTGGGGTTTTTGTATTTGCTTATGTTGAGTTTCATGGCTTAATTTGAGGGAAATATCATTCAGGAGTAAGAAAGTTTGGAGTTACAGGAATGCTGAAGTTAGTGAATTACTTTAAAAAAACTATTATTTGCAAATGATTTTTTGACCTGAAGTCCTTAGGAGTTGTGTTTTATTTGTAAGAAGATCAGATATTTTAATTCCTCATTTAAAAAGTAGTGAAATAAGAAAAGAAATCGTTCTTATAATACCGGATTACTAAGAGTTGTATAACATCTTAAGTAATACCTTATATTTGGTTTTGAAATGTGTATTATATTATGAAGGGTTAGGCTGATAGCCTAAGGAAAGAGTAACTGAGGTACCTAGTGGTAAAAAATGAAGACAACTTCAACAGAGGAAAACATAAGCTGGTATGGCAAAACATGAGAAAAATGCAAGGTTGGGCTGGTTTATATTGTGTTTTATTTCATGTAGTGATGAATTCAAAAGGGTCTGTGCATACATCAGTGCACTTGAAAAGTCAGTGCACTTGACCAGTGGCCGTACTACGGGTTCCTTGGCACTACTTTTTTGTGATGGTTCTCTTTTCCTGTGTTCATCTGGGAAACAGACCAGTTGATATAACATTAGTCAAAAGATCAAATCAAGACTTTTAGTCAAATGAACTCTCTGGATTCTAATCAGCCTTGGAATGATGGTAATCTACTTGATGTGAATGCTATTTTTACACCTTTTTCTCTCGCTTAGCATCTGTTTGCTGTTTCCTAATGCTAAGAATATGTAAAAGATGCACAAAAAACAGTTCCCCTTTCAAAGTATATTTAAAAGCTAGAAAGTCACCTTTTGTAATATTTAAATGTTCCCTGTGTATAAAGTTTACTATACTCATGGAAAAATGCACTGTTATTTTGAGTATATATTTGTAAAAATATCCAGAATTTTAGAAAGGAATTCTTACTTAGGGTCACACTACCTTTGATTTGTTGTTAAGTGAAACCCCTGGAGAATGAGAACAGGAAGAACTTCCATATTAGTCACATAATTCACACAGAAGTGATGCAGAACTTCTGAGCATGTGGAAATGATCCTGTAATAAATGTTATATGCAACTTCCACAGTTCTTCTGCCATCTATTCAGGTTTATTATTGATCTCCAAAATAAAATACTATGAGCTTTCCAAGGGAAAGGATTGTTTTCATTACTGACTTGCTTAATCATACGCTGAACTTGTAGGCTAAAACTCTCCAGTCCGTATGTCTGGAGATTTAGGAAAATCCTAGCTGAACTTCTTGTATTAGATTCCAACAAGGAAAAAAAAGACGGACTGTGATAAAATCTCCACAGGAATGCAGTGTATGTTTCAGGAATGCTTTTCTCTAGTCTCAGTGCTTCAGACTTAATTTTGGTTTGATCCTCAAAATAAATATCCCTCTCCTCCCTCCCCCCGCCTCAGCCTTTTCATTCACTAGTACTAAATTATTTTTCCAAGGTGCTTGTTCTTATTTTCCTAGCCGTTATGCCTTGTGCCTAATGAACTCTTTTGATCCTACCATCAAAACAGCTTTTCTGAGGCTACCAAACCCTTCTCTCTTTTCATCTGTTTAATAACACAAGTAAATGAACCAAGATAATTAGGTTTTAAATAAAAATTGTTATTTACAAGTATTATGTTTGATTTCTTCTTCTTCGTCATCCTTTTCCTTTATGCAGTTTTGGTGACGTAAAGAGAAAATAATGATATAAAAGAAAAAAATGGGGATAAAGCACACATACGCACATAAAAAAACCTCAAACACATAGTGAAAGTATTTGTTTTGAAGAACTTAAAAAATTGAAATGAAAAATTAGGCCATTTGTATTACTGAAGCAGTTACCTTCATCAATCTGTAAAGTTGATGAACATCATCTTGTTTCTGGTCCTGTATATACACTTCTTACCCTTGCTCAGTTGAAATTACTGTTCCTACTAGCTTGCTTTTTTTTTTTTTTTTTTTTTTTTTCTTTTTTAACATGAGGAACTGTAGAGGATTCTTTTTTCTAGCCAGGTTGTTTCTGTATTTTCAAAATTTTGGTACAGCTGACTTGTACTTGGGACTCTGGGTTTCTTTCGGGCCATCCCACCACTTTCAGTGCTCCATGAAGTGTCTCTCTTGCATGACTGTTTGATTCTCCTGTTTTGTTTTGTTTTCTTTCTGGGCACTGTTATTATTGGACATTGTACTCTCTTACAGGACTGTTCTGTGTTAAAAAGACATGTTCTTCCTTCCTGACTTGTGTTATGGTGTAGCTTCCTAGGGGATTTATTTTCTTAGAGCCTTTGCCGATAAGGCGTGTGAGGGGGAGATCTTGAGTTCCAAATTCTTGGTACCTCAGCTATTGACCTCCTTTTAATCATGGAACTTTTGGATGCCACCATGCTACTTGATGTCGCAGTAGTGTCGCTGCAGGCTGTGTAGAGAAGACAGTGTATAAAGTTGTCTTCTCTCTGGGAAGGTTTCCTTATAGTAACTTCACTGTGCCTGTTTTCCTTTCGGCAAGTTATGGTGAGAGAGAACAACTCAGAGGCAACATTGTGCCTTACTGATCAGCAGACTGAACCGTTAAATTTTGTAGAAATTACTTTGAGAGGGACCGTGGCCACTATCAACAGGCTTATCACAATCTGACCTATTAAACTTCTTCAAACCTAATGTTTAATACTAAGGCTAAGGTGCTCACGCCCTGCAGCTGGAGAGCTGCCTGGGATAGAGCACAGAGCTGGGCTACAACTTCTCTCTGTCCATCTGCTCCAAGAGGCACTTCAGAAAAACCTAGTACTATAAAGCTCATTTTGCTCTCTTACTAAGAACAGGATCACTTATTCCAGGTTTCCAGATGTTGTTGTTTTGGCAGTGCAACAGCCATGCTCAGCTACCAGAATTCCTTCTTTTTTTCTCCTGAAAGACTTCTGTCTCCAAAACAATGTTTTCCATGCTAATAGCCTGGATGATGGTCAAAGGTTTTCCTAGCAGAGGTGGCTGAAAAGAATGCAGACTATTTAAAAGTCCATCTGAGACCAGTTGCTGCTTTGACATTTTTCCTATGCATGGATTATTTTTTAACCAAATGGGAAGTCAATTTATAAAATGTTGGAGGGTGGGGTTTTGTTTGCTTACACCGTGAATGGCTATGTGAAGCTTTGATGACTCTGAATGGGAGGGAGTCATTTCTGCAGAAAGGAACTGGCTCCTACCGGTCTTTTAAACATCTTTTTCAGCCCTTCTTCTGGAAGGTTGTCCTATCTTAAGTTATTTAATCTGGTAATTGAATTTTTTTTGTGTGTGTTTGGTGTTGTAGATTTTTGTTCTTTTTTTAAAGCAGTTGACTGGGGAGAAAGTGAGAGGGGAAAGGTACAAGTTATTAGTATAATCATTTAATACTTTTCTGCAACTCATCAACGGTAATGAATGTGTGGCAAAGAATAAAGAAGATACAGGCATGTCTGAAAAAGCTGGTTGTGAAGGCAATAAAAATAATAGTGGTAATTTCAGCTCATGAGACTTGGAAAATCAAGGTCCACAACTGTATTTCCATCATGTGTGCAATTTTCTCTGTGAAGGACATGAATTTTCAGGAAGTTTGATTCTACCTATTTTTCCAGAGGTTTTCTGGATATTGTATATAGGGTGATTGAAGTGAAACCTAGTATTTTTATCTAGGCTTTTAATACTCTTTTTAGATTGTGTCTGTACTTTTTTTTTATATATGTTTTAAGATTTTTTTTTCTCCTTCTTTAGTATTACATAGGCTCTTATTTCTGGGTTTCATTCTTCTTACAAGAGAAAAGCATCTTCCAAAGCAATGTATGCTAGATGGGCTAAGTTGTAAATTCCTTGAACCTGACAGTGCTAATTGTTGGGGTTTTGTCACAAACCCTCTGGATTTTTGATCCCTCATAGTAAAAGCCATAATGTTTTTTTCATTCTACATCTCTGAAGGCGAAGGGCATACAGTAAAGAATTAGATTCCCCTTTTTTTATATTTACAAATACGTTGAGAAGAAAGTGGCAAAAGCAAATGTATGATAAATAAAACTTTGGTTTCTGTACTCATATTTTTTTGTTAGTTTAATTCATTATCCTTTACTGCTACAGTAAGCAGAATATTAATTTAAAAATCCTTGAAATGTTTTAAAACCATCACTATACTGTAATATATCTGCGCACATAGAGTTAAATTTCTTCACTTTATTGTGACATATTTAATGTTATTTGTGAAATGTGATATAGTACTGTTTTTTCAAGGACTCATCACTTTATAGTAGCACACTGCTATAATGCAATATTTTAATAAACCTTTTCAGATAGTATTATGAAGATTCTGTGAGATTCCTTGACTTGTATTCTTACAAATTTCCTTTTGAGTAATACCTTACAGTGGAGAATATAACCACATTATCTAACACTGAGCTTAAAGGGAGAGATATTAATCCTGTGTCTGTTAAGAGGTGGCTCTTCCTCGTTAATTGAACCCTGGTCTGAGATGTAGTGGCTGTTGGGCAATCAATAAGACATGCATGGAAGAGGAGAACCAAACTTCATGCTTTTTAAGCATGAAGAATAAGCAAATGCGCTAAGTTTTGATGATGCTTCTTACTAATGCATGGTTTAATGTGGGGATGGCCTTGGAATACTTAAAATATTTAAAATACTTATTAATAAGTAGAATTCTTATTTTTCGTTCTTTAACTCACAATTACAGGTTCTCCTGCTGAGCTCTTTTTTTTCCTTTTGAAATCCATGTGTATTTGTTGTATCCTAAAGTAATCTACAAATTTTTTTGCAAAAAAATCTGTGTTTTCCAACTGAAAAATTGAAGTGCTACTCCATGAAGTTTCTCAGTTATGGTATTTGCATATTTCTCTTTGTTCTTTTTTTTTGTCTTGCATGTTCTTGAATTATTGCTGCTTATCCCTCTGATGTGCCCATTGTTCAGGGCAAGAACTCTGTTAAACGTAAACTCATCAAAAGTCTTAAATATTTGACTTTTAAACTATTATGTTAATCATAAAGCAAAGAATCTGAAAATGAACATGACTGTTGTTCATCTACATTTTATGTCTTCCAGTTCTTCAGGCTGTTTTCTTAAATAAGCAAATAAATACTACATACATGGAGAAAATATTCTTTTTAGAATGATCCAATCTCTAAAATTAACCACAGTATTTAATATACCTAGCCTCCCACATTATTTGGCATCTCATGTAATTGGTTACCCCTCCAAAAACTGAGGGCAGCACCATCAAAAAAAAAAAAAGAACCTGCAGTTATTTTCTTTTGGTTAGATTTAATGATTCCTCATGGTCTTCCTTTCTCTTTAATCATTCCTTGCATAAAACTGGCTATAATACGGTTTCCTAATGAGAGAACACTCTTCTGATGAATGGGTACAGTAACTGCTTGTTGGTGTTTCACCTATTTTGATTTTTCAGTGAGAATTGGAGGAGAAGCCTAATTTTGCAAGGCTGGAGAATACAATTATTTTCAAACAGTCTGGAACTACAGTTTTCTATGTGTTGACATACAGGACTAGAGAAGTGTTGGCGTTGCACAGTACCACCTTCTTGTTTGCTTGACCAGCAAATGGTTTGGATGGTTCAAAAAAACCAGCTTCAGGATGATAAACTGTCTTACTTGTTGGGTTAATAAAAGACGATTGTAATATATGAATATGCTAATGCTGCAAGTTGTGGTCCATTTTCCTCTTGCTTATTCTTTCCCCTTATATGTGGCTTCATTATTTATGGGGTTTTCCTTACTGTGCTTTGGTTTCAGATGCGAGTGTCTCTCTGGTTTATGTGGTTTACCCATGTGCGAGGCAGGCTCCGTTCCCCAGATAGTCTCGCGTGGAGATGGAACACCTGGCAAGTGCTGTGATGTCTTTGAATGTGTCAATGGTACGTGACGCTTTCTCTTGTACCTGGAGAGGAGGATTTTATCTGTGGGAGATGCTGGGCATTTGGATATTTTTACCATGTTATCAAGATAGAAATAATTTTCTTGAGGTTCATTCAGTAAGAGGGAACTGGAAGTTCTGCTGAAGGTAAAGTGGGAAACCATGTCATTTGTAAGTTGTCATGTTTCTTTGATTTCTAAAACACTTTTCCCTGTGACCCAGGGAATTATAGTTTTAGCAAAGCTCCCTCACTGCATGGTTTTCCAGGTACTCCTTTGCCAATAGCAAATACTAGAGTACCTTTAGAAGTGAATTTTTTTGTAAGAACTGCAACTGCTTGTTGCAGTACCTGTTTAGACTATGGGGTTCACTTTAACATTTTGGAAGTAATTTTTAGCATGATTGTACAACCTTTGAAAATTTTAAGTCAGTGTAAGAACAGAATGGTTTGCGTTCTTTGCTTCCCGATGTAAATGTTTCAGAAATGTTTAAAAGCCTTGAATTTGATATGCAAGTGACTGTATCTCAGGACTGCTCTATGCTGTATTTATAGAATTGCATATATGCTCTACATGAGGAATTGGGAAGAGACTTAGATATTTGACTGTTGGTAGACAGAAGAGGTAAAATGCTCTGGAAGAATGGCAAGTTCAGATAATTTCTGAGCATAAAAAGTTATATATTGCTGTGGTATTTACTAATTAATATTTATTCAGCAATTTTTAATCTTATTTAGTGGTGCATATATAATATGTTTGAAATGGCTTTTATTTTATATTCTTCATTGCATATGCATGTGAACATACATACAGAGACATTTCCCTAGAATACCTGTGATATTTACATGTAGTAATATTTTCAATACTCAAATGCTGATTGAAAAATAATATTTAGTACATATGATGGGACATTATATATAAAAATTAGCTTCTTTAATATGAATAAAAGAACTTGCATCAGGAAGAATCACAGATTCTTTAGCAGTCAGATTAATTCTTCACTAGGTACTGTAGAATTAAATGCAACTTACCTAATTTTTGTTTATATATGCTTGTAATACTGAAGTAATATTCATCTTTCTTTGGTTCATATTTGTGTCATTCTGTTAAAGTACCATTTCTGAATTTGATTTGTGCCAGAGTTAGGTTAATGGTTAGATGTGATGATCTTGAGGGTCTCCTCCAATTGAAATGATTCTGTGATTTAACTGTGTGGCACACCTCAATACAGTGTTTGATTCAGGATTTACTTTAGTACTTTGAGCAAGAAATGTGAAGCCAATTTCTGATATGATGTTTTTGCTGGTGTGAGACAGTCTCAAAGGTACAAACCACTTTGCTAACATTCCTGTTTATCTTCATTCCACAAGTTATTTGTGGGTACCACTATCAGAATTGTTGCAGTATATATCATGTCAGGTGTTAGATGGAGCTGTGGAAATTGCACACTTTTGTTATCCCTACTCATTTTCATATCCTATTTCCAAGGAGGAGTTACTTTCATTTTTCATAGTAAACAGTGAATTAGGACTGTCTTAGCACTGTTGCCACGTGCATCATTCCCTTATTAATTACTGTAACTTAGTTCGAAGATTCAACCTGCTTTTGGGTTGGGATTTCTTTTTGCCTCTCAGGTTTTCCTACTTCTAATCTTCAGCTTAGTAGCCTATGAAGACAGAGTAAATTGGAAGAAAAAATTGGAATTTTTGAAGGGAAGTTGATGCCAGGGACGGAGACAGAAAGGCCAGATAGAAAAGGAAGAGATAATATTTCGGTTTATGTCCTTAAAACATCTGTATTAAAATATTACAGGCAAGTATGAAAAATATATTTTAATAAGTTCCTCTTTGAAAAAAAAATCTGAGAAACCTGATGAGGAAAGTTAAATACTTGTGTGTTTTTTTTAAAGAAAGGGCGTTTGTCTTTATTCTGCTTAATGCTACAATCCAATTATGTGGCTTGAGTGGGCTTTAAGTATATTTAGAAGTGAGAAACTTCCATGTCCAGTTACTAATGATGCTTTAATTTGGAAAGAGGAAATAGTTATAAGCCTGGAGATAAATATCTTTATCAACAAGCTGGGAGCAACTGTGAAGCTACTTATGAGAAGTTCTGTGTGTGACATTTGGATTGTGTGGCAAATCATTTGTAAAGAGGGCAGACTATTCATAGAACTTGATCTCCATTGCTTTATAAGTCGGATTTTTTCAAGTGCATTTTAGGATGGTTTGCTGGTTCTTGTATCAGGAACAAATACTGCAAGTCACACCTCTAAAACCTCTGAATTTGTAGACAAATAGTTTTGACAAGAACTGAAAAGATGAATGTCTCGTACGATGACAAACTGGTAAAAAATTTTATATATATATATATATATATATATATATATATATAATTTTATATATGTATAATCCCTACCATTACTTCTGTCAGTTTAAAATAATGAGGAGCAGAGGAATCTTGTTTGTGAGACTGATAGCTGGATATAATATTTGGTTTTGGTTTTTGGAAGGATCCTGAAATAGTAACAACTACAGAAGAGATATGGTACATATCAGTGGCAGATGGAGGAAATATCTTACAGTGATAGATCAGTTTCTTCACTTCCTTAAAAAAAATGCCATCAAAGTAATAAGAGCCAAATCTGCAAGATTTAGGACATGCTGTTCTCAGCAGTGAGAGCAGTTAGCTGTTGGCGCAAGCTGCCAGCAAGATGCTGAATTCCTTATCTTAATTCTTTCCAGTTAGGATTAGATGCCTCTTTTTAAAGGGTGTGTTTTAATCAAATGCAAGTTAATTGGTTTATAGATGGTAAGTGGGGAAGTTGTGTAATCAGTGTTACCAATGAGTTCCATTACTTCTGTGTTTGAAAACCTCTGAAAACAGGATGGAATAAAAAAGGGCACGTGCACAATCACATTAGTGTAGTTTTCCTTCTCTTATAACGTCTATTTAATATTATAATTAAATAATTCTAGGGGTGTGGGGGAGGGGGCAGCAAGAAAAAAGCAGTCAGGAGTAACACTGATCATCTGAGTTACCTGAAAATAAGTGTGTGTAGACTGCAAAAAAATCCCATTTGTGTGTTGTGGGATAACTACATTGTGTATTTTGGTAGCACTAATGATCTGCAGAGTGTGAATGCAAGCCTGCCTTCTGCAATATCAATTGCAAGTATGTGCTAATGGAATAGATGCAGAGTTGCATGTTCAGAGGGAGTGCGGGGAGGCTGCCTTTGCTGTGGATGAGAGAGAGTGGCTCTTGTTGCAGAACAGCATTGGCCATGTTGAGGGGGTAGTTAATGAATAAGGACGGCAAAATATGTCTTGTAGACTCTCTGCAGCATGTTCTCCTTGTTGTTTGTCAGCACTTTTTGGGACAGATCAGTCATTCTTTCACAAACATTTTTCCTGGATTTAATATAAAACTGATTTAGACGCTCTGTGATATACGTGTAGATTTTTTATGTGGTTATCTTTGTTATCAGTACGCACTGTCTCAAACAAGCTTTCGGTTAGTCTGTCTTAGAAAAGTATATTTATCTGTAGTGAGATAAACTTCTACAGGAGTCACTCTTTGCCAATAATGGAGTTGTTCATGTTTGATTATAAATACAGCACTAAGTCAATACACTAATCATTATTTTCATGCTTCAGATTTATATTGGGTCTATCCTTATTCTTTCCATCATATATAATCTGCCATTTCTCATAGTTAGTTATGTAATTACATAGACATCATTTATCACCAAAATAACATTCTTGCTTGGAAATGGTCCTGATATTTTGATTTAGTTGGAGCTTGTTGTTAAGTCCCTACTGTCTGTGGCTGTTCAATCTTTGTATAAGTTGAGCTTCTCTTTTGATTTTTTTCATACAGGAAATATTTTAGAAAGCGTTGAGAGCAACTTTGTCATTGGTGAGAAGAAAAAAAAAATATATTACAGAGACCTGATGCTCTTAATAGTTCTGTGCAATGTTTTAATCATCATGAACAGATGCAGAGGTCCAAGTATTTTATGTAAAACTGTTATATTATTATAACTGGAGACATAAATTTGTGCTTTTAAAAACATCACCGTGGTTTAGAGAATTTGTCATTACAATTCATGCACAGGTATTACAGTCATTAAAATGGAGTTCATGTCCCAAAGGTCAGTCCATTTTAAGGCACATGGTGATTAGTTCAGTTTGAAGGAAAACATTTTTGTAAATAAAATAATTCTGTATTGTTTACATGGTGGTAGGAATCAAGCCAAAGTTCCCTTTTGACTCAATGAAGTTCCTCTGTCATGATTTATCCAGTGCAAGTATTTGGGCCATCCCAGCGTGTACCTGCCTGGTCTTTGGGTGTCAAAATGATAGCTTGGACAGCAAGGATGGCCACAACTTTGTTGTTTCTTGCTCCTTTTTCCATGTTAGAAGAAAGGTCTTTAATTTGTAAATGAAACCTCACAACTCTCTGGAACTGTTGGTAAACACTGATTTACAAAGCAATACTGACACGATTTTGTCAGTTGTCTTTGCTTAGAAGATGGCTGGCTGGTTGTTTCTTCTAATCTCACTTTCTTGATGACCCTCAGGCCAAGCCCCAGGTCATTCATGTAACAAAATTTTAGCCTGAAGGAGACAATAACATGAATTGCTAAATTTAAATCTCTGGCTTTCATTAAATAGTATAACTAGAGGTATAGCTGACATAGCTCTATACATCCCTGCTTGTTGCACATGGGAATCGGAGACTAGTATAGTGGTGTTCAGTAGTGAAGTTTTCAGGGAAGAGCTAGATCCATAGTCAAATGTGCTCGTTCTTGAGAAGTGTGATGTTGATACCGAGAAAATAAGGCAACATGGGAAAACTATAGCAAATAATTTCATCTTCGTATATGAAACTGAAAATGAGGTTTTGCCTGTCACGTGGTTCCAGTGCATTGTAACAAAGTACATGTATCAATGAAAGAGTGTATATTGCTTTGTTTAAAGGTAGATTATTCCAATTGCCCTGAAATTTCTCTGCTTGCACTTACCTGAAAGCTGCCTCACATCTAGAGAACACTAGATAGTATTAATATATTATATAAATTTGGAGAAAATTGAGCAAGAGATTCGCAAGGTTCAGTCCTTCCCCAAATCCTGCGTTTTACAAAAGTTAATTCAAGGTTTCTCCTGATCTACCTAAAATATATTACTCACCAGGATTTTTATCTACTAAACCTTGTGTGCTGCTGTTTCTCACTGGAGAGCTCATAAAGAAATAAAATTGATTCAGCATTGAATTACAAGCATCAAGAAGTGAATCCAAAGAGATCGAAAGCTGCATGTGCAGCAAGAGTAGAAGTGTTTGGAAACAGGAGAGTATCCAAACTTGCCTGTTCTCTAGTTCGGTATTGATGCATGGGTTTCTTCAATCTAAGTTGTTCTAAAGCACATACTGACTGTGAGCTCTGCCTTAGAAATTTGAGAGAGCAATTTCCAAGCATCCTGCAGCTGCTTCCTTCTGTCAGTCAGGGCTTCCACTTCTCTGGAAGTTTACTTGAATACAACCACTACTTTAAAAGGGTCTCTGCTTTATGAGAGGTGGTAAATTGCCAGTGTGCAAGTGGTCCTCATTAATGTCTCCATGTGGTCCAAGATCGAGGGGACAACAGCTTCCCCTGGGACTTTAGACTGGGACCCTCCCTTTCTGTACTGCTGTTTCAGGCTGTACTGATCATCACATGGTGGTTTGGAAGAGAACTCTTAAATCAAGCCTTATTCACTTGATGTGATGCATAACCTGTGTTTTGTAACTGCTTCTGTAACTTTTGTCTTCATTTGAGAGGACACCACTCAGATAAATGAGGCATTTCTCTTTTTGCCTCCTGACTTTCTTCACACAGGCGGTACTGCAGTGGAGGAGAGGGAGATGAAAATTCCTCTTTAATCACAGTTTTTGTCACCTGTTGATGCACTTACTCCTCACAGGAATTGCAGTTCCTTTATTAAGCTCATGGTGTGGAAAAGGCTAAAGGTGATTCCACTGTTTCTAAAGTCCTCCTTTGGCTGTCCTCGGGGTTTTCTCTGTTAGGTCTTGAACCTCCTGCAGGATATCAAAAAGTAGCACTGCTTAATTTGCAGAAGGAAGTATGGACAGAAGTGGGGTAGCCTAGAGGAAAGCCTCAGAAACTAAAGGGAAATAAGAATCACCTATTTCTAAAGGGAGCATCAAGGAGTACTGAAGGGATTTGATGGGGACTATTGGGTCAACAGGAAAATCCTCACTAAAGAACAAAGAATGGAGTCCAAGAGAAACACCTCACAGATACCACCTAATTACTATGGGCATATATATGTATATAGTCCTTATCCTAAAAAAACATTACTGCATATTTCTCTCTGGGTATCCAAAACTACGGAATTTTGTAGTGGACTTTAAGTAGACACCTGCTTAAAAATATCAAGATGCAAAACGCAGCTTGTAAGGAGCAAAAGATAATAAACTATGTGGTAAAGTAATAAAAGGAAGATTAATATTAAAGGAAGATGATGCGAAAAGGTAGAGAGATTTAGTGGTTATGGGGTGGTGCTTTGGGTTTGTTTGGTTTTTCTTCAATCAGAGGAACAGTTTTCAAAAATCATGGCTAATAACCAGCCACAACAGTGTAAGAATGTGGTGTAGTATAGTGAAAAAGCAAGTCAGTCTGCCAAACAAAGTCAAATGTATTAGGTCTTCTGCAGCTGGATTATATTCACCATAGTCAAATTGGGAAAAGTACCTGGAACAATGCAAGTCATTACCAGCTACATTTAAAACAGGAGAGAAAAGGAAGATGCAGAAAACTGAAGACAAATGAAAAGGCTAGTCAACCAAAAATTCCTGTCAAAAATATGCATTCTGTAGATGCATATAAATAAATTTTTAAAATGTTAATAAAGAAAAGACAAGGGGTAGCAATTGTCAGGATCACAGCTAGATGTGAAATCCAACTCTAAGCTTTTACAGTGGTTCACTATGAGTGGGAGGGTTGACAAATGGGTAGTAGAGACTGAGTTTTGAATAACATAAGGACAAAGTCTAACTCGCTTATTTCGTTCATCTCAGTTAATGAAATACAAGATGGTAGGTGGGAACTGATGGTATGTCATGTACAAAGAATATTAGGTGCCAGATGGTACAGTTCTGTCTGGTTTTAAAAGCTTTAAAAAAAAAAAAAACTGCTAGTATTTACTTTGGTGAAGTAGTAATTTTTTTTTGCCAAAGTGAATTTTCTTAGTAAGTTAATGTCTTCAGTGATATTCTGACTCTCAGATATTTCTAGGTGCTTAAACTTGGATAAAGTTGTCAACACTTTGGAGGACAAGATTAGAATTAAATATTTTTCTCAAATAATGGAAGAAATGTTTAGATATGGTATAATGCCAAACCACAGCCTTGTGGGTTTTTTATTTCCTGCAGTTTTTAACTTCTGTCACACACTGGAGGCTCATCACAGATGCAGTGAATGATGGGCTATGCCAGTACCTTTTAGTGGTGCTGAGATTGTGTCAGATGCCTGTGCTCTGGTGGCATGCCTAGGGCTAAACTGATCACAACATGTATTTCTCCGTTATGAAGAGTATGGCTTGCTTCCAGGAATCACTTGGCAATTTTGTTGAGAAAATCTTTCCTTGTTTGGGGATTTATAGCACAGCCATGGCCCTTGGTGGCTCCAGCTCCTCCCTTGACTGTCCTCAGGGTTTTCTCTGTTAGGGCTTGAACCTCCTGCAGGATATCACAGAATCAAAGAGTGTTAGGGATTGGAAGGGACCTCAAAAGATCATCTAGTCCAATCCCCCTGTAGGACTACTTGATTTGCAGAAGGAGGTACAGACAGAAGTGGGATAGCTTAGAGGAAAGCCTCAGAAACAATCAAACACTGAAAAGCATGACTTGGTGAAGAAAAAAATAAAAATTGAAAGAAATGTGTGCATTTTATCTGTAAGAGAGGATGGAGGCAGGGACACCCAGGATGAGTCCTCTTAGCAACAGATTTTCACATTGGAGGAAGGTAAAAAAAAGTAGGACATGTACCTTAAAGATGGGAAGAATAATGAAACTTGGGAGACTTCTGTGAGTTTGCTGTTTCTGTCTAACCTGAATTACCCTTGCTGTGATTTGAGCTTAGTTACAGTAGTTAAATTGGAGAATTGTTTAATAGGCAGGTTGCAGTTTCTCCATTACTGATCATTTGAAAGAAAAGCCAGGTATATATCAGATAGAGGTGATTCTGTTGGGGAATCTTTCCCTGCTCTTTTTCCATGATGCAACCTCCACCCAATATGGTGACTTGGAAATAAGTCTTCTGTCTCTATGGGGAGCACCTCACTGTCTTTTTTACTTTGTGTAAGAAAGACACATATATCAACCTATGCAAGAGCTGTCTCCTGATGTTGCCTAAAGATTAGTGGGTTGGGATCTGCTGCTGAGACAGAGTGAAAATTTTAAGGCTCTTTTTGAAAGTCGGCACTGTATATAAATTGTGACATCTGGATATAATAGTGGTTTCTAATGTGATGCTGCGGAGTTGCTCTGCTAGAAACCTTACTATAAAAATCTGATTATTTCTATTTGGTTTTAAAGGTGATTTGCTGAATTTGATTTTCCTCAGCATCCTCAGTATCTTTTAATATCATTTATAGACCATAGGTGCCATTAAGCTTTGCAGATATGTATAAAAAAATGTATAAATGCATGCATAAATAATTGCATTGATTTACAAATAGTTACAGGTTTGTTTTAATTCCAGTCTCTCTCTTTCTGGATGACCTTTTTAGAAGATGCAGGACCAAAGGACTTGCAGAAGGATCCTGCAATTGTGTTAATAGGGAGTACACTGCACACAGTATCACCTGAAGAGTAAGAACCTAAGAACCCAATTTTTTTGTGGTTTTCTTTCTTTTTTTTCTACCTAGCTTGTTTCATACATTTGCAAGGAAACAAAAAGACACAGTATGTTGTCCTTTAACATTGTTATGGGCTAATTCCAATGAAATGTATCTTTGTCTTTTTAAACTCCCTATCAGCGCAGATTTTGAAAAACAGAAAGCTTTTCTGCATTTTGTTTATACGGACACAGGATTCAAGTTTATCAGTTTCCTTCCCTTTCATTTAATTGAAAGTTCATAGCACTTGAGTTTAATACAAATCCTTCTGTATGCCAGAGGAATGTCCAAAGTTCTGGTATCACGAGCCTTTTAATCCTTTAAACAACATAAACTTGTTTTAAATCTCATTTCCGCTTTGGGAGGGCTGGAATTCCTGATAAAAGAAAATAAAATGCCCAAACCTGCCCACAAGCAGCTGATGCCTGAAGCATCTCCTGTGCTTGCCATAACTGTGTGCAGAATTGCTACCTTGCAAGGGATGGATTGACAAACTATTGTGTCTTTCTGAGCTGTTCCATTACTCTAATTAAAGAAAACCAAAAGTATTGGGAAACTACAGAAATCTCAATAACAGAAGTTTTACTTTGGGCTGGTTCAGCCTATAGCACTGTATTTAACTAGATTTTCAAATATAAGTTAAAGTACCTTAGAAAACTTGATTTGATAGAGCAGATTGTGTCTGTCTGCAGTTCACATTTGAGATAAAGGTCATGAAAATAATCACTGTCTGTGCCTGTGTAGCGTGAGGCTGTGTGGTTTGCTGCCACACTGACTTGTAGGGCTCGCACTCGCAGAACTAAAAGGCTGTGGTTGTGAGATCTGTAGAGCTAAATTTGTGCCAAAACTATTTCTCATTTAACTCTGTGGCAGGAACTTCAATGCCAAATCAAGTCCAGTCTCCTAGTCATGCTTAACTTTATGTAGGAGCAGAGACGTGATATGATCTGTCCTTCCACAGCCAGGATAAACTCTTTATTGTTCTGGGTACTGTCCACCTTGTCCTGGCTCCTTTCACAGATGGGCAGCTGTACGTCTGTGCTTGGTCTGGATCAGTCTTGTGTTACCGGGTTATCTGAAAGCTGGCAGACACTGATTTCATGTTCATGAATCCATGGCCTGGGTATCTGTCTCATGCCCCCTGTTTCATTGTGGTAGTCTGCATTAGAAAAGGGATTGGGGGTTTCAGATACTTTTGAGCACTTTGTGCTATGATATTCAGTCAATTTAAATTACTTTGTCACACAGCAAAGCTTTGGTACTTGAAAAATTCTACCTGTAGTATTGTCCTTATTGGCAGAAAAACTAATTTAGGGTTACTGGCCTTTAGGCCAACATACATTTATTTAATGTTAGCTTTATGTTCTTTCACTCCTTTGTGGCTGCCATATATAGATCAGTAAGGCAATAAGATGAGCACTTTTTTTTTAATAAAGAGAAAAAAGAATCTTCCAGCTTATTGTGGCAGAAGAAACATTATTAGAATTCCACACTGTGGGTTTTACTCTTTCATTAGACTTCCACTTTAAGAGTATCTAAAGCTTAAGTTCTTCATTTAGTGCTTGTTTTAGTTTGACTGCTTCTTAAGATTGCGGTCTTACATATGGTTCTAACACAAGTCATCCTTGTCTCATAGCTGGATGTATAGGCTTAGTTTAGTATGGATGTATATACTACCATAAATCTGGATAGTAAAAATACACATATAGTGAAAATCTATGGTGGTTTTCATTGTAGGAATAAAACATACTGTTTCCTTTCAGGATTTACAGTTACTTGCTTAGTCTTGTTTGGACATTTTAAAAATTAATTATGATTCATGGAAGATGATGTTTCTACTTCTAATTAGGCAGGAACTCAGGTCTGTGGTGGGAGAGGGGGGAAATCAGTAAAAATCCGGAAAGCTGCAATCAAAACAGTAATGTCAGAAGCAAATGGATTAGAGGCCTTTTGAGTTGTGTTGGCACTTTTTCCTTTTTGAGAAGGTTTTCAGACTAACAGCTTGAGCTACATAAACTTGAAATATTTCTCAAGTGTTTGTTTATGTGAATGGCTTTCTAATGAGGTCATAGCTGTTTTCCCGGACACAGTGGTATTTCCTCCTCTTACTTACTACTTTTTTTTTTTTAATGCTGCTTTCTACATTATGTCTTGAACAGGCTTATAAAAATCAAACATTGTTCAGGATACTTCAAAGTTTCTACTCTAATGCTTTACAATCGTATTAAATGACTCAAGGCGGGAGCTCAATATAAGCGTATGTAGAAAGAAATACTAGAGTCCCTGAAATGCTTTAGAGTTTTAAAGAAAACCTGTATCACTGTCAAGAGTAACTCAGATGAAAAGTTTTTAGCCCCTGAAAGTAAGATGATTGGGCTGGGTGGAATCTGCAAATGTTGAATTTTCATTCAAATATTGTTCATGTCCTGTGTGAGACTGAGCACTAACCAGAAAAGAAAAACCACCTGACCACAAAGTGGGCACAGTTTTCAGCTCTATGTGGCTAGGCATTGCACATGCAAGTAAATAGACTTTTCCATGTATTCTACAGAAATCAGCAACATAGGCAGTTGTCCATTCTTTCCTTTGCTATGTTCAGTTCAGAGGTAATGAAATGTGATTGTTTTATCTACAGTTTGGTAATGTTTTAATTTGACATTGTTGAAATAAATAGCTTCCTGTTTGCAGAACCTCTGGCTTTTGAAACTGCTAGATTCGTGGCATCTGAAAAAATACATCTGTTTACTAGATACTGTGTAACTTCAGGTATCTTGGCCATTACATAATGATGAAAAAGTGAAGTCTTGATTTCCTGATGACTACTGTGGTATATTACAGTTGAACATGAATTTGGAGTATTATTTCTATTGTGTCTTGAGTCACAATGATTCAGCCCTGGGCTGTGGAGCTGCACAGCATTGTGTGCGTACGTGTGTGTCACTTCATCTGGTTGAGCAGAATATGCTCTGTTGGCAATAGGTGGTGGAGATGGATGGAAGTTCATATGTGCAGTGTAACTGCAGGGTCAAAAGCCCTGAGGAGATCTTATGATGTATTCATGATGTGTGAATCTGGTTCAGAATCTGGAACCAAACCTCTTCAGTACAAAAAAAAAATTATAATTCAAAAAGGTGGTTGATCTGGAAACTGTTTCATTACTTCAGTTAGTATTTTTTTAATGCTAATGAAGTAAACAGGTTATGTCCTTCCCAAAATATTTCAAAGGCTTTTAGTTTCCCAGCAAGCTTGGATTTAACAATACATTATGGTTATTCTGTAGATGGAGGCGTACAAGAAATTGTGTTTTTGAAACACTAAAGTGATCACATCAATATTTTTTACGATTGAGGTTGTTTTCTGTGGGGAATATGGATGTGAACTGACTGTGCAGCTTCAGGTTGCTTGAACTGAAAAGTATCAGTTGCGCATAACAGATCATGCAGTAACGAAATATGTTTGTTGGCTTTTTTTAAACATACCCCTATGGATTGGACTGCTCTGCTGCAATTCATCCACTTGTGTACCAAGTGCTACAGAAAGAAAGATTATGATTAAGAAACATCAAAAACTCTCGTCTTAAACCAGAAAAAATCTATTGCTTCATGTACTGAAATTTGAAGTAGGTTCTGGCTCATCCAGAATGAGAAATATTTAACACCTATGAAGACATACCAGCGCCTTAACCTTCTTTCAGTATTTTAGTTTTTAAAATGGAGATTTTTATTTGTAAATAATTGCCCTGAAAGTAATTTTGAATAGCATTTATTTTCTTCCATTGTTGAAACAGACAATAAAATGTACAATGTTCTTAAAAAAAATTGAGTTCAAAAAATGAGTATGAAAAAATCAGCTGTCTCTTCATATCTGTTTGTGTAAGTAGCAACGTGAGTTTGACTATTTCCCTTATATCAATATCTGTAAAATGCATTTTTTTTGTTTTCCCTTCTTCTTTCAGAAGTGAAGCCAACTTGCATATTTAACAGCATGGAATATTATGATGGAGACATGTTTCGAATGGATGCTTGTCGTTTCTGTCGATGCCAAGGTGGAGTCTCTATCTGTTTCTCTGCCCAGTGTGGTGAGCTACACTGCGACAGGTACTATGTCCCAGAAGGGGAGTGCTGCCCTGTGTGCGAAGGTATGGTATCTTTTAAATCCTGTTCACTTATTAATTCTGTTGCTTTTTTTTTTTTTTAATTTGCCTTTTTTTTCAGTGCAAAGGAGCAAACAAGTGCTTTATTTCGTTCTTCTAAAGTTTGCATATGCCTCCTTATTTCATTTTATTTCTACTTTTTTGTTGTGTCTTATAATGCTGTCATGTTTTTTTGCAGTGCTTTTCTGGTGTTGGCACTCTACCCTTTTTATATAGAGCTTTTTGAGTTTCCTTTCCCTTCTGCATCAGAACTTCCTCAGACAGAGTCAAGTGTGCAGTACTTTTTGGGGGGCCTTCTTCCCAAAGTACACAAAAACTGTTCCTAATTTCTGCACCAGGTACTTAGACAGGCTTCTCCAAACACTAGACGATGTCCTCAGACACATGGTGTGAATTTTGAGGTTGTCCTGTGCAGGGGCAGGAGTTGGGCTCGGTGATCCTTTTGAGTCCCTTCCAACTCAGGACATTCTGTGATTCTATGAAAGCAGAAGTGGTGGCCTGAAGACACATTTCCATTGCTTTGCAGTCTGTTTCTTCCAGCCTTGTTCTGTTCGGGCAGAGCAACACGAACACCTCTTCTCTGCAATTATGGCAAAGAAACAGGGCAGTAAACTGACTTCAAAGTTTTTTTTCTTCCTCCTTTGCCCTGTTGACAGCCTTTTCTTCTCCTGGCTGGGCCTGCAGTCCTAAAAAAAAGGATTCTATGGGAAATTTCAGGTTGACCGTCTTGCTTACAATAGAAAATATTTGATGCATCTTCTGCTAGAATACAAAGAGGATTCCAGCAGAGGGAGATGGGACTGGTGCTCTGTGCTTGGGTCTTGCCCCAGTGTGGGTCAGGTTATGGCCAGGACACAGACAAAAGACCAGTGAATCACTCCTAGGCCCTGTGTTTATAAGCAAAATAAGCTGGAGATCTCGAATCTCCTGGTGAGAGGAATCTAATTTTTAATGCCACTTTCAAACACTTTGCAGTGTGCTTAATATTAGTATTCCTGTAGTTCCTTGCAGGAGCAGATAAGCCAAAAGATCCATTACAGTTGTGCTTCATTCCCAACAGAGAATCATGAAGGTAAAGAACCTCATGAAAATGAGTCTAAAAGAGGCAGTTACAAGAGTTGGACCTTCTCAGTCAGCACAGAATCTAGTGAAGGATACTGTTTTGGTGGCTTGTTTCATTACAGACTATTGAAAGTTTCTTCAGAAATTTAGAAAACCAAAATCTGGATAATGAAATATCAGGGTAGTAAGATTAGAAAGTAGGAAGATTAGAAAGTAGGCTGATAACATGGTGTTCACACGTAGAGAAGCTGAAATACAAATGCTGTAGGCCTAAGTATTCTAAAGAGATCCCAGTCTATGTTTGCCCTCTGTTTAAGATCTGGTCTAGATGTGCATTATTTGCTGTAGTGGGAGGCAGGATGCTAGACTTTTTGGACTTTCCTTGTACAGTTGTACCCATGCTTTTCAGAGACTTCAAGCTGAGGGGCCAAGGGGGAAGGAAATTCAGTGCTATACCATCATTTAATAACAGATTTAAAAGTTTAGAGAGGTCATGGCTGATGTGGTGAAACCCTTCCTGAGTAAGTGCAGATCCACTCCTGAAGAAATTGCTATAAGAGCTCCTGACTTTATGGAATATGTGAAATCTGTTCTTTTTTGCTGTAATTACTGTTTTTAACATATGTGAATATTCTGAGATGTGGCATTATGAAATCATTAAGACAATGTATATAGATACATAAATACTGTATCTATATATATGCTATATTTGGCCTCTCTGTATCAGCTCTGTCATACTCAGATGTGGGTGCTGATTTTTCACATTGGATTTACAGTTCTAGATATGTCCTTCCTCATCTTTGGTGATTTTAACATTCATCTATCTTATGATTCATCAATAAATTGTTCTGCCATATCATCATACAGTGTTAAAAGTTGATTTTTCCATTTTTGCAACCTTTGAATCAGACTATCAGGAAAACCTGTTAACATTTCATTTTGGGTTTGGGTTGTGTATATTTGGCCTGCAAATGGAAATTTCTTCTTTGGACAGGTACTTAATATTCAGAATAAAATGGATAACGATTTATAGTTATTGAGTACAATCTTCTTTTTCAAGTAATGGCTATGATTTAATTTCTGCTCAGCTGACTGAGATGCCAAGTGACAGGATCCTTCATCAAATCATCTGGCACTGTTTGGCTTACTTGTTTCTGTTGCATGCGTTTCTGACAGGGCTTGTAGCACTGAATCAAGGAAGTCTTGATTCTGACTTCTGAATGATTGGATGGTAAGATAAAATTTGGGTTTTATTATAAATCCCTTTTGATTTAGTGGAAGTCTTTTAGGTGAGGCTAGACAATTTGTTAACGTGTTATAATTTTCCTAGTTCCTTTAAACACTTAAAGAAAGCTCTGATCCCTTTCTTAATAAATCAGATTATGTTAAGTGACACCTAAACTGAGAAGGTAAGTCTTTTAAATGGGCAGAATGTATACTTAACAGCCCGTCCATTCATTCTTTTCTAGTTGATGAAGAGGTGGCATTTTTTTCTACCTTTGCTTTGTCTATTGACTATTTCATGACTGATTTTCAAGCCAACTAATTGTTTCCTACTCATGATTTCTTGATGATAGGAATATAAAGAAATATAATGCTTTCTTCTTTTCTGCAACAGTTTTTAAATGTCAGTGGTAAATTTGTTATGAATTGTGTACTACAAGCACAAGCCCTTCTCGCCTTAGCTCCAGGAAGAATTATTTCTTAAAGTCCTGTAGAATACCTCAGCATCAGGAAATCTAATTTGCTGGATTCAATTTATAGCTTTAAGCACTACTGACCTTTTAAGGGTACCAGGAACTTTGAGCTTTGACTCACATAAAAGACTATTGCAAATAGCATGAGACTTATATGTCTTTTCTGTGTTTTTTCTGTATTCCTGTGTCAATCAGAGTCCTATACATGAGTTGAATGATAAAATTAACTTCATTTGTTTGTGTATGATTTGATTTTGGCTAGGTCAGAATAGTTAATTACAGATTCAAATAAATCCTAAAACATAAAAGGTGAAGAATTAAGAGATTAGGAAACATTTTAATTTTTAAAGGTCTTATTTTCTCAAAGACCTGTGTTTTATATTGGCTTAACCCATTTTGCTAAAATGGGAAATATTACTAAAATTCAACATGAGAGTGAATGTCAGGTAAAGGTAGAAGTCATGTGCAGTTTCACTCCAAATGCTCAAAGTTGGTACTGTCACTAAGTGATACAATGGCTTATTATAAGTCAACAGTTATTAGCACTGCTGTTGATTTTACAAACACTTAAAATGCATTGCATTCCTTCCAAAGGGGAGTGATGAAACGTCAGAGAAATAATCCAAGTTTCACTGAGTCTTTTTTTTTCTTTTAGATAAGACATCTTTTTTTCTTCCAAGACTTTCAAACTTTTGAAAATTGACTTATGGGTAATTGACTGGTGGTTATTTGATGTCTGCTATCTGATGTGTGCAAAAAAACATACATAATATTTGTCCTTCAAAATTCTGTTGTTTAAATAACTGAGTCTTAATTTGATTGGTAGCAAGTATTTGGGTCTTGTGACTTTCAATAGGAAAAAGCTCCAATTGAAATTAAGTTGAAAACTGAGCCCAGATCATCTGTTCAGGAAAACTAGTAAATCTCCAAAACTGTGACAAGATATAGGTTAAGGCAGCCTCCTTTATTTCAGCAGGAAATGTGCCAAATGTCTCATCTTTGCTCAAACTATAAAATAGCGGTGTGATGCTCATATGAGTCATTTCAATGGTTCATTGAGATGTTTTCAGTTTCCCTTAGAATTTCTTAAGTTAATACCAAAAAATGGATCAATAGACCTAAGGTCCATTTTGTTCTGAAGATCAAAATTAGAAAATCAAGTTATTATGCCTCATAATTTTTACATTAAAAAATTGAATTGAAATAGTTAAAAACAGAACCCTGAATTTGTGAATGTTCAGTATAAGCTGACAACTTTTTTAACAGTAAATTTTAATACTGAAATATCTAAGTTGTTACCTATCTTATTTTATCACTGTGTACCACAGTGTGGTTCTTTCCACACTCTTCTTTGATAGTGGCTGCACTTAAGCCTTTCCAGGTAGTGTAAAATCACAGTTATTCATACATAAACTTCAGGTGTGAAAGGGAAGATAAAACTTCTTGCTCTCTTGCAATTCCTCTCATTTCAGACCCAATTTACCCGGTAAATAACCCTGCTGGCTGCTATGCCAACGGGCAGATCCAAGCTCACGGAGACCGCTGGCGAGAGGACGACTGTACGTTCTGCCAGTGCATCAACGGAGACCAGCACTGCGTGGCCACAGCCTGTGGGCAGAGCTGTCTGAACCCTGTCAAAGTCCCCGGGGAGTGCTGCCCAGTTTGTGAAGGTAAGAGTGGCATTCCCTCTGTTATGCTTTGGTCTGTCATGGCTGCTGCTTACTTGGTAATTCCTGGTTTGCTTCACAATGTTGCAGGACTGAAGTAGCTGGTGCAGTATCGCCTGTGACTGAATAAACTAGTGTGGGTAGAAAAAATAGGCACGGTTTAACTACACCTGTATGTGGCAATACTTGATACTCTTTTGGCCCCAAAGAGTGTAGTAAGAGATGATTTAAGGTCAACATTGTTAATTAATTTTACTCTTATTCTTAAAACTTATTAATAAATACAGGAGAAATGAGAAGATCAAAACGTTCATTGGCTGGAATTGCTGGTAATTGGATTATTCCTGGTTTCTTATTCATCAATGTCATTTAGTTCCAACTATCTCTTTGCACAATATGCCATGATATTGAACATAATTGTTGTATGAATAAAACATCCTTATTTCAGTGGAACTTATAGAGGGTGATGTTATCTGGTAAGCATTAATTTTTAGAGTTTAAAATGCAGTTTTCATTACCCTGTAGAAATATATATCTTGTGTAACCAACTGAGTTTTTAACTTAACTGCATGATAAGTGCTTGCCCAGACTGGCAATGGAAATATGAAGATTTGCAAACTGAGACATTGAAATAACTTTTTTTAAAAAAATCATATCTATGTATGTTAGTTCAGAGTTGCTTTTTATTGAGTATATATTCATCATGAAAAACACCAGGCTGCTAAATTTAGAAATTGTTAACCTAGACCTGGACAACAGGATGACCACGAGCCAGCACAAGATATGAAGGTGTCTGATAATATGTAAAAGCTGCTGGTGAATTTCAGAGGGTTGCTACTTGTATTTAATTAATTTTATGATGCAGAAGCAGGTTAGCTGCTTTTAAACCCCAGTAATCCCCTCGTGATGGATATCACAGAGTATGTGCTGTTCGCCCCTCATTAGTTAGCATGTATAAGAGCAACTTTGGGAAGGTAGTACAGAGAGAGAAAGGCTGATGGAAGTATTTTCAATACATTGAGGATTTTTCTCCTCCAATGAGAGAAGGATAGACAGATATCTTTGTTTTCCTGTTCCAGATTGGAGAAAATGGATGAGAAATAATTGGATTAAATGCTTATCTATATCAGAGTGAGATAATTATGATGAATTGTGGGAAGCGAACACAGGGTACAGCATAGGCTTCCATCGTTCATTGCTAAAGGTTGCAACATAGCCAAGCTCGTCCTTCGTTAACATGCCACATTAATGCCTCTGCAGGGCTATCAGGACACAAGTTAGCTCATCTGGACTAGGTTAGACAATTCTGTGCTGTAACATGGTTTTACTCTTAGAAGCAGAAATAGCTAGGAATTGCTGAAGTCCATAAAAGTTGCGCTGTTGTTGCAGGGGAGTTGGTGTTAAATTATACTTACAACAGAAATGATGACAAATAGATCAAGACTGATACAATAGACCATGGAATCAATATTTTAATAAGTTTCTTGCCATCTAAATTATATTTTCTCAGAAAATAATCTCTACTTATTTGTCATGTTAGCTGTTGTATGATGTACACTTATATGTAGTCATCTGTTTTTGAGTGTATCGTCCAGAGGAGAGTAATACTGAGTGGTGTTTTGAGCAACTTCCTAAATTTTAAGCTTCAAAGCATCACATTTGACTTGGTATTCCTTAGGTAGCATATACTGCCAAGTAAACAATCACTGTAGAATGAAATTACATAAATGATGGAACCAGCAATTACTGGAAGTAGTTTTAGTTTGTGCTAGGGGGAGATTTGAGTATATTCAGATACCTGAAAACACACTTGAATTGTCTCTTCTTTCTTCCCTTCCCTTCCCCACAGCAAACAAACCCAAACAAAACAGAAGATTATGCTCCAGAATGCCAAGTTATTTAATTTCAGGAATTTAGATTTGATAATATTTCAAGGATCAAAAATCTGGGCTGTTAAAACTCAGCAGTGAGTTCAGATGCTGGAACCTAACATATGAAAAATACAGCTTGCAAGAAGCAGCTTCGGATGATTTTGAGAAATTACTCAGCATCTGAGCCTTAACAACTTATCTTGCAATATAATAAACCAAAAAAACCCTGAGAAATAAACCAGTCAAGGCTACCAGTAAACTTCTTAAAGTTATGTCTTAGGACATCAAACGAACTCCAGGCTGCAATGCCTGGTGATTAGCAGTGTGAATAAAAATAGAGATCAAGGTCTTACCAGATTGGAAGTTTGTTAATTATGGAGACCTGTGTGTCTTGCTGAATCTGTTGACATTTTTCATTGAAAGCTCACATTAAGGAAATCCCAGAACATTAAGAAATGCTACTAGAGACAACATTTTTAGCAGGGCCTCTTGTGATAGGAAAAGGGGTAATGGTTTTAAACTAAAAGAGGGTAGATTTAGACTAGATGTAAGGAAGAAATGTTATGAAGAGGGTGGTAAAACACTGTCCCAGGTTGCCCGGAGAGGTGTGAGATGTCCCATCCCTGGAGACATCCCAGGCCAGGCTGGACGGGGCTCTGAGCAACCTGATCTAGTAGAAGATGTCCCTGCTTATTGCAGGGGGGTTGGACTAGATGACCTTTGAAGGTCTCTTCCAACCCAAACTTTCCTATGATTCTATGAAAAAATAATGATCTGTTAGATGTTGGCTGTCTGCACACTATGTGTTTTTTAAATTATATTTCAAAAAGTCAATATTTGAGCTGATGGCAGCAGGAACTTGTGTATTAGTGATAGACCTATGGTGCAAATCCACTGCTAGATAGCATCATGTGTCTTAAGCCTTAAATTTGAGATTAATAGTGTTTCTACTTGGAGTTCAATGCATAAATAGAAAAGCATAGTATCTGCTTTCTTTGCAATACACCTATTGCTTGCTAACCCACTAGGCAAGGAGCTTCTTTAGATCTCTGTTCTCTGGTTTTCTTCTTGTAGTAGGACTAACTGCGGAAATAGTATGCTGTGGGAAGACAAACCTTAAAAACATTTTTTCCTCTGCACATCTTATTGTCCCGAATTTTGGTTATATAGTTTTAATGAAAACATGGTCCTATCTGAAATGCTATTTTGTTTCTGTCATAATCCAGCCAGCTGACATCTCTATTCTCTTAACCTGCTAGGCTGAATGGGTTGATTCTCCTTCTCCTTTTTAATCAGCATCTCACTCATTTTCCTGAGTCTCACTCTGTTGTCGATATTCTGCTACTGATATTCACTGCATCATCAGTGACCTCCAGGGCTGGTGGGATCAGAGGAGAAGGAAGTCCTGGCTGGGAAGCTGGCTGACAAGTCCATGTTTTGATTTTAATGATACTAACAAAAAATATGTGCAATACGTTCATTGAAGATCTACAAGCAATAAAATACATTCTTGGCACAGTTTTTCCCAAGAAGAATTAAAAACTTTCCATGTCAGTCATATGATGCTTTTCTGCATACTACCCCATTAAATCTGCATATCTGTAGCTTAACCTTAATTTTGCAGTGTAATGTATGAACTGTTAATTGAGTAGAAGTTCAAATGTTATTAACATTGCACTAACAGCTTAAAGCAATTGTCCTGTGCTCTCCAGTCTTTCCTCCTTTTTTCCTATCCTTCTGCATCTTTTATCTCCTGCTATTCAGCATAGAAAACAAAGATTGGTGTCTAGTGTGGACTAAGTTCCGGGATCACTGGCATTACACAGTACCATGTTTTCAGATACACAAGTTATTTGAGAGAAATGTTCAAGGAGAAAGCAGCGTAACTCAGACATACGTTCAATAAGTGGGCAAAATTAATGTCAACTTTGATCTTGAGATAGTTTACTAGTGATTGTAAGGATAAACATACCTCATTTTACACTTTTCTTTTGAATGGCTTCCAGTTCTCTCTCTCACTTTAGCTGACAATGTGAAATGTTCAGTCCATAGAGAATATGCCATAGTGAAATAGCGATCTTTTAGTAAGGTGGTTTAAAATGGCCGCGTATAGTAAGTATTAAATTATATAATGCAAGTTTATCGTGACTGTACTTTATTTTTCTGCTCTTACATGTATTAGATGTTGCATGTCTTAATAAAGATATAGCTCTTACCTTTTGCATGAACTACTTCAGTTTTTTAGGACTAGTGCACAATGTAGGGAAACAATTATTTTTCTACTAGAATTTGAATTAGGCTTCAGCTGTAGAGCAGGAAAAAGACTGCCTGTTGAAAACTTTCTATTATTTTTGTCAATATAGTTGGTGATGGACCAATTCAAGCCCATACTTCCATTAAAATCTAGGTATCAGATCAAGAACAATAAGGCAGAGACTTTATATGCTTAGCACTATTTTTAAGTATGTGTTTATTTTTCATTAGGCTTCTGTTTGTGTGTAAAATAGATCCAGTTTGCCAGTGACCAGCTTAAGTTGTGTGAACTTACTTTCATCATGTCAGATATTAGCTCTTTAGTATGTGAAACAAACTATTTAGTCAAAGTTATTTCTTTCTTTTGTTTTGTTTTGAGTGTTGAAGGATAGTGTGCTTTGTGGGACATGAAATTGAGGGACAAATTCTAATCAAAGCTGCCTGTGGATCTGGCCTGCCTGCAGCTCATCCAGCATAAATGGTTATTAGTGTCAGTCACTTGCAACATTTATCTCCATATATCATCCAAGTGCTGCTACACCTACAATTCTGCCAATTCAGTTATTTCCTGTCTGGTTTATAACACAGTAAATTCAGACCAAACTAGATCATTCCTACTACCTCATCAAGAAAATCCTGTTTTTCTTACTACAGCAGCAATAAAAAACAGGACTCAATGATTGTAGAGACTGAAGGCATACAGAAATAGCTGTTCACAGTTTTCTAAAGTAGAGATCGAGGAGTAGCAATTGTGATATGCAATATTACCATACATGCTTTTTCACAAACTGCTGTCTTATGTATCCATAGCACAGACCCTGCAGGTATGTGTGCAGCCCACACATATACATTCTGGTGTTGACTGGACAGCTAAATTGCTTTGAAACCAGTGATTTTCTGGATGCTTGTCTGGGGTTTGCTGGATTTGGAAGAGGATAGCTATTCAGCTCCCACCAGCCTTTCCATGCTTGCACCTTGTCTACTGATGTTGTCAGTACAAGGGGGAGTGTTAAGTGAGATGCTTGAGGTACTTCACACTGGAGATCCCAGGGGAGATTACCAGGAAGGAACGGGCAGGAATGTGAGGTAGATATATGGAGGAGAGGGGTATGGATATCACGGTCCACTGCTCTGGGTTTGTGTATGGTTTTAGTCTTCAGAAAGGACAGCCTTTCTTTATTTGCATTGAAGTTGGTATCCTCTAGTACCTGTGCTGGTGTCAGGGTCCATTTCTGTTTGATGTTTTCACTAGCTTGGATCAAAGCTAAATGTATTTAATCTACAAACAACAAAGCTAGAAATGACAGTAAGTATCTTGGAGAGCAGAGTATGAATTTGTATGTTTGTTTTAAAGCAGAGAGCTGGCAGAAAAATGTTAACCAAATTCAGCAAGGGAAAATACAGTGTGCTACACTTGGAGGAGATTCTTCATGAGTCCTGGACCAGAGTAATTGTTAAATAGCAGTTCTCCAGGAGAAGTCTGGTGATTTAAGTGGAAGGAAAAGTTGAGCATGGATTAATGGAGCCTTGAGAAGGAAAATACCATGCTGAAATTATGATCAAGAGTACAGTTTGCAAGACTTGAAGTAGTCCTTTTTCCTGTGAGTGGATATGTCTCTGACATAGCTGACATAGCAGGCTCTTGGTCCTTTTCCTGACATTGTTCCTCTGAAAGAGATGCAGGCAAGCTGGAAGGAGTCAGAAGGAGAGCACTGAGCACAATCCAACATTAGCAAAACGTGTCTTAAGAAGACAAACTGAATAAATTGGCTTGGTTTAGCTTAAAGAGAAAATTTTGAAGTTGGAATGAGAAGACATCTGTCTTCAAGTGCCTAGAAGGTTCTTGCAAAGAAGAAGATAGGGCAAGAAAGAATGAAAATGAATTGCAAGAGGGAAGATGTGTTTTAGCAGAAAGCAGAGTTGTTGAGGAAGACAAAATTCTTCCTGTGGCATGTGCAGGGCATCACAGTTTGTATTTTTAGCCTCAGCAAAAGGAGATTCACTCAGGAAATTGCATACGTAACTGAAAGCTGTAATAGTTATTCACATGTAGCTTTCAGTGTTTATACAAGTGATGGCTGTGGCTCACCAATATATAGCTGCTCTGTTTTTTTAAGTAAACATCAACATGATCAAAGCCCTTTCTTGTTACAGTACATCCACGATTGTCACTTTTTGCCAGTTTTCTGACACAGCAATGCCTGTGCGTTGTGCTGATGCAAGGAGAGTGTAGATAAAACCCCAAGGTGTGAGCAGGGAGCTGACTAATTCAATGCAAGTGCGTCTGAGTTTGGGGAGAGGCAGAAAGCAAGGGTCACCAGTAAGGCATGAGGTTAGTGACAGAGGCACATGTCGTGTGGAGGGGAAGACCTTCCTTCATCAGCCTGTCCCCAAACTCAAGCTCTTTAGCCTACAGCTTTTCAAGGCAGGGACCTCCTTTCACTGGTGAGAGCTGGGAAATGCAGGCACATCACTTTCTGTGGATCCCACACAAAGAGTTAGATTTAAGCTTCTGATGGATGCTTCTACAGAGCTTCTGTAGCTGCTGTAATGATACTGGTCCTTTGAGATTTGCCTTTGTTTGTTTAATCTATTATCTATTTAGTCTGGTTTTTCTTTTTTTTTTGTTTTCTGAACTGTCTTCATTAAGAGCCAAGGCTTAGGTAATCACACTGGCCCTCTGTGCTTTCCCCCCGATTTTAGAGCCAATAGCTTCTTGCAACACTAGGAAGTCTCAAGAGAACCCATTTCTACAGGTCTAATGAAAACAGACAACTAGGTAGAGGGGAGAAAGTGATTTTTCAAGAGTCATAAGGAGCTGTAAATTTTGGTATGCGTTGACACTTCTTTCAGCTTGGAATTTCTTCATGGGAGCTGGTCTGTGTACATGTCCCATTGGAAGAAACTGGATCCATTATTCTGGGCTAACCATTGTTCATTTGCTGAATAAAATGGGTGTAGTTTAAGTAGCAATTCCATTTTGAAATAATTTTACATCATCACCCCCCCCCCCCAAAAAAAAAGTGGATACTGGAGCTAAAGTAGCTATTTAGAGTCAATATATGATAGCATATGAATAACACCAAACAAGCTACAGTGATAGAAATAACCACATTTTCCTTGGGACATCTGCATCTGTGGATAGCCATCTGTAAACTGGAATAATAGTTCTGTTCACAGCAAGTAAATATTGGGCAGAACAGTATGAAAATATCTGATTTTTTTAAAAATTATTTTTTTAGAAAGTTAATAAATACAAGTGCTTGGCAGTGGCAGTGATGCCAGAAATGTCCCTTAGGAAATTCCATGGTCACTTCTGTTCTCTTGCATCTCCCAGAGACTCAGGCTGTTCATAGGGAAAGCTGCGACCCAGTCTGCTAATACTTAGTAACTGGTTATCTCGGAGCACGTCCTTCTGTGTGAGAGCCCTCAGGTACAGGTGGCAGGGTGCCAGTGTAAGCTGTGAATGAGAAATTAAGTGTTAAGCAAAATCCCCTCGGAGAATTTTCATGAATAAGGCCTGCACTACTTTGCTGTCATTATGGCTGACACTTTATCTTCACAGAAAGAAATTAACATTTTCATCAATAAAGGGCTCCAAACTCTAGCTGAGATGTAATTCAGTTCAGTTCCTTTAGCGTGTCCAACACTTCATTAAGTAAAAACAGGCGGCAGAGTCCAGTGAAAAGAAATTTGATTCATTCAGGATGAAGTCAGTGGTAGTGAGCAGTGTTCACCGGCGCAGGATTTGGGCCCAGAGATCTCCTTAGAGCGTGAAGTATAAGTTATTGTTCAACAGCACTGCTGTAGCTCTCAACCAGCCTTTTCATCAAAGTCAATTAAGGGATGCAGACGCCGTGCTGTAGAGAATTGGGCTTATGTTTGCCAGATCATGATTTAGTATAGTGGTTTTAGACAAGGCAGCTGAGGCTGTTGAACCACACCATCCAGGGTATAATGAAACCTAGTGCCAGTGAAAGTCCCTCCAAATTTAAGAAAGTTAGGAAGGCTATACTAGCATAAAATAACCTTTTCCTAATTTTCAATGATTGATCATGAGGTTTGGTGGAAAAATACTGAAAGGATAGATAACTAAAGAATCCTAATTAATGTATACCAATGCAGCTAAGGATGTCTCACTTATAAAGAACCTCATGTATCCTCTAATTAATTCTTTTCAGTGCCCATAGCATTCATAGATGTGCCCTAGATGCATGTTAATTTAGTATGTTTGCTGTATCTTCACCTAGTAATGGTAAGTGAATGACCTCCTTACCTGTTTGGACATTTCTTGACACACAGGCTTAATTGATTCGACTTGAATAAAGGTGGTTATTTCCTAGTGTCACTCCACCTAAAATTGTCAAGAAAGTCTCATCAGCATTAAAAGATATCTGAAGGGTATACATGCCCATTAAACTGAAAACTTGAAGAATTGATTATGACAGACAAAAGTTTTTAACTTTGTTTGTGAGTATTTTGATTGCATCACTGCAAAAAAAGAAACCTCTTCCATGCAGCTTTGGTTCATAGGTGGCTTCAGCTTGCAATAATAAAATAGTTACTTTCGAGGAAAAATACATATTCAAGTAGTTTCAGGTTGCCAGTATGAATAAAATTTGAAACAAAAGCCTGCCAAACCCAACTATGTGTTTAGAAGTATTATTTTCAGGGTTATTTGTGACATTAGAAAATTATCTTAAGTCCTTGCCTGCATTTTATGAATAGTTATATGATACTGAATTGTTGAACTCTGATATTTAACACAGATAGCTAAATGCTGGGAAAAAAATCCTGCAAGACATTAGGTATTTCAAACCCAGGAAGGAAATTCTCTTGCCCAGGATTTGGGACTGATATTTTTCATGTAATGAACTGGAGGGGCGGGGAAGGCTGGAATGTGAACTATGAGGATGGAAAACATTTAGTCACTCTTGGAATGATATGAATGTTTTTACAGGAAGCTTAAGTAAACACACATGCTGCTGCTTAGTAGGCTGCAGTTAACTTTTTTGGACGGCAGACAAAATTCAAATAAGTATGCAGACTCGAAAGAAAGGCTGTTGAGCAGCACACCCTTCAGGACCAATTTTTAGCCAGCTATCCCATAAAGCAATAGGTAAAAACTGTTCACTTTTTTTTTCCCTTAATTTTTATAGTAAATGCTTGAAAGCACTGATGCTATATTTAAGTCAGTTGTTGCTGGTTTCATAAGATCAGAACATCTTACACCTTTTAGAAGTAGTTTGTTTTACAAAATACTACAGAAGAGGGAGCTATTTCGCCTTCCCCAAACACAGACATGTTCTTTATTATTGATGTTAGAGGTCTTTCTTCATGTATGGAACATGATTTTGACTCATTTTTCCTTTATGCACCAGGAGAGGTTTTCATTTCATACTCCCAATGAGATGCTGGGTTTTCTAGAATCCTCTTCTGTTTAACTTATTCCCTGTACATGGCTAACACTTTCTCCAAGTATTCCAAGATGAAGCATTGCAGAATATAGATGCACTGCTATTTTATAGGAGTTGTTCTGTCTGGGGTTAAAAAATCATTGTAAATTAAATGTGTAAACTTCACAGAGTTATTTTTTGAGTTAGTGGCTGCGTACAGTAAGATCTTTATGCAAAGTTTCTAAAAAACAAAAAAAAACCAACCAAACAAACAAAAATAAACAACAAACAACCTACACAGTTCATTATTGTTAAAAGTACTGAAGACATCAGTGGGCTGAATTATTTATAGAATTAATTTATATTTCCATTTACATACTGAAAAGGGTTTTTTTCTTGTGATTAATGCTGCCTAGTCTGGGGGGGTGGGGAAGAACATACACGGAGAGGCTCACAGGTGGAAATAAAGCTTCCCTGTGCTATACACTGAAAATGTGTTTCCATGTTCCAGCTTTTTTAATAATAGGTACAATTAGTCTATGTTGACTAGTTAAACTATAGACTGATTCACATTAACTAGATGGAAATATGATAGAAGAGGTTGAGGATTTGTAGCACTGATCAGTGAATCATACAGTCCTGGTTCTTGTGTGGCAGTTATGGCTATATAGTCTTCACATTTAAATTTAGGATTATTTTTAGGCCTGGTGGCTTCCATGTGCTGCATAACAGTTAGATTAGTGTGTTTGAAACATTCATGTCTTACTGTGTTACTTGTATGTTGAAATTATCTTGATTGTAATTTAGTACAAAGTACAAATGCTTTCTTTCATGTTTTTTTGTGTTTATTTTTTTATGCATTTTTTTTTATACGTGGAGAGAAATCACTGGCAAGTTTACTTTCCAGTTGCATGAGGAGTATTCTCCAAATAATTTCTCAAAATATCTTGATTAGAATACACTGTATTTGTGTTATATGTTAAATATGAAAACAAACATCTGAAATCCTTTTTAAGCATACCAGTAATAGTCAATATACAAATAATGAATAAACACATGTCCGAAACTGTGTGCAGTTTTGGGTGCCTCAGTCTAAGAAGGACATCAAGCTATTAGTGCATGTGCAGAGGAGGACGACCAAGGTGGTGAAAGATCTGGAGGGCAAGACTTACAAGGAGCAACTGAGGTCACTTGGAGAGGGAGAGGGAGGAGGCAGCCTCATGGCAGACTCCACCTTCTGGGCTGGGAGCAGTGGAGGGGGAGATTCTGATCTCCTCTCTCTGGTGATCAGTAGGACAGAAGTAAATGGAATGAAGCTGCATCAGGGGAAATTCAGATTGGACATTAGGAAAAGGTTCATTGAGAGGGTGGTTGATCACTGGAATGGTCTCCCCGGGGATGTGATCACAGTACCAAGCCTGTCAGCATTCAAGGAGCGTCTGGATGATGTTCTTAGGCATATGGTTTAATTTTACATAGTCCTGCAGTGAGCAGGGAGTTGCACTCGATGATCATCATGGGTCCCTTCCAACTTGAGATATTGTATGAAATACTGAATAAACACAAATAAAATTAAAAATAGTATTTTGGGGGGGGTTCTAGGGACACAATTTTTATATTTGCTATTACTGTAAAAACTGTCTGCTTGGCAATGAATTTTTAAGGACTTTGCTCTTAAATTCCCAGTAAAAGATAGGTACTAGTGTAGTAGTTTGCAATCTTTCAATGGAATTGATAAAATCTACATTGTGGGTATTCACAGAAGGAGACCTTTTGAAAATAAAATTTTCAACCTCTCTGTAGTCAAATATCTGTAGAGCTTACAATTTCACAGTTTTGATGAAGAAACTTGTTTCTGTGGTGCAGAATGAAACCTCTTCATTAATGTGAAGCCGGCTGGAAGTGCTGGTTTTATATAGATACAGATAAGTTTATATATAAAAATTGAAACAGGCAAGAAAAAACTTGCATACATACATAAAATGCTTGCAGCTTTGGGGTCCAAAATGCCCTCTGTTTGCTTGATTTTGTTTGATTTATATGTATACACACACAGACCACTGTCAACCCACACTGTTGTAGTTTGTTATTATGGCATTTGCAAATTTTTTTTTTTATATGTTTGCAATGCTTTACACCAATCGTTGGTAGGATTTACTACCTTTCAAGCACATGCACGTAGAGTAATACTGAGTAGAGCTGTGCTGGGAGCATAGGTGAAGTCAGACCTCCTGTATCTGCTTAGCTGGAGTAACCCTCATGCTTGAATCAAAGCAACTGAACCCAGATGTTCGATGCATACTTTTGTCATACTGCTGCAGCAAGGAAAAGTACGGTAATTATTTTGTAATATTTATGAGCGGAATTGAAAATTGACATGGCTGAGTAGTGTAAAATACATGTCCCCTTACATTTCTAGTGCTTTTGGCTTAAAATACATATTGGTCCAGATTTCTAACAGTTAGTTAGAAGCAGCAATAGAAGTTCCCTATTTACTTTTAAATTTAATTGTATAGCATACAATCATTTGGGTTGGAAGAGACCCTTAGGATCATAGAGTCCAACCATAACCTAACTCTAGCAGTGAACCATGTCCTTAAGAACCTGAAACTATATAATATTTAACAATTTAATGATATGCAGAAGAAAAAACTCAGAATGCAATAGTTACTTTCCTGGTTAAAACCAATTTTGTAAAAGCCTGGAGTAGGTATTTCCCTCACATGGTATTTCTAAAGGCATAAAGAAAAAAACCTGGTCTGATTTAAAATATTGCATTCTAAATGAAACAAAGCAAACAACTTGTTTTAAGTATTTTTCATGTAATAATAATTAAATAATCTACCAAGAGGTGAAGGATGAGTAAAATATTAACTTACAGGAGAAAAGAAAATGAGACTGATTAAAGGTGGTTGTGGCTGTCAGTAAACAACATTTCAGAGATAATTACTGTTATAACTGCCTGGAAGAAGAAATTTTGCTTCTTCTATAAAAAGCTACTCTTTAAGTCATTTAGTAGATTTCAGAGAGGTGGCTTTAGGCAAATGTGTACTTTTCTTGCAGAATGAAGGTAATCAGTACTTGGCAAAAGCATGCAGAGATCTTCAGAAACTGAAATGTTTATCTTTGGTTTTCAGTTCCCTGATTAGGCTTCATTAAGGACATTGCTGCTTTCACTGAAAATGTCCTGAGTTTGTGTGAAAGTGGAATTTGTGAAGCCATCCAGGTTGGAAAGGATCACCCAACATTTTCTAGTCCTGGACCTGCTCAAAGCAGGTCCATTGACAGCAGGATCTGAGGGCGTTGTCTCAATTAAGTTTTGAGTATTTTGAAGGGTGGGGGTCGCACAACCGCTCTAGGACTCTGTCATAGTTTGAGCACCCCTGTGGTTTAAAAGAAAGAACAAAACAACTTTTATCAAGTTGTCATTTCCCGTGCTCATACTTGTGCTCATTGACTCTCACCCTAGCCTGGAGCACCTCCAAGGTGTGCCAAGCCTTGTCATCTTTTGTACCCTCCCATGATGTAGTTGTAGGCAGCAAAAGGACGTCCCTGTTGCTCTCCTTCTCCAGGCTAAAAAAGCCCTGGTCTCAGCCTCTCCTTGTACACCACCTGCTCCAGCCCCTGACCAGCAGCACAGTGGCCTGTGCTGGACTCACTCAGGTGTGTCAGTGTCTGTCTTCTACTGAGAAGCCCAAAGCTGGACACTACTCCAGCTGTGGGCCCACAAGTGCCAAGTAGAGGGGAAACACCACAACCCTGCACCACCTCCTCCTGCTGGTACAGGTCCCTCTTGTCCTTCACACAAACCCAAACTGAATGTTTGGTGCTATCATCATACATGCGACTTTGTAGTAGTACAGTTAAGTGGAATCCCTCTTAGTTTTCCTATATGAATTCAAAGCCCAGAACAGCTGTGGGTATGATGAGTATAATTTTTCATTCTGGTACCAGCCTTGGCAGGGTGGTGGGGAGGAGGTGTATTTTAGTTTTCCTTAAAATTAACTAATTAATTAAGTAAATGAAATCTCCAAAGTTAGAATGAAAAATGAAATCTTTAGTGAATGTTTTGTTTTTTAACATTCAGATAAACACCAGAAGTCAACAAGGGTGTAATAAATGGTCTCTGATTTTTGTTTGTTTTGACTTTTTTGTTTGTTTTGACTTGTTTTGTTTTCCAGGGCTTTGGCAATCAATGGTGATTTGGAGTTTTCTTTCTCTTGTTTTTGATAACTTTAACTGATCAAACTGTGCGTGTGATAAAATCCTAAGGATCTCTCTTTCCCCTGGTCTCACTGGAACATGGAAATGCATCTGTGTTTCTCTCCATTTCTGCATACTTCATCTGAGCATTATCTTAAGACCTCAGTACTCATCCAAGTATAACAAGATCTGTGCATGAGGCACAGTAGAAGACAAGATCAACCATCCTTTGTTCTTGTGTGTGTGTGTATATATATATATGTATATATATATAATATTTCACTTTTTAAATAGAAGACAATGTCTGTTCTTTGTAATACAAGCTGTGTCACATCATTCATAGGAGAAGTGGGAGGTCTGAAGAATCAGAAAATAGCGGAAGAGTGGGGCCTGGGGATTGATTTTCTCCATATTACAGAAGTATCCTAGATAGAAAAAAATATCAATGAAAATATAGTCTTATTCCACCTTGCCAACATTTTTTTTTTTGGTGACGCTCTAGTTTTTTTTGTTGGCATTGCTCATGTAGAACAAAGCCAGCTTCAGGGATTACTTGGCTGTCACCAACTTCCCTTCTTTCCCATAAATGCACAGTTTGATTTCAAGCTGGAATGAACAAGGTGCAGGGTTTTTATCACATCTATTGTGATCGCACTGATGGACCACCAGTGGCTGAAATATCCACTGTGGATTTCAAAATTTTTGAAGTTATTTTTAAGCAAATGGCAGTATAAAAAAATGAATTGAAAAATTTTTGTCAACCTCACAGCTGGCAAATTAATAATCCTTTGCACTAAAATTCAGCACAGAAAGTATCAGGCTCAGAGAGGGTATCTAGAAGCAAGATATTCTAATAGAAGTCTGTGTTTCATGTATGTGCACTAAAATTCAGCACAGAAAGTATCAGGCTCAGAGAGGGTATCTAGAAGCAAGATATTCTAATAGAAGTCTGTGTTTCATGTATGTCTAAGCACCTGACATCAGCAAAATTTGTGCTCTATTAAAAAAAAAAAAACCACATTATTTTCATCCAAACTCTCTTCAGTGCCCTTCTCTTTGTTTTCTTCTTCTCTCTTTCTATGGTATCATTTTATTGTTCTAAAGCACACAGACAAAAACAGCACACGTTTTTCCCACCCATTGTCTGTGCATTTGTGCACTGGATCCTTCTTCTGCCATTTCTACCAAGAGCAGTCATGAAAGCCAAGCTCAGATCATGCGGTGGTACATGCTTTTTCAAGCTTAGCTACTGCTTGCCTATTCAAATAGCCAGAAGCCTGGCAGAGCAGGGCTGGCTTTATTTGTTGAGTCTTGTCTAGCGAAGTGAAAAGGGCTGATATTTTTGTTCTTTCTAGCTGCATTTTTGCACATGTGGGGGTAGGGAATGAAATTATTTCTTTTGTCCTCTACTTGCGGCTCATTGAGAAGCAGGCATGCATACAAAATTACTGTATCTCAGGGCTTACCTTTAGGGACAGGAGGGAGAAAAAAACAGATTTGTAGGCTTGTCTGGAAACACTGAGGATGCTGAGAGCAGACACAAAAGTGGGAGGTAACAGAATAATAAAACACAACGAATAGAGGACTAACAAAACCTTTCAAATTAATATAACAACAGTTTAATTTTGTCCTTTGTAGGAAATACCACGTTACTGGGTGTATCAAGGGGGCAAAAAATTGTTCTGTTGATGTGTCCCAGACACAAGAGCATCAAAACACAGAAGTATAAGTTTGAAAAGTCACCACAAAAAATATGTAACAAGTATATGATTTTTTTTTCTTGATATTAAATTATACCTGCAGTTAAAGATAAATTATCTTGAGGGGTGAACTTCAGTGATAAGAGGTGAAACACAGTCCTGTTTCTCTCTAGGTTTAGTTTACACTCAAGTGGATACTAACCTTCATCTCAGCTTTCAGTGAGTTTTTGTGGGGTTTTATCTACATGTTTTTACCTAACTGTTCTGCAGCCAGGTGGTAAGACATCAGTCTGCTTCAGTTCTCCAGTTCGTGTTAATGTCTGTGAACTTCGCTTTGAGTAGCATTAATGATTCATATTATTTGTAGTGGTTTTAACTACCAGTGAGGATAAGCATTACTGTGGGTTTTTTTTCATTTGAAGTGTAGGGTTTGGGCTGACTGGCCAGTAACCTCAGAGCAGGTTCAGGGTAATTCTTGTATTTTGGTCATTTGCATGGTTAAGGTATTTTGGTTAGAAAAAGGAGTGAGGTAGAAAATGAGGTTTTCAGAAGAGGCACCAGTGCTAAAAATCAGTTTGTTTGCAAGACTATATATACTCTGTGTTCTAAAATAAACAGGGTTAATTAATGGAGTTTCTGGAAAATACCAGATTATTGGTATAAATCAATATGTTCTTGATTCCTAAACTAATGCTTTATTGAAGTTGCAAATGTTAAATATTAGACATGAGTATGATTTAGTCAGATAGTTTACTGAGTTTGCCAAGATTAAAAGAAATCTAGTTTGGGAATCCATGGATTTTAACCCACATGGCTCTTTATGGTTATACTACATGTGTAAACTCAGACCAGTAAAATGAAATGAAGACTTGACAGAAATTTATAAAATCCCTCCTTTGAACCCCATCCTAGTAATCTATATTAAACTCTTAGGACAAAAAAAAAAAAAAAAAAAAGTGTTTTTTATTTAGATTAGAAGAGATTTCAGGATCTACAGAGACGTGGATGCTATTATACAAATTTTGAGCTTGTATTTGAACAAAGCTGTTGGTGGTATTTTATATACATATGAAGTGTATAGCTATTTTTTCTCCTGAAATTACACAAGCAACAGAATTTGAATGTTATTATACTTTGAAACTTTCAGCAAGGTGAAGAATCTGAACCGTGACCTCTGAGATAAGTTTGAACTCGTCTAACTTCACTGTAGTGTCTTTCATGTAGTGATTCCCTCCAAACTGTGTACTTAGCTGACCTAATTTTAAAAGGATTAAAAATGTTCATCTGCTGTATAAATTGTTGTGAAGAGGAAGAGTAGGGCTGGGGAGAAGCTATGAAAGCTGAAAATTGTGAAGGACAATGAATGCAGAAAAGCACATTCTCGTAATGGGATAATTTTCACTTGACTGGAAGGCATGGGTGCAAAAGCTGCCTGCTGGACATGGAGCCAATAGGCAGAGATATTTATATTTTGGTTAACAGTGTATGCTTCTAACGGCTTAATGAATTCTGAGTAGCATTTAACCCGCAGTCTGAAAGGAAAGACTAGCTGCCTTTAAGTAAAGATGGCAAAATCTGCCGTTCAATATATCTGGTTTGACGATGAGAGATGGCAAGATGTGGCCACCTCCAGTACATGAAAATGTGCGTGCCATATAAAACATAATATGGTTTATCACCCTGATGGTTAGTATACAGTTTCTCTATATTTTCACAATTTATCAGTTCAGGTAGTGATCTTTTTTTAAATGTGATTTCCTTTAAGTCTTCATTTCATGAGATGGAGGAAGGGTATAAACTCAATTGAAACAGTGAAATGAAAGCTGACACTTATTTTTTAAAAGTTATGCATTTTGTGTTTCATGAATGCTTAATATGTTAATGACCATAACTATAAATTCATTGGTTCTTAAATTCTTGAATTCTATTCATTGGATCTTAAGTGCTTGAGTTCTATTAAAAACACAATTAAAATACTCAATCTCAAATGTATTTGTTTTATTTTTCTTACCTTCAGAACCAACATACATCACAATAGGTCCACCCACCTGTGAGATTTTGGTGAACTGCACTTTGACTGAAAAAGACTGTATCTATAGTTTCAAACTGGACCAAAATGGTTGCCGCATTTGTCAATGCAAAACTAGTGAGTATGCAAAAATACAGTGGCTTTTACCTTTTATGTCAAGCTGTATGTAAAAATGCTAGTATGCTGGTTTTCCCATTCATAACATTGATTATATGTTGTGTTAGTATGTGTGTGCTTTATAGTTGTTCATTTTTTAAAAACTAGGTTCCTGATTTCTGGCATTGCTTGTTTCCTTGCTTAAAGTGTGTTTGGAGGAAAACATAAGATGTCTCACTTCAGGCAAAAATTAACAGCTAGGTAGAAGAGTATCTAGGTTTGTGCACTTCACAAAATCCTGTTGCTAAATAGCCTATTTTCAACTTCGCTCTTTTCCCTCAAAGCTTGGTTTTTGAGGATAAATATTTGAAAATTACATGCCTGGGGGCATGTTTCTATGTATACAAACATATCCATGTATAATTTTATTTCTATAACATTTTGTTATATTTATATTATATATGTATATATAAAATACTTTGGATTTGTGCAGGGTTTAACATCTATTTTTTTCCTCAAGGAAAATCATTGTGCCTTGTGAGAACTTTGTGTGCATCTGTGAAGCAGCAAAAATGTATTTTCTCTATGTATTTTATTAAGAATTTGATGTTTACAGATGAAATATAAAGGAAGGTCAGGTTGGTTGTTGGAATTGCCCAGCAAAGGACACCCCTGGAGCACTGGTTTCAGCTGCAGGATCCATCACTCTGGCTGCCAGCCCAACCTAGGAGTGGGCTTAAACTCTCTTTGTAATTTTATTATAGCTCTGCAGCTTCCTTGTAGCCTCTGAGACTTTCACAACTGAAGTATTACTCAATTCCTCTAATTTTTATTTCAGTCTGCCCATTTTCAGCCACTTTCTAAACCAATATGACTATTTTAGGGGTGCCCAGTAAAAATGGTCCAAATAAAACTCTCAATTGGTACAAACTAAAGAGTGTTAGAATTAGATTGGTGTTTTGCTTGAGGAGCAAGAAAAGGGTTTGTCCTGGCTTTTTTTTTTTTTACATTTCTCTTCTGGTTAAATATGCATTTTTCTTTCCATAAGGTAAAGGACAGGACATCTTAAATATATGGCAAGCAATAATGTCATTATGGTAATACAGAAATAATACCTTTGGTTACAAGTTGTATTCCTGACAAGGGTGACTTTCCATAGATTGCACCCAAGATATCACATACATAGTTGTTCCTAAGGACAAAGTTAGAAATGTTAAATTCTGATTTTTAACATTGTAATTTGATTTTCCTTCTTTTTATTGTTGTTAAATTGATGGGGGAGTTTAACACAAACAAGAAGATGGACATACTTGGCAAATTTCAGCATCTGTTCGTGCAGTCCTTTCCTCCCGTTTGGTGCATGGAAGACCCATCGCTCCAAAGGATCGTTTCTTTTGTCCTAGATTACCAGATTACATACATACACATACCACATCCTGGGAGGTCTCTTTTCTTGCTTGGAGTGTTTCAAATTAAATAGTGCTTAAGAACCTATTCAAGGGAGTTTTTGTCTTGCCAGATTTGCTTGAAATTATTTTTATTTTGCAGTAGCAAACTGTCTGGAGCAAACTTAATAGTATCATTTGTCTGTCATCTCTTTTTCAGTTAAATAGCTTGAATTGCAGATTGCTTTAAAATCTCCTCAGTCATTCAGAGAGGGGAAACCTTTATTTTCTAAAGAGGTGAAGAAAAATAACAGCTTGGAAGTCTTCATCACTTGCTGGTCATCAGTCAAAATTACAGGAATAGAATTTTTCTGTCAAGTAATGTCTCTTGCTTGCAAGGCTCTGGACAAATGAGTGTGTGAGAACTGAGAAGAAAGGAGGTTTAGGTCAAATATGCTGAAAACGTACTGTGCTAGTTCTTTGCGTATTGAGATCCTATGTACTTTCATGTCGGAACCAGTTCAGCTGCGTCTTTGCTCTCTAAGAACATGAGAACGTATATTATCTTAAGCTCACGTAGACTCGTGGCCTTTTGGGAACTTCAGTGACTTTCTACGGCACCCACTTCTTTCTTGCTGGTCTAAGCTCCTCGACTGAGTCAGATTTAAAGTGCCCGCGTAAAGGAGACCCACATGCCCCACATTACCATTTGAAGTCATCATATCCTAACTCCACTAACCTCTTTCCAATAAAGGTTCCTTTTTTGCTCATTTCTTTTTAGATACCTCTGCTAAAGATTTGTTATACTTCAATCTATTTCAGCCAGTATAAAGGCAAAATGGCAAAGTGGAAGAACATACAGTAAAGCTGTAAATTGTTCCTCATTATGATCTTCATTTACATTCCCGTAGCCAGAAATCAGTACAAATTTATTTGAAAAAATTATCTAAGTATGATATCATGGAACATGTTTGGTACTTTATTGTAATTTAGATACAAGTTTATTCAGCTTGAATCAAGCTGACTGCAGAATGAGAGAAGGAAGAAGGAAGCAAATCCTTACATTTCTAGAATACAATGATTTTAATAGGAGTAGTTTACTTCATCCTCTGTTTTTCCTGTTTTGATAGTGAATGTTAAAACATGCCATAACAGTATGCACCGAAAACATACATGCTGTAAAGTAAAATAAAGTAAAATAAAATAAAATAAAATAAAATAAAATAAAATAAAATAAAATAAAATAAAATAAAATAAAATAAAATAAAATAAAATAAAAAAATAAAATAAAATAAAATAAAATAAAAAGCAGAGGCAGACCACAGTTTTAAGAGAAGGGAGGGGAAAAAACTACCACTGAGCAAAGAGTGAGCACAGGTAGATATGAGTAGAAAGTTCCAGTAAGCAAGAGATAGAACCACAAATGATGAGAGAGAAGGAATGACCATGATGACAAGGAGTGTATAGAAGCCAAAGCAGCACAACGGAAGGATAAAAGGAGAAAAGTATAATCCAGGAAATAGAAAGAACTGTTGCAAAATAGCAGGAGTTAAACTAAAACAGCAGGGGAAATATGAATTGCATTGCAGAAAAAAAAAAAGGTAAAATGATACAAAAACAAGAAGCAAATACAAAAAAAAGGTAGATAAGCAAAAAATTGGTACTAGTAGGGTGTAGCAATTGCTATTTTATTTGTAGTGTCTAGGCCTTTGCTTTCACAGGGATAACTGGTGTGGATTAAAGCCTTTAGGAGGTGAAGAACATTAGGGAGATGAAACAAGACCAGTGGTTGGCTCTTTGTGAGGTGGGACTCCTGTTGCCCCAGAGAGTAACAGACACAGTGAATCATGCCTGCTGATTGCAGTAACATGGGATTTACAATCTGATAGTTGCTGCTGGACACTAAATCGTTCTTCAGTGAGAGTCTGCAGCAAGGGCCAGTATTTTATCCAGCCTTGTCTATTCCCTGTATTATATTCATAGTGAAGAAAAAGCCGTTTAAATCTCTCCTACAACTTAGACTATAGTGTTTTACCCCAAATGAATTGAATGCGAAGTACTGTTCAGGGTGTAACTGCAAGCTTGTATAGCTTTAGTATTTTTTGAACTTTCAAAACTTAGTAAAATTAAATTTAGAGCATTGCTCTACATTTTAAAAATGATTGCTTCATTTAGAAGGCTTACCTTTGCAGTTACAAGATGCAATTGTCATGCAATTTCAATAATTCCAGACTTCTTATGGAGAGATGTAATTGTAGAAAGCTGAGGCAAGTCATTTTGCCTGCACATTACACTGCATCATCATCCACTTTGTGTTGTGGTCTCTTTTGTCTGTCAAAGCCAACCCTGAAACCACTATATAAAAATTAAAAATCTTGGTATACTCTGTGTTTTCACAGTTCTCTAGGCATAAAACCACCTTTTTCCCCAAACACATTCTATATAGATACAGAAATGTTTTTGAAAGAGTGTTGATACCTTTTCCTTAAATGAGAAGAAAATGTATTCCACCATAGAGTTAAAAAAGGAGATACTGTCGTTCACTCTGTACTAGCAGACATTGCAGCATAGCCTTCAATATTATAGTGAATCATGCCATCTCCCTTTATAGCTGATGTAGTGGAATTCCAATGTGGAATTTGGGTTTGGCATTGTGGAACTTGCTTTAGTTGTGAGACATTGAAAGGCTGGGTTGGAAGGTTTGAGAAAAGTTAGGTAGGTGCATCAGTGGGCCGTCTGTTAGTAGCAGCAGTTAAGGCTCAGAAAAAGTGTATGGAATGATGATGGGACAAAACCTAAGAAAAAGTCTGCAGAGACTACAATGGGAGAATATGTTTGACTCCTCTTTTCTGTGTGTTATTCAGTAATTAGAGTTTGGGGTGGTTTTTCCTAGCTTTTCACTCTTGCTAGCCAAAATTTGAATATTTAATTTGTTTATTCCTGTAAATAATCCATACTCAGGGATGCACTCTGAACACTGTAACTCCCTCAGTGGTAACTTCATCCATTTAAATAAACACTTTATTCTGGTATCAAACTAAGCTGGGAATAATCATACACAGTACACAAATAATCATACGCACTAATCACACAAAATGTACACTTTAGACAACGCAAAAATCCTGGAAATAATGAAGTAAAATATAAATTAGGTAACACTTTTCTACTTTAGTAACAATTATCTCATATTTTTACCTTGATTTAGCAACAAATTGCATGGGAAAAAATATAAAAGCAAAGACAGTCTAGGTATTCTTCCTTACTGCAAGGAGAGCGCATCTTGGATTTTTGAATAATTTTGTAGACCTGGCAGAAAAAGGATGTTTTATTATCCTTCTGTAGTGATTTGAAAGGGAATAGCTATTATATATTAGACCTCAGTTAGTGAAATACAGCCGTGGAGAATTGAGGATGGAGGCTTACACGTGAAAGATAGTGAAAGTGCTCCATGAAGAGGATGGAATTATGATGAACTACTCATACCGAATAAATATTATCTTCTAGTTAGAATAAAAGTCTTTGGCAGGGATCGCTGAAGATTACAGTGATATATTGGTTTTAGTAATGCTTACGATATACGTAGCACAATAGAAGCTGATAAGAACCTCACTTGACTTGTGGAAGAAAAAAAATGTGCTGCTAGATGGTTTACAGAAGCTTGATAGTTTTCCAGTAATTCCACCTTTGAGATATCACTGCTACAAAGCCATTTTCATGAAGTCATGTGTTGTATGTGAATCCTAGGGTTATTTAGAGCAGATATTCAAGTGGGTAATTTGCCTCAGTGGACTCATGAGATTATTTTTCTAAACAGTTTTCTAGCATCACAGTGCCCAGTCCCTTCATTTTTATCCAGCTATGATGAATCATGAGTTAATTCTAACAAAAGGAGGGAGGGTTAGTGTGGATCTGTGGAGGCAATATATTCAGAGAATTCCAGTTACTGATAAGTAACCTAGTTTTCTCCTTCATAAATTTGCCTCCCCAGATCCCCACCCCCGAAGATTACCCAGCAGTAGCAATCCACACCGAGAGGACGGCTGAGGAGTGCTAAATTGTAAAGGTACTGTGAAACAGTTCTCCTTATATGATCTAGCCTCAGCGTCAAGAAAATAATGATGGTAAAGGTATGTAGCTAGCTTTGTGTAGCCACGCTATAAATTTTCCAAAAATGGACACCAGACTAAGCCAAGTTGAAATACGGACATAATTCTTGTCAAATATCTAGTAATATTCTCTGGCCATTTTTTTATCTGTGAATTGGAGGATTGAAAACTAAAAGTATTTCAACAGGCTATGCTTCTCTAGAATGCATTTTCAAAAGTTTTTAGAATAAAATGACTTTCAGTCTTTACAGTACAATTATTAATGTGTCCATATGTGATATAATAAATTGAAAAAAATAAATATCCCACATAAGAGCTTGGAGTTTTTTTACATGCCATATATATGCTAGAAGAGGGAAACTGAGAAGTCTTTTTTTAAATAAGAGTTAGCCGGAATTACCATCGAACTATTAGAGGTTCAAACAGAAGACCTTTTTTAGACCTAAACATAGAATTCATGGAATTGAATTTCATTTACTTTTCAGTTTCATTTTTGAACAACATTTTATAACACTCCAAATATTCATATGTTTATGCAAGCTAGGGATGTGAGCACTCTGAAATCAGGAATAAATCTGATGGTTTGAATTTAGGCCAAAGAATTGTGAATCCTTCTGAGATACATTGCCTCTGAAATACCATACCTGAGAAGGAGAAATTGCATTGTATCTGAAATATCTGACTGCTTGAGTGAATCCTCACAAATGCAAAGTTTGCTAACACTGCATATCCTGGGTCACGTCAGTATGCTCTTACATGCTGATTTTTGACCATATCTTTCTTTCCTTTAGCAGCCAGTGACTCATTCTTACGGTGATCTGAAAACCTTTAAAAACAGCTGATGTTAGTGTTAAGAATAAGATACTTAGTGGAAAAGAGTTTTAAGACACCAGGTAGTTTGTGTGCAGTGTGCTGTGTAGAGCTTCACCATATCTTGGTAATCATCTGTCTTTAAGACAAGACTCTTCTTTGGAGAGTCTTGTCCCATCTCCCATATCCCAAGCAGATTCCTCTTAAACAGCATCATGTTTTTATGAAACTCTAATATTGGTTTTATTATAGTCTGTGTGTATGAAACAGTTTGAGTGGGTGAAGGGGGAAAAAGAAACCACTATATTTAAAAGGAGTTTGTGGGCAATGGTGACCAGGCTTAAAAACCTTGGTTCTAATATTTGTTTGTTCATTAATAATTCACAAATGTTTTTTGGAAGACCAGTACATCTTCAAATGTTCTTACCCTTTCTACTTTTTTTTTTTTTTTTTTTTTTTTTTGCCAACAGCATTTTATTAAATTCATCCAAAATAATCCAATAAGCTGAAATTCCCATATGCAGGTCACCATATAATGTGTTCAATTGTTGCAAAGTACAGAGCAAACTATTTGTTAGCACTACAGTGTTTAGAGGGGTCAAAGTCAATAAGCAATAGCTTTTACTAGGATAGTGAAGTCTAGCAAAGACTGTGACTCAGAACATCAACCTGTGGGCAACTGAATGTGCTGCTACTTTTGCAGTCGTGGTTGCATATGGAAAAGAAAACAGTATGGTCATCTTGTGTGGGCTGAATTCACTGCTGTAAGTATTCGATGTATGTTTGTCCTCAGAGTATTGGTTCCTAGCAGGAGGCAATTCCAATAATATTTGTTTGAGGACAAACAGCCTTTCTGTGGTCACTGTCCTAGCCTTCTGCCATACTTCAGTTGACATTCTTCACAAATTTTAAGTGGTATTTCAGCTGCCTATCCTAACATTAAAAAGCTAAGTATTTGTGGTAAAAATACAGTTATGTTAGCCTGAGACACTCAGGAACATATTTACCTTTTTCCGAAGTCAGAACACATCACTATCATTCTGAGTTCAAGCAATATCCTGTGCCTGAATTCTCAGGTTGTAGCACAAATTCTTGTTTATTCCCTGTGGGCAGCATGCCTTTATACATTTTCAGTATTACATTTCACCCCACTATTACTATTTCATCCCCCTAAGCCCTCCTATTGCCTTGCATAGAAGGATTGTTTACTCTATTGACATTACCTCATTGGCATTTCATATTTCATAAGAAAAGTTGGTGAGCATATTTCTGCTACTCAGAAGAACTCAACTATCCAGCCAGATATTTCCCTAAGCAGCACGATGAGAGTGATTTTCCTTTTAATGTGTTTCATATTCATCCTTTTGTTTCTGTTTTAGTCTTCTACCTCCTATCTAGCCATTAGTTTAGTTCCCTAGGTGATGTCATTATAACTTAGCAGTCAGAGAAATAAAGATGGCTTGTACTATGTGAACAAAAGCTCTTCTTTTAAGAGTTGCAGTGATGTGCAGGTGTGTAATGCAGTTCTCTTGGACTCTGAAAGGTAGTCTTCAACCTGCATTAGTTTTTAAAACATTTCCTGTCTTCTCCTTTCATACCGGTTACCCTGATACACTTTTGAAGCAGTTAGTAGCCCAGGTAGGGCTGAATCTCTTCTCTGCAAATGCATTCCATTATTTGGGATTCAGGTTCCTGATGAAATTTATCTAAGAAGAAGTGGAAAAAGCCCCCCAAAAAGTAACCTACGAACATTTTGCTATAATAAATTTCCTCTGTTCATTGGAATTGGCTTTCATGAACCACTTCTCTTTAACATTTGTCACTTGAAATGCAAAATCTTAGCAGAAAATCTGGTTTTACTTATCCTTTCATAATGAACTTCATTATTCTATTAATGATTAATTTAAAGCTATAGCAAAGGCTATAGAGATATTGTTGAGATGATAATTGCATACACTGAATTTGATTCACATTTGAATCTTTAGGCTTGCAATCTTCTCTCTTTTTTTTTCTTTCTCTGAGAGCTACACTCTACTCTGTAAAATTGATTATTTACTTTGTTTTCTGAAAAAAATACCCAGTTCAAAAGAATGGACTACACTTTTCAACAGGCCTGTGCAGCAGACATAAACTTTGTATGTGTACAAGATGATACTTCAGTTTGAGCCTGTAATTGTCATGTTTTTAATAATGTTTTAGTAGGAGAAATTTAGGTGGTTACATGTGAAGTCAGAAAATCAGAATTCACTTTCTGATTTTCATGACATTAAATTTCTTCATAGAGAATGTTTTTCAAAAACTATTTTAAAGCTCTTTCCACTGCTTGTAGCATCATACCATCAGAAATTTAAGTATGAAAGCATGTTAATTTTAATAATAACTTCTCAGAAGGCATCATTTTTAGCATCTTATTAGAAGGACTCTGTCAGGAGAGGTTTATCTAGATTGTTCTGATGCCCCCATATAGGATTGATATAACATCGCAGAGTTCAGGTGTGAACAGTGGTCTGTATTGACCTCAGCAAACTTTCCCTGTGCCTTTGACACAGCCAGAATTTTAATGTTATTTTGTATCCTCTTCCGTGTCTGTTCCTGAGCAGCAGTGATGGTTAGTCAGTCACCCATCCCGCGGTTCTGAAGAGCTTTCCTTTCTTGGCTGTTTATCCTCAAAAGAATTTTCACTTTGTAACTCACTATGTGTAGGATTAAGCATGGAAGATGTTGCCTTGAAACTGGATCTTCTGGTTAGTATGTCAGCAGTCTGAGTTTTAAGTATATTTAACATCATAAGCTACTTGGGATGAGACACTGTCTTTCTCCTCATATAGCACTCTCCTAGACACCTTGGCCCTTTTAATAAAGTATGTTCACTTTACACATAAAAAACTTGGTTTGCTTCTTTGAAAAGCAGTTGCGCTAAGCAGATCAAAGTAATCAAAATAGAAGATTGAAAACATATTTGGCTCTGGGTTAATGTGGAGTCATTACATACTCAAACCTAGGTGTTGGACTTTGATAGCCCTCTTTAACACAAATCTGGAAAGAAATAAGAAATATCCCAACTCAAAAATGGTTTTGTTATTTCTGTTTTTTCATATTTTAATTTTTTTTTTCCAACTTTTCACTTTAAGATGCCTATTAATTTCTGGCATCCCATTGTATTTGTACCTTCTTGTTCCTTGACCTGTCTTCCATGAGTCTGACGTTTATGGACAGCCACTTAAATGCTTCATCTCCATGACAAAGTACTCTTCAGGAAATGAATGGTTCTGATCAATCCAGCCTGTGCGATTACAGGATTATTCACTGCTCAGTCTTGAGCATTAGCAGGAGATATCATGACTTTCACCATATCAAAGGTCATAAATGAGCTTAATTCTTTTTTGGAGATATTCCAGTGTAGGTGTACTTTTCCATACATTTTTTATTAACTTCAAGTCTGGCTTTAAAAATTACGACTACCTTATGAAATCATGCATAATGAAAAGCATAGTTAGTTTTATTATCACTATATGCTGTCAGGGAATAACTTTGTACAAACATCCTACTGTAAAAGATCCTTTAAAAAAGAACATTTTTAATTATTTTAACTTCCTTCAATGAATGTCTTTCTCTTTGCATTAGATGTATATCACCCTTTACTAGACAAGAGTATCTACATTTCTTCTCCATTATAATGTTTTTAAATCAGCCTTAGCGGCTACATGTTTGAAATATCTGGTATTTTCATAGGTCAGACTGAACTCTATCCTTCAAAATCTTGTAAGACTTCAAGAAAATCTTTGTATATGTGTGCATGAGTAAAGCAAGAACCTAAGATAAGGGTTACCATTGCTCTCAAAGGTTAGATTTGACAGAGGAAAATGCTTAAGTATTTTGGCATTGGTTCTCTGCTGACAAAGACAACCTCTAGAACCAGATGTGAAAGGTTCTGGCATTTCTTCTTCTGTTTTCTGAATGACAAATGAACTTGCAACCTTTTCACTTCAGACAACAAATTCCCATAAAATTAGAGGGGTAGGAGCCATGAACCTGATGATGATCTTCATCTTAGTTAAACTGAAAGCTGTTGTTTAGGATTATAAGGCTCCTGTGTTGTGTGGCACTTGTATGCCTGAATTCCACTGCAGAGTTAGGCTGTGAATCAGTTGTCCGCGAGGCTTCAGTCTCACTCTGGGGCACTAAGAAACATGAGCGTTAACCTGGTAGAATAGATAAGGAAACACTTAGCTTAACCACATCTAGTTAAGTCTACCCTTTGTAAGTAGATTCTGTTCTATTTTGCAGTCTTAAATGCAACATTACAAAAACAGACAAGAAAACATTTAAATAAAGCAGAGACTCCTGTTTACTGTGTATTACCATGTTAGAGACATGAAGATTTTCTTCACATTTCAGACCCACAAAAGTAGTGTAAAGAACAGAATAAGTGAATGTGCTGATCTCCATGTGACAAGCACTTTGTAGTGGTGTGGATATGTGCACTGGAGACGAGCTGTCCTTTGATTATCACTCTGAAAATTGATCTTTTGAATATCACCTATCATATTCATCTTTTAAAGAATCTCAGTTATATTTTCTTCTTTTTCTACTTTGATCTTTGACTATTGTAGTAATGGTGATTTTTTTTTCCTGTGTTTTGCATCCCTAGTACAACAAAAATAATTGTTTTCTTTTTCTTCTCACCTCTGCTACCAGTAAATTAATTTTGTATGCCAGAGTATGATAACAGTGTTTTTTCTGTCACTTCTTTCAAGAAGAGCAAAAAGAAACTCTTCATTCTCAAAACAGTACATTCCTGATGACAGTGAATATAATGACTGTTATTTATTATTCTTCCTTTATTTATTTGTATAATGACCAATATTATTTACCTGTTTGAGAGGTCCATAGGAGGGCCACAAAAATGATCAGAGGGATGGAACACCTCTCCTATAAGGACAAGATGTGAGAGATGAGGTTAGTCAGCCTGCATGAGGGAAGGCTCTGGGGAGACCTTATTGCAGCCTTTCAGTACTTAAAATGTACTTATAAGAAGGATGGGGACAGACTTTTTAGCAGGGCCTGTTACAACAGAGCAAGAGGTAATGGTTTCAAACTAAAGGAGGGGAGATTCAGGCAAGACATGAGGAAAACATTTTTTACAATGAGGGTGGTGAAGTATTGGAACAGATTGCCCAGAGAGTTGGTAGATGCCCCATCCCTTGAAACATTCAGGGCCAGGCTGGACAGGGCTCTGAGCAACCTGATCTATTTGAAGATGTCCCTGCTTATTGCAGGGGGGTTGGACTGGATGAGCTTTGAAGGTCCCTTCCAACCCAAACTAATCTGTGATTCACTGGAGAAATTGAGATGCCAACAATCAGGCATCTCTCTTATGCCACAAGAGGCTGATAAAACATGGTGGCAGACTTGAAGAGACAGGTCTTTTAGTCTAGCATTTCTAACCTTAGATCATCTCTTAGGGTAGTACAGTTACATTTTTAAAAATTGGGTCTTAATCACCAAACAGTTGACAGCAACTAGCATGAGGAATAGAAGTTGTTAATATATCCCAGCCTTTCAGTTATGTTTAAAATAAATAGAGGGGAAATAAAGATGCTCTGTATTGAACAGAAACCTATTAAACCTATATAGTCTGTTGAAGCTGTATGTTCTTTTAAACATTTTTTTGAAGGGCAACAGAGTCACAGATGTTGGACTCCTTTGGCTGTGCACCTGTTCATAAAATCGTGTTAGTTTAGGGTGCCAGGTAGTACTCCCCCAAGTTCTTGACTGAAGGTGAAGACGTTTTGTGGTGTTTACACATACAGTTTGGGTCATCACTGGAGAATTCTGTCAAATATTTTAAAATTAGGACAGTCCAAAGGTAAGGCTTATCAGTATTTAAAAAGTTATGAAGTAAAATGGAATAGAAGATTCATTCTGCTAAAGATGCCTTTGTCTGCTATGAACAGTTTTCATATTGTGATAACCTGTGTGTGTCCTTCGCAGGGGAGGAGCTGTGCACCGGCCTCATTTCGGGCTGTTCCTTGGACTGTTCTTTCGGCTTCCAGACGGACATCCACAACTGTGAGATCTGTCAGTGCCGACCGCGGCCCAAGAAGTGCAAACCCATTTTCTGCGACAAGTACTGTCCCTTTGGATACTTGTACGTATTCTCATCTTAAAGCATATTTAATACACTCCCTGTACATATTGAAAATATGCAAAAACCAGGCATATGTGCTTGTGTTCAGTTTGTGGCAAAGCGGGGAGGAAATGTGGGAAAATGGAAATTGTATCACTTGATATGAGATTAAAGTATTCTTCAAAATGAATTTTGATCAAGAAATAAAGAAACAACTAAAAAAACAGCAACAGATTATAAAAGCAAAGCAGTGCTTAATTTTTTTTTTTTAAGAATATTTGATGAACAAGATGAAAAAGCTACTGAAAAGTAATGTCTCTTGCAAGTACCTTTTTGAAATTCTCTTTGTGTGTTCTGCTGTGACACGCTTTCATTTTGCTGCCCGTTTATTTTATTCAAATGTTTTTTTAATATTTTGAGGGGCTTTTTAGTGTTGATATGACAGTGGACTATTTTTAGTGAGACACTTGTGATAGTTACATGATTTGTGAAAACCAGTACCATCTCTTATAGAGTTTTTGTAAACATGTTGAAAACCTGTATTGTTGCTGGAGTTCTTTCACCATAAAAGCGAACATTTGCAGTATTTATTCATCTGTGGAACAGGTGACAAGAACTGGACAGGTCTTTCGTCACAGAAGTTTCTTAGTAATCAGTCTTGTGGCTTATATATATATTTTACAAATACATTTCAGTTTTGATCCGTCCATTCCATGTTACTGCCTGCTGTTCATAACAGTTTAATTTCTACCTCATGTCAGTTGATCTTCAGATAATGTTCATGTGTTATTTGCTTTCTTAGTATTATAAAATGAAGTTTACTAGTGTTGCAACTCTTAGTGTTTGGTACTGATACTCCCTTAATTTCTGGTTAATTTCAGAAGTCTGTTTGATGGTTGTTTGTAAATGCTGCAGGTTTTTGTAACAGTAATCTATAGTAATCCTCCTCTTGGTACGCAGTTTTAATAATGTTTGGGGGTATCAAAATATGATAAAAACTGAATGACCAGAGAGGTACCAGATATTTCAGAAAAAGATAAATTAAGCTGTAACATAGTGGTATTCTCACAGATTTTATCAGCTCTGCTCATAGATGGTGCCAGTGAACAATTTATATCCTCTCCGGTCATGTTGCCAAATTGGGGAAAAAAGAAAAAGAGAATACCAGCCTTACGCCTTCCTTTAATCTTCATGTTATTCTTAGCCACAGAGTGATGTTCCATTTAGGTGAATACAGTGTTCTGGTTGACCTCCCTCTTATTGCCCATACAGCTCTTGCATTGTGCATCGTGCCAAACAGGCAGTGGCGCTACATCAAACAAAAAACAGACCCATAACTCTTGGAACAGTTATGGCACAAATATGCTGCAATACACAGCCAATAAACTAAAAAAAAAAAAAGAAATAATGTTTGAAGAGTATGTTTGCCTTGAAAACAGTAACTTTTTTTTTTCTGCTTGACTTGTATCCTTGAGGCATCCCTAGTGTAATTTGAAAATACCTACATAATAGCAGTCCAGCAAAACAAATACCTTTTAATATAATGCTGTATCTATTACTTGAGATACAGGATCAGGCTTGCCTGCGGTTAAATAATAGAAGTTTTTGCTGGGAACAGCACTCATGAGAGTGATAGAATTGAAATAGGACAAAATGTGGAGAAGACAACAAAAAATAAATCAAACTTCACTTCTTTCCCCAAAACTCAAAGTTTAGTAGATGAGAGATGAAAATTAAGACTTTTAAATTGAAAGGTTAATAAAATCATTTTTAAGCATGTTGACTGCAAGAGTGGCTGGGAGTTATCTTCAGTTTTGCAAGTGAGAGAAGGCAGAGCAAGAGGGAAGTTATAGCAAAAGGATGTCAGTTTTGTTGTTCCCACAACTTTTGCCCAGTGGTTTCAAAGGCAGGGATGGCTGAAGATGCGTAGGAGAATGAAAGAAACATGAAAGATTGACCAGAAATAATGACTGGTTAGTTGTCTTAGTTTTTTAGATCGGATAAAGCTGTTAAGGATAAAGGAGTGAAGTCAATTAAAACAAGTGCAAAGCACACAGAATTGCTTAGAAAGCGTCTGGGCAGAGTGAAGCCTGAGCCATGCCATTGAGCAGGCACAAAACGCAAGAAGTCTTTTGAAGCAAGGAGCCAAAGAGGTAAAGGGTGTCGAGATGTCTGAAACTGTGAGAACTCCGTGTTGGAATCAGCAGGAGGGTGTCCGAGATGGGCAACAGTAATAAAGGAATAGGAACATATAACTATATTCAAGCATTTACTGGAAATTGCCATATAGTCCTGACATGGTGTAACCATTTCTCTGGGGGCACTGCAATAATTTGCGCTAGCTGTTATTTTATTTTGAACTTTGGCACAGAATATATTTGCAACAAAGGTGGAAGCCATCTTTTTTGTTCATGATACATAAAGCATCTTCAGTAACAAGTACAGGATGTGAGCTCAGCAGTCTCCAGACTGTATATCTGAACATTTCTTTTTATTTCTGTTTTATATTTGTGTTCTAAAAACTAATTTCCATTAACAATACTCAGTCACTGGTTATTTTTCAAATTGGTTCGGAAATTTAAAGGGCACACTGGGCTGTTAGGTCTTGGGATTTATCCTTTTTCTGTATTGTAGCTCTTAGTTTATTGTCTGTAGCAGGGTCAATAGAGTAAAGCTATCAGGAAAGAATCTGAAAAGACTTTTTTCATCCCCATGCTCGAGGAGTGTGTGCATGTGTTTGCATAACAGCAGAGACAGTTGGTATGAACTACACATTTTTTTACTGTTTATTCAGTGTGATTGAATAGCATTTAGCTTGGAACAGGAAAAGCTTTTCTTAATTTTAGTATTACAAGTACATGAATAAATTATTATTTTTAAGGCCATTTGTGTTAGCCTATTCAAAAGTCATAATATGAGAAAAACGTTTAATAAGATCTATTTCATGCCTTTTTGACATTGCCTTTTGGACTTACACAGAAATAGCTTGAATATATTCATGAGCCAAGGTCTAGACGTTTCTTTCTATTCAAATTAACTATTCTTTGACTTTTCTGCAGTAGCTAGAGCAGTCAGGTTTGTTTCTCCCTTTGGTTTCTTTCAGTTTACTACTGCTGGTTTTCTTCACTGGCAGTCTCAATGTAGATGTCACATTTAAGTTTTAAAAATGTTTTTCTACTGCTGATAAGGAATGTTCTGAACTACGCTTACCAAAGTCATTTGCTATTAATGTGTTTTGTTTGTGTAAATGTATTAAATTTACTGTTAAATTCTTTTAGTTTATTGTACACCACCTTCCCCAATAACATGGATTTAGGAAGAAACACTCTCTTCCACATAATGAGTAGCTTTTTCTGGTTTGGTTATATAAACTCTGATTTTTGTTTAGAGGCAAGTGGACAGTATTTTTACAATTTTAAATGGAACATAGTACAGATCTTGATAATGTGGTGAACTGAATATTTTTTTTACCTGCAAATTTCTGAATCTTCAGTAAAAAGCAAATATTCTTTTAAGATAAGACAGTAAATTGCCATTCCTGGGCCTCTGCTCCCGGTGTGCATGACTGGCAGTAACGTTCTTAATATAAGTCTACCTCATTAGTGATCAGACCGTGTGTAACTTCTAAAAAGGAAGTATTTTTTTTTGTCCTGTTTCATTCTTTTCAGTAAAGATGTGCCCATTACTTCTGTTTACATATCTTTTTATTCTGCAACTTCTGATTTTTATTTTCTTTTCTTTAGCAAAGGTCTCTAAAAATTAGTATTAATACCCCATTTGAAAGTTGAAATTTTATTTTATTCCCCTCCATTAAGGGTAGGGGGGTAGAATATAGAGTACTACTTTACTTTAAAGCACGTAAATTAAATCCGATCTGAAGATGCAGTTGCAGACATTAGACTGTTGAAGTCCTTACACCATTTGTTTTTGATATGCAGCATAGAAGCTGAGGCTCTTCTCTAGTTGTGTATCTTCTATTTAGCCTTATCACATGCAGTGTGATGCCTTTACATACTCTACTTTTATATCTTCACAGAAAGATAAGAACACAAGAATAGAGCCTAACTTACTTTGCACCTTAATAAACTGATTTCTGTGTTTGACTGCAATCCTCTTGAGCTGTAGAGTCCCTTAGTTTGTCTCATCTGTGACTATCATCTGCTGATACCTGTGCCTGAGCAGTTAAGGTTAATATTGTTAAAAAATTTGTGGTATGTGTTGATAATAATCTAGCTGATTGTATGGGGAAATATGAAGTTGACCGTGCCATCATCTTCAATGTGGACATACCTGAAGCTTGCATTAATGCTGTCTATGCAGAAATGGTTCAGTCTTCTGAACAAAAATCAAAGAGGACTGAAAAAAAGAAAGATGGGCTTAGTATTATACAAAGAAATAGATTGAAGCATTCATTCTCCTGGAATGCTTTGCTGCAATAGAGTGGATGTCTTGATTTTTGAGAAGGATAGGAAAAGTCCTATGAGTATTGTCCATGAGCTGCAAGAGTACTTTAAACACAGTGATGCTTAGTCCTATGTGGAAGTATTTTTCAGTGTCAATCATGTGTCAAGGATAATCTGTTAAAGGATACAAATTTCAGACACAAACTCAAGTGATTTTTCTAAACTCATGGAGGAAGCAGGCAACTTCTAAGAAACCGTGTGATACTGTCACATAAGAGTAGGAAAAATTTAGAAAAAATAGTAAGGTTTATGATGTTGAAGAGAATGATAAGACAGGCTTTGTTTCCTAGATTTGCTAGGCTTACTTTGTATACCTGAGGAAGACTAAAACTACCAAATACTAAGCTTCAAAATGGAAACTCTGATCTTCAGAAACTGAAAGTGTCTGCAATGTAGTGAAAAGGAAAAAAAATTGTAAACAGGTTGAAGTTAAAAAGCGTAAATATCAAATCTTGCAATTTGCAACTATTCATTTGAAGTCCTAGACATGATAAAGTGACACCTGGATGAGACATGGACTCACAGAGTGTCAGATCTGGACCAGTGAATGACTTCCCCAGATAGTCCCCAGGGCAAGACGTTGCTGTCTGCCCCATCCCACCCTGTCCCACTCGGGGTGGTGGGGGTCAGTGAGAATGTCACCCAGGTCAGGACTGCTCCATGGGCTAGCACTGAACCATGTCTCATCTTCAAATAGAAGACATTATAAAAAAGATAATGTTTAGCCTCTCACAGAATTGCACTGCTTGCTGTAAAGAGCAGTAACTTCTAGTCTGTATGTACGACTCAATTAGTATATTGACCTACAGAGTAAAATTACTTATTTCTGTATGTGCTTTCTGTACTTAGATAAGCTGAAACACACTTTCACCTTTTGTTTTTTAAACTACAGTGTACATAAAATAGTTTTATTAGAAAATCTATGTGAACAATGTAGAAAAAGAATTTTAGAAATGACAGCAGATATTAATGAGCATAGTGTGGTAGCTGTGAGATAATTATTTTAAGAACAATTTGATTTCAAGCTGATGCAAGTGTTTAAGGAACCCTGTCTTTTGGGATGATCCTTCCCTTGCATTTTTGTACATCTGAAAAATAACTGAACTTTAAACTTTTTAAGCTAATTGGAAAATAATCTTCAATTTAAATTCTGGTTTCAAATGTAGAATGTAATTTAGTTTTGCACAGTGCTTGGCTGTTCTTTTTAAATGATGACTTCAATAAATCTTAAGATTATTGCAATTGAAAAAAAAATGGAAATCCTGTCACTGTCTACAAAATATACAAATAATTTCACTGAATGAAATGAATAACATTGAAATATAACCATCTATGTGAGATCGTAGTATAAATGGCTAAAATTGTGGTAAGAAATATTTTAAGACCATTTCACTTCAAGTTTTACTTTGGTGCTAAAATTATATAGATTTGCAGTTCTATAGTATATTTGTTTGATTCTTTACTGCAACCATGCAAATTTCTTTGCTAGAATAGCAAGCCTTATGTGACTTCCGAACCTGTTATGATCATCAAAAGCATGGGATGTAATGGAAGATAAATCTCTATTTTAATGTAAAACTTTGGTCACAGATGGGAGACTAAAGAAGCAAGTATTAAAAGAAAAGTATTTTGGAGAGCAAAAAGGAGTAATCGTTATGTTTGTGGTTTGGTTTTGTTTGTTTTCAATGGAGTTCACTCTTTTAAAGTTCTACACATTAATGGAAAGAAGCATTTCTTTTGATATTAAAAGGTCTGTGGTTACAGAGATTGAGGAGGAAAAATGTAGATGGACAGGAAGTCTTCTGTTCTCTATCCTATGTGTGGATTTTTTTCCTCAGCCTTTAACTAAAATTAAATAAAGTTTTCTAGAGCTTGAAGTCAGGCTTTCTAGATATTTACATAATTTATTTCTTCTCTGTCCCTTTAGATATTCTTTAACTTCCCATGTCTTGTCTTTGTTTTGAGGGGAACTGGTGTGCTTTTAATGGGGTAGTATTCAATAAGGGATCTGTCAGTTTCCCAATAAATGTTTTTCCCAATTTTAGTGAGTTACCTCCTTAGAGTGATATGTTTAGCAGCAAACTCAGGAAAATTGTTTAACGTCTGTTTGGTTGGTTTTTTGTTTGTTTTCCCCTCTTTGTCTTGAACTTCTTCATTTTAGCTTTTTTTTTCCCCTGGTATCTTGGGAAGGTGTAGAAAATTACTGTATCTGTATACGAAGGGAAATAGTACACTTGTGCCTAGAGTTTGAATGGTATTACCTGTCTTCTTGAAAACAGGCAAGCAAATATTGAGCATAGGATTCCCAGAAGGAGCATGTTCATGCTGCTGTGAAGAGATGCTGTCAGGGAGTGCTCAAGCCTCCTGCCTGGCTTCACCTGGAAGCTTTGGAAGCATTTGTGTTCTTGATTCTCTGTACTTTGTCTGCTGAAAAGTTCTCTGGTTTTCTCTGTTCCAAAATGTGTTACTGTGTGTCTGCTACTTTTTGTATGGGTCATTGGCATTCCACATGCTCTCTTTCAAGTAAGCTTTGGGACTGCTTCTTTAATGTTTTTGGAAATCTCTCTGTAGTTTTAATATGCAAGAGAGGAAGTCTACTGTTCTTCATCTGTTGTTGAAGGAAAAAAGTTATCAGTAATTTGTGTTAGAAAACATAGTAATTGAAACAGATTCCTACCCACTCCTCCAATTTCACAGTTTTAAAAGTTATTTTTTCTACTTTTTCACTTGAAAAAATAATTGATCATCAATAGTAGTCACAAGCACATACATCTAGATTATCTGCTGTGGCTTGACAGTACCAAATGCAGAGATTTTGTCAGTCATGTGGAGGGAACACATGCCAGGGATGGAGACCTGTACACCCCATGGACCCAATGAACCTAAGGGTGGTGGTTAACCATAAAGTTCTTTACTTGATCAGTCACTTCTTTAGGGGATGCTTTTGCTTTAAAGATCATGACATGTAGATATTTAAAGTGACCTGCTGACCTTTGACAAATTATTTTGGTCATCTAGGAAGAACAAGCATGGCTGTGAAATCTGTCGGTGTAAGAAATGCCCTGACCTGCCTTGTGGTAAAATCTGTCCGATGGGCTTCCAGCAGAACAGTCATGGCTGCGTTATCTGCAAGTGCAGAGGTAGGTGCAAGTACATTATCACCTCTAACTACAGCTTGTTTCCAAAGCAGGTGGAAGCTAGAGCAAAATAAAAGGAATCATGTACAGACTATGTAAGAATTAAAATATGGTAAGTGGAGGGGAGTCAGTTCACCTTTGCTCAAAGGAGTGTACTGCTTTGCAGGTGTTTGTTATTATCTGTGTTCATGTTGGCTTCAACAGAAGGGCACAGCTCTGCTTCCATCTCTAATTACAAAGTCACAAAAGTCAGTTTGTTACTATTAATACAAATTAGGTTAGGCTCTTAATAAGTAACTACTAGAAATAAGCTAGTTGAGGTTTTTGTTGTGTTGTTTGTTTGTTTGTTTGTGTGTTTGTTTTCTTAGCAGCAGTGTTTATTTTAGCTGCTTCATCGTCATCTTTTCTTTGCAAACTCAAGTCTTGGATTTGATAGATGCCCTGAACACCACCTAAAATTAGGGTGCTGTTTCTTGGACACTTTCAGCTGGTCTTGAGGAACAGTGAGTGGTGAGAGCACTTACCCAGGAGAAAGGACTGGGTATTCTTAAGCTGAAGATTTCACATGTGCCACATCCCAGATTTGTAACCACCGCGTTTGAGGTGGAGATTGAGATAAGATGTTCATTAGTTGTTTGCTTTAGTTTTGTGCTGCTTTTAAGCATGTATCTTTTAAGATATTTTCAGTTTGTGTTTTGTACTAGTCTGGGTATCGGACTTCCTTCATTGCTTATCTGCACATGTGGCATTTAATAACTTTTCACCTGTGCTCAGGCTCTCTCTGATCCTAACTGCTCTTTCATGCTTATTTTCTTTGATTCTTGCTTGTGTGTTTCGCTTTCTAGCTATAGGCACGTACATTTGAGTATTTTCCCATTCTTAAGTTTTTTAGCAGCCGTTTCTTTTGCATTTTAAAATGTGATAAAATATAATAAGAAAAGCTATTGGAATATGGGATTAGAAGAAACTATATGAGTTCCTGAAGTCAATCTTCTGTGGTTGGAGGCCAACATGCAGTCATATATATCAGAAGGATCTGATAGGTATTTTCTCCACATGACATCACCCCCTGCAGACAATTATAATAAAACTTTAAGTCTTCTACCAAAAAAAAAAAAATGAAATGTTACAAATGTACCTTGCAGATATGAGAAGTAGAGAGCAATTTCACTGAGGTAAGCTGCAATATATGACTTTTACTAGAAATAAAAAATTTTAAAAATTAATAAGAAAGGGTAATTGCTGAATGAAGTCCCATAGAGGCAATTCTCATCACTTATCTTGTCATTTGTCTCCATGTTCACAATCAGCACACTTTTCCTGATTGTTGTGATGCTGTCATGGAATATAGACAAGTTGTTCTCTTAGGTGTGCTATATTTGCATTCCAGGCTATTCACAGATGGAACTCTTCAGTTACTAATTATGTGTATGCACATTTCTAAGTGCTTCCCTTAACAAGGATAGTCTTTTTAAAACCTACACAAATATTTAGAAAAAACAACTTGATCCCTCTCTAAATAGTATTTATTGTTATAATGATCATAAAGTTATCAAGCTGTAGGCATATCACTTCGACGTGATCATTAGCAACTTGTCCAAAATGACGAGTATGTTTTGGGGGAGCTCTGAGTCCTTGTTAAAATTTTGATCCCAAATCCCTAAGTAGGAGGAAGGGATGGGTAAATCCTCTGCTTGTGAATTAGCTCCACTTTCTAAATTGCTTCTGCCAGAAATAGCTTATGCTAGGATTAATAGAAGTAGAACCATAGAAGTACAGGGTTGGGGTAGTCCTCTGGAAAACTGAAAGTCCACTTCCCTACCCTTGCATGAAATTGAGGTTATCTGGATAAGCCTTGACAGATGTTTGTCTAAGGTTTAATTTATTAAGAATCTCCACTCTCAGAAAAAAATGAAAAAAACCCAAACAAACAAACAAACAAAAAACCCCACATAAACCTCTCCAGTGTTTTTCTGTGGTGTGGTTGTGGTTACCAATATGTGACAATTTAAAATAAATTTTCTAATATTTCTGTCTCGCACAATTTGAACCAGTTACTTCTTAACCTAAGCTCAGCAGGCATGTGGAACAGCTAAGCACCCTGCAGGAGCACCCTGAAGTTTCTTGTTTGTTTGTTTTTCTAAGTCAAATAAACCCCATTCTTTTGGTCTCTCATCACAGTTCAAAAACTGGATATTGTACTTTAGCAGGAGCAAAAACTCCTAAGTAGTAGAAATAGCACAACTGCATTTAAATGTGCAGAGCTCCTGTACTTGTATCTTAGATTGAACTTCCCTTCTTGGCACTGGTGTCACGTTACTGACTCATTTTTACTTGTCAGTTTACTATAATCCCAGATGGTTTCAGCCATACTTCTAGGTATTCAGTTATTCCCATCTTGTATTTGGGCATTTGGTTACCTCTTTAAGCATTATGTTTTGTACTAATTTTAATTAAAAAACTGAAAAGCGAACATAATCTCAGTTTGTGAAGTTACCTTTGAATAGTTGACCAGATGCTTGTTTGGTTTCTCTGAAATTTGGACTATACTTTAGAATATTCAGGAAAAAAAAAAAGTTTGATTACATCAGATACTTTAAGGAAGGGGAAGGGTATTGCCAGCTAAGACTTTCATGTGTCAATAATAATTTTAATGTAGGACAGTATTCCAGTGATATTAATTCAAATAGGAATTAATATACAATCTGATAGTAAAGTATAAAAATGTAGTAAGCGAATGTAACTTTTTCTCATAGTGTTCCTGTTTGCGCAATGGGATGAAGTCCATTTTAAGGGTCTTTTACCCTTATGCTATGTTTTTGCCTTCTAATTCACAAAATGGTATACTAATGGAATTTCTGTGTGTTGGGTTCTTATTCTGATAGCTTGCATCAAACTCACTTCATACCATCTGCTGGTGGGTCTTAGACCACCTTTGGTAGATCTGCCACAGCTGGGGAGGTGCTGACCTACATGTTAGTAAAAAAAAGCTTACTAGAATTACAAAAAAAAAATAAATTACTACCTTTCATAGTGCATCCTTTTTTAAACGGAAAATGTAATAAGCAACTTAGTAGAAACAACCTTATATATGTGTGTGTGTCAGCTGAACATTTTTGACATACCACTGAAAACAAGTAAATTCACTGACAAACTGATCCTAAATCCTTCATCGTAATAATGAAGTGGTTGAGGGAGTGTTGGGCTCTAAATTCACTCTGCTGATTAACAAAGAATATATTGAGGCTGAACCCTGCAGCACTTAAATACCTCTAAGATACAAATGAGACTTTAGCCTCCCTAGAACTGCTGCTTGTGTGTTCTGTCTGAGTGCAAGTAATGCAGCAATCCAAGCTGCTGTATTCCAATCTCTGTAAAAGCTAGGAATGAGGGTTAAAATTGTCAGAGCAGTTACCATCCAAATATCTCATTTATCGTAGTAATATAAACAAATAATTTCTCACAGGTATTTTATGAAATATTTCCAGTATCTAGCATGGCCCTGTTAGAACTTGCTTGTAATTTGTATTCATTCATGATATAAATAAGAGCATTCTTAGCTCTTGGAAATGCTTTTATATTCTACTTTCTATCAGATATATTATAGATAATCTAATACAGTGTAATATTTAAATGTTTCATTTAAAATAAGCTTTGTGCTTTCTGCTATTTCCCTCAATTGTATTTCGCTTTTTTTCATATATTATTTAGCCACTACTGTATTTCTGTATGAGTAGAAACATCATAGGTTTAACAGAAAAAAGTTATTATATTTTCCAACGAAATACATCCTACCATCCCCTTCATTGTACCTTTTAATTGTTTCATGGGTGTTCTTACTTTATTTCTAAGCATAAATGATAGAATCATTGTTGTTGATTTGATCTTATATTTATTTTAATAATAAATGCAATCCAGGCATGTAGTTGTTGTGGTTTGTTTGGGTTTTGTTTCCCCTAAGCAACCCATGCTTATCAGGATACTTCATTTTCCTTTGATTTTGTGCAGAGGCAACTGCTTCGCTTATGCCTCCCATCAAAACAGGCTCTTGCCTGTCAATGGATGGGCGCCGACATGAGAATGAGGAGAGCTGGCACGATGGCTGCAGAGAATGTTACTGCCACAACGGACGGGAAATGTGTGCCCTGATCACCTGCCCAGTTCCTAATTGTGGTAACCCCACCATACATCCAGGGCAGTGCTGCCCGTCATGTCCAGGTAACGTTTTCTTCTGTATGCTTTGTAACTGGGTTTCAATTCACATAGGTTCTGTTTCCTGGTACATGAAAATAATCTCATGCGCTATTCAGCAGTAGATATGTATGAAGGTTTCTATGTCCAAATATAATATGATGAATGCCTTTCATTAAGATTTCGGGTGAAAAAATGGGAACTTAAATATTTAGGAGGGGCATGCATGTTGTGGGTCCTAACATGTCAATCTTTGACACATTGAAATCTTTAAACTAGAAGTTTCTAGTCTATATTAGCTATAATACCAAGTTTGTACTCATATACAATTTTCTTACCTGTAATAGCTAATAAGCTATTACTTTTTATCTTTTTTAGCTTGAAGTGGAGTTTTACTGACATTTACCTCCTGATCTGTTTCACAACATCTCAAGGGAGTGCATGTTTAAACAGATGTCTTAATTAACTGAGCATTACGGTTCTGTGATGTGAGGGAAGGTTCCTGTGCCACCAGCAGAAGACTATTTTAATGCTTTAGGTGGGAAGGCCAAATACAATTAATGTTGCATTCCAATACAATTTTAATAATAAGTGTTAATATGAAAAACACCTATGAAAGATGTTAGAGTGTGGATAGAGTATAAGATCCGTGCACTCTGAGATGGAGACACTAAGGAGGGTACTCCCACCAGATATGCACACTCAGTACAGTTCTCTCCACTAGGAAACCTCAGTGTGGAGAAAAAAAAAGAAGATTCAGTTCTGAGTATTGTTCCAGGAACAGCAGCCAAACAGTAAATAATACAGAATATTGTGTTCCTAAAGTCATATCACTGAACAGAGGTGTTATTTTCCACTTGCATTAGCTGGAATTCAGGGCTGCACAGAACTGTTGAGTACATGCAGTAGTCATTCACCTTTTCACAATGATTTGTGAATTATTGTAGGGGATGGTATACTTCATATGGATGGGGGCAGGTTAGCATGTCAGTCTTACATTAGATAAACATTCAAGATTCAAAATTTAAAATGTAGGGCCATTGTTCCAGTAATTCTGTTGTTAGATCCTCAAGACTCCTTTGTGATTTCACTCTGCTGTCAGCATTCTTGTGTGTATTGGTTTACCTAACACATACAGAACACCTCAGAGCATTCAAATAATTTTTGTCTTTCAGCAGCGCCAGTGGCTAATTACTTTGTGTACAGAGAATGAGTGTGGGTACATAATTTCATAAGCCTAATGTTCAGTTAGTGGAAGAAAGGTCAGTATGAGATTAGCAGTACCTATCTTCACACGCTGGACATTTCTTGTGGGTGACATCAGTATTTGATTCTGAGCACCAGCAATGTTGGTCTCTTGTATAAGCAGTTGTTTACCCGGTAGTGTCTGTTCCTTTGAGATACAGTGTCTGCATGGGTTTCTCTGTTTGACATCCTTTTCTGCTTCAAAGGTACCAGTCACCTAGCTTCTGTATTAGCAAAATCATACTTGGTCTCAACTCTTACAATGCTAGGGCAGACACAGCATTTTTTTAAAGTGATTGCATATGTTAGTGTATGAATTAATATGGCCAAATTAGTCCCAGTGTGGTTTTGCTTCCCCCACTGAGGTTTTATATTTGTTAGAAATGTACTTCTGATATTATTGTGCAATTTATTGATTCCCTGCTGATGTTGTTCAATAAATATCGTGGCTTTTAGAGAACAGGAATGCACTTTGGAACTGTGAGACTGTGAGCACGTCACTTAAATGTGTCTGGCATAAGGATATTGAAATAATCAGCAATCCTGATGTACTGAGTTTTGAATTGCACTGTTAACCTATCAACAGGGAAGTGGCAGCTCTCACGGGTAATTCTTCAGACTGAAAAAAAAAGTGGTTACATTCAATTCCATATTTAGTTGTTTGTCAACAGAGCAAGATGTACCTTGACAGCTACAACATTCGTTATAACCATGTTTCTCTGTATTAAGAGGTTTAAGTGAATTGTTGCAATGCCTGTGAAAAGCTCTAGGTTTCCTGTAACATTTAGAAAGCCATTAACTGCTAGTGTTTTGCAGAACCACACTATCCAGAAAGTATGTATTTGTTTGGCTGGTTACTCCTGCAGGAATATGGTAGTTCTACATTTATAGCAATTCAGTTGCAGTGATATATCAATATCAATATCAATGCTGATAAGGGAGCAATAAGCAATACCATATGTACAGCAATACTCTCTGGTTATGCTTTTCTGATTGTTAACAGTGTATGAGCTGTAGTAAAACAGGCCTGTGGTTCTGCAGAGAACTAAATGCAAAGGAGATGACTGAGAAAATTTCTAGGACATAATTAGTATTGCCTTTGCCATGATGAGTCAAGAAGTCATTGCTTAAAATGTACTCTATTGTTCCCACTGAAATAAAAACCAGACAGTGACACAGCAGCAGACCAGCTGTCTCACTTCAGGTAAATGCTACTGAATCACATATGTGGTTCATAAATGTAAATAATGGGAGAGGCATAGCATAAGCATATCAGTGAAAGGTAAAATAATTTCCTGAGAGAAGAAATGCACAAGTACTTTGTGAATGGAGTAAGATCATCAGGTTCCTTGAGTTCTACTGAGCATTCTTCGGAAACAAACACAAATAGTTGAGTGATGTGTCTTCTACATAGCAATGTCATAGAGCAAAGGGCACAAGTGCCGTTCTCCAGACAATCACAGCAGTGCTCCAAATGTGGAGAGAAGGACAAGCCCTTGGTGAGCCTTCACCTACCTAAATTATAAGAGGAGCTGCTATCCATTTAATTTTTCTGTCCTTAATCCACATATTTGGATTAGGATGATGTTCACATTAGGCATCTTTACAATTAAGGAGGAGAGAGGGACCTTCAGCAAGTGGTTTAGAAATGCAGAGTCATTACCTGGAAGTCATTTTCTCTTCCCCTCTATTCACAGCACAGGAACCCTGAGGCAGCTCAGTTTTTAACACGGGCACCTATCTTAGTTGTCTAATCTTAGACAGGTGGAATTCAGGCTGAAGGACATCACCACTTACAAGCCTGAAGCTTCACATTGCAGCAGTGTGTAGCTTTCAAAGTCATGGGTCCTGTGGTTGAACAAAACATCTTGTCTGAGGCATCCCCATTCCTATACACAGTGCATGGAAAAAGCAGGTCCAAGTCCCAAGCAACCAGCATGGTGAGCTGGCAGCTATTACTGTCCCTATGTGAAGGGGGCTTCAAAGCATTTTAAGAGGCTGTGGGGATGAAGTTCATGGCATAACCTTTTCTTGATGGTAAGTGCCTAAATGCTTTTGAAGTGCAGGACAAGTTTATTTTTTCTTTTAAAACACCAAGAATTAAAGAGAGTTCCCTCACTTTTGTAATACCCCAGTGGCTGGAGAACACTCATGCTGAACAAAGGAAACAGTTTCAGTTCCTTTCTTAACTTGAAGGAGGTCAAATCTCTTCTCTAAACTGCCTGGGTGAGTCTTTTAGCCAGGGCTGTAGAGGAACTGTAATTAATTATCCAAAAAGGACCTAAGGCTCATTTGGTGAGATACAATCACTGGAAATATGAGTCTGCACACTGTGGCATCTCCTTTTACTTCAAAGACTGGAGAAAATTTGTATGTATTTATTTATTTTAATGGAACAAAGTGATGAAGCACTTCCACTAATGTAAAGTGCATATATGTCTTTAGGGGGTTAAGTGAAGGATTCTGTATTTTTCTTTTTCTTTTTTTTTTAATCTGGCATCAAATGGTACAGACACATATCACTCAGGAAACTTAAAGGCAGACAGTTGAATCTGGACTTCCTAGATCCCAGACGAACATCATACTTATCCATCCTTTCATTAATTGCACTAATGCTAATATTTAGCAGTTAAGAAACTGTCTGATCAGTATAATTTTTCAGAAAATGGCAGTTGTCTCTTGGAATTCCTACATCACAGATTGGTTTGATTTTATTTTTTTTTCTGAAATGGCAAGAATGCTCGAAGGTATCTCTGATTTATATTAACTAGCATTTATTCAGACTGATTCTCAAATTGTTTCTTGTTTATATTTTTTTCCATTTTCCATAAGATAAAGGTGCCTTAAAGTCAAAAGAGCTTCATTAAGAATACATTGATAGCTGAGTTTGTCATTCCTGTTTCTTTCAATAACAACAGAAATTATTAATCGTGGGTACATTTGTTAATCATTAAAGTCACAGTTATTTTTGCCTGTCTTCCAATTCTGTTTATCGCAGATGAAATAATTGTGCAGAAGCCAGAGCTCACCAGTCCATCGATCTGTCATGCTCCTGGTGGGGAATACTTCGTAGAAGGAGAGACATGGAATATTGATTCTTGCACTCAATGTACATGCCACAGTGGACGTGTCCTGTGTGAGACTGAAGTCTGTCCACCTCTGCTTTGTCAAAACCCCACCCGCACGCAGGACTCCTGCTGTCCACAGTGCCCAGGTATATATTGATAAACAGCTTTTATCAGAGTCCTTTCTTCACCTGAGAATGTGTGATGTGAATATTGACTGTTTTGGTATGTGCACACTTGGTTCTTGTGGTGCCTTTGTTCTTTAGCAGTTTGGAGTGGGAGATCGCAGTCCTCTGTTTCAACTGCAAGACTTGACTGTGTGCAAGAGATGTCTTATATGTAAAGGGGAGCTGTGGCCCTGAAGTTTGAACCTTTTCTCTGAAGGCAATCTAATAGTGTCAGGGTTGCATGAGAACCAGAATCCTTAGTTGGAAGGTTTATGAAATATGCACTGACTTGTTTATGGAAACATGCTGGATTAGAAAAACTTCGAAAGCAGTCGAAGTGCTAGGCAGATACAGGCTGTTTCTTTTCCTTTCTACAAACCTTGGTTTCTGTGAACCTTTTTACTACTATCTTGTCTATTTGCAATTTGGTCTCAAAAATACTTCTGTTTGCTTTTACCTTCACCTGGTATGATTTGAGAGTGACTTGAAGACAACTGAGTAATATCAAAGCATTCCAGCCCAGCAGGTGTGCCAGATTCCTCCTAGATTGTCTCACAGTGTCAAGAAGGTAGCAGGATTTGCTTTCCCCCAAGGAAACAGACGTAATTATAAATGAATGTGAATTCCTGTTTTACATAGCAAATGTGGAGTTTATTGCACTGGAAATTTATAATCCAAACCTGTGAATTGTATATAAACTTACTGAGAAAATATTTGTCCTTATTAAAAAAACAAAATATAAAAACTTTAGGAAAAAAAAAATAGGTTTTGCCGTTTCTTTTACAGGGTGTTCATTGTTTTTTGGGGTGGTGTTTTTTTTCTCCTGACAAAAGATTTTCAGTGAAAAAGTTAGCCTGTTCTCCTGACTTCCATTTTTCTGATTATTAATAAAAGTGAGCATTTGCTTAACTTCAAAATACTGTTTGGAGCGGCTGATCTTTCCTCCTTGTATCAGGAGCTGTGTAAGGAGCCTTAGTCTCATAACTTACACAGTTAGATTGAGAACCTGATCTGAGTGCCCTTATGAATCCTTTTTTGTCTTCCACTTTTCTTATATGTTCTCTGCTCACACATACGTATTTCTTGATCCATAATGCCTGTTAAGATACAGCTTCATTGCAGAAATATGTGTACCAATGTGCAGGCATGAGAATTAAAGCAGACCCATTGGCATCAAGCTGGAGCCCGATCAAGTTCTATTTGTTTCTCAACAGCTTATAATTAGCTCATATAAGTCCACTAGCGAAGGCGACAGCAGCATAATAGCTTTTCACTTTGCATCATTCAAGGATTTGAACTGACATGGCAGAAGCTGGGATTCAAGTTTTAGATTTAAAATTTAATCTCTCTAATTTAAGCTGAATTCCTATATACCGTTCAGTTCAGAGCATTCACAGTGACTTTCTGAGGGGCTGCTTCTGATGGCAATTGTTTTTCACTTTGCTCTCCTATTTTCCTTTTTTACTTTTTTTTTTCTTGAGTGAACTTGACAAAGGTCTACATGAACTTTATTCTAGAGCACATCATGAGATCCTCATCATGTGTACGGACTGAATAGGCACAAGGCTCTGTCCTTCTAGTTCTTCTGAAGTCGTGAGCCAGTGTGTTACATTCCATTGTGTTCTTCAAGGGTGAACCCTCTGTCAGGGAAATATGAAATAAGTTAGCTACTGTTAATTTCAGTAACTTAATGTGTTAATATTTACAGATGAACCTCTTCAGCCCTCTTCATCAAGCAATGAGAGCATGCCCAGCTATTGCAAAAATGATGAAGGAGATATTTTTCTGACAGCTGAGTCCTGGAAGCCCAATGTCTGCACTAGCTGCATTTGCATGGATGGTGTCATTAGATGCTACTCTGAGTCTTGCCCACCTGTATCCTGTGAGAGACCTGTTTTGAGAAAAGGACAATGTTGTCCTTACTGCATCGGTGAGCAAATAAAAAGAGTTAATAACTTGCTGTTCCCTTCTTGGAAATAAGAAAGAAGTTATATTTCCAAATTGAAATATGTTTTCCCTGTTTCGGGGAGATGCAGTTTGTGTCTTCAGTTGAACTGGAGAAGGAAATCTGCATAGGGAGATCTAAGGATCATGATTTGTGGTTTTGAGGTAGAAGTGCAGGAAGATATAAACGTAATTTGCCTGCAAACTTGAGAGGACATCCTCCTGAAAATTGGGTAATATACCTTACTAGATGAGAACATCCCACAAAATCATGTAATTTAAAGGCAGACCTGCCAGGTAACGTCTGTTATGTCAAGATACGTGATAATATGAGGAAAATATTAATTACAACTGCAGAAGATAAGCTGAAGCATTATGAAATTACATGGAATGGAGAAGTGTTAATAAGGCATTTAAATTAAAATACAGGAAAATCCTGAAGTTCATCAAAAATAGTTATAGAAGACCCAAAAGAATATACAGGGTGTTTCGAAAAGGTAGACCCAGTTTCAAAGCAGTGTGATTTCAAATTGGGTCCATTATTTTGAAACACCCTGTATTTGAGAAAGAGTTTGGGAAAATATATGTGTATATATATATTTATTTATTTATTTATTTAAAATACTAAAAATGTATTATATAAAGAATTGAGTGCTGTGCACTGGTTTTGTATTTGGAGTTGAAGTGAATAGTGGATGCTGTAGATAGTGAAAATTGTTTGGCACTTTTAAAGTTGCAGAATTTGAGATTACTGATCACTTTTTCATTATATTTTTAATAGGAGTATTTATTTACGGATGACTTTTTTTATGGGTTCATAGTAAGTACAAAGGCTGTAGAATGGAAGCTGCTGGTAGAGAAGAATTATATAATGAACTTACTGAAATTAAGTCTTTGTAGCATTGCTGGAAAGCATTCAGACCTTACTTCATTTCCAAAAGTAGCAGGGGAGTTCCAGTAGAGAAGAATTCAGTAAAAAGGAATATAATGAAATTGACGGCTTTAACTGTCATTAATTGAACACATGTGTCGACTCACCCGTCTATAAACAATACGGTTTTTCACAGTATCACAGTATGTTTGGGATTGGAAGGGACCTCAAAAGATCATCTAGTCCAATCCCCCTGCTGGAGCAGGAACGCCTAGGTGAGGTCGCACAGGAACATGTCCAGGCGGGTTTTGAATGTCTCCAGAGAAGGAGACTCCACAACCCCCCTGGGCAGCCTGTTCCAGTGCTCTGTCACCCTTACTGAGAAGAAGTTTTTTCTCAAATTTAAGTGGAACCTCTTGTGTTCCAGCTTGATCCCATTACCCCTTGTCCTATCATTGTTTGCCACCGAGAAGAGCCTGGCTCCATCCTCGTGGCACTCACCCTTTATATATTTATAAACATTAATAAGGTCACCCCTCAGTCTCCTCTTCTCCAAACTAAAGAGACCCAGCTCCCTCAGCCTTTCTTCATAGGGGAGGTGCTCCACTCCCTTAATCATCTTTGTTGCCCTTTCATCAGAAGACTGTCAAAAAGGTTGTGAAGTCCTTTCAGATGAGTACTATTGATATAGCTCTTGAAATCTTAAATTCATTGCAGATAAAATATCTTTTATAATAAGTGATACAGATTTGTAAGATATGCCAGGAATTCCATCAACTAAATGTCTGGAAAAGTTAGAAGGTATTGAAGTTTCTGTTGCCCTTGGAACCCTATATATATTCCTGGTGAGGACGTTTTGAGTAGAAAGGAGTATGTTATCCTATTACTATTTTCTCATTGTGGTTTGCATACAAAATGGAGATTTAAAGTTTCTTTGACACTTGGTTTCCTGCAGGTTTTTCTTCCAATGATTGCCTTTACAACCATGAAGATAATTTTAATCCAGAATACATTTTAATGTTAAAAAAATACAGAGTGTAGGCAAAGTTGTGCAATCAAACCAGTAGAGTCAGAACATGAGCTTTAGCACTGTACTGGAGAATTCTTTAGGTCAAGGAAGGCATGCGCTATGGGGACTGGTGCCATAAGCTACAAAAATAAAACCTCTAGAACTTTGTGCCTACCCCTTGCATGTCAGGTTTGCAAATACATACACAACGTGTAGATATGGCTTTAATTAATTAACTTTGAATCCCATATAGTTGCACAATATTGCAAATACTTAAATGTTTGAGCTGTAGAAACTTAATGGTTTAAACTACTGGCTAAGCAATACAAAATATAGAAGGCAGATTGTAATTAATGCTCACGTATGAAGACTTTCAATGGTGATACATTTTATTAATCTAAGCTATACTATATTGTCAGTGTGTTTTGTGGTCTAAATAACTGAAATTCATGGAAACTTACTTTCTTAATGGCTTCTATGAACTGCATAATCTTGCCTGTAAAAGGAGTACGATCATGCACTTAATTTTTGCCTTCCTGGTTCTTACTGGTTTACTCTTCTTGAGAACTCTGGAGCACATCTTTGTACAGATTCTTCCTGTTTTCATGTAATAGCGTTTAGTGTTTAGTCAGCAAACTCTGTGGAAACAGGCCTTCTTCATTTATTGGAATTTCAAAAATTAGGCAAGCTTTCAGCACTGCATTTTATTGTGCTTCTTTCTGCATCCAGATCTGGTTAATGCTTAACAAGTTAGTAGAGGTTCAAATTCAAAATTTTACAGGCCTTGGATGCTTTGTTGTTTGTCTGAATCATCAAATTAATCCTGTGGTTCAACATTCTTCTTTTTCATGCAAAGAAAGATTGATTTGGAAAGATAACCTTCTAGTTTAGAGTGGATAAAGGGATATCTATTTGATTATATACAAGATTAGTCTTCTGCAGAAAACAGAGCAACAACTGTTTACTAGATGAGATTGATTTACTGGTGTGGCTAGAGGAAATTTGAGAGAATATGGGTAGAGCTAGACACGGTGTTCTGAACTGCATTTTTGTGTGTGCGTTTCCACTGTCCTTGAGTACTTGTTGGTGTTGTGGCCTTCATCTTCATCCTGTGCGCTTATATATGCATAGAGACGAACAGCAAAACAGGAGACATACACACAGGATAATACTTTTGTAGAACTTAAAATTTTTGAGGTTCAAAGGTGCAACATTGCTATTGTGACTTTACCTTGTTCATTCTCCTAACAAATATTTACTGTTTTAAATTGTGATGTGTTCTTTGCAAACTTGCAAAAGCCTGAGCAAGTTAAAGGACTTTTCCAGCCAGAGCAGCTGCTGAGTGGAAGAAGGTGTCCTGGGTGGGGCAAGGTGGTGCTTTGGGAGCAAATCAGCCCTGAGTGCACGGGGAGGGCTCAGTCTTAGGTCTGCAGAGGGCTGACAGCTCAGGCTGTGTGCATCTCACCCTCTCCACCACCATATCCATTTTCTGACCAACACAGGTCTCCAGTGGCTCTGTCTGCCAACGTGCAAGTCATCTGTGGAGGAACCTAATGTGATTTTTACAGCTCACAGTCACTTTTTCCTCCCACGCTTCCTTTTCCATGTACACCCCATATTCACTTAAAAAATCCTCTACTTGGAGAGGTGGGGACCCATACTGACAGCCATGGAAGCCATGGGATACCCATACCAGGGCTGTCTGGAACACTTGCACTTTTCAGATAATTCCATTAGTATTTTCATAGTAGTACTTCTTGCATTTGAATTTAATCTATCTGGATCTGTTGCACTGCTCTACTGACTGTTAACCTTGTTATTCCAGATGATGGCAGTCTGTTACGTTGTCACTACTTAAAACTGTACTGATGGCCAAATTATTTAATAAGTCTTTATATTTGGGAGGTAATTCTGACTGACATACTTACATATGTGATCAGTGTGAATGTTAAACCAGTACTTCTCTGACAAGAAGTTACTTTGTAATTTCATTTTGTTATCTCATGTGTATGCTTAATCTGCAAATTCATGTCATCAGCAGGTTTCATAATAATTTCTACCTCTAAGGAAAAAAGGTAGCAAGAAGCTAAGATGAAAATGAGATGCTGCTTGGTTTTTGGAGGTTGTGGCTTTGTTATGATTATCTATAGAGGGCTACAGCAGACAGAAACATCCTAGGCTAAGTAATTAATGACTGTCTTATCAGCAAAACAGAAAGTATACTGCAGACCACGTAAAAGGCTTGCATAGGATGCCATATAAAAAACAGCTGTGTATTAAATGCTTAGGTAGAAAGCGAATGAATCTTTTAAGTGTTTTCCCAAGACCTACTTGCTACATCAAGTCCAGTTCCCTATTAAGTACTGTATCAAAATCTGTCTGAAAAGTTGGTAGCTTTTCAGCTCTCAGTCTTTGGGAGAAGTGTTCTGGAACCTCACTTTTTCTGCAGGCTAAGATCACACCAGTTTCTAATTTATATAACACTAACCATGAAAAAATGTACTGAGTTTGGTTATTGCCCTTTTCCTGAGGTTTTCTATGTAACCACTTACAGGGAATGATCAGATCCCCTTTGAGTCTGTTCTATCATAATAAGTAGTCTAAGCACTTCTAGTTAGGTCACTTGAGGGTTGCTTCATCCTTCTTGGCATCCTCCCTAATATTTTCTTCAAGTATTCCAGACCGAGTTCATCTTTCTTGAACCTTCGTAATGAGAAAAGTAGGTAGTTTGGTTTTTTTCCATAGTTAAATAGGATTTACTAGGAAACCAGGAGGAGGAGGAGTTGGCAGTCTCAAACAGTCAAACATTAAAAAAAAATCCTTAATTTTCACAGTACTTTTGATATCGTCATTTCTTGTACCAATCATCTGCCCTCTTGCATGAAGAAAATGAGGAGAAGCAGCCCAGGCTAATTATGTGTTTTATAAAGAAGCCGAAATGACACATTTTAAACAAAGATTTTCTGGAAGATGTACAGAGGGCCTTTTCATTACAGCTGGGATTTCTTTGTAGCTGCTGTTTCACTTTTGCATTTGGGGAAAAAATCAGGTTTGTGTGTACCTGGCCATTACCGCCTGATCACACCACTTTGTTTTCCTTCAACAGAAGATACAGTTCCAAAGAAAGTGGTCTGCCACTTTAGCGGGAAGACATACGCTGATGAGGAGCGCTGGGACATAGACAGCTGCACACACTGCTACTGCCTGCAGGGTCAGACTCTCTGCTCCACCGTCAGCTGCCCACCCCTCCCTTGTGCTGAACCCATCAACGTGGAGGGGAGCTGCTGTCCCATGTGTCCAGGTAATGTGATGCTGGTTTTCCAGGACTGATAAGAAGTCTTTTTAATTGGTTTTTGAACATCAGCCCATGTTTGAACAGTATCAAGATGACAACAGACATTTTGCCTTCAGGAGAATGAATATTCTTAACGGACAGGCACACTGTGCAGACATATAGTTTGAATTTTACTTATGCTGAGAACTGTGAACTCAAAAATAAGTTGCTTGTCCCTGCTCTGTCCTTTCACAAGGTATGGAAATACATTAGTGAAGTAGGAAAATTAATATCCTTACATCTTCACAGATTCTGTCAGTGATTAACATTTCTGTCCTTTCAAAGTCTCTTCATTACTTTTCAAATATCGTATTGCTTTATTTATCATTTTAACTTGGCTTAAAAGTAATATCAAATTTTCTTAGCTATGGACACAAGGGATATAAGAATTGCAACTGTTTTTTAAAGCTAGTCCTGACATTCATCTGCAAGAGTTGGCTTATCTTATGCAGTCAGCTGGTAACTACTTCCAACAGGACAAGTGGGGAGATTCACCAGCACCCCCTCCTGCATTTCTCCTGCTTTGAGGATTACAAAAAAAGCAGGCAAAGAAACCAGCAGTGACCATTTACACATCAGCTGGGAAGATGTAGCCTTCCCTTGGTCTTTTTGTCATTTAGTATCACAGAGGAGCAAGAGGCATTCAAGACCTGCCTGGACGCCTTCCTGTGTAACCTCATCTGGGTGTTCCTGCTCCAGCAGGGGGATTGGACCAGGTGATCTTTCGAGGTCCCTTCCAATCCCTATCATTCTGTGATTCTGTGACTATAGTAATGTGTGTATTCTGAAATGGTATTTTCAAAAGCAAATTTGTCCACAGGACTATTATCATCCCATTCACATTAGCATAATGATAATGGCAGCAGGTATGGATCCCCTATACAGTATGAAACGGGTTTTTAAACAAAATCCTAGACTAGTAATGGTGAAAATTCTGAAATAAATGAAAGGATTCATAGGACAAAGCACTGCAAATGGCCAAGTGTATTTCCCAAACTAGAAGCAGCACTGGGAGGGTAAGCAGCCTGTAATTTGTAAAACACATTTATCTCATTTCACAGAGATGTATGTACCTGAACCTACTAACATCCCCATTGAAAAGACAAACCATCGAGGAGATATGGAATTAGAAGTACCAAACTGGCCAACACCAAGTGAAAATGACATCATCCACATTCACAGAGGTAAGATCTCATATAAACTGGGCTAACTTAGGTCTGTGTTTATTCCTTGTGTTTTAATGCATCTGCTTGTTCTATTCAGGTAGCACCTGTGTAATGCTTTGAAAAGGTGGTTATCTGAGAATATTCTTCCGTGCAGAACACTTACATGCATTTTGCTTTAAGTAAAGATGAGTCAGTATATTAGATTATATTTGTGTAATTTGGTCTCATTATCATTCCATCTTCAGCTTGGAAAAAACACCTGTGTTGATATGATGGAGTTCTATAAAATTAAGAATGCAATAAAATGATGAATGAGGAATCATTCTGCAGTGTCTCTTCCTCTACAAAAAATAGAAAGCAGGCTGTTGTCAGGCCACTGGAGTTAATAGACCTTCATTTGATTGATTTGACATTCTTATATTAATAAATGAAAACAGGAAAACATGTACCACAACTTAACAGATATCATAGACACATCAAAGGTTAAAAAAAAAAAATAGCAACACTTCAGGTGTAATAACACTGAGTTAATAAAGTTGTTTAAGGATGTAAGTCCATCTTTTGTTTAAAACTGCATTGAAATTGTTATTCCAGGCTAAGGGTAACACTCTTATGACACAGTCTTTGTTAATCTTTTCCAACTGAAGGACTTGTATGTATTTTTTTTTTAAATCTGAGTATGATCTCATAGCATGCCGTTGTTTGAAGAAAGGATACATTAAATGTAACTGCTTTGCAAAATTGTAAGCTTACACTTTTATAATTACAGCACTTTCATTTCTCACAGGCATTAGTAGCTAGATTGCAACTGTCCTGGCTGGGGATTATAAACACACACTGCAAACTGTGTCGGAATGTTGTACATGTCACTGAAAATTACCATTCTTTGCAATTACATGCAAAACTTGCTACAGCACTCTGTTTTCACAGGCTGAGTGCTACAAGCATTGTAACATGTTCTCAACAAATGAAAGAGTTGTCTTAATAGCTTTTAAAAGGGAAAAAACATAATAATAAGGACTTTCATCCCAAGACTTCCAGGTTTGCCTCAGCATAGAAACACAGGCTGATTTGGTTGTGATCGGGTAAGATGATGCAAACACAACTGAGCTAAGAAGATATTGTCAGACTCACTTGTTATTATGCTTTAAATTCCATCGCATTTCCTCTCTTTTTGATGGCCTTTCCCCGGATAACACAGTCACTATGCAAGATACTACCTTTCAGTTGTTCTAATTTATATAAATAAGGTGACATTTCAGGAGAGAAGGTCCTAATTCATATGAGTGACAAGATCCACAACTAAGAGTTTTATAATCGCATTCTTCTTTGTGGTCAAGGCCCATGTATAATTAAGAACAAACGCTCACATTTGCCTTGCAGACATGAGCCATCTCCAGGGAGGGTACAGAGGGGGCAGCGGACCGCACCCAAGTGAAGATGCGTCAGTTAGCTCTGTTGCCTTGGTGACAATTCCAATCACGATAGCGCTGTTACTGATCATCGTCCTTCTGCTCATCAATCAGAAAAAGCAGTGGATTCCTGTCTCCTGCTACAAAGCTCCAACAAAGGTGCCATTTATGTCTATTTCCAGGCTTTCACTTTTTAGGAAAACAAGATTAACTAGAATATTGTTTGTGATGCAGTTGAGTTTGCATAATGTGAACTCTCTTAAATTATTTTCTCATTATGTGTTACACGATTTTATACCAGTCAGTCTGTTGGTATTTATTTAGACTCCTAAATTACTTTTTTCATGTACCAAACTAAAACATTTCCTGTTCCATATAGTAATGAGTTGTCACTAGATAGAAATCAAGCTCAGCAAAAAGTTTAAAAAAACTCCAACCCTGTATATGTGTAGATAAATACATGCAATTTTCTTATCTACAGACAAACTCTTAAGAGAATATTTTTGCTTTCATAACTTTCATTTGCTTTAAAAGTCTTCTCCAACGTCAGGTGCTGTATGTACTAGTAGTGTTTGTCACATTTTCTAATAACTGCATCACATAGTTCTGGGATTAATATTTTAAGAGGTTTCTCTTAAAAAAACAGTTAAGTATTCCACCAAAAAAAGGAAGAAGCAGGTAGCTTGGAAATGAACAATGAAAGGAGTGGTTTGGGGTTTTTGAGTAATGGTTCCATTACCATATTTACTCCATATTTAAATGCCATTTATACCAGTAGTTCCCCAATTTATCCCACTTACACTTCCTAATTCTAGTCAAACAGACTTTGTCCATACTTTGAACACAATTTCAGAGCATCTTCAGCTCCACCTAAAAAAGTACTACAGCAGTGCCCATATTCTTTCTGCCACTTCTGCAGAGCCTTTTTTTTCTTAAAAGGTCATTTCTGGAAAGCTTACAAATACAGTCAGAGCATAACATTGAATTCGACTGTAATTAAACAGGAAGCATGAAGAATTGGTATTTTTCCTCTTCTAGTCTTTTAAGACAAGTGAGCAATACCAGTTTCTGTATTTCTTAAGGATTCAATTTAAAAATTCATTTTGAACTAAGAGATTTACTCATAAACTCTCAGAAAGGCTGCTCTCTGTCCAAATGTTTTGTGACAAAATGGTTGAAACTGAAGTGAAGGTCACAACTTTCTAGCTGTGGAACTATAATCAATAATGCTATCTACTTTTTTACTTATGGAACATCATTTTCCTCTAACACCTCTATTGCGGAAGCATGTTTTTTTCAGAGCCACCAAAAGGCATCATCCATATGCTAAGAAAGTTCACTTTAAGCCACATGCAGATTCAATGCAAGTCTGTGGATATACTGAAACTTGGATGTCTTGTGAGGCTCCTTGCCCTAAATATCTTTCTTCTAAGGTTTCTTCAACCAAGTGTCACTCTTTAGTTTCTTCTATTCTTTGCTGGGTGACTGATGGTTCTTGGTAATAAATTTTGGCAAGCTTGTTTTAGCTTACGTTCTTTCTGTATAAAATAGTCTACCTATTTCATAAAGAACAAATCAACAACTGTGCTTAATTCATATCAATACCAAAAGAAATATGATAGAAAAAAAGCTTAAAATGACAGATTGACTGCTAGTGTTTCACCCTGATTCCATTAATTTCAGTAAACCTCAGGAATTCTTTTTGAAAACAGTCTGTAGACTTTTGAAGATCCGAATGTAAGACATTTTAAAATAACGTTTTGTAATAAATAAATGGGTAAAAACCCCTTTTTGTTATAAGGGTTACTGAATGTAAATTTTTAGTAATACACACCCTTCTGATTTTCTGATTTAAATCTTGGAAAAAGGAGCTACGTCAGTGGAAATTTTTAAGATTTGCTGTCCACATGTATGCTTAGAGCATGGGCATGCATACACATTGTCACTAACTTCATATGTATCCACAGAGTACTCTTACTGCCTGTCCTCCTTCACGCTTAGCCCACAAACATTTCAGGTAATGCTCACCCAGAGTTGTTTCACCTTACTCTCAGCTGCAGAATCTTCCAGTTGAAGGATTCTGAAACAGAGGAGTAACAGGAGCACACATAGCTCAGCTCTTTCTTTGAGCAATACTTTATGTGTCTTCATGCTTGTAGATCATTACATACTCAAACGCTCATTTATTCATGCTTGCCTAAAATTGAATCCCCTATACTACACTTATAAGCAGCTAAGGACAACTGCCAAGTGCCACATCAACACTGGCATCTCCACAGTAACACACTTGCTTTGCAAGGGTATAAAGTTTAGCAAATACTAGAAAAAAAGGTGGATGTTTTCTTAATTAAGGAGGTAATACATAAATCACCTCAGAAAGGAATACAGAAGGATCCCATAGGACACTTCATGCCAGGAATTAACTTTAACAGCTAAGATCTCTCCCATTCTCTTAGTGGAACTGCAACCAGAAACAAAACATTCTTGAAAATGATCAGCAATAAAGAGGCTGTTAATGTCTTGGAAACGAGCTGATGCACATCAGGGGCAACCAGGTTAAGCGCTTGTGTGGTGCTAGACTAACAAAGAGCAGTTTAACCAGTCCATCTGGGATAGGAGAATACCAGAGCTCCACTCAGAAGATGAAAAATGGTGATTCAGAAGGGTGTGTTGGCTTCTTGTTGTGCCTGGCACAAGCCTTTACCAAGTTGAGCAAAGTCAAGACTCTTCCAATGCCTGTTTGATTTTGTTGTGCTTATGGACTCGAACCATGAAGACTTTTTTAATTACATGCAGAATACAATTTTGTTTTTTTTTTTTTAATTTAATCAATATTTCCTTTCTGTTTTAACAGCCTTCTTGTCTAAACAATCAACTGGTATATGTGGACTGCAAGAAAGGTACCATGGTCCAGGTGGACAGTTCTCAGAGGATGCTAAGAATTGCAGACCCAGATTCAAGATACAGTGGATTTTACAGCATGCAGAAACAGAACAACCTACAGGCAGATAATTTCTATCAGACAGTTTGAAGAATTGCACCCTTACCAAGGATTTAAGAAACAGAGAGAGAGAGACTAAGTCTGCTATTAAAATAAAACTAGAATTGTGCACTTGCTTAGTGGATTGTATTGGATTTGTGACTACATGTACAGCTCTAAGACCTTACTGGGATGAGCTCTGACTCCTGCAATGTGCCAGAAAAAGCATTCCCACTTTTCCTTGAGATAACTGACCAAGTGTTTTCTTAGAACCAAAGTTTTAAAACTTGTTAAGATGTATTTGCTTGTAACATAGCTATAGAGGTTTTTTGGGAGGGGAAGTCAGGGGCTAAGGATAGGCAATGAGGTAAAAGGAAGCTTCAGAGAAGAAAAAGCTGGTCATGCTTGGCTGGAGAAGAAAATGAATAAGAAGTATTGCCGAGCAGCAGGATAGTGTTTTTTCCTGTTGCTCTGAAATTGCACCTGTTGCAGCAAAGCCTAATCCCAGGTGAAAAGAAAAAATGAAAAGGTCTGATTTTTTTTTTTTCCCAGCTGTTGCTACAGTAATATACTCGTAGAACAGAATTTGTCACATCACAGGTGTGGTGTAGCTACAAATATTTTTCTATATGATGAGAAGCTGCAGTAGTTAATGAAATAGCAAGGAAAAGGTTATAGCAGAAAATAAAGGGTGGGTTTATTAAGGATGTATAAAATTATACCTTGTGCTGCTTTTTGTTTTTATTTTTGTTTTTTTTCAAAGCTGATTGGCTAGATTAGCAAATGACTGAGGCCTAAGTAATTCCTGATATGAGCACTGGATCTTTTGACAGCAGTATTGAAGGAAGGAAGGAAGGAAAAGTCAAGAACACCATGCAGTTCCAGGGGCTTTTGTTTGTTTGTTTTGTCTGTTGTGGTTTTGTTTTGTTATTTTATATCAATCTCTGGTTGTTCATACAGGAGAAGGAAAAATATTTTTGTTGGACAAAGCTCTTGCTTACAAGAGAGTAAAAAAGAGACTGTTTTAAGGTTGTTTTTTTCCTGTTGATGTTCTTATTTACTGGTATGCAGATTTAGAAACTACTTCCATGCTAGGAAGCTGCTTAATTTTAATTGTATATTACTCAAGCACCTTTTTTGAAGCTCAGAAAAAAAAGGAGATCATGCTTCTTTAAACTTTAGCATTATAGGAATATTTATGTAAATATAATTATGCTAAAAACAACAAAAAGTATTTGTATGTTTGTGTATATATATGTATATACAAATGCATGTAGGTATACATATGTATATATACGTGCATGTGTATATACACTATACATATATATACTGTATATATAAAATGCTATGTATACAGTATATATTTTTCTATTTTTTTTTCTTGTTGAATGTATTTTTATCTGAGAGAGATTTTACCCAGAGCAGAAAAAGATAAACAGGCATTCCATATCAGTGCTTAATCGCTTGTGAGTTTAGGAAAGACAAGAAAAGAGCATCTCATTCTACCTACAGTTTGATTTGATTTGATTTGAAAGTGTTTGTGTGTGCGCGTGTGTGTGTGTGCTCTCTTGTGTTTGCGTGTGTACAGTACGTGCACGATTATAGCAGTAAGCGTTGCTCTTGCTACTTGCTACATTTCAGGGTGTTTCTTATTTTTCTTTTCCTGCTTAGCCTTAAAAAGGCTTTGTAATGAATGCGTTGGCTAGAGACACTGATGACAATATACATGCAGCACTAATCAGCTCCATAAAATAACACCATCAGCTCCTGGATTTTCTTTTTTATTTCTTTCTTTCTTTGTTTTTGTTTTTTCAAACAATTGTTTGAAACAACTACTGGAATATTGTCCACATTAAGCTGGAAGTTTGTTGTAGCTTGCCTCATTTATAACTCTGACTGTATAATACAATGTTAACTTTCCAAACAGGTCTTGGCACTTTTATACTAATTACCCATTTGTGCATTGCCTTTTTTCTTTTACAAATGCTTGTCATAAGAGACACAGATACCCAGTATGCTTAATGTGAAAAGAAAATGTATTTTTTGTAAAGGAACTCTCAAGTATTGTTGTAAATACTTGGTCAGAGGTTGCTGAACTTTAAAACTGAAAAAAAAAACCTAATTTATTATTATAATGACCTAATTTATTAATCTGAAGATTAACAATTTTTTTGTTTTAAGATATCAAAAAGGTGTTCTAGCTGTTTGCATCCAAGAAAAAAATAGGTGTATCATTGAGGGTCAACATTTTTTCCGCTTATATAACTTCAGTTTCCAACCACCAATAAGAAAAAATGTAGTCTCCCCAGTGTTTTGTACTCGATCTGATATTGAAACGGAGATATTTCTGTCCAGTAACTACAAAGATTTTTGTCAAGACAAAACATCCATTCCTTGCATAAGAGTAAGCAGTCTTTATCCAGAAATTGTAAATGCTTGCTTTTGTTTTACAATCAAGGCCATATTCTGAAAATATTAGCAGGATATAGGACATGGTGTAAAATGTTTTTTATTATTATTATTTTATTATTATTATTATTATTTTAAAGATATGATTTATCCTATGTGCTGTATCCATTACACTCTTTTACTTTGGTTCCTGTTGTGCTCTTGTAAGAGAAATGCAGATAAAATTTTCTGAAAAATAGATGCATATGTGGCACTTGGAGTGCACTACGGTTCAGCAGATTGCTTGTTTACTTTTTTAACTGTAAGGCGGTTTCTTGTAATTTGGCTCTTGGCAGCACAATAAAAAAGTTTTAAACCTATTCATGTGTATGTTCTTAAATCTTTATATTTATTACTTCTGTGCACAAGTCCTCGAGACATTAGTTTATATCTTGATATTGTGAGGTTTTTTTCCCTGGGAATAGGAATTCCTATTATTGTCCTGCTGACCTTAGATCAGGACAGTTCAGAACATACTGTGGGTAAAGAACAGTTTTCAGTCACAGAAAGTTCTAGATTTTACACTAAAGAATCTTCACGTGAGGGATTTGTGGAATTCCAAATAGTTCCAGCATTCAGTAAAGATGCAAAGTTAGGCCTTTGCCTTGCCATTGAGTCTGTGTGTTCTAGTTGTACCAGTCAGAAAGCCATAATCAATCATATTGGACTCTAATGTGAGATCCTATAGAAAGCGTGTGGAATCAGAATACATACTTTATGAACTTCCTGAGCCACAGATCATCTATTTACTTATTAGCTTATAATTTTTTTAATTAATTTGTAAGTTAATGGACTTGATATAAAAGTTCTGGTATGTGACTTCCTGAGGCAAGGAGTTTTTCAGCTTAACTACTTGCTCCATGAAAGACTGCCTCCTTTTCTTTCTTTGGACCTACCCTTTTAATGGTTTCATTTGATATCCCCGATTTTCTGCATTCAAAGCAGCAGTGGATCAGTATCTAAATGCCACCGATTCATTTAGAGACTGCTATCTTCTCTCCATTTTTTCTGTACTGAAAAGCCCAAAATACAATCCTTTGGGAGCCATTCCATATTTTCTGGCCAACTTTGCCATTCCTTGTACTTCCCATTCTACTACATCCATTTGAGATCAAGGGTGAAGGCACTGAAAATGTCCACGTTGTTCAAAGTACACCCTGCATCTAGCACCATATTTACTGTTTGGATTGCTACTGACTACTGAGTTGATGTTCTTGCAGAGTCAACTGCAATAATCCAAAATGCACAAGTAGTAACAGTTACTGCAAAGCCCATAATTGACTTTGACTAGGATAGGTGGGTATTTTTGTGCATCCCTTTATGCTGAATTTCCAGTAATTTCCTTTGCCTTGCTAGTTACCTGTTCCAGAATTTTTGCTCCTTCCTAAGACTATGGCTATGGAAGACTATGTCTTCTAGAAGAGCGTCTTCAAATTCTGCCTGCAAACATTTTTTCATCAGAATGAAACAGAAAACATCGTTGTGCTGATGTATAAAACAATGGTGCATCCACATTTGAACACGCAAGGCAGTCCCGGCCTCCTTTGCCCTACTCCCAGAGTCGGAAAGGGATCGCATTTGGAATGCTTTTGTTTACTGCGGTTTGTCATCTTGAAAAAGCTGAAGCTGAGTAGAATATGGCAAAAGTCTTTACCTCAGTGGCATGCAGATGCTTAACAGGGAATGAATTTTCCACTACGTCTCTTTCCAAATGCCAAGTGTGAAAAGAAACTTAAAGGAGGCTGAAACAAATGCTTGTCATAAGAGACACAGAGATCTATTCAAGAAGTTAGCAGAGAAAAATCCTGCTATGTTCTGTGGGATATCGGAAACTTACTGTAGCTCAAAAAAGTACTAGATAAAAAAAAGCCCATCACCAGCTATTGCACATAAGGATAAAATATAAAGCCAGCACAGGATGGGCATGGGAGTGACTGTGCTGCTAAGAACCAAGTATCTCCAACACCTAGTTTTATATGTGTGAGGTGGCTGGAGGAGAGGGGAATGAGTCAAAAAGCCGCCCATCCGTAGGGTACCAGGTTACAATTTGCAGACACTTCTCGTTCCCCTTTCCCCTCCCCGGTGAACAGACCCGTGCTCGGTGCCTCGGAAGCACCACTCCTCGCTCTGCAAGCGGTGTCGGGGATGCGCCGCTCCACTGCCGGCCACAGCCCCAGGCCGGACACCTGCGTCCCGTCCTCCGCTCCCAGAGAGCCTGGGCAGCGCGGGGCGAGCTCGCCTCGCCGCTGAACGGCCGCCTCTGCGGGCCCTCCCGCCGCGGCCGCCGGGCAGCCCCGCGCCGCCACACGCCCCGCCCCGAGCTGCGGGAGGAAGCGGGAGCGCGCGCGGCCGGGAGCGCGCAGGCCGGCGTCTCCGGCTGCGGCGGCAGCTATGGCGGCGGCGGCCTCGCAGCGAGACCCGGGAGATTGGCAGGACTTCTCGGGCTTCCAGCCCTCCGCGGGGAGCGGTCCCGAGGCTGCCAGCGACAAAGGCGGCTGGGGCGGTGGGGATTTGGGGGCGAGGTTGTCCCTCTGCTTTGACTCCCCGCAGGCCCGGGCTGGCGGCGGCGAGAGCCGCGTTCCGCTGCGGCCCCTCACGGAGCAGAGCGCCCTGCAGGACGACGAGTGAGTGCAGGCCCGGGGACAGGGAGAGGGGGTGACGGTGGTTCGGCTGCCCGAGGGGGAGGCCCGGCCCGGCCCGGCCTGGCCTGCGGGGACAGCCGGGGCGGGGTGGGGAGCCCAGGGGCAGGGCGGGCTCCGTGGCTCGCTGGCCGTGCCCTGCGAAAGCGCTGCCCCTGGGCCTTGCTGTGGCTTGTGGGCTGTGCGAGCTGAAGCCTTTCCCCGCCCGCGGGGCTGCAGGCGGGGGCGGGCGGGCACGTTCAGCCTGCCCGGCGCAGGTTTGACATGGAGCCTCCTGGTTTTGTTCCCCGAACCGGCAGGGAAGTGCGTGTCCAGGGAAAGTGGCTGTTCAGAAATCCAGAGTGACTGCGGGTTGTATTTGTTTAGCTCTTTGCGAAATGCCTGCTGTTGCCGTGTGTGAAATTAAATATGGAAAGTATGGAAAGCAGATGGAGACCAGAATCTCGGTTACAATTGTGATAATTATTTGGGTTTGTTTTTTTCCCCTGGGCAATAGCGTGTTTATGATCTATGCTGCCTCCCTGTTTTTAACATTATTTTACAAGTATTTATAGTTGATACTTTACAGTAAGTTTCAGTCAGTTTATCCTCATTTAAATACTGCAGTTTTACTTTGAGGTAACAAAACTCTTTGTCTTATTCAAAGAGAAGAAAGAAAAGCTCGTCTAGCAAAGGACTAGATATCTATGATATAAACAGTGAGGTAAGTTTAGACAACTATGAATCAGAGACATGTTGGGCAGTGATGAGGCTGTGTCTGGCTCAGCCATTCCTCTGAGCCTAGCTAGGCAACAGCTCCAAATAGGCACTCACAGAGTAGTGCTTAGAGGCAGGGTTTGTTCGCCGACCTCAGGCAGCAGCCTGCTAACAGGGCTGCTCTTTTTCAAAATCTGAGCTGGGATCCCAGAACAGGGCTGCATATGCAAGCCTCTGGTACAGCCAGAGAGGTTGCGCGTTGTAGACACAAGATCAGCTGTAGACAAGAGTGGTGGGCCGAGCTCAGCAAGAGTATTTCTGAATAAAACAGAATTCTTGCAGAATTTTAGTATAACTTGTGCATGTTCATTATTCTGTGATAAAGGGAAGGGAAGGAAAAAATATGTGTCTCAGAATTTGCTGCTCAGCCTATGCTAATTTGTTATTTTAACATGCAAAAGGCAATGAAAACAGCAACGCTAAGAAAGGAATTTATAGCTGAGCTCAGATTTCATTAAAGGAAAGACTCATCCACCCCTCAAAAAGATTTTGAGTATGGTTATATAATTAGTAATGAAGCTGCTTCTTCATCTCATTGTTTTATTTTACCACTGCGTGCACATTGTTGGTTTAAAAAGGGAAATAAATTGTGTTTATCAAAAAACATTTTCTCTTAGCTTCAAAACATTATAAAATATTTTCAGTAACTTGTAGATTAACATTTAGGGATGAAAAAATACTTACTGATAGAAATATATTATTACGAATATGTTTACCGCTGATCAGTCGCTGCTTGTTTTAAGGCCTACATTTTTGTTCCTTTATTCCTCTCTCCAGGATTTGGAATGCTTTGACTGATAATTATGGTAATGTAATGCCAGTTGACTGGAAGTCTTCCCACACCAGAGCTTTGCACTTGCCAACACTGAATCTTTCAGAAAAAGGGGTAAGTTCTGATCAGCAGAAATACCCTTTTTGGATGTTTTATACTCATCAGGGAAATAAAAGACTTTGCATTTGTATAAAAGAGTGTTGTTATTAAATGGCTTAAAATATTTTTAGTGCTTGGTATTATATCTGCGAAGTTTTTAAAAAATCAAAAATTCAAACAACCATTGATGTATATTTGCAGGATTCGGTTTAGATGGGTTAGTTTTTAGTTTCATTAGAACCAGAGCAAGACAGAAAAAATTGTAAAATGAGAAAGTGTTTCACATAAAATCTTTCAACTGTCTCTTTCGTGTTGGACAGTATTCTGGGTAAGGGAGGAAAAGCGGCAGAAGTAAATCCAGTGTGGACTTCTTTTAAGTTCATCTCGTTCTGCAGTCAGGTGGAGATTAAACTGGTTTCTTTTACAGGAAAGGTGACACAGGAGACACTGAAATGCATGAGTTTATTTTGTTTTTCTTATTTAACAGGTAGAATAGTTGTCTGAGGAGGCAGCAGGGAATGAAGAGCTTCAGAGAGGTTTATAGAAAGTGTCCTCTGATCTCCTTAAAAATGGATTAAAATGCTTCAGGAAGAAAAGCTAGGAAGAGTTCACATCTCCCAGGTCTTCTGAGGAAATGAGTGCCTTATCTTTAAACATAGTGAAGTTATGTTGTAAAAATATCTGTGTGTATAACCCAAGAACAGGGTAATGCCTTGACTCCTCTCATCCATTATATAATCCACAGCTACTTTTTACTGGGACAGGAACAAAGATTGCTCTGCTGAAGAGGATACTTTGGGGTTCAGCAGGGGAAGATGTCAGTTTGGAGCTCACTTTCTCAAATTGAGTCTGATGATTATGACTTGTATTGTACTTGTGTTTATTCTATTTTTTTTTGTTAGAGCGTTTGTTCGGATCTTCTGAGTGGTTTTAGAATAATTAAATCCCTACATTTAAAGTAAAAAGACTTACTACCCCCTATGCTGTGACCTTGTTATGTGACTGAAAAATAGATTGGAAGACTGATGGATTTCTTAGGAAGAAACTAGGTAGAATATAAAAAAATGTTTAATAGAGTTTTTGTAAGTTCTGTACAGAAAGTTATGAAGGAACTACATTAAAAAAATGTAAAGTGGTGTTGCTGGAAAATCCTAGGTATGCTGCCAGAAAAGAGAAAATCAGTTTATGGATTAAACCTATCTCAAGATTTTCAGCTTTCACTCCACCTGGCATGCTTTTTGATAGGGTGAAGCCCATCTGTTTGGGAGCATTTGACATACTTTTTTTCTCTTTCTCTGTGTTTCAGCAGAATTTCTGGATATGTGACAGCACATATGGACGAGCTAGTAGCTTGTTTTAACTTTCTTACAATGAATACTGACAGATAAGCAACACTTTCTTGATGCATTTGAAACTAATAATATGCTGTTGAACTTGTGCTTAAAGTATTTCTCTTCCTCTTTTAGTAGGAAAAAAATGTAAGGTGAATGAGGCTGATTCATCTAATCTTTCTTGCTTCACATCACAGATCTGAACACTTCTATAAAGCTCTGACAGCTTGAAAAAAGTAGTTGAGCGAAAGTGTACAGTGACACAAGAAACAGGATTGTGCAATAGCTTGCTTATGGTATTTTTGTTAAATTACTTTAAACAAGTCATTCCCTGGCAGGAGTGTGAGGACAGAAATAGGCATGGGATGTGGCTGGGTGGGAGGCCAGGTGGTCTTGGGCTGGTTTAGGTGGTTTATTAGCCTAAATTATCAGAATCTATTGTTGTAGTCTCTCAAAATCTTGTTTCTGGAGATGTCAGGAGGGGAAGCAAACCTCCTTCTAGATAAACTGTTACCTTGCTTACTATCCCATAGTTGTCATAATCCTACATATGTGGAAAAATACTTGGGGACTGCAGACATTAAAGAATGTCAAAACTGTACAGTAGGTAAACAGATATTCTTAGCGGAGCCCTTTCACACAGTGGTTATTGGAATTCAGATTCTGGAAAAAAGTGGACGTTTGACTTCATTGTGGTGTCTGAAGAAACACAAATCGTATGTTTTCCTCTATAGACCAGTGATCTGGGGATATCAGTAGCATCTTCAAAATGAATCTGAAAACTACTAATGTTTCTGAAGAAACTGGGAAAATTGAAGGAATTACAACAAAAATTGGAAACTGATACAGTGAGACCAAGGACTTTGTACAGCCAGTCATAAGACTTGTAAATTAGCCCAAAGATCAGTTAAAGTGATTGAGCTCAAAATGTCAACAGCTAGGGGTTGCATCTTTTGGGGCTCAAAGGCTTTTCTAGGTTGGTTTGGCTGACATCTAGTAATAGACAAAGTGCAGAAAACTCAAACACCTGTGTAAATAAACTAGAATATATCACTGTGTGAGAGTAAAATATACCTGACTGAATAAGGAGAGGACTTAAATATTTTCTTTTACCCTATGTACATCTTTGGTTTTGAAGGATGAGTGTAATTTGATGGTATATGTGTGGGAACAATGTTGCTTCTGTTTCCTTTTGAAAAGACCCTGAGATATTCAACAACATATTTTTTAAATAATCTGAGGTAATAACCATGTTCTGTTTTTTAAAACAATATTTTTGTGTCTTTTATTATGTGAAAAAGTAGAACTATAAAAGCACAGAACATAACAGGTTTGTGTCATGTTAGAGATAGGTTTTCACCCCACAATGACGAATGTCTGCCTTCATTTAAGATTTAAATATCTACATTGGATTGACTGCCTTCTGTGTGGATATCTGCATGTCATTGTGTATATGGTCTTTATATGCTGAGGGTATTAAAAGACTTTAAAGACTGACAACTATTTTAACTTTCTCCAATTGCAGTTTTGATTTAAGTTATTAAGATACTTCAGTTTCCAGGTGTTTGACAGCAAAGAATCATTGATTCCATTATTACGGGCAAGGAATCTGTTTCATTCTGAAAATGCAGTATTAGTTGCACTTTTTTTATATACATGTATTATATATGTATACACATACAGAAGTGTGTATATATATTTGTATAAAGACACATTTTCATGCTTTCTAGGTAAATGATAATTTGAACCTTGACCTGTCAGATGACGAGGAGCTGAGAGAACAATTGGATATGCATTCTATCATTGTTTCCTGCATTAACGATGAACCGCTCTTCACAGCAGAGCAGGTAAAGCGTTCAGCAAGGACAGTGTTGTTGGTGTAGTATCTTCTTTTAGACTGTATTTTTTTTTTGTTCTTCCTTTCTGTTAACCATAGCTAAGCTTCTTGATTGTTCTTTATTTTGGGTTGTAATAATGTGTAAGATATTATTATGTCATTCAGATTTGAAAAGTATTCCACTGGTTCAGGTGAGATTGATAATCCAGGGTCTTTGAAATCTTTATGCGTTTCTTACCATGGATTAATCAGAAGTACTATGAAATTAAATGTAAGTGTTGACAAGCAAAAATATTTTCAAAATGTTGGTGGTATTGTAGAGTTTTGTAATTTTCCAGCATGACTGTATGGCCATTCATATCTTCACATGACTTTGTGGTTAGTAAGAATTCTTTGAGTTTTTTTCCTAATTTGAGAGCACATCAACAGTTCTACTACTAAGCTTTCAAATAACTTAGTGTCTAAAGCAAGAATATGTTTTCTAGTTGTTTAAAAGGTTAGCTATGAACTCTGATGAACATTAAGAGTACAAGAGACAGGATTACTTGAACTGCCTTAGCTCTTTTTTGCTGTGAGGTGGATCTCAGCACTGTCTACAGTCTTTATACCTGTAAAAGTTGATGTGTTGTTTATTCAGCTGTTCAGTAAATGATTTAGCCTGTAGACATATAGTTGTTTCTATACTGTTGTGTGGTTTGGATTTTGTTTTGTTTCTTAAAGAAGTGTAGGGAAATGGGGGGTGGGGCGGTAAATTATTTTTGTTGTTTTGTTTTCTTTCAACTGAATTCTCAGGGAAGATATTCCAGCTCACTCTTTAGTTCAGTTCTTTTTAGGAGAACCATGTATATTTTCATCTAGAAATAACTGTGTATTTTCAACACACTACTTGTTATGAGATCACCAATTTACTTCAAAAAGGTAAGCTTATTCTCAGAGAGTAAGGATGGGAACAAAGTGTCAATATGATTTTGTTGATTCTCTTCCACCCAGTCTTGGTATTATTTCATCCATCAGCATCTTCACTAATTGAAAGTTTAAAAAAAAAAAAAAAAATCTTAAGCTCTTAACAGCTTTGTTTCAGATTGCAGACTGTTTCTCTTCATTCAGGAGGGTTTTCATAAGGGTTTTCATTTTTTGAAGGTGATTGAAGAAATAGAGGAAATGATGCAGGAATCGCCTGATCCAGAAGATGATGAAACACCCACCCAATCAGATCGGCTCTCTATACTTTCGCAGGAAATTCAGACACTCAAGAGATCCAGTACAAACAACAGCTATGAAGAGAGTAAGTTGTATTTATTGAGTATTTTGCTCTTATGCTTATTGCAAATAGTTTAAAGGGTAGGTTTCCCATGTGTTTGATTTAGAGCAAGTCCTTCTTATGAAATATCTGCATTCAAAAATATTTTTAAAATACGCTAAACAAATAAACTAGATTTAGAACATAAATAGAAGACTTCTCTTTTTCAGCTTTCATAACAGAATAAAACTAAAACTTTATAGAATTTCGAATTAAAGCTGTAGCTTGATTCACTGGAATGAGGTCCCTTCATAGGTAAAGTGATAAGTCAATTGTTTTTATTAAACTTTATTAATTTCTATATTTTAAAGTGAGAAACTTTCTTGAGAAGATTATCTAAAGCTCTTCAAAGCTATGCAGTAAATGAAGAAGATGGTGTTTCTTTGATACTGTTTCAGTCACTGCAATGTATCTTGATATACAGTAACACAAAAATAAGGCAACTGTTGCCCTTTTTTTCCCCATTAATAGTTTGATTGTAGTAGGTTGAATTGTATGTGAAGGAAACCTGTGATGCCTGTGATTAATCAGTTTCATTATGGAAATTTGTTTCATCTGTGTATTTGTCAAAATCAATTCTAGAAGGTGATAGGAGCACCAGGAATATTTGCTAGATGATCCTACTTTGGTCCCTGTTACCAAGTTTGATACTTTTTTTTCCTGTAGTCTGGGTCAGCAATATAAATTGTGTAGAAGACCGAGAAAGCTGGATGACCTTCTGTGACATGACTTAGAGATTTTACTACACTTCAGATTTATGGAGGAGATCACATTTTCATGGTTGGACTCTTAGCTGTCTAACACATAAATTTCAGGAATGTGAAAGCAATGTGTATCCATCTCAGCAGGGCTTCTTGCTTCTCTGACAGTTCCATATGTCCTTAGGTTTGAAGCTTATCAAGCTTGCTTGGTATTTCATATCCTATTTATTTTTCTTTGCCTCAGGAGTTCATCTTGTCTGTTGCATCTTTATGGTTTAAAGGTCAGCCTTGACCACACAGTGCCTTGAGTTACTTCGGCAGATGATTTACCTTTGCTTCACCAGTTTCTCAAAATCTCCTTTTTTTCTTTAGTAAGTGACAAGGAGCTTTCTCCAATCAGCTTTCTCTGCTGTAATTTAGGATAGGAAAATCACATTTCACCTGTTACATTTGATGCTTCTAACAGCTATACTTTTTGTAGTTTATGGCCTTCTTTGTATTTTTCAATACTTGTTCATAGCCACTTTGCCTTATAACAGTTTTTTTAGACGTGACATTTACTAGACTTGTTCATAATTATTTGGTTACATTGATTATCTATGCAGTAGTGTTAAACAGGACTGGCTGTTTCTCAAATGCCAATGAAAATTATGTTCTTTGACATAGACTAGCTTCCTGGGTGTGTCAGACTTAATTGGGAATGGAAAACGGTTGTCAAAGAATGTGCACACTTTTAACCCAAGCAAGCCTCTGAACGTTTTTCTTGGTCATAGTTTTGCTCTTGGGAACACATGACCTAATAGTACCTTTAGAATGCCAACCATGAGGGGTTTTTTGTTTCCAAACTGACATTTTACAGGCTTCTGATTTAGCTTTGACCAATTCAGTCTTATGCTTTCTCAAAACGATGCTTATTTTTTATTGAAATGAGCCTGTCAGCTAATTTTGATCTAGGTCTTTGTTTCAGGTAATACAAGGCTGTGCTTATGGCTACAGTCCCCAGACGAAGAAAATTTGGAGGATTTTCTTTGTTTTTCTAATAAATGCATCTAAAAATATTATCATAAAAGCTTAGTGCAAGCTTTTATGAATATGCATGCATACCTTAGCAATATCTCCAAGAAGATTACCCTGCTCATAGAGTATAGTTTCTGTATTACTGTAGGTGAGAAATCCAAGGATTCCAGAAATGCCAAAGTGTTGATTGTTATGTTAGAGAATACAGAGACCTTTTGCATTGAGCAGTGAGTGTAGGTGGGAAGTAATAGTTAACAGAGATGTCAGTATTAGAAGTTCAGTAGCTACTTCAGCTTCCTTGACTATAACATGCTCTTCATATTTGCAGATTATCTCGTATTTCTCAGAAATAAGAAAAAAGTTCAATCATCCTTGTGTTGCTGATCTAGTTTCCCCTGTGATGTGTTTATTCTTTAGGAATTGTTTTTGTTCTGTGTAGTTTTAGAATTGAATTTTTTGTTTTGAAAAATTTCAGAGTACTTTTTTCTTGTAATTCCCATTACTATTCTCATGCTTAAAACCTTGACAGATTACTTTTTACATGAATTATTTATAGGAGTAAAAAGGTTGTCTGTTGCCGAGTTAAATGAACTACTAGAAGAAATTGAGACTGCAATTAAGGATTATTCTGAGGAACTGGTACAGCAGTTGGCTCTACGAGATGAGCTGGAGTTTGAGAAGGAAGTGAAAAACAGCTTCATTTCTGTCCTCATCGAAGTACAAAACAAACAGAGGGAACACAAAGAAACAGCAAAGAAGAAAAAGAAACTGAAAAATGGCAGTCCTCAGAATGGCAAACAAGAAAGAGCTCACATGCCTGGAACAGTAAGAGAGTTTTTGTAGATACTTATACATTCAAAATATTTTTGTTTTGTTGGTTTTTGTTTGGTTTGGGTTTGGTTTTTGGTAGGGTTTTTTGGTGGTTGTTGTTGCTTTTGTTGTTTTGTTTTTTTTTTTTCCTTATGGGAAGTAGTGGTCCTAGATTATATCAAGTACACCTGGTACACCTGCTTCCATGCCCTTGTTTGTAGACAAGGCTGAGGTACTGCCTGTTGCAATTATTTATTTCACAAGGTCATATAACATTTTACTCTTCTTGTACGCAAAAAATATTTTTTATTGTTTGCAAATTAGCCTGGAACTAGCATACATTTCTTGCAAAAAAAAAAAGTCTTTGAATGTACTGCCATGTGTTCTATTGTCAGTAGACAAACTCATTTATCTGTTTGGTTTCACTGTGTGAGTTTTAGTATGTGTGTACCACTGTTAGTCTTGCAGGAAATTTAGTAGTATTGTCGGTGTAGTTGTACAGATATTTATTGACCATGTTAATTTTTAGATAGGGAAAAAAGTAAAAGTCTTACCTTGGATCTCTTGAAATTTGTGGCAGACATAATATGTCCAAGACGAGAGAGCAGTGAAGCCAAAGTATAGTGCAGGTGTGCAGGGAGGAGATGATTTATTCTTTACAGCACATAGCATCAAAAGGAAAAATGTCTTCCAAACAGCATTTGAATAATAGGAGGAAGAAAATGAAATAAATTAGGTTATTATTGTCAATGCAATTTTTTAAATTTCTTAACTGTCTAGTATAATGTTAAATCACTTAAGTGGGACGTTAATGTTAGAATTTCTTAGTGTCTCATATAGGATGCGGAAAATGTGGTTTATGTATCTTGGCTCAGTCTCAGAAAGAATGCTTCAGCTTGACATCAGAAGTTTTCTGGGTTTGTTTTTCAAACGTGAGGAATAAACATTTGTAATGAAACATTAATTCTTCAGAATCTACTTCTAAACTTGGAAGAATAAGATACCTGTGATGTAACCCAAATGGAGTTCTGATCTTGACTGTCTAATGAAAAGTTTGTACATAGCTAAGTTTTAACGGAACTCTGAGAAAGTATATGTCCAGAGAACAGTACAAAATTGTCATCCCTTTGCAAGAGCACAGTGAAAAGTTCAAATGTGTTCCTTTTTGGTTCTCAGTCATGGAAAAACAAAAAGTGGTATTCTAACAGGAAAGAAAAATAATTGTTTGGTTTGGAAACTTGAGTCAAGTGATTCATAAGCTATTCTGGTTAGTTGCAAGTTTGGAGACTTGAATGATGCTTTTAAATATAGTGTCCGTGGTTCCAATATAAGACATTTTCGTATTTGGTTGCTTCAAGATCTACATGTGTAAGTTTGCTTTCTGAGAGTGATTGAACAAGTAGCTCCCAGGTAAGACCGTAGACTGCATGTGTGCAGTTCCTTTGAAAATTGCTTTCACTGTCACGAAGTACAGATTTGAGAGTCTTCTCCCAGAAGAGGTACAAGCTTCCTTCCATCAACAATCCTCGTGTTTTTCCTTAAGGAAGCGGTGAGAATGTGCTTACGGATAGTATGTTCAAGTAACTTTGTGAAGAGTGAGTTTCTGTTAATAAATGATGTATAAATTAATTATTTTATTAACTATAACTATAACTATAATGATGTCTCATTTAAATACAAAGCTTGGAAGTAGGGCTAAGTTTTCATACTCTAAGAAAAATAAATTTTCCTGTCATTGAATTTTAATAAAAAGGTCTTAATTATTTGTCCTTGATATAGTCTTTAGATAAATCGCTTTTAGACTTCTAAAACTTTTACCTCTCTCACAAGGGCAAACTGGGGAGTAATTAAAAATAGTCAGGGCTTGAAGATACCAGTTCCTTTAAGCAGGATATCTTAAAAGAGTTAAGATGGCTTTAGCAACATCTGTGTCTATTTACTGACCTCACTGTGCTTTAGAAAGCAAATTAATACTGTATTCCAGCACATTTCATTCCCCTTCCCATAAATAAATACATTCAGATAAGTGTGCTGAGGTGTGTGCATCACACTGCACTGTGTCAGCACCTTCACAGTTAGTTTCTTCCTATTTTTAGGTTGCTGATTTTTACATCTTATTTTAAGCATCAAAATTATTATTATTTTTTTTTTAAACTTCTTCAGCAAGCAAAATGAATTTCAAATTTCAAGAAAAAAACTGTGATTGGATTATATATTAATTTTCCTTTATTTAGATTCTATGATTCTGTGTAATGGAGTTTGAAATTAATATGGGTGCTTTATTAACTAATCATGTATACTTTATCATATTTGAAAAAATGGGCTATACCAATTGTTGCTTCAGTTGTGGAAGGGGAAGCGGGGAAGCATGGAAGCATGAAGTGTTTTAAAGAGGTAGAGATGAAGATTACTGCCTCTCAACAGTGTGTCTAGTAGGTGCTTAAAATCTGAAAAATTGGTATAGTGTCTCTAAAACACACATTTTAAGCAAGATTGTACTGTGAACTAAGCTTTCAAAAATACTATTTTTTTTACTTTTCAAAATGAAATAGCCTGAAAGGCAAGCCCGGGTTGTTGGGTCTGCAGCATGAAAATGCTACTTGCTTAAATTTTGATGTAGTTACTGCTTCACTGCCATTATAAGGTTTGCTTTTTAATTATAAATACTAAGTAGGTGAATGAAAAAGTAAAAATGTGCTGAAATACATCTTAGAGCTTGTCTTTGTCATTCATCTTTTATAGTCTTGATAAATGCTGATTTAATAGTCTTCTGAACTTTTCTCTGTCCCTTTTTTTATTTCTGCTATGTTTTTACTACTTTTAGCGCTTCAGCATGGAAGGGATCTCAAATGTCATACAGAATGGCTTCCGCCACACGTTTGGAAACTCAGGTGGAGAGAAACAGGTGCTGGGCTATCTTCTCTCTTTTCCTCGTTCTTTGCCTGAACTTTCGGTAGGAGCTGAGGTCTTGAAAATTGATGGTAGTTGAAGATAAATGCTGAGATGAGAAAAAATAGGACAAAAATGTTGGAATCAGCACTCTTTACCTGCCTCAGGTCTCTGATCAGCCTCAGCCTCTCTCCTTTACAGCTTGAGGCAGTCAATATTTGATATCCTGACACACTGAAATAATAACCCTTTTTTCTTACCCTAGACTAAAAGTCTCTTTGGGCATAATGCATGTTTCACATACATTGCATGTTTGTAAAAATCTAATATCCAATCAAATAATATGTATCAAGTTAGGCATAACATTTCTGCCTTCAGCATTAAGGACTTGAGTAATTTCTCCAACTGAAAAAAGGTTTTGTTTTCTTTTTTCCTCAAAAGTTCAGAGCTGATATATCTAAAAACAGAGTAGCATCTGGAAAATGCATGGACTCTATTGTATGTCATCTTTTTTGCCTTTGAAAACTACATGATACTAAAGCAGCCAAATAAGTGCAATGCAGATTACTGATAGAAAATACATATGCCATAGGCAAGTTTGTGTCTTTTCATTGATTATTTTAATGTTGAAATATGCAGCACAAAGACCCAGCTTCATTGGGTGTCACTGTAGATGTTACGTATGCCTAAGCGCAAGATGCTTGTGCTTTATTTCAAAGTAATACTTAGTTGTTTATTTCAGAACTGTAATGTGTATTTTATTAAATGCAGTCTGTAATTTGGTAAAGTGCCAATGCTTGTGCTGTTGTTTAGGCTTTGGGCGCACATTACGAAATACTGGTATTTCACATTATTTAATGCATGCTCACCCATTATAGTTTATGCATTTGTGTCAGAGAGGAGTGTGTTAGATAGAGATAGAGATATAATTTTTTTTTTTTTTTTTTTTCCCCTGGTGGGATGTCCATTGAGGCAGTAAACTGCCTGGTAGTTTAGAAGTCATGGCTGAGTAGGCTTTTGTCTGGAAGATGAGCGCTGGAGTGTCCTGCAGAGGAGTTCAGGAGGTGAAACAATGCCTCTCAATTCAGTCCTGAATAACGACATTAGAAATCATGGCTTTACTCTCTTTCTCAAGCGAGGTCTGTGTATGACAGTTCATGAATACAGAGGCCCACCTATTTGTCCCCAGCTCTGGGGATCCTGAGCACATGCATCTTCTTATCACTCTGTCTCAATACTGGTGAAGTAGTAGCGCTGCTGTTTGTTTTATTTTTGTTTGTTTGTGGTTGTTTGGTTTTTTTTTTTCCTTTGCTATCTTTACCATTTAATAATAGATTACAACTGATTAACTTTATGTTTATGAAAACCCATGATAATTAAAGTAGCTAAAGTGAACATGTTTAGCTTTGGTTTTAAGACTTCTTTTATACACATATCTCTATTCAAATGCATCTTTTTTTCTTTGGCTGCTTCCTAACTTTCTAGACATAAATAGCATAGTCATATATTAACAGTAACACTGATTGAATAACTATTTCAGCCATTTTTTGAGTTAGTTTACTAGGGTTTATTATGCTTGTCCTCTGATTTATCTTATACTATATCCTTGTTAGCAGCGCTGTGGGGTTTCTTTTTCCCTTCCCATATCCTAAAGCAAATCTTGGAAATAACAACGACCTAAAATGAAAAATAGGGGAGAAATGTAGGAAAGATACCAGCTCTTTTCTGATTTAGTCCTGGAAATTCATTTTTCTATGGCATTTGGTTTTTTTGTTTGGGGTTTTATTTGTTTGGTTAGTTTTTGTCCCAGACCCTGGCCCTGCTTTCAAAATACAGGTGTTGTCATCTTATTGTGGTTGCAAAATAAAAAATGTATCAGTTGCTCAGCTGCTTAGTGCTGCTCTCAGAATATTCAAGTATTTTTTCAGGGTGTATTGTCATTATAAACTCAAACTCATGTGTTTTCTGGTAGCAGGGAAGAGTTAATAATCTGGAGTTGTGCTCAAAAAAAAAAAAAAAGCAAGGACGGACAATTTTTGGTGTACCTCAGAAGGCAGAAGTTCATACACATAAAGTCACAACATAAAGTTTACGACAATTTTCTACAGTTACTTCAGAACTCTTGTCAGTGTTTAATTTTCATGATATTTACCACCTTTACTATTTTCTGGATAATATTACTCTGATAGGTGCTACTTGCCTTTTTAAAATGGTAGTCCTTTTTTTGCTGTGTATATTGGAGACGAAAGTGACTATGACCTGGGCTTTTTCAATATTTAAAGAGAAACTTCCAGTGGTAACTCCCTGTTTCCATCTGATAACACAGTTGGAAAAAAAGCACCAACTGCATAAAAGCCACTGAAATATTGGTGGTTCTTTCTGTGATCATATTTCCAGAAGAAAATTCAAGATAATCATCTTCATCTCGATATTTAGGCAATTCTAACGCTTTTTATGGGTGATAACAAATTGCTGCTTATCATATTGTCAAATCTGCTTAAAAAATTTAGAGGCCACAGTAAACTTAACACTTTTCATGTCAGTAAGCAACACTTCAGTAGTTTTTTTTCTTCCTTGCCATAATATGTTGTCCTTCTTACAGAAAATCAGGGAATGAGTTTTTATAGTGCTATTATAGAAATTTATTATTACAGCAGAAAAGTATTGATGAGAAAAACAAGATGATTTCTGGAAACTAAGAAAGAAATTACTATTTTTTTAAATTATTGCTATTAGGAAGATTGGAAGGTGAAGTTTACAGGAAAAGGAAATTCAGGAGTATTAGTGTTTGGGCCAGTGAAACGTGTCCTAGTAAGTAATTGTCTAGGTAAAGGTTACAATGTCACTTAGGTCTGAAGGCTGGAAATGACAGCCTGAGATCTGATTTCTGAGTTGGCAGATCTACTGTCATCTCTGGCATTTGCAGATTTAACAGCCTTATGTCTAGTTATTGATTCTGGTAATTTTAGTAAGAGTGCAGTTCTGTAATGATACCGGTTGGTTACATCTGCTGGACAAGAAATTGAAGGTTGACTGTTTCCTAGGAAGCCTTGCATACTTTGCCATCCTAAGTGGATGTGAGACGATGTGAAAGGAAAAGGGAGGGAGCAAAGCTCCCTCAGTTTGCCTAAGGTCTTGGTGAGGTGTTGGTATATCCCATCCAACAGGTTCTCTTAAGTGACACAGAACCAGGTCTGTTGGGCTTTCTGGCAGAGGATGTGGTTGAGCATGGGGTACACGATCCCACTCTGAACATGGCAACGGTTATAGCTGCATTTGGCAACACTCGGTCTCTTCCTACAAAGTGAACCTCTACACCAGAGTCTGAGTTACACTTGACTCTTGCTGAACTGCTACTAGGAGAAGGGGAGACCTCATGTGAAATGTGGTTTCTGATTGTTGCGTGGGGAACCACATGACTCTCAAGTTGAATGATAGAGGGTTGCTTTGTCTGCTGCCTTGCAGCTGTTATCCCAGAATAAAGGTCCTGTTAAAGTCTTAAAAATTGAATTGAGGGAGGTTTCAGGAAGCTTTTTCATTTGGGAAAATTCCAGCGATTTCAGTACTTTTGAAATGCTCACCTGTTTTAGAAGAATATGCATTCATACAGGCTGCAAAGTAAGATGGGGACAAAATGCATTTAATAAAAGAGCAACAAGTTTACTTCAAGAATTTGAAAATAAATCTTGGTTGCACTGCAGGTATGAAAATCCTGAAAGATTACAGAAATTCTTTGCTTTAAAAAAAAAAAAGTTGGCAGGAATGAAAGGTTTCAGTAAGGAGTAAGTAGAACAAATGTGGAGTTGGCTTGAAACAATCTGTTAGCACACTCGACTATTAAAACTGAGATTTTAAATAAAAAGTCCAAATTGTGGGCTGTTATGTTTAATTAGGCTTGCATTGTTCCTCTTGGTTGGCAATGTACATCATCAGAAGGCAAAAGTTGTCTGTTTGCATTTTCACCTGACTGTAATTTTCTTTGTACAGGGGACTATAGATCACCTTCAGAGCTGGGACTAGGCAATGCTCTTTGATCTCTCAAAATCCTTGGAATGTTTCACATTCTTAGAAAGAGTAAACCAGTCACTGAGAAAATCCTATGACTGTTTTGAGGTTGTTCAAATACAACATATGCCAAGTTTGAAGTGTTTTGTTTTCTTTTTTTTTTTAATTTTCCTGAATTCTTGTTAGTGCACTTTTGTATACCTGAACACCTTACTTAAGGCACCCCCACAGCCTGTATCAGCTGTACTCGGTAATCCTTCAAAAAGCTCACTGTTACCAGTTTCCCAAGTCATTTACCTGAATTTTTTTTCTTTATTTTTTTTAATGTACTTCCTGGAAAGAAAGAATTATTTTCTGATTTGCATACAGCTGGTGACAGTTGCTTGATATTTGTGCTCTTTTTTTTTAAGAACAAGTTTAAAAATTGTTCATCTTCATTTAAAGTGTTATTTGAGGGAAGTGATGTGAATGTTGTTCTTTCAGCTTTTATTTGATTGTAAGAAGTACTTCGAATACATGAAGAACTTCTGGTTGACTTGTGGAGGGAGAAGAGGAAAGATTTTACTACTGGTGTGGATAGGCTCTGAGGAAGAAACCTAACAGAAATTCTTTACTGTAAACAGTTCCATGTTTTTAAATATTTTTTTTCAGTGTGTAGCTGCATGACTTCTGAAGTGGTTACATAATTTGGAAAAAAAAATCGAAGTTGGCTTCTGTGGTAAAAGCTTTGGGATAGGAAAGGTAGAATCTTGATCTCTTGTGAAATATGACCTTTTGAAAAGCTTTTATTTGTGACTAGCAATTTTAAATGCTACAATTTTTGCAAAATAAAATGCAAGCAACAGAAATTGCAGGAAAGGACTGTCGGGTAACTCTGTTTTTCATTTGACAGTACTTAACAACTGTCATTCCTTACGAGAAGAAAAATGGACCCCCATCTGTTGAAGATCTTCAAACGTTAACCAAAAGTGAGTATATTAATATTTCCTGGTGATCCTTTCCTCTTTGTATTTCCAACTGTGGTTGCTCAAAACCAAGGAATCCATACAGGTATCTCTTCCCCCTTACCTGTTGGCATGCATGTAAAGTTGCATGATTTTTAGCCACGCATTTTTGCCAATCTTGTTCTCTGAGCCTTCAAGGCCTTTTTGTTTTCTAGTTTTTCTCTGAAACCCTGAACACTAGAAATTTGAATGTATCAGAAAGTAAATATTTTCACATAATTTCAACAGGTGGGCCTTATGGAAAATCCTTTATGTCATGGAGTTTTGCAATACTGTCTCGTAGTACCTGATATGTCCCTGTTTTTTAACTGCTCTGCTTTATTGATGTTATTGTAATGACTTTCAAAAATTGGAATGGATGTTGGTACGAATAAGTAGTCGTATGATGAATACGTGTGGTAGCCTTTAAAATAGCCTGCTTCTCTCTGTGGTGTTTTGGGGTTTTTTTGTTAATAAATTTTAATAATTAGGAGGTATAAACCAAATAGCATTTTGACAGTGCTTTGAATTCCCCTTTTTTCACATCTTCTTAGGCCAGATTATCAAAATTATTTATAAGTTCTAAGTCCTCTGTTTGGTTTGTGGTTGCTTTTTTTAAAAAAAAAATCTAATTTGCAGGAAAAAATAAGTGTTTGGGTTTTTAAAATTAATTATTGAGGTGGTTAAATACAGCAGAGCATCTCTGCGAGTCAGCAGCATCTCCTTCATTTGCGGTTTATAGGAGCAGTTTAAAAATAGATGGTAGAGTGCGTCAATGTATTATATTTGATCAGATCTCATGCAGGGCTTTGGATCTGACTGCATCTTAAGGTTCTTTCCAGCAGCACAGGTCTGTGATTCCACAGGTGGCAGAGGGAAGATAAAAGGCTCATTGGTTGTTTCCTGGACAGAGAAAATAAATATTGTACAAATTCTAGTATAAACAAAATGTTTTAGCAGGAATTGAATTCCCTTTATTTTTCTGCAGTAGGCACTCTTAGCTGGTAATTCATACTTATTCTGTGACAAATGGATTTTTCACTTTATCTTTACTCCCGTGGAGAAATTTTATCATCTTGCCATATTTAAATTTCACTGGAAAATATTCTCCAAAATGCTAGATAAAGCAGAGGTTGAAGCCTCCTGAAAACATTTTGTGGGTTTTGACAGTTGATTAACAAAATGTCTTGTACAAATGCACTGTAAAGAGTATGTATTAACAGTATTGCCTTATGTGGGCTGGTTGGAACTTCATCCTGTGACTCAGTTGCAGATTTCTGAATTAGTCTGCTGTTGTTAAGGCAGACAGTGAAGCAGGTATTTGGGGTTGCCTGGTGGGTTTTTCTTTCAAAGCTATGTATTATTCTGTAGCTATGAACACTAGTATCTTACTTCAACATTAACATTGAAATAAAACTCATTATATTTTGAGTTCAGAGTATCATATGGGGAATTTACTGTTTATTAAATACTGTTATTCAGTATAATTCTGTACTTCTGATTCTTTCAATCCTGTCCAGAGCAGTTCATGATGGGATGTCATTGGTTTTGCTTAGGGAGTAAAGGACAAACTTATACGTGTCAAGTTGAGCTAGTCCAAATGTTTTTCTTTCTTCAGAAATATGCAAGGATGGACTATTTTGGCTTGATATAAGTCACCAAAATGCCATTTTTTGCATTATTCTACATTAATGCCGAATTCAGTAATGTATTTAGGATTTTTCTATGCTATAGCTGCTAACGTTCACCATTTCAGGGGGAAAAAACACCAGCATCTTAATTAGATCGTTGACAGCAATGTCATTATTGAAAAAGATAAGTGTCATTTTTCCATGGTTTGGTATTAAGATCAAGGAAGTAAACTAAGTAGTGGAGCATATTTTTTTCCTAAGATTTCCAGCCCTCCAGTACTTGTTAGTACATTTTAGGTTTGGATGTAATGACTTTCTTTCGGAGAGACTTCTTTATAGGGAAGAGGTGCTTTTTTGTTATTATGACTGATGACATTCTACTGTAATAATTAACCACGTAAAATGAGTCTCTTGCATCCATGTACTGTGGAGTTCAGTGAGAATTACACAAGTGAAAGGTGGAGATACGATGTGTCTCATTGTATCTTCTCATATTCCAGTTAGGATTTTTCTTACTAATCTGGTAGTAATATCCTTATGAGTAGTTGGAATAGCTTCATGGTGTTTCTTTTGAGAGTGTTGTATTTCTTTTGTGACTAAATATCTGGTGTTGTTTTTTTTTCCATACTTTAGTCCTGCATGCTATGAAAGAGGATAGCGAGAAAGTGCCAAGCTTGTTAACAGACTATATTTTAAAGGGTGAGTATGTTTCTTAGCAGGGAGTCTTTAATTTAATGTATATACGAGATGTATTTGAAAAGAATAGGCCTACAATATTAATGAACTATGTTGCCCTTTTATCAGACACAGCTCTCATATTTTTTTTCTATTTTGTCTGAGGTTTCTGAGCATAGAGTTCATGAATAAAATATGTTTGTTTGTGATAGTATAATATAGCAAAGTATGTGGTGCATATTCAAATAGCTGAAGGACGTCAGCAGGAGCAGACCAGTCTGTCTTACAAAGTTAAATGTTAAAAGCTTGTGTTGTACAGGTTTTTCAGAATCAGATTTTGAACTGCCTGTGATAATAGCACATTTGCTAGATGAAGTACTTATAGCTTTATTTTATGTGTTACCTTCTGATCGATAGTAAAATTATTAGTTTTTCATGTATTTGTTATACCTTCTTCACATTTTATTTAAAAGGTTTGTGCATGAGTCATTTATTTTCCAGTTTTGTACATTTATGATAGTAATAGAATGTCAGACATTGAAAATCACTGCTTGCTTTAACTTCAGTTCGTTCCAGGTAGTTGCCACATTGTTAAATTACTTTTAAACGTTTTTCTACTGACTTCATTTTTGCCTACATTTTACTAAGGCTTATGTTCTTACTTAATTCTTGGCATATAAATAGTACCATCTTCTTTAGTGTTTAATGTTTAGAATATGCATCAAACTCACAAGATCTAAACAAACAGGTGTAAAAAGGATGATGGATGCCTTTGCATTTGCCACCCAAATGTATATTATGTTCTGCTTTATGTTCATATGCTGCGGAGTTTTTCTCTCCTTTTGGTATCCTGCTTTCCAAGTCCCACTATTTTTTCAAATACAATCATTTGACTTAACTCCCTCCATATGATTTTTAAAGGTTTTTGTCTGTCTTACACGGACTTCTAATTCCTCTCATCTGACGCAGGTTTGAATATATTTTCAGTTAAAGTTGTGGAAGAAATTTAGTATGCTGTTGCTTCAGAAAATGTGAACAGAGAGCCATGAGTATTCTAGAAGCTCTGACAGCCTTCCTGTTGGAAGAAGCTCATTTCTAAGTTTTATGCAGGGTTGCAGAACTACCACATACAATAAGAATGCAGAGATCCTTTCAGTTGATTTCTTTGATTTCTCCATTGTTTACTTACCCTTTCTGAAAATCCTTCTTAAATTACACATGTATTTGCTTGTGAGCTGAGAGCTATTTAGGCTCAAGATCAAGGTTTTTTTATGGTGATGGCACTAAACTTCAGTTTTGTGAAGCAAAATCTTTCAACCAAGAGGATGAACTGCTGTCAATAATTAAAGCTGTTTGTTGTTCATCATAATACATCTGGCAGAAACTGATTGGAATGAATAGTGCGCTTTACAGTGTCTGCTCCTATTTTTAGACGTTGCTATCCAGAAGTACTTTCAGATTACAAGGACACTAAGAAGAAACTGGCTGCCTAGGAAAATGGAGAAATCTTGTGCAGGGGTGGCTTATAAAAGTAGATTAGCTGAACACATGACAGGATGACCTAGGGAGCTTGATACTGAGATTCCCTCCTACCACTGCCTCTGCATGCTCGTGACTTAAAAATCACCAGGGATGTTCCACTAGCTAGATGCGCCAGTTACAAAATCGTACTCACATTACGTGTGTTGGATCAAACAGGTTGTCGTATACAAGCACTGTTCTCTCTAAATTGTAAAGCATAAATGATGGGAGTATGAAGAGTAATCACTCGCATCACTCACACTGACAGGAGAAGGTAATTTCCCCTCAGCTACTGCTTCATTACTGAACAGAACTAAGACTTTCTTGATCTTCTGTTTGCACAACAGCAAGCAGTCATACAACCTAGTGAGCAGAAAATTTCACGCTTCCTTTCAGTGTAGCCTTCACTAAGCTTCATATTGCTATGTTTAGATTATGTTAAATATTTATCGTTTGGCCGGTAGTGTTATATTGTAACATTGATTTATCCTGTGGAACAGGAAAACTCTTCCAATTGTTTTTGAAGTTGTGATCTGTTTCTCTCTTTCTGAGGCTTCATATATGGTACAAAATACTCCAAACCAGCTGTCTATTCTCTGGAAATTATTTTTAAAGCTTGTTGAAGGGAGATCAGATGATTCTATACTATCACTTAAAGCAACTTTCAGCTCAGGTTTTATACCTGAAATTCCAGCCTATTGCTTGAATTAAAAAAAAAAAAAAGTGACCTACTTTTTGAAGTGTCTGCTCTCTTCACTGCAAAAATTAAAAATGTCTTGGCAAGGTAAAAATGATCATAAAGATTTGGTTTTCCTAAAGAAGCAGGAAGATATGTCTTGGACCCAGTAATAATCATTGTGTGATATAGCGATAATTATATTCATTTTACATTTGTTTTCTCTATGATCCAGCTGCTGTCTTACACTGAATGGATTACATTTCTTTTTATTAAGCATTGATCAAGAAATTAGATTTTGAAATGTGTGAATCATATCACCAGAGATTTTTTTTTTTTCTGTTAAAATCTGTTCACTTCTTGTTCCTTCGAGGATCATTTTTTCCAATCTTGCAACAAAATAAGGAGCAGTAAATTGTATGTGATGACAGGATACATGTAGCTTTATGGAAGGTCCAGTTTGTATGACATTTGTCAGCACAGGTAAAACTTTCTAGCTCTATATTCCATTTTACAGCGCAAAGAAAAAAAAAATCTTACTTTCTTACTTTTAAGTCCTTATTGTGTTGTTTGGTTTTTTTTTAAGCAACTCTTTTTATTCTATGGTACTTAAAAAAATAGAACATGCAGTCTTATGGGGATGTTATGGCTGTCCACAGAATTAGTAATAAACTTGCCCAGATATTGTTGAAAAGTTACTTAGATTGTTTAGAAACAAGAGCTGAAGAAAAAACATCAGGAAAAAAAGTGATTCTGGAAATGCCATAGTATTGTTGACGTAATGTAATGGGACAAATAAAAGAAGAATGCTGTTAGTGTGGAAAGGTTAATAGAATCATAAGATTGAGCAATAAGTGTTGATTTAATAAGAAATCTTGCCAAATTTACTGGTGTTTGGAATTTCTTAGTGTTTTGTAGAAATATTATAATCTTGAATGTTTTGAACTAAATGCCAAAATAATTCTGAAATTTGTGAAAATCTAAATTTGGATCGTGAAGGAAGACACACACAGACCCCCTCCGTGTGTGATGTCTAATACTTGATATCTTTATTTAATAATAATAGAGTGAATTTGTTTTGACAAGGCAGTTCGGGCAAGAGCTGGAGCACAGGGCTGGACCTTGAAGGAGACTTCTGCAGCCAGATCTGCTGTTGCCCATCTATGTTACCCTGGATCATTCTTGCATGTTTTACGTAACCAGTTAATGTTTCTGAAATACTGGAAGTGGAAATCTTCAGAACACTGGATATGCAAATCTGGTAGAATAAGGAAGTGGAAAAAGGCCAGAGCAACTCAGTGCAAATCATGTTAAGGAGGGAAAACAAACACAAAAAAACCCACTCCATATGCATTTCTGAATAAGCTTATTAGTTTTGAAATTATTTCTGGTGTTTGCTTTTTTAAAGCATCCTCTTTTCCCAATTTCTACTGCCCCCTTGTGTCCCCCAGAATGTTAAAAATACCATCATTTTGTCCTTATGCTTAAGACCCTCTTTCCAGTAATCAGTTAGCTCTCCCCTGGATCTATTCCATAGGGAATACCTCCTCAGAGGTAAGTGTCCCAAAGCCAGACTATGTACATATTCCATGTAGAGTCTTGTACAATGCAGGAACTTACCTTCTCTTGTTCGTGTTACTAGTGATGCACCCTAAATTATTTCCAAGTGGATTTTTTTCCTCTTGTGGGGTTTTGTTTCTTTTTTACTTTCTAGTGGACATTTCCATTCTGAAGTTAGTAATAATGAAAGGAACTTAGTGATTTGCTTTGCCAGTAAATTGTAGTTCTTCTACCACCAGCATATGATTCATATTTTATAGATTTAGAATGAAAGTCGATGATAACATGAAATTAGTAAGCATTTGCAATTGTGCTTAAATTTTTCTGAATATATTTTTAATATATTGTTATTAAATTTTATCACTGGGTTTGTGAAGTAGAAACTGATATTTAGAATAGGGTGGAAGAGTACGTTTGCTGTCAGAGAGAAAAATATCAAGCCAACACTGTGAAATTCTTGATCTTAGAAAGCATACTTTGGGACTGAAGCTGACAGCTTAGTGAGCTCACTGTGTTTAAATGCTGTTCATGCTCATCTTTCTACTGATCTCTTTTGATGGTTTAACAACTATAATGTACTTCAAAAACGTGTTTGTTTCCATTGAAAGACTTATACAAGTGAGTAAGCAGCAATGTTTGTTGTGCACAAGTTAAGCTGTAAAGCTGGGAGCACAGACGGTGATGTTTTTGTCGTCTCTTGTACTTGCATTGGTTTTAGGTATCACAACAAGAATTGGTACCATATTTTTACATGAAAGCATGCTTGTATTGACTATACCCATTGAATTTTTTTTTTTACAGAAGCTTTCAGTCTTTCTTCTTGCATGTATAATGTAATGACTTTCTGAATTATGATTTATCTGGCAAGTGCAATAATGCCAACAAGTGATAGCATCTGTAACCGTCAAAGTATGGAAGTTTAGGTTGCTTTCTGAAGAAAATGCCTCTATGCAGTCGTGTTGTCTGTCTCTTCAGCTTCACAAATATTAATTCCCAATTTCAACCCCACAAGACAGAAGGAAAGGTTGCGGGAATAACTGCATTTCACAGATACTGTAGGGAGCTTGCATGTAGGTAGGAGAAGGTCTGAAACCACTGTTTCAGTTGAGCTAAAGGCTTTGAAAAGCCAACATCCAGTTGACCAGATGGCTTTTGTGTATTCATGTACTGGTGAATGCACTTAGAGTAGCTCCAAGCAGTTTGGGGCATGAAGACAGAGGAACAACATGAGGAGGACCTGCTGGGATGGAAATTGTAGCAAACTTAGAGTAGAAGCTGAGGAAGGCCCTGTAGGAAGGGGAATTACCTATTGTTACGAGGGTAAGGAGGAATATCTGAGGAAATCTGCTGGAGGCAAGTGTTCCTTAATTTAGCTACTTATGGAACAAATCAGTGATATACATGAAATGTTAGCCTGTAGATATACACAGAATCAAGATATTAGGGGTAGGTTTTCTGGTATCACATCTAGACACATTATTTCAAGATTTAGTTTTTACATCCAGTTTTTACAAAATTTGAAGATTTAACTTCATGTACAGGAATAATTTTTTAATATAACGTGCTACCAGTATGACATGCAAACTGCACCCCTGCGTGGTTGATTTTTTTCCTTAATTCAAGAACACATGGAAGTGTAAATAATCATGACATTCTTAAAATGTAACTATTATATATAACAATATGTAAGTATGTATAGCTGACATAAATGTCTTTGAATTCAGATGTGTCCTTACAGTTAACTATTATAAGATGTATTTATTGCTAAGCTTGGTGTTCCATTGTGCTCAAACAGTAATTGTGACGTAAAAATAGACTTCTAAAAACATGCTATACATTACTACTGAGTAAAAAGCATTAAATATGTCTAGTATAATTTTATTTTAGACTTTTTTCTGAACATTGATGTCATAAAACAGGATAATTTTCCATCTTTCAGCTTGGTTTGCTATTTCATATCTGTTCTTTCAAGCTTCTAGTAAAGGCTTAAAAATAACACAGGTTTGTTGGTTGTTTTTTTTTAATAAAGCAAGAATTTTTACACCTTGTTCTATTTTTAAGGTGTGCAAGTATTTCAGATAACAAGAACATTTGTTTTCTTGCCTTTTAAGTTATTGTTCAGTTGTTATACCTGACTTTTTTATTTGCTTTTGTGTTGTGCTAGCATTGGTTTGAAAGCTGGATTGCTCTGAGGTTTGTCTCTTACATGTGAAACGGGAATGAGAAACACATGAAGGACATGTCTTATTTTCCCACTGTGTGATTCAAGTACACGCACCAGAATTAGAAAGAGTTAATCTCAAATTGTCAGTGCATATTTTCAGAATATAACTGCATGCATCACCTTTTGTTTAATGTTCTGTTTTCTGATAGAACACCTCAAAAAGCACTGTTTAAGACATGACCTTTAGTTAACTCATTTCTGGATAATATTAGTTAAAGATAGTGGGTTGTGTCAATTATCTTTTGAGAAGAGGATGATATCTTAATTGCCAGTTTTGATTGATTTCTAGATTTTACTGTGTTACTAATAGGGTAGAATTCAGCCTTTAAGTATTTTAGTATATACAATATATTTTTACACAGACCAACTTCACTGACGTTTCTCAAGATGTATTTGTGGTTCTCTTGCAGTTCTGTGTCCTACGTGAAGAGGGCTGCCTTTCAGAATTAGCAATGCTCCTTCCTGTGATGAGAAACTTTCTGTGGATATAACTCATAGTGTTTTTTTGTTTGGCACTATACCTAAACCAGTATGCATTTCCCTCCTCTGTGTGTGCGCGTGGATTTTCTGATCCTACAATAAGTCTTCTGGGCATGACAACTCATCCATTTTAACTTAATAGTGCAATGAACTGGAGCAGGGAACAAACATTGTACAGTTTTACTCACATTGTTCTGGCTTTTTAAAGTCTATTTTTACATTGTATAGCATGTAGTAAATCCTCCTGCACTTTTTATTGTTGGAAGGAAAAGTAAACTTTGAATAGTGTAAATAAAATAAGCCTAGTTTTAAGGAAACCATATTGAAAAGCATCCTTAGTTCCTATAGCAAAAATGCAAAAAGGATCATAGTTCAGCTTGAACTAAAAGTCTCAAGTGAGTTCTCCAGGACACACTCCAGAATAGTGTTGGTGGAAATCAGCATTCGACACTTCTTTTAAAATGGTAACTTTGTTTGAACTATAGAACAGTATTGTTTGTACAGTGAATAAATCCAGATTCTTTGATGGTTTGGCATAAGTAATCGGTGTGTTACCTATCCTTGTTATTTAACACAAACACCCAATTTATATTTTGTATTTGTTTTAATTATTAATGTTATTGTGGCTTAGATATTCTCCCATATTGCTGCTATAATTTTACTGTTTTTAATAAGCATTTGATCTTAATGAAAATAGTTCAATACATAAACATTTTAAAAGGCTTTATCTTTTTAAAAATACATGTACAGTTTGAAAAACTTGCACCTGGGTTCCAAGTTAGTATTATATTGAGATGTTCATTGTTGTGTATCTCTAAATTTTACTACAGATCTCTCTTGTAAATCTTACGCACCGTCTCCTCTGTGATGACGTATCTGCATTCAAACGGATGAGAATGTATTTTACAAATCCTGTAAAAGAAATGTACCCTACAATCTCAACATTAAATACTTGTCACAAATAATTTTGCCAGTCTTCAAGATTAGATTGAAATATAAGGAGTACTAATAAAGGAACTACTTTCTAGGTTGAATTCCTATTGATTCTTCACCCCTATTTATGTATGGTATATGTGAAGGCACTGGAAAATAAGATTCTAAAGAGATAACCATGTCTTTTCTTCAAACAGTTTTTTCCATTTAAAGTCTTCAGTCTTTTTGTCCTGACTATCTTGTGTCACTTCTTTTATACTGAATTTTATCATCATAACCAAAAACTCATTTTGATCAGTAAAACACATTCAGTTTGAAAATTGTTCTTGTAATGCTGCTTTTTTTGCCTTTTTTTTTTTTTTTTTACCTAAAGGCCTCAGTATTTTTGTCTTTGGTGCCTTTAAGTGTCTTTACGTTTTCAGCTTTGAAATTTTTCTCCCTCTCTCCCACTTGACCACCAATGGCTATTTGCCAGCCTGCCCAGGAACAGATCCACCACCTAACTGTGTCATGTGTGAGGAAGATATTTTGTTGCTTTTGTGGTTGCATTTGTGGTTTCTCTAACAAGAAAGTGGCCACTTACTTATTTAGCTGATACATTACAAGCTCATTATGGCATGCTTCTTCTATAGAAATACTTGATGTTGACTATTGATGCCTGGAAACTGGCAAAGGGGATGACTCTTTGCTTAATTCTTTAAAAAATGTTGCATGTGTGAATCACAACATGTCTCAATCTATTCAGAGATGTTTCAATCTAATTTTGAGGTTTGAGGTGACAAAACAGAACAAAAGAAAAAAAAATTAAGGAAGAATTAAAAAAACAAAACCAAAAAACACCCACACCGCCCTACTTCTTAGTAAAAAGTTTGTATTATTGGTTGTAGACAATCTTGGATGACATAAAGTTACAGAATACTAAAAATAGTAAAACTTGAAAGAAAACCCAGCACTAAAAACCAGAAACAGTTTTAGTACACTAAGCATCTGCTTGGGTATATCATGCCCCTCAACAGTCTAAACGAAAGTTTATTATGAAAAGTACCTGTTTACCTTTTATGTAGAATCCTGGCATTGAACAATATCTGCCAAAGGTGAGAAGTGTTACATATATATATATATATATACACACCTATATATGTACAAAAAAATACATCTCAAAGTATTTGAATAAAAAGAACCATGCAAATCTGCGTTTCTGCTGAGTTCTGCGTACTTCATAATCTATTATTCATCCTTCTTCCAGATGCATTATTGAATCTTGCATTCTTTCAGGGACCTGGATTTCATTATTCTTTTTAGTTTTAGCATGTGCTAGCTGTAAATGGCCCCTCAAGAACAGTTGGTGACAAATACCCTAGAAGAGGTTAGTTAAAATACATTTTTACCAAAACCCGTTTCATTTTTAACATGAAGAGTCTTAAAAGCAAAGTTCCCTTAAAATCATTGAATTTTGAGTTACTTAAAGTTAGGCTATTTGTATCGCTTGATTAGTAGCCTTGTTTAGTTGATGTTTAATCTAACCCTTCTTCTGGGTTTCAGCTATTTCATTTGATATAAGCTTATTCACTTGCTGGCTAGAGTCAAGTTTTGAGTTGGGGACTGTCTGGACAGTACGTCAGGGATAGGCAAGAGTCCTAAAATTATAATATGTTGTCTTGGTTATGGAAAGAAACTTGAAAACCATCTCAATTCCCTTCTGGTGAAAGATAATGATGTAGCTGGTCTCTCAGCTGGTGTGTAGGTAAGTGGTGACAGCGAACATCTGCTGTAGACTGTGCCAGGCAATCGTAGCCTTTAACTTGGAGTGGTGCCCATCGTTGTTCCTTCCAGCAGGTTCCTTCACTGAAAACAGCATCTACACCTTCGCCTGGGAAGGGCCTAGAAGCCAAGCTTTCTAGTGAAGGGTTCTCAGTTCTGATGCACTCAAGCCTGAACTTACTGACTCGTCATTCTGCAAAGCCTATCTTTCTTTTTGGGCGATGAGGCTGTATTGTGATGGTGTCACATCCCGCCCTCAGGTATGAGTTGCGGGGAGAAGTGACTCAGGTTCGTGGGTCCCCTTTGGTTGGAAAACAGTGCACACAGTACTTCAGGTCCGCAAACAAAAGGCTTTTATTTTGCAGCTTGGCCCAAATGGTATATGATCTGGTGGCAGAAGGTAGGTTCAATTAGTAAACATAAAGAATTTGTGGCATATGCAGGGCTGTAAATCTTATGTTACTTATAAAAGGGAAAGCAAACAAGGTATAAGTATGGGAAAGAAAGAAAAGAGAGATAAAGATTTCATCATCCTTATGTGTGATGGAGTTCGCAGTCTCAGATCCAGCAATGTGTGGCATCCTCTGGTGTCTTGTTTAGTTCATGGTGTGAGATATGGTGGGCAGAGTGGTCCTCAGGATGGTGGGTGGGCGCCACCAGTGCTTGCGCAAGGTGGGCATTTATAGCCCTCTGGGTTGCCCACTTGTGTAACTTTTGGTCTTTTGTGGAGGTGTTATTGAATAATGTTGGGTGAATTTAGTGTTCTGCTTCTCTTGGGGGCACAGCAGTGTTCTTTTTAAGCCTAAAAAGAAACTCTCTGATTGTCATACAGGAAATCTACGTGTTCTAACACTAAGATAATACAATTTCCTCTCGAGATGTCTATGATTCTGCAGGTAGCTGTGTGTGCTAGGAGGGTTTTATAGGGCACATTTAATGATGGAGAAGTGCTAAATACCTTCCTTGCAGAGAGTTTATCAGTGAAGAACTAGAACCAATGTTTTCATCTTTTAAGTGCTTTGTCCTAGCTGGCGAAATGAAATCTCTTGTTTCCTTGCTCATGTTGTTTCGATCAAGACCTAACTCAGGACTTCTTGCCTTTTTGTTTGAATGTGTTGATCAGTGATGGCTCTCTGGATTAGCTGGTCAGTGTTTAGTCCTAACAATAGTGGTTGAAGAAACTGTATGACCTGGAGGAACTACTTAACTGACTTTTGTTGCTGCATTTTGTTTTTTTCTCCTTAATAATCTGCAAAAGTTGGATAGAAGCGTCTTTTTGCACTGGATGGACAGAGCTCATAGTTTTGTTGTTCATTTTCCAACCTATCTTTGTGTTTGGATTTTATGTTAACTTTATGTAATAAATATTGATTTTAATTTTCTGTAGCATTGCATGCAAATTTATGAATGCAAGTACATATTTATTGGAAAACAAGGCTGAATACACTGGGATGAAAAACTCAGAAAGAAGATAAAGTGTTTGGATTTTCTCGACCAGGAGAGTGTTTAGAGAATGCCCCAGTTCTTTTTTTCAAAAGTGTGGAAAGCAAATTCTGATCTTCCACATGTTTCTATGGCTCGATGATAGTTAGGGGACTGACCAAGGAAAACAATCCAGATTTTCCTACTGACTGCATTTTTGGCCTTCAGGAATATTCCATTGCCCAGGTCAAGCAGACTGGGGGTGCAGAAAGTCTTTTGAGTGGAATGGCAGCGTTGCTGTTAAAATGTCAGTTCATTTTTAGCTGTAGATAAATCATTGACTGCTCCCAGGAATGTTTCTCCTTCTGCCTGTGTTGCCCTCATGGAAAAACGAATAATGCAAAGTAAGCCCCATATAAATCATACTGCTTATCTGCGTATTTTGTAGTCTGGGGTTGGAAGATTCCTAAATTAGCATGGAGGTCTCTCAAAACACCTTACAGCTTCTTCCTTCCTTATTTCAACATGAAAAAACATCTCCACAGTATTGCGTGCATTCATCTCTTTCCAATTTGAGGGTTAAAAATGGTCCTTGAGATAAATATGAAAAAAAATGCAGAACCTCTGTCACTTTCCGTTCCAGAAGAAGTTGATATGTCTGCTAGTGATATCATGGAAATAGTTGAGTAGAGAGCTACCTCCTGCTACATGCATCTGTCATTGATGCATGGAGGGAACAGTCATATCAACCTGACCTAAACCTCATTGTCACCAGAACCACTGAGCTTTTGCCTAAAATTGAATTATTTCTTTCTGTAAATGCATATCTGAGATCGCAAAAGACTGAGCCCTTGAAGGCTTTACTTTGCATTTGGTGCAGTGAGTGATGCTCCTGTGAACATTCTGGACATGGAAGCACAATGTGGTGCTGGAGTTTCCTGTTACCCCGGACAGCATGAGAGCCAGCTGTGCTGTATGAGAGACAGCTGTGCTGCATGAGAGACAGCTGTGCTGCATGAGAGACAGCTGTGAAGCACAAGCACCTGGTTCTGACGGAGGGTTTTGCAGAACCACTGTACTTTACAGGAGTGGCAGCTTCAGTAGGACAGGGCCCTTCCATCCTTAAGTTTTCTACAGAGCATATCAGCTGTGAAAGACAGAAAGGTCTTTTTTTCCTCTTTCTGTAGACATTGCTTTTCCAGTGCCTCTTTACATTTTTGATTGTGCAAGAGCCGGCGCCCAGTGGCATCTGGCGGCTGAGGCAGAGAAGAGTGGATCACGTCACCCATGAAGCAGAGTGCTTGCCTGGCTTTCAAAACGTGAAGCAAGCAGCAGCCTTTCTCAGGAAATCACAGCTCTTGCACAACCAGGACTTTGTCATGGTTGTGCAGGAGCTGGTGCCTGGCAGCATCTAGTGGCCGAGGACAAGCCAAGTGGGTCACATTGCCCATGAAGCAGAGTGCTTGCCTGGCTTTCAAAACCGTGAAGCAAGCAGCAGCACTTAACAGGTGGAAGAGCTCAGGAGTAGATGGATGGACTTCGGAAGGTAAGATCAGATACTCAGTGTTACCAACAGCAATGACATACTGACTCAGGAGACAAAACAGCAGGACTAACTGGAAGGTCTTCATTGCTTCCTTCTGGCCTGTGTTTCCTGGGCAGGGCTGAGTACCACAGTGGCCAGCCTGCCCTGCCTCTGCCCATGTTCCCCTCCAGGTGGCCCTTCCTGACCTGTCGCTTGTTTGTGCTCCTACAGCTCCTCTTCCCTGTCTGCCTGAGGCTACCTTTTGGTAACCCTCGCTCCATGCCTCAGTAAGAGGAACATGATGGGACCACTATCCTCCTATCCTCATACTCCAAACCAAAGTTTTTCTTTCCCCCCTTTCCTCCTAAGCCTGGTGGCTCTTCATTTGTGTTACCAGCTGTAAGCCCATAAGCCCTTTCTCCCTTTTAAATACCCCATGGGACATAAGTAGTTTAAGACTAATTTCTTTGAAGAGGGAAAAATCATGAGGGAGCGAGGTGTTGGGGAAATGGTGTCTGAGTAAGCAAAGAAGCATCTCAGAAACTGAGCAAGGATGTGTTGGGGGTTGCTGACAACACTGAGGGCAATCAAGGAGCGGCAGGGCTGGCTGTGGTGGGCTGTGAGCACAGACAAGCACTGTCAGAGCCAGAGGTGGCTGGTGGGCAGAAACACAGTCTGGCTGCTACAAGCTATGGAGTGCTGAGCCCAGCAGAAGGGAAAGGGCTGTGAGAAGGAGCAGGTCTGGGTGAAAGAGAGGAGGTTGTCCATGTGTGACTCAGAGAGTAAGAAAGAGTGTACCGGGAGACTGGAAGTCCCCTTTTGTCTGTTTTGGTTGGTTTGTGGAGGTTGTCATGGTTTAGTTCTCAGTTAGCTGGGTATTGAGGGACTCTGGTTTTTCTGCCTGCTCCGTCATCATGTGCTAAAGGAAAACAAGGCTGGGCTATGTCTGCATCTGTGAGACACAGTCCTGCTGTGTTCTGTAATGGCTTCTCATCATCCTTGCACAGATTTCACAGTTCAGAGAAGGTGCACCTTCCTAGTGTATACCTGTCCTTTAGGTTTAACAATCTAGCTGAATGCCTTTTCTACTGAGGTCTTGGGCAGCACAGGTTAAGTTAGCAGGAGGTAGGTGATACCTACTCTGCTGTGAATTGGACTTGAACCCCCATAGAATCTGGTATCTGCAGGGTGGAAGAGTCTCTGCCCTCACACTCGGAAACTGGAGCATGCACAATCTGGCATCAAAGGCGGGACTGACACAAGTAACTTTGGTGCCTGTGAATTGTTCCTGGTGGTGTCTAAGGGCTCGTATTATGAAAGACTGGGAACCTGTCTGCTTGCAGGATGTATAGGAGTCCTGCAAAGTTTGCTAAATAGTATTGTGAATCCATCAGTGTGTCACTTCATAGCTTCTTCAACAGGTGGATGCCATTGTGCCTGGGAGGGACACATTAGTGTGGAGAGTGTCTTGCTAGAGGAGCCTGTGGGTGACTAGGTGCAAAGTCTCCTGGGGTCCACTCTGTCCCAGGGCCTGTTCCAAGGACGCAGCACAGCTTACTGTAGGACACGGCAGCCTTACGTAGGATACCAGCTAGTTTTCAGTTTCTGTGAAGTCTTTGGTTCTCTAACAAGACTACAGTTCTAGAAATCTGGGTCTCAGTTGTGGCCATGTTTGCCAGGGCCTGTAGACTCTCAGGTATGGTGTCTCAGTCCCACATCTTGGCCAAGGGTGAGATTTAAGTGCCATACCTCAACAGTTCTGGTCTCTTCTGCAAACTGTAGCTTCTCCAGAATAGTGTGATCACTGTACTGTTTCAGGGGGTTCATTTTTTTTCAGGCTGGTGTCTCTTAAGCCTTCAGTTCATCTGTATCTGGAGTGTGCAGCTCATCTGGAGCTAAAAAGCATGTTGCTGTCAGTCTGCAAGTTCTCACATGTCCGCAGGTGCCTGGGTCTCACAGCCACATTCTAGAAAACTATTTCTCCCTTAAAAGACCAAAACTGTGGACAAGATGTGAGAAATAGATTTTTGGAAATCAACAGCCCATTTGTCATCCACTGGTTTATTTCTATTCCCCGCATACACACACTTTAGATTCAGTGTTAGGAACAGTGCTATTGTGTTGTGCTTGGATGCAGTCATAGCAAGAGGACTCACGTTATCCGAGGCATCTGATGGCTTTTACAATGGAGGACACCAGCAGAGTTACCATCAGAAACAGGGAGATCCTTGTATTCATGTGCATTCTGGAACCGGCAGTCTGATAGCTGGGTTAAGGTTAGAGCTGTGTTAGCATTGGCATCCTTTCTGGAGTTAGACCACTGAATACTGCATTGCCTCCCCATTTAAAGGGCGGACATGAGCCCCTTCTCATCTTGTCCTCATCTTCTGATTAGGAGACTCATTTCTGCTAGAATCACTGTAATAGCCAGTGGCTTTCCAAGATCTGAAGACTGTAGTTTACAAATGACTAGCTTTCCTTTTGTGGCATTTAAGAATAATAGGAGTTGGTAACCTGAGTTCTTTCTAAAAGGAGACTGTTTAAGGAATATTTTCTCTCTGGCAAGTGTCAGTCTGAAATACATGTGCCTGCCACAGGATGGCAGCAATCAGTCACCTTTGAAGCACCTTAAATTTCGAGTATTGCATTTCAAGATGAAGTCCAAAGATAAACTATTCATGCTAGGTCACTTTGTGAAGATGATATGACAAACACAGGAAAGCCTTTGTGTATGCTAATTCATAATTAATGAAAACCGTGTTTTACAAAGTTTATTACAAAGTGATAATTTGCTTAGCTACAAAAGCTGGCCTGGGAGATGAGCTCTGAATACCTTATCATATAGTAGTTTGTATAGGAGTTCATCCTTTGGGGGATTAAATACTGAGAGTGAGGTATGAAATCTTTTTTATGCTCTCCAGTGAGTATGTATTTAATTCTTACCAAAATCTGAGTGGTTTCCACTTTTAGGCCTGGGTTTCCCGTGCCTAAGCTCATCTAAATGATCTATCACCGCAGTTTCATGGGGTTGCTGTAGTGTGATGCCCAGCTGTGATATACCCTTAATTTCACAGCCCAGATCTACCATCATCGAAGGTGCCAGACCAAAGGTAGGATCAAGGACTTATTTGACAAAGCATACCTCCTTCTTATCCCTGATATTTTAGCAAGTGTACCTAAGGAGAGGGAACAATTGAGCCATTGGCAAGATCTATATGATCTCATATGTAACACAGATCTAGGTTATAGATTTAAAGATTTAGGAGGATAATTCTGAATTCAACGTCTTCAAGTCAGAGCTCTCTACTCGCCATTCCTGCAGGGCGTGTGCAGGCACCTGAGCTGTCTACTGAGTCACAGGGATGGAGTCAAGAAAGCATCTGAAAGATTATTTCCCTTTGCTGTTCACACAGGTCAGAAGATTTTCTTTCCTGGCTAACAGTTGGTTGCAGCCTTTGTATTAATCCATTCTCTGTCTCCTGCTGGCAGCAGCTTTTCTTCCCTGAAATCCCAAACAAGGTGAAAAATCCAGCATTTCTGCAGAAAGCCATCTTGGCCACCAAGCTGTGAACGATTTTCCTGGCTGTTTTGCTGCAGGGAGAGAAGGAACATCAGAGACCAGAGACATGACATTCTGTCTATGACTGATTGCTACCACTTTTGTGAGTTTGTCATTTGGAATAACCTGGATGTCCTTCCGTCTTGATCTTGCACCAAGTGGAACTAAACATTCAGTAGTAGTACTGCCACAGTATGAACAACTATATTGGCTTCTCTTTCCTGCCAGGCCATTAAAGTATCAGTTCTTGTAAAGAACTTTTAAAAGCCTTTTAAAGAAAACTCTTGGTAGCCTTGAGCTTTACAGCTCTCCTTCTCAAGCAACACAATATGATTAAAAATGTTACAAGAATGCAAATGCATTTAATCTCTGACCTAGTATCAGAAAAGATCCCTAAAACTCACCACAGGTGCAAAAAAGGCTCAGATCACTCAGCTGATATGTGACCAAGTCCTGAGCTTGGCAGGATTCTGTTAGGTTTGCCTGGACAAATAAAATGTCCTTTGTGGAAAGCCTTGGCACCCTAATGGTGAAAAGTGCCATTCAAATTTTAGGCTTTATTTTTCCAGTTTGCATTGGGAAAGTGACCCAAGGACTGGCTGACAGGGTTTTTGTGTATCTATGAACAGTGATGGTCTCTGTTTTCCCCTCAGGAGATGGAGCCCTGGCTGACCTGCTTGAAGGATTATGAGCAAAGTGGGCAATGCGGTGCAGTGCCCAACTCCTTGGCCATGTTGTGAAGCTGCGCAGTTTTGATATAACTCCTCACCTCTTCTGACCTCCCTTGGCAGTGTGTGCTCTTGCCCAAATAAGCAGGCTGTTTACTTATACACCAAGCAAACAGCCCTGAAAAGCCGATACTGCTCCTTTTGAAGTGCTGAAGAACTTTGCCATTCATTTGCAAGATCAGAGACACTGTATTTTTCAGGCAAGCTGCTCTGAAGTCCATACTGGACTTGTTTGTTCCTATTTCTTCACTGAAAAGTCATCTGCTCCATCCTGTCCCTCAAGTGCAGTCAGACCTGAGCGTCTGCAAACAGTACTGGTGTTTTAAAACTTTCCAGGGAAAGAAGAGGTGATGTTCTCTCTTCTGCAGGGCTTATGTTGTGCTGAGTCTTTTTCTCTAATAGGAATGTGTGGAAAAGCCGTTTGTAGCCTCATATGGTTCTTCAGTGGAAGCCACTGATACCTATTACATATCCATTGTTGTCAGTATTTTGATTTGAAATTGCAGTGTTAATATCATTTTGTTAAGTAGATCAACTTGCAAATGTGAAATGATTGAAAGTTTTTTTTTTAAAAAAAAAGGAATATTTTGTCTTTAGATATGTCTTGCATCAGCATTTACCATGAGAAAGGCTGGCAGCCATAGCCTTTCTGTGTACCACCATGGCATCTTGAAGACTGCTGAGGGGATGGTATCTCTGTCTCCTGTGAGACTGTTGATCTCAACCTTGTGGTGAAGGCAGATAGATCCCACTGTTGCCCTTTCTTAACGTCCTTTTAACAGAGGAGGTTAGGAAAGCATGTTAGTAATTCTCACTTGGCCTTATTAAAGGCTGAGAAAGCTTTTCCTGAAGCCTTTTGTCTGAAACTACTTTTCTGTTGCAGGTTGTTGGGTCTGGCACATAGCTTCAAAGTTGCCAGGGAGGAGCAGGCTGATAGAGTGGTGGCACACATGCTTTTTCTTTAGGAAATGATGCTGAAAAGCAGTCATCTTCAAATAAAAATCCAGTGAAGTGAGAGAATCTACCTTCTGGTTCTGTACAAGACCTGGGGTTTGGATGGCATAGAAAACACTTGAGAATTTCAGCTCCATGAGATCTTTACGGGAGAGACTGTAAGGAGAATCAGCCTTTCCCTACACACAAAAGGCTGGGGAAGAGAGAGTGAGGCAGGTAGTGGTGATGGATGAGATATGAGCTGAAGTGCTACAACAGACACAGACATCTGCCTCTGTCCCCTCATCACACCAACTTCGTCACCCCTATTGTATGGCAAATGTGCATGGCTGCATGCAGACTTTATCCGTCACAGAGGCATAGAACAGTTTGGGTTGGAAGGGACCTTCAAAGCTCATCTGGTCCAGCCCCCCTGCCATGAGCAGGAACATCTTCAACTAGATCAGGTTGGATAGAGCCCCATTCAGCCTGACTTTGTATTGTAAATTCAAGAGGCGTGAGCTGTTCATTGGAGATGCGGGACTGAATCATGGCTGATGGGGGTGTTGGGGCTCAGGTTTTAGAAAGTCAGTGAAGCAGCAGTGCTGCCTCTCCTCCTCAGACTCTGATGTGCACTGATTGCATTTTATCTCTAGGGTAACCTATAAGGTATCTATAGTGCTTCCAAAATATTCTTAGGCAGAGGCTGGAAAGCCAAAACCCTAACGTTTGACAGAGCTTTCTGGCATTACAAAATATAGAGATTGTGCCATTTTTTTTACTTTCTTTTACCTGTCTTGTTGCAAATGAGCATGAGTTTTTAGTAAACAGAAGTTTAATGGGGTCAAAGTTTCTTCTGTAAAATCTCACTGCTTACATGGATGTGCAACGCTTTCCTCTCTAATAGAGAGAATATACTTTAATGTGATTATAAAATATTGTATATACAGTATATTGGCAGAAAGCTGTCTGCTATCAAATGCCAAACGAAATTCTGAGCCAGAACGGAGTACCTGCATAAAATACTTGTGTTCCATGACATAACCATGTTTCTGTTAAAACCATTCCTGTGAGGAAATAATGTCTGTGATACAACTCATGTGCTTTACTACATGGCCTAGATATGTGGGATTTATACACAATTCCTTTGGCAGTCACACCAATAGGTACCCAGTAGTAATCCAAACCTCAGTTTGCTTTTCCAGAAATTGCACTCCTGATTTCTTCCCCAAGTTTGGAAGAGAAACTGAAGTGGCTTGTCCAAAAATAGTTGTCCCACTAACTTTGCAGAATGTGGACGTTAATCTCATACCCATATAACCTGTTCAACAAGGGACCTTTACCCTCGTGTAGGTAACAGTACAATGTTTGGGTCTTTTAAAATATATTTTTGATGTATGGAAAATAATTAGTGTGTTATAGGAAGTCCAGAAAGGGTAAGAGTGGAAGAAACCAGCCTGTCTAGGATTCCTCTGGCACAGCAGTCTCCTAGACTGGTCATTGTTATGAGACACTTTTATTATCTTCTCCCACACCTGCTGGAATGCTGGTATTACATAGGAGCCTATGGTGTATAGTTTATAATAGTAACCAGCACCTGGAAACAATTAAGTGGATTCAGCTGACAGAAGCATAATACCAAGTAAAGATCACTTGTGTTTTCAGTGATTTCCTCCTACTGCATTGTATTGTCTTAATCCAGGATTAAATTCTAATTGTGGCTAAATCTTTGGAAAGCTCATCAATTTGAATTGAAGTTTTAGGAAGCCAACGTATCTGAGGTTTGAATGGGAAGTTGTAGGGTATGAATCTCACTGCCTTGTAATTTCTGGATATTTTGTAGAGGGCAAGCAAAATTACATAAAATTAATGAAGAGAGAATCCTTGCAAGCTCTCAGACATGATGGCAAATGCAATAAGGTGAAAGCACAGTGCCTTGGGTTTTGTTCTCATTTGTGCTGCCTGCACACAATCTCATATGAACACGCTAAGAAAAAAAATCTGTGTTGTTTTGCTGGTGTGAATGTTAGAAATGAGCACATAAAGCAAAAGCATAATCAAAAAGAAAAGCCACACTTTTTTCCCAGTGGTCAGAATCAACCTGTGCGTAATTTGACACAGGACAAGAATAGATGGAGTTTAGCAGGAGGTTTGCTTTGTTCTGTAATTTTTATATGAAAGAACAAAATTTCACTGAAGTCAATGCAGCTCTATCCAGCTACTGCCTGATCTGTGTAACCTGTATCCCCACAAACAGTTATTGATATTGCTAGTTATCTGCCACAGGCTATGTACTAACAGTGCACTATTAAGGCATGTCAGGCTTGCTTTGCCTCAAATTGCCTTGGCCTGCCTACAACTTTGTTTTAGCTGGCTTAGCTATGACAGCATTTTTTTTTTTAATTATCAGGTGACTATATCCTGATTTGTTTTACTTGTGTCTTTTTAATTTGTTGGGGGGTTGTGGTTTTTTGTTCTGTTTTTTGTATTTGTTTGTTTTTAATCATGGGATATAATCACAATTTTTGTACAGCCGGGAGTAGCAAATTTTTATTCTGTGTAGAATGCAATATTTGTGACACCGTCTTAATGTTGCAATGTAGGAGAGTACAGGCCCGGCCTGGCAACAGAGGGCTTGCCTGTGGCAACCCGGGGTGCAGGAGAGAGGAGTGTGGACGAGGGGGCATCAAAGAAGAGGCCACAGAATGTCAGTTCAAGGCTATGAACAGCTCCGCAGCAAACAGTTAAATGCAAACCTCTGAGCAGGGCCAAACCGACTTACAGGTAGCAGAGAAAGCAGATATGAAGTATGCAACACACGTAAGATACTTTTTATGTAGGATATTCAGACATAGTGTGGAGTTGCAGACCAAATAAAAAGAGTGAGGTGTAAAGCATGAAAGAAAATGTACAAAAATAGCCCCAAGTGGACCTTTTCAAGAGAAGGAAGAAATCAGCAACTCCAACGTCGTGCTTCTCCTGGCAAAGAAGGGGGAGAAAACTCTACGACCACCACCATATTCCTACCTGCAAAAACCCTGGAAAACTGAGGACTCCCTGTAACCATTCCCTCTCCTGACTGAAGCCAACAACCTGCGGACTTCAAAAGAAGAGTGGACGGGTAAGTATGACACCAGCGAGAAGGGTAGATGCTGGGAAGTATGTGTTTTATTGAATTATTACTGAGACTTTTTTCCCATGTTAGTATCCTTTTATTTTTTGGTCATAAATTAAATACATTTTGAGATGTTTATGTTTCCACTCTTCCTCAGTGGTTGCTGAAAGTTCCTGGTCCCCTCTCTTCCTCAGGAAACTCTTTCTGTCATCTCAGAAGCAGGACTTCCTGCTCTTCACCGTGATCTCTCATGAACTGATTCAGCTGCCCAAAGGGTTTTAGTTTTCTTTAGCATCACCTAACCTGCTCAGTGCACAGCAGGGAGTTCAGATAATACAAAGCCTCAGCCACCTAATCTGCACAAGGCAGTTTTCCCTTCTCCGGAATCATCTTTCAACATGGAAGTAGCATATATTTAAAGCTGCAAAATAGTATGTTTTCATATTGGCATCAATTTAAACACAGTGGTCCCTCAGAAATTGTTCATTTCAAACTGTATATTGCAGTAATAGGCACTAACCAAGCATTTTTTCTGACAGGTAATTTTATAGATCTGTCACAAGCCACAGAAAACAATTCCACAGAGAAACATTAGCTCTCAAGATTGATGAGAATGAGAGTGAAGTATGAAGCAGAGTAAACTAAACTCCATTAAAGTCATGGCAGAAGCATGGATTTTACAATATATTAATTATATGATGTAATCATTTTCTTAACTGAATTTGGCAAGTAACCTAAGACAGGACCTGAAATGTGGTTTGGACATTCAACCAGGGAATGCATCAAATGCATTTGTTTTCATGCAAAAACGTCATAGCAAGGTAACAGTCTACGGTTAAACAGGCATGTTTTGAAACATAAATGGTCAAGAATGTTTCATATTATGATCACTCATCAATTGAAATATTTCAGATGTGTTTTTCTGCTATAAAATTGGAGGCTGTTATTTTATCACCAGGTGAACCTCAGCTACAAAAAAGCAGATTCAAGTCTTCATTCTTATGGGGGAGCTATTCCAAGTGGCATGCAGCTGGCACAGTCATTTCCATTCAGCCACTGATGTGTTTTAAGCATTACTGACCTGATCTGTTTATAGGAGTTTTTCTTTTAATTCAGTGGGTGTTAGAAAGATACTGTGTAAATCTTTCAACAAATGTATTTTCTGGGAAGCAGTGAACAAGTACTTGATATGATTTTGGAAATATCATCTGTTAGCGATATGAAACGCATTTTCTGAGTACCTCAATGAAATCCATAGGCATAACTGAGCATTACATGATTATTCTTTGCAAGGCTAAGTGACATCTTGTTGGATACTAACAGCTTTTTCATTTTATAATGAATAGTCTAATGAGAAATGTGAAGTAGAGATGAAAATAATTTTTTTTTTAAAGTCTATATTAAGATGTTCCTACCAATATGGCATTGTATTTGCCTTGAAATCCCCCTGATTAATATTTCTATAAAATTTCACAAAATGTTATGCCTTCCAGAGACAAAACTGTATTTTTATTCCACAGGGGGAAAAAAAAAATATCTGCTTATGTTTGGGTTTTTTTAACCCATGTCTTCTGCATATTTTTTTCTTTTGCCTCCTCCCTGTTTTGTCCCTTTCTTTAATCCATATGTAACAGGTATAATGCAGAAATAGTGCCATGATAACTTAGACTAGCTTTCTGACAGAATCATTCCTTTGTCAACTGCCAAATTCTTAATACTCCTTAGGGGAAACAGGTGCTTGTTAGAAACATACATCGTGTGTTTTCTGTCATACATAGATTTTAATTCTTAGGATTTTTCTGTTATGAGGTAGTGGAAACAGCCTGTAAACTGAACTCTGATGTAACTAGCCTGAATATCTCAGGCCAGTTAATGCTGCTGTGATACTTCCCTTATTGTGCTGGTATACATGTCACTTTGAAAGCATTTAGAGAGACAGTTAGGGATTAAAAGGCTGTTGCACAATTTTATCAGCCCAAATAGGGCCTACCTGCTGGCTTATATCCGCTCTAAATTGGCTTTGCCTGCCATCTCAGAGACCATTGATTGGTTTGCAGTGTCCATAAAATGGGTTTTATTAACTTGTTGTATCATAACCCGGCCATTTCATCACTTGCTTTAGTCAGGTACCCTGAGGTTTTAATGGCTTCAGAGGGTTTCTTCCTTCATTAACCTTCCAGTAACAGCTGCATTGAACCCTGAAGCGCAGCCATGAGTATTAATTTCTTATATTCTTTTATAGAGAGCATAGAAATTTCAGCTTCTGTTAAACTTGAAAATGTGGCTTCCTGATGGTCTTAAAACCCAAATTCTACTTTTACCTGCAGCAGCAAGGTCATCAAATTTCATCTGGCAGTTGGCGTGCAGGACTGACCCTGGTCTGCTCATTGTGCAGCTCCTTCCTCCAAGGCCTGTGGAGAGCAGTTCAGGGGACAGCTGCAATGTCCGGCTCCAGTGGGCACTGCTGGGCACGGACAGGACTTGCTCCTCCAGCTCCCAGACCTGCGCCTCAGACGCACGATGGGTACGTGCCTGCTCCCCCCGGACTTGGCAGGGAGTGGGAAAGGTCATCTGCCAGCTGCTGAGAGAAAGCCCTCATGGCCAGTCTGCAGTACCACCACAGCGTCTCCTCCCGCAGCTGACAGGAGATGGGTCACACAACTCTGCAGGCAGGTCACAGCAGCGATGAATGCACGTGTGAGAGGTTTGGGCGAGCAGAGAGAGCTATAGCAGGAGTCATGGCACCGGTCTCCCAAGGTGCCTTTGCATTGCTTGTGTCCCTTCTGTGGAGCCAGCCTGCAGCTTCTGTTTATTTAGGAATGTGGCACTTTAGGGTCCTTTCACAGACTCGTTTTGGTTGCAAAAGACCTTTAAAATCATTGAGTCCAACCATTAAACGAGCACTGCTAAGTCTGCCTCTAAACCACATCCTTAACAACTTCATCTACTCATCTTTTAAACACCTCCAGGGATGGTGACTCAACCACTTCCCTGGGCAGCCTGTTCCAATGCCTGACAACCCTTTCCATGAAGAAGCTTTCCCCAATATCCAATCTAAACCTCCTATGTCCAAATAATTTTTTTTCCACGTGCCTCCCCACGGTCATAGCTATGCCAAACACAGTTATTTCTCCATACCATCACAGCATTTTAGTTTTCTCCTTTTTATAGAACAGCCTGCAGCATATACTGTTCTAATATTTTTAAAGCACTTCGCAGAGATAGTAGAGGCATTCAGGACTAATCTCTGTGAGGTGAGTAGATTGGTCACCACCGAAGCACTGAAAGACATGAAACAAGGCAACTGTAATCTGCAGAGTGAGCCTTCCTCTCCTTCGGAAGTGCAGGGACCGGTGGTCGCATGAAACAAGCCACAGGAGTTTGCAAAGCCTCTGGCTTTTATTGAAGGATGCCACCAGAGGGAGTAAGGAGAAAACTGCAAACAGGCCAAGATATTAGTCAATCAGTGTAGTGCATGAAAACCAGGGATTAAAAAATAATAATAATAATAATCAAAAGAGATCCTGGACCATGAAGAACAATTCAATGTGATTATTTTTTTCCTCCTTGATGTCAAAAGACTTTTCTTTTTGTCGTCTCACTATTATTGAAATGTGCAAGGTTTGGCAGAAGACTTTCTCATTGAAATGCAAAGTCAAATTGAAGTGACTATGGAGCTGCAATATTTACATGAAACTAAGAGAAACTTGCAGATCCATCCTCAATTTAATTTGAACTAAAACTCTACTGATCTCCAGTTGTCACAGGGGAGTGATTTAGGTGTGGGGGGGGGGATAGGATGCATCTGTCTCATCAGTATTGTCATTTTAGCAACAATCAGCATGCACAATCTTTGTGAGTGTGCCTGTGAGCCTGCAGGTTATGTGGTGTGACCCTATTTTAAAAGAAGTTGTCTTTTTGTCAGATACAGGCTCTTCATTCAAGATTTGTGCACGTAACACTAATAAGGTTAGGAGGAAATCTGCTGTCTTGGGCTGGCGACAGATTCACAGGCTGTATTAATAGAGAGGATTAGCGAAGAAGAACAGGTCAGGAGGCTGCAAAGCTCCTGTGCCTTGAGATTTCCTTCTTTAAATCATTAGTCTCGTTGGAGAGCTCCCCTGAATACAGGGAGCAGAAACTGAGGAAAGGGCTTGAAACCAACTTATTTCACTGGGACATAGTGAGGAAAGGAGAATTTCTGGGTTATAAGGTTCACTGAAAATGTCTGTCCAGTTTTCTCCACAGGCACCCTGGAGGAACAACAACATCAGTTTCCTGAGCAGAGAGGCAGCTGTAACAGAGCAAGGAGAGACTATCATAGGTTTCTACCTACTGGCTTTAGGTATGTACTCGGCTTGGATGAGAAAGGAAACTCCTAAGCAGAGCTTGGCATAAAGTTCTAAGTGGTTCATATGGGTTTCATCCCTAATGGAACAGGATGTTAGAAAATGCGACTTTTTTTCTTCAGCTATTACAAGATCAGAGGAGCTACAGCTTTCTTTGTTAAAAAGAAATTAATAAACAATGCAGAAATCTTGTGGAAGAAAACAGTCAAGCCTGTAAACTTTTAAGTAATGTTCGCAAAAGTTAATACGTGGGAAGATAAAGAAATACTTTATCAGAAGTGCATGATACATCTGTGTCTTCTCATGTCTCAGTAGCACTGAATTAATGTTCTGTAATTTCCAGAGTTTTGACTGCTGACTGTCAGTTGGCATCCTACAATTAGCTCCTGCAGAGACAGAAAATATAGTTCTGTAGTTTTAGACTTTTTAAAAACTATTTGTACTGCTCTTGGTTTAACTGTTTAATGCACATAGAAATAAACTTCTTCAAACAGGATCTATGAAAGATCTAAGTACTAGGATATTATCCTGTGTTAGCAGTCACAGTACTTTGTGTTTATTTTGGTTCTGCTGTAAGACAGCTATTCTAAGTGTATAATAAGGATTTGAAAATGCACTCTACATGAACTGTCTTTGATCCCAGCTCAATTTTGTTTTGTTTGTTTAAATATTGCCTATTTGGGGCAGATTCATTGCAGGATCTAAGGAAACTTTATGAAATTTCAAAGAATTCAGGCTTGCTAGGTAATAAAAATTTTCAACCATAAAACCTCACAGGAAAATACAAAAAAACATAATTTTTATCCAATCTGTTCTTCTAAACAGCATATACATTTTTTTTTCTGTTTTTGAATGATTGATTTAAACAGTTTTTGTTGTTGTTGTTTCTTTTTCTAAGCTTATCACATATTGCAAGTAGCTCACTTAGCCCTCAGCTTATGCTTGAGAAAGGTCTATGGAAGTTGCAATGTAAAAGGCTAATTATTTTCATATGTTTATATGAGACTTTCTTTTTTACCTCTAACAACTAAGGAGGAAAAAAATGTGTTTTGAATAAAAACAGAGATTCTAGTAGAAAAATTTATGGTTTCTATTTTAGGAGGCTTAATTAGAAGAGTGGCCATAAGATAAATCAGAGTTGTTCCAGTTTATCCCCAATCTGTTCACATCTGCGTATCCCTTCATGAATGGCTGGGAAATAGCTGCACCATCAGCTAATGGACTAATCGGTTGCACTTGAGACTAGAAAGAACATCTTGGGTCAGCAAGGCCAGTCCCCTGCTTGACAATATATAATCTCATTTACCAAGCTATCATGCTCCCTTATATAACTGGCTGGCGTTTTTTTGGTGTTGCTACCACTCTTCCAAATGACAGCCTGTTCCTGATTTTGTTTCTCTGTTGGGTAGGAGTCTTTTCCTAAATTCTTATCTAAAGCGATCACACCAACTTTATACTCTCTGTGTCACTCCTTTTAACTGAAATAATTTTCTTTTGCCTGCAATTAACATCCTATGGCCAGCCTGTGTTCCTGAGGGAACAATCATACCCTGTGGTTAATCATTGTATTCCTATATCAAGCAAGTGAGATGGGTTTTTTGTTATTGTTCGGTTGATTTGGGGAGATTTTTTATTATAATTTATTTATCTGCTGTCATAATATCCTTCCACTTGTCACCCCAGCAGGTCATCCGTCAGCCTTTTACACTGTCTTTTCCAACCTGGACTCTTTATTTTTCCTTTTTAACTTACAGCCAGGACTGAATGGAGCAACCAAGCAAGGTCTTGACATCACCATTCACATTAATATTTATTCTTCCCCAGCTCCACTGATCCTTTCTAGTGTTGTCTCTGTATCACACTGGTAATTCAAACTTCTTCCACCAATTGATCAACAGAGGTGTTTTCCTCTGCTGCTTCCTAAAGGTCACCCCACATCTTCTAGCAAATACTTTTAAAAGTACCTAGGTGCCTGAGATTTTAAGTTGTATGTCTGTTGGGCTTTGATTGCTCCAGATCCTTCTGCCAAGCTTACAAGTGCTTGTCATGTCATTTGCGGCTATCCTTGACACTCGAGTTGTATTTCTTGCTAAGTACATATAACCAGCAACAGCACTACGCCAGGTTATCATAGTGTCGATCTAGTTAAAATGTGATGGAGGTAGGTAAACCTTTTTGCATTAAGAACTTTTGAAAAAAAAATCTTTTAGTAATACAAAAATCAGAAAAGTCCTCATGTCTTTTTCTTCTTGACGGTCTACTGCCTCACTTCTGCAAGCACCAACCGCGACAATTTGCAGCTTTTATTTTATGTGCACAAATAACTCAGACTATCTGGGGAGCAGTGATGTGGCAGAACAAAATACTCTATTATGCAGACACCTTCTTGCCCTTCTGGCAGCAGAGGTCAAAGGAAAAGATGCGATGCCAATCCCATGGCAGCGAGCCATCATAGCATGCTTAGAGGGACCACGTGCAGGTGACAGCGGCCCCTGTGTTACCCTTCGTTAGGTCAGCTGTGTCAGCATCCCCATTCTGAACGCAGCGCTCTGTTTCCATCCTTCCCTTCCATGAGCTCAGAACTGTCTTTAACAGACAGGTGGGAGCTTGTCCTGTCGCTAGCATTACATCTGACCTCTTTTTGCCTGTGCCAGAAGTGGTATAGTACTGTGGAAAATCACTGTATAGTTTATATTATTACATGCAAATTAAAAGTACTATCCACAGCTGCTACCTAAATCAAACTTAGATCTATGGGGGGTGGGAAACTTACATGTTTTTTTCTTCATAATTATTAGTTAGATTTCTTTAGGAAATTTTTCTTTTCTGCATTTATACACATTTTTTTCTGTGCTCATTTTCCATAGTTTCACAGTTAACTGGGAAGGTTAAGAGTGAACACTTGGCATAAAAGGAAATTTTAAGTTAGTAAGAGATAATATTTGTTAGAGAACAAATTCTGACTTTTTATGAGTGCTTATATCAGAAAGGAGTGATGAGAACATTACCAATCCCATCCGAAAACTGGAACAGACCACAAGACCCAACCATGCATTTAAATGGCACGTTTCCAAACAATAACAGTAAACCATTATCTGACAAGTGACAAAGTGACTGTTATTTTGGGGACATTGTTTGACAGAAGGTGGGAAATGAAACAAACTATTGACAAAACATTTATCCACAAAATGACTGTATTTATTGAACAAACAATCTCTCCATGCTTTGTCAAGTCTAAAAACATGATGACTCTTCTCCTTCCTGCCAAAACTGGCAATGTGCCATTGACAGGGTAATGTGTATATATATTTAGCAGCAAAGACTAAGAACAGAGCAGGGTCACTTCACAGTTGCAATACTCAATAACAGCATGGCAAATTCTCTAGATTTTATCATTTTCTTAAATAAAATTACCTAGTCTGAAAATTTTTACAGCTAACCTCTTTAGACATTTATGCTAATGTATGGGTAGTTGAACTGGTAACTGACTTCATTCATGCCTGCTCTGTATCTAGATGCTCAATCTAATCTCTATCTTAGAGATAAGATTATTTTCTGAGGGAAAAGCGTATCTTGTCTTGTGGCACTGAGCCTTCACCTTTTGCTCTTGTTTCTTGAATTCTTCCACTTAAGGCTTCCTGTACATTTTAAACTGCAGATGGGTGAGTTGTAGCACCCATTTTTCTAATTCATTCTTGTCAGATTTTACAAGTAAAGGCCATGCAACCATGTCTAATAAGAACAAGTCTAAGTACAAAGCATAATAACCTATTTTAGCTGGGCATGTATGCAATCATCTATTGGAAATGTAGATGACCAGCTTGGAGCGATCAGTTCCCTTGTACCAAATTGCATTCTGCAAAAACATTAATTCAATGTTAGCAACTAAATTGCATGCAGCCTCAGGTGTTTATTGCGTGTTCAAAGACCACTTCAGGTACACGAGAGAAAAATAGGTTATGTCTGCATGCTCAGACTTGAGTGATTCAGCAGAAATTATTGGAAAATTATTGTGTTCCCTCTTAGCTAATCTGGCCGTTAATCTCACTGTCCTCAGTTGCTTTCAGGAGAGAGATTTTCAATATCCTTAGTCACACTTGCTGGCTACTTCTTCAGTGCTTTCTTTCCATGGGCTGGTGAACAGCATGCTGATACAGGACTTTGTGGATAAGGTTTCGGTTCCTGACTAGCACCAGCTTGCTTGGCAGCCTTCCTATGCCTCCACCAAGAAATCATAGATAACAGGACCAGCTTCCTTTGTGGAGCACTTTTCACATCTGTGGACTACAATGCTCTATTAGCGGGTATTATTCCAGGGGAAATATTACTACTGAACTACATAAGGGCAATACAACATTTTGATATTGCTGTCCATCCTATTCCTCCTACCTCCCAATGTTTGCAAATGTGGTACCAAGTTGTTGAGGGTTTAGATTGTGGGGTGACAATAAAACCCTGGCAGATGTATTGTTAACCTCCTCTCCCCCCCGCTTCCCCCTTTTGCCCCTCCCTCTCCCCCCTTCCCACTAAGGACAGGCGATCGGGAGGGAAAGGACAGAGAGAAGAGAATTGGAAAAATTAACAATGTTTTACTAATGCTACTAATAAGAATAGAGAAAATAATACGGAATATACAAAACCAATCTTGAAAGTCTCAGCAACTGCAGAGCCGGCACCCGAAGTCCTGGGTTGGACTCTGCAGCCAACCGGAGCTGGACTCAGTCTCTCACTAGGCCTCAGTTCGCAGGGAGGACTAGCAAGGTCCTCTCCTACTGTCGGCCATAAGCAGAAGGGAAAAGAAGAAGGGAAAAAAGGGATGAGATCCTCGTGATCTCCCACTTTTATATGAAGTATTCACGTGAATGGAATGTTGGTCAGTTGGTCAGTTTCTTGGCCACCTGTTTCTCGTCATCCCTCTCGCGAGATGTCCATCCATGCTTATCAATAATTTCGCATTCCATTGCTAGGTTTACCAAAACATGTATCTCGTTCTCCAGGAAAATGCAGCTAATATGAAGGCTTTAGCTGACAGGCAAATTCACTAAAAGATAAACTTGTTTTTTAACAAAACCAGGACACAAGTACTTTTCTGTGGGTGTCTGAGGAGTAAAGATGAGTCATTAGCTGTTCGATATTTAGCATTTATCAACTCTTACTTAACCTGTTCTACTCTGATACTGCCAGTCTCACAGCAGCTGCTCTCAGTCCTGCTCTTTGCTAATGAACTTCAGTAACTGCGTGTTACCTGTGTGTATTGCCACTTCAGAAGGGCCAACAGATCTGGTTGATGAACAGCCCATATCAGACAGCCTTACAGCTTATGGGGCAAATGTGGTGATTCCTCTCTGAACCTTATGTTTGGTGTAAGTGCTCAGTGTCTTCCTGTCTGCTGTTTTTTTCTCAGTCACACTTTGATCTCAATTGGAACCTGTCCTTTCTCACCAGGATTACCTTAGAGTGCTGGGGTTGGATTTTGGGTTTGGTTTTAGTTTTTTTTCATATACTCTTGTGAGTGAATATTGCTGGCTGTTTGCAAAAAAAAAAAAATGAAACTAGCTCCCTCAGTTATTTCTTTTCTATCCTCTGTTTTATTGAGATGCCATCTGGTGACACCAAGGCCTTATAGCACTTCAAAGTTCAGAGGATACTTCCTGGGCTCTTGATCTACCTGTGATCTACCCTGAGGCACGTGCCAGTGCAGTTTTTTCACCTGTTTTCGTTAAAAGGATTGTGCCTACCTGTAGAAGTCATATTCTCTGTAACCTTATCACCCTCAATGCTTCCCTCATCCCCACCCTCAGTGTGTGACTGTAGTTTCAAAAAATGATCACAAATGCTAAGTCTTTGTCACCTCCATCTAAAAGATGTATTGTTATTTTACATGATGTTTTGCTCAATTTCTTCTTTAAGATACTTAAAATGAAAACTACCTTACCCTCCAGGCTAGGAGGAACTTGCTCTGCGTATTCGCAGGGAGTTCACATTTCTGACACTTTAAGGTTAGCCCTCCTAGCCATTACACGGCATTGACAAAATTTTGCTATATACAAAGGAGATGCCATTTTATTTTGTCTGCCATTTTACCACTATGTATTTATATTGACAGGGAAAATATTTCCATGCCTACTGCCTTGAAATCTCTCTTACCTTACAGAAGGTAAAGCTGACATACACGAACACAACTACCATGTTTGCATTGCAGACTATCCTGGTGCATGACCAAAGCTGCCTTCCTCCAGTGCCCTGCTGTGCATATTTATAATACCCAGACTCAGACAGAAGTCAGAAACAATTTCTGACTTACAGTACATGCAGCTGTTGGAAAAGAGACTCTAGTAAGAAACATTGTCACCTAGTGGCCAGAATAAGATATATTTATTATTGTTGATCTTATCCTTATAACAAGATATATATAAAATATATGTATGTATCTCAGCGTATCATTGCATCAGTGACTTATGGTTAATACCATACGCAGACACATCAGCTCTTCCCAGTTCAAAAGCTCTTTAGTAAACCGTGTGCATTTGCTAAGCAGGCCAGAGAAGCAGCAGCAGTTTGGCAATTTTGCAAAGAGAAGTTTTTAAAGGAAATTGCATTGCAGAAAAAGCAGTCCCTAGTGCTGTACAGAGACTGTTCCATCAACCCTCTCCTCTCCCACTCCAAACTACCCAGAGCACCTCACTAGGTGGTAAGTACCCAACCTGTTTGTTTGGAAAACAAGTGCCTTGCTCTTTGACATTTCATCTTGTGTTCCTCCTAGATGGCCTGGAGATTCGGAGGCAATTTCCTCCCCTCCCTTCCTAGCTGAGGCAGCCCAGCATGCTACAGCATTAAACGTAACAGCCATCTTTCATCTCACGAACTCCTCTGAATATCCAGAGATGCTGTGCAATGCCACCATGTCATGTCCCTCTTCAGTGCATATATTCACGTCTTGCTGTGCCTATATGCAGCACACTTACTCAGGCATAGCTACCGCTTGTGCCTGGAGAGCGGGCTACAGGCCAACTCGTCTCCCTCGCCTGGTAGTTACTGTTGTAACCCGGCATCAGCTGTGGGGAGCAAAACCATCAGCTGCTGGGTTCCCGAACCTGTCCTAGGCTGCAGGCACTCAAAAGAGGTGGTGCTTTGTTCCGCATTACCAAGGTGAAGTGGGGCCACCTGTGTTGGCAGTGGCAGAAACGGGATACAAGGGCATGAAACGGGATACAAGTGGCAGAAACGGGATACAAGGCCTGGCCTGCTGCTCAGCCCCACTCCAGCAGCCACCCTGGAGCCATCCCCTTTGCTGGCTAAGCCTCATTTTCAACACTGAGCCTGACACGTATGAGAAAACATTTTGTTAAAAGCCATTTGTTTCTATGTGTCTACATCATTCCAAAAAGTGGGATGCAAACTACCAAGGTCTTAGACTGATGGGTGGAGTAATAGCCATGCACATTTGGAAACTCTAGGTCGCTCTGACTGTATAACTGGCTGGCTGTCACCAGATTTACAGTCATCTCCCTTGTGTTTTCCTCATGTAACAAGAGATGTAAAAGTCAGGCACCTCTGTTCCTGCAGAGAGAACACAACTTTCTTTAAAAAAACATTTTAAAATACTTCAAAGCTTCTGAAAGGTCTGTTCTAAATGTTCTCTTCATACAAATTATCAGGTGTATTACTGAAAAATATTCCCATCTGGGACAAGCTTTGCTGCAAAGAGATCCCAGACAGTTCTAAGCAAAGAAACTTAATCCTATGAGCTGCAGTTCTTGGGAGAGGACTGATAAAGCAGCTCTCTGCCTACATGCATGAACTTTCAGTATCCATTATTATAGACAATGCACCTAAACAGCTGCAGCTTCTGGTAAGTTGTTTGTAGTCTCTGCTCCAGTCTATCAATCTTTTCTTCTTCCTTTTTTTCTCTAGGTGTTACATTTCGTGAGTTTCATCTGTCCACTTAGGAAAAAAAAAAACAAAAACAAAAACAAACAACTTCTCTAAGCCCTTAAATGTCAGGTCTTTGACAGATGCAGTAGCAGCTCTTTGTGCTTGTTCTGCTTTATTGCTGGAGTCATTCACTTGTTCCTGCTTCTGTAATGTACCCAGCAACTTAAAGAAGGCTTCGTGCATAGGTTTTGCAGTGGATAATCTGGTTTAATTTGTTTACAATAGGACAAAAGGGTAATTTTAAAGGAGACGTCACACATTTACACACTGAACTGCTGCTTTCTTTATTCGCTTTTTGATTTAATGGATGATTTTTATTTTTTTTTCCAGGTTGGCTGTCTTGGTTTGGAAACAGCATTGTGATTTTTGTCCTGTATAAACAAAGACATCTTCTGCAGCCCACTGACTACCTCACATTTAACTTGGCAGTATCAGATGCTAGTATCTCTGTGTTTGGTTATTCACGGGGGATCATTGAAATCTTCAATGTCTTCAGAGACGATGGATTCATTATCACATCAATATGGACTTGCCAGGTAAGACTGGATTACACTTAATTAGACAAAATAGTTACAGCTATTTCCGTGTATATGCTGTATATAAATAACCAGACAGGCCCAAAAGAGTGCACAGAAATACTGACTGACCTTCTAAAAGGACAGTGTTCTCTTTTGTTACAGACATAAATCTATGAATTTGATCAGAGTTTGACCAATTTTCAGTGATTTCTTTTTTCTATCTATCCATGATATTTCCTACTTGTTTGGGCTATTTTAGCGTACAACTTCTTTTACTAGATTAGTTGTAATTCTTCAATCCTTCTCCTAAATTCTTGGTTGGTTCATTGCCTGTGGTAAGATGTGTGACTTAACTTTAAGGCACAGTCATCCCTGAACTTGAATACAGTGTTTTGTTGGAGAACTCAGAAAATGTTGTTATTATTGTTAATTCTGAAGCACACCTGTGAAAACAGAATATAAATACATCCCATGGATAGATAGGCACCAGCCTGGCTTCTTGGTGCTTTTAGTAACACCTGTGAGAAAGATTATACTTACTGTGTCTATTTCAGGAGGGAATAAAAAAATCTGAAAATGACATGATGGTCTAAGGCAAGGTGTAAGAAAGATAATGATTAACGAAAAGGGAGAGAGAAATAATCCTCTTTTCCTGTTGTTTTTTTTTTTTTTTCCTGGTTGTTGAGCTTTTTAATTTTTTTTTTTTTTTTAAGAGGAAGTTGGTCTGTTGTGCAACATAGATGAAAGAACTATAGCTCATATCCCCTCCCTTCCAGTACAAAGGTTCTGTTAATCCAGAGAAGACGACTTCCTATAGAAGATGCTTATTAACCTAGGAACTGTACTTTGATCTAAAACTATGATTATTTTCTTCTTGAAAAAGTATGTCTATAACCATTTGGCAGAAAAACGATTTATCAAAATGAAGCTAATTACTCCCTCAGAAAAATCCAACTGTTTATCTAATGAGAACACCTACAATGGCAGTCTGAAGTCTGTTAGGGAGAAACTTCAAGGACACCTCTTTAATTTTTTTATTAACGGAAACCTTTGAAGTCATCAAATAAACAAAGACATACCTGCAAACTGTAAAATTCACACCCACACTCAGAACGAAACAGATCCCCATTTTGCTCTGTTTCAAGGAAGTTTGGAGCTATGGTCTTAACCATAGGAAAGTTTGGAGCTATGGTCTTAACCATAGGAAAGCTGAAATCTGGATCTCTGGGTTCAGTTACAGCTTTGCTACGGAGTTCCTATGTAAGACAGGGTAAGGCATTGTGTGAAATCCCGAACCAAGATCTGTGGCATAACCTAACGTTTACAACCACATGGTTTGAAAGAGGTAACATGAAATGACCCTTCTGCCTCCCCAGTCCAAACTTTTCCAGAGCTCCATCTATGCCGTGCCTCCTTTTTTGAGCTGTAAAAAAACAGCACACACAGGGATCAACACAGTGTAGCACACTGTGTCCATCCCCTTGTTTGCATGGAGTCTCCTGTCAGTAGCCTTGCAGCCTTCTTCAACAGAGCCTCTGTCTGGGAGTTCTTTATTGGCTGACTTTGAGCTATTTAGATTCTCGTTACAATGATCTGGCAATTTTTTTCTTTTTTCTTTTTTCTTTTTTTTTTTTTTCCTAAGATGTAAAAATCCTGGGATGGAGGTGTGTTTGAACTTAATGTGGTGGAGATGTGCTTAATCTTGCTGCGCTTGAATCTCCTTTACAAGGATAGAAGCGGTCTGTAACATTTTTGGGGTACTCAGATAGTTCGCTCATCAGGGTCTGCTAAGTAATCTTATATTTTGTTCAGGATATTAAAAATGCATCGGCTTTTCTAAACACTCTGATTTACAAAATATTAAAGTTTCTGCTTTGGTAATCCTCTGTAGTCTCTGAAAGTTAACATTTATCATTTCAAATAGGAACTGATACTGTATTAATGCTAACTAAAAATGCATGGTAACCCGGAAAAGTCAATCTGTACTCTGAATGAATAGTTCGAATTGGTTGTGACTTGTTGAGTGATTAAGCTGGTTGTGGCTTGTTGAGAGAAAGTCATGTAGCACTCCTGTTTCCATCGAGATTTTGTTTTTTGTTGGAGTCTCACAAACATGTTTAAACCCAAATACCCAACTTATTGATTATTAAGCTTGACAAAATAGATGCCAGTGACAAATAAGTAATTTATGGAAGTAGAATGGCTGTTTTTAGGAAGAATATTGTGTAGAAATAGCAGGAAGCTTCTGTGCATGAAAAAAATATGTGAACAATTTCATGTGTGAGCGTGGACAGCCAACAAAAAGGTCATCCTAAAAATATTCAATGTTGACCAGCAGTAGGGTTTTGATTGCTTGTTTTTTGGTATTTATAAAACATGATACATTCGTAGTCCAACCAGAATGGGTCTCACATCTGGAACACGAGGAGGAGCTTGGTGCCAGGAAGGTAAAGCCCATCCCTTCTGTCACAGCTCTTCAAAGTTGTCTCTTGTTCCCCTCACTGTACTCAAGCTCCTCTGCAAGTAGCTGGGATGACAATTCAGGCTGTTCCATACAGGAACATTGCTCTTTCTTAGCATGACCTATGTGTTTTCCCTGACTTTGTTTATTTTGCTGAGTCCAGAGGACGGCCTTACTTGGCTTGCTGTCACTGGCTATTTCATTACACATTTGCTCCTATTTGATCAGTCAGCTTCTGCTGTCAGGTATGTTTAAGGAAGCTTTATTTTCCCAAGCCAGCCTGTCATTTCTGTTTTTGAAGAAATTTCATGAGCTCACCTCACTTAATCCACCTAACTATTTTCCCTTCCTCTGACTCTGGCCTCCTTCTGTGCCCTGAGGTAATATTCTTCAAAATTAAGGTTCAGTGTTCTTGGCTGCCCCAGTTAGAGGGAGTGGGAAGAAGACAGACAGATACTACTACTTTTCTTTCAAAACAGCCTTGTCTGTGAAAACTCTCTCTAACAAAAGATGCGTCTCCAGCTAAAAGGACCATTTGGCAGCATACCTGCTGAATGGGGCAGATATGTGTGGTCCTGTTCTCCTCTGTATGGAAGAAACACCACTATTCTTCCCCATGCCAAACATTATTTTTCTTTTTGGAGGTCTGACAGAGCCCCCCTCTCAGGAATGAGGTTCCATGCTAGGTCTGTATCCAATACTGCCCATGCTGAATGCTGTATACAGGTGTGGTTTTCCAAAGGCGGCTTTTACACTCTGCTTTCACTTCTTTTTTCATCCATTCCCTGCTCCACCACTGTGTCTTAGTCCTGCTGGACAGAAGCAGGACAGCCAGTCTCTAGCACATTTGCTTTTTAGCCTTTGGTAATATTATCAGTAAGTAAACTAGTTCGTATAGTAAAGTTTAGATCAAGGAATGTAAGCCAGTGACCAAGAGCCATCTGCTCCTCCACTGACCATATATTTAGTGAAAAGTTACATCAGGATATGCTTTTGTCCTTCCCAGGTGTTTTTTATTTGTATGTTCTGCTGAATCAGAAGTTGCACTGAAACCTATAAATAACATTGTGCACAAATGTTCTTACATGTATGAAGGAAGTATAAATTATTTTCAGGTGAACAACACAGTTTCCTCTAAACCTTATTAATCAACCAACAGAAAGCTTTTCTTGTATCTGCTAGTGGTGAATACAAAGGATGTGGGCTTCAAGAAGTCTTTAAATACAGGGGAAGGATTATAACCTATCTGATTTGTGCAGATTCATTGTAGTCATGTCGGAAACGAAGGGTGGGCTGTGGGGTGCCTTGGAATTTGAAATCCTTCATCATACTCGTACCTCAGTTTAAACTTATTTCCACTAGTTCACTCTTCTAATCTGTTTTGGTTGGTTGGTTGGGTTGGGTTTTGTTTCTTTGCAGGGCGGGGTGGGGGGTGTTTGGGATTCTTTCTTTCATTGTTTTTTTGAGAGTACGGTTTGGTTGTTTTGACATTAACTTTATAAATATGTAAGAATTTTGCTTCGAGTTCTTATCATATGCGTCCTCTGTTAGTATAGGCTTCTTTTAAAAAAGTTACTTATTTCTGTTTCTTGCGTATGTGTGTCAGCTGTGCACAACAGAGCACAAGGTAGTTATCTCCAGGTCATTGTACCATCACAGATATACTCACTACCACTGACATGCTGACTGCCACTATTATCACAGATGCACTTATCTCACTATCAGTCTAGGTAGATTTGGTCCATCTGGCCAGCCAGATGGTGCCAGAGCATCCCCAGCAGATCTGGCTCTGCACAGAAGGAGCCTTCAGGAGGAACCAAAAAAAAAATGTTCAGCTTTGAGGTATCAGTGAGCAGGACAGTAGCCTGTCTGACAGGACTCAGCCCACACTGCCTCTGTCCCTGCACCCTGCCCTCACCATCCCACCAAGGGCCAGCCTGGAAGGGCCTGCCCTTACCCTCTTTTGCTGAAGCTGCTTTGTGTTGTGTAGAGTAATAAAGCTATGGAGGGGAGTTGGAGAGGAGAGTTGACTGTCTTGCCCTGTGGTTGGGTTTGCTACAGAGCAGTAAGCAAACCTGGAATCCTGCACTGCTTAATGTTTTATAGGGCATTTTTGCCTGGCGTACCCTGGACAGAAGCAAGTGGTGATGTAGTGAGCAGCAGTGAGCCCCACATTGCATGCATTTATTGTTTTACTCAGTTATCCCTAATTCATTTGTGCAGAGCTTGCCTAACGGCACCAGACCTGTGGCATATGTGCACTCTGAAAGGTCACTGTGTGGCTGGGAAGTCCAAAATGTTCCACAAGTGACAGAATAAGTGTGCATGCATTGGGGATGATGTGAACCATGGAAATATCTGGGATTTCTTACATTTTAATGGACTTTTCCGAATTGTGGTGATGTAGCTGATCAAGTTGCCAGCTGAAACCCCAGAAAAATAGAGATCTCTAAGAAAAGCTGGATGTGCAATAGCTCTGCTTCAACAATGCTGTTGGACAACGAGGGTTCCTCTCCTTCCAGTGAGAGCCTGACCACTCAGGCAGGGAGTTTGTCTTTATCTCTGGCCCTGGTATTTATTTTCTCTAAGGACAGCAGAGAATCACAGTATGATGAATAGTCTTTGGGCTTATGTTCCTAGGCAGGGAATGTGGATCTGAGAACCTTTGGATGGAGAAAAGTGAATCCAGCTCTCCCACACCCTTCATGAGGGAAAAGAGAGACTGGATCAGCAATCCTTCTGCTTTTCACAGTGACGCTGCTTAATTTTTGAAAGGTCTTGCACAGTTAAGGGAAGGATATGGCTGTGAATACCAAGCCATTCTAATATTTTGCAGCCTGCAGTAAGGCACTAAAAATCAAAAGGGAGGTCAGATATGCCCTTTGCCTTGTTCTCTTGGCTACTTTAGGAGCCTCGTTTGTCCACTAGCTTTTGCCATGTTCAGTCCAGGAGAAGCACTCAGAGGCATGACTGCCCTTGCACCAGGCAAGCAACCAGAGCTGCAGCCCTGCAAAGCTGAGCACAGTGGCCCTTACTCCCTCTTGTAGATTCAGCTTTCGGTCACTGCCTCTTGCTGACACTTAAAAAAATCCAGCATTTTCGGTGTTATTAAATGTTAGAGGTCTAGTATGATGTTTCTGAGAAGTAATAATGTCCATCTTTTGTAAAAATTAGAGGTGGGATCTGAAACAACAAAAGGAAAATTGCAATAGTAGGAAATTCTGAGATCAATAAAGATGAAAACACATGGGGTCTTTTCAGAAGTTTTGAGCGGAGGACTTGTAATCTTGATTAAATTATTTTATATATTATTTATGGCATTTGCTTCCTCAGAAAACACACTTATCTCTTTTCCTATACACAGACTGGAAAATATTGCTAAATCTTTTCTGAGGAGGAAACAGAAGACTAATACCTTCTTTTTTTAACAGAATGTTCAGGAGAATGTCTGTTAAATCAAAGACCATGGAGGCATGTATGTTTTCTTATAGAGTAGTTTTGAAGGACATTGATTTCTACCCATTTAATATAACTGATAAAACCAACAAATTGTGGACTTAGTTAGACTGTTGACTCTGTTGACTCAGTTTGGGATTTTATGTATTTGTAAATGCCAAGATAGTGTTTACGTATTACTGTGTGTGGTATGGTATTCCCTCATGTTCTGGGTGAGACGACTGAGCAGTGGTGGCTCAGCAGTTAGCATGACCAAGTAATAAAAGCAATGGCAGATGGAAAGGACCAAAATGAAAGTTCTCAGGCTTCCTTTCTCCTTCCTTCCCAATACCTGCAAAATTACTGAGGTATCTGTATGCATTCTTCATTGAATTTCTTCCAGTACAACCACCCATTCACACTGCTCCATCATCCATTCATTTTTTCCTTCACAAAATCATCTGACTTTCAACTCACCGCATATGTAACAAGCACCCTTTGCATACATGTATCACCCCCACCTCTGCCTCTCATTCACCCCAGCAGCTGTCCATGTGAGTAACCTACTCACCACAGAGCTCTCATTCCTAAGCCCCAGACAAATCCACAAGCTGCTCATCTTTACCCCTCGCAACATCCATCAAGGAGGATAAAGATTTGCTCCTGCCCACCCTCCCTCCTAGCTGGATGCGGGGAGATCTAGTGATGGTTGCTGTTATTGCCCTTGCCCACATGTGAGAGCATGTGAATGTTCTTCCATGTTTTTCCTCCACTCTCTTCCTGTGGGGAACACTCTGTGCAGATGCACCTCGAGTTCACTAGTGCTTGTGCACAGGGGAACCTTCATCCTCAGCACAGCTTTCTGCAGTGTCTAACTTTGGCAGAGGTTTCCCATCCAAAGACTGAGCTAGCTAACCTTGCTTGGTGTAAAAAATCTTGCAATGTCACTGTATATCCCAGTGTCCAAGCATGTACCTCCAAGATTGAGGCTGGGAAAGAAGAAAACAGGTTTGTTTCTGTTTTTTGTTTCCTCAAATCATAATAGCACAGGAATGTGGTCTAATGTCTGCTTAGTTGAAAAATGTTCAGCTATCTACCTATAAGATGTTAAAATAAATTGAACCAAACACAGAAAAGGAGTGAAAAATAGTTATCAACTACCTTAGCACAGTACTGTGGTGTGATATTGCTGGGATTTTACTTATATATAGTTCATAATTCCTGACATTTCAGTAAGATGAAAATAATCCAAAGTCAAATCATGGAACTGGCACTAAGAGCATTAACAGATAGAACAGGTGTTAAAGGTGCTGAAGAAAATCTCTGTAACATTAGCCTTGTATTCACCTCACCTTAACACGCTGATTCACTGTGAAAGGTAGAATGTGGAGACCAATCTATAAAGCAAATTTAAAAAAAAAAAAAAAGAGTGCCCTTACTTTACATGCTGTGCTACACAAATTTTCCTCTCCCAGATGCATTTCTGACCAATTTGATGTCTCAAATATTATAAACATTGGAATATATCCTCATCCTTTTTTCCTTGAATAAATGAGATTTGGATACCGAAAAAATAATAAGTTGTGGAGATATTAGTCTTTCCCATTTCTTTATTTCTGGTCTGCCTTGATATTATCTGAAGAGTGTGCACATTGCAGTCAAAGAGGTAAAAGCAACTCATGTAGACATCTGTGAGCTGAACTTTAATGAGAAAAATGCTTCATCTGGAGAGAAGGGAGGAAGAATGGTGCTTTTGCACAAACAAAATCATTAGCAACATAGAAGATCATTTCAGTGTAACTAATGAACTAATGGGACTTCAGGGAAGTTACAGCCATTTCATTAGCCATGAATTTTTCCTCATTTTCCTGTAAATGAGAGTTTTTGTAGCCAATTGCAACAAATTAAGGAAGTTTTATTTTGGGTACTTGAAAAATTGTGAATGCTCAAACTATCTATTTCCCTGTTTAACAAGTCTGACGTAGCCCAGCCCATGCCACCCAAGCACTGCAAACCACACACCGCTGCCCAAAAAAGGCATTAGTTGTCTGATAGTGCTCCTACAGAGACGGGATTTTCCGAAGCCTAAATTTTAACTCCTGCACTAGGTTTCTCTCAGAGGGCTTTGAAACATCCTTTTCTTGTTTGCTTATGTGGAGAATAGTAGCCTCCCTCTTTATTCTGTGCTAATGTGTGTTTCTAAGAGATTAAATATCTTCACTCAAAAAATGCTGTCCATGACTTACCTTCATTATTCATGATTTTCTCACCATGGGGCTGAACAATTTGTATTCTTCTGGCTCCTCCCTACGTGCCACATCTTCTCACTGACTTGAAAGCAAAATTTCATATGAAATTTGAAAATCTTTCTGGTAATATCTGCAAGTATCTTAAATAGTGCTACCCCACATTTACCTATCTTCTATTCCATACATATGTATTCCATTAAGTCGACACACCACTAGTGTGTAGGAAGCAATTTGTACTCAGGTCCTGACTCTGATCCTGTCCTAATTTAATCAATGAGAAGATGACCTTTGCTTGCAATGGCTGTATATGACATGTGACATACATATGACATGACATATGACATCCAGTTTTTCCACACCACTGTCCCTACCAAAGGGATGACATTGCAATTGGTAGCTTTCCAGATTTCTTGGCCTTTTAAGGCCAAGAATGGCCTATATCTTTTACACTTTCTTTCAGGCTCTCGATGGGCTACTAGGACTCCTTGGCAATGCGTGTGACTTTCCTGTTAGGAGCTGTTAGGTCCAGCTTATCACACACAATTGTGATGTGAAGACCCTAACAATCCATATCCATTTTAGGCCTATAAGCATTTTCTTGGGATAAATCAGTTATCTTATGTTTCTTTCATTATTTTGGGACATGATCCAGAGGAACTAAGAGTATCAATCTAAGAGTAGATCCCCTAGCAGCCATGAAGCTTTTTCAGGCTTTCAGGCTTTTCTTGTCTTGGCCACTTTAGGAGTGGCTGAACTAGTATTGTCAACTAGCATCACTAACCCGCCCTGACTTGTGCCCAGGAGCTGAGATGACCTTGTATTAGCCTAACGGTGATTACAGAAGCAGATTCCTTTTTTGCTGGGAAACAGCACAGACAGTTCTATTTTGGAGAATGTGGAAGGTCACTTGTAATCTCTGGGGTGTCCTGACAGAGCCTGTGAACAGTCTGTGGGACCTCTGCTTCCCTTGAGTCATGTGTAGGACTACAAAAACATTTACCATAATATTCTGAAAGACAAAGATTGTACTTCTTTGCTTTGAAAATAAAAGTGTGACTTTAATCTGATGTTAATGGATCTCAGTAACTAGGGTAGGATCACCACTGGCCGCACAGCCAAGTCTTGCTTCCTGTGGAAATGTAAAGATGAGATGGGTGACTCATGAGGCCATTTTCCTCTTTTATCTGTCTGTGTGTTTGTTTCTTTATATTAATCGTGTTGCTAGCAAGAAACAAGCAGGTTCTGAATTAACACCACCAAAGTGGAGAGGAGTTTTGGCTCAGGCCCACTGAAAAGAGTTTTACACAGTATAGCACAGAAGTTCCCAGAGGACAATGCTATCTAGTGCTTCTTAATTTTCCTGTACAGTAATTCACAGAAAGACAATGGCAATACAGCGTTTAACCTGAAGATTGGAATCTTTTCACTGTATCTGGATTATCAAATGTTATGAGCTACCTGCTTGGTTGCTTCCTCCCCATTCATTCTTCATGGATGACTGGGAGAGACATGAAACCTGCCATAGTCCCATGGCATCAACCCAGAGCTAGGAAGCACATGTTCCCAAGCATGTGGAGATGGGGTACTTGAAGTAAGGTTATATTCTGATGAGGCCATATAAGGAAACTCTGAAAGAAATTTCTGTCTCTTTGTTAAATGATGTGCACTTGGTAAGGTTGTTACATTCATAATTGTGCTTATCAGTAGGGGCATGTACTACTATGAATATAAATTGTGACCTGAGAGGATTACAACAATAATAGCTGAAAGTCAGCCCAAAGTAAGTGTATGTTGAATCTCACTTGACTGAGTATATAAGCCCAAAACAGCTACAAGCAAACAAGTAGATTTATTCTGGATTCCATAACATTACGAAAGCCAAAACCTGACCTGCGCATATAAATAGCTGGTACTAAATATACATTTAACTATATGGCATAGTTAGTATAATTACATATCTGTACACAGAATTGTATAGCCTAAATATCGCATTCATATTTTTCCTATATTTAAAATATATAACACCAACAGACAGGTTTAATCACTTGGTGAATGAAAAGTACTGTGTGTCTGATACTCTCACTTAATGGCTTAAACTATCTAGTCCTGTAGCATATCAGTTTTCATTGTTTTTTAGTAAATGAAGTGCTGTTTATGTCAGAGACCTAAAATGGCTCAGGTTAATACAATCACCTCAAAGAACAGTTACCCTTGAAGCCTGCTGAGACATTTTAAAAGGCAGAATGCAACCATGGCTGAGCAATGTCATATGAGCAAAAGATGTTGTGTAAACTGTGGTAAGTCTCCTTCCTATATTGTAGTAAATGTTAAACAACTTGAGTGCTTTAGGAACACTATGAATTGGGAGTTTTAAGTAGTCTCCTGTGAAGACTGATTTTGATTATGAACCTTGGTTCTTCCTTTTGACAGAAGAGTTACTATAGTCTGGTTGACACATTATTGATATATTGGAGAGATGGGAGAATATGTTGTCGTCAGACATGAGTGGAATATTTTCTCACTTACTGCAAACTCTTGGTAAATTTTAAATTAAGGATTGATTTAAATACTTTTTTTGTCTAAGGATGAAGGAAGTTTGTTGCTTTTATCAATCCCTGTTTAAAGTTTATATTTTTCTTTGCATATTCACTATTTCGTATTTAATAAACGATAAAGGCAGGACAATGTGATTCTGAAAGAAAACAAATTGGCTTCAGGAAGTTGCAACAGATTCACCAGTTTGCCAGAGGAGGGAGCGATACAGCCTTTCTGGCTGGTGAGATCCGTGTTTCAGCCTAAATTGAAATGAAATAGCTATTTTGGCAGTCTGGTTTTGAACCATTAAACATTGAATAATCCAATAATAAGAACAATAGGTTATATTTTACTCTGTCTACTTTAAATGAAGACAACCCTTATGAATTCAGTAGGGATGCATAAGTATTAAAAGTAGTAAAAGGGGGGTATACCCAAGCTCATAGCTGAACATTTCATAGTGCACCGGGGATTTCTGACTCTCCCTGTGTTGAAGCAAAGTTTAAGAAATGGATTTGCATGCAGCAGGAGGTTTATGTATTGTGGGTTGTAAATAGTACACCGAGAACATTAGTGAGATTTATCATCAAGCATAAGTACAAAGCAGAAATATCACAGCCATTTTTTCAGTTCTGTCTTAGCTTCCAGGCAACATAAAGATAATGAGTGAGTTCTGTGAGTATCTATATAGCCAAGGGAGTAATATCGGTATAGCACTGAGAGAAAAGCTTTTAAAACTGCTAATCTACTTCTGTTTCTTAATGAATACAAAGGAAAGCTAGTGGATCAAAATTACCACACAATCAACTTTGTGTTTATGTCAGAATTCACTATTGCCTATTAATGCTGCTGCTGTTTGATTGTAATTAATAGTATGAAGGACAAAAATTGCATTACACAAAAAGGGAAGAAATATTATGACTGTGGAAAGAGGGACCTGGCTGAGGGCGTAGGATAAAAGAAAAGGAAAAACAGAACTGAGGAAGACAAAGAACATCGATCTTTCAAAGTAATTAAATATTATCTACTATTCTAGTATTTCCTTGGTTGTCATTCCATATATCTTTAAAGATGCAGAAAACTGAAAATAAAACGTATTTTTGTTACTCACATATATTAATATCTCTGCCTATAGAAATCAGTACTGTGCCAAAGCAGTTTTTCTATTGCTAACTACTTTGGGTTCCAAGCAGTCACTTTGGTTGCTACCTACAGCCAGTGTTGTCTGTTCAGGAGCAGAAAAGGTAGCAGAGATCTTTCTTCCATATCTGGCAAGTGTATGCTTGAAGTACGTTGGCTACAGCTAGAGTAAGATCATTCGTTCTCTTCTGAAGACATATGTCTAGGTGACACCAATATAAATTTATTGCAGAATTGATAGACTTGCTGGGAAATGATGTATGCATAGCTCAAGAGCTAACTCGCTGATAGAAGTTTGGCAGGGACAATACTGCCTTGAGAACTGTATTCCCAAAGCAGCCCTCAACCTGTCAGATGCTCTGCCATGTCTTAATATTCCAGATACCATGGCCTCTGTACAGGCTGTTCTGCAGCTTGAGAGCCATCTCATTTACCTCCTTTATTAATTTAATCCCAGCACTTCTTGCCACCCCCATAGCTCCCTCCCCTCCTTGGCATTTCACCTTGTCACTTGTTCCCAAACCGCTGTGCCTGTGGCTGGCACAGGGCAGTGAGCACACCCTCCTCTGAGAGACTGCTGCCACTTCAGCCACTTACTAACCGTACGGCCCTGGCTAAATCACAGTATCACAGTATCACAGTATGTTTGGGATTGGAAGGGACCTCAAAAGATCATCTAGTCCAATCCCCCTGCTGGAGCAGGAACACCTAGGTGAGGTCGCACAGGAACATGTCCAGGCGGGTTTTGAATGTCTCCAGAGAAGGAGACTCCACCACTTCCCTGGGCAGCCTGTTCCAGTGCTCTGTCACCCTCAATGAGAAGAAGTTTCTTCTCAAATTTAAGTGGAATCTCTGATGGTAGCCTCCACACTAGCAGAAGCAACAGTATTTTGATCTGCTGAAATGCTGTTACAAAATAGTATGAAAATGAGACACAGCACAAACAATGGCATGGTCCTATGAATTAGGTTGATATAGGTAAACCAACCTACTTTTTTTTTTTTTTTTTTTGCTTGTTCTTTCTTATGGTGACAGAGTTTCATCTTGAATGGTAAAGGACAGGAGTGTATTTTTAGATCCACTTTCCCCCCCTGGTTAGTGTGTTCAAAGGCTGTTTGAACTGATCACTTAATACAATTGTCTCTCTTTTTTCTGACAAGAGGGAAGGGAGATGGGAGAATAAAGGTGACATCTGCAAGTGATAAAACATACATCCATGTATTTCAGAAAAACTCAGCTGGTTTCAGCATAGGAGGGCTGGCTAACTGTGATGAAACTAACAAGTTTGTCCTACTACTTCAGTATTCAGTTGCACAGCTCTTTAGACTTAATTTCAAAGTGTCTATTTGCATCATTGCTGAAATACTTCTTCCTTTCTAATCTAATAACTAATTAAATTGCTTAAGCTTATGCAGCATGATTTCTCAGTAGCCCTTGGCCACACTGTTTTCTGCATTTATGAAGCATTGTTAGAGCAAATGGAGAAGTGGCAGCTGTTGGCACCAATAAGGGACTGATGAAATGCACAGCACATTTGCATATCCAGGTATTTCACTGATTTCCAGTGCACAGTGGGCCAAATTCAACCAGCTGCAGCTTCTAGGATGTGGCAGAGACATTCAAGGAAGTCTGTTTTCTGGTGTAGAAATGGTTGCATTTCTTCACCAAGCATGAGCTGATTGTAAGTCGAGCATACATGGATGTAGATTGCTGTAGTATCAAGTCTCATGTGTTTAAAATGTGGTGGGTCTGTCAAAGTTGACATTAAGAAGAATATAGAGTGTAATATATAGGGGTATTGGTGGCAAGAAAAAACACCAGTGAAAGAAATTATGAAGCTGCCCTTTCCTAACCCTTCACCCAATTTAATTTATACAATCTGCCATGGTCTCAGCTTTAAGCCTGGATTAAAGCCCCACATTCAGTGCTGGGATAAACTGAATTCCAAGGGAGTCATGCCCGTTCACACAAAGACATTTTGTTCTGGTAGAATAATGATGTGCCTCTCCACTGATAATTTTACCACTTGAATGCCAAGTGACAGTCCAGAGACACTTGTTTAATATTCCTGCTTCAATTGGTGCAAAACTGGCACCTCCAAGAGCTCCTCTGCTCTGGCCGGTTTGGTGTATCCTCGCAAGCTTTCAAAAAAAGGACTGCCTTCAGCGTTTTGCCTGGATCATTTCCCAGCCATACAGTGCTCCCTAGCAGATGGCTACAACCATCTCCACAACAGTCAGCAGCAACTTCCTTCCTATACCCACAAGTGAAACTCGCAGAATCTTAACCATCCTGTGCATATGTTGCTGAAACGCTGATGTCAGTGGGAGCCTACACAGCCGTACGGCTCTGCCTGTGTCACTCAGAGGTGGTGAGGATCCGGGCTTAATAAATAGCACGCAATCAGCAGCACCAGCGTTGAGACACAATCTACTTGAATGATTTAGCTGTGGATGATGTATTTTTTTAAAAAACTTTTCTCAGTCAGCCAAGCCCGTTACCTCCCATGTTCTGCCCTCTTTGAGCTGAAATTCATGGGTTCAGTTTGCACGTTTGCTCTGCCTAAGGAGGGCGGCTGCATTCAGTGCATTTTTGCCTGTTCAGGGCTTTTTGTCTTTTCAGTTCAACATTTTTCTCCCTCATTTGGCAAGTCATTTCAGGAAAGCATAGATGTACGGCTGTGCTTCCTTATTTATTTTATGTACATGACAGAGCACTTATATAATTTTGAACATTACTTGCTCACTGATCCTATAGAAGATAACTGCACCTGACATTTTATATTTCCCTGCTAGTTCGGTTTCTGGAAAAACTTTCAAGAACACTAACCTGAAAATGACAGGAGTAATCCTCATGGTTCTTTTCCCCTTCAGCTCACTACAGTAAGAGAACATGCTGCACTGCTTTGTTTTTCAGGTCGATGGCTTCCTGACACTTCTCTTTGGCCTGGCTAGCATTAATACCCTCACAGTAATCAGTGTGACTCGCTACATCAAAGGCTGCCATCCTGAGAGAGGTAAGGAATAAAGGCAGGTCCAGTTCTGCCTTCACTGAACCTGGTGCAGATATGTATTTCTTTCAGTCGCAGGCTATATCAAATATAGATTAGATGCATTGAAAAACCAGAACATGACACAGTCATTCATATTGCAAATATGTTTGCAGAGAATCCTTCAAGGTTAATGCAAATAAAAGCCAAATTATTACTAGTACACTTTGGTCACCATGGATTAAATTCACCCTTGCACCAAAGATACAACAGGTCCTGCTGACCCTTTGTATTCCTCAAAATGCAAATTAAATTACTCCGAAGTGATGCATGCATTGTTGTCTGGATCTCAATGAAAGCAATGAATTTCATCTCCTGTGAGATGATGTTTGGGAAGTTTCCAGTCATTGATAAGATCCTTGGTTCAAAAGGCTGCCCTGACTACAAATATTTTCACTCTTCAGGGTGTTTTGCTGAGGTTTATGCACAGCAGGCATCAGGCTTTAGTTGGCACTGGGAACATTCAGTCTGTGCATCTTGCCTCCAGCTTTTGTAGCACTGCACAGCCTCCCATTCCCACATGTCTCTCCAGCCTCCCATCAGTGAACAGGTTCACACCATGGGACATGAAAATTATTCCCATTGTCCCCAGAACTGACCATGACCTGACTCTGCCCCGATGGTCCCTGTTGCCTGTCTGTCTCCCAGGTCTGCAAAGCATCATCACCACAGCCTCACACCCGCACTTCTTCCTTCTCTATTGCCATGTTGATCTGTAACCTGAATATCTCAACCACCCACTATTCAGTACTGTCGCCAATGCTAAAAACCTTTTAAACACTCTCTTTCTGTGTTTGTGTTGTGTTTGGTTTGATTTTGGTTTTGGTTGTTTGGATCAGTAGAAACTCTTCCTTATCATTCATCCTGGATCTCCTGTCTGCTGAAAATTTTGACTTTCACTAGGAACATCATGTAATCTCTTTTCTTCATGCCTACATCTTCCACAAATTCTCCCTAGTTTTCCTATTACCCATCCACAGAAAATGTATTATCAATTTTCCTGCCTTTGTTATGACTGGCTTGCACCAACTTTCAGGCAGAAATCTATTAATGTCTGGAGGTGAAGCATGCATAAGTACACTGGATACATCATGTGGGTTTTTCTCTCTAATTGCATTAGTAGTATTAGCTGTGAAAAGAAATGCTGCAGGGCAGTCTTCTTTTCACAGGAAGTTCTTTAGCAGTTTGTTGTAATTGATAGATTTGTTGAAGTTCATTTCCAACACAAACTGCTGTTGGAGCTGCTAGAATTTGGCTGTGATGTATTCTACATCTTACATTCATTTAATACTAGGAAGTCATATTTAAAATCCACATTTCTCTTCTGCAAAGCTGTACCATGTTCATCTGAGGGTGTGCATAATTTATGTTTGCCTCTTGAGGAAATCTGAGCAAGCACCCAATTTAAATTTACAGAAATGTTGGGGAAGACATTGGTGGATGCATAAATATTTCCCATGTAAATGCAGAAATAACTGCAATGTATGGCAACAGCAGGACAGATTAAATAATTTGTACTGAATGGCTAATGTAGTTCGAGCATCTAAAATATTCTCTCCTGTTTAACAGGGAAAATCTTGACATGAATAAGAAAATCCTCTGAATTTAGACTTGTTTGTTTCTATGTAAAACTTAACATACAACTAACTGTTTCATGTTTTTTACAAAATTGCAAAACATAACTCTAAGAATTTGCCAGTTTTGTAGTGCTCAACAAACATGCTGTATTCCACTTAGAAGTCATTAATTTCCACTGTTCACAAATGGTCTTGAACACAAGCCTGACAGATGCTTTCAAATTTAAGCTTTTCTTATGAATACGCATTTTTTGTCTCTATATTATTTTTTAAATAGCTATATTTTCCATATTAGCTGTTGATATGAGTGCATTTAGATTTCAGATATATGCTTGCCTTTCTAGATATTATTTTCTAACTAAACCATGCCATTGTAGGTCACTGCATCAGCAACAGCAGTATGACAGTGGCTCTGGTTCTCATCTGGATAGCAGCTTTCTTCTGGTCAGCAGCTCCATTACTTGGCTGGGGCAGTTATACAGGTAACAGGTACCTTTCAGTTGTAGTTATTTGGCACCTCTCTGCTTAAATAAACAAAGATACTTACCTTTCTTTTTTGCTGTTTGTGATAAACCAGACCAATTATCAGTTGCACTGAGAAAATCATTCATCATGCATGACGTACACGCAGAGTGTTGCCTGCTTTGGTATCAGCTATAAAAAGATTTATTTGAGGATATCACAGGAAAGACTTGGAACAAGTGCATATCATATATGAAAAAAAGAGGGGCCAGAAATATTTGGCATCATTAAGTAATGAGATAAAGGAAACTATCAAAAGACATACTTCATAAACTGTCAAGATTAGGAAGCTAGAAAAGAACACAAGTTCCAGCAAGTTAAACTTGAAACTATAAGACAAGCCAAAAAGATTTGATGAAACAGTTTGTTGAAAATATGAAAACTAACATAGCAGAAGAAGAAAAAGATACCAGAAAGTTTGTGAGTCCAAGAAGTTATTAGGGTGCAAGACAAGGCCATAGCAAAAAAGGAGGTGAGTGGGGGAAAGGAAAAATTTTGAATAGGGGATGCTGTGAAAATTCAGTGGTTAAGGGATATTCCCACACCAGAAAATTTCATCATATGAAAAAGTTGGAGAAATTATCTCAAACTAAGTCTCGAAAAAGTCAACAAAACAAATCTCTAGGAACAAGTGTTAATGATACAGGAGTCCTAACAACTGAAATATTGTGACTGAAATTGTCCGGTGCTTATCTGCCTGGATCCTGTAGGCATCTGCATCCTTTTAGAAGTCATTAAATCTATGAAGACTTATTAAAGCAGCTATGTAAATATATCCTCTTACTTATTAAATACATAAGCTTTGAGGTATCTCTGGACCCTTGAAATAAGCATGTGAGAAAAGTATCCATTTCTATGATTGGTTAAGTCTTCTTCCCAAACCAAAATGCTACCAGGATATTAGGCTCAATGGATCTTTTATTTGAATCAAAACCAAACTGTTTACTAGACTGTTCTAATTTTATGTCATGTTTTTGCACTCTGGATATGCTATAAACTTGGGTGTTTGGACTGCTCATTTTCTTTCTATCTTCTGGATATCTGTGTTTTCTTTTTTTTACATTAATGATATTAGCTCTTCATTTGTAGAACAATCTCTGATGACCATTTTTGGCCTTTGCCTGGAGCACTGTCTTGCAGTGTCTTGGGCATCCAAGTGCCCCTATGGGTCCTGTTTGTACTCCAGATTCAATTCCTTGACAGTGGTCTTCAAGACCGCTTCTAGGAGCACTCTTTCCTACTGAGAACCATACCAGTTTCAGTTTCCTGGGCTCACTCTAAACACATTTCCATGGAGGGCACCTGTGGAGATGTGGGAGCCCAGCAATGGCAAGTCCAGCAGTGGAGCATGCAGCAGGTGTTGGCAGAACAAAACACATTACACCTTGAACCTCTCACTTCTTCCCAGCAGCTGTAGGGGTCCCCAAGGACCCCACTGATTTTTGGAAATGCCACTTGCTAGGGTGTCTGCAGTAGGAGAAAACACAGCTCTGAATTCTGACTCACAGAAAAACTGCAGAATTTTCTTTTCATGTCACCTGGCAGCTGCTTTCTTTTTTCAGTCAAAAATTTTCACAAACCAGAAACCTGGAATTAAGCCAGCTTTTATAGTTATCTCTTTGAAACTTGGGGTCTACTGATGAAAAAGGCAAAGGAGACAAAAATCTGTTTCTGTTACTGAACACATCCAGACAGCAACAGCTAGAGCTTTTGGTGTTAAAAATACTGAGTTCTTTTTGATGAAAATCACAAAGGAGATTTTAATCTTTTGCTCCTTTAATTCATCCTGTTCAAACCTCCTATCACCTGCGAGGAATGAAGGGCATTTTTTTTTTCTCCAGATTTATTACTGGATGTCAGAGAGAGATCAGTTACTAAATCATGCAGGCTTCACCTGTATCGTATCTCCAGGACTTGTTAATACTTGACTTACATAATTTTGGTTCATGCTTCATTTATTTATAATTAGATTTGCTGCCATAGTTGTCAGGAAAAAAAACAGCTTTTTCCACTGGAAAAGAAAAATCAACAATTCACAATCTATAGAAAACTTCTAATGCTATCAAATTCAAGTTTTATATGAGGATACATTTGCAAACACATTAGAGGGTCTAAAGAAGTCAACTGTTTTTCATAAAAGTATTTAAGCAGAGACTGCACCTTATCCCACTGCCCTCTAGTTCCCAGCCAGCTGGTGTCCTTTTGTGAATCGCACTAGCCACAAATCCTGCAATGTGCCTAACTTCATTTTTAAGAGCCTGCAGCTCCTTTGTAGTTGCAGAACTGTATGCTTCTCGTTAAGCAAAGGGTCTCATATCTCCTTAAGTATTTATGTTTCATGTTCCCATAATCTTTATCATTAGCTGTATTGGTTTGATTTCATGGCTTTTTCTACAGTAAAAATTTCGTTGACTTTTTGTTTCTACTAAAAAACCCTCAAGATTTTTATTTCCTATTTTATTAAGTAAGTAGTGACTTTTTACATTTGGCATATTGTCTCTTTACAATTGTTTGTTATGCTGATACAGTGCTCATCTTAGGAAGTTACTGTGTAGAAAATTATCACAAATAAGGGTAGATAACAGTCAATATCAAACCTGTTGAATGAATACCCATTTTATTTCTAATAAAGTATTGTGATTTCCTGTTCTGAAACAACAGTTTGTGCATTATGAATTTACACTGAAAATTTAACAGGACAGAATTACAATACACATAAAAACTTGTTGCAGTGTAGCTGGTCTTGAAAAATTGTTTATGTATGAAATTATGCCACAGAAAGATTAATCCATTCTTTAATGCTTAAAAGAAGAAAACTACAGCATTTGAACAGATAAATTAATCATTCAAAACCAGATTAATGTTCTAAAAATGCTAACCAACTTATTTTTGCTTTCCAGATCGTATGTATGGCACATGTGAGATAGACTGGGCAAAAGCCAACTTCTCAACAATTTACAAGTCCTACATTGTCTCCATTTTTATCTGCTGTTTTTTCCTACCTGTAACAGTCATGGTCTTCTCATATGTGTCAATTATCAATACCGTCAAGCTAAGCCATGCATTAACAGGACTGGGTGATCCCACAGACAGACAGAGGAGAATGGAGCGGGACGTCACCAGGGTGAGTTTGGGTTTCATGTTGGGTGGGATTTACCTCAATTAAATCTGTCTTTCCCAAAATTGGTCCCAACTAGAACAGAAGAGAACAGAATGTATCAGTCACATTTCATTTCTCTATAAATTCTAGTTAGAGAGTCTGAACTCTGTGAAGAATATGAGGATTGTTTAAAACTGCCACCCTAACAGTTGGTTAGTATTTGTGCTACATAACATGTGAAAAATAATCTAAATATAATTGGAGTGGGTTATACTGCCCAAAATCAAAAGTTTGGTTTGGCATATGCTCTTTTCTTTCAGAAGTTACCTTACTTCTAAGCATATACAGAAGTTACAGTGGAGCTTTCAATTTATTTACCATTGACTTATGTCCACCCAAAACCCTCTTAATTCATATAAACATGCAGGAGATTGTAGCTACTTTCATTCCATTAGATGAGGTATTGCTCAAGCACACCACCATGTCAAAATTAGCATCCAAGCTGCTGTTCCCAGTGTATTATTTCCTTGATGTGGTCTTCCAGAATAGATTTAAGACTATTCTTCTTCTGTTTTTTAGGTTTCTATTGTCATTTGCACAGCCTTCATTATTGCATGGTCACCATATGCTGTCATCTCTATATGGTCTGCCTATGGTTACCCTGTGCCCAATCTTACCAGCATCCTTGCCAGTTTGTTTGCTAAGTCTGCCAGCTTCTATAATCCCATTATCTACTTTGGAATGAGCTCCAAATTTCGGAGGGACATTTTCATCCTGTTCCATTGTGCCAAGGAAGTCAAGGACCCTGTGAAGCTCAAACGTTTCAAAAACCTCAAGCAAAAACAACAAGAACCTTCTCAGAAAGAAGAGAAGTATGTGGGAGAAATGCACCCTGCACCAAGCCCTGATTCTGGGGTGGGAAGTCCTACCAATACCCCACCTCCAGCAAACAGGGAAGTGTATTTTGGTATTCTTGATACACCATCTAATAACCCTGATATTGAATGTGATAGACTGTAAGTTTTTTGGCCACCTAACACATGCACTCACTTTGTGTTCAGGAAGACCCGCTTCAGATCAGCGCTTGAGTGATTTCTTAATTTCCAGTCCATCTGTTTCTTTCTATAGCACTGATGACTATGCAACTCAAGCAAATCAGATGGTAAAGTGATATTTTCCTTCTATGTAGGTACAAAAAGCCATGAAGCACATTACAATGTGGGCATAACACTCAGTGCCAGAAACATTTCATCTTCACATTCATACAGGAAAAGAAGGAATGACTTGTGAAGAGCAGGCATTAGCTAACAAAAATAACTAATATGTCCCTATCCAAATGTTACTAATTAGGACATTATATTTCCAAATATGGTTTTTGCTCTTCAGGAGTCCCACCCCTAGAGGACAGTTTTCCATGGTGCTGTAGGAGAAGACAGGCCCTGCTGAGACTGCCATGGAGCTGCTGCAGCTCCAACAGCTGTGGACTGGCAGGCAAAGCCATCTGCTCCCTGTGGGCACCGACGGGTGCCTGCCATGGGCTCCCAGATCCTGTCCCTGCATGGTTGTGCATCTGATCCGCTGTGCCTGACTCTGTGTGTGTCTAAATGGGTGCTAGGAGCTGTAGATCTTGGCATTTGCTAGTGGCTGCAGTCTGAACGGTGGCTTCATACTTTTCCTCACTGGTCTGCAGAACTATTTCCTCCTTCCCTGACCTTCCCAGTGAGCAGGGCTCAGGAAAGCTGGCCTTTAACTTTAGTGATCTGTCTCCAAACTGGTTGTTTTTCTACCTGGTGGAGCAAAAGATGTTGTACAGGCAATGAAACCAAAAATGACACTACAGTTTTAAGAGTACTGATGAAGTGTGGCATCAGAGCTATTTACAAAACATAATCCAACACTTCACTGCTGCTTCTAAAGAAGGTTTTTGTACCTGCCTATGGGTAAAAATGACTTTTAGGTAAACGTAACTAAGTAGCAACTAAGGACATTGATTCAAATAGCTGAGCTGTAGGCTTAAATTGGTAGCAAGACTATCGCATGTAATAATATCCCATTATTCCAGTTTATTTTACAGATTCAAAGGAGATATATCTTCATAATTTCCCATCTTGGAAATTAACTGCATAATCAGAGACTTCTGTAAAAATGTCTCTGGATCAACTGTGGAAATTGTGGGTTCGTGTAGTGCCATTTGCAAACTAAACAAGGAAGAAAAGAAAAACCCAACAACATTAATGGCTAACTTCACTGCTATTTATGACTTTCTGGAATCTCACTGTCTGGGTGTGCTAAATTGTAGCTGTTTTGCAAAAGTATGCTTTTCCAGATGTGTTTCTTGGGACAGTTGCAAAGAGAGCCGCCTTCATTTCCCCTATTGCTTTATTTGTTTTGAGAACATCACCTGTGTTTGAAGTTAAAAACAAATAAACATTATAAGCGACATTGGGGAACCATGTTTTCTTTCATGGCCACAGATCTGAACTACAAGAGTATTCATTTTTGTGGAAAATTTTAAGATACTGGTGCTATTTCATTACCATAAATAATTAAAAACAAACAAGCAAACAGTTTGCTTCCAGATAGAAGTGCATACCATAACTGCAGAAATAGATTAAATCATTTAGGGCAAACTCCTGTCGCAGCTGGATGAAGCCTGGCTGGGTTTGCCAAAGCTGGCACGCAGTTTTGAAAGCTCCTACGTGTAGCCTGAAATCTGCCTTGGTATCCACACTGGACTGAGCCTTCTTGCTGCTGACAGTGCTCAGGTTTTCCTCCAAAGAGGATGACAGCCACACAGCTCCATCGGCTGCGGTTCTCAGAGGTACCTGCAGCCACATGTGTGCCAGACAGGTGTGCCAGACCTGCCCATAGATGCTCCAAGGCCATAGATGCCAGGCTAGGTTTCAGTCTCTATTTCCACTAATTTATGGATGACTGGGAAAATTCTTGCCCTGCTGCACTGTAGTTGATCTGCAAGATTCAGACTCAAGACAGAGAAAAATGTAAAAAAGGCAAAGGGGAAGATGGAGCAACAAGGCCATTTCCAAGAGCACCCACAAATTCCTGTACCGAGCGTGCCAGCTGAAATCTCTGCTAGTTCATATGCCATTGAGTCCATATGGTCAAGTTAGATTGGGGGAAGAGGAGGGAGTAGAAAAATGAATCAGAATAGGAGCAGAGGAAAAATATAAGAGGAGGAGAACGAGATAAGCAGGAAAGCAAGAGGCCAGGAGCCAAAGGATGCATACCTGCTGACAGACAACTGGAAACAGCCAATACAGCACAAGCCTTGGCTGGGCTGCGGCAGACCTCCTTCCTGCAGGGCCTACGGCTACTCTTCTTTGTGGAGATATAATAATATCATGGGACTGCATAACTGTAGACCAGAATATCTGGTTTTGCAGGTCACACAAGGGAAAAGAGGATGGATACCATTGCAGGCAGCAGCTTGTGCTCCAGGTATAGTAACAGCAAGAGCACATTTGTCACTGAAGCTATTCAAGCTAAAAAGCTTCTACCCCAAAAGCACCAGTGCCCTGTAGCTGCACCCGTGACAGCAGCAAGTGGCTGAAGGCAGAAGAAAAGGTCCAGAATCCATTACCACTCAAGTACAGGTAAGGAAATGTTCTTCAGAGTTTCAAGCATCTGAATCAACACAAATCAATTTGTAAAAAAGTTTGCCTACGTCCTGTGTTTCTTCCCTTGTCTCTGGTCCCACATGTGTCCAGACAAGACTGGTCACTGCTGCTGCCTCCACAGATGGGTTCCTCTGCCTGTCCAGCTCATGCTGCTGGTCAGGGAGGCACAAAGACCCCAGGGGCTTGAGACAGTCAGCAAGGCTAGACACAGTTTAAATATGCTGAAGGGACATGATGGGGTTTTACACTTTTTACTCAGCAAGAATGAAGTACAGTGCAACCAGCATAGGGAGTCCTGGAGTCAAATGACTCCTCCCCATAACCTCGCTGCTCCCCACAACATGGATTTTCTTTTACAATGGACCATCCCATCTGGGATGGTCTTACAAGGGAGCTCCCACTCACCTTGTTGAAGCAAAGGACTACCTGCTTCCAGTGCTTTCTCTTTAGAAACACTATAGTTTTACATTAATGCAAAAAGTCCATGGGTGTGCCAAAGGCAAGGCCAGATGTCACATCTCAACAAGAGAGGACATCCCATCCTAGTGCTGCTGCTTCACTTTGTGTGAAGGCACACGGTAACAGGCAGCGTGGGCTGGCATATAGGACCTGCTTCTTCTGCTACCTCTGCCAGAGGCCTTTTTCAGTGTGTTTTGTATTGGAGGGATTGGTGCCAGCCTGCACAAATGAGCTCTTCTGACTATTACTAGTATCCAAATGGTCTCCTGTCATGTGGGTGGAGCACAATATTCAGATCTTCCTTCCTTTGGTGTAGAAACTTCACCAGATAGGCTCCTTCTGTCTCTTCAGCTCAGCCCTGGACATGATTGTGAGATTTTTTAAGTGTTGGGGTTGGTTTCATGTATGGCACACTAAAACTAAGTAGCATCGTTTGGCAGAAGGCAGTAGGCCAAGCAATCCTACCATTTCCAAAGGATGCTCTCAGCATTTGCTGGCTTGTTACACCAGAATCTGAGACAGATTAGCTATGTTTCACTGCTAGATGCAAGAAACTTGGCCAAAAAATCCCTGCTAGCTGTTCATCATCCATTTTTGTACTTACAGCCCTGTTGACATCATTAAAGCACTCCAGCAAAAATAACATGCCTGAATATAATAAAATTCATTCAGCAAAATGGTTGAAGCCCTTAAGCCATGCTTTAAAATCTGCCTTTAACTACTCTACATATTAATTTCCAAATGTTAGCTAATTGTTTTGTTTAGCTATTGATTAGTACACTCAGCAGGTGAGTTCTTAATGGTTATGTAATTAGTGTACTTACATGTGTTTCAGAATCTCATCAGCTCTTACTTGATTTCTTCTTATTACAAATATTACTCATAATCATCAACAGGTCAGTATTATACCATAATCACTGCAGTTATTAATCATGAAGGGCACTCATTAATATTCATCTGTACAACTTGGCATTGCAGGTGGATTACCAACATCCCTGTCACTGACCAACCCTTTCACTTGGGCTACTTACTTGTGTTCAATTTCCACATTCCTCGTTTAGGGGAGAAAAAAAAAAAAAAAGTTACACTTATCATTTGTTCATTTATGCCAAGAAAAACTTTTGGGCCCACATTTCCTCTGCTGGATTTTTTGCCAAGCTGAAAATCCTTTAGGGTGTCAGCACATTGAAATGCACAGCAAAATTTCTTAATAGCTTTGACATTTCTAATGGTAACATGAATAACTGGAGTGTGTAGTTGGAGGGAGTGGGATAGCATACTGCAGTCCACTCCCTGTTCTCAGTGCTATTATGCCTTTTTATCTAATGACTCATGTAAAAGCATTTCTTGAAGCAGAGACCAGAAAACAGGAAATCCCCCTCTACCTCCCTTTAGACAGTGACTTTGTTACAATGTGAACTACTCAGACTTGCACCCCATTGCTGGTTGTCTCTCCACTCCTACAAATCCTTCATTCTTTGCTGCTCAGACTGAAAAGAGAGATCCATCCAAGCATGTTCTGCTGTTTGGCACTTTCCTTAGGAGCACAAGATGGAGACAAAGTTCTGTCAAGAGGGTATGGCTGGACAAGAACATCATTTTTCTTCAACCCTGGTGAATGTTCTCACCCCAGCCAATAATAAAAAAGGTGGGTAATACTGCCAGGTGTGTATCTTCAACTATCCTGGAGACAAGCCAGCCTGGCAAACCACGTTCTCTTGCAAGGCTATATGTGTCCCTCTGCCTACCTCTCAAATCACAAAAGGGTTGGAGTCTGAACCTTCTCAGTACATCAACTAATGCGAAGGATCTTTGCAGCACTCCAGGAACTCTACAGACCAAGGTGAGGATGCCTGCAGGGTCAAATGTGGTTGTGTCTAGTATGTAGTGTGAAGTGACTAATTCCTATCTGCAGCCAAGACTCCACAGTAGCTGGCCTAAATCCATTCCTGCATTGATGATTTAGGTATATGGAAAGCTCCAATACTGTGCAATTGTAAAAAAAAAAAAAAAATAACCTCAGAGGTCTTCATGGTCAGCATATGTTTCTACAATGGCAGTTATGTGATTTGAGATGAAGCAGGCTAAAAGCTGAAAATGAGATCTTCTTCAGAAGAATAAAGGTACTATTTGATATACATCTACACAGATCCTTCAAGATGCTTTGTGCCTGGAAGACTCTTATAAAACGTCATATATCCACATTCAGATTAAGAGAGGTAGCTAAGTGAACTGCAGTGACTGCAGGAGAGAACAGGAGCCTGTCACCTGGGCCTGTGTTTTCCTCTACAGTTTTGAGTGCACAAATACGTATTTAATACATAGTCCTGAGAGTTGGGGTTTGGATTTTTTTGGAGGATGTAATCTCTGTATAAAACAATAGCTCTTCATAAAAAGGAAGAAAGAATGCATCTTTTTTGATACACAGGAGAAGGACAAAAATACATTTAAGATTTAAGTAATAAATAGTAATACAATAAGAACGCAGAACAATAAGAAAATTACTTAATGGAAAGCAATAATCCCCTTATTAATACAAAAATCAGGGCCACACTAATGATAAAAACTAAAAAAATCCAAAAATAAATGTCTACCAGCTGTCTGTGCCAATAGTCATCATCTTCAATGCTCATTGAATGAGACAGAAGCCTTTTGGGAATAAGAAACACACAACATTTATTTACGTAATAGGATGTAACCACGTAAAAGGGGACTGGAAGGACTTACAGAAGTCACTTCAATAAACACCCTCCCTTGCTGATATCTGACACCCTCCAGTAGCTTTTGACACTGTATGCCAGCCAGCCTGGTGGCTGCAAGGAACCACCACGAGAACAAAGCTGGGCTGGTCCTGGAGGGTGCAGATGTGGCCAGAGGCACATCAGACAGGTCCAGCACAAGGTCAGTGCAAGCTGCTCGAGCAGGAGCTGCCTGTGTGTGTCACATCCACTGCAGTATTTGCAAAAGGAAATATGAAGTCAAGAATAACGTTTGGTAGCACAAATGGGAGCGTGAGTGTGTCTTAGTGATGTGACCTGGCAAAGCCTTACCATGCGCCCAAGATAAGTTTCAAATGGATTCATATCATATAACCTTCACACAGAGAAGTGGGAGAAGCTTAGCGAACTCAGAGCATGTTTTTCACCACTGGTAAACTGCTCTATGAAAAGAACAAAACTAATTTATCTGAGAACAAGCTAGCCAGTCCCTGGGATAACATGTGGCCTATATGTGGATTTAAAGGGAATGGAAAACAGGCTTTAGCTCATCCTTGATTGATACTGTGTGACCTGACAATCCAGTCCTCAGCTTCCTTTGCTGGAAGTTGGTCAAGTATAGCAGCGTTCTCATGTGTACCATACGAAAAAAAATCAGCCCAGGCAAATGACCAGTTCAAGAATTTGAGAGTTTAAGTCCCAGCTCCAGAGATGAGACCCACATCTCCCCACAATTTGAGGGAGCTATTACCAGACCATTCCCCATCCTTGGAGTCATGGCAAGGGAAAACATTCACTTTTGGAAAACTGATACACCTTATTCTTTGAAAGACACTATACATTCTTAAAAACACACATGCCTGGAAAGATAATGTACCTTAATTTGATAGCATGGACAGGGCATCCAAAGGAGGGAAGGTAGGACTCAGTGAAAGTCACTGATCACTGCCTGACTACCCAAGCTCAACAATACCTTGGCAAGTCAGGAAGACTCAGGTCAGCCATGCAACATATAAAAGGACAAAGAAAATGGGCTACCAGGACAGTAAAATTGCTATGCTTATCTCAAATTTCACTTTTCCCTGGGATGACATAATCCAGCTGAACCAGGCAAACACCTGCATGGACTGGAGGTGTAGCACAGTATATTTGCCCAGAAAATTGCTTTCATGGGCTGGGAGTGCAGATTAGACCCATGTCTGAGGAGCTGTTGCCTTTTTGGTGAGCTACAGTACTGCTTCAACCAGCTATCTTTTCTTTGAGAGACAAATATCACTGCTAGACCTTGGCTAAATTCACAAGAAGGTCTTGAACATTTCAGCTTCTGAAAGAAGTCAGAGCTTTTACAAGAGGTGGAGCATCTGGGATCAGAAAGTGTGGGAAAAGGTGACTCTCTCTTAGAGGAATGTGAGGAAAGACCAGGAGAGCTCTAGGATAACCAGTCAGATAAAGGAGCCTACAGATAAAGGAGCTGAAAACCTTGACAATCACAACTCACGCCTAAGAAGAGTAAGTCTCTGTCAACTTCTGGGCTGCAATGGTATTTAGCGAACTTGAGTCTTCCTCAAAATAGTTTAGACCCCCTCTTTGCTCATGCCCCACTCACTGGCTTTGTGTAATGGTTGCTGGTGCCCACCCACATCTCTGTTGATTTGCTATGACTCTGAGGAGAAACGGCACCCTAGTTTCACATTTTCAGTCTAACAGAAATCCCATGTTCCAAGCCCCATGTTTGCAGCTCATTTTATTGCCACATACCATATTATATCCAATATGCACTATTGGTAGGTACTTTGGCAACAGATAAGGAAGAGCACAGCCAACAACCAGGAAGTTAGCACAGGTGAATACAACACCAAAACACTTTCTACTAAGATTTCTTGCTGTGAAGCAGGCACAACTTTTTGCAATTGCTTTTCATCATTCAGCCTCCTATGAAAACAGAACATCACCATGGAATAGTGAAACATGAGGAGTTCCCACAATGTTAGCCCTTACCAGTTCTGTCCATAAGGAGCCCTTTAAACATTTACCATGCTAGCAGCAAAGAATAGGCCTAACATATTTATCAGAAAAACTCTATCAACAGTAACCTCCCTGAAGTCCTCTTGCAGAGACTACATGAATTTGAGGCCATTTCCCCTTTACAACCATATGCAACAGAAATGAAGTTAATAGTGTTAGTTATATTGCCACAATCTGCACCCAGAACAATACTTCTGGCTTCATTAAGTTATATTCTCCAAATAAGACCCACTCAGTGAATCTGCTCAATAACCTAAAGACTTTTCCCTAATGCCTCCATCTGCAAAATCTGGAGTTGTACTTCACCCAGCAAGTTCAGTTGCAGTTCAGTGGGCACAGTCAGGTCTAGAGAAGCTCAACATATGGTCTCTCAGCTGTAGATCCCAAAGGTTTTTAATGATGACATGCCTCAGCTGCCTCTAGTCCTGAAGAATCTGATTGCTTTCTGAATAGCAGAATGCACCCAAAGCACTTCTGCCATGAAAAAGTCAGGTTTATCTTATTTTTTAAATATTGGATCTTGCACGGTAAAGCAAACTAAAAACTAGCTGTAGTCTAGGCAGTCACACTCATTAACAGTGTTGAAATTATTTTCTCTACTTAATCGCAACAGCAGGTTTACCACTGTTGTTGGTCTCGTGGACTTACTGACTTACTTTCACTGACCTATCTAATCTTCAAAGACCAAAACTGTCCTGCCACCCTAACCTACAGCTGACCATAAGAATCCCCCATTTTGAACTGGGCATTTTCACTCCTTAGGATAAGGACAACACAGCAAAGCAAGCTTCTCCAGACCATGTAAGAAAACTAGCTTATCACCGTTGGTCTGTAAATCCCTGTATAAGCCCAGACTATAAGGCAGCAAGGGCTGCCATTCAAGCCCTTCCTTGACACCTGGATAAACCCAGCAAGGAGTAAGTTTGATCAGTAGGGCCAGAAAACTAGCCTGGTCTGTGTGGCTGATCTTCCCCTTCAGCACTGCTTTGACTTAGTCACAATTATTTCAGGCTTTGTTAACCAGATGTGGGTCGATTTGACTTGCTCAGCAACAAGCTTAAAAAACAAATAACCAAATTAATGAAAGAAGCAGAGTGTAAAAGTGTTTGGAAAGGGTTGGGAAAGCCAGGAGGAGTGGCTGACACATCCCTGGTGGGACATCTCCCCCCAAACACAGGCACACAGAGGCACCTCGTTAAGTTGGTGGGGACAACAACGTGGCTGCTCTTTGAACCCCACAGCCCTCGGGACTGTGACATTTCACTGGGACTCAGAAAACCAAGGAGGAAAGGGATAAAGCCCCATATACCGTGCAGACACCCAGGCTTGCAGTTAAATAAACTCCAGAGACAAACGCCAACATTTGCAACTGCTGCCCACTTCCAGTCCTACAACATCTCAGCAAGGACTTACATAAAACTTCCCTTTAGCCCATCAACCCAGCCTTCGTTAGGCAACAACAAAGAAATGTCAGAACTGATTTAAGAGTATATCTTTAGCCCTGAAATGAGTGTTTGTGCTTAGGCTGAGGGAGGAGAGTGGAGTGGGAAGGGGAAAATTGAGGAGCGTTCACAATTATTCACATTGCAGTCACAGAATATATGTGTAGGGCTATTCATTTGAAATGTTGTCATTGATTATGGCATTTAGCTGCAGAAATCCCTAAATATATTTAGAGAGAGACAACTCCTCTGCCTGCCTGGAGTGATGAAAATTCAGGGCTTTGGCTCAAATTCCTTGTGCCACTGCTACAGTCCTACCCCTCACTGTATAAAACACTGTGATTAAGAAGCAGTTTAACAGCACCAAACCCCACCATCAATGGTCTCCTTCACAAAGAGTCATGACACCTGCATCCTCCCTGCAGCTTCTCCCCACAGTGCTGAGGGGAGACAGAGGGCAGCAGAGGGAAAACATCTCTTCCTTCTCAGTCATGCCCACGCAATGTGTTTATCTGCTTCTTGGAGCAGGGGCAGAAAAGGTCATTCCTTTTTATGCTAGAGATAGGGGACAGAAATCCTATTCCCTTGAAACCAACAGCAAACCGATTAATTGTAACTCGCAAAGATTTCATCCACAGCATGTTAACATGAGGCCAAGTCACAGAACAAGTGAAATGTTTAGAGACAGGAGGACACCAAGACCAACTCCTTGTGCACTGCAAGATAGATTTAGTCCCTCTTGTCAAAATTATTGTGCCTAAAACTGTTGTCAGACTTTTTGAAGGTTTGTAGATTAGGAAAAATAGCCACGACAACAACAGTAAATTAAATACTAGCCAACAACCATTTATGGTGTGAAAACTCATGAAACCTGCACACATCACTTCTGCCATCCATTCATGGGGTCTCTAGGTCTGCTCTTTTCCAACCTGTTGATTTCCACTCTATATACTAGAGGACGTCAGAAGTGACGATGTTGCAAATCTCTTCTGCAATACCAGCCCAAGCACCAACGTCTAGTTCCTAGGAACTAGTTTTCATAGCAACTGACTCCATGGAGATTTGCTTGCACTATCACAGATTGCTACAGATGAAACAAAGACATCACAGAATGTCTTCAAAAGCTCTTCCCAGAAAAAGAAATATAAAGATAGAGGTAAATGAAATCTAACATTTGTACCAGTTTCCTCAGTTACAGGTGCTGCTAAGTTCTTAATCACCCATTTTCTGCACTCAGCCTGTTGATGCGTCATGGTGTGCATGCACAGCTCTTGTAGAAAAGCAGACGTGATGACAGAAAAAGCTGGTGTGCAGAGGGCCATACTCAGTTTTCTTTTGAGGTCCATTTATCCATTGTCTTTCATTTCTTTGATCTCTTATCAGACAGCAGCCTTATTTTATGCCCTGACTGTGACCTTCAGAAAGTCCAACCTTGGAAATGCAAACCAAACCAAATAGGGAGTTTATTCAAAACTTCCCATAACTAGGTAGAGTCGTTTGGCAAACTGCATCTCTCACAGTAACACCAAATTCTTTCCCCCCTGCATGTGAAAATAAATAAACAGAACAACAGACTAAAAGCAAACAATTACCCATCACAAATTAACCCAATTTATTACATGAAATCAGTACTTGTTTCAATTTTCTTACTCATTCCTGTAAACTGGTTTTCTACTAGATGATGAAAGGTATTCACTTATTGAAAGAAATTGCGAAAAAAAGCAAGCTGTAAAGCATTAATTTTGTGAAGACCAAAGAAATCCACTTCAGAGCCACAGAAGCTTTAAAATGTAATTAAAAAAAAAAAAAAAATCACTGTCTGCTTAGTTCGGCAAAAATAGCCGAAAGGAAACAGTTGTTGTTAGCAGGTTTCTTTACAGGCTTTCCCGTGCAGTGCCACAAAGGAGACAAAGTGAGCTCTTGACAGCATCCCATCAAGCACCCAAGCTCCTTTAAGTGTGGATGCAGAGTACACATACAAGCTATCCAGGTTCATGGCAAAGAGGGCTCAATGGCAGAAAGCCTGTGTGAGGAGGACACAGCCAGGGGGGAGCTCAGCAAACACAATGGGGGCTGAATGCTGAACCACAGCGCGAAGCACCAGGGCTGTCAGCAGCAACTCCACCACACCAGAGCAAACAGCCAAAGCAATCAGTGAGCTGTAACGCAAGGCAGTGTGTCATGTTTAACATTGCAGCTGACGCAGCCTGGTTACGTACTTTATTAGCTCACTTAGGAGGGGAGAGCACCACTTTACGTGGCTCTGCAGGCCTCACACCTTCTCTTATGCTGAATCAGGATGATCTTCTCTGTTCTCCCTGAAAGGACATTATGGAAGTACAACGTGCCAGCTGCCAGTGGAGATGCAGAAACTGAACCAGGATCTGGACATACCAAGGTATGGCTGTAGCTGTAACTCACCAAACTTAACACAACAAATGCCTTGCTCAGCCTTCCTCTGGCCCTAGTTATTCCCTGGCCTTCCCAGCCTCTTACCAGGATGCAATAGAAACCATTAGGATTTTGCAAATCAAAGTTGGAGCACTGACCTCAGCACATGGTGTGGTGTTGCAGGGCTGTGAGTGCAGCAGCAGGAAACATTTTCCTTTTGCCTGGTCCTGAGCAGCTCCTTCCCCAGCAAGCACATCACAGCATGCATCCACAAAGCTCTGGATGTCTCCGGAAGCTGTGAGGACTGTGTGCATCCCTCACAGGGCTGGGAAAACCAGAACCTGCCTGCAACATCTTTTTTGTTGTTGCTGGATTAAATAAAAGGCAATATCCTCATACATCTCTACCTCTTCTGACAGAAGCCACCAGTTTCAAAGCTACTTGTTGAGCTATTTGCAGAAGCGCTGCCTTATTACCATCAATCCAGAGGAAGCAGGCCAGGTTAGAGGACAGAGCTCTCCTACAGCAGCTCAGGTGTGGGAAGGCAAGGGCTGGCCAGGACAGCTGCAGGGTGGTCATTGGCAACTGGAGATGGCAGCAAGCAGCTGTGGGGAATTGCCACTTCTAGGATGCCTTTTGTGGAGCAAGCCCTAGGAGATAGGCTCCTGGTCCTCCTACAGATACACGTCCTCCTCTCTGTCTTCAGTAACCCAAGGTCCTTTTCAAACTTGCTTCTGTAAGCTCTGTGATACTCAGCTTTCTTTTCTGCAAAAGCTGCTTGCCTTTCTTTTCTTCTGATACTTTATAAGAACATGCATATAATTTAATTTTCTCTCTCCTGAAACATTTTTTCACTTTCTTTCATTGTTTGCTTTCTTCTGGAAAGAGCTTTGAGAACTTAAGGTGAAAAACGTCAATTATTAAAGTAGTTCAAAAGCCTTTATAGTATTTTGCATAATATAAAACACTCTAAGAAGTTAGCAAGCATAAAATGTAGAGGCTTTCCTCTTACAATTCTTATGGAGATTTAATGCCAGCAATTATAAGAATGCAAATGGTATTTCCAGTTTAACTGTGCTTGTGACTAAGCAATTTATTGCAAGTAATTTACTTAATTTGGGGATCAAAATGCAGAGCTCACCTTATAATATGTGGTTGTGGCACTGAAGGCAAGGAACAGAGGATAAGAGGATAGGACTCATTCAGAGAGATTTATTTTTCCTAATAAGATTTGAAGAGTTTTGGGTGGGCTTTTTTTTTTTTTTTTTCCTAATGTAACAAAAGAACGGCATTTCTTCCAAAGGCTTGATTTCAGAGAAGCATTTAAAAATGCACTGTATCTTTTGGTGGCCCTTAAAAGCATTATAGAAGAAAGATGGCTCTCACTTGCTATTCTATTACTACATTACTGAGTTTATAGTTAACTGAACTACTACAGCACGGAGTGATATTCATGCATACTGTCTGCTTTCTGCTTTTTTAAGTGGAAATGAATTGTGAGAAATTACCGGCTTACAAAAAGCATAGATACATGCTACTGCACTGCAGAAACTTGTGTCTACATCTTTTGTCCCTTAGGGTACACCTCACAGCTCTGTGTGCCTGAAAATGCCCCAAACAACTTGATGCTTGGATAAAATGATGGAAATTAGCAGTAAAAAGGTTCATAGCAGTTCTTCACAGCCTGCACTCCCCAGCCCTGACGCCTTTGCACACACATTCAACAAGAGCTTAGTCACAAATACCCTGAGCAGAAGGAAGGTGTGTGAGTGTCCTGCTTGCAGCCCTGCCCCGCAGCCCCCAAAGTGGCAGAGCTACTGTCCAGCCCAGCTACCCTAGGCAGACAACAGCATTTCCATTGTTGGGCTGGTTCACACATAGCAGAGTAATTTTTAAAACTTGTTTTAGTGACTGATAGCACTTGGGAGCTTCAATACCTTCACTGGTGGTGAGCAGTTAAACAACAGAATCACCATTACTCCCATCCCACTGGAGGTGAGAGCAGCAGAGAGATGGGGCAGGGATGGCGGGGAGGGCAAATGATGACATTCCTGCCAGTCCACTGGGGTCTGCATGCCCAGAGAGGTCCTTGCCATTGCTCTACACTCTCCTTGTATCCATACCACAGAGCACCCAGGTGCACTCCCCAGCACCTTCCCCCTGCCTCATCCTTCAAGTAGGACCACAGTTTTCCCCTCCCATTTCTCCATTGCCTTTCCCAACTCTGCCAGCCCTCAGCGCCAGGGCTCTCTACAACCTCTCTCCTTTCCTTCCCAACTAAATTTAACCTTGCTGAAACATGGGACTGTCTGTTTCTGCTGTGTGTACCGTCCCCCAAGGAAGGTGTTGACAGCACCTGGATCCACACAAACAGAGGTTTATGTGGGTGCAGCACTACACAGGAGTTGGGGGAACCCAGTGTATTCCCACCACATGCTGACATCCCCCATTCCTATACAGGTACATGGGCATGATCCCTCCTGGAAATTTTCCATCCCTAGAGGCAAATGGGCCTCTACAAGCACAGTGGGCAAGGAGACCCTGGAGAGGAGCCAAGCCATCACCATTCAACTGGGAGAGAGCGATGTAAGCCCTTACATGGTGAGTCTGTGCACAGGGGTGCATGCAGAGGGGCTTTTCATGAACTCTGGCAAATAACTGCTTCAAAAAACGCATACCAGTAAAGAAAATACCCTAATCCACCCATTAAACAGACTGGCAGCTCTGGCTCCACTGCATGTTTGGACACTTCTGCTTGCCAGAGCAGCACTCTGATTTCTGCATTTTGCCTCCAGAAACACTGCATTTTGTACAGTCCTCAGTGCTGAGAGCCAAAGCTGGAGAAGACAAGGATAAGGGCACCACAGAGGGGATGCATTAAGTTGCTGGGATACAGCCATGAGCTCTCTACTGTGAAGTGGCTTTTACTGGCATCACCTACTTGCTCTGACACCTGATGCCCTACAGAGCATAAACAGAAAACACATCAGGAAAATAGTCAGGAAGAACAGACTGAAGACTGTTACTGGGTTTACATTTTCCAGGCCCAATTTGTAGCGAATAATCAAGCTTTACTACCAAGGTAAGGGGCAGTGGAATCCAGAGTGAGATCTGGTATTCTGGGTAAACTGAATTGACAGTGACAGTGATAGCACATGGCTCACGCTGGAAGTAAACAGATAGGGAAAGCATGCTGAAAAAGCCATTTGTATTTTCTGAGAGCTGTAGTCCTCAACTGCAAACTTCAGCACTGAATCCAGCACTGCTGAAACTTTTGATTAACAAAGTGCACTCTCCTAAACAGACAACTTGATTTCTTATACAAGAAGCTTTATGCTGATGAATCAGGTTTTATATGAGGTAGTACAGCAATGAAATATATTCCACTTACTCTGGAAAGACTCAATCCCCACCCACACTGGATTGAAGATGAACAAAATCCATATGTTGCACTTCCTACAGACCTAGTTCTGTTCAGTCATAACTGCAAGTTTTGCCAAAAAACCGGTTCCTAAAATGTATTTCCATTGTGGTGCCACTTGGTTTCTGATAGTGGACCGGTGAGATACAAGCATCACAGTCCACCTCCATAATGTCGTCCAGCTTTTAAAGCTGGTTACACCCTTTCAGATCCAAAGGCCTGTGGTCACAATCAGGGCAAACTCCTCCCAAGCAGCCACCCTTGGCATTTCCTCATCCCAAATGTGACAGGAGCTGTTCCAGCCCCAGTATTTATGGTTCACTTTATTTATGTTTCAATACAGCATTTGTGGCAGCCTCTGCTCTAAATCTGGCATGGGGAATCTGTGGCATAGGAGGTATGGGTAGATTCAGCTACATGGTAAAAATACTAATTTTGATGGTCATGATAGTTAAAGTGCATCCTCCATCTGCTTTCTTTTTTCCTACAGAGCTATATCTTGAAATAATTAAAGAAAAGCAATAGCTGAACATCACTTCTTTCTGGTATGGTCAAAGCTCTATAGGCAAACCCAGATGACTAATTGGTCCTTTTATTGTCTACATACCCACAGCTACTGCACTACGCATTAAATTGCTATCCGAGTATACAAACACTCTTTACAAATAACAGTAACTTCTGAGTTTGCTCAAATGCCACATTAGATTCTCTTTTCAAGCCTGAGTCCACTTTTCTTGTCTTTTAATTATTTTAGAATCAGATTAGGTCAAATTTTCCAAAAGTAACTGTCCAGAACTTTTTTAAAAAAAGCAATTCAAATTCATGACAGTTAAAATTGTCAGTGTTCAATAGAAAAGACTCAAGTTCTCCACATATCAGTCATAGAAAAGGGTCTCTTTCCCATTTCCCACAATGAACCCTGATTTTTTGAGCCTGCCCAGCCAGGCCAGCAAACTCCCAGCCAAGCCCCATTCCCATGCCATACGCTGCAAGAGATCCAGGGTAAGGGGCTTGCCACCTCTCACTTGAACATTGCCTCCTGGTAAACCTGAAAAGGCTGATTTTTGTTGCCTTTTCTCCCTGCCTTCCCTGTGGAGCAAACAAATGAACCTGGGGCCTACTGACAGAGACCAGCTTCTCTACAGTCTCAGGAAACATGGCCATTGCCATCTTCACTGAGAAACACTCAGTGGGTCAAATTTACACAGTGTAAGTTTGGTATTCATCCATTTAAGCCAAGCATGCCAACATTATGCATTCATTTGGCCCATGAGGTCTCCTCATTCATTAAAAGAAAAAAACAGATGCCTGGCTACCCAGTTGCTCTAATTATTTAAAGACGTTTCTGATGCTGGCAACATCTACAGCATACATAATTCAGCCTCCATAACTTTCTCAAACACAAGACAAACACATCAGTGTATTTCAAATAAGCCTTCTAGGGCATTTGTTATTTTATTTACCTAAGGTCAATTTAGATGCAAGTGCGTTAAGAAGTTAAAGCCAAACAATGTTAACCCCCTACCTGCCTTGCCATCTCAATTATACTTGTAACTTTCTATTGTGTTCTTCCCATGCCTTGTTTTCTTGTATAAATGGTTTTCAGTCACAGATTACCTTAAGTGAAATAATGCATAAGTTAATATTCTATTTCACATAGCCTGAGAAATGCGGAAAAACTGCAGAATTTGAACTCCACTGCCACTTGTTAGGAGTTCAGCTCTAAAAAGCGTGGCTGCACTGTCTTTGAACAGAGCCAGCACTGCCAGGCTGTGCATGACATCTTGGGGTGTTACAGCTTGGAGAATACTCTGCTCTCTGATTCCTGTGGTAGTATGTGGTGGAAAAGACTTGAAGGTACTTGCTTGAGAGCAGGAAATTTATTCCTTTCTGTTGAAGCACTTGGATGGGATTAGATGTGACATAGCTATGCATGATCTTGCAGAAATCATTTAGTTTGTCTGTGCTTTCTGTCCTTATATGCAGTCAAGACTTTATAGTACTGGCTTACTAAGTTTGCAGTGGTCAGCTGAGAAGATACATTTAACAGTGGCTGTGTAATGATCACAAGCCAGTTATCTCAGTCCTGGTCACTTTAATTCCTTGTACATTTCCTACTCACAATCTGGAAAGCAAAGGATATAATGGTTTTAAAAGCGTGGCCCACAGCCCCATGCCAGAAGAGCAGCATGCACCTTGGGTCCCACAAGTGGGACAAAGACCCACCATGTAGGAGACTCTGCACTTCCCACTAAAAATTTCCCAAGGAAATTTCCTATTTCTCTAAATCTTTTGCAGGCATAGCTTGTTCTGTAACATAGATTATTATTTTCTTTGTGTACATCTACAATAGTAGATCCAGGAGACTCGTTTGAGTGCTGGGGAGATGAGCACAATGGGTTGTGCTGCAGCATGCACCTGCTTCACAAGATGTGTGTACCCATCGTCACCTTGTACAGACTTCTTGGAAACAACTTATGGCCTTTGAAGCCACCATCCTCTGCATTCAGAGGTAGACCTACTATGTGAGCCTGCTATATGGTAAAACCTTTCTTCAGTTCCCCTTTCTACAAAAGTTTGACCTGTTCATGTAAATCACTACAGAAAGGCCAACTGTGATCAAAAGATTATGGGCCAGGTGAGTAAGAAACTTGGTCTGAATCTGGACACCTGTGTCCAAAACTACACCTGTCCCTGATGGTGCCATAACAGTTATATACAGTCATGTTGTTGCCTGTCCTCACCTCAGGGGACTGTCCTGGTTTTGTTAGAAACAAGTTTCTCTTTTAGTGAATTCTCCTGTCAGCTAAAGTCTTCTTACTAACTGCACTTTCCTGAAAGTTAGATACATGTTTTGGTAGACATAGCGATGGTATGCAAGGTCATTGATAAGACTGGATGTACATCCCGCGAGACCAGTGAACTGAAACAGGTGACCAAAAACTGACCAACTAAGTATTCCATCCCATTCACGTGATACTTCATATAAAAGTGGGAGATCACGAGGATCTGGTCTCTTTTCCTTATGGCCGACATTAGGAGAGGACCTTGGCAGTAGCCCTGCGAACTGAGGCCTAGTAACAGACTGAAGCCAGTTCTGGTTGGCTGCAGAGTCCAGTCCAGGACTTCGGGTGCCGGCCCCCCATCTGCCAGAGCAGTTGCCAGGACTTTCAAGATTGGCTTTGTATATTTTGTGTTATTTTCTCTATTTTTATTAGTAGCACTAGTAAAAGATTTTTAATTTTTCCAACTCTCTTCTCTCTGTCCTTCTTTTCCTTCCGATTGCCTGTCCTTAGTGGGAAGGGGGAAGAGGGAGGGGCTAAAGAGGGAGAGTGGGGGAGAGGGGGTTAACAATACACCTGCCATGGTTTATTGTCACCCTGAAATCAAACCTTGACAGGGACATACCACTTGGTGAGTGTCAGACCCTGAACAAGTGAATTTATTTGTCATTTCCAAATAGGAGAGGCTTCCCCTACTTAATTTACTTGTGAATCACTGCACAAAGAGGAAGGGAGACATGAGCGATCTTACATTTTTGTGCTGACTGAAACATGTATGTCCACTAGTTAAATTATTAAAAAAAAACCTTCATTAAAAAGTGTTGAAGTTAGATTTGTAATGAGGATGAGATGAAGTCTAGTGAGCTTCCCTTTACTGAATTCAAATTGTCAGCTGCTGCACAACATAGCCTTTACCCAGCTGTTACACAAAGCAATATCTTTTAAACAAAAACTGTATACCTTAAAAATTCTGCATGAGAAATGATCTCAAAACTAAGATTTATTTAAGGGTCTGTGACTAAGAACCATCAGCAAGTGCCTGATCTTCTAGGCCTGCTGCTAAACCTGTTTGAAAACACCAAACCCCCTTAGCAAGTTTTTGCCAGATTCTCTCTTCTGTCTGCACTGACATTGCTTGTATGCATCTTATCATATCTCTTGCTTTCTGCTGTTGTGTCTCTCGGAGCACAGGTAATCTCTGTGTAGATCACAATTCAATGCAGCCACTACATTTTGCTCAAAAATGAAGAATCTTCTCAAACTCTCTTTGAAACCAAAGTATTTTGACTTACTGGTCTTGTTTGTTAGCTGCTTCATTAAGACTTTCAGGGGACAGGTTAGAGGTCTGCATTCATTTGCTTTCAGTCTTCATATTATAGTGGAAACAAAGCTACTCTGCATGTCAGTGCTACCCACTTAGAAATGAGTACTGCAGTAATTTTGGTGAAATATTTTAATGAAGAGAGTTACTGAGCTGCTGTTGCTGTGGTAGAGTGAGGCTGTAATATGCATCAGCCTTACTAGGTGTGTATGTGTATTTGTGCATATCTGTGTCACGAAGTAGTAAAGACTCTGCCACTTGAAATTTGTCACCTACTCTAAGTGTGCATTCATATATTCAATATTTTCAATGGATCCTACTAAATCCTTTTTTACTAACTAGCAAATGAAAATACAGCATAGTAAAACTTAAGTACTACCAGTTAGCAGAAAACTCAAGCAGAGGCCTCTGACTAGAAGTGATGGTAGAAGACATGAACATATGTAGATACAGAGCATTTGTCCAGCCCCTAGACAATAGTGTTCAATATCTATTGTCTTGAAATGAGTGGCTTCCTGACTGCATGGTCAGCTCTGCAAACAGATCTTGCCCTGTGGCAAGTCCCAGCACGGAAGTTGAGCCACGCAATGTGGTTCACCTCTTCTCCTGCACTTTGTGTTGCCAGATCTTGGGTGGCTGGAAATTGCTTCTGTCAGGAAAGAGCACAGGCAGCAGCACTCAGAAATGTTGTGATAAAAAGAGACAGCCAGTGCCCTCCTCGGTGTTTTGTTTTGATACTCTTCAGCTCCCCATTACACATGATAATGAGAGGCTGAATACCCTGGATAATGACAAACCTAGATAGTTTTTCTTTTTCTGCCCACTCAGTGTTTCTGCTCCACGGTTCCTGGGGTGCTTATTTCCAGGATGCCGGGCTAGCTCACAGGCAGTGATGCAGAAATGTGCCAGCCCACTGGCAGCATCCTTAACCCCAAGCCCTGAGTGGAGCCAGCCAGGCCAGGAGAGCTCAGGTGGGTGCAGCGTGGGCAGGGCTGCACCACGGCTGGGTTTCTGGAAGCAATAGAGCTGTGTTCACACACCGCTGCATTTGAGCTACGTCCTGCCAGGTCCACACTGGATCTTTGGCCTTGATAACAATTTACCCGCAAATTAGATAATCTGTCCATGGAAAACGAGAAATGGATCTATCAGCTGTTTCTTTTGTAAAACTACCACCCTGCAGCAGCAACAAGGAAGCACAACCTCGGTGTAGGCACTGTTGCTTTGACACCTTGCCGACCACGTTCTGCACACCAACAGCTACACCCCTCAATGAGCTGATGCAAGTACCAGAAGCTGAACTTCAGGAGGACTTCTTGCCTGTGCCGGTTATCCCGACTGTCTGCTGTATTCAACATGTCAGCTCCATCACTCCGCACTAGTCCAGCTGCTTCTGTGCATTCCTGTCGTGTCCACTACGGGCACATCCTGAGCCTTTGCTGTCCGACCACGTCTCGGTTTGCTAGAAGCTCGCTCTTCAGCACTCTCACTTTTGGTTTGAGATCAAGAGGCTTCTTCAATAACCCACTGACTTGAGTCTTTAAAGCCATACAAGCAAGTCAGCTTGTACAGAGATACCCGTGGATTTCTGAAAATAATCTACTGGAGTGGAAAATAAGTGGCTAAATACCAGTGAAAGTCTAGTGCACAAAAATTTTAGAGTATTTCTATCAGCATCTGTAGGTAAGTTGTTGTCATGGGGACTTCAGCCTTCTACAAGCACTGAGAAGTAACACATAGCCACTTAGCTGCAAAACCCCACTATTTAGATGTTTGGCTTCCAGTACCTGCGGACCTCTAAATTTCCAGTCCCAAAGCCTCAGTCCTTTTGCCCATGGTTATCTGAATAAATACATTTCAGCAAGCCTTTTGAAAAGAGTGATGATATGTTAACTTGAATTAATAAGCCTTTGGGGTTTTTTTGTTTGTTGGTTTTGGTTTTGTTTTGGGTTTTTAGTAGATCTTCTAGGTAGATCTGCTAACAGATTTGCTGCCTGGAGAGGCTTTCTGCCAGTCCACTGCATTCTGCCTCATAAGGAATTACCATGGCAAGTTTGAACTTCTGTATTGAGAGAATCAAATGAATTATGAATCATTATATCTTAGTAACACAGTTGGGACTTCTTGATAAACCTTTGTTGCTGTACTGTTTATTGATATGCTGAGCTGTAATACGGTTTCCATAAGAATTGGAATAAAGATTCACAAATAACAGGTAATCACTTTCCCTTAAAACAAATGTATTTACAAGATTGTTAGATCAGAAGTAGCCAGGAACTACCTGTCTTTTCAATGTGCCTTCTGGACTTTTTCTCCTGTATTTATCATATATTTTGATATGTAAACTTTCACTAACAATGATCTTAGATAAAACAATGTATATTCACTCATATGTGTTACCTACACACTTCTGAATCCCTAGGTGGAATTGCAGATTATAGTTTGCACTCCAGCATCCTGGAATATTACACCAGCCCTTTTTGTGATAATCTTGTAACTATTGTGATCTTGATTCTCTCAATAACGTTTTCTTACCAAAGAATTTTAGGAGATCCGTATACAGATATTACTTTAAAAAATTCGTCCTTTTTTTGTACCTCATTTGGCCATGTCACACTTAATGAGTGCCAGTTTAGAAGTCTTTGAGAGCATTTTATTAACTTCCCTAAGCCAACTTTGTTAGAAAGGAGTCCTTGCTAACCCTTATGTCATACTTGTACCTCTCTGTGCCCAGGCTCACATACTTGCTCTGTCACTAATCCTCCAGCTTCAGGGAAGCTGTTGAAGGAACACGATGTTATTCACATGAGTAAAGGCATCAAAGCCTGTCTCTTCAAAAGCTATTTTTTCCTCTTTAAATTTGACTTGTGCCTAAGTAATCTGGTATTTATCATTTTTAGAGCTGTATGCTTTACTCCTGGCTACTACTAGTGGTAGTCCTTTTACTACAGTGTGGAACTGCACAGGGAGGCTGAAAAAAAAAAAAAAAGAAAGAGAAAAAAACCCAAAACATCAGTCAAGTAAAGCTTTGCTTCCCAAAAAAGAAAAACTTGACAAATCTGACAGACTAGTGCAAAAAGGAGCATAGAAATCCCTACCAAAAACATGTGGGAGGGAACATATATTTAAAATAGGACCGCCTAATTCGGCTGCTAAATCAGTGTAAGGAGCTCTGTATGTCTATGTGTGCGGGAGGGAGAGACAGAGGGAGGGAGAGAGACACAGGGAGAGAGGAGCAGAGGGAGGGAGGGAGGCAGGGAGGGAGAGCAATGTGCCTTTCACAGAGCTGGGAGCTTGATGGGAATGTTTGATTAGCTCCTCTCTGAAAGAGAAAAGGTGTCCAGGCCTCCCTCTGCTGCCTGTCTCTCTTTCTGTAGAATAATGTTGACTGGAGTTTGGGGTACAGAAAAGCTTGGAAATAATAGCACTTTCATACTGTGTGGAGAAAAGGAATAAAAAGTTGCACACCTCAAGCAAGGTAATTCTGATGTAATTTCTCTGCTCTATTTATTTATGGGGGAGAGGGTGAGTTGCTTTTTTGCCTGTTGATAAGTTAAATACTTTCACTGCTAAGAAACTATAGGGATGTAATTTTTTGTTTAGCATTCCAGCTGTGTGCATAGGATCAAAGATCTAAGGAGATAAGGACATAGACAAAGAATGAAACTGTACTTTAAATTATATATAGTTCATTAAGTATTTATAAAAGCATTAAAGCCCTACTGTTAAAGTGGACACATATACTCACTGCCTGAACAGCAAGGGCTTAACTATTTGATAAAGAAAGGTGTATATTAATCACATACAAATAGACATCTCTATGTGCCCACTGTTCAAATAGTGTGTAACAGGTAATGCAACTTGTTCCCTAGGTTTAAAATTATTTTGCTTTCAAGACTTTGTCTCTTTGATCAATAAGTAGGTGTGTGTTGTATCATTAATTAGCACTACCTGACACTGGGAAACACTCATCTCCAAGATACAGAATGGAAAATTGTATTATTCCAGTGATACGTATTTATACGGTGTGAACTCCCTTGCTAGATGGATAGATACAGATGTATGAGCAGTACAGTAGCCTAGACGCTATGTATCCTTTTGTGCCGAGTGCTTGTTTTGCTGGTGAGGCTCCAAAAATGAATAGCATTGTCAAGCCTGCCACAGCCGTTCAGCTCTCTGTGGGGAGATTAGAGTCTCGATAAGTCTCTTCAAAATGTGATTTCTCTCAGACTAGTACGAACACGAACAAAATGCCCCAAGCAAACTTTCAACCCTAGTTAAGATTTTGTTCCTAGAGTTTATGGGAACGATGCCACATCCAGAGCAAAAAAGGAATTACAGATTACAGAGACAGATCCTTCTTGGACCACACTGCTTTTCCTCTAACCTCTCCAAAATTTAAACAAAACACCAAAACCAAGCAAGCACACACAGAGAAAAAGTAGTTTAGATGGTTTTTGATTGAGAACAGCAATGAAGTCCTATATGTTTATAGCTTGTATTTTACCACATACATCCTAAAGTTGAAAACACCTTGCATTTGACCACGCTCAAAGAATATCTATGCTTTTCTGTATCAGTGTTACTATGTTCTTCAGACTTTATTCAGTCCATCACTTGAATGACAGACGTGGCTGTAAGACTGGTCTCTTTCAAGATGCAAAGAGAGTTCAAGCAAAAATAACTGCATTACACACGCACATTAGTTTTGGAACATCAGATTAGTATTTTACTTTAAAGAGACTTACCTTTTTTGCTTATTTTATCTCAACCTTCAAGTTGCTGGGGTTGCTCTCACTTGGATGACAGAAAATATGTCTTGTCTTTCTGTTATTAAAGACATAAAAAATACTTTTTTAAAAAAAGAAACCTTCACTGTCCTGCCAGTATAATTGAATATTGCTTTGTGTTTCCACCTGTAGTAGGTATGTTATGTTCGTAACTTGCTCACTACTTTAAGTAAGACAGTTCTTTCCCCGGTAGTATTCTTACACATGACTTACCACTGGCTAGTTGAACCAAGTAGTTTTACTGGCTAACCCAGGTTTCCTCACACTTGGGATGCAAGAAAGCTACCCCATATCTATTCTCTGGTGTCTAATAAGAATGAGATCCTACCAAAGACTTTCCTTTAGTGGAGACATTAACAAGGTGTTCCCCCCTTCACCCAGCTATTTACTTTCACAGAAATAGTGGGAAAATAGTTTTTACACTTTCTTTTGTCAAAATTGATTAATTGGAATATTTCTTAAAGGGGATTGCCTGAGACATAGTGAAAACACAGTATTTACCTCATGTGAAACAACAGAACTATTTCTTATTTCTGGCCATTGCTTTTTAGAAAACATTGATTAAACTACACCTGAAATTTACATAACAGTGGCATCAAAGACTTGATTGTGCCTGATATGCCTGGAGTTTTTTTAACTTTTTCCTTTCCACTCCTGAGCCGCAAAAAAGCTCTAGGAAGAAAATACTGCCCAGCAGCTTAACATGCTAATCTAAGGTTCAGGACATGCATGTTCAAGTCTTTGTTTTATCTAAAGTCTCCTAATTGACGATAGATAAGTCATTTAGGGCACCTGGCTGAAATGAGCAATAAAAGTGATAGTTCAGTTTACCATCTGCAGCTGTGTTCTTTCTCAGATGTCTTGAGGCTAAACCATAGGAAAGAACACCGTGGCATTTAGAGACATTAATTACCCCTACAGAGGGAACTGAACGTGCAGTGCCAGACCAGTAAGGTTTGTGTTGGCCCATTGTATTGAGGTGGGGAGGCATCATCTTTTCTGGATGGGTAGTGAGCAGCAATAGTCCAGGATTTCCTGAGAGCCCTGGGGGATGTTTGGGCCCCCTGGAGCTCTGAGTCCACCAGGACTTCTCCAGCATTGGCTGAGTTTTACACCTCCCATTCAGGGCTCAGAAAGTGGACACTGAACAGATATGTCCTTCTTTCTGAAAGCCCATCCATCATACAGGTCTCATTGGTCTGTGTTTGAAAAGAGAAACACAGAACAAAAATGAATGAAAAACTAAGTGTTGGTTGGTTGGGGGGTTTTTTGGTTTTGGTTTGGTTTGTTTTTTTGTGGGTTTTTTGTTTTGTTTTTTTTAAGGAGAGAAAACTAATAGCTATGGTATGTGTTGTGCATAAATCCAGGGAGGATGCAGCTACACCAGCTACAGATCTGCCCTCCCCACCTTTCTCCTGTGCGTTACTTTTTAAGGCCAGAGTCAGAGAGAGGCAGATAGGTGCTTAACACCTACTTAGAGCACTTCAATTCCTCTTTTGAACTTGCCGGGGCACAAGGAGCCCCCTTGTCCCAGTGCTGGCCTGGGGTGCCGTGCAAGAGCTCAGCTGGGACCTGGGACAAAGCAGCCCCTGTTCTGCACCCGGCTGTCACACAGAGACTATAATTATCTCTCTTCTAATGACCAGCCAGGCAAGATAACAGTTTTTACACTATGTTTAGAAAACAATGTCTTACTACAAATTGACGGTTCAGTCGCCTGTAAAAGAGCCTCTCTAACAGTCCTGGAGCAGCTGCCATTCTTTTGCATCCCAGGTCCTTTATTTGCTGCACATTTCACACTTGGAAAACTTTAGTGAATGCTGTGCAGGCAGCACAGCCTCCCCCTGCCACAGCAGAGGCTCGGAGAGGTGCAGAAGTGCCCAGAAAATTTGTAGCCTTTTCGATTGTATCTGTATTAGCAAATTAAACTCTGACTGCGTGTCTCACACGCACTTGTGAACTCTTTTAGCCCCTGCCTCGAAGGGGCGCAGACACTGCTGCCAGTACTACGGAGGGGAGCTGCGAGACTGCCTTTTACTGACTCCTGATAATGCCCTGCGGAAAGCAAGCTGCTGCAGAAAGTGGGATGTGAAGGGACTTGCTGCAGATAAAAAAGGAGCCTGTATTACCGATGAGCTTTTCTTCCAGTGCTCTGGCCCACAGACAAGTTGGGGGACTACTGAAATTATGTAGGCTCCTAAGGCATCTATGGGGTAGCTGTACTCACCAGCTGAAATTGCAGCTTGTGTGGATATATCTGACCCTTGCAAATACTGGGAGTAATCAGACACGGGCAGTTGTGAGAGCATGGCACTCATGGATTAGCTACTTGAGTATTTGCTCTGGGCTCTGCAAACATTTTGCACCAAACTTGGTGCTGGGGCAGCTGTATATTTAGTGGTGTCTGAGGGCTGCTCCCACATCCTCTGCTGGTGGCCATGCCAATGGAGGAGCAGAGCCTGCTCCACCTTTCTGCAGCAGGATCACCCCACCTCTCTTGCCACGTTCTCTGCTGAACTGGCATCTCTGCTCTCCTCTGCAGCAGGATGTGGCTGGGTCACCTTGGGCTGCCTTTCCTATTCAGGCTCATTTTTCAGCAAATGAGTCCTCGGGGAAAAAAAAAAAAAAAAAAAAATACAGGAAAAAAACAAAACAAAACAAAACCAGAAAATGTTGATCAGAAAGAAAATTTCCCAGTGAGTTGGAACCAGCAACATTTCTCATGAAAATGTATTTTAATTATAAAAAAATAGCACCATCTGCAGCTTTTGCCTTCCATTTTAAAGCACAGCACCCGAATCTATAGCTCATATCCCAAACTGGAAACACATTTGCATTCAGAAGAGTATTTATAACCACCTCTTCTTCATTCAAGTCATCTAGGTTTAAGCAGTTCTTAACCTGACAAGTCTTACTGTCATGACTGAACTGGCTTTCTAGCACCCATCAAGTCTAACCTACCTTTGCTTTATCTCCAGAGCTTCAAAGTGCATTAAGAGGTCAGTGACACATTAAGAACATGATCTGTGTTAGTTATCCTTAATGTGTCTTATTCTACAGGACATCCCATAGACACAGATATGAAAAATACTTTAAAGATCAACTTGTATTTGCAACCTGTTTTTTCAGCCTGTCACCTTATAAAATAGCTTTAGAAATGTAACACATGTAACACAGCAGCCAACGGTGTCTCAGCTGGCAGCTGGTTTCATACCAAAAAAAGCGCATAATTGCCAAGTGACAGTTTTACTTGTGCCAAAATTTCTGGAAAAATTCTGGAAGATTTTGTTTAGCTTTATGCGGTCCTTTAATGTCCCCACCAGGATGAGTTGGGGATTTCCAGCTCCTCCAGGCTTGTACATAAAACTAAGGAAATTTTTACCTTTCCAAAATCACATGTTTACAGGAAAGTTTAGACGTAGCCGCCTCTGTGCTTCTCGATTTCCCTGCCAGGTTCCTTTAGAGATTCAGAAGGCTCCATTCTTTCTATTTTCCCCAAATACATAGTTTACCTTTGATTCTGTAGAACAAGGGTGAGACATTGAGGAAAGCTGGCAGCAGCACTGTGTATCCTGGCCCTGGTCACCTTCAGTGAGTCAGAGTGAGGAACAGGTAATGGCTCCATCACTCCAGGGGCTACTTTCACAGCTGCCAGCCAGCTGAGGACAATGGGAGCCCATCCTGCTCACCTTGGTGGGAGCCCCTCTTTCTCACCTCTCTTGCAATGCGTCTGCAGCACTACAGCATTTTGTTCTCTTGGGCTTGGTGGAAGGAGGTTTTGGACACAAAGAAAGAGAAGCTGTTTGGAAAGAAGGCTAAATGGGAAGGAAAAGAGTGTCCAGATGAGGGAGAGGACAGGTTAGAGAGTTGTAGAATAGTTGGTACAAATGAGATTGCTTGCAAGGTCAAATTCAGGCATCACACACCAGACAAGTCTTCTCTCACCCTGCTTTGGGACTGCATCTCAAAATATGTGATAATTTGTGATGTAAATTCTCAGGCTTCCATGGTCTGCATCTTCTGTTCTCAATGATGAAATCTGTGTGTAGAAAAAAATATATGTTATGCAATAATTACATTTGAAGTAGAAGCTCGTATAGTAATCTCCTAAAGCCAAAGTTCAGAACGAACTTCCTGAGCATGGAAGTGGATTATGCAATATTGAGTCTACAGGTTTAGTTTTGTTTTAAAAACAAAAGATCTGAAATTATGAGTTCCTGCTTCCAGACCATATGATAAGCCCAGTTCACCTTTTTGATCTTGGGGTCTCAGAAACAGAATCCTGTGATTCATCTCTATGCCAAAACATCAGGTTTTAAAAGCTTCTAGTATGCAAAATTAGTGAATCAGTGTCAGCCTGGTCCTGTGGCACATTTTTCAACGATTCCTTGCTGCGCCCACACTGTCACAGTATCTGGGACTGGGCTCTGGCTGCTTTCTCTGCCACCAAGTTTTCTAGCTTTTCAAGTGCCCTCCAGGGCATTTGGATATTAAGTGATGTAGTTTTAGAAGCATAATCATCCCTCATGTTGCCTGCATAACCCATATGCTCTCTAAGCCCACTCCTGCCAGTTGCCAAGGGCTGCCAATACACATGCTATAAGGCTGCACAGCTTGGCCCACACTATGTCAGGTCTCTCACCAGTATCTCCACCAACAGCATGTCTTCAGAAACCCAGTGCTACTATAATAGCCTCATTTATAATGCTGGCACCCATGCAAATCCATAACTCACTTTCCTCCCAAAAGCAGCATGGAGTGCCAAGATATGTCTTCTCTGGAGACATTCAAAACCCGCCTGGACACGTTCCTGTGCGACCTCACCTAGGCATTCCTGCTCCAGCAGGGGGATTGGACTAGATGATCTTTTGAGGTCCCTTCCAATCCCAAACATACTGTGATACTGTGATATCTTCTGTAGTCATTAAAAATGGAAACTGCATTCACAGGTCCACAGCTTTCAAATGAGTCCCCACAACAGCCATGTCTGGTGAGAGACCTAAGCTTCAACGTGCCTGTTGGGTTACAGGTGGGCTGCAGACTAGCACCAGGTGGGAGGGATACAACTGAAACAGCCTATAGCAAAGCCAAAGCAGCAATGGCCACTAGCTGGGGATGTCAGCCTGCTGCTACTGCATAAGGCTCCATCCTGCCTGCAGATTTGCACCATGAGTCCTTGAGGAGCAGGACTCAACTCCAACCCAGGAGGAGAGGGGACAGACTTCCAAACCCTGAGATCACTCTGGAGAAGACAGTAGAAAAGCATCCAGCTTATCCACAGAAGTAGTGGTGGACTCTGCCTAAACACTAGACTAGAGACTAGCCATTGATATTCTCTGTGAGGAGTAGGAGAAAGCAAAGATCTAGTGAGTGGCTTTAGGAGCCCCTCATGGCCTAGACATGCAGGACACGAATGCCACCTCCAGCGGGAGATCCACAGGTGTGCCTTTTGTGCCTGCCTACCAAAACTACTCATGTGTATCCTCTGAGCATCCAGGTGGCACCTCTGTACCCCATGCCCAAGGAAGGCAGGAGCCTGGGCTCCACTTTTAAGTAGTGCAAGGAGCATGAGAGTATCATTTTTATAGAGAACTATAACACAAAACTGAAACTGCTTTCTCAAATTTGTTCCACTGGCTTCCACCACAGAAGCAGCTTTCAGCTGAGCTTTCTAAAATGCTTTCTACAGCTTCCCCAGTGCTTCCTGATTTGCTGAAGATAATTTGTGTAAGCTGTTTCCTTGATCAAATTGTTATTGCTAGATATCAATAAACTTCACCACTTACTGACTTATTTCAGAATGCAACCATCCTAAAGTTTCTCTTAATTTCTGCTTCTAAGTTTCTACCAAAAAAAGAAAAAGGTGTCAAGTTTTGTTTGAACACGCTACAGAAATTCCAAAAAACATTCCCAGGGTGATGTGCAGTTTCTTTAATGCCTTTAACACAAATTCTTCACTGATAGACCAAATATGTACCTTCAGGGGAATTCTGACACACTACAATAATTCTTAGTTTGCAGGCAGCACAACAGCATGGTTAGTCAGCACTCTTTTCATTGTGCATCCAACCTGAGAAACAATATATTGCACTTTAAAATGTCACTTTTACTTGTTAAAACCAGTTGTTGGAAACAGAAACCAGTGCATTTTCTAAAAAGTGAAAGAAATGTGGCCATGAATCTCATATCCCAAATCCAACACAGCCCTCAGGCACTGCTGAATTGCAGGTACTCCCCTTCGACCTCAGTTTCCTGGGGAAATGGCAGTGCCAGGGATTGATGGTACCTGACTGATGTGAAGCAGAAGTAGTTAAATTAGAAAAGGGAAAGAGGTTCTCTGCAACAGCGAGCAGGCTCCAGCGTGCAGAGGGAGCATGGGCTGGAGCCTGGGAGCTGGCGGGGCAGATACAGGAGCAGACAAGAGCCGTGGTGGGGAGGAGGACGGAGAGAGGGAGTTGTCTGGACAGGGATTCACAGGTTTGAGCTACCGGTGATTCCCAATGAACCATAAAACCCGCTCATCAAAGTGAAAAAAAATTAATGCATACTATATTAACAGAAACTAGGAAAGTACAATGCAATGACCTACACAGAAATGGTTATTGGGATAGTCCAAATTATATTTTCTCTGTGAGTGGGTGACATATTCTAAATGTATCTCTTCCTCTGCTGGAAGGGGCAGGTCAGACCAGCATAATTGATGGTTATCTTGCTGAGACAGATGAAAAAGTATAATCACTGCAGTTTTATTTAGGCTCTGAGAAAGGTCTGGCAAGTTAAATCACACTGCAGTTTTAAATAAATTACCTTCTTCTGAGAAAGCTCTGTGAAAAGTAGAGAAATCATTCGTCACTGTTACTTCAAACTTATGTTGGTTTAATTTCAAGGCATTTCATGAACACAAAATGAATAGCACAGGGCTGCTTGGGTGTTTTTATTTAGCTCTAAATTGCTAGGTAGAGCATCTCTTCATTATACCTACCTGAATTGAGCTATTTTGGACTAAATTCTTCTTGCAAACCTTCATATAAACATTTCTTAAAGCAGCTCTGAAAAAAAGGACTTCTGTGCCCAAAGTAGAACTCAGAACTCTGAGTCCACCCAGACTTGAAAGTGATGTGAGAGGCACCCTGCAAGAGGTACTGGCTACCAGCAGTCCCCTCAGCCCTCTTCTGAGTCAGGGACCTTATGGAGCAGAGCAGGCACCACTTAGAACATGATGTGACAGTCACAATAATCAAAGCTTTCGTAATAAGAAGCAGTGGTAAGAACCCTTAATCAGGGATAACTGCATCATCTTTCTTATAGAGAAGGTGATGAAGTCTGTGGTATTTTTGAATTCCTGGATGAATACGTTCTATTTCATACCACTCAAAAAGTAAAGTCCAGCATCCCATGGAAACAAGCTCACCCTTGCAAAATAGCACCCTGGATCTTATCTTTTGGTACCCAGAGGCCTGGCCTGGGATACCTACAGGTCAGTCTAAGCCTCTGAAATAAATATATTTAACAACTTGGCTTTTCTGGCTCAGCAGAACTCATTACTCGGCTTTTTAAAATAAACAAACACTTGGATTTTTTTTTCATATATAGACTTTTGGATCAACACAGTGCAGTGAGTGTACATCATTCCTTCTCTCTGACAAGAAAGAGGATGAAACTAAATTGCGTGTGTTAGCCATATGACCTGGTGTGAAGCAAAATGAACAGCTATTATACTACTGTGCAAGGTGCAATACCTTGGGGACAGAATATGAGCATGAGACAAAGAAAAGGTTAAACATTTTTTTTAAAAGAGACAAAAGAAAAAAAAATCTGAAACATTTTATTCTAGAAGATGACAATCAGCTCTTATTCATTCAAACAAGTTTACTCACACCTACACTAAGCCCACTTGATTTTCCCATAAAGGGCACATATTTGACTCAACCCACAGTGCTTAGAGATCCTGCTGTTAGCTCCATGCTACTTGCTCAGAGAGCTTTCAAACAAAGTCCCCTTCTGGTTTTTTATGGTGCCAGTGCTGCTGCAATATTACAGCCCCTTGAGAAGGCGAACAATAACACACGATTGCGGTACAAAGAGAGTACACAAATTAATTTATGCAGCACAGGAGATTACAGGAAATAAACTGCTTACTCCTGCAGAGACAAAGCACGTGGCACCAGCAAAGAATTTCCATTTGCACGTGGAACAGACAGCAGTGCCTGACACCAAATATCAAGGACTTAAAACATACACCTCCATCAGAAAATGTTGTAGTTTGCCATACAGTAACAATTAATATGGATTTGACCATCTGTTTTTTTGTAGCATATAGCAGCTCTCAGATCTTTATAAAAGTCAAGCTGCTAATAAAAGGTCTGTGTAAAAATCTTACTTTATATGCAGAAAGAACAGTTGGCTAACTCTGTCTCTTCCTTAACATTCAAGATTTTTCAAGTATTTCTGGTCGGAAAAAAGTAATCAACATTCTTCCGAATAGAAATTTGATTTTAAAAAATAAAATAGGACCTGCACTGGAAGATACTGAAGGAGATGCTTCTTACTACATTTGTACTTGACTTAGCTGGAATTTAAGCCCAGGTTACTGTAATGTATATACTTAACTACTTTGCAGGTGTAAGCATAACTTCTGTTATGCAGTCTGAAGGATACCAATGAGAAAATGTACTCTGATAAACAAAGATCCAGAATACGTTTTAGAAGGTTTACTGAACAGTCACTAGTTACCGGTACTGACTGGGACTGCAAATACCATATTAATGGAAATCAGGTAAAGAAAAATCTCAGCAAAGCTCATACTCCAGACTAACCCAAGGTAGAAACTTTCAGGTTTGTTTTAATGGGATCCATTCATTTGTTAAAGGAACAATAGCTTTGTGTTTAATAGCAAAGTATCATTCCCGATCTACAGATAAAACGTCCCAAAACCTCCCATTGGATCTAAACGAACTAAAAAGTCTGTTGTATGTGTCAGTCTGTTTGCAGGATCAGAGTCCTGCTTTCCCTTGCCTTCCCAGAGAAACAAACGAACAAAAAGCCACTGTTTTATTCCATTTACTCCATTTACCATTTTGAAGTAACAGATGCCGCGCCTGTACACGGTATAGGAGATCTCATAAGACTTAAATCAGGTGACTCCCATGGCCCCAAATACAATGAACACACACACAGACTTCCCACAAGGGAGAGCTTGGAGCCTCTGAACCAGACACTAATGGTGTAAATCCTCCTGTGCCTTGCCCCGTGTGACAGCTCAAGGCATGAGGGCCAGGACCTCCATTCCTCCATTGAGAGTGTGGCCACCAGAGCTGTGTCACAGGATGTCTGTGCACTTTTCTTGGCATACCAGTGCCTAATGCAGAAATTAATATAGTGGCAAAAAATAAGTTTCTTCGCTATTATAGTTCATTTCCATCAGGATCCTAGCACACCAGCACTGCACCAGCAAAAGTACAGAGTCCACAACTGGATGCTTTCAAATGTAGCTATGACAACAAATCTGTAAAGTAAAACTAACAGACTTCTCTGAATGCTTCTGTTAGCCCCTCTATTGATAAAATACCTGTTATTACAAGGTAAGGGGTCTGCTGAACTCATTTGCCCCTGATTTGCTTTATTTATTAACTCCTTTTAGACTTGTTTGCCTCCTTCTGCAGGAAACTGTTTTAAGAAAAAAAGAAAAGGGGGGGGGAGGGGTGGCAAAACAAAACAAAAAACCCCAAACAAACAAAACACCAAACACTTTCTGTTACCTTTAAAAGCAATACCAGCAGACTAGGTAGAGATTGCATTTGCAGCCAGGAAGGACTGGAATGGCTACTGGGTCACCTGGCCTTGGCTTGGGGACAGCAGGGCTTGGAGATGGCAGAGCCTCCAGAAATCAATGAGAAGTCTTGTGCTGCACTGGTGGTACAAGTGATTTATACAGGCTGTTTCAAAAAGATGGACCAAATATGTTACAATTACACAAAAATTTACAAATGGTTTAATGAGTTACTAAGCTTTAGTAACCTTTTTATAAATGCTCTATGTTCCCTCCACCTGCTGTACAGATGATAGTTGATAGTTTGTGGTTGCAGAGACATAGTGATTTCAAATTGGCTCCACCTTTTTGAAACACCCTGTATATTGTGTAAGACAAGAAAAGTTAGGTAGAGTTGGACTGTCACCCCAAAGCACACAGCAACTCACCCATGAAGCTGACTTTTATATGGATCCTTTACCATCTCAGACCTTTTCTACTTTAGTTAAACTGCAGATGAAAAAACCTCAGCACCAAGAAACCAGTGTCACCACAGTGTCACAATTGCAAGATACTTTATGCAGCACCCTGCAGGAGTGAATGGACTTACAGTCTTTGTATCTTTATGAGATTACATGGTTCAGTTTGATGTGCAGACAATACAATTCTGTGAATATGCCCTAGAAGAGTAGTGAATGAACTTGAATAGCTATCAGAGCATGTCCACACCCATCATGCCATCTGCTGCCACTGGCTTCAGAAATAAGTTTGTAGAATGAAATATTGGTTTCTTGAGGCAAAAGGCAAATCTTGGACAGAAGTAAAAAATCAGTCTGTGAAACAGCCACAGCCCAGACACTATCTCCTCTGGGGACATCATCTACTCTACAAAGCATGAGAAGAAGATGCAACATGTGAGGACTGTGTAAGACTGAAAAAAAGTGCACAGTCCCTCTTCCCCTGCTGTTCCACTATCACCTGTAGTATCTCTGAATGCAGCCTGATGTATTCTTCTTTTCCTTTTCAGTGCTCCTTAGTGACAGATCCAGATTTTGCTTTACTCACCATGAAGGTCACAGTCATTGCAACCTTCTTTGGTAAGTACAGTTGATGTGTTGCAATCGGTTTGTAGGTTTGTGCTCTCCTGTCCTGTCTGACCAGTGGCTCCTGGCTTCTCCTCTTCCCTTTGGAACCCATGGCTGATGAATCTCTCAGCAGTGGGTGGAGTAAGCCTTGGCACAGCTTTTCAGAAACGGGCTACCCAAACTTCTTGACTTTGGCATAGTGACACTTATTTGCAGAGATCTCTAAGTACATGACCAGCTGTATGCAGTCCACATCAGATAGCACAACTGGGCCTGAAAAATGTCTGTAACATAAAGATTGACTCCAAACTAAAATCAGCTGTTTCTTATGTGGGAGCATCCCTTCTGAATTTTTCTCTGTGGTCTTAGTCTCTCCATGAACAAGAAGGTGCCAAAGGAAAAAGTGTATAAATGTGTCTCAATTGCTTTCTTCTGGCAGTCAGATAGGTTATTGCTTTTTGGGAACATGTAGAGACTCCAGAATTTGCAGTTCATCTTACATGAACAATCTGGTTGACCAAGCATGATTTCTTAGTATACTTTACTTATATGTCTCCCTTTGATGAAGATCCAGCCACCACGTAGCCCAACAGCACTGTATGACTTAAAATGTGATATTCTGAGGCAATGTTCCCTCTAGCTGGGATGCTCAAGTCTGGCAGAACATCAATTCTTAGTTCAACTTCACGGCTATTTATGTTGTTCTTTTGTCTTTACTAAGAGACCAAACTACTTTCTCCACATTAAATTATGCCCTAACATTGCATGTAGTTAGAACTTTGCACTTTATTTTCCTCTTGTTCTCTCCTTCTATTTTCTATCTATGGTTTTGCCTTGGTTACACAACTGCACTAGTGACAAAAGGCCCCAATACTGCATCTATATGCTGTCATTTCAGATATTGTGAGATTGATTTTTCTTTTGAGCAAGTTCATCTGTAAACTCTCTGCAACCAGTCAAGGGGGAGAAGAGTGTAAAAGAAAGTAATAAGACTGCTATTGCATATTCTAGCAATATTAACTTAACAAATGGTGAGAGGATCAGCCAACATATCATAGAGAATTTCAAATTCCCTCTGAAAGTTCAGGGAAGGGAAAGGTGAATAGCAAGGTCAAGTTATTTGCAATGAAGTTATTAATTACCCATAGTATAGAGCTTATAAAATAACACAGACAATGTCATGCACTTACCAAGTACACCTGACAGGGTAAGCGACATGCATATATTGTGATGTATGTTTTAACACAATAGAGTTTGTATCTTCTACCATTACACTTTTCAAATAGTATTTCTACTTACTAAAGAAAATCAGTGCCCTTGCTGGGACAGGATACCGGGACATGCCATGCTAGAACCTCATCCAGTCCTTCATGTTGCCCAGTATCCCATACCTGCTACCACCCGAGAGTAAAATGCCACAACTCGCAGGATAACCTCTCCATGGGGTTATTAAGAAGGATCTTTCTCTCCTAACTTCCATGTCACTTTAGGCACACTGCATATTGTTTCACTGACATCTCTGTCACACAAAGAGCTTCCACCACTTGTGGAAATACTGCGGCCTTTCGTGGTTTTCTGGACCACGTGGAATCAATGGCATCTTTTGATCCCAATGACATCTTTCCACAGATGAACACGTGAGCTGAATTCATCTTTAATCCCCTTCAAAAAACTACCCCACAGTAGATGCCATCTTGACTGCAAAGCTAACCAAGTAGAAACCTAGTTGTGGCTGAGAACATTCCAATTTCATTTTTTTTCCAACCTATTGATTCCAGTTTGGGAAATCTTATGCACAGGAGCTTGTGGTGGCTGATGTTGATAGTCCCACTTTTTCCTGATACTATGTTTTCTTTGTTTTAGGTGTGTTTCTTTTATGTACATATGCAGCTAAGGAAGCCACAAGGAAGACAAAAAAGGCTAAGCTATGTAAGTGGACCCTTTAGTATTCTTGGCTGCTTTACAGCAGACATGTCTGATGCATTAAAAAAAAAATGCCAAGTGAGCTTATATTCTGGTAACTCTTCACAACTGTCTGCACAGTCAATGGGATCATATGGTAACTCACATTACTCTATTGAAATCAAGTCACTAAGTACAGTGTGTGCTACTGAACGTGCATAAAGGGGAAATTGTATACTTCACTACTAAAATGTCTTCACAGGTCATTAGTTACCACACAAGGATCTAAGCAAGCACTAAGATTTTCACAGCAAGACATAAGTGTGTGAAATGGACTTACTGTAACACAAAGCATATGTAGCTGATTAGCATGAGACAAGTGGTGCATGTCCTATGCATTAGGATGTATAACTTTCACTATACTCCTGTAAGATTATTTTTGTCCACAAATTATTTTGCTCATTTAGTTGAAAAACAAGCCTCTCGAGGGCAAGATAATGTGATGTGGCTGCAGCCTGGCGTTATACCTGGCACAGAACCACATAAGCACAGATGGAGGCTTGGGAGACATCCTCGTGTGTGCAGAGTCTTTCCCCTAATCCCTCCTTCCCACATGTTAACCACAGTCTGGGTGACTACATTTCTTTCTCTCTCCAGCAAAGTGTCATAATGGATATTTCCTTCAGAGAAGCAAACACTGAAGGTCAGAAATATCCTCAGGCTTGTTTAATCCATCTTTAGTTACAGCCACATCCCGTAGTAAAGGGGTTATTATGTGTTATATTGCAGATGCAGAACACATAGATGTGTCTTGTATTCCAAAACCACTGATACAAAGACATAAGAAGAGGGCAACCCCGTCACTCAGTTACTCATTGTTTCATGACAAGATCACTCAGCTATAAAAACATTCGGTCTGACTTTACCAAGATTTTGTACTCACAGATGTACCCCAGATCGATTGCGATGTCAAGGCGGGGAAGATAATCAATCCAGAATTCATCGCAAAATGCCCTCCTGGATGTCAAGATGTAAAATATCGTGTTTATGGCACAGACATTTATGCTTCCTTTTCCAGTGTGTGCAATGCTGCAATTCACAGGTGAGTGAGTCTAAATGAGCAAGGCACTCAGGCAAAACCATCATTTCAGGGAAGGGAGCTCTTGGCTTTTCAGACCCTTTAAAGTTCCCACTGCCTTGTAGGTTTGGCTGCAGGCTGCTCTTCTAGTAGAAAAAACCTGCAAGAAAGACCATGTCTGATGCTATGGATCCAATCTTATAAAGTACTGTCAATCTAGTATTCCTCTTGAAATCAGTCATGTTTGAAAATGTTTCTCAACTTTAGGAAAAGTGTCTTGAGATTTGCAGATCTCTCATTCACACATAGCAAATTACTACTGTATTATTATTATCCAAGTGGAAGATCGCAATGGAGCTGCTGTTACTTATAAAGCTTGTAAAAAAGTAGGCATACTACCAGTGATGAACACATATAACTCTCACACTTCTGGGACTGGTTTTGGTTCTCCAGATTTGAATTTAACTGTCCTTGACATCAAAGGCTGAGTAATGTGCTTTCCTGCCACAGAAAATGACACTGGATGAGAAAAATGTATAATACAAATTTTATAGCACAAATTTTGCAGAGTTCTATTAGCCATGCAAAAATGTGCATAAAATTTTAATGGAGAATAACTTCACAAGCAAAACACACCATCATTGCAGACAGGATGCAGAGGCAACTGAAAATGCAGTAAGAACTTACACAGCCTGACTGACAGCTTGACTTTGTTCAGAGGTATTTGAGCTATGGCAGTGCTTCCAGTTCTGTAAAATAGCTGGGATCCTGGGTGAAGTTAAATGAATAGTTCAGGCTTTGGGACTTTGCACCTTCTCCCTACACAGTGCAGCGCACAGGCTGACGTGCCGCTGCGCGTAGGGCTGCCACCTCCTGGCTGCAGCTCCTGCCACTCAGCCCCTCGCTGGGGAGGTGACTGGCTTCAGATGACAAATTCTTCCTTCAGATGCTGTGCACAATGGAAATTGTGTGTCTCTGCACGCAGAGCTTAACCCAAAGGGAAGTTACAAAATACTGATGGCGATTGTGACTTCCCCCATAGTCCCAGTGCTGGCTGCTTGTATTGTTGCTGTGAGGGTTTCAGTTTCCTCATTTCCAGATGGGTTTGGCTTTGTTAGCTTACATGTTGCATTTCTGCAGACAGTGACCTTCCTTTCCCTACAGTTGTTTTACCAGCAGCTTCTTGCAATCATCAGAGAAAGCTACAGCTCTAATATATTCTTCACTGTTTGCTGCCCGTGACTTGTTTTCCTGCACAGTGTCATTCCTGCCAGTCCTACCACCCCTCTAGTTTCACAGGCAACTCATGTTTGCTGCTTTCCTAATGATGCCACAGCAGGTTGCATGCACTGAAGGTTTTCCGTTTGTCTTGAGATACATGTTACATCATGTGTCAAATACCATTGAATGTGCACAGCACATGGAGCCTGCCAGGTTTTCTACAGCTTCCAGCGATACTGTTTACCCCATGCAGAGGTCAGAATCAGGCTTAGGTTTTTGCAGATAACACATACTGGAACTCAAAGAAAACATTGTCATTAGAAAAGAAAAAGTCAAGAAAGTGGGAGGTTTGCCTCATATTTGTATTTCTGTCACATAGTTGGCCTGAAAACTCCTCTGAGTACCTCTCCTGTATCTTCAGTCGTTCAATCAAGCTTACAGGAATTTTAACGAAGGCGGTAGCTTGTTCTTGCGTACAACTAGGTCAGCCTTAAACACAGGACCAGTAGATCAGTGGGAAGAGCAAACAGATCCTGACAGCACTATGTAACAAATGGCTCTTCTCTATGTGGAAGAAGCACAAGTATTTCTGAGCAGCAGACATAGCAGTAGTGTTGCAGCTCCAATACAGCCCCTGCTTTGAAGGTAAAAGTGAACATTTCATACCTCTTGCACTGTTGAACAGTTTCTAAGGTTGGGGGCGGAATTTCCACCTTCAGACACCATGTTTTCCCCTTACAGTGGCATAATTGACAACACAGGTGGAAAGATCCTTGTCCAGAAAGTTGCTGGCCACTCCGGTTACCGCGGGAGCTTCTCCAACGGGGTCCGGTCGCTGTCGCTGCCGCGCTGGAGGGAATCCTTCCTCGTGTCAGGTACCGTGGGGCCGCCTGCACCCCCTGCTCGACCCCCACACAGCAGCTGGTGGAGGAGGAAGCAGCCTTCTCATTTTAAAGACCTATTCAGTCAGCGCAGGCCCACCCCACCTAGCTTTAGCATGAATAATGCCCTTCACACAGTTTTTATTCTGGGCATCCTACATGGCCTGCAAGGAGACATACACCCCACCAGCCCTGTGCTCAGTTCAGCCCAGCATGGGTCTGAGCCCACTGCAGGAGGTGACAGGTGCTCTGGGTTTATTCCCTGAGGGCACCTTAACTCCTGATACTGGTGCATAAAATTCAAGCCTCAGTACTGAAGGGGATGTCTTCCCATTGTACTTGCTCTCCACCCTGGTAAGAAGTGCTGCTGAGGGAACTAACGAGCCTTTTGGCCATTTGAAGCATCCTCAGCCTGCACCTGAGTTCACATCTGAAGTGACTTCTGGCTTCTGTCAACCCACCTCAAGCTACATATAGCCACACTGTATTTATGCAAACTCTCTATTAAGCAATCCTGCTGGTGCATCCCAAGCATGTTATGAATTCTTCCCACCTCTATTAGTCATACCGTTTTGATACCTACTCAGTGCAGGGAAATCCATCAATTTAATGCTCATTCCTTTTTTTCTCCCCATAGTATATACAGCAGCTCACTTGCATTCATTGACAAAATTCACAGAGGTTTTTGTGGTGTTTTTTTTTTTTTTTTTTTTTTTTTGTAAATTACATCCCCTTTACACCAGCTTCAGATTAGCTTAAACCTATTTGCATTCATTTTACCTGTGTGAAAGGAGGATCTAATTTACATTGCTTCACATACAATTTCTAAATCTAACTTCTTGTTGCATCCATACAGCAGGTAAGTTCTTGCTGGTCTGTACTTTCAGAAGTTTAGGATAGGTATGACCAGTTGATGTTAGTTAACTACATCATTCCTGGAAAAATCAACAGCTCAAGCAACTGAACAGCCACTAAAAATAAACGTTTTCTTCCTGTCAAATTTTGTGCACAGCAAAGGAGGTATGAGAAACTGACCAAAACAAACTGTCATCTGGTGCTTGCATTAATATATTTGGATGCACTTTTTACAGCATTCTGCCATGGGTACACCACATTAAGAGAAGGATTTATTTTCGATGAGTAGGAATTTCCTGGAGAAGCTGAATTGCTACTTGTACTTGTTGCTGTTTTTTTCCCCAACAAACACCACATTGTAATTCTAATACATAAATTGGAAATACACTGCTGCTCAGTTGTTATCTCATAAAAGTGTAGGATTTTTTGATTTATAGTAACAAATCCTTATTCTTAATTAATGAGACACTAAAAAACATCCAAGAAGAGGTCGTTATATAAGCACATGTACCAGGGGATAACGAGAAATCTGGGTATGTGTAAGCATGATGAGATTTGTCTCTCATGCACTTGATTTTATGCAAGCTGAGTGCTCTCACTCATGTGAGTGGAACTACTTAGTTTCTAGACTAGCTCAAGCATAAATCTCACAGCATATCATATCATATTTCATATATAAATAGGAAGAAACTCTCACAATACATACTGAAAATGTGGGAATTTTAGACTTTTAGAGAGTAACTTAGAAAACTAAAACCCCAGGAAGGGAGTGCTATTCATCTCAGCAGCCTGAGGCTGAATGCAGTTAGATCTCACTCTCAAAAAGAGATGAGTTGTTTGGATTTTTTTTTTTTTTTACAGTTATGAGTCATAGAAAGGCAGAGTTGCATAAAGCATTCCCCAATAAAAATATGAAGTCACCTAAGGCATTAATTTCAGGACAGCTTTAGATCTTGAACTTAGTCCCCTATTCTCCAGCTGAATTCCCTCTCAGCAGACAAGACACATACACGCTACGGTACACTGGAAATGCACCAACAGTTTATTCCAAGTTAGGATATTGTCACCAGGAGTTTGTGATGTTTAAATTGTGAATGAGCATCCGCACAAAAGAGCACAGAAGGGGGATCCTCGGGGGACCCAGGCGATGAAGTGGCATGATTTAGGGGCAGAGGGGGACAAGGTCTCTCCTCTGGGATGAGAGCAGCCAGCACACCAGGAGGTATGCAAATGTGCTGGTATTCACTTTCAAGCACTGAAATGCCTTGGCACTCAGTTGAATGACTCCATTCAGTTTAGTGGGAGTTTTGCAGCTAGTGGGTTAAGAAAATAGAGTCGTAAACCTCTGGGTTTGCTCATCACAAATAAGCGTGAGAGAAGGAGCAGGCACCACCCCATGGCTTGTACTTCAACGGCCAGAAGTTGAGGTTTTCAGCCCACATGTAAACCCATTTTGAAGTCTGTTAAGCAAACTCCAACCTAGATGCAGCTTTTTCCAGACAGTGGAAAATACTTATAACCATTGCTCCAGAGAGCAAGGCCACATTCAGGTCAGACCTCAGACCTACCTCTTGATCACATATGGGACGCAAGTTGCTGTTGATCAAAAACTCCAGCATTCAGGAGCAGCCGGCCTCCTCACGCCAGCTAGTTTTTTTGCACAATAGTGGACTTCAGACTTGCATTAAAAATCAGATTAGCACAGAAAGATTCTAAATTAAGATCAGATTATTACACTCTTGCTATGTCTGTGTACCAACCACTCACACCTGGCAACTCTGCCTCTGTGTGGAATAAAGAAATGCATTTAGAAATCATCTGCAATCCTATAACTTTTCTGTCTTTCTATAAAATTGGCAGAAGAGTTCCCTAGTACTGCTTGGCTCCTTATCCTGGTTTTAATTTGGGGAGAAATGGAAGGGAAGACCTGTTTGGCTTCACCTAGGTCAGCCTCTGTGAGAGACCCAAGGACAAGGAGGAAGTTCTTTCCAGCTTGTCTTTGCATGCTAACTTGACAGATCTGGTCTTTGCCAGATCTGTGTTGACTTCAGTGGAGCTGCTCTCAGTTTATACCACTGTAAATGAGAAATGGAATAGCTCTTTACATTGTTGCCCTGTTAGCAAGTCAAACTAACTTCTTCATTGAGGGTTTTTAATGACATCTGAAATTTCAAAAAGCAGCAAAACAAAGGAACTAGAGACATGAAAAGGGAAAAAGGACAATGCCTCTCCAGCTCTATGGCCATCCCTGCACATAGAGGACAGGTGAAACAGCCCCCAGTTCCCAGGAGTGGCTCAGACTGTAGAAGCTAATTCTGTTCAATGCTCTGTTGGTCTCTGGATTAGTCACCCAGGATGATAACTGACATGCTCACAGTGCCATATACACCTTCTGAAAGAATCCACCAAGGCGATAAAGTAAAGCAAACCTAGCATCACCATCATGACTTAGGTTTTGCAAGAGGTGGAGGTAGGTCTCACCTGAGATGGTCTAGATGCATGACATAGCACAGCATCTTGTAGAGACAGCCAGCAGGTCTGGAAGTCCTACATCCACCAACTCCTAGAGACCTGTCTTCCCTACACTGGGCTTCTCTGCAACACTTTTCATTCAGTGATATAGACATACGTTGGGAATATAAAAATTGCTGCAAGAGATGGAATTGCATGGCCACATGTACCAGTAGAGATGGCATCTGCTGCAGTAGTAACAAGACTTGTGGTTTAAAGCTTAACTGGGAAATATACCTCATTGTTTTAAGTCAGGACCCTCATTTTAGATCTAAATGTAGGTACCATATGTTCCCACACACAAGCACAGCCTTCTCTCACTGTTATTACTGCAAAAGACTGTTGCCAGAAATGGCATGTTGCAAAAGTGAGGTCAGAAAAGAATGCTGTGTGTGACGAAATGAATCCCACATCAAACATGCTTTCTAACTCATCTGCATAGTTGGACACTGGAAAAGGCTGCCTAGGGAGGCTGTGGGTTTAAGTATAGGTTATACAGATGTCCATCAGAAAAGGTTCCCTTATGCTTGACACCATTTGAAAACAAAGGAATGAACTACCTGACCTCTTCAAATCCTTCCCATGACTATGTTTTCATGCTTTCTAATTTTGTTTATCTGTTTGTTTACGATGGTGTATTTAGGCATTGGTATTTTTAGTGGCATGGTTTTGAGATTCTACCATCAGATGAAAGAAATCTTCAAGAAAGTTAGTTGGGCAATAAAGAAGCAGGGCCTGATTCCGAATGCATAGATTAGATGGGAGTTTTGTTGCTAGAAAGCTTAGAATATTTTGTGATGGTGTCTAATGATTTTTTCTTTTTTTTTTTTTTTTGTAGAGGGCAAGCCAAGAAAAGGTGTGACATATCCATCAACTCTTGAATATTCTTCTTCAAAAAGCACAATTGTGAAATCAGGCAAGTAATTTTGACTGACTTTCACTTACTTCCATTCACAACTATCTGTTGCAGTTTCTCAGTTATAGTTTGTAACCTTTATAAGAAAGATATAATTATTCAAAGTGAGAAGTCCATGCATCCCTTAGTATCTAATTCAAATCTCTCGTGGCATTTTTTATGTTAAGCATATGGAAATCATTCCAGACAATTTCTATTTTCTGGTCATACCATGTTTCACAGAATTCTGTTTCCAAGTGGTTTCCCACTTGCTTCGTATCTGTTAGTGAATATGATGCTGTACTAATTATACGAAAGCATTTGAGGTTTGACATGTTAACTTTCTTCTAATGTTATTCACGTTATTTTGGGGATATTCAGTGTTGAGAATATAATAATAAATAATAATAGTAATTACAAAGATGGTAATGCACTGCAGCTTTAGCTAAGGATGATATGATAAAGACCTATTCTGTATAACCATTTCAGTTGGCACCCTACTCTGTTAGACTCAAACCAGTTTAAATTATTAACTGTTTTCAGAGTTCCTTAATCAAGTTTCACACAAGGTGGTAGTTGATATTTCAGTGAACATGAAGTACCTCCGTCACTGAAATGACACTTATTTGTGCTCCTTGTATCAACTGCGTAATGTTGAGACTCTTCCTTGGGGATGTGAATGAAAACAAAATTAATGTCTCATACTACTACATGCTTACCTAACATGGCCATTTTGCTGTTTGCTGAGCCTGAGCTTATCCACTGTGAGATGGAGTATAACAAAATATGCGGTATCCTCTCCATGAACTCACATGCCTGTCGGTGGATGCATCCATCCAAGGCTACACAGAGGTTGCTTGAAGTCCTGCTCTTCTCCTGTGCATTATTGTTTGGTCTGTGGAAGCAAAGTACAGAGCTCTTTCCTCATCTTTAGACTTTTACTTGCACAAAGGCAAATTTAAATCTCAAAGTTGTAGTTGTTCAGACTGAATATGCGTCACTCAAACCATGCCTCTAGTTTGTTATTCCTTTGCATTTACAATCAAATCTGTACAGATTCATACGTATCTTGACTGGGTATGCAGGAATTAGAATCATAGAATAGTTTGGGTTGGAAGGGACCTTCAAAGGTCATCTACTCCAACCGCCCTGCCATGAGCAGGGACAACTTCTACTAGATCAGGTTGCTCAGAGCCCCATCCAGCCTGGACTTGAATGTCTCCAGGGATGGGGCATCTACCACCTCTCTGGGCAACCTGGGACAGTGTTTTACCACCCTCTTTGTAAAAAAATTCTTCCTCACGTCTAGCCTGAACCTCCCTTCTTCTAGTTCGCAACAATTACCCCTTGTCCTATCACAACAGACCCTGCTAAAAAGTCTGTGCCTATCCTTCTTATAGGCCCTTTTTAATTATGGTAAAGCTGCAATAAGGTCTCCCTTCTCCAGGATGAATTACTGACTGAAATATTATGGACTACTGGAAGGGAGGGAATACCTTACAAATCTTCGCTTTTTCTAAGAAATATTTACTAAAACCACATCTCATCATTCCCAAATGTACCCACGCTTCAAGTATCAGCCCAAACATCTCACACCAGACCAGGGACAATCACAGCCAGGGTTGAGCTCAGCAGGTTGCAAAAAACTATTTCTTTCACAAGAGCTAAAATCCACATTATGTAAGGATCAGTACAGAAATGGGAAGTGTCATCAAGTCATGTTTCAGTCATGCAAACAAAATACGATGAGCCTGTTCCTGCAGCAAACCAAAGATGCAAGTGGCTTCCGTCACTTTGTTCTTGAATCGAACAGCGTGAATGAAAATGTTAGGATCCTAGCAACAAAGACAGTGCATGCACACAAAGAAAACCCACAATGATCAAAGGAGCCAATAATAACTGTTACATCAAACCCAGTGCTTGAGGACGCCACTACCTTGCTTTGCCCAGCCCTGTCCCACAGGTAGCACAGATCTGATAGTCACTGTCCACTGTCCCCAAGATCCCCTTGGCCCCTTCAACCCTCTTTAGCCCTGCCACCTCGGCCCAGACATCTCAGCTATAATGTACTAGAAACTACTTGTTCTTAAGGTGAAAAATCTCTGTAATATTGTGCTGGGCCATCTTGAGATAGAGGATTTCCTACCTCTTTCTGAATTTTAAAAAAGTTACCTTTTTTCATCTGATTTAAATTATGGAGACCTCATTGCACACTTGGATACTTCAACCCATTATCTGTAAGAGATCAAGGCAGTCCTTTGAGGATTACACTCACTTGCTGCCAGATTAGCCAAAAAAAATCCTGCTTCACACCTGATCATCTGTCAGAGATGCAATTTTGGTTCTCATCCCAGTGGCAGTGGAGATTCATGGTGCCTGTCATTTCACTAAATGTTGCTGGTGATTACAGTGCTTCCCAAATGCAGGCCATAAAAAAACCTTCTCAAAATTGTAACTACTCACAGCTGATAAAAGCAATTAAAAGATGTTGTTCTAAAAAATAATATCATTTTTTTGGAAACCATTAACCCTGAAGTAATTTCTCAAATAGGTCAATGCTACCAAAATAGCTAGAGAAAAAAAAAAATAAAATAGGAGATCAAAATCCTCAGACATAACAGCAGAGGTAGATTCTTTTTCAGGGTAGCAGCAAATAAACTGTAATAAATGTTCCAAGTACTTTGATGACTTTGTGTCTTAGAAGAAAAAAAAAAAAAAGGTCTAAAAAAAATCCCCCTTTTCCTTCTAAGCCAGTTCATGGCATCCAAGATGATCTGACAATGTCAGGCAAGAAAGAACTACATCTGAATGTGAATTAGTGACTGAAATAGCTAGTATTAGCTAGTATTCCCCAAACACCCTGCATACACTGTGACCCTAATTCTCAGGACATGCTGCTACTCAGAGGAAAAATCAACACCATGATGCATTAATCTTACGAATATTTATTGCTCACTTCAGAAACTCTATTGATGCTGGCAGGAGCTTTTGGGCAGTGAAAATGCCTAAATTGAGCACCAAAAATACGAAGTGACTACTCTCTAGAGGCACCCAGTCATCACATTTTCTCACTAGGTGAGAAAGCTCTTATTAGATTGATTGACCTTCCTAATGCCAGGTGATGGGATTTTTTCCTTTGGGGCCTGAGAATCTCTACATAGGAGAACTAAAATTATTTTCTTCCAGAGCTGCATTTCCTAATATGCTTAATTTTTCTTCAGAGCCTAAAAAGCCAGAGCAAGACCTAAAAGCTATGAAGAGTGCAGATACCGCTAACGCATCAGAAAAAACATCGGAACAAGGTATGGGTTGGGGATCTCGGTGCTCTTTTACAGCATTTATCCCAGTCTAAGCTGCCTGCAGATGTGTATAGGAAGCAGACACTGGCAACATATACAGCTTCAGCTCTCTCATCCAACCTCCTCTCTACAGCCTCGTTCCCACCAAACCAGCCCCATTACGTGACCATCTATAACAATGCCTGAAGGGCATGTGCCAATTCAGAGAAGAGAGGGCACCCTCTCGGTTTAATTTCTGCCTGTGCTTTGGGTGAGTTCAGGTGCCATGAACTTCAAAAGCCTGCGTCACAGCTCTTGGCAGTTTCTTATGCAAGGCATGTGCCCTGCAAACCCTTTGATGATGCTGTGAGGGAGATGGGCACTCTGCCCATGGGAGCATTGGGAACGGCTAGTCCTTGAGAGCCCTGCTGTTGTGTGAAAGGCTCCACCAGAAACCCAGCCAACACGCACCAAGGCAACATCTTTGCTCTTGCTATGCTGCTTCCTTGGGTTTTCTGCTAACACTGTTAGCTCTCAGCTCCCTTGCTCCTCACAGCCTGGGGTATAAAGCTGGCTGATGTGCCTGCTCCCCGCTCCTGCAGCACCAGATCGCAGGGGAAGAATCACTGTGCCCTCTGTCTTCTTTCTTTTAGTGCAGCGGCGTGGAGCAGGGCACCGTTCAGCCCAAAGAGAGCCATTCATACTGATTTTTTTCAGCTGAGTTGCTTTGTTTTTCTTTTGAACTCTCTTTCAGCATTATCCCATTAAAACTGTCTGAGATCTGAGTTTTTCACTGGCTAGCATTAGGTGGTAATTAATCCACCAGACAGTTTCATGGCGATGCTTTCCAAAAGGAGAACATCCAGCTATAAAATACAAGCTTGTGCTGTGCAGCATTGAATAGGCTGCACACCGTTGCCTTTCAGTGTACACAGCATGTCAGGCCATCCCTGGGGATATGGGCAGGGAGGAGAGGAACAAGACTGAGGTGAACATGGAATATGTTTTAGGGCAGTGTTTTTGTAGATAGGTGGAGAAAATAACCATGAAGGCTGTTTTTCAAGATGATGACTTGAAATAGCTGTAAGCATGTTAACAGTTTCATATAAGGATATTTAAGATGCAAATTTTGCAACTAGAATTGTCTCTGTTCTCACAACAGATGATACATTTTAAAAGTAGTAGGAACTGTGAGATGAGTCAAAGATGAAATCAGCACCTCCCAAGTGGTACTCTCCCCTGCTTCCCTCAGCTAAAGCCCTATCGTTCCCTGCTCTAGCTCTGACCTGCTCCCCGAATCACCTTTGGATAAAATTTGTCTTTCTGCCAAAAGCATTTCAGTGCTGTGGTGGGCAACGCGTATTTTATTCTGGTCTCAGACTCCGAATCATCACCTTTTATGTCAGTTGATTTCCATTTATGTAGACTTTATTCATTTATATTTATCCATTCATATGGACTTTCTATCTGCTTAATTACACTGAAAAAAGATGATGGCAAAATTGAAATGCAACTGCAACTGGCTGGTCAAATAATTTCATAGGTCTGAAACATCTGTCAGGTTGAAAGATGTTCCTGGCCAAAGAGAAAGTGTAGGGGCAAGACTAAGGCTATTACAGGCTGTGTCAGCACCCTCTGCAGAGCGATGTAATTCTGTGTCACACAGGCACCTGGGCCACACATCCTCACAGCAACAAAGGCTCTAATGGCTGCACAGGTGAGGATGCTAGTAGACATCCTGAGGAGAACACCAGTGCCTGAGTTGCCTTAAGTAGTGAGTGCTATTAATGATGCTTCCATGTGTGTCACACATCCAGCTGCAGTGATCGTAGAATCATTTTGGTTCAAAGAGATCCTTAAGATCATCAAGTCCAACCATAACATAAATCTAGCATTAAACCATGTCCCTAAGAGCCTCATCTATGTGTCTTTTAAACACCTCCAGGGATGGTGACTCTGCCACTTCCCTGAGCAGCCTGTTCCAGTGCTTCACAACCCTTTCTGTGAAGAAGTGTTTCCTAATATCCAATCTGAACTCTCCCTGGCGCAACTTGAGGCCATTTCCACTTGTCCTATCACTTGTTACTTGGGAGAAGAGCCCAACACCCTCCATGTTACAACCTCCTTTCAGGTAGTTGTAGACAGCGATAAGGTCTACCCTCAGCCTCCTTTTCTCCAGGCTAAAGAGCCCCAGTTCCCTCAGCTGCTGCTCATCAGACTTGTGCTCCAGGCCCCTCACCAGCCTTGTCGCCATCCTCTGCATTCTCTCATCCAGCTGCAGTGATCGTGTCAATGTTATTACAGGGGACACAATCCACAAAGAGCATCAGACACCTCCAGTGCCGACAACAGCTACACAAATGGCCACCACAACCCCAACACCAACAACCACAACAACGGACCCTTCCACCACAATGCCAAAGCCAACAACAACAGCTGCAACAACCAGAACCACAACACTTGCAGCTGCAGCCAAGACTCGACCTGGACTGCATAGGTTCAGAAATATAGGTCAGTGGCATGGATGTCTGCATTGCTTTCCTCCTGACTTACAGCTTTTCTAAAATTTAAGGAGCAGGACATGCTGCTGAATATACCATGATTTAGTGGCTCATGAATTCAGTAGTTCAATGCAGAAATATTCGGCATGGATAAAGAAATTAATTCCGGCAGATGGGCTATGGTTAGAGTTGTGCCTTAGACATAAATACAAAATTAGTGTGTCTTACATAAACACAAAGGCATATAGATTCTCTGAGATCAGAACTCATCTGCAGTAAAATTGTGCTTAGTCTCTATCTTTATATATAGTATACTGGCACATAAACTGATTCATATGAGAGTAAGCTCTCCATCCCCAAATGCTGTCATGATTTTCAGGTGTAGGAGTCAACAAATACTTATTTGATTCACTGAGAGTTCAAAAAATAGGTCAAGACTCATTTCAGAATTAATTTTGTGATAACTTTCAATAAATGAAAGTTGTAGTAGGCATTTTTTGTAACAGCTTTTGATTCTTAAAGATTTAAACACTGTGAGGGAATTCTCATATGATTTTTGCACACCAGTTTTTCCTTAATCTCTCCTCGATTTATTCCTGTTCATTAACACTGGTGGTTTTTGTTCAATAGGTGAAAATTAAAATCTCTTATTTTTAGGTTCTAGCAATGTCCACCCAGCATACTCATCTGTGGTAGCTGCAGCATCAAGTAAGTATGGTAAAGAAGTATGTGCCACGAGGCATGCAGTACAGTGTATTTTAAGGCAGCAATGATTCAATAACCTTTCAAGCCTCAGCAAACTCAATGACTGAATCCAAGTCTGGATTTAAACTGAAAAACAGACACTTGGCCTGAATGTCAGAGGTGCTGCTCACCCACAGCTCTGGGGAAGCCTTTCTAGTGAATATCTGCTCATTTCAGCCTTGACAAATGCTGGGTTTTAGAACACTTGAGACAAAGCTTGTGCTGTTTGAATTGTGTTTTCCTATTGCTTCTTTCTGTCTTACTCTCTCAAAGGGAGACTTGATTTAGTTGTAAGATACATGATGCAGAGGGCTGCATAGCTATCTAAACTTCAGGCTGAGAGCTCTGAAATGCCGACTTGTGTTCAACCAATGCTCTTTGGAAAACCTTGGGCTGTGGTTCTGAGCCTGGTATAAATGTGATGTTATTCCTGGCGTGCCACTTGTATTATTGGCAGCAGAGCGGCGGCTGCTCAGAGCTCTGCATCTCGATCCAGAAGCCTGCTCCCATTGCAGCCCACAGCCTCCAATACAAGTATTTAGAGGTGTTTTCCCATACAATGTGTAACTACTCAGCTGTGCAGTCAAGTAAAGAAGAATATTTTCAACTGTGTGCAAGTTGCTGAGCATGGGGATATGATTGCTTTTGAGTGAAAAGCAAGCTGGGCCATCATTAGGTTTTATGCTCTATTGCTGTTTCTGAGTGCCTTGAGCTCAGCTTTGCTCTCACCTATGTAACTGCAGCTATCCTTGCTGCTGAGTAATTCAGAGCCAAGCACATAGCAGGTATCTTCTGGGCAATTCAGGGCCTGAGGACAGGCATCATTAAGTCAAATTTAACTGTGAGCCCAGAATAAAAGCAGGGGCTGGAGGGGTTAATCTTACAGAGTCAAACATGGAGGTATGTGTATAGCAAAATTTACAGAAGTGCCAACACAATTCAAGAGGATTTAAAGTCACTGGGAATCTGCATAATTTGGTACTTAACGTTCCTGTAAACCTGGTTCTGCTCTCTTTTCTATTTCCTATTCCTGCAGGCTGAGCACTGAAGAGGCCATTATTGTCTTTACAAGCAATTAGAAACACTGTTTGAAGTTCCTCAGTCAGTGAGAGATGCATGTTGAGAGTGAAGTTCTGGCAACACTGAAATCAGTGGGAAGGTTGCATTTGTCTTTAAGAAGACCAAACTTTTGGTCAAAAAACAAACAAACAAACAAAAAGCAACACTCACCTTTTCAAGTCTTTCAATGGTCACTTCATTGCAATTTGGATATATCTCTCTACACAATTTTCTTTACTGAAGTTCTAAGCATAAATTAACTCCCAAAATATTAAATTGATCAGTCTTAGGGACAGGTTATTGTGGGCTGGAAGAGTGGTGAAGACATACTTCTGATTTCACAGACATATAATTTCCAGGACCATGTCTAGCATGTCTGTTCTCAGTATCGGGCTTCCTGAATTCTCCTGGTCTCTTATTGATTCTAAAAGAGAAGAACTGGCTAAAAAAAAAAAAAAAAAAAAAAACAGAAAGTACACATACAGTTTTGAAGCTATGACACAAAGCAGTTTATCAGTTTTCTCTGAGAAGCCTTCAGGACTCACTCCTGTTATTCAGGCTAGAGCTTCTGATGATGCCCTTGGCCTTAACCAGAGTTTGGCTTGACCAGACAAAATGAAATGTTCTGTCTATCTTGGCTCAGAGGGACTCACAGATTGACCTCTCACAGGGCTTTGGTAGTTTGCCTGCAAAAGACACCTCAAAAGTAAATAGCCTTGAAATAGACCACAGGCTGTGGCTGCTGTTGGCTCCAGCATTTCCAGTTCCAGCCACTGGTACTGGCAAAAGTTCACAGGGGCAAGAGAAAAGCAGGACTTTCCACTTAGAGCATTAGAGCAGGGACAGAGCTCTTCTGTTCTAGCTCTTGTTAGTCTTTCCCCTTTATCTTCTGCTTATCAAAGATATAGAAATGGGAAAAGTATCTGAGACTCTGCTTCATTGCAGGACCCTTGCTTTAAGGCTTGATATGGCAAAACTGCTAAATGAAAAACCACTGATGTGACTAGGATGACATCTGACAGCTCGTTCCTACCTGCCCTACCAATGAGTGCAGCACTTCACCAGTGCAGTAGGTAGTCAGGGATGATCCTGGGGGAAAGCAGAAATGGCAGTGAGCTTTGAAAGTAGATGCAAACTCTCTCCTGCTCAGGGCACAACTTTAATTTCAGCCACACTCTGGTACAATGACGACTTCTCCTTCTTTCCAACGGCAGTTAACCAAGCATGCTCCCAATGGCCACCAACCCACTTGCCCCCTCCTATCCCAGCTCTTCAAGCAATCCTTTCTTGCACAGCTGCTTGGACCCTAGATGAGGACTGGGAATAAATCCAGTGCTCGTGTGAACACTGCAATCATCAACCATGCCATGATCCTCAGTGCCACACAGAGGCCAGACTGAGTGGGCACGTGGGGCACAGCAGGAGTGAACAGTCCCAAGGCCAAGCGCAGACAAAAGGAGCATAGATAGAAAGCCAGGTTGCGGAGGGTAGGGTAGACATGGAATTAAAAATGCGGCATAAAATACTGCTGATACTGAGCTAATCTCTACCCCATTGTAATCTGTTTCTACTGACCTTGTAACTGGTGCTATATACACTTTCGGGCTTGGTTGTGGGAAACCCAAAACAAGGAGATCTCTTAGGCTCAGAGTTAATTTTCTTCCACCTCACTGGCATATAGCAATCTCCCGCAAGGAAAGTGTGCCCTGCAAAAACCCACACAACGCTGCTGCACAGACAGACTTTTCCCTGCACAGCCTAAGAAGTCAGACTGGGCCAGCCATGGTTCACCTGGAGCCAGAGGCACAAGTTTACGGAGTTTAAAAGCCTTGCCGGTTTTGGCAGATGAGCCTGTTATTTTCTTAAACAGGATCTCTTTGGCTTCTGGAGTTCACCAGGTCTCCCAGGACAACTCCTAGAAATCTCATCAAAGGGCTTCCAGTGGCCTGTGAAGGGTCAAGTTTGGGTCAAACCCAAGCTATTTGCTGTCATGTAATTTTGCAATATCAAGTTCCCAAGGAGCAGCAATTCCTGTTTTCTGAGGCAACCATGCAAAATGGTCTCATTTATGATATCTTATTGATAAAAATGTCTCATGGGCCCCGTCCAGTGTTCACAGGAGTCAGATAGAACATTCCCACTGATTTCAGCAGGCTTGGAATTAATCTTTCTGGGAAAATGAACGAATAACAGCTTGTTAAAGGATAAGTTTGTTAACAAGCTTCTTGAGAATAATTAATGAAAGGCATGATTAAAGATGTGGTTTTCATCTGCAAATGCTTTGAGTCTTTAGTATTTTTGAACAATGGGAATTTAATAACCCAATCACCTTAAAAAAAGCCTTTTGTGTAGATGGTGGTGAAGACTTTTCAGACACATGAATTCTCCCACATTATTTTTGTCATTGGCTCATTACTTACAGTCTGCCTGCTTGCTTGTGTTCACTCACTCTCTGCAGAAAGGGTAGAATCTGGTCTGGGGCATTGTTTTGGGTTGTATTTTTTTGTTAAGCTTCCTCACACAACTAGGACAATTGGATGGTACTGAAATAGAAGTAAACATAGATAACCAGTGGGAGTGAGAGAAAGAAAATTAGAAGGGAAAGCAAATCACAGCAGTAACTACAAACCTTTTAAATGCAGACCAGAGACCTGTACAAGTAATATTCATAACTGAATGGGATGTTAACTAGGCTGATCTATACGACAGAATGAGCAAAGCCATCCTTTCTTAAGTCAGGTCAAAATGTATGGAGTTAATATCAGAGAAAGTATATTAATAAAAGCTTTCTCTATACGAGCCATTAACTCTGACAGCTATAAAATGAGAGTCAGTGAAAAAAAAAGGTAGCAGTAGTCCTGAACCAAACATGGTATAAATTGCACTTTTCCATCTTAATGTCTACTTAGGACAGGTTCAGACTGCACAAGGAAGAGGACAGAATATAGGTATGTCTTAAATTAATAATCATTAGTAATTTATATTGCTAGAATACTAGGAAATCTTGTATTTGAGATCCGTGTACTAACCAATGTAATATTTTGAAAGCATTCAGGGGAACTTCCACCTCTGCAAGTAACAGAAATATTTTACAACCCAATACAGGTAAAGACATTACAATCCCTTCTCTTGTTCCTACCTGTAGCTAGTTCTGCCACTCACCTCTCTTGACTCATACAGTAATGCTGTTTTCCACTCCTTACCACGTTCATAGCAGGGTGCCGTGGGAGCAGGTAACACACTGGTTATTGCTTTCAGGAGAAACAGACAAACAAACAAAAAAACCCCGTGGAATAATTAAAATTAGAATTGTCCTCAAAATAATATTCTAAAACAATTTATAAAGGTTTTTACAGCATCTGCTGTTGCAATATGAAAGGGGGACTTTGCAGTTGCGTACGTTTGGAGGATGAAGGCCTGACCCTTAGAGGAGACACTTGCTTTCAGTTTCCAGGCCCTGAGCATGATCAGCGTCTTAGGACACACTACTAGTTGGTCTTGTGCACAGGTGTATAGCTACACTGCATAGCACCTACTAACATTTAAACTCTTCACTTCTGCCAGCCTCTTTCAGCTTTTTCTTTTCTCTTTTAATCCATAGTTTCCATTTTCCTTTTCCATTCAGTTTGAAAATATGTGCAGAAAGGCAGTTCAGGGCCACCACGTCCCTTGTGATCATGCTTCTTTCTCCTTGGCTGCTGTCGTCTAACCTCTCACCCCTTTGTTGGCTCATGCAGGTCTTCAGCGCCAGGAGCCTGTCGCTGCCTTCCGGAGGGCTGCCGCCTCTCCAGCCCACCTGGGTGAGCAAGATTACTAACAGCAGATTCTTATGCTCTCTTTCATAGTTTTAGCAACCTAGAATTAGCTCTCAAGCAGTACCGTACATAATTTTCGTGTGTCCTGGAGGAGGACCAGGGCAAGCCTCAGGCACTGCATGCCAACTAGCAGCTTCCTGAGTATGGAAGGCAAACGACAGCTCAGTCACTGGAAAGCTGTTGTTTCAGGCCGTGGGAATCAGCATCCACTGCAATGTTTGCCCTTTTACTTATTTGTTAGTCAAAATGAGGAACAAAAAACCAGATCTGTGCAGCCTATATGGTCTGCAATCAAGTTGAATCTTCTATTCCTGTTGTTGCCAGGAGCCTCCAGGCTGATTGTGGCTGTAGAGTTTGCATTTAATAGTGAGGGTAGAAACATCACCAGTACTTTCCTTCTTCCTTGGCTGCGCAATTCACCATCATTGCCAGAAAGCAGGGCCATCAAGTGGGCATGCAGCAAGGCCACCAACTTCCTGGGCCAACAGACTGCTTGGTGCATGTACAAACACTAACTCTCCCTTAACAACAAAATTTCTCAGAGATGTTTTTTGTCTGGGAGCAGCCAGAGCAGGGCGAGGAATGGGAGCCAGGGTGGGATCAAGGCAGGCAGGGATGTACCTTGCTGACAAGTGCTGCAGACCCAGAAAGCCCCAAGAGGAAGAGCAGAGCAGGCCCACTGGTGGTACCTGGGGCCAGCTGACAGCTCAGGCTGCCAGGCAAGTCCCCAGCAATGAGGCAGGTCTGACCAACTGAGGCAGGATGCCAGACCAGCAAGGCAAGGTCAGATCAGGCTCAGGATAGCAAGGTACAAGACTCAGCACAGATGCAAGGAGCAAAGGCAAGGGTATGTGTTTACATGATGTCCCTGAGCAGCACAGATGGAAGACCCACAGATGCTTCCCACAGCCCTTGCCAACTGTTGCACTCAAGCCTAGTCCAGAGCAACAGAGCTGTGCTGCAGAGGAGCTGACCTTGAACAAAATCCCAGATCCCTGGCGAGGGAGAGGTTGCAGTGCTGGAGGGTGTCCCAGGGCCCTGAGGGCTTTGGTGAGAGCTGGGAAGCACTGGAGGAAGCAACAGGAGAGAGCAAAGTAATCTTTGATGCTGAGGTTAGAGGACATTATTATACAGTAGGGCTTTCTAGATAATACAGGCCAAGTAAGTTTACCCAGCAATCTCCCCATCAAAATGTCAAAATGACAGTTTGTAGCTGACCTAGTTGCAGCATACTTAAAGTGGGTATACTCCTCTTCCTGAGATTTACTCTGTTCCCTCACTTTTATACCTCTCTTCCTTATTTCTGTCTCCCTTCTCTTCCCTCTGGTTTCCATCTGTGTGTCATACCCTTTTGGCCATACCAGCATCACAGCCATTTCTTTTTTTTTTTTTTTTTTCCTCATCTCATGGTTTTTGTGGTCCCCCAACTCTCTTTGCTCTTATCAAAACCAATGCTCACCTTTAGACGGGAGACAGCAGGTCAATATTTGCCTCTGCAGAACAGCAGAGCAAATATGTTGCCTGCAAGCATGCCAGTCATGGCACTGATTATGTGAAACCATGTATAGGGCAGCTATAGCCTGTGGTGAGAGGCCTGCCTTCCTGGCAGGGCTGGAATGGGAAGAGCCCTAACATCTGGACCAAAGGGTGTGCTGGTTAATCCTCAGGCTAGCCAAATCTTTGCCAGAGAAGCAGGGTGATCACAGTGCTGAGTCTTGTTTAAATCAAAGTCAGAATTTGACACCACCTAATTGCTTAAGGCATCTTAAGGTCCTGCCAAAGGTTAATATGAAGCACAAATTTTCCATCATGAATGATTCTGTTTTCTCCATCACAGAACAAGAAGGTAAAAACCCACAAACACATACTTGCTATACTCCCAATGAGTCTTGATATTTTTTTCAGCCCAGGTTTTGGCAGCTCAGATGTGCTGTTTCCAAGCGGCCAATTTTTCAAATGATCAAAGGGAAATTCCTGAACAACTCCTTGCTTTCTTGGAAAGAATAGTTGTTTTTCTTGATCCTACCAATCGTGCACATGCTGCTCTGCAAACAACAGTGATCAGTTCTGCAGGTTTGGCCGGGCTGTCGAGGAACTTCTCATCGGCGCAGGTTAGCAAGAGGGTGTGCTGGGAAAACACCCATCCCAACACACTGGTTGCCTGCAGAGCTTCTGGCTGCACATTCTTCAGAAGGTCTCAACTTTTCCAAGCTCTTAACAATGCACATTAACACTCTTGAAATTCCATACTCACTTAGCCCAGAGCTTTTTTTTCAAGACAATTATACTGAAGAGTTGTGGTGGTGGTGGTGTATTTTTCTTTTTAAATGCCAGTCTTGTAGTATTTTAAAAACCAAATCTTCATTTTTATGGGCATCATCAAGTGAAAAAAAGAAAAAGCCCTAGTGGCTTATAAGAATAGTAATTTCCTTTTCAGATATGCATTTCTTCAAGAGCTTGCTTTGTTATGTGCTTAGGACTACATGCAAGAAGGTGCTTTTGCCTGGATTTACAGGTCACTCAGGAAGCTGTATATTCCACGTGTTTGCAGCCAGCTACCCAAAACCCTTAGCACTTTTCCAGTGCTTTTCTTCATTAAGAAGAAAAAAACAAGGGCTTTCTCACCACAGCAAGTTTTAAAAGGTTGTAAGACATGAGAAGAGTGCTCAGAGAACCAATAGACAGCTTTTACCTGTAGAGGTTTGGACAGACTAGAGCACCTGCGGTCATTAAGTTGAAGTAGTTCTTGAGAAGAGTGAATCTCAAAAAATTTCAGTGTTGCTCCTACTGACAAAAAACATTTTTTCCTGAAGTTACCAAAAAGCACCTGCATGTTTTTTGAGCTTAAACAGTCAGAGAAGTGAGAGGAGCCTGTGCTGCAGTCCCTGGCAATGCGCCACCAGCAGATGCAGACCTGTGACAAGTGGGACAGGCACGTACCCTTGCTCATGTCCTTCAGCTCACATCCCTGCTTACAAAGAAGAGCTGGCAGATCTTTGCACGGCTCCCTGGCTTGTTTCATATGCAGTACAGTTCCTACTGTTTTAAGCACCTTTTCCCCCTTCACAGAGCAATGTATTTGCACAAAACACTCAAGAACTGAGGGGTCTTCTTCACTGTTTGTTCCATGGCTGTTTTTTTTTCAGCTGGTCAGGCTGAAGAGTAGCTTCATATGAAACTTTTCATGTAGCAGTCACTGGACGCTTGTCTTCCCAGCAAGGGTGAAGCATACCTTTGAGCTGGTTTGACTGAAGTCTGGTGTTCTTCATGGTGACATCGTTCAGGAGACACATTGTCCACTCTGATAACAAACGAACACCAGCTCTTCTGTATGGATAGGGTCATACTGCTCTGCAACCAGCACCTCTAGCTCCAGTCGCTGCTATATCCTCATGACTCTGCTGAGTGATGTACAAAATTCTGGAAAAAGCCCCTTCCCAGGTGGATTATAAATTAGAAATATTCCTCCTGTCTTTCCTGCTGTTTCCTTCCCCATTACCCAGGCCTGCCCTTTCTTCACCCTACTTCTTCTCCTAAGCTAAATCACAGCAAAACTTCTGTGTATATCATGACTGACTTCTCAGCCCTTCGCTTTCCCCAGTTTTTAGATTCTTCATAGGGTGTCTAAGCAGTGCTAAACATAAGAAGGGAAAGGGGTATGGAAAAGTCACCATAGGAATGAAATGTGACAGCATTCCTCTTGCCCTAAGGGAAACCACACATCTTATTCAGCCATCCATCTCGTGCAACAAGTCTCCTTCCCAAAGAGAAGCTGATAGCTCCTCCCTGGGATGGCAGCCTAAGGGCAAAGTCAGTAGACTGGAGGACACTGGCAAGCTCACAACTTTTTCCAAACCTACATTGTGCTTCAGCCATTTGCTCTAGTCAAGAGCACACCAGCTGCTGGTCTGGGCAGGGACACTCGGGCATGGGAGGCAGTATGGATTCAACAGGCCTGACATGTCTTTGTAAAACCCTCTGAACAAACCTGGAGATGGACTGTCAGGGGCCAAGGATCTCACCAGTGCTCCTTGGTACCGTTCTTGTCCTAGTCGGCTGCAAGGGCTTTCATGGGGCTGTAGCCCAGAGCAAAACATCACTTTTGGGGAAAGCTCTTAAGCAGGTTCCAAAAAAAGACACTTTGGGGTTTATTTATGAAAGCAGCGGTTTTGGTAAAGTTTTCCATGCCTGATAGGCTGCAAGCAAAATTTAGAAAAATTCTTTGTTTTGGATGGGTTGAGAAGATAGAAAAACCACAGGTGAGAGGTACTTGCAGATTTTCAATGAAAACCAACCTAAGCCAAGAAAAAGTATACTGAAGTCAGTATACTTGCCTCAGTATCGATGCAATTTAGAGGAGCAAAACAAAAACAGATCTGAAGAGGTGTATTTAAAATAATAAAACATATTAATGCTCTTGAGGCAGTTATATGAGGCTCCTAAATATGGCTTGAAATGTGCACATAACGGTTTCTAGGTTTACTGATTTCCTTAGGTCCTAGTTGTTCACTGTATGATTGTTCACTATCTAGACTGAGTCAGAGCTTTGTAATCTCTACTAATTTCATTATTTTCAGTAATAATTTTTCTTCTCTTTCATGTGCAAAAGCAGTGGAAACAGACTTGTGGAAACCTGGATTGAGCCTTTTTGATACAGGTAAATATTTAAAGCATCCAGTAACTAGTTTGGGAATAACTGGTTTCCACAGCACATGGGGAAAGCTAACCCTATTCATCAGGCCCATGACATTGCTGATAACAATCTGATTTTAAGGAGTAATTGCAGTATTTAAAATTATAAATGAGGCATATAGTTTACATCTTAGTAGTTAAAATTATTCTACGCTTAAATACATCTTGAGTTCCTGCCTAAAGTATGAGCAGAACAGATGAGCTCTAGAAAGAGTTGGCAGGTACACTGCAGGAAATGGGCTCAAACCACTGAAATCCATCTGTAAACAAGGTATTTTGGGAATGCCACAGTTGGATTAGCAGTCTAGAGTTGCAATCTGTGAAGGAGGTGACAGATTATTCTGATGTCAATGTACTTAGGAAACACATTCAGATAACTAAGGGAGATGAGCATAAAGAATGAATATCATTGAAAATTTCTGACATTTTAGCCTTTAAAATTGATGTGGTTAAACGTGGCAGACAGCTAAACACCACACAGCCATTCGCACTCAGCCCCACCTTCACAGTGGAATGGGGGAGAGAACTGGGGGGAAAAGAACAGTAAATCTCTGGTGTTAGGATAAAGACAGCTTAATAGGACAGAAAAGGAAAGCAATAATAACAATGATAAAATAATACACAAAACAAGCGTTGCTCAATGCAATTGCTCATCATTCACTTGCTGATGCCCATCCCATTCCTGAGCAGCAATCACCTTCCCCAGCCACCTCCCCCAAGCTGATATGCTGAGCATGACATCATATTGTATGGATGGATTGGATTCCTTTGGCCAGTTTGGGTCAGCTGTCCTGCCTGGCTGTGACCCCTCCCAGCTTCTGGTGCACCTCTCACCTTCTCGCTGGCTGGCCAGTATGAGAAGCTGAAAAGTCCTTGACTACTTAGCAATAACTGAAACATCAGTGTGTTATCAACATTATTCTCATTCTTAACTCCATAACACAGCACTCTACCAGCTACTAAAAAAAAATTAACTCTATCCCAGCTGAAACCAGGACAAGTGACAATATGGAGCTGACAACATTTTTATAATTACTGATGAGTGAAGGGAAAAAAAATAACCTACATTTGTAGCAGGCTCAAGTAGCAGCAAGACCCAGACTTGCACAACTCTTAATCAGGAACACTTACCAACTGCAAATTCTATGTGTTCAATATTTAAGAGATCCCTTTCCCCAGGAGCACTTAAAGCAGGCTGCATGAACTACAGGCCAGTTCATTACAGGGTACTCTCTCTCTTACGAGTGGCTGGACCATCCAACATAAGATATCTTTTCCATCTCTGGTTTTGTTGCTGGAGAGGGAGGTACTGATGGCCCTTGTAAAGACCATTCCCTTGAACACACTGCTTACTTCAAAGCTGAGGCATTGCACCAGCTGTGACAAGCAGCACAGCCCGCGTGCATTAGCTTGCAAATCTAGTGTCAGCAGCTGCCATCAAAATTTGCGTTGTCCCAAACACAAACAGGTCTCCCTTCTCCAGCAGCGGCAGTCTGAGCCAAAGAGAGGAAGTGTTTCTATTTGCTGTAGCCTTCAGTGTGCTTATTTAGAAAAAAGCTACAGCACTAGCACCAGAGGTGCAGAGGGGTACTTTGAGGCACAAAGTGATAGATTGCATTAAATGCAATGAGAGGTTGAGCGTGGGGGAAGGGATGTTGTATTAACAGTTTCTCAGCAACTGAAGTGCCTGCGTAAACTAGTGTGATAAAGTCTGATGAATTCAGATTGTCACTTCAAAGGAATGGTTTCTGGCGTGGATGTAGTCACTGCTGTCTTACTTAAATGAATGGGAAGTTTAATCAGGATGGACAGCTGTGACAATCAGTGAAGGGAACTTTAATTAGCATGGAGTAGACTGCCCATGCAGCAAGCTGAAATTCCCATGGCAATAACAACATTAAATTGGACTGGCAGAACAGGGAGGCCCATAGAAACTGACCACCTCCCCAATTAGTTGGGGAAGATTATTTGGTGGGTGACCTTGTTGTTATACTAAGCACAAATCAGCTAGCTGACCTACAACCTTCAAGAACTGATAATTGCATTGGCAAATAGAAATGAAAAGTGCTGCATCACCTACACTTGGGTTTTCCATACCAACAAAGCTAATGTCAGTTGTATTCCCGGCTAAGAAATATGGATTTTTATTGGATGCAGATAAATGCACGAGGCAGATAACTATGAATTATCTACCCTATACAATTTAACTGCTAAAATGAATGGCACATGTTAATATCTAATTTCACTACAGTGTTAAATCCACCTACTTTCTGTTCTGCAAATAAGGCGAGTGTGGGGAACTGCACATTTGGGATAGCAAGCTGGCACATGTGAGGTATGTGGTGCACAGGCTGTGGGACAAAGCATGTCTTTGGTCTATTACTAAGGAACTGTTATGGGCCCATGGAATTAAAGCCTGTACTGGAACATACAAAGTCAGGAGGACAAGCCACCAACTGTTTCAGGTTTTAAAGAAAAAAAACCCACAATCATTCTCATCCATGTGCCTGACAGAGAGGCTACATAGAAGTCCAAGCTATTGCTTCCTTTCTCTTTCTCTCCCTCATGTCACCAATAACTTCTGCATCAGATAAAACCACCATAAGCCAGCACTGCCAGCAGAAAGAGCCGTTGTGCCTCCAGCCACCCTCTGCCCAGGCACCTGCGTGGCCAGGGCTAAGCTCTGTCAGTGGGCTGGTGCAGCCCACCATTAGCCTTGTGCTTTCTTCAGAGTTTTAACTGCGTTCTTTCCCCTTTCTCATTGCATCTCATCGAGACCAGGCAGGCACAGGGGCTGGTGGTGGGGCAGGAGCAGGTGGGAGGGTGCCTGGCCAGAACAGGGCAGTGAGGCTGGTTTGAGCAGTGAGGCTGGTTTGCACCACCTGAAAGTGTCTGTGGGACTGTGCCTGCAGGCATTTATACACAGGCAAAGCAAGGGCAAAGTGGGGGCATTGCCAAATCATACTGATGAGATTTTCCTCTCCTGGGTTTGGGAGGCCATGGCTGCTGGTGGAGCATCAGGGTCACCAGACGCAAGTACACAGCCCAGCCTCAGCCTGCAAGAAACATTTGGTCCTGTGGCCTCTTCATTCAAAGTGCCCTCCTGTAGTGCCCACTGCCTTTGCCTGGCTGCTGAACTGCCTTCCTCTGCATTTATCCAAGGAGGAGCCATCAACACACACCAGCCTAAGCCCGAAGTTTAGCCTCTGCCTCTAAGGCTGTCCTGTTTCCCCTCCCTGCACTGCTGATGCTTCCACCTCACGGTGACAGTGCCTCCCCAGGTCACACTCATGTCTTTCCACATCTGCAGCTGATGGGTTTGCTCTCATCAAGTATTTTCAGTTAAAATACTCCTCAGTCACCCACATCCCACAGTGCCTAACACAGCAGAGGGTTTAGCTCTCAGGAGCACCTGTACAGGATTTGCTTTGTGTCCTTCCTCAGGCAGATTTCATCCCTGGCAGCAAGACTTTTGGGTCTGAGACAGAAGTGTTTGCTACAGCCGATGTCACTGGACAGAGCTGCTTTGCATCTGTTCCAAAACCATCACTTTTCCTCAGTCGAGAGCCAGTGCCCAGCCTCAGACAGCACTGCCCAGCATCACCTGGCTGCCTCCCCCCACTGATGTTCCCCCCATCCAAATAGGTCTCCTGTAGGCAAGCACATACCCCCAGGAGCCCTGTCCCCTGCTACTTGCTTGGGAGCTTGTCCCAGGTGTGCAGAAGAAGGGCAAGACGAGGCACAAACCAAAAACATGCTCGACAATAGCTCCAGGTGGGAAGGATGAAGCCAGCTGGAGCCTGGCTCCCCAGCCCACCTTCCAACAGGGCCAGCCTGCTCTGGCAGGAGGGGGCTGGCTCTTCTAACTGGGGGGAGTGAGGCTTTTCTGGCACAAGAGCCCATGTTGGGATGGGTGGAGAGCCCCATCCCCTGACCAAAAAGTATCTGCTCCAAAGCCTGGGTAGGAGCGCAGGGAGATGTGCCAGGGCTGTGGGCATCGCAGGGCGCCAAGTGTGTGGTGACAAAAAGTAACACCAGCCAGAGAAATTCTCAAACAAAACACACAAAGAAATCACTAGCTCTTGCCATAAACAAAGTAGAGCTAATCTTTGTGTCCTTTACCTATTTCGTTCATTCACAACCACATGGGCTCCTGCACAAAGTCAAGCCCAGCACTCCAGCTAGCTTACTGTCCCTTGCCTAGACAGGCAACAGCAGATGCCTGGGGACAAGCAAAGCAGAGGGAAACCACATAGTGCTGCTGTTAATGGGTCTGTTTAGTCCCTGCAGTAGAAACTTTCTTCACTGGCAGCTGAATTAAAAACAAACAAACAAAAAAACAACATGAGAAGCCAAAGCAACATTTCTATCCTGTAAGGATGTTGTAGTGTGCTATAGCCACCCAGCGTGGGACCAGGCATCAGGCCAGCTTTGCATTAGGCACTGCATACTCAGACTTAATACAAACTTGGCCATGACCCAAAACTATGTGTAGCTTTCAGCATGCGGGTGTAAGGACTCAAGGTAGTTGTATTTGCCCCTTATGAGGGGTGGATCATTAGACATAAATGGAATAGAAATAGGAGTAGTGATGGAGGGAGATAGAGCTGGTATTTCCCCCCATTTTCTTGGCTGTTTTCTGCATTATTATGGCATGATCATTAATATCTTCAGAAGCAAGCCGAGGTGGTACATGGTCTCAGAACTGTTACACCTCCCATCATATTTAGGTGGTGACCTTCACTGATGTCCTTTTGCCGCCTGCGTTCTTTACATACACTGATGCCCTCATGCTTCGCTTGCTGGTGGCTGGCTGGCTGCTGTGGAGAGACAAGCTCTGTGGCACCTAGTAATTTCTCATCTTTTTTCTATATTAAGCTCATGCTTTCTAAAGTTACCTTTTTACTGTCTCTCTGAAGTGTGCAGTCTTTCTTTGACTTATTTGGTGATGAAGATTTAAGGAAGCCTTCCTCCTCCTTTTTTTTTGTAAAAGTTAATATGCATTTACAAACATAAGCCATTCTGCTATTATTTTCAACAACTGCTTCATTAGTGAGTATTGGTTTGGGGCTTGCCTGATCACTGCGGTCTCTTCTGAGGATTATCCCAGCTAAATTCCCTTAATCTTGCCTTCCTGTAGTGAAAAGAAACAGCTCCTTGCCCTTTCTTGGGAGGGAGATCCTATACTGTGGGAGACTCTCACCAGACATTCAAGTCATGAGTAAGTTTAGCATTTTCAAACCTTCTGATGCCAGCCTGATGATGCCCTGTAAGTCAATGCATCTCATAACAAGATATTCATGTTGCCAGGGCTACTACCATCCAAATACCTCAGTTGGGACTTCAGCTAAAACTTACCAGTGATCCATGAGACTGTTTCCCATGACTGGACTGTAGCTTCATGCCACCATTTACCCTGTTTCTTTTGTGCTTTCCAAAACAACCCAGCCCTTTCGGAGCACCTGAAGATCTGTGGCTTGCATTACATTGCAGCCCCAGCTGTAACATGGTGGGGGTGAGTCGCTGCCGGTGCCTTCCTCTCCAGACAGAAATGTGCTAAATCTGTCACTTATCTGCTTCAGATGTGCAACCCATTGTAAAGCACAGGTGAAGCATGATGAGCAAGCAGTGGAGCAGTGCTGGTTCTCTCAGAGGCAAAGTGCTGGGAGGTTACCACCCCACACCATGGCCACCAGCCTCTGCACCTGAGGAACCCTCTACTTGTGCATGCTGCTCTCAAGCCCTTGCAGTGAAGGGATTGACTCACAAAGAGGAGTCAAAGTTGGTGCTTGGAGAGATTTTGGTGGCACTTCTAGAAATGCCTCCACTCTTGTTTTATACTAGAAGTGACACAGGTAAAAAAGGTAAGCTCCAAGGATGTGCTCCCCATCCTTGTTTTCCCTCCCAAGTCAATCCTCAGGCCAGGGGGAACTCTGTAGCCACCCCATTGCCTGCTTCCTTCCAGAGCAAGGGCAGCCACCAAGCACACACCGACAGAGCCTTTCCTTCCTCTCTCTAGGCTTCAGTTCAAAGGAAAAATTGAATCCGAAGCCGCTGGAGTCCACCTCCCAGGGGAACCCAAGTACGTACTTCAGAATTAATTTTATAATTAAGCAATATCATTTTATTAATTACACATTGCTAGAATGCATTCAAATTAAATAGCAAAATGTAAGTTTTCAAGAAAGCCAGAGAAACTCAAGGAACACGTTTTTCCCTTGCAGAGGAACAGTGATCGCTCCCCACTGGCCCCTCTCATACACATAACTGGTTTCTGCTTCTACAGGGGAGGAAATAACAGCCAAGATTTCTCTTACCTGGGTGGGGAGATGGTGGCTCCTCACCGCTGCCTCTTCCCAGATGGTATCAGCTCCACGTTCCTGGGGTGCAGAGCTTCGCTCAGGGACTTCAATGGTGGAGGACAGCAAACCAATGTGTTGCGGCCAGGGTTAGACGAGCGAGCCCCGCTGACCAAAGCAGGCTCCTGTAGCTGTGCTGAGTGTGGGCACCCTTCCCACCGCAGTGGGTGGGAAGGAAAGAAACCACCTGAGAAAGGGACCCAGCGCCTGCCACAGCAAAGAGAGAGGGGAGCATGGAGGATCCCTCCGTCCGGGGGTGGAGGTGTAGGGTCCCTGCTTGGAAATCTTCTACAGCCCTTTATAATTAAGTCAGATTTTCCCATTAACTCATCTTTAGATGGGGCCCAGAGTAGAAGGTGAAAGAGAGAGCAAGCTCTGAGTGGAGAGATGGGGTCGTCTGACGCCTCCTCATGGGAAGCTGACCTGGAGAGGGGGCTTCGCCCTCCCACCAGTGCCTGGGTCCTCTCTTGCCCATCCTCCAGCAGCTGAATGCCGTCTCTCACAGAATTGGCATTTCAAGGACTCTTTACATTAACTACTGAACTGAATGTCTGCACATTCCCAGGCACTGCTCCTAATACTTAAAAGTATTTATTCCCCCTATCAAAGATGTCAAATACACCTAAAACTGATACAGAAGTAAGGGAAAGAAGAAGAAAATTGGGAGCATTTGCCCTACAGACCCCATTGCACTGGAGGAAAGCAGAGTTCAGTGTAACAGAGACGGAGGCAAGCACAGCTGTGTTTCCAGCAGCTAAACTGAGATAAAGCACACCAGAATCAAAACTCTCATCCTGCTGATACCTCTAGGACCATAAAAGCTATAATTCAGATCTTGCCTCCTTGCAAATCAGAAAGCACTCAGCTCCCTCCAGAGCACCTTTCGGCTGTGCCCTTGCAGAGTTCCACTGATGTCCCAGCACCAAAATACTCCTGCTGTCTGAATCCTCCCCAGAAATTAAGTCTGTGTGTAAGAGTATGTAAATCTTTGCATGCCCAGACCCTGCTGTCTAACAAACTCCCATTTTCCACATATAGACTGCATGGTGTAGCTCCCTTTAAAGGACAGGAAATTCAGGAAAACTTGGCCGTTAATTGAGGTATTATTTGTTGTGGGTTCCTGGCCTTGCCTCATGATATGCTGTGAACGAACACGGTTCTCAGTCACGCTTCTATAATTCAGCATTATTAAAATTAGAAAAACAGACAGCTACGGGGGAAAAAATTGAAGGTAATGAGATGGGAGACAGTTGCATAAGCCAGTAAGAACAATCAGCGCTTTGTAGCCTTCGGGCTACCTAATGATTAAAACACACTATTTTGGACAGTCTGATTGATAGGAGACATCATCGGGGGGAAATCAAGAGATGAGGATGACCCGGACACCAGAGGGGGAAAATGTTAATTAGCGCTCTAGTTAAGCCACGTTTTGATCCGCTCCTGGTCACAGTCCAACCAATGAATGTTTTACCACTAACTTGCAGAGAAGTAAAAGCAGGCCAGCAGTGATGAAGACAACATTCACAGAAGGACAAAGGTTAGGTTCATCTGTTTAATTAGAAGGAAGAGAGTGTCTGGGTGCAGGCATAGATTTTCTAGAATATTGCTTTCATCCCAGAGAGCCAACACACAACAGCACACTGCTGCTGCTGTGCACACAGGTAGATGCCTACAGCCACATGTGAAAAGAGCCCCCACTCAGTCCAAATGCACCAAACAAAATCATCATCCCTGATCTTAGCTCCAGACCAGAATGCAACTGCTGAACACTTCTCATTCAGAAGCACAGTGTTGCCAGGACTGCTGTCAGCAGTTCCTCAGAGACCCCACAATGTCCTTTGCCCCAGGGTGCATCCTGGGCATCAGGGAACTGAGCCTTCCCTCCCTTCTGAACAGCACTAACATCACATGTGAAGACCTGTTCCTGTTATGTCTATCATACTAATTAAGCCCATAAAACTGTAACCAAGGAAATCCCTGCAGCCTGTGCTCTGCAGGCAGACAGAATTCAAAATCCAAGGGTCTCGGCTGTCTTTACAAACTTTCTCCACCCCTGGGCTGAGAATAAAGTGGGCTGAGCCCAATCCGCATCTCCGAGGACACAGGACATAAGCCAGCTCACTCCTGCACAGCCAACCTCTCCTCCACAGCCCCCAAACACAGTGCTCCCAGACCGAAACCTGGGGGCAGCTTCTTGCACTCTTGTCACCTAGCTAGGCTTGGATGTTGTGTGGGAGAAAGTCACATGAAGGACCATATGTACCAATAAGCAGGACAGACTTGAGCCCCCAGCTGTAACCTGGCTTTGTCAAAGGCTTTTTGTAGAGCTTGCTCAGCAGGACAAGTCACTGGATGCAGACTTTTTTAGGCCTTTGCTCCTCATGGGAAGCACAGCTATCAGAAAGGACCAAAAATATTTTCCATGGTTCTGTGTCTCTCCTCAGATTGCAAGGTTGATTTGTCCTTCTTGATGGATGGGAGCTGGAGCATCGGTAAACGTCGCTTTCAGCTCCAGAAGCAGTTCCTTGGTAACGTGGCTCAAGCCCTTGGCATCAGCAGTGCTGGTCCTCTGATGGGCATCATTCAGTATGGGTAAGAGCTTCTTGTGCAGCTGCTCCCATTGCCGTGGGGCACAACTGCACACTCTGGCAGCTGTAGGTCTGCAGCTGACCTGTGCTCAAGGTCTCACTCCAACTCACACCCAGGAAGCACAAACAGGTCCTACAGTGTTTGTATTTTTGCATGTGAAGTGAAAAACTGACAATGGCTTTCATTTCTCCTTTTAGTGATGACCCTTCCACCGAATTTAACTTAAAAACATATGTCAACTCCAAGGATGTAAGAAATGCCATTGAGAAAATCGCACAGAAAGGTGGACTTTCCAATGTTGGTAGGTGATGGGCTGTTTGCACGTCCTCAGCTCAGGGACAGCTCCAGAGCTTGGGCTGTGGTGATCCCACACCTCCTCGCTGGGTACAGGGGCTGTGACTGAATGGTGCTCAGCGCTAGGGCAGGGCTGCGGGGGGAACTGTTCCCACCGTGACCTGTCTGCGTTAGTCCAGGGTGCTGTGAGTCCACCACAAGTGGACAGGACTTACCTTTCTCCTCACAGGGAGGTCCCACCAACATGTTGGGGACCCTTGCTAACCCAGCTTGTCACCGACAGCCCGTCTGGGGCATGGTGAGGGGGTGGATATGGTTTGGCACACCTGTGCAGGAGGGCCCAGGAGGAACTGGCACCAACAGCAGTGACCTCCCCTCCTGCTCACAGTCGCAGAAACAGCTTTCCCCAGCTCTCAGCAGGGCTCCAGCACTTGAGTCAACCCTCTGCCTCTGTGAGATACTATCAGGCAGAGTGCTTCAAGGCCTGTAACTCATCCTCAACTCCTCTTTTATTCCAGGGAAGGCACTTTCTTTTGTCAACAAAAACTTCTTTTTGGATGCTAATGGTAACCGAGGTGGAGCACCCAACGTGGTTGTGGTGATGGTGGACGGGTGGCCAACAGACAGAGTGGAGGAGGCCTCCAGGCTGGCCAGAGAATCAGGGATCAACATTTTCTTTGTCACTATTGAAGCAGCTGCTGAAAGTGAGAAGCAGAATGTTATCGAACCAAATTTTGTGGACAAGGTACTTACTGGGCTGGGCTCTGACTCTACATCTTCCAAGCTATTTCATTAAGGCTTTTCCCGTTCCTTCTTACCACTCATGGTTATTTCTTGTCCTGCTCATACTGTCTTGAGGTCTCCCATATGAAGAGCCAGGCAGAAATGCTGAAGTCAGAAATGGGATGAAGTCAGTAAAGTTATGGTTTGAGGTGCAACATGGAGCAAGTGGCATTTTACTGACTAAACATTGGCACAAACCTGCAGTTGTATTGAGACGGGACATTTTCTAAATATGCAGTACCGTTGCAAAGCACAATTGTGGCCTGAGCTTTCCACAAGCCTCCTGCTGCACATCTCCCACTTTGCAAAGGCTGAGGAGCCCTGTCAACCTAATGTCAGTGTTGCCTTTACAGGCAGGTCCCATACACGCAAATGTTGGGATATCCCAAGGCAGGCACATTGCAGTTGTTCAGCTATACTGGATAACTCAAACATTTTGTTTCCACTGTTGGTCTGACCTGAGTTATTTTTCTGTTGTTTGTTTCTGCTGCTATGGACTTCACGGTATCTCTCAGAAAAAGAGTAAATCCCTGCCATCTGCAGGGAACAAAAAAAAAAAAGTAGTGCAAGCCTTGAATGGTTTGTATCTGGCATTAACAGTAGCTGCCTGTTCAACAGTGCTTCAGGGCAAGCTGGCACCCAGTTAGGGCAGGAGGGATCTACCAAGTGCCAGACCAGGCTGGGCTCCGGAAGCAGACTTGAGTTATCGGTTACTTTCAGAAAACAGATTGCCATCTGAACCACATCACTCTGCCATTAAATAATCTCCCGTGAGTTTCAGAGCTGCTCCAGAGAGCTGCTTCGTCTCCGGTCAGCATTTAATTGGATTGTAGTCTCATTTGCATTTAAGGTTTTTAAAAGGGCAAAGCTACACTGAGTCTCTGCAAACTTGCCAGGGACACAGCAGAAAGGCGAGTGGGGTCAGAATAGGAAGGGGAAAAGGGAACGGTGACTTGATACTGCTGCATCGTAACGCTAAAATAGCAGCAAGACAGTAAGAGCAAATGAGAGCAGGACATGGCAAGAAGCCCAGGCTGGTGGGAACCATAACTCCCTTGGAGCTGTTGGGCTTTATGGAAGTCAAGACCAGGCACCAAGAAAACAGTGCCTCAGTCTTTTAAAACACACAGAGACACACCAAAGTTGACAGATAAAGGCTGGCTTAACAAAATATTCTTACCCAGAGATCCGAGGCATTAGCATTTAAAAGGCACTAAAGCCAAGGACAACTTGATCCAGCCTGTCCCCACCATCCTGCTGACTTCTCCCACTCCCTCTTCTATGCCACCCCTTCTCCTGACCCACACTCACTCGACTCCCAACTAATCCTATAGAAGCCTCCCACACATCCACTCCCTACAAATATTCAGTTATAAAAGTTAATGATTTTTCTTTTTACTGTTTGGCAGAACCAGCACAATGGGAAATCCTGTGGGCTTTTTGCATTTTCACTAAAATTGCCTGGGTTCTTTTCTCCTTAGAAGGGTATAAGCCAAGGATAAGCCAACTTCAGTCCAAGGTTTTAAGTTCAAGATAGTAGGGTTTGTCAGCCGGCAAAACTTTCCTTGTTGCCCTAAATGTCAGGAGCTGAAGTTGCCACCTGGCAAACACACAGGCTCCCATAATGCCCACTGGAGCCACACTAACAGCAGCTCTGTGATTTGGGTGCTTTTTCTGCAAACAATCTAACTCATCTAAAAAAGCTTGACAGGTGGCAAACTTGCTTATTACATTTCTTTCACTACTATAATATCAGCTCCAACCCACAGCTTAAAAAAATGGGGGGGGCGGGGGCGGGCAGGAAAACTGTCTTGTTAGACAAGTGTCTGTGATGTTACACTGACGTCATTTCCCAGGGAATCAGCATTGCTATTTCCAGGAGTCTATATTTACAATTTAGATACACAGCCCAGCTGAAACAGGCGGGCTGAATTTCTGTTGCATTCATCCTTGTGTTGCGTTGCAGGCCGTGTGCAGGACAAATGGTTTCTACTCCATCAATGTGCCCAGTTGGTTCAGCCTCCACAAGGTGGTCCAGCCCTTGGTGAAGCGGGTCTGCGACACCGATCGGCTGGTTTGCAGCAAGACGTGCCTCAATTCGGCCGACATCGGCTTTGTCATCGACGGCTCCAGCAGCGTCGGCACCAGCAACTTCCGCACCGTTCTCCAGTTTGTAGCCAATATCAGCAAGGAGTTTGAGATTTCGGACACCGACACCCGCATCGGAGCAGTTCAGTACACCTACGAGCAACGGCTGGAGTTCAGCTTTGACAAGTACAGCACGAAGCAGGATGTGCTGAGCGCTATCAAGAGGATCAGTTACTGGAGCGGCGGGACCAGCACGGGAGCAGCCATCAGCTACGCCTCCGAGCAGCTGTTCAGCAAATCCAAACCCAACAAGAGAAAGATCATGATTCTCATTACAGATGGCAGGTCTTACGACGATGTCAGAGTGCCGGCCATGGCAGCTCACCAAAATGGTAAGCCCTTCTATTGCTGCCTGCTCTCCCTACATGCCTCGTTATTTATCCAGGTCAGAGAAATGCAGTTTGCTACGATTTGAAGGCACTGGATGAAGCTTTATAAAGGAAGAGTTGTGCCTCACTCTGGGCTCTCATTGAGCTATAACAAGACCAGCATCTGCTTAATAGCTGAATGAGGAACTTAAACAAACAACAACAAAAACCCCATAAATCTGGCAAAATGCAGCTATGTCTAGGAGATCTCAGGGGATTTCTACTGTCTTAGCAACACATGAAGCCTCCTTTGGCTTTCCAGTCAGGACAGTCACACATCTTCCAACATAATTATAAGACATTTGCATTGGAACAATAACCTGTTGTTCAGTTGCCTCTTGTTCAGATACGGAGCAGAAGCTTTACTATTTTTTAAACCTTTTTGCTCTTGGCAAAAGGTACTTGCAAGGCACAATCTAGGCCCTTTCTGCAAATTTGAAAATACCATTTTTATTCAGAGACAGAGCACTGCAACTCACTGCCCACATTTTTCTGGCCTGGCAACTACCTTTGCAATATTGGTCTTAAATCAAATTTAATGCAATGACAACTTTTATGCTCATTGTAAACTCTGGGTTTCTTTCCAGGAGTTATAGCTTACTCCGTTGGAGTTGCTTGGGCAGCCCAAGATGAACTGGAAGCCATTGCGACAGACCCCGACAAGGAACATGCCTTCTTCGTGGATGAATTTGACAACCTCTACCGCTTTGTTAATCAGCTCATCCAAAACATTTGCACAGAATTTAATTCCCAGCCACGGAACTGATGGACTCAGCAAGGCAGGACCCTCGAGCACTGCACACACCAAGTGCCACAGGCAAAACGTCGGCCCTCAGTTCAAGAAATAGTGGAGGTGTTTTTCTCTGGTTCTTTCCGCTCAACAAGGTTGATCGCAGCTCTGTCCCTATGCATGATAATGCTCTGTGTAGACTGTTGTTTTTTTGGTTTTTGTTTTTTATCCCCTCTCTGCATTCAGGCTGCAATAACTCTGATTTGGATGGATAGCAAAAGAGGCAGAAAACATGGAGGAAATAACTGGAGCTATTTGAAAAGCTGCTTCTGTCATAGAGCCCCGGCTTGTCTAATTCCCACCTTTGGGCACAGGCACACACAAGTTCCTTAAAACATACCACCTGCTTCCTGAAGTGGCCAGGTCCCTCCAGGGAGCAGCCACGCTGCTCAGCCACTGTGGCAGAAGCCCCTCTGCGTGGCATTGCCCACCAGATGACACTCACGTCAGGGCTGAAATACCAGTCACTTTTTTGGGGGAAACAGGATTCAGATTTGAGTACGTTCTCAAAAGCAGGCACTCTCTCCATACAGCTGTTTTGCCAGCAAGATAAGCTTCAGCTAGTGTAAATTAAAGCATTGAGATTTATCCAAACCCAGAGACTGGAAAGCAAGTGAGAGGAGCAAGTCAAGCTGTGGGACTCTACAACCATTTGACAACCCCAGTAAAGCCCCAAATCCACAAAGCGGCCAACAGGCAACTGGAATCTAGTGTCCTACAGTACTACATCATCATTTGATTTTGGTAAGTGTCTCATCCCCTTAGCTCTCTTGCTCTGTTCTCATGTGGCTCAAGGCCTGCAGGAGAGTTGCCAGGACAGAGGTGACTCTTTGAGAAAAATGGCGGGTTTAAACTGCTCACAATTGCAAAAGCATTTGAGACCTGCTGCTCTACCGTTAAACCACAGCTCAGAAGCGTTTACAGCAGTCTCTAGTGTGAGGAGAGCTATTCAAGAGCCATTAACAAGATTTAATTTAAGGGCAAATTATCTGAACTTCTGCTCTACACTGGGAAAAGCAGCATTTTGAGAATTTACAGATGCCCTCTCCCAAATCTGGGACTGACTGCCATTTTATGGATTTATTTCAAAATGAACCTACTACAGCTCTGAATTATTCAAACAACACAGTTGTTCCTTAAGTGAAGAGATAGCCATATCACTGGTCAGTAGGGGAAGAGTGACATGTTATTATAAGAAAGTCAAAAGAATTGCACTTTATTTAGGAAGCAACAGTTGTTGGCTATGTTTCCATCCAGTACAATTTAAGAAAACATGTTCATTAAGCAAAGTTATCAAAGGAAAGGAATAGAGTTGCAGAGCCAATAAAAATGTGTGTGTTCATGCACCTTACGGCAAACAAAGCCACACCACGTCATGTTTGTGGAACTAACAGGAAATGGAAAGCAATTAAAACTCAAATTTCACATCTTGCACACAAACCAGGCTTCTAATGGCATTTATAGTTTCAATGACCATGACCCAGGATGTCTATTGTCCACATAAAAATGTTAATTGAAGTAAATCGCCATAAGGAAGAGTCCTTTCTGTCAGTGAAAGCCCAATCTTTTAAATTGTTATGTTTAGAAATACGACACAAGTAGATAAAAAATTACCAATTATGTAACCATAATGTAAATTAATGAGAATGGCAGTTTCTGCATGATCTCCCTGGTATGGTAACACAAGCCAGGCTGGGGTCCTCTCAAGAGCTGTCCTGGATGAAAACAGTGGTTCTACACAGGGAAGGTTCAGATCTTCCTCCCAGAAGAAACAGTTCCAGCTTTAATAATGCTATCCAGAGAGAAGACACCGGACACTGCCAGCTTCCAAAAAAAGCAAAACAAAGACGTAAAATATACATGTACACAGAGCTTTTAGCATTCATCTGTGCCACTGCGCTTCCACAGCAGTATCATCTTGGCTTGAAAAAAGTAAAGATTAAGCATAGAGAGTGAGGTAGAAGCAGTGCAACCCCTGACGCCCCCATCTCCTGACCCACCTCCCTCACTACTGTTCTGCAGAAAGCATCTTTCTCTGTCGACAAGGCACATTACACAGGCTGGACAAAATTAAAATGAATAAACTGAATTTACTATGGACTTCATTTCAGACACCAGATTTATTGTCTGGAAAACCTGTTTTCTTGAGGTTTAATTTGGGGGTCTCTGAGAAGAAGGCCTAAGTCTTACTTTTTAGCAACTCTTAATATCGTGGTTTAATTTTTGATGCAACAGCTTACCATCACATACTGTTTTCCATGCCATACTTTCGCAAAAAGGGAAGACTGCAGAGACTCACCATTTTACTCGTGCTCTGCTGAAACCACAGCAAAACAGTAGAGACATTACGAGCAGTTAGAGCTACACGGGTTCTTTAGGATATGCATTTTAATTTCTTCCAAAATCTTAAACTTCCAGCAATAACAGTAAGCTTTCAAATGCTCTTTTACAGGCAAGTTGCACAGCTATCTTCTGTGTCGAGCATTTATAAAGGGCACTTCAAGGTTTGTTGCTGGTTAAATGGTTTATCTTACATTTATAGAACTATAGCCCTCAGCTGACAATGTGCTTTTTTATTAACTTCTCAGGATGACTTTGAAATTGTTGGATCTCAAAGGGCAAGTGGTTTAATGTCTATCTGATTCTCATCTCAACTTAGATGTCCTACTCATAAACACTGTAAACTTGAGCATAAGCCTCAAAACTTTTAAGAAAATACCCTTCCATTAACAAGCGTGGAACAGCACAGAACACAGTCCTCGTAACCATTACCTTTCATAACAATCAAACTACTTGCCATCTAATAAGGTCTCTAAATATTGTTTTTTGAAAAAAACCAAGATAACTTCCATCTAAGTCTTCATAAATGTTTGAGGGGGTATATTTGTTTGAAGAAAGCAGCAGAACTCCTTCTGTAACATATACAAGCTATTTTGAGCTTATCAATACAAGTTGCTGTATCTTTTGCAATAAAATTGTCCCAAAGGCATATGTAATAAATGTCTCATTTGTAGTTAAAAAATAAAGACCAAATATGGTCCATGCCATTTTAGTTTCTGAGATGCCACTGAGGTTCTTACTAGATTACAGAAGATCTAGCAAGGTTGGTAAAGCCCCAGGTGTTTCAATGTCATCCTTTTACATGCTCAGCTGAAAAAAAGGCCTAGGAGTGAGCTAGCAGGGGAAGGATCACCAAGTTACCTATCAGAGGAATCAGCCGTTGAAGCAGAGCCTAATGGCCAAAAGGCATGAAAATCATATCTACTTTTCCAAGTCTGCAAGATCACGTATTTGGAACCAGACTTCTTTTGGAAGCTGGAAAAAAAAAATAACAGTGTTTACACACTTTCTAAATGCAGGGCTGAATCAGAGAGGATCTAGATGTCCAGATGCTTCATGCTGGGCCACTTAGTTTCCGATGCCTGACCAGCGCAGTAGAACCTGTGTCTGGCTGAGGCATCCAAAATCAATACAGGCATTCACACTCTGGAAGACTTGGGGGAGCTCTATGGCAGTATCTCTTGCCTTTAACTCCAGCATTAGCTACTTACGTTCTGGGTGAACAACCAAAGATCAAAGTTCAGCCATCACGTCAGAGAGATGTAACTCCAAGCCCTGTTTCCCAGCAGTATCTTACCTTGCTGGCCCAGAGGCAAGATACTCAGCACCTCTGTTGTCACTGTGCCACTCTGCGGTGTTTGCCCTCTTGCTCCTCAGGTGTTGCTGCTTTCGTGGGTTTCCCCATGGCAGCTGCTGAATTTTGCTTTTCTCATCGGCAGGCAGATGATCTTCCCCTTCCTCCTTGTGTTCCTTCCCCCAGGGCTCTCCAGCACACAAGGGGAACTGTTCCAGGACCAGTGCAATTTAAGTGTCCTTAATGGTTTTAACACCCTATCTGTAAACCCCATAGAAAATTATCCACGTTATCTACTTGGCAAATCAAAGCAAGCTGCAAATATAAATATTACCCAGACACCAAACACTAAGTCAGTCTTCTGTGGTATACACACCTTAAATTACTTCATGGTTGAACAAAGTCACTCTCTATCATTCTTCCAGTTATTTTTCTCTGCTCATCAGCAACATTACAGAAAAAACTTGATCCCTTTTCTTTCCCATTCCCATCTCAGTTTGAGAAGTCTTAGATTTCTCAAAGGCCATCTACATTTGCTAAATCACCTACATATTGAAAACATTGCAAGTGTACATCTATATAGCTGAGTGCCTCAAATTCCTGAAAAGCAGTCTTTTTTTTCCTTGTTAAAAACTTACACTGGGGGGGTATCACAGGTTTTAGCACTGCATCAGCTACTTCACCTGTAATCAGCTGCCAGTCACACTGAATGGCAAGAGACACAAGGGCTATTTTCCTTAACACCAGTTTAACCCTTTCTCCGATTTCTAATAAAAACTCTGACAATGAAGTTCAAGAACTCCAGTACTCACTCATGGAAATTATCTAAGCACAAATGATAGCTAAAAGTTTCACCATACAGAGAGAAATATGCTCACTTTTCTCACACTCAAACCATCATGTGGCCATGTCTTGTTCATAGGCGAAGCCATAAGGCTGCTAAGAAAGGCCTCCCACGTGGGAAGGTCACCCCTACATTGTGAAATCTTCCTTCTCTCTGCCTCAGGAATCTTCTGCTGACCCTCTCTGGAGGCAGAACAGCAGGGTGAGAATGCAATTATATTCTCATTTCATAAAGTAATTCCTTCTTTCCTGTAAGAAGCGAAGATGGGTAGGACTAAATCAGGAGGGTTATTTTACCTACCATGGAGAGGAGATGAGAACTTCACTTATCCCACCCTACAAGCATAGAAAAAACAGGTTGGACTTGCTAACAAGTTGTTCTGCTCAGTTCTGTGTAGGTTCCTGTACCACCCCCTCACCAGTGCCATTCTGAGCCTCTTCCCGTAGCAACACGACTGCCATCTGTGGTGTGTGGTTTGCTCTCCCTCATCCCCTCCCCAGGGGCAGAACCATGTGCTTATTTTTATGTTAAATGAATGTTCTCCCTGGGAAGTGCACCATGTCTCACCGGGATCAAGGCACCGCTGAGAGATCAGCTCCTGCACAACAGCACCGTGCCCACCCTGCACATCTGCTCCCCTCATGAAGACACAGGGGACTTGGTGCATGAAAGACATAGGATGCCAGCAGTGACAAGACCACAGAGCTGTACAAAACCAAGACATATGGAGAAATGAAAAAAATGAGACGCTACTGAGAACGGTAACACTTTGCACAGCTCGAGAGGAAGTTCACGTGAAGTTTCCTCACGTCCCTCCAAATGCACGTCTGCTTCTCCTAGTCTGAGCGCACATCCCCCTCCCAGTGCACGCTCCAAGACCACGCATCTTGTGATAAAACACAGAATTATGAACACAACACAAAATGTTGAAAAATAGTATTTATTAGCACCCAATTTACATAAGTATATGGTACAAATGACACTTACTTGCTGCCGTAACATTAAATAAAGCTGCTCTGAAAAACCATTGCTTTTTTCTGGAAGTCCATGTGATTTTGCTCAGCACAGACGGCGGGTACAGCACACAGCTACCCCACTGCACTACTGTCATACCAACACTAACACCTGCAAGGTTACCTCAACATCGGCTCATTTGAAACTGCACACTAACATAAGCAGATCTATATAAATTTAATGACAAAATATTGACTTGATGTATCCAGGCAAGTGAATGCAGCTTTAAATATAACCTATCCAAGAAGTTTCACAAAATAGGAATTGCAGTGAAAAGGAGAAAATTCAGGGCTGCAATTGAAAAGCTCAAAAATATACTGGCGTATTTCAAAATAATCTCCCTCTGAATCTTCTGGTTTTGCCATTTTAAATGCTTATCCAGGATTTTAAAATATTGAATTTTAGTAAGAAGTTTAATATTGTTTGAAGAATCATTTTCATTTAAAGCAAAAATGTATATTTTTTACAATAAATGCTTATCAAATCTTTGGAGAACTAATCACTTTTTCACTTTTCTCATGTCACATGATTAAGAAGCCTTTCTAAAATCATGAAATACATGACATTTATGGATCCTGACTCCCAAGAAAACAATTTCCTTTCACAAGTTAGAAAACAGACTTTCTCACTGAAATTGACATTCACTTTTGTACGACAGTAGCACATAAACAAGGTAATTCGGTGGTACTGAAATTCTGACACAGCTTCATACTGAGCCATACACAAACTGACAAGCAGCCTATTCCTCAACTAGTGGGTCTTTCTCATTTGGATCTACCATTTTGCAAGACACTTGAAGCCCAACATTGTTTCAAAGTAGTCATTCAAAACTGGCGTGCAAAATCATAACTTCAGCGTAATTCTGAAGGAGAGTCTTAATTTCCTTTAGGTGTTTACACATCAGTCACAGTAGCCTTTTTGTATCAACTATCTGTCATGGAAGTGACCCAAAAAAGAAGAGGAGCAACTGTAATTACTAACATTTAAGTGGTTATCACCTGTGGTATTTTCTCCAAAAGAGAACTGTCAGGTAAATCTAAGTTCAATAGTTATTCTTGAAGAGACAGAAAAATAAAAGTATATTAACAGTAAAAAAAAAAATAAAAAAAAAATCACACTATGCTGCATAAAGCAAATAAATTTGTCTGGATGTTTTTTTTTTTTAACCTGACAGCTTCTTTTCAAAGAAATCAATTGAAGATAGTTACACAAAATATGATGCAGGTAGTTGATATGCTGACAAATGTCAACAGAAATCTTACAGCAACAATGGTCTTCTTATCACAGACCTTCTCCTACAAGTTGTTTCAGATGCATGATTCACGGAAAATATAGCACAGGACTGCTTCTCAGTCTGTTTGGGCTATACAGATACAAGAAATTATTATCTAATGTGCTCAGTTTGCATTTCCAGAAAAAGTGCTACCACATATGACACAGTGTTCAAAACCTATGTATGTTTGTAAATGGCTGACTGCAAGGAAACACTTCTAGGAGTCATACATCTGAAAACAAGCTACATTCAAAAAGCACTACCTCGATGACAGGAAGAATAAAAAAATAAATTCTTAATGGAAAAATATTAGCTTGAACTCCATCGTTCATCCCTTATACAATGTTTTTGGCTGCTTTTAGTAAGAACTCCAAAAATAATGAAAATATTTGGTTTGGCAACAAGTTATCCCTTCCCTTTTGGAATAGTACAAATCCAGCTGCGTAAATCTTTTCTCAGTGTCCCAGTTTAATACACTGGTGTGAGGATCAAGGGCATCTTGGAATAGCAAGGAAGTAATTTTGGGAGCCTGCAATTCAAACAGAGGGAATGCAAGTAGACTGGGCTTGAGGACCGTGTCCACACAAAGCTCTGAGCAGCTTAAAAACCACATGTGCAGGGATGGTTTACACATGGGTGTGATCTTCCAGGATCACAACATGGCTTGTCAACATGAGCGGGGCGAAACTAGTTTAACACACAACACCAAACCCCAGACCTAATCTGGAAGATAGCTGGGCTAAAAAGCACTTCTATTAAATGCCTTTCTAGTTCAGCCATAGTTTGGATTTTGTCATCCAGCAATAAATCTCTTCTGACAATGAACCAGCCGAGATCAACAAACTGTAGTACTGAACTGGATTTACACTTTCTGTAGTGGAATTCAGATTCTCAAAAACATCTTATACAGCACTTCCTAAGTTTCCACAACAGACAACAAAGCAGCAAAATGAAGTCAGCAGGCAGAGTAACTCAGTAGAGTTAAATGAACTGGAAATAAAGAGGTACAAATCAGCCTTTTGATGGTGGGAGGGGCAGGGCTGAAGCGGAAACCCCACCACTGTTCAAAAAACACCCAAAGAGAAAAATCAATAGCCCTTTATGAAATTGACCCTGCAATGACAGTACACTGCAGATGCAATTTTCAAATCCTTGGAAAATATAGCCTGAAGGAGGATTTAAGTGGGAAGATAAAAATCAGATATCAAAAAGACAGATAACCTGCACAACAGGTACGTTCATTAGCACAGGCAGAGACATAATTTTAAAGGTGTTACGTCCCACCATCCCCCCTCCTGGGATGAGTCCCACCAGCCGAACAAGAGCACTTGCCCGGGCAAGGACGATTTACAGAGAGGTCACCCTCGTCGTCCCCGCTACCCCCCGCCTCCCCAGGTGTTTGTTCCTTTGCTCTCTTGTATGTGACACTATCTGTTACAATATGGGTTATTTCTTGTAAAACACTCCCTATATAACTGGATGGATTAAGACTGTGGTTTTCATCAGGTTCTCTGCTGCTCAGTAGAAACATTGCAGAGGTTTCGAACACAAGTTATGGCCCATGCATTTCAGTCATGGTGTTTGTCTCTAAGCTTGAAGACACCAATGATGAAAGATTTAAAACTAGTCACCTATTGTAACCCTCTTCAACCAAATACATTATCAGATTTAGATAAAATATTCTCAAAGCTTTCATGTCCTTATGGAAAAAGAGAGCTCCCTGCAACATTTGAGTAGTTTTTTCAGGGAAAACTTTGCTTCCCCTCTGTGAGTCAATACTAAGAGCTATGCTGTGCAACCCTACAATGCCCACCAACAGCAGATGCACAAGAAAACTCAATTTACCATGTCAAAGATTGCAACATCTTATACAAACCAATTCATCATATATAAGTGGTTTACTATCATATTCTGATTTCTTAATTCTTAACAGTGTATCCAAAACAATTTCCACTAAGCAGCCACAAATTTCAGAATCTTTTAAAATTCTAGATTATAAGCAGCATCATGTCTTCTCAGTTGTTTCCATCAATCTTATCAGCTCACCCATTGACAAGCTGAAAGACATATATGCTAAGTGACTCACAAATTACCTGGAAGCGGGGGGAGGGGGGGAGGTGGGAGATAGAAACAAGCCTAAAATTCTACTCTGCTTCCAAAATGTTGTGGTTTTGGTAAAATTCTAACAGACATCATGAGACAAAGTCTTAGTCCTGCAATCCTGTTTTTAAAGAAATGTTTATCTGGAAGCAAAGGAGTAGTCCCACTACGGTGTCTGAGGAACTTAGCTTCACATAACTGTGTCCCCAACATGAAGACTATCTATGTCAGCAGAAGAGTAAGCTCTCTTCTTAGACTTAAGTAATCAGCTATTACAAATCTCTTGCCGTGTCCTCATCTAAAGTGACATAGTTTTGCAATCTGAACCATCTCCACCTTGTGCTTTGACATAAAAGTGCATAATTTGGAATCTGGATATATACTAGATTTTATCCTTCATACGACCTGCAACCAACGGACAAATTAATAAATCTAAGGAATCACTATGGAAAAGGCTCCCTAAACTTGCTACGCTAACCTTTTAATGTCTTCCTCTGTGATACCATTGGGCTTAACTCCACACTGCTCCCCAGCCCAGTTCTCCAGAGATGACACCAGTCACATGGAGGACACATCGGTTCCATCCATCCCCTAGAGAGTTCAGCACATGGTCTCCCTGCTTCCCTTGCTGTGCAGCACACAATCCAAATGACCACTGCCCACAGCTCTGCAAAGTAAAAATACAAATAATCTAATATGCAGATACTCTCACACTGCAGAAATTACTCAGACTGCAAACCTGATGCTTCAGCAAAGACGACTCCAAGGACAAGACTGCTGTAGTCTCTTGCACAGGCATAACCACAATGGCTGCATTTTCTTCCTTAACTAAACCTATATTACTAGGTTTTATGAGGTGTACTAGGTATTTCACACAGGGGTCAAGCAGGCTCCTTAGGACAGTCTGCAAAGACACTGCCAAAGCACAGCCTGCAAATGCTTCCACATACACATCTTGAAATGCATTAAAAAAACTTGAAAACTTGCTTATCTGATAGTTATACCCGCTTTTTAACTTTTTGTTTCCTTTAGGATGGAACAACACTTCTGCCAATCAAACATTGCTCAAACGACACATCAGTTTATGGAAATTGCTGCTCCCCAAAATTACATTGTTAAAACATAAGGAAGGGGGTGAGGAAAGGGGGCACATCTGTGATCAAACACGTGTATGGAAAAAGGTGGTGTAACTATGTCCTTTATCTCTTACACATTTATTCAAAAGGACAAGTTTCTGGTTACTTTAAGTTCACAACTGCAAAATGGTGTCGCATGACCTAATCACAAAGCTGTGTGGTGAACATCACACACTTAATCAAATACATTACATATGGGACTGCTTTAACATAACATTATTTGAAAACATATGGCCTAAAAAATAACCCACAGTACGTGGCATATAGTTCTACAGGCTTCTTGATAATAACATATTTTATCAAAATAAAGATGAGTAAGATCCCAAAAATATTCATCAAGTGACTTTCTTACAGGTAATAAAATCTTTTACAGGGTATGTCAAAAGTTTTCGCTTTGAGGCATAAAAATAAATGCAGACACTAGGATTTTATAAGAGTGAAGAAAATGTTTTCCACAATAGAATTATATCTAGAGCTTCTCCCAGGCTACTCCAAATCATTTTGTGCAAGCATTTAGTTAACTGAATCAAACATGTGAAAGCAAACAGCACAGTGAAGTAAATTAGAAATAAAAATGAGAGTACTTAAACCTAGCAGACCAATTTTCAACATATGGAAAGACTGAAAATTCTTCCATTAAATTAGTTAGTAAAACCAAAATCAGCAGCACAGGCTAACATGCACACAAAATTAAATGAGTTAGCCATTAAAAAAAATGTACCATGTAAATTATATATGGGAAAAATAGTAATGGTAAAATGCCATATACCGATGTTGCACAAAAATGCTTTTTTGCAAGAACAAGCCTTAGGTCCAGTTTTGTTTCCATCTTCAACAGATGTGTGCATCACATTCATGAAAGCTACCAATTACATTGAACCCAGAAGAACTGCACATAAAAGGGAAAAAATAATTTACTGCCCTCAGAGATCCGAAGTTCAAAGCTTATAAAACCAAGGATCATAATGCAATGGGAATTAAGCATCTAGCTGCAAAAGAATCATAACAACATACTGAAAGAAGAAACTTCAGAAGCAACAATGCTCAAAGTTATTTCAAACAGTTGTCAGAAATAAAGAAATATTATTTGGGTTTGTGAGACACCAGCCGGAAGACCAAACATTTGGTCTTCCCATACAAAAGCATCACATTAGGGAGGAACAAACTAACCAAACAAAAACTACACTTAACAGATGACCTTCGGACTAGGTCAAACAAATCATGGACATGGAATGGAGGTGTGGGCACCAAGATATAAAGAAATGAGCTAAAAACCTGCAAACAAAGTTGTGTAAAAAAAGCAGACTAAAAAACAACTTGAAGAAAGTGGAAGTGACTGGAAATACAGAGCTAGAACCAGTACATGCAGCTTCCAAATTACAAAGATGATGAGGAATATGCAAAATGGCACAAAACATGGCTTGGGATACTGGCATGAAGTTATAAAAAAGAACTACTAAATATCATGTCAAATCCTCCTGTCAGTGAGACATAATCATTGAAATAATCTTCGAAAGGAAGCCAAATTGTTTAGAACATATATAAAACCTCACTGGCCAAGACAACATTAAAATGTACAAGTCTACAACCTTGCTTTAGCAAGCAGATGGACTAGATAACCTAAATAATTTTTTCATCCCTAACTCCTATGATGATGTTCAGAAGATCTGACAGGCTCATGCACAATACCCTGCAGTCCTACAAATATGTGAGCAAGTACAGTAAAAAGACATTGACATCAATTATGAAGACCAGCACAAAAATATATATACTCCACAACCTCTTTGTAAGGCTACATTTGTTTTGTTTTGTTTTTTAAAGGCACCTCATCCTCTAGCTATTGCCAGCTTTTTAAAAAAATCACTTTTCAGTTTGAGCAAGAGCTCACTAGTGAGAAGGAAACATCTTTCAATTCACATTTGAACGGCCACTTCTTACATTCCAATTGTAATCAGAATGACAGTCTTTAAAAACAAGCATGCTGGCCTATTAGCTTTATGTACAGCAATTTAAACAACTGTAACTACATATTGTATTGTGTAAGCAAAAGCACAACATTCATTTCATACTCACACCATTATCCTTTGTATACACAAACTCAACAGAACTCTTAATACTAAAACATTAAAATGCACCCATGAAGTCTTCCCTTACTAGACACATTTAATACATGTTTACAATATATATACACATATATAATATACATAACTTTTAGAATTTTTCAAATAAATCTTTGTAATTTCCTCTTCAAAAAGCAATAAAATGACACTGAAAGAATGAGTCAAGTACACAGAACTCTCACAAAGTTGAATGCTCAGTTTTGCAGCCAAGTTTCCCCCTTTCCGTCATAAACAAAACACTTTATAAAAACTAAATAATCTGAATTACTATTGTAGTCATCTGTTTCATGGTAAAAGTTCTAATCTTATCTATGGAAATATATTGCATATCAATATCATGAAGTGACATATCTGAATATTCTGAGCAATTAAAGTATTCCAGGATATTTTAGCAGTAAATATAATGTGTTTCAGGCTCAAACAGCACAGATCAACCTTTTATTCTAAATAATATAGTTGATTTAAACTCTGAGATCAGCTTCAAATGTGGTCCCATCCCCAAACACCACTCTAAAAACAACACAGTCAAACCCTTTCCTGATATCTTTCAATGATTCCTTTTTAAAAAGTGTCAGTTTAAATAAAGATAAAGATTTATTTATCGTTTTCCAGTCTTAACCTCAGCCTGATATGTGGAAGAGCTGCACTGCATTCTTTACTACTCACATCAGCATCAGAAATCATCTCCTGCAGAAATTCTGCCTTCCATTCCCATTAGAGGAAAACACCAGCTTCAGGCTTATGAGCAGAAATAACTCTGATGATGACACATAATAGAAAAGAATCCACTCCCCTTCCCTTAAGAAGGGATAAAAAGACTAAAAGATCAGATTAAAAGTTATTTGTCATTCAAATCAACAGAGAAGCCCTGAATAGATAAACAAAGCACATCTGTTGAGTAATTACAAGAAGCACTCATTCTTCAGGTAACCTAATCAATGGCACGATACACCCAGTAAAGTGGACAAGTTTCAAGTTCCACAAATGGTGAAGCTGGGAAATACCTCTAGAAGTAGCAGAATGTCTCAAACTGATGGAACTTCGTATAGTCACCACATATTGCAGTAGTAGGACTCATACAAAGCATTTGGTATAGGTTGAATTGTCAAAAGAAGCATGTCACTTTTATCTTTAATGCCCAGAATGATACCCTTTTTAGCAGGAATAGAAAAAGGAGGTGAATGTTTGATAGTTAAATTGTAGGAGAGCTTATGTGGAAATCTTTCTGATATTTTCCGGTGCCAGATCTCCAAGAATAAACAGCATTATAAATCTGAATAAGTTAAATCTGCTACTACAGTATATACAGACTGCTTCAGCCTGTCGTTAATTGGGACTAGACTAAAGGCTCAGCTTCTAGCCACACGCTAATACAGTTTTTAAAAAAATTATATAATTTTTTTTTTGCAAACTAAATATTTGCTGTATAACACAGAAGATGTAACAAAAAACTTTACTGCATTTTAATTTATGTTAGTAATTTGCTTTCCTTTAATTGCATTTATCTTAGGCTAGCAGCCAGGTGGCTGAGATTAACTATCCGCTACTGCTCTCTGAACAAGATCTACATTATTAATACCAAAGGGATGACAAAGTGCCTCCCACATGACACAGTAATGAGCATGTGAACTGTCACTTTTTCCAGGTGATTTAAGTACATTAAGATTCCTCAACGAGAAGCATCCTAGAAGTTTCCCTCTTGTCCTAGTCCCTGATGCAATTAGACCCCTTCTTTCCAGTACTCCATTTTATTAACAGAGAATACATAGACCTAGTTTCACCCAAGGCCTGCCTGGACGAAAATTCACACCCTCTGAAATAAAAGCATTTCTTTTGTTTTTTAACTACCAGAAACTGAGAGTTTCCAAGCTCTCAGCACCAGCTGAGCTCACAGAAATCAGAACAAATGTCAATTTAGAAAACAGCACCCTGCAAAACTAAACACTTACAAACATTCTCTGAATTACACGGCAGGATAAGAAGACACATGCCCTCCTCTTCTCTTTTGTGCAGCTGGTTAAATATATACAAAGCTAGAGTTGAAAGGGAAGCACTCTGTCATACGAACACTTTAGCCAGGGCATCTGCTCCTGCACTGGCAATATAACATTTGGAGGGGTGGAATGCCACATCATGAATGGACTCATCAAATTTTTTGCGATGAGCAGTAAATTCTTGGATGCAGGTCTTGCTTTCAAGATTCCACAAGCGAATCGAACAGTCATGACCTAAAGAAAGGGGAAACAGTTGTCTTTATAATTCTCCTGTCTGCCACCATTATGAGAAAAAGAAAATGAAATTTGAATGTACTTACTGCCAGACATCAAATACAAGCCATTAGGATCAACAGCTAAACTTGTAACTGCATCTAAGTGAGCTACCATGGAGTGGATCAGTTTTCCTTTGAAAAAAAAGATTTATTTACGTTATTTTCTGCAATTCAGTTTGTTATCTGTGTTCACTGATTAAGCCCTACCACAGCTCACATTATAAATACAATGTCTTGTCCTGTGACTGAATTACACAAATGAATTATGAAAATTATGGAAGAAGTCATTCTTTTAATATTTACAGTTTCAGAAGAGCCACAGTGCCAATATCACCAGCTTTGCTAGACCTTTGTTTTATATCTGCAAAACCCCCACGAAGCTGCAATCACTGTGTATGTTAAATATCTGCTCCTTAAGTCAATTAAGCAAGTTCAGGAGTAAGATCTTGACTGGGAAGGATGACAGGGGCTGAGTATACTAATAAGCAATGAATATAAACTACATAAGAATATGGGATAATTTAGTTAACCCAGAGAGAATTAGTGTTCTATTACAGCTTATTATAATTACACTAATGATTTCATTTTAAAAATAAGAAAACATGGGTCAAATGTACTTTTTTTTTGGTTGCAGAAGATAATAAAACAAAAAAAAAGAGCTTCTGTTTCCTCTGCTGTTCACTACAGAATTATATCATAAAACAAATGAGCTACTTTCGGCTTTTTTTCTCAGCTTCCTTTGGGTCCTTTCACCTCTTCTTATTTAACATATATCTGGGAGTACTAAACTTAAAATCAACAAGAATACTGACAGATCTCAATTTAACTTTTTAGACAGTGCAACCTGGAAGCAGTCACCAACTGAAGATTATCAAGGCTCACAGTCAGAATACTGATTAATATATACTACCATTCCTATCAAAAAGTCTTTTAAAACCCAAGAGATTTATAATAACACATCTTAGTGAGACTCTCAATACCAATCAGAAACAAGTATTATAAGCTCTAGATATTTCTGCAGAAGGGAGAGATTTGGAGAAACACAGTGGCTCAAATTGAGAATGATGCCCACAAGGGGACTTCTACTTCCAAGCTGTCAGGCAGAGGTCTTACAAGCTCTAATGGAGCTTCCTGCTCTCAGATCAAAATAACATAGACAACACCAACAGAAGCAGCATGAACATAAGCACATAAACATTTTGAAAAAGCTTCCTTTTATGTTAAATATTTATAATCCCCATGCATAAGGCTTTTTAAAACAATGGACAGAGAATGATGCAGGTTCCTAATCACTTTGCCAATAAAGTTGTAAGTGGTCTGGCAAACTTTGATGATGAGAGATTTCTGTGTCAGAGAATATCCAGTTCTTGACAACACTCATCATTGATGTGAATAATATTAATCATAATGAAATTCTGCTTATGTATTATGTTATACAACTGCTGTGACCAGGACCTGCTGAAAAGATGCATACCTGTATTGTTGTCGTAGAACTTGATGTGTCTGTCTTCATGAGCTGTGATACTAATTGGAAGAGTTGGATGGCTGATGACTCTGTTTATCTGACAGGAGGAGCTGACTGCTAAGAAAAAACCCACACGTGAATACATGGAAAATGCTAACTTCTTTGAAAGATTGCTACTAAGAAATAAATACATATTCAATCTTGTTTGCAAAAGAATTCCTACCTTTATTAATGGAAACTCTCAGCTAGCAGCTTATGTAATGTGGTTTACTCTAAAATACTTTCCAAATTACACACACACAGAAGCATACGTAAGCTATATGTATGAGTGTAAATACAAACATATATGGTTCAATTTTTGGCCATGGTTTTAGATGGCTGCATCAGGCAAGAATGTGAAGCCAAAAACTGAGGGAAAATACCTTTTTTTCCACTTCCCTACCTCCACATTACTTCTCCCATCAAGCCAAACTTTCTTCATAACATATAGACAGTACAGGAAAATTAGTACTGCAGGCAGTTATGTTTCCAAGCAAACAAGATCCTATGCCCTCACAGAGCAAAACCCACCTACTATTATTTGATGGATTAAATTTCTTCTTGAAGAAAGGATGGTAGACTATTCATAGGACAGTCATTTTCCTAGCCTTCAAGAATCTTGAAATATCATATGCCTATATATATGTATATATATGTACACACACACACATACACACACAAACACACACACAAAAGAAGAATAGGAGTTTTTTAATTAGAAATCTAGGCATTGCTGTGATGCACAGACTAGTGCATGTGTGGTCTTAAAAGGCATAGATTAACACAAAAACACAAATAGCCATGTCACAGAGCATCAAAATACAGTTATCTTGCTTCATGTGGGAGCTGACTGGTTTTGTTAAGCTGATGCCAAAGAACACTCACATCATCTAATCAAAATTCTTACTAAAATAAGCAAAATACACTACTATAGGATCACCTGCTACTAAGGTGGTAAAGACTTCACTTTACATCTTTCTATAAAAATTTGAACTCTCAAGTAGTGTCAGCATTCACAGGACACTTACAAATTACGGAACGGTAAATTAAGGAAAAAGCACATTCATATTAATAAACCCCCCCCCAAATTACTAAAAGTACGTGAGACTGTACCTCAGTCAGCTATTCTTCATTTTAAAACGCCAAGCAGAGCAAGGCTTATAGCAAACAGCAGTGTCCCTAAATGGTGGTGGCAGGGCATTTCAGGTGACTCATTTTTCTCTTGCCTAGTTCTTGTAGAGATAATTTTTTATATATATAAATATATATCTTTTTTTTTTAAATACATACAAGCTTTATAGCACTATTACATAACTAAAAATACTAAACAGGGACTGCTGCTTGCTATACCATGGTCTCATTTCCTTAAAGGAATATTACTGTATTACAGTAAGGAGGAGGTGGTGAAAAAAATAGAAGGAAAAACAAACAAAAATCCCCAAAATAAAATAAAATCCCCAAAATAAGAAGAAAGGTAACTTCTACTGAATAGACATAACTGACTTAGCAGTGCTTTCTCAGACAGGAACAAAGATGGGAGTTAAAAAAATAAATCCTGCACAGTAAGGAATAATATAAAGAAGGGAGATGGCACTTCCCATTCCTTCTTATAAAACAACAGTCATTTAGCTGTTTTAAAGCAAATCCAACAAGAATGGCTTATCCCCTTTTAAAAATATAATTAAATGGTAGAATTCAGCAACATAAAACTTCTAGGGGAAAAAATTTTTGAAACTTTCAAAGGCAGAATGTTTACATTGTTTTCAGGTCACAATTTGGGCCTGAATATGAAATCTAATGCTTCAGCTCATTCTGGTCTCTTTCCTAATGTCAGGGCAAAATAATTCACTGATAGCAGGCTCCTTAGTTTCCTCTAAAACTTCTGATACTGGCCGCTGCCACAATCCAAAGCATTATATGGGACCTTGTGAATACTCTTCCACTGGAGCTTTGTTTTTTTCCTACAGTGAAAATTTCAAATAAAGTCCAACTGCAAATGAGTCAAGAGTGCATATAAAACTTAGAAAAGGGATACCTCTGAGGAAAAATAAAAAGTATCCACACATATGCCCTCCCAAATTTTTCATAAATTCACCTTTAGATTTTCCTGATATTACCTCTATCTTGCAATTTTGGACTGCTGAGAGAATGAAAATCTTGAAGCTTCAAAGATCACTGGGCTTTAATAAAGAAACCTGTGCTGTTCCTCGAAAAGGAATCCATATAGTCTGCGCTTGCTTCTACTACTGTCTTCCAAAAGTATATGCACTCTTTTGCTATTGAAATAGCCACAAGGTCTGTTGTAGTAGTAATAACTTACCATTACATCTCAAACACAGGCTGTAACATAATTCACGTTATAATTTAGCATGACACTGCCTAATTGTTTGGAAACACTGAAAAGACCATCAACAGTGGCGAACTTAAACAAGATTTTTTGGTTTTTTTTGTTTTGTTTTTCTGATACATACTAGTGTCTGCACTGGACTCCAGGATAAGAACTCGTTGTCGTGTCTCCATGTTAAAAATGCTAGTGTGTCCACTGTTAAATGATGCTACCATGAGGCTTGGGTCACTGCTCACAAGATCTACTGATGAGGGGATTCCCATTTCTAGAAAGCAACACAGTGAAAATTTTTGTAAGATTTAGTTTGTGCAAAGAAAACAAAACAAACAAACAAAAAAACCCAACAACAACAAAATTTTAAAAAATTCCAACCAGTAAAGCACTTTAATATCAAAAGGGCCATGATTACGAAATGTTACATTTAAAAATCTACATTATGCCAATCTAAACAGATTTCCCTGTATGATCACTATTTGAATCCTATTTTTCTGATATGTGTATTAACAACATTCTTTACCAAGATGCTGTATCTGCAACTGTGTCTGGACAGAAATCTGCTTTGAATTCAAGAAAGTAAGAACTCCCTGACCCCTTTTCCTTCCTTTAACAGTAAGAGCAATTCTTAAACAAACCTCCATTGCATCAAGTAAAAGGACATGAAATTGAAGCGGTAAAATAATTTATACGATAGATGATTCATGTTGTTATTAATCTGGGCAAATTCAGAGCTTAAAAAACCCCAAAGCTTTCTAGGTGCAAATTTTATATGCTGGCACTGTCAGCATGGGAAGTTACATCAATACATACTCGTATTACCAAACCTTCATCCTCCTGCCTATTATGGTATACATCTGATACCTTTACACAGTAGCTATCTGAACACTACAGGACAGGCAGCAACATCAGCAGACCTTGGGTACAAGAAATATCCCTTCAAATTTTTGTCCTTAAATGTCCCTTCACCACTCAACTATGCGAAAGAACACCACCGGTTGGAACAGAACCAGGAGGGGGAGGAAAAGGTAGACAATGAGACACCAAGTGTCCATGGATCCAACCAACACAGTAGTATCATCACCTCTCTCTAAACCCAAGATACATAGGAGAAGCATCTTTCTTGGACACACAACCTCAGGAATGTTGCTCGGGAATGGTGGTACTTATCTACTGCTACTCCAAAAAAGCCAAAAAGGAGTGGTGTGAGTACACACGTGTATTATTTCTGAAGTGACTTTCTACCACTGCCCTGCCTGCTTATCTGCAGCCTACAATGGTTCATCTAATGGACTTAAATGATGACTGCTAGATATTGTAGAGAGCCTGCTCAAAGTTCTTAATAAGCCATAGGAAAAGTCTTTGAATTTCACAACTGGGTTTCAATCCAGTTTGCAATATTAAAAATCCAAAGATTGTCTCTGTGAGGCAAGACTACTCACCTCTCCCACTTAATTTAATAATTAAAAACAAAACAAACAAAGAAGCCCAACCCAACAAACAAAAAAGCTACCACACTGTACCAGGAAGTTTTCCAAGTAGCCAGGTAGGCAGGCTGGCAGCAAACCACTCATGTTTTTCACAGAACCCTGCAGACCTTTGGAAACACAGTTCTGCAAGAACTAAAGTACATGAAACATTTCTGTTTTGCTCAGTCTATTTTAACTAATGAGTAATGGCAGATATGACCAGCTTTACACCACACATCCACAAGTTTGTTCAGTTACGTTGAAGTTTATGTTGCCTCAAAGGTGCTCTGAAGAGCCAAGGAACTATCTCAGTTTGTGGGTTGCCTTTACGACCATCAGCTCCAGGAGAGCTAGGCAATGTCAATGGGCTTATTCTAGAGCACTTACTCAAACAGCACCTTCAAGAAATTACGCTCTAAACAGTAGGACTTTGATTCATTCATGACATTTCAGTAACTAAATCCAAATGAGAATTTTTTCAACTAGCAGCGTAGGATGACATGGTTATTGCTATTTAGTTAATACAAACTCAGGAATTCAACTGGAACCTCTGTATTAGAGGCACAAGGAACGTAATCTGGAAAGTACAATGACACCAGCCTGAGACAAAGCACTGGTTACTCCAGAACTCTACTGGGCCAAAAAAAAAGGGCTTTTTATTCTGGACAAACCAAAAGCAAGAGCCTAATGGAAACTCAGTTTGAATCTGAACTATGGAGTTGATATATTACACTCCACGGTTCTAGTAACATCAGCAGATAATCCACGGCAGTCGGCTTTTAGATGTATGTGACCGTCCTCCCCACATCTAGGTATCTATTTAGCTGGTGTCAAAGGAGAAAAGACCCAAAATTTATTCTTACCAAAAACATTCATTAACAGACAAAATCCAGCAAAACAAACAAGAAGGATTTCTATTCAGCAGCCAAAAGGATGGCAGCCTGAACAGTGATGCTGATGAACTTTAAGGTAGGACAATTTTCTGTACCTTGATTATCATTAAATATACTGAGAGCTGGAGCAATTTCTGTAGCTTTCCATAGACGTATAGTGCCGTCTGCTGAACAGGACAGCAAACGCTGGTGAACTCCACTATAAACCAGACCCCACACTGCATCTGTATGGCCTACAAAAGCACCTCTTAGAACAGAAGGATCTGTGAACAAAACACAACAAAACACATTTTAGAACAAAATCTGAATAAAGTCAATACTTGTATCTTGGTCTGTGTTTATGGACCAACGTTAAGAAGCTAGTCCATAAAAAAAAAAAGAAGACCAATCAGGTCATATCAATATAGAAGTCTCAATTCTTGTATGAAGATGCTTGAATTCCATCAGCATATGTGGCATTCAGTTCTCCACTTTACAACTAAAGGAACAAAGCAATGTTTCTGCAGAAGGGACAGTATCAAAATTGGTGAAACACACTTTGATTTTAAAATTCACTTTCAAACAACCACTAATGGCACCTCAGTCTCCTTTTTTCCGAAATCCAGCTTTGACGTCAACCACATCTGTATCTGTGAGAAATGAAAAATGTTTTAAAACACAGCCACAAGGCTGACATCCAGTCAGGTCTGGTAATCCTACTGAACTGAGTGTTTTTAGCCATTTGCAGATGCTAACAGCTTTGGTCTCAGACTATACTCAGACTATCTTCTTATCTCAACTGCACAGAGATTGTCAAAGAAAAGAACATTACATACATTTGCTGTACTTGCCAAGTATCAGGTGTAGTCCTGTACTTTCTCAACCCAGCTATTTCTCAAAATTGTGATGAGATCAAGGCCTTTTTTAAGAAAATGACATTTTTTCTTCTTGTCAACTAGCATCAGTATTAAAACAAAAATTTAAAGTAATTGGAGCCAACATTCCATTCTCTCTTTTAAGTTTTAAGGAAGCATCTACAAATTATACTATTTTAGCCACATAACATTAATGTCACTCGACATATAATTTCAGTGGTGTGTGAGAGCAACGTACCGTAAGAGTCATAGGGGTCGATGTTTGGGTTGGTTATACTCCAGCCATGGATGAGACCATCCGTTCCCCCACTGTAACACTGTTCACCATTGCTGCTCATCACCACACACAGCACCGGGCCACTGGAAGAACCACCCCCCGAAAGAAACGTTGGCTATTATTAAACATTTTCATTATGTGAAAAATGACGTCAACAGAATCTTCAAATTTCCCTGTTAGATACAATTCAATTGCTGCACAGACTGCAACAAAAATTTTGCATAGTCAGATCATATCGTACAACACTTCCCACAAAAAAGCCTCCACAATATTTGGTAACATAACTAAAATCAGGAAAATGTAATCATTATGCACATGAAATAAGAAAAGTGTCACACTTTTAAACTATAGGCTTTGTTATTTTGCATAAACAGCTTTTCTTCCTTTTTTAAAGATCTAAGGCTCTTCTGTGAAATCAATTCAGTCCATTTAAATTAACTGCAAACAGCTTCATTGTACAGATGCACATATCTGACAAAAAGGTAAGAGCTGCAGTGATGACCAGAACACCTAATCAAATTTAAACTGTAAAATTTGTAGGTTTTTCTTCTCAAAACTGTGACGTACCTAGCTCCAGACATAAATAATTAAGCAGAAAGGAGATGAACATAAGCAGATATTTTAAGTAACATGGGAACTTAGAGCATGACATGAAACCACCAGTTGACAAGATGGAAATTACTTTTTTTAAAAGTTCTGTGTCTGTTAAAAAGACACATATTTCTCAAAATATGACAATGTTTCTCAGGAAATACTCACTTATGTGCTCTGAAGGTATATATTGGCTCTACATCCAGAGAAGCACTCCTAAATGAAGTACAAGAAAATGTTAACATGCATATGATCTTACATAATGCTTTACAAAAATGTGCCATAATTGCTAAATTCTTAAAATCACTGCTGCCTCTTTTCAAGTGTTTCTCCCACAACTTGCTCTCCCAATATGATTTTTCATATGTCTGGAAATTCTTTACATTCTTTCAATATACAATAGGATTTGCTTGTTTGGTGGCATTTCTTTGTTTTGTTTTGGTTTTGTTTATTTGTTTTTGTTTAAAGACCTTCAACCTTCAAAGACCTTAGAGAGTCACCAAACTCTCACACACCAGTCAAACCAGTAGGTAGTAGGTAGGTAGGGAAGGAGTAGGGGGCCATCACATGGAATATATCATTAAGTGTTTCCAATCCCTGCCACAGCAGAGGAGCTTACAACACCATGTTTTTACAGCAACAGTGCAGCACAGTTACAAACCACTTCAAGAACTGCTGCTCTGGACTCTGGTGCTTGTCACAGGCAGTGGGGAAGCCCACGTGCTTTGGCCAGTCCTCCTAAAAGGTGTGATGCACTCCCTTACTGTACTCGCCCTGCTCAGAATTTGCTCTTCTTTCCGCAAATCCCCAGCAACATGCAAGAGACAGTGAACAAAGGAACCTTGCAACATCTCAGTCAAAGTTTAAAGCTTTACACATGTATATGCATACATATGTATACATACATATGCACATATACATAAAAATGCATTTTTTTACATTTACATACACGTGCAAACACACTACCAGGCCACATCCAAATATTTTCACTAGTAAATTAATTTGCCATGTTATTGATATGGAGAATATTAAGAAGTGAATGGTTTTCCTTTCCACAAACAAAACACGTTCATAAACATGCATAGATTTCTTCTGCCACTCTTTAAAAATCTCCATCCTTCTCTAAGAGCTTGTTTTCCTACTCTCAAATTCAAGGAACAATTTCCATTAACTCAAAGGGCCATCCAGTGAATGGACATCTACATTTTTTTTCTTCATAAATGAATTTTTTTTATACAAAGCAAAATAATAAAATCTTACTTTTTTGCTGGGGCTGTTTTTTGTAAATTCCACATTTTTAATGTATGGTCCTCTGAAGCTGTTATTAAGACTGGTTCAACCGGATGAAAAGCGAGACCTCTTATTCCATCAAAGTGACTTCTTAATGTGAATTTGGGATTCCAAGTCTTTCTCAATGCATCCTTATTGTTTGCTATCTAATAAAAAAAAATGCCAAACTTGTAATTAATCTGGAAGGCACAAGGAAAGGAAGAAATCAGAAATTTAATTTGGCATTTTCAGAGGATCGCAAATTACCTCACCCACTTTTCACAAGAACCTGCTCTTGAGCAACAGTCTGTTTAACACTAAACAGACAATTCAAAAGGAGAACAAAGGTAGATGTATTCCGCAAAGGCAACAAGTAATGTCATCTCCATAGTCATACATTCTGTGCAGGTCTTAAATACTCCACATGTCTGTTAAGTTACACATTCTAAAAGCTGAAAAGTATTTTTCTGACTGACAGTGCTGTGAACTCAGTTTGGTATTTGAAATTTGATCTATACCTACTGGCTCATTCATGAACATCGGGCCTGACTCAATCAAGCTGTGGTCCCTGAATATCCAAAGTACCACTGACATGGCATCTCTAAAAGTAAAGATCTAAGAGAAACAGAGAGGAGTCTACCAGCACAGAAAGGAACACAACCTAACTCACTTAAGGCAACACAAGCCCTGTAATAATGCACAAGTAAAGACTGCCAGGAGAAAGAAAAAAAGGCAAAAAGGACTCGGCTACACACTAAGAATACAACTGGCAAGCAATAAGCTATCGTATAAACAGATGCAATTATTTCACAATAAATGCATTTTTAGCAGAAGCAAAAAGAAAGCTTAAAAACAAGTTACTTCAACATTGCTCCACTGAACAAATGTTGACATAAAATGCTGAACAGACTCTTATTGCTCTGTCAGTCAACAGTCATAGTTAAATTTACCTTCCCACAACCGCTGCTAATGGTGGTTATGGAAAACCAGGAAAACAAACAATGGCAACTCAAATATTGATGATTTCGTATGTTGAAATCTACAGATATTCCCAAATAATTTAGTATCATTAACTGCAAAGAGACAATTGATTTGGACCACTTCAAGAATCTACATTTTATTCTGGAATGTGAGGCCTGGGGGAGGCAGGAGGTTTAAGAACAAAAGTGGGGTTTTTTTTAAGTTTCGTTGCTTCTGGATTTAAAAACAAAAATATGCTTCAATTAACAGTTTCTATAGATTTTAAACAATGAGAAAGTAGCCCTGACAAACAGCAGGTTTAGTCTCATCATATTTCTTAATAATGATGTTGCTTATGGAGACAAGCCAGTTTGTCAGTTTACTGAGCTGCGTTGGCTCAAGGAGGGAACAGCCAAATGCTCGACCTGGTGCAAGGATGGGGCAGGACTGCAAAGTCAACAGCTCTGGCAGATTGGCTGGAGAATGGCCAAGAAAGTTTCAGAAAAAAGGGTACAAGACATACAGAGTATTCACGGATATCCAGGAAGGAATTTGGTTGCCTTGATGCCGGCAGCAAATGCCGACTAGGTGATGGAGGGAACCACGCCTGCCAGACCTGCAGCACAGGTCCCATGTCACATCTGCGAAAGCCACAAAGAGACCTCAGACAGCCTAACAGTGCAGGCCAGTTCTGTCAGGAAAATGTTCTCCACTTGCTTCTCATACATTCAAAGATGTTCTTCCAAAGGAGCCTGAGATGATCAGCTTATAAATTGGGAAGCAGATGGAGGGCAGTCCCAGCCAGCGGACCAGCAGCAGAGGTGGGAACAGATGCCAGCGCCTACCTGGCTGCACTGTCACCCCTCTGCACCCACCCGCCTCTCCCAGCCTGCCGGGGCCACTGCCACGGTCACTGCCAGGGTCACTGCCAGCCCTCTCTTCTCTCTCCCCACTAAAATAAAACACTGAGGTAATCTGAGTCTTGAAAAGCAGTTGGTGGGCTGGAGGGAAGGGGAAGATGATGTTCAATTAATACCTGGTCTAGATTTGCCACTAATAGCAATATTTGTGTCTACACAGACAATTTGAAAACTCCAGAACCAGCAAGTAGGATTATGGACACTTTTCATGTTCAAAGTTGCAGGAAATCAAGCAAGAGCCAACTGCAAAGTCCAAAACCTCCAGATCAGTACACAATATTAAATGTAATGACTTTGTAGTTCAGATACTCTTATGTACAGCAATCAGGGTATTCTAATTTTATGAAGCTTCTTAATCTACCCAGGAGACTAGGGAAAAAAACAGAACCAACCAAAGTGAACAACTGTTACAAAAATCATTTGTAAAGGAAAAGAAAAAAACAACAACAAAGATAAACTTAAGAGAGTTTTGGCTAGCAATCTGGGATATTTAATCTCATTAAATATTTTCAAAACTTACCCAAAAGGGAAAGTTTTCTGTTTAGGTAATAAATTCATAACCTCCATTATCAAGTCAAAACCATTACTTAATTTACAGACAGCGAAAGCAATATGTAAAAAGCTTAAATCATAAAATGAGGTGGGCTAATGCTGCCATGTTGTAGAACAATACAGTAAAAATGTCAGTGGGAAGAAAGAGATTTAAACGAGGAAAGTGCCTGCAATTCTTGAAAGCAAAAACATTTAACTACCAACTGACATTAATCTTCTAACTTCATTCTGCCTGATTCAAAATTGACACTTAAAAAAAACCAAAAAATGAAATTTCCACTGATTCTGCCTGATTCACATTTGGCTGTTGGAAGAATGTATGAAGCAGTCCAACATAAAAACAGATAATATTATTTGTAAGCTAAACTTCCAGTGAAATTTGAAATAGAAAAACTATCCTTTCATTTTGCTTCAATAAAGAGTACAGTGACAAGAGCAAGGAGCTCTATCAATTTTATTTTTTTTTTAATTGTCAGCACTAGAAAAAGGTAAGAGTTGAGCTGAACAAGACTACGAATTCCTGGTAAAAGTATTCCATAAAGCCATTTAACAGGGAATAAATGGAAGTTAATGTTCTCAGCTACACAGAATAGGATAAGGGTGGATAAAGAAAATAACATTTCATAAATGAAAGCTGTTAGTTCAGGATATAGACACATGGACAAACACAATAGCTGTTATGGACACTTAAACAATGAAGTCACGCACTGAAACCATTAAGAACTTGTACACATGGTTTAGGTTTGTCATCTCCTCTGAATTTACAAATTCAGCATCTAAATTTTAGGTGTAACTGTAAAATAAATTAAATTTGTACACCATCTTAACCCTCTTTGGAGACAAAATTAGGGAAGATAAGCAAAAAAATTAAGAGCTGAGCCCAAATTAGGAGATAATGCTGAAGTCTGAATGTTAGTAGAGACGCTCTGTATCACTGCAATCCTGATGGTTAACAACATATCATATGCTCAGAAACTTGCTTTAGTAGTAGAGCACATCTCTGCAATGTCACACTCAAAATGTGTGTAACCTTTTATTAACTATATAATTTATTGCTTTACAAGTATATAAAAGTGTAGAACTTCCAAGTAAGGACCTGCAGGTTATTTCTGAAGTCTCAGATTTGATTTGTGATAGCAAAATCCCAGATAGTGATTACTTAAGAGTCAGATTTACTGAAGGGTAGGATTCATCCCCAGTACAGAACATTAAAAAAACATCTCTGACACCCCTCAACCTTGACAGAGCTAGGCAATGCAATAGCAAGATTAATCTGCAGTTCACAGAGCATAAAGGAGCAGATGATTAAAGTAATACCTGAAGTATTTTAAGAAATCAGAAATGCAGACAAAAAATGTGTATGACTGCAAAGAGGCAATTTTAAGAAAGATTTTTCACAAAAAATTGTCAGAAAAAGAAGCTGTAGGCTACAGACATAGTCACAGAAGTGTTGGCTACAAGAGTCTCCTAAAAAGTCTCTGGTCCAGCTTCCCATTTGAAATGAGACAATTGCCCACACCAGGTAATATAAGCCACAGCTCTCTCCCAGTGGAGTCTTAAACACATCCCAGGAGAGGGATTCCACAGTTCCACTGGGGCACTTGCTTCAGTACCACCTCCTGCATAACACTTTTTTCCCCTAAAGACCAAACTGAACCTCCCAAGCCATAATTTGCTACTGTTTCCTTCTGTTTTAACATGTAGCACTATGGAGAAGCTTGGCTCTGTCATCCTTATAAGCACCTTTCCAATACCTGCACACTGCTATTTGAGCTCCCCTTACCCTCCTAACAACTGAAAATGACTAGTTCTCTTAACATCTCCTCTTCAGTCACATGCTACTGGACTCCCCCCGGTTTCTCTACAATGCTCTTGAAGGGGAGGGGCCCAAAACTGCAGACAGGTGTGGCCTCACGAGCTCCATGCAGACGGGCCATTAACTGCCCTCAATCTGCTGGCCATGCTACTCCCAGTTTTGCTCAGCGTCACTGAGGTTACAAGCACCCAGCTGTATCCCTGTCACTAATTAAATTTACTTTCAACTTTCAACTATTTGAATGACACAGCAGGCAAATGAGAGAAGGAGAGGGTCTTGCAGAAAGCTTGAAGGCTGCTGTGGATGGGAAGAACAGATATGTCAAGTAAAAATTTGTGACATCCTTTGGCAGCATAATTTCAACAGGAAAAGGTTTTCTGCTGAGTCTACACACATGTAACTTGCATCTGCCTTCAGCAAGTAGACAGCAGATCTTGAGTTACCACTAATAACCACTTACATCGTAAGTCAGTGAATCTGCCTCATTGGCTACTGTAAGGCCTGCCAGTTCTCCAAGACCCAGTTCATTTTCAAGGGCTTCATCTGTTCCCATAATGAAAGATTTCCCTGAAGAAGGAGGGAATGTTAAAGCTTCCACTGCAAGAAAACAAAACAAAAAAATCCTGAAACATGGGTTTATATAACATTGATTAATAAAAGCATATTTTCCACTTCCAATATACTAAACATCTCTCAAGTAGCTGAGGGCACAAAGATATAAAAAGATGCATTAAAAAGAGCCATTCTAAAGAGAATCACTGCACTTGCCAATAAACAATATCCTCTGAACAAAATACTTACACGTGAGTTGTGCATGACTCAAAAGACTAAGTGTAATTAGTCACAGGAAGGAAGAGTACACTACCATTCGCCCATATATAATACAAAACTAACAAAGAAAAGCTCAGGCCCTTCTCCAACTCCACTATAAAATATGCTGATAGGCTCTGGAGAAGCGGAAAAACGTTGAGAAGACCTGATGGGAGTAGCTGGACTCTTCCTTCCTAACACCATATCCACATGCATCCAAAAGCACGTCTACAGTGAGGCTGTTTACAGGCACTCTGAGCTAGCAATACGGCAGGAAGCCAACAATTCATTGCTGCTTGTAAAATCAGTTTAACTACTAGACAGGTTAGTCAGCACTGAATTCCGGGTTTTTACTAGCAGTTTCTAAACTGACTAGTTTACAGCTGCTGTAGCATGCTTATAGGAGATCCAGTCACTAACATAAACACATCCATAGGCAGAGTCACTAGAAAGAGGAGGGTCGAAGGCTAAGAGGAGTCCAGTTCACACACTTGTACCACATAAGGTTCTGCACCAAGTGGTACAACTCAAAAGTCGTGCCTTTACCATCTTCCCTGTACAATAGCTCCCCACATCTATACATCACAAAAGGGGGACTGAACAGATGAAAATGTGTTATCTTCTGGACACAAGAGACTTCACTCAATTTTATACATCTTTTGTCTCAAATTATAAGGGTTTTTCAATAAATTATATTTTTTTCCCCTGTTAGCTCCACTGTAAATGCAAGCCTTAGAGAACACTGTTGCTATCAGGGAAAGAAAAGGAAACACCACCTTATTCACCATCTTATTTAGTCTAACAGCACCAACTCTAAGTTAAAACCAAGCAAACAATGATTTACAGTGATGAGCCTCATGTGGTCAGGGTGCTTCTCTCTTGTCCCGAAGGCATCAGGTTCAGATGCTACTCTATTTCCCTCCAGTACACCCAGCACAAAGTAAGCTAATCTTTCCGTGGTCTTTCTGTTCCACCCTCACACCTCTATCGAGTGTCCTGTTCACTTCCTATTACTTTTTAAAACCAAATAAAAGCCCGTCAAGCTCTGACGTTTGATTAGGTCTTGTAGTTATTACCTTTTAATCACAAGCATCTCTTACCTTCTTCACCTTGAAGTCTAAACTACCCTTTTCTTTTTCTCTCTTTGGAGCTTATGATGTGATTATCCACTCAACACACAATACACACAGGACATCAAATTTGAAAGGTTACTAGAATTAAAAAATTGTATGCCAAAAAATCATAGTCTCACATTTATAGAGGCATACACAGCTTTGTAATGCTGAACTCAGACTGATAACAACTAGCTGTCCTCTTCTGTTTTTGTGAGAGTCCATCTGAATCTCTGAATTTAAAAACACATTCTTGAAAGGACATGAAAATAGAGGTCTGCTAATATGGCTCTCAGTACATGTGAGAAAAGTTGGAAGGAAAACATCCAACAAGAAATTCCTCCACTTCTCAAAGTGTTGCTAAGTTACCCCCTTCTTTCATAAAGAAAATCACTGAGTATGTAGGAAACAGAACTACTGAGATCTTTGGTAACTACACCACACGCCAGGGCTTTTTATGCGTCTTAATTATAACTTGGCTGACCTACTTTTTCACATTCACTGAAAAAGTGTTAAGTGAAACCTGTGTTTTGCCCATTTTTCAAAAGACATATTTGCTATTTAAATAAAGAGCAGATATGATCTTCTACAAATTAATATAGCCTCATATGTTTATTTTATTATGCTGTATATTATAGAATTTCAAATGCTGAATTACATAGATGATTTAGTGATTTTCAGAGATAATTTTAATAATGGTAACCACAAGCCTCATTGCAAAGATGCATGGCTTTCCATACTGCGACTAGCCACTGAGAATATTTTTTAATTTTTGGAACACATTATGGAAATTAACACACTGGCAAGAGGCAAACTGTTCTGTATTATTCACTACACAATCACCACATACATTTAAAAGCTATAACTAGACACCTGCATTTACCTGCAGAGCCTTTATCTTTGCACTTACAAAAAAGAACACATACATATATGTGTATATGTGTAAATAAATATATACACTTAAAATTATGTTCATGGGGAGAAAAAGCAGATACTTTTATGTCCTGAGAGGTTATATTCCACACTTGGCTGCCAGGCTTGAGCACAAACAAAAGCAAGTGCCTTAGAACTTCATATTACAAAGCTGCCAAGTAAGTTTTTGCCATCATGTTCAAAGGTATTCAGCCAAGACTTCACCTAGGTAGGTGTTTTGACCTTACTAATAGTGACTGGAGGGGAGGAATGGGAATGCCGTTTATCACATGCAGAACTCATAATCCTGAAATCAGTATTTGTGCAGTGCTTGCAAAGTGTTAGAGAATAATCTTTAAGCAGAAGTAACCATAAATATCTACCCTTTACAACAGGTGTATGCACATTTTTAATACTTACCTTCATCCGTCCTGTTTATTTCGTGTTCAATGAGCCTTGAGCTACTGGGCCTAGAAGAAGGTGCAACAGATGGTTGTAATGAAGGGAGATCATCAACATCTCTCAAGTTTGCAAGCATATCTTGCAGCTTTGACCTGTTGGGCCCTAACCAGAAAAAAAAATTAAATGGTTTATGCGTAGTTCATAACAGCATTACTTACACCAGATAAGCTACCGCAGCACATGCAACAATGGATCCTACCTTGCATTATAACATTACCACAGAAAAACTAATGAGCACCTATTTTCAGCAGTAACTAATCATCCAGCATGAAATGAATTTCTTGAAAAGAAAGTGACAGAAGCAACTGAGAATTGTGAACACACTCTTTTCCCCACATTTATGAACTCATACTGCTACTTGCATGGGATGCCGAAGAATGCCTCCGAGTCACACTGATTATTGGAATATTTACTTTCCAAAACAATAGCTGACATTTGTGAATATTTTAAAATTTGTGCATTGGGTACTTTGTGCAGCATATTCTTATGAAAACATGATTATTTTAAATTTAGTTGTGCAGTCACGAACTACATAATCCAAAAGGTTTTATTCATATTAAAATATAAATGCAACTGGATTCACTGGCCTACGTCCTGAAGCTACATATGGTGAAGACCCATGCCCTTCTTGCCACTTACCTGTGCTTTGCTCCATCATTTTCCCACATCCCTGTTTTGACTGTTTTATATAGGATTGAGGCTGAAACATATCTTCGGTAGTTTTTCCTGTTGTAAGTTTAATTAAGAATGGGAAAATGTCTTACCCATAGTCCATTATGTTTTCTCCTAGACCAGTAAATAATACAGCTATTTTTAAGCAGCTTTAACACAGAAGTGTACTCTAACATATGTATTCTCTCATAAAACCATTCTATGATTCTATTTTCTTATTACTTCACAGGAGTGTTTACTACAGCCTTGCAAAATCATAAGTTCACTAATGCAGTTGCAAACTACTTTGTCCACCCTAATCATAATGACAGATAATGAACTAAACTGTATTTAACTTGTCTGTCACAAAAATTTTACTTGATTCAGAAAAACAGCCCATAGGATTTTGCAAGATTGTTTTACTATAATATCTGATTTATGAAAACAATATTTTACTTAGTAGCAGTTCAGTGTCTAAGCACCATTTATGATGAGATTAAAGTAATAGAAACAAACTTCATACAATTTAATGTCAAGATATTCAGTCCCTACTTTTTCCCTGGGCTTCCTTCCTCACATTCTTCATCACTACATGCACTATTATGAATAGCTGAAAACAGGTTGTGATTCTTCCTGATTTTTGCACATTGATGCCTTTCCAACGATGGTTTGTCCATGGAAAGATGCTTAATTTCTGTACTGCAATAAACCATTTGGTCTCCCAAGGTCAAACCAATCAAATCATTCTGAAAGGTACTATAAACGTACTGCGCAGCAGTTATTTTCATGAAGGAGCACTGCATGTCCAAGTGCTGCCTTACATCAGGAATTTTTCTCATGAATATATAAAACATGTTCCAATAATATGTCTATATTAACTATTAAATATTATTTTTATTATCAAAAATAAAAAAGCGCTCAACAGCTGTTCAAGAATTGCAACAGTTTGATTAAATAATTTCTGCTAACTTAACCCTACAACTATTTACCCTGAACTACATACCGTGTCTGCGTATTTTTAAAATGACAGACAAGTTACAAAAATCAATTTCACTGAAATCACATATTGGTATGGCCTCTCTATCTTAACTATAAAGAAATTAAGAATCAATTTTGTGAAACATGAACACTTTATTTGGCCAGCTCAGCTCCTTGTCAGACCTGTAATTCCCAGTAACTTACAGGTTTCCAAAGATGGCAAAAATATCACTTGAGAAATTTAAAGTAGGGTAATTACTTATTTTTTTACATTTTAAAAAAGAAAAAAAAAACAAAAAACAGAGGTTCAGTTTGTGTATCTGATAGCATAATTTCAGCAACATAACCAACTGCTGAGCAGCAGGTTATCACAGTATCAATACAAAAACTAACAAGTCAGCCTCAATGATGTGAGGATCTGACACCTTTTGCATCGTTATTCATGTCCCTTTGGAAGTGAGAATTTCCTTGGTATTCATAAGCATCTTCCCACAAAGGGAGAAACATCCCTCAAATTTCTTACTGGGCTACATGCAATATTATTAATTTACATCATTCACATATGAATTCTCAATATGGCTAGATGTTTGAAACAGCTGTGAATACAGTGTTTCATTTTAAACTCTTCATCTGAGTTCAAAAAGCTTTAAGGCTTACTTATCAAAAAACATTGATTTTACAAAACAGATCTGCATTTCAAGAAATGTAACAAAAAATATAATACAGGGCTAGAAACTGTATTTCAGACACTGATCACAGGTTTGGTTTTACTTTTGGATAAAAATACCCAACATTTTTAAAAGCTAGTCCCACAGGTATGAAAGTCAATAAATAAAATACTGTGATTTACGAATAAACTGATGGTCAAAGTTGCCTTCCTATTTCGAGCCCTGCATAACATATTATGAGGACAGCATGACTTTCATGTTGTGAATGTTAAGTATAAACAGGGGTAGAAATTAACCTGTTTTTGCCCTCTGTCATCTAATGGGATACTCAAGACAGTTTCTGTTTTCTTTTTTATTTACATACCAGACTTTAACTTGTCCTGTGAAACTGGCATGTTTCCAGCTAAGAAAAAGTTCTGAAGTCTTCTATATTAAAGTATGAACTGTTAAACCAATGCCTTTTACAATTTCAGTTTCTGAATAACAAAGTATAGTGCATGCTGAAAGCAAGAATTTTTAATTAATCCAGCACCTGGTTGGAAGAAGTTGTATCTAATCCAACTATTTACCAGGTAACTTGATTGACTGTCATTAATTTCAACCCCTGAGAACTGGTGAACAGGAAAGCAGTCAGGAGCAGCAAAGTAAAAGAGTAAGTAATTTTAGGAAAACATTGAAAGAGAGATAGAATTAAGGGTGTGAAAGATGTGGGATTTATGATTTTAAGGTGCAATGTTTTCCACTTACTCTTCACCCCCTTTTTCCCCTTGCGCTCCTTTTTGTATTGTTCCTTGAGTTTGGTTATTACTCCCTGGTCGACATTCCAAGCTTCAGGCATGAGACACTGGTCTTCCTTTTCTAAACAAAGTGAAACAAATGAAACATCCTTTTTCAATAATGTCACCAAGTGATCTCCACTGAAGGAGGTAACAGCTGCTGTCAATGGCATTTGTCTTATTTTAAACAGACAGAAATAGCACCAAGCTTGTGAAAGCTGTAAAACTGCTACTCACATTCCACTTCTACTTGCTCAGAATTTTCTCAACATAAAATTGAGACGAAATTTCACATGCCCAAATTCTATGACCGAGCACATAGCTGTTCATAAATGTAAGCAACATTTGCTTTATAATAAATCAGGAGATATTTTGCAGCTTTTTCTTTCCTCCAGGGAAAGAATTACTACTGGTCAATATAACAACTCGGATGAAGCGTCACTGCATTTCAAATTCTCATTTCATTGTCTTTGTGCTACACTGTCATTTACACAAAGCAGCAACACCTTTAAATCTTTTTGGAACATAGTACATGCCACCAAGGTTTGAATAAAATCTTAAAACGCTAAAGCTATGCAATTTCACAAAAAGGGAAAGGCTTGAGTTACTGAGTTACTAATCTTTGAAAAAATACACAAAACATTTCAGCATACCTGTGACAAAAATATCTCCTTTTTTTTTTTGTAACATCTCTCTTAAATTGTTTCCCCTGTGACATGATACAGAGAAGAAGTATTCCTCCAACAGTACGGTATTTGGAGATTTTGGACAGAACATGTTACACGAGTTCAAATCTCTAAGTCCTTTTTTCCATATATGGAAAGAATGTACTGAGGCAGCTTAGAAAAATAATTTGTGAGAGAAGGGAGGTAGTGCAGCTTTTCCTGATATATATTTATTTTCATGACCATCACACCTACAATTTTTTTTATTTACATTATATTTTTGCTTTGTTTTCCTCATTAAAATCTCAACCTTATTATTTAAAAATCAATTCCTTTCAGATCAAGTTTTCTTTCTACATCAATAAACTGTTCTAAACTTTTTAAAATACAAACAATACTACACTTATCCTCAGACTAATATGCAGAAAGGGCATTAAATATCTGTAGAGGAAGCACAACACTATCAATCACAACCTGAAGTTGTTATTATGATTGGATACAAAAACTAACATGGGCTGTTATTGGGACTGACTTGTTAGAAATTATCTATGCTGAAAAAGACCTAAGGATCCTATCAACACCAAACTGACCAGGAGTCAGCCGTATCCTCTTGCAGTAAAGGCAATCAACCATCCCCTGGGCTGTATAAACAAGAACGTAGCCTGAGGGAAGTGACTGTTCCCCTCTGACCACACCTTGAGTACGGTATCCAGTATAATATTTCTTATACTGGGAAACATTGTAAGTATAATGTCAAGGACCCAGTATTGACCCAGTATTGACCCAGTAGAGCAAGTCCAGAGGATCCGCCAGGATGGTTAAGGCAGCTGGAGCAGAAGAGCTACAAGGAGCAGCTGAGACCACTGTGAGCACTCAGTGATGGTGAAAGCAACATCTTAGTGCTGCTTACAACTACCTACTGGGAAGATGTAGAGAACACAGACTCTGCTGGGCCTTGCAGCACAGGACAAAATACTTATTAGCACAGGAACACCAAATACCAGAATACTGCCCATGAGAGTTTCTGGGAGCTCCTTTCTTGGAAGATATTAAAAACTTGACCAGAAGGCAGCCAAAGTAACCTGCTGGAAATGGACCTGAGCAGGAGGTTGGACTAGCTGATCTCTCAGTCCTGTGAAGCCTCCAGTCCTGATCCTACACTCATAAGTGACAGATCAAGTCAAGACCCAAATTCTTGAGGCATTAGTGTTTTTGCAGCAGCTATGAAAACAAAGAGGTATTAATAAGCTGAAAAGAGACTCTAAAAAGTCTGTGGGCTAAGTCATGTCCTCTTAATACTTATGCCCAATTAAGTACTACTGATGATCAAAAATTGCACGAAGAACTCAAAAAAGGAAAGAGAAAACCATGTTTGAGAGAAACAAGTATATATTTTTTCTGGGACCACATTATAAGTTTTATTTGTGCTTTTTCGCCCTCGCTAGACAGGATCTTTTGCTCTCCTCCAGCGAAAAGTTTAGATACATTTGGATAAGATTCTACTGGTTCTAGGGTAACACTTAATACACTAATTTTCTACACACTGTCCCAGATGCTTCCTGCATGTCCCACAGGTTCTGTTCAACTTCAAAAGTGGATCCTGAACTACTAGTGTGTGCAAGTGCTTTATAGCTTAAAAATTACCTGAACACTTCTGAGGACCTTTTCAGCCAAATGGATTCAACAGATTACTGTAACTGATGACTAAAGCCTGGGACACAAAATGAAGTAAAGACTTCCTCTGTTTGCTTCTATCCTCACTACACAACATCACTCTTCTACGCTACATATAACAGTTTCACTTAAATTAACGGAAGTCATTCGTAATGGCAGTTCCTTGAAGAAGCTTGTTCTCATAGTCACCATAAAAGATACAGGTTGTGAAACAAGTATTTGAAAAACATGAATGTCTGTACCTCAAAAAAACCCTTAATATTTCTAGAAATGAAACTACTACTTTCCATGACAATTTATTTTTAATGTTAGACTTTTGCTCATTTGTATTCAGCTGTCATCAATGAAAGTAAAAATAAACCAGAAGTGTGAACTTGAGAACAAAAAAGCTCCTGTTGGCATACTAACTTTTTGGTGACACAAGCAACAGCTACACTTATCAAGCATAAATGGATAAAATTTTAATATTAAATAGAAGCATCAGAACAACCTAATATATTTCACAGAAAAGAGTAAAATTCCTAAATTTGTTAGGTGAGCAGAACACTGACTGCTGTATCTAACAACACTGAGATACATCCTCTTAAGAAGAGAGACTACACCGCAGTGAACAATAATTTGGAGTCCAACCAGGAGCTGGACAGGGCTTCAGTGAAATGCAGAATCTCTGAGCTGTTGGCTGACATGAGAGCCACAACTACCATGGCTTATTTGTCTGTCAAGGTTTCAGTTCCATTATAAAGCTCAATTATTTCCCATTCACCTTCCGTAGCTCCCTCTGTGTCCAGAGCAGCTTAAGGAGGTAAAAACTCCCCATAAAGATAATTAACCAGTCTCTTCCTTCTTCTCTTACATACACAGTGGGTTTATGCAGAATAATTACATCAAGGTAAGTGCATGCTGGCGTTCTCGGTTGCAGTACATGAACCTCAGAGGACAGACAACAGTTTGTGAAATGTCTCTCTACAGCTAGGGGGCTAAAAGATATATTCTTCTGCTAAATTATTAAAGAAAACTTGAGCAAGTGAATAGTTCATATTGCCCAAATTGCTAACACACAATAAAAGTACAACTAATTCAGTCTTTATGACTCACATTATTCTGTGTATCAAAGTGAGAAAAAGCAAAGATTAAATAACTCTAATGTCATAATTGTGAAATACACCTTTACCAGAGCCCTTCATTAGTAAGGGTCATTGGAAAAACCTATTGAAATTCCACTTATAAAATTCAAATTCTCTGTGCCTTAATATTAAAGGAAAAAGACAAAGACCAGAAGCATAAACCTTGAAGAATCCTTACATTAAAGCAGCATACAGAAAAATGAGAATATTTTGTCCAGAGAACTTCAGTGTGCCAATTATTTACTGCAGGAATACTCAATATGTGCCGTGATTGTGACAAAAATCTTCATCAACCACTCACAATATATTCTTAGCACATTTTTTTTTCTCCTGGTACAATCCATTAGATTTTCTTACCCCAGTCTGTTCCATCTCCCGAACTTCTTGAATCCCCATCACCTTCATCTGAGGTAATCAAAAAGTCGAACTCCTTCAAAGCTTCTTCTGTATCTCTGTCTTCACTGCTGTCAGACAGCACTCTTTTCCTTACAATCTAAAAGGTCAGGAAGGAGAGAAAAAAGCTGAGTTAAGTTACACACATATCTTTTTACTGAGCAGTACTGTCTTGTCTTCTACGCAAAATCCTAATGGGAAGGTGAAGAAGAAACAGAAAAGTGTATACTCATAAGCTATCCAGAATAAGCATACAGACTTTGTTCAAATTTCTAAGTCAAGATGAAATTTACTATGGAACTTTCTTCCTGTGACAACCAACAATCAATCATTTGATAATGAATCTACACTGACCTAGGAAACACAACTCATTGAATAAATATTAATTTTGAAAAGAAGAGAGGATAAAATGGATTACTGACTGTATGTATCTATTTTATGTGATCATATGACAAAATCATAGAGCAAAGTATAGATCGTGAGGGAATTTCAGGTATTTGACTGAATAAAAAAAACCAATTATTAATCACATGTTAGAGTTTCTTCCAGTTATACTTTTTCTTCCTTCCACAAGATATTTAAAGAGAAATGTGGTATTTCAGTTCAGTATGTCACATGGATAATTTTTTACAGGTAATTTTAAATATCAACACATGTATATAAATATTCAATAAACAATGTAGTTTTGACATGAAACATTACAAACAATACCTTCGAACTGAGCTGAAAATTGTAAAAAAAGACGTCTGCTACCTTAAAAAAAGCATCCAATATATTATATATCAAAAGTACTAGGCAATGTGAAATAGCAGAAAAACAATCAAAAAATTTTTAATCTGTCACTGCAAATTTAAAGCAATAAAGAAGGCAAAGCTTAACTTGTACCTACAAACTCAGAAATCCATATATAATTCCTCTTACGCACACATGCTTGGACAGACCATCATAAAGATGCATTAATGATTTGCACGTGTACATACAGAGTCATATACTTTGCATATAGGCATCTCATTAACCTCACTTTTTCTGTTCTTCGTAACTTTTTCAATTATTTTTTCCACTCACTGTTGCGCTATCAATGATTGTTTTCTCTCTTCCTTCAAGATCTTCTTCATCTTCTTCATCGCTAAAGTCCGCAGCTGCATTTTCAAGAAACTTGAAGGTCTCTAGCAGAGAGGCAGAGTCAGTCAATTCAGGTTTCCTAAACAACAACGACAACCATCATCATGAGTAAAAAGAAATCATAAAAAAGTCACTTTTGCAATTACCAGTCTGTTCTGTATCAATATTCAGCAATACATGAGACTCAAAGAAGCCTATAGGTAAAAACAGACCATTACAGGTAAAAATGCCTGTGGGTTAAAAAACTAAATGTTATCCATAAACTATCTCTTTAGAACCAACAATTATTCTTCATCCAGCTGCAATTACCAGGACAGACACTTCAAATTTTAATTTGAAAAGCATTTTAAAGCAACGCTCATCTGAGCACCCAAAAGCAACATCAATACCAATACATCATTACTGAAAGCCTCAGCAACAGGGACATGAGTTACAGCTAATAAGCTGCTCTCCCACATGTACATCAGGGTACAGGAAAACTTTGCTCCTGCCCTCTGATGTTCCGCACCTTGCTGGGAAACATGAAACTCTAGGTCTATCATTCATTAACTTTTGAGACATGGTAAATTTACCACTATAAAACAATATAATAGGAAAATACCACTGATGATGAAATGTTTATGTAGACGTTAACAATAAACAATAAGGAAACAGATAAAGGAAGACTGGGTAAAATTATGACTGCACTGGCACAAATTCAGGCAGTGCCTCAGAACATGAAGCATAAGGGTGGTCATACTGAACAGGAAGAAACCAAGAAGGTCCCACCATAATTAAAACTCTGATGAAAGTACAATTAAAGGTCTCCTAAAATTAACAACAGGTACCATGTTTTCTATGCAAAGGATGCACTTCTCTACAAATCACTCAAAGTGGTGAAAAAAAAATTCTTCCATTTGAATTATAATGATTAACTCCAGTAAAACCTTGTACATTCTTTATATGGCTTCACAGCAGTGAAGACAATCTTTATGGTTTTCTTACCTTTAATCAGTAGTCTGTTTTTCATAGTTCATCACTAAATGCACGCCATCTTGATTTTCACAACCACTGAAACCATAGAAGTCTTTCTCTATCATTTCGGAATTGTAGCTCTACAGTGTCTTGCACAGTCACCCATGCTACCAGCAAGTGCCTCACTAATGCTGTATTTTGCTTCTGCTGTGACCCATTTTAAAACATTCAATCAACCAAAAAGTCTATATAGTACAGCCTTTTAAACTCTCCGCAGTGTGAACACCTGATTATCCATCCTTTACCAACTTATTCCAGTGTTCCCTTATAACACTCTTCAAAGGTTTATTACAGGAAACATCCAAGAGCAAAAGCTCTGATGTGTAATAAGGCATGACAAGCAACACACTTCCTTCCCTACACAGTCTCTGCCCAAGCAGTTCTATGCTTACATGACAACAATTAGCAGGAGTGGCTATTTCATAGCCCCAATATGTCTGCATCTCATTAAGACAATTTGCTATGCTACACTTTCTGCATTCACTTATTTCTACATCCCAAAAATACCAATAAAGATTTCCATTGCCACCTGAAATTCCATATATACAGTAGCATAATATACCATGATGTACAGTATGTTTTCATGGTCACTGGTTTTACTGAGAATATTCCTTCCAGTTTCCCATATCTTGGATAAGAACAATCTCAAACATGCTTCCAATTTGTCTTGCTTCCTGCAGTATTTTGTTTCTATGGCAAACCTGAAAGGACTCTGTAATATTTTTCTTTTTCCTTAAGTAATCACTACTTTTGCAGATTATAATACCTCATGAATCTGTAGTAATAATGTGTATTTTCATAGAAATCCTATGGTACTGTTATTTCGCTGTTTCCAACATACAGATCTTGATAAGACAAAACTTGCGATGTGCTTCACTTCACTAAGTTCTTGATTTTCAGCAAATTTTCTGTGTCCTGGTCAACTTTTAGTGGACTAAATCATCTGACAACAATTGTATTTGCTTCTTCCTCTGTATTTTGCTGTGTAAAAATCTGCCATGTAAAAACATTATGGTTGCTGATCAACATTAGCAACTATGCGGCATGCTATGCTAAACAGCAACATATGAACTAATACCAAACACAGAATATAAAATTTTAATCTACTAAAGAGACATATCGCTCTACAGGTACATGTATTTGCAGTAATTCATACCCAGAGTTGGTTCTGTACTCATTTGATCTTAAATCAGGCTCTCTCACACTGAAGTTCAAAGTGACCACCAAAAGAGAAAGTTTTACCTTTTTAAAGTAACTGGTCTGAATTCAACAATCATACTAATTGTTATGTATTTTAGTGCAAAAGATATATACATAATTGTATATCTCCATTTAAATGGGAGTTACCCATATCTCATGCATTGGAAAACACAGTCATTTATCATGTATTTAAAAAGTGCATAGTACAAACATATACGAAGTCAGCATAGTGCCACTGAAGATTATCTGTGCTAAGGCACAACTTCCAAAGAATTCATAAGAAAAAAAACAAAACCAAAACCACAACACCAAAAACAAACAACCCCACAAAACAAACAAACAAAAACCAGACAGAATTTACAGAATATTTAAATCACTTAAAGGTTCTACAGGGAAAAGAAGCTTCAAGTTAACAGACAGGTTGATTTGCTGTATTGTACCCCAATGCGCTTTAGCAGTCAAGTCAAAATTAACTCAATAATTTAGCTATTTTTCACCCTTTAGCAGCACATACACATAATGTATTTTAGATATTACTGTCAGTATGAACACTTAGCAATACTATGAAATATATTCAAGAAAATGCCAAGCCTTAGCTAATTTATATTATGTAATTTGATCCAATTTGAAGTTTGCTTGTTTCATTATCATCCGTTTGTTTATTTCTCTTATGGGGTCAGTCACGAAGCAACAAAAAAAGTAGAAGTGACAAAAATATATTCAGAGATAGGGTAGTATGATTACTTTAAACTCCATTTTAGAAAAAGAAGCACAACTCAACCTTTCCAGGTGTTTTGTAGTCTAGAATACATTTTTTAAAAAATAGTGGGTGAAAAAATAGAGCAGAGCTCCACAGGCAGGGGCTGATGCATGAACTGTAGGTACTACAGGCATGAGCGAGGCAAGACTATGACCATGTTCAGAACCTGTTGCAAATAAAGGGAGACCAAAAGAACCAAAAAGGTCTCAAAAAGGACAGTTCCTCTTTACTGGACTATCCTGGATCAACACATATGCAAGGGAGAACATAATTTTCAAAGTGCAAGATCTTAGGTGTTGCTTTTTCCTTCTTCCCCAGCCATACTGTCTAAAGAAAAACTGCTGGGGAGGAACAAGCCAGAAACTCCAGACAGCAGGAGCAGCTACAGAGGCTGCCAAAGCAGAGATCACAGAGCAAACTGATTTTGTCAGGACTTCCCCAACCCTGTGCTCCCCAGCTGCTAGTTCTCACTCTTTCCCACTGCCCCTTCCTCAGTTGTGCTCCGCAACAGCACCCTTGCATGGTTTTCTCCCAAGCACCTAACCTGGCCCTCTTTCCTTGAGGGTTTCATCCCAGTTGACTTACTACTTCCAAACAAGCAAACAAACAAATATATATATATATATATATATAAAAAACTTTACCAATATAACATTTTCTATTAGGTACCATTAACTGTGCATTACGTTCTCCTCTCCAGTAGCTTTATCCAATTAGACAGGAAAGTCTCTGGGGCAGAGAGACTACCTGCTATTCATGACTGCACATGATTAGATGCAATAGGACAAACCGATGTCACAAACATAACAAGAACAATAAGTAGTGCCAGAACATAAAGTATAGCTACATTAATGCTGCTGGGTTTCCCATATTACTACTAACAGATGGGCAGTGTGCAGATTTTGTGAATATTACTCTTGACATAAGGAACTTCTGATCCCTAAAGATAAGAAACTTTTTCCTGTTTAAAACACAAAATTCCTGTTACAAGTGGGTTGGTAACTGAAGTACCTCCCTTAAAGCAATATAAACCTGAAACCACATTAATATTTTTCTCCTCAGGAAACAATGCCAGAATTTTCTGCAGCTGTGACTGCCTCTAAAAATCTCATCCCAATTTGTATTTTACAGGTTGTTTAATCATCCAGATTTCTCTTAACCCCCTGGCCCCTTCAAGACTAAAAATAATAATAATCTCTTTCCATGAAATCTAACAAATATGATTTGTGGATGTTCCACATGCACTAGTTAAAGTAAGCATGGCTCTCGCTTGGTCTCAGCAGGCCATACAGCCAAGTCTCCATCTCCTGCCCTATAGTCACACAGCTCACAAGGCAAGTATTTTGTGTAAAAATCCAGTTGGCCCTGACACTGAAATATTAGCAGCTTTACAAAAAGTATAGTGTTCAGTTGGCTCTCGACATTCAATATTCAGGATCTTAACAAAAATCCTATTTCTTACTGAGTGACACGTAGAAACCATAACCTATAGGAAAGGAGAAGTTGTTACAGGGAAACCAAAACAGCACATTGATGACACCTTTCCCACTCCCAACATGATACAGTACATTTCATATTGCAAAGTGAAGTTTAGCTTATACTAAAGCTACATTACAGACGTATTTTTTTCTAACCAACACATTCAATATTTCTACCATTATCTTCTCCTTTGTTGAGAATAACTCTTGGGAGCCGTGGTCATGTCCAGGGAGACCCTTATAAACTTCTCCCACGAACTGCCCAACCACAAGGCCATTGACTGCCTTGGTCCTACTCACTTCCCCCAAGCGAAAAAAGGAAGCAGGGGGGTGTTTTATCCAAGACATACACAAGTTATCTTACACAAAACCAGATTTTATTGGTAAATTCAGAAGCAGGAAGAAACACCATAATAAAGTTAAATAAACACAAGTTCAGGTTAGGCTGAGAAACGTTTCTGGGGGCCCCTACAGGAAAAATCCTGTTGTGACCCAGCATTCAAAGAGCTATTCCAACATACTGTCTCTTCAGCCTTTTTTGTGGGCTCAGTTTCCTCCTACTATCAAAATGAGCTACTGCAAGATCATGAGTTTTATTAATTCCCCACAGAATTTAGTTATTTCATGTTTTCACACAGTCTTTTCACCATGGCTAGTTTAGCTCTTTCAAACTGGACGCAGTAAATAAACACATGCAAATTCAAACGTATTCCTTTCTGTGACAACTGTCTTTAAGGAACAGTTCATGAAATCTTCAATACTGTGCAAAATCTTTCATAATGAAGCACGGAAAGCATCAAACTAAAATTAAACTATGGAACACTTACAGTCATCAAAATTTACACACAAGGAACATGGGGCAGGCTAGACAGCCTGTCACAACCTTTGAAACCTTGTATAAATTCACACCACACAGTGCAAGAACCAGTGCAACACATACTACAACTAGTAAGCAACACTTACAAAATGGTTTGGATATAAATTGGAATCATGAAGGAATGCCATTTAAAAAGGAAAGGCCACTTCTCTTGCCAAATCTAGTCAGATAACTATAATATGTCAAATAAACAAGTGTTTTAAAGATCAAAAATATAAAATAAAATCCATGTTTGAAGAACCAAAGTAACTTTCCTGAGTTATTTCTCCATCCACCTCCCCTCGCTTTGCTTCTCTCCCACTGCACAACTTCTCCATGTATTTCTCCCCAACCCTTCTGTACCATGAGTCTTACATGACATTTCCAAGAAGCATCCCTCAATCCCTTAAGCCCTAGGTCTGTACCAATGAAATGAAAATAGTGGTCCACTGGTACTACTTTCCTCACACAAAACTTGAATCTACCTATTTTTTCTCTGCTTCAATGCATCTGTTGCAAGTGTCCAGGTCTGGCCTACACCAGGTGCCTTTGAAACACTTGTTAGGTCACTGCAAGATGGAGTCAGGGACAAATGGGAAAAGGGTGAAAAAAACATCAGTAAAGTGAATAATACAAATAGATTTTGGATTTTTTTCTTTTTGTAATTCAGTATTTTAGTGTCACATAACATTTTGGAAATCGTTTTCATGGCAGATATTACCTCAGGTTGTTAAATTCAGAGGTATTTTCCCCAAATAAACCATTTTATAAGCAAGTCAACACACAACATTCATCAGCCAGTATGCAGCAGTTTCATTACATGGGTCAGTGTTAATAGGATTTAGAGATGCAAAAGAGTTACTCAAGGCCTTCTGGTATAGAAAGACATTAATTCACTGAAGTGTAAATTGGAATGATTTGTTGTACATCAGAAAGATAAGGTCTTCAAAATGTTTAATTTTTGAGAAGGTCTTTAGATTTGCTCTCAATGTTTTAGGTGTGATGCTTTTTTGTTCATGTAAAGTACAGACAGTGGAAGCCATATTCAGTCCAATAAAAACAAAGGACAATAGATCAGTTTCAGACAGAGACGAATATATCATTCAGGACCATGCTTCTTTAAAAGTTTCTACTTAAATATAGTTCTAATGATCAAGCCCTTAACAAGAACTCAGATAATTTATCTATATTGTTTTTATGTATACACACATCCATATATATGTGTATATACATACAAATGCTTGGTATACCCTCGTTCCTTTCCAGTTCTATTCCTTTATTATATTTGCTTTCACTCATATCAATTGGTAGTCAAATACACACCTTCAAGAAGGTAAACTAATTTGACTGTTTAGGTCAATAAGATAAAGCTATTAAAAATGAGGTAATAACTGCAAAAAAGATACTTGAATACTCTCATGTTCTAAAGGCTACAAGTGACATTTGCAGGCAGCTTTCATCTCTGTTTCAGTTTGTTGGGGAAAAGCACCCATTCCTCTCACTGCAGATGTTAAGAATTTCAACCATTACTACAAAGTTATTATTTTAGTATCTATTTTTGAGTCCAGTCATGCCAAGTGGTACTTATCTTTTTTAATGCAAGTGAGCTGATCTGAAGAAACTGAAAACAGATTCCCTTTTAAATTCCATGAAAAAAGTGGAAACAGGACTATATTATCTCATGTTATCATATTAACATTTCATTTATGGAATCAAAATCTTCCGGGGTGTATTCAAAATCCACATGATGTCTTGAGTGCTAAAGTTTTCAAGAGGATCTGTACATTAGCAAATAAATAGGCAATGTAAGAAGACAAGTTTGGCCACAGATGTAGCATCTAGTAACACAAAGACGGAGGCTACTTCAGTTAAAAGTAAGGAAATAAACTGATTTGGCTTTTCAAGGCTTTCAGACAACAGTAGTTTGTTCATCACTGTACCAAAATAAAAAAAACAAAACCAAATAGGTGGGGGAAGTCTTCTGATGTAACTGCAACCCTTTAAGATACACAATATTAAGCTGAGGGGTATGAGGGACCAAATGACAATTTTCTAAAGCAACTGGAGCTTAGCAGAATTCAAGTTACATATTGTCTGCTGCAAACAAATATTATTGTCTTTAGTATTTGCACTGTGGTAACTACTGTATGCTTCTACACACAGCACCAACATCACAATAATCACCCCAAACATTCTAATAGCATTTCCCACAAAAACACTCAACTTCCTGTCAATATCACAACACTGAGTGTCCAAACTCTGCCTGTTGAGGTAGGTATAGCTGGTATAACAGACAAGCTCTGATATAACAGACAACTCATTAAAATTTGTAAAAGGTGTAGTGAGTTGAGCAGAAGAGAAATATCCTCCCTACCCACCACAAAGTATACACTTCACACATCCCTCGTGTCAGAGCAAAAATGCTTATCCTTACAACAACAAAAGATATTCAGAAAAAAAAAAAAAAAAAGGACAGAAGTGTGGGTGTCTGCTGTTGTCAGAAATACAGTCAAGTAGATCAGAGGTATTACTGAAGCAGGCTGAGTAGCAGCAATAATCACTATACACACATTAACGGGCTTACACAAAAAATGTGTTAAAATCAGACTGTGCTGAGAAGTATGTCAGCTCTTCTATTATTTTACTGATACCAATTTGTATTGTTCTCCACCTCTTTCATTTCACTGAGAAAGTATTGATTGATTACTAATAAACAATAGTCAAAAGATAAAGGAAGTTTTGTTTCCCATTTGATACCCTTCTCTCCTCCTAAAGAGGCAACCATATGGCAGCATAAAAGCATCAAATACCATTTTTTGCTTTCTTTGGGATTCATCACATGAGTGTTCAGTTGTACAGAAGGCAGTTTAGCCAATCTGTTCTTTCTGCAATTTACATTGCTACATGGAGAAATCTTTAAGGAAATTTAAAGCTCACGCGCCTTCTATTTTCCTGTTCCTGAAACACATCATTGTGTCCATTTTCCTTCTGTTTTTCACTGTGCCATTTTCCTCTCTATTGTACATTATCTTCATCACATTCACTCACATTCTTTCCAAACTTCTGCTGATTTGTGTCCATTGTTCCTCACCCACAAACTTTCTCTTTCTTCAATCCCCATACTCCACTTCTCACATTCTTCCCAGACTTAAAATCTGCACTCTCAGCTGGGTCCACAATCTCATGCAGTTCTTCCAAGATCAAACAAACCGATGTTCTACGGACGGCGTTTCCTCACTTTAACTGAGGTCAGATTAGATTAGTTTCCGTGTATTACATTTTGTCCAGTACTCTGCTCTTTAAATGTAACTAAACACCTTCAGGCTGACCACCAGCCTGAGACTTACTAGCAGACATTTGACATCAACGTTCATTAAATGTTTTGAACCACAAAGTTTGCCAAACTGCATTGGCTTGAGCAGTCCACAGCTTTTTGTGGTGATAGCAGGGATTTCTCCAACAAAGAGGTTCACTGTATCCAAAAAGCCAGAGAGCATCTTCCGTCTGCATTTTGGTTTGCAGCTGTCCCAATGTCTGGTGGTCCTGGCAAACACACACACATGTCCTTAAACTTCCTCGAATTGCAGTAAGGCTTTGCTTGGTTCCTTGTTCTTCCAATCTGTCACCGTAACTTTTCTATCACTACCAAACTGCAGACAGTTCTTCATCACGTTCCTTCTAAATGCACAACCTTTCTGTGGCCCCAATCCTCTTCTCACTTTACATCCACTCTTGGAATAGCAAGAGGCTGCTTAAAGAACTACCAATCTTTTTGCCCTCCTGGTAAGTGGCCTAGCACTGGTGAGGTTGCTTCAAAGAGTGCCCCTGCCTTGACTGTGGGCCAGAATTTAGTTGAGCTACCTCAATTTTTCCCAGTTCTGACAATCAGGTAGAAAAAGCAACAAAATAAGTAATGCTGACAGCAGATGAGGCAGGGAACAGGTAAGTATGAGCTGAGTACAGTATCTCATCTCATTTCTGATTTCCCATCTGCCATAAATCTCAAGAGGCAAACGATGATGCAGTTGGGAGGAGAAGAACAGTGCCACATGCCACAGAAACAACCAAGTGTAACATTTCACGGTATCTAGTAGCACAAGATGAAATAGTTGTTAAATAACAGGCAGTCGCTACCAGGAAGAAAGCCACAGAATGCTTCCTGCATGAAAAATTGAAAGAAATGGTCTGAAAGCGTATTTGAAATGGCCAGAAGAATCACAGCATTGAAAGTTAGCCATGTATCCAGACTGACCAAGGAATTTTTGTAAAAAAACAACATTTTCCTCTCAGTGAAGGAGAGCTCAGCTGACATCCACAAACTCAAAATCACCCAGGAAGTTTGACGTGACTACGCTGAACAAGATCCCTGGAAAATTCCCTGAAAAACCCTGGAGTCACTTCTTGCCCATCACGTATCTCATACTGACGGCCCCCTTCTGCACTACAAGCCAGACGAAAACCCTCTGTCAAAGCCTGAAGCCTGACCAGCCTTGCAGGTGACAAATTTGCAGAGCCACAATGGAAGTGAAGTCACTTTTCTCCAGCAGTGAATATCCTCAGCCATAGGACAGATGACAAAGTGTTAAACCTAATGTCAGACCTACCCAGAAAGCAACTAGATAGGAAAGAAATGCAAATGCATCCAAAAATGCTATATCGAAACCACTGTCCAACCATCTCATCCATCAAATAACTACCTTACAAATGTATCCATTTGCTTCAAAACCAAAGTAAACATATTTAAATAAATTTTAAAGTGTAATAATTGGAGCTTTATTTACGTACTTCCCCCAAAAAGCGACCCCTTCACCATAAATCAAACTAAAATTGTTACTGTAATCTATCAAGCTTTCCTTGTTCTTCAAAAAAAAAGCTGCTGTACATAAAGGACATGGTTTGTCATCTATGTAGCAGCACAATATATTTTAGTAGCTCGTGAGTTTTCTCATAAATTCAAATTTTCCACCTCGCAGCATTAGACTTAATTACATAGCAATGAACTTCCACCCTAACGTAACTTGTTGGCCTGAAGTTGCTATCTGCTGGATATAATTAAATTTTACAAATGCTTTTTAAAAGACAGAATGTGTCATATAAGAGTATTAGACCTTAGGAAAACAAGGCCTTGCATTTTGCCTCATCAGTATAGAAAATGAAAAAAGAGGGAGAATCTTTGAGGAAAGCTGTGCTCCATAGTGTAGCACAAACCACTGGGAACAGTTACCTCATGTATTGTTCAGACAAACAATTCTGTACCATTTTCATTACTTTTCAAGTTTTACAACTACAGTATCTTAAGCAAAACCAAGCAGATTTTTTTACTGAAGCCTCTACTGTTACATTTCAGATATAACTTACTCTTAAAAAACAAAACAAAACAAAACAAACCCCACACAAACCTCTGCATGGAAAAGAGAAGAAAATGGAAAAAAAAAAAAAAAAAGACTCTTGTGTTTTCAACATTATTTAAAAGTAAAATTAATCACAACAAGCTTTTACATTTCTTGACTGACTTTTCACAGTATTATAAATATTGAAAGACACAAATTAATACCTTACATTTCAGCCACATTTACATGTTTATCTATTAGTGGAAAATGAAAAACCTAAGAGGAATAGGAATGTAACAAGTTTCCCTGATCCAGTCAAAAAAATCCTATATCTCATATAGATTATCATGTCATAGCCAGCACACATCAGAAGAGCAAAGCCTATAATCGATACAGTAACATGTTCCAGCAATACAAATAAACAGTTAACTTGAAACAACACTGACCTCTAGCCACTTCGGAATTGTTTCTCAAAGAGGCTTGATTTACTTTGTGCTGCCCTTCAACTGAAAAAAAACTTATGGTGCTTTTCAGCTGTAAATCTTAAGAGTTACTTCCATACCTATTGCTTAATGCAATAAAATTAGTTAAAATTGCTCTAATCTCCAGCTAGAGGAAAATTCTTGAAATCATCTCAGTAAACAAAAATTTGTTCTACACCATTAAGTGCATTTATGCAGAAAGATAACATTGTCATCCTGATGCTTACCCCATCATCGCGTTTTCTTTAATCTGCCCCTCTGTGCCATTTACCATTGGCTCTTGATTTCTGTTCTCCTTCTCTGAAGCATCACTTGAGAGGCCCAATAAAGCTCGTACTCGTTTTGACTTCACATCCAATATCGTGTCGGTGTAGCCCACTTCTTGTAGATACCTGTAGGAACACAACTCATGCTAATCTTCCATGCACATCATCTCAACTATTCAAAACAGTAAATGAAAACTTCTCCCCCAACTCATCTTCAGCCCCTTAGCTTAGCAAAGTAGGGTGCTGTGCTAATGAAACATGCTTATAAATGACCCTGTACCAGCTGCCGAGGGATCGCCTCTTGCAGTACCAGCCTCTACAGTCACTGAGGGGAAAAAAAAATAGCCTAGCAGTCAGAGGTTACACAATACGTTATTCATTCATTTACTAAAATGGATGGAAAAGAACTTTAAATTAAAATATTTACAACTGCCTTACAAAAATCACCACAGTTGCATGTATAACATGGCCATTTTGTTCTTCAACACACAGAAACTACACATGAAGCCTTACAAGAAGTGTCAGATATGTTCCTTATGTAAGCATTTTTAGAAGCCTAGAAAACAGCGAATAAAAACAAATTCTGTAGCTGTAGCTACTAGCAAAAGTTGCTATTTATAATGCACTAGGTTTGATAAAAATCTTTGCCTCGTTTTTTTCTTATTCTGTAATGGATCTGCAAAACATTTATTTGCCTTGCATATAAAGGCTGGGCAGCAAGAATCCTGGTCTAGCTTGTATGAAAACCTCAAGGTCTAAAGTTGGCTCTTTCATCAATATACCATATTGCCTTTGGAGGTAAAGGGCAGAGGGAAAACAATTATTTTTTAAAAAGTAGAAATCGGTCTCTGTCCTTTCCTCTAGCATATGGAGTTCACAGCTCTGTCTTCTCAAGAGCACTGCATTGATTAAATGATCAATATTCTAGAGAACTCTAAAGAGGGGAAATGCTATTTTATAGTAACAGTTGTTACAAAGAACATGCATTTTTTCTGCAAGAAGATTCTCCTCCAACTATTTAACAATATCCTCTACAAAACCACATAAGGAGATAAATATTGATAGTTGGCTATACAAAAATCAAACAAGTCAATTACACAAATCAGAGTCCATCAGCAATACACACTCTGTATTCAGCACTGCGTCACTTCTTTATTAATTACACTGAGAAGGAATGACTTGTCTTCAAAATCACTGATCCAAGTCAAGACCACTTTATATTTATTCAACGTACATGTAAAGATTTGAACTCTTGAAAAAGAAAAGCATGTACAAGCCATCTAGCAGACAGATTTAACTTTTGTATGATTTCTTGGAAAAAAGTCCTTTACTATAAGCTCCAGACTGTCCTTACTGTCTCCCTTCCTGCTCATTTAATCCTATGTAATACATCAAAAATAAATTAGAAATTAGTTTTGCTAGCTGATTAGAAGACCCTAGAATCTAACTACCAGCATAAAGGACCAAGCAAATGAATGAAAAAAAACAGATAGAGACATTCTGATGAGAAGTCTTTAAGTGACCTCTTCAATTTAAACAATGGGCTGTAACCAAGGCAAAAAACCCCAAAAAAATGTGACCAAATACCTTGGAAATTAATTAACTCATTATGACCACAATTCAAAACTTAGATTAACAGACATTTGCTTTATTGAGATGAACTGAGAACTAGAAAACTTCTAGTCTAACCTTCTGGATAGTAGTCTTTTTTGCACCTAGAGCAGGCCAAAGTAAAAGTTATCCCACTCAAACACCAGTTATTTTTATTTTACATAGCTCTTAACAGAATTACTTGTGTGTGTTGTTTTCTAATAGCAAAAAGAATTGCAAAGTGCCATGACCCAGTGTTTTCCTAAGCATATTGTCATATTATACTCAGTGAAAGAAAAGCAAAGGAGATTAGGTGCTTGTGATTTGACTTGACTTCTCATCTGAACTTCTGAAATATTAAAATTTTTCAAAAACCTAGGAAAAGTAGGGCAGAAACGAAATGAAATTCATTACACACACTAATGTTTCTTGAAAGAAAAACTAACAGAAAAAAATCAAATACCACCCTCATCACATTTCACTACCAGATTCTTTCTCTTGCATTCATTATTCAAGTATTTTTTTTCAACACTTACTGTCTTAGCAGCTGTCGTCCTTGTTTCCATATTAGCTGACTGTTCTGTTGTGGCTGAATCTCTGTCTCATTCCCTTCATCTAGAAAAGATTATTTAATTACAAACATTTTTTTCCTTGTCTGACTTTTTAAATAGATGCTCATCCACTTGAAAAGACAAATGTGTTTTTTTTAATGTTATTAGGAATGGTTTAATAACAGAATAAAAGATTCAAGAGAGAAAAAAATGCACATAGCACGTAACTGTAGTACTACATACACATGAAGATTGTCAGGTACATCGTGCTGTGTGACAGGAAGTTCCACTGTTCATCAGTGCCTTCCCTTCTGTCTCACATCCAAAAGCCCCATCTTTCTCCTTTTCCTTTAAGGGAACGTAATGACATAGACAATCTGCAGTTCCGTTTTTGCATTAACCTGCCAATATATTTGCTGCTTATAATTTAAGTTTGAATAAAAACATCTTTAAATGCTAACACTATCAAATGCAACTGCAGCATGGTATCTATTTACAACTTACTGTTCAACCAATTTCCTTAATATTTGACTGTATACCACAAAACCAACAGACCTACACACATCAACCATATATGTATTAGTTTTCTGGAATGAAAAAAATATATATACAATAGGAGTTGTTTATTTTTTTAACCTGAAAAGCTGTTGAAAAATTTTAACCACATTTTCGACAACTATAAATTTATATCGAAACAGTACTACTCCAGGAAAATCCACAAAAAAAATTTTGTGGCTGTTCTGATAAGAAACCTACCTAAATGCTAGCAACCAACTGCTCCACATTTATTCCATATATAGGTTCATGCTACATGATGGTGAGGGTTTTTCCCCTCCTCCAGGAGATACATAAGCATTTGCTTCCCAAGATAAAATATCTTGGTTTATTATCTACAAAAGCCTCTACAAAACTGGAAATCCTTGCGGTCTAAACACCAAAGGATGAACAATCTTCTTGTGTAAACAAAAATTAAGAACCAGAAAAACCTGTTGTATGAGTAACTCAATATGTGACGTGGAAAAGCTACTGTCCTTACCGGGAAGTCATTGACCTTTAAACAACTGAATTAACACCACACAGAAAAAAACCCACCACCTATCCAAAGAAGCTATCAAAGACTAATCAGAATCCACATGCAAGGAGAGTCATATGAATTTTATCCACCTCAAATTCACAAATCCATTTAACAGCAACCATGGGAAATAATCAATGCACAATCATTTTTTGATTACAAGTGAACACAGTTGGACCCCGTACACAACTACCAAATCTCACTTCATAAGAATTAAAACATGACTGAAACAAATCTGTCTGAAAACTCCTTTTGAAAGCAAAACTCCTTCTTCCAAGGGCACTTAAGTACCTCTACAGGCAAGAATTCTGTTTTGCTTAGTCTCCTCGAAACTGATGACCACTGTAACAGCACTTTGCAGATCAGAATTAAGGGACTTGCATTATGAGCAAGTAATAGCAGAAGATATCACAAGCAGTTAAAAAAAAAAAAAGCAACCCTTCATCAGGAGATTGACCTCTTTCTTCTAAACTGTATCACTGGCTCCCCATAGAGAGAAAACAACCAACAAGGGCCCATTTGGAAGAACTATTAGAGACATTTCCATGTTTTTTCCTGAATGGGCAGAAAAAACAGGGGCAGGGGAGTGAAGACACAGGCACACAAGTAAATATTTATCAAAGACAACTCCAAAGGAGCATGATAACAAAGTTTCTGTTTTAAGTGTGTATCTTCAATTAATCCAGGTTTGATACAGAACAAAAGTGCACATTTCTGACAGCTACATATATAGAATGCAATGGGATAAATCAGGATAATGGACTTTTAACAAAGGAAATTCCACTGCTGTTCACTTTGCAGAAGTAATGCACTGGCTACAGCTCTGCTGGGCAAGCCAGGCCTTGCACTACATTCCTCAGCTGGAAACTGGAGCAACATGCTCTATCTGCATCCTGAGAAATTACAAAAAACAAGGATATCTAGCATTTTGGTATGATCAGGACAAAGTTTTCTAGTGGTCCAGATACAGATTGGGGTCTTCTACTTAGCAACTCCAAATTAAGCTTCAGTTAAGGAAATAACCTTGACAATAACGTGAAATAAAACGTCTCAAAAATTCATTATATCTTCGAAAAGAAACACCTAGTGTAAAGTTTCATCAGTTGGTGCAGGGTTGGATTTTTTGTTTGTTCAGGTTTTTTTAACGACCTTCTGAATCCAATGAGATAAGAATTAACCATGATAGTAAATCAGACCATCCCTTCCACCAACCAAGTGACAGAGCTGAGGTATGCAGACTTTCTATATCCTTTATGTACAGGTGGTTCTAGTTTTGTGGCTGTAGTAGGAGTATCAGGGGACTGAGATAGAAAAATCATCACCTCTTACTTCTCCTTTCAAGGGTTTGACCTATAACCAGATCTCTGTACCCCTTGAAAGGATAGGCAGATAGAGAGATGAAAGGAAATAATTTAAGTTCTTCATTCCTCAACTTCAGTGCTTAAAACTATTTGTGTTAAGTCAGAGGTGCACCTTCTAGAAAAACAAATTAGCTTTCCAGAGACCGCAGAGACCAACAAACTGTCCTCTCACAGCACAGCACTGAAGTGAGTTGTATGCTTTTCCAACGATCACTGCAATTTTGTAAATAAATTCCCCACTCTCAAACTCTCACTTTTGTCTAACATGCACTTTCATTATTTTTCTCCCGGAATACCATTGAGGTAATTGCACAAGAAATTATGTACTATACATTTCAAGTCCTTTGTGATTAACTTCTTATTCAGAAGAATTATATAAAGATAAAAAGATTCTATAGCTATAAATCTAGTATGGCCCTGTTCCAAAACATCCATACACATTACTCACGAAGAGAAAAATTATTCTATCCAGAAGCAGATTGTTGGTTTGGGTTTTTTTTAAATCAAATTTAATTTGTTTTATTAATAGAATCTTTCAGAGCATTAGCATTCATTTTTAATTTTAGAAGAGTTAAATACAGAGTTCATTAATTATCTCTATTCCCATTGCTTCCATTAAGTGGCTTATTTTATCAACACTATCCTTTCAGCATTTGCACAAACCACAGTTAAACTTTTATGCCAGTAACAAACATGTTCATAGGAAATTCTTACCAGAATCATAGTTGGGTGGCTTCATATCTCCCTGATTCAATTCTGTGCCATATTTCAATTTGTGATATTTAGCCCTGAAAGAAAAAAAAAAATTACTAGCACATTTAAAGGCTCTCTCTAAACACGTAAGTGTCACCTGTCATCACCTGAAAAGCCACTCCTTTCTTCTAGGTTAGGAACAAAACAATTTCAGCAAGACTTCAGATATGTAATTTTGTTTAATTATTTTTTCCAAGGTTGACACATAATTGCAAAGTGATACTGATGAAACACAGGATCAGCAGACTGCAGATCTTACAAAATGATCTTGCTACAAGAAAGGTTCCTTGCCTGCAGATATGGGCTACTCTTTGTTTCCCTCCTCATTTCCCCCTTTCTTTTTTATCTGTCACTATGAAAAATTTTTACTATCTATGTCAGTTCAGTTCCATCTACTTCATATTTCATATTGCCACCTCCATTAAGCAAACTTCGTCATTTTATTCCTCAAAATGCCGTGCTTTCCAACAGCGGTAGGCCCTCAGACCTGTTCTAAATGAGATTTAGCACTAACAGCAGCCGATCTACACCGATTTCTCATAAAGCTGATAGATCTGCCACTTGACCAAGTTCAAAAATGGAGACTTCTCTTCCAAAAATATTTAGCCTACAGGAAGCCTATTGTAATAAACCCCACAGAGCATGCTATTCAATGACAATAAGAGTAGCAAGAAGAAGAAGAAGGGAAATGTTTTCTAGTTTGAAACGCTTCAGTGTCTTTTAAACACACAAAATAATGCCACAGCAGTACACCACATATAAGTTATTAAAGATTCATTCGAGTAGTCTTATAACACAGTAAGAACGAAACTGAGGCAAAGAGAGCCTTAGCTAGTTTTGCTATCTGTTCCCCTCTTCCATCATACTCACTGTAACTTCTTTCTGTGATTGTTTTCTGCCAAACACGAAAATTTAGATGACTCAACCCTGGTTCCCTATGCAGTTTTGTAGACAATTAAAACTGAGTAGAAAAGCAGCACTCATACATACTAGTTTCTACGCTGAACGAAAGGTAGAGAAGAATTCTGGCAATGTTGGGCACACAGCCTGGCAGGATGGGAACGAGCAACCGGCACACGCACATATACAGAGTTCCAGTGCAAATATACAGAGCTGGGTGGAAGGCAGCAAGATACGACCTACACACACAAAAAACCACCACCAAACTACCTCAAGTACACCAACATGACAATGGGCTTCATTAGCTTCACTACTCACACTCTTCCACTTAACATTTGTTTTAAAAAAAAAGTAATGGGTGTGACAGGTCATAATTGCATGAGGAAAGTCTCACTAAGCTCAAATGACTGTATTAAGAATGGCTGTACATAATGTTTTCAAGTTACCTGTACCTCTTGACTGCTTCTCAGACATCCTCATTACATTACTGTTTCATTTTGCCTTTTCCCATGTCATCAAAAAAACTCATTACTTCTAACAAAATGGTGCTGAGGGAAGCAATGCTTGGTAGTTCCTATGCTGTCAACAGTACTAGTTTCCTATTAATTCAGCTTCAGTTTAATTCTGGATAAGAAGGGTAAGTGCAGAGTGAAGAAATGCTTCTTAGGCATTGCAACAAAGACAGATGAAGGCACTGATCCCCTCCTCAAGAGCTAGAGCACTAAGCTCTAACTCAGCTGAGCAGCAATCAGCAAGGAAAGGAGAAAGGATGAACGTGAAATGTCTTAACAGCAATAAGTGAAGGATAAACATTTTGGTTGGTACAGAAAAGAATAACCAAGAATAGAACAAAATTAAAGCTGGATGCTCAATCAAAATATTTAATTTTCTTTCCCCAGCTATCTGTTTCCTACATCTCACCAGCAGAGATGTTACCCTGGTAAAACATTTGCATTTCATTATTTTTAATACAGATGCTATGTATACATGTTCATCCCATCACTAATAAAAAGTAATGATTAATCAAGATATAAGAAATCATCTACTGTCACTAACCTACCTCACCAACTTTAAACACTACACTTTGTCAAAAACTTCAAGGTTTTATGCAGTCAGCAATTCAAGTGACCCTAGTGTTTAATCTATTTTGATTTGACTTATCAAAAGAGAGCAAATATTAATACTTCATTTTAATCTGGATTAGTGACCTATACTGTGCTCTACTAAATTCCTGCAAATAATTTCAGAGAGCAGTTAGTTTTGTGGCATGAGGCATTTGCTTTTAGCTCATGAGTCTTATATAAGTTCCATTATCCTTCACGCATTCACTAATTTTCTTATTAAAGTTTTGTTAATAATTTTCACTCTGAGAACCAAAGTAGAATGTGTACTAGGTTAACTGAAAGGATTGTTCCTTATGCTTTTTTTGTTCCTCAGATCTCTCACCTGTTTTGCAAAATCCATTTTTCAAAAATTCAATGTGCATTTTAAAAAATTTCTTAGTATAGTTATTCCAATCCTTTACATCTGCGTATGGTCATTTTGTAAATTTATTTCCCTCTTAAAACAACTGAAATATTCTTCTTGCTTCTTATTGAAATTTTCCACCCCTATTAAAGTCATTATAAAAATCAGTTCAGCAAAGTGAGATTATTCATTCTATCCACATTAGTAGCACATATTAGTAGGAGGTTTTTTAACTGGTTCCTCCTCACAATGCAACAGTTTTTAAAGCCTTTGTTATTCTTCCTGACTTCAAGAGGATAACCAAGATTACATAGTCTTGTACACCACTGGCCCTTAAATCTATTTTAAGGCCAAGCTGGACTAAGATCTCATCTTTCAGAAGATTTAACTTTGTATATCACAGTCAGAGACCAGCAGAAATGCAGAAACGGCAGAAGAATCATGTCCTAAAAAAGACAGGCAATTGAAGAGATAGAAATCCCAAAGAGCAATCCTTATTTTTAATATTGCTGGGAAAGAAAAACAAAAAGCCACAGACCTTAGCCTGAACAAAATGACAAAAAAAAACCCAATGCCAAGCTCAAACCTGAATTAATTAGAATCAATGAGTACAAATTCAGGTATTTGAGCAAGACACCAGTTAGATGTGAAACAGAAGTATGAATACCGTGTCTGAGTGCTTGACTCAGTGAACCCACCTTCAGCTATGGTCAGCTTCTAAAGTTCAGAGGAATATTTTTTTAAAAAATCAATATAGATAAAGTTAACAGTCTACCAAGGAAAATATTTTCTAAACTTCTTCATGCAGTAAGTATGAGATTTATTATTAAAAACTTTCCTATGGTACAGGTGAAAATGTCTCAGGTATGAAAGACAAACAAACTTATTTCTAAAGCATATTAAGGAAAGGGCTGAACACAATGATTCAGACTCCAAGACTAGAAGGGAGATTCTTGACCATTCGGTTACACATATTGCAGTCAAAGGTGACGAAACTTTGCATAAAAGAAACTTTAATTCTTTTCTATACAAATTTTGAATATAGCTTATTCTATTAGCATGTTTATATTTAATCTACTTCTACAATAGCAGAATATCTCCTGCCCACCTGTCATGCTTAATTTCTCTGCTTTTTCAGAAATCATATAGTCCATTTATTAACAGCTTTAAACTGGCCCCTGCAGTTTATATTGAACTCTAGTTCACACCTCACAGCAGTGAGATACTACTATCACAAAAAAGAGCAAATGTATTTTTTCTGTAAATAAGTATAAAGAAAAACCAAAGTTTCTCCAACCTTTGTATAATCTAGTCAAAAAACAAAGACAGTGGTTTTGGGGGAGAAGGAGGGAAACAAATCACAAAGATGTGCCTTTATTATCTGAAACTTGATTGACTTGGATGATATTCCTTCAACTTCCAAAAATTACATCTGAATTATTAACAATATGCAGAGAATGAAAAATTACTTGAAAATAACCAGCTGAAGGATACAACTTTACAAAAGGTATTTTCCATCCAAAAACTAGCCCTCAAGTCGTTTGGAACACAGCTATTTTGGGGCTATGAAACTATGTTACAGGGTAGATGCCCTTACTCGGATAAAAATGAATATTACCACTGCTCTGGCTTCTGCACTTCATTATGCAATTCTCCTTTTTTGATCAGCAGTATTTTCTTTAAACTGTGCATCTTCTACACAAATGGTGCTTGGAGACATCCAACATGGCTACCATAACACTTCAAGAGTTGCTTAGGAAAATGCTAAAAGCTTTCATCCTTTTAAATTTCCTAAGAGAAACTTTTCTGAATGCTTCATACAGAAACAAGTTTGCTCCCAGTCAAAAAAGACCATTATTTCTTGGAAATATCTGTCGCCAGACCTGAAGCATCTGATCCAGCTGTGCTGCGGGAGCCTGCCAAAACATCTGTAGAAGATCTGGGAGCCGCCGCCAAACCAAGAGACATAAACAAGAACGACTGCCAGAAACAGCACGGCAATATTCTGCCCAGGGGAAAAGGCGCCAGCCTTACGCTGATCAGACACATCAGTGCAGAAAACAACATAAAATTAAATCAAGTGTTTCTAGAGACATGGCTCAGGAGTCCAGTTCTTTGGTTAAAATATGTTAAGGCAGGAAATGAGCTAGACTAGATAAAACGGGACATGTACTTGAGAGAATCAGTGCTACATTTCAGCTGGCTCCTGAAAATCCAGAGGAAACAATGCAATTTACTGGTGGTGGAGCAAGTATTGATAAAGTAACAAACATTAACCCTCAACTGTGAACAGCCTCAGACTGCAATCTACTGGATGTTGGCAAAACTACACCAAAACTGCTGTCAAACAAATGATAGTGCTTAACTATTAATTACCTCCTTCTAAGCTCTTTGCTATTTAGTGTATTATGATTCTTCAGGAGAAATAACTGGGCTTCCTATACGTGCAACAAAAAGGTCATCTTACAATTACTAACAAAAAGACCAAACATTAAACTAGATTTGTCAGAAAAGCATGATAATCAGTAAGCAAACTCATTTTCTACCTTGCCCACTATAAAATTACGTAAGTGCCATGAAATAGAGCACAATGACAATGCTTCCAAAGTTATTTACTTATAGTAAACTTTGAAAACATCTGGTTGACAAAAGAATGCTGAACACCCACTGTACAGAACAGCAGCTCATAAAAATCATGTGTCTGAGAAAACCAATGTCACTCATTTCTTGCAAACATAGACTACTCTGGGTCACAATTTCATGTTCTGTGCCGCTAGTCATAACTTATTTCATCAAGCTAAGAAAGATTTGGCGTGTGCGAGGCCACGGCAGAAATGAAGGAAGGCAGGAATGGTTCCCTGCTGCCTCTCACCCGCACCACCCTTCCCCTAACTTGACCAGAAATGTTCTCCTCCTAACTTGTAGGATCCCATTTCCCAGCTCTGAGGTCCCAGTGGACACAGCCAGCATCCCAGGTGACTAATGCCTGACCTGGCCAAGGCTGATTAAGGAAAATGCTGGGAAAGACAGCAATGCTTCCAAGCTCAGCTTGTTGCCATTCTTTTTAAGTATCAACCAAGAATACTTGCTGAGAGACATTTCCAGCAGAAATACAGGACAGTTTCTTCAGAAACTGGTAAATAATGCTGCTGTTTAAAACTACAAGCTCTTATAAATACCTGTCTCCAGTACACACCATTCACAAGCATCACATTTCTTTTAAAAACCATTGCACACCCATACTGAAATTGTCAAACTGGATCAGATCAGCTGACTGTAGCCTACTGACCTGAGTAACGGAGCCTCATACCATATACTGCAGAAAAAAAATACAAGAAAAGATAAAAGATGCTTATGTAAACACTTCTAGTAAGAAACCACCAGGTGTTTTTTCCTAATGCTGACAGTGACTGCTGCATTAGGATTTAAATGTCTTAATTTAGGTGGATTTCACTGAATGCAACTGAGGGACATTTTCGCTACCCATATGGAAGTTTGACTTTTGATTTTTTTTTTAATCTTACAAAGCTTCTCCGATTGTACATAGAAATGTATTTACATAGTCTGATACTTTTAGATAAATTGCTATTTTGTATGGGTTATAACCATGAAGTATTAGAGATATCCCTGAGTAATAAGGAATAGCTCCCTTGATTTTTAAATACAAGAAATCTTATTGAATTTATATACCTTAGAGCATATATTTAACTATACAAGAATGTGCTCCATTGCCTCCGTCTTCCTTTAAAGTTACTCTCATCTTTAGAATAATGCCTTAAGTGTAAGCCTTTCCACAGCTATAAACCGCAATCTCCATTATGCATTCAATTTTATATTTTTCTGTGCTACTTGATATAAGATCAGTGCCGTGACAAAGCCTGAGCAAAAAGGGTATCTACCTCAAACATTCCTCCCCAAAGTAGAAGCAAGAACGCTGGAGCCCTGAGGCTGCTGCTGGCCAGGGAACTGGCTGCAGCTCCATCGGTTGCTACTGTAAAGAGCCAAACTGGATGCTGCGAGACTTGTCCCACGTGCTACAGCAGCCCATATAAGATAAGCAAATCTAAATGCAGTACAGTGATGTACAACTATTAGCGTCCTTTTTAAATTACCTAGCTGCTACATCCTATTCCTCATTTGCATATGTGTATATTTCTAATCTCATTTCTACTAATACAAATCATTTAAAACAGGCTTATTTTATTACTAGTTTATAAAAGAGAAGTAGGAATTATCTGTCAGGAAAATGGTATGTAAGTAATGATTGCTTTGCAGTAGTACCATAAATTACTCTTTGGTCAAGAATTTTAAGAGACATTTTACCAATAAAAACAATTTTAAAGCTAACTTGGGCCCAAAATAAATCAGTTGAACAAAAAGACTTGTGGAAACATGATTAAAAAAAAAATTGTTTGCCTCAAAGATTAGAGGAACAGAAAAGTATATGTAAGAAAATAATGGTAGACTAGGGATTTCTGTTGAAATCCCTGTGAACAAAGAAACAGACATTTGATTAACTGCTAAACATTAACATTTTTCATTCCTCACACAATTAGCCTCCAGAAGATATTCTTGTAGAGTCTATCATACTGAAAAGACTAAAAATTTAGCATGATTAAAACCTAGTAATTACTAGACTGAAGACAGTTATTCAAGATTTCAGTTGTCAGAGATTATTAAACAAAGCTAGTGGTTTGAACAAAAAGAGAATACACTATAAGCCTGGGGTATAATTTGTACAGTTAGGTGGAATCCTACCGAGGAAAAAGTTTTTGTCATGGATCAATCATGTGTTTTATTTGCATGTTTTGGAGCCACACACTGTTAGCTATTGTTTTTACCATAATGCAGACATTTAGACTACTAGGCTTATTTAGTATACTAATACTTGTCGATTTGAACTCTGGACATACTCAGAAGAAATATTTCTTGGTTTTATCAAACACAAGGACAAAAGAAAGTATCTGTTTTCAGAATTCCTACATCATGTACTCATCACAAAAGCAGCATACCTTTCCTGTTTAAGTGCGTATTCCAGCATTTTGATTCTTCGCACCAGATCCTTCTTCAGATTTTCTTGTCCTTTCCTTTCACCTTGAAGAAAGGCGATCTGGGCCTGCAAAAGGCCAAGATCAATTAGTTCAACTAATCTTAACTAGTTCAATTTAGATCTGCTTCCTCAAAACCATTCGGCATAGCTCTTAAGTGTTTCTCCCCCAAGTTATTTTAAAATTGATTTGTACAATTCAAAAAAATTGGTTTACCGTGTTTCATAAACATTAAATGCTTAGACAAAACACTGCATAGATAAGCCTTTTAAACCACATGTTCATTACAGATTAAAAAAAAAAAGAAAGAAATAAAGCAATTTTCATTTGTTTGACAGAGTTTATTTCCTCTTCTAGCTGAACATTCAATAAAGGATAAGGAATAGATAAAAAGTCTTCAGCAGATAAAAGCATTTACCAACAATAAACAGGAGAAGATGAGAAAGTATTTCTGCTCACTAGCTGAAGTAGTATATATTTAGTGTACTGTTCTATAGATACATGCTAGATACATGATACTAGTCGAACTGAAGTACAGCATGTTCAGCTAAAAGAAAAATAAAACCCTGTTTGTAATACAGTGCTAAGTGTTAATTATAATACTTACTAAAATAGGTTAAACAAAACTCTCTAGAAACACTATAATTAAGATAGAGAAAAATCGGAAAACAGGGAAAGGTATTTTGGTGAGTGAGGAGAAAAATGGTGTAGAAGAAAAGTGAAGTGGAAACCAGACACCTAATCTTCACCAACTTCCAGCAGAGAATAAGTATTTAGTTGCCCATGAAAAATCTCCTTTAAATAGAAAATTATTATACATACAAGATAGTAATTCCTAATCATAAAGGCAGAACTACTTACTTTTGTCCCTCCTGCTCAAATCAAGTCCCTTATAAGAGGCAGGTTCCTGTTCTCCCTCAACTCATGAATACACTTGCAGACAAAAATGCCTTCGGGCAGTCACCACTTCAGGCCTCCACCTCACCTGCATTGCAAGACACCTGCCAGTTCAGGATCAGAAGCTTTCTGCCACCTTTGCAGCTCAGTTTCCAAGTATCTCATCTGTCTCTTGAGAAGCGCAAACAGGATAAAAGGCAACTGGTCTAGACCATCAGCTGCTGAACATGAAGACCAGTAAGCCTTTCATTTATATAAATATCCATTGCAGTTCTATAAGCAGTGTTTTCTGTAGGTGCTGTAGTCTGCACCAATCTCTAGGTAAACCTCGGGAGCAATGAACAGGAGCATCCTCTCTTCACCTGCCACAACCTTGCAAGCAGTACCCAGATACTTTAGTTAATGGAAACAGACACTTCTGAAGAAAAACTTATTTGACTTCAGATTTTTAACCCAAGGTGAGAAAAACAGTGTTTGTAAATATCATTTTCTCTCCACCAGCTATGATGAGAATGCACACAACAAACTCGGTTGAATTCTGGAGAAAAGGCAAGATGAGTCTTACTCCAAAACACCATTTGCTGGTGGCCAACTAGAGCAGCTGCTTTAAAATAAGACACCAGTTGACATAATTTCATTGCTCAAGTACAGCCAGTAAACAGCTTGACAGACACCTGAAGAAACCTTAACCACAGTCACCAACTCAAGCAGCCAGTTTAAGATGAGTAAAAAACACTGGTTGCTCTCCAGTGAAGTCAGTCTTCACCTTCAATAGGGGAAATGCATTTGATTGCCAAAAAAAACCCCTCAGCTGAATCAAAAGAAAGGCCTCAGTTACTCTGGCATCAAGCTTCTCCTCACTCAACACTCAAACTGTGATGAACAAAAAACTACAATTGAATTCTAATGTGAATTTGACACTCAGGTTTAGGGAAAGGCACAGAACAAAGAAATGCAGGCTGTGGAGGCAGCATTTTCCATCCAGATGAATGGAAGAGTGCAAGCAGCATGTCAACTCAACACGGTCACCATCCCTCTCAGTACCAAGAGGAGCACCCCAAGCACAAAGAACCTGGTTTGCAGTAACTGGGATTAGACTAGATGATCTTTTGAGGTCCCTTCCAATCCCTAACCTTCTCTGATTCTGTGAACTGTGCAGACACCCAGATTATCATGCATATCACTGCGTTAGCGATCCCTCTTTCCCTGCCTCCAAACAGGCCCAGTGAAAATAAACAAATGCCCTTCTAGCCAAAAAGTGAGAGAATATCAAATCACACTATAAAAAACAGTGGAACATGATATAAATATGGATTTGGCTGGAATGAAAAAGATCATCCAGTGCCATAAGGACACACGCTGAAGTGATCTATGATGGCACCTGCTGTCTGCAAGCAATTTCTTGCTAAGAATGAACTGAGTGACCAGGCTGGAATGAAGCACGTTTAGCCAGCAGGTTGGCAAATGGCAGCCAGTAATGAGCTGGCTCATGTGCTGCTCTACCACAAGGGTCAAACCTGCATTACCATGCTCACAATTGAGGTTAAGGTAATCCTCCACTGGTAGCAGCTTAAACAAAGAAAAAAACCCCACAACTTCTCAGTAGTTTTGACAGCTTACTTTTGTAAGAAAGAGAGACATAAATGGATTTGATTAAGAAATATCACACAACGCCTCCTTCATGTGAAAATGAGCAGAGTCACGCTTCCAATAGAGGGCAGGCCTGGCTCCGTGACTTGCCTACTAACTATTTGAGAAACAAGATTCAAAACTGTTACCAGAAGCTTCATAAGCATGTAAAAGAATGTAAATGTTCCTAACTCTGCCTCTGGAGCTAAAGCATCTATGTCTTATGATTCAAGATGAAGGAAAAGGATTGTGCTTTACCTCCTTGGGGCCACTGGCAGGCTGTATGTATTCTACATATATTGCACAGGAAGAAAGAGCACTGGAAGAAATATAGATTCTTTGGACATCTTTTATTGTCAGTAGTATGCCAATGCTCTTACTGATGTCTTACAACTTCTATTTTTCCTGGACTTCCAAGAAATCCTTGTGTTTATTACTCAAAAAACATGCAGCAAAAGAGAGTGGAATTCATGGTCCAAGAGCTGTCTCTCCAGCCACCCCTACACAAGCTTATTTGCCAGGATCTTTCAAGGTTACTATATACTTCACAGACCAGTAGTTTTATTCACAAATCAAGAAACAGAGAGGTGCACCAGAGGGCTTGAGAATAATGCTTGGAGGCTGCATGAATTTCTAGCAAAATTTGTTCCTGCTTTTTTTCTGAGTAGCATTCGTATGTCCAATACTCATTATTTTTGAGAAATTCTGGTGCTAAAATTTAGAATGATTATATTTTATCATTTGCATAATGTATTAAAAGTAAGGATAATATTCTCCACCTTTCCCACAGGATGTTGGCAACCCTTATCCCTCATTTATATAATTACTGGATAAGTACAATTAAGTCAGCCTCAGTGGACAACAAAACATCAGTTAAATATGACAGCTCAAACTTTATTTAAGAAATTCTTAAATATAATATTCAGGTTTATTTGTAATGCACATAAAGACAGCATTAAAATAATAACTGAAATTTTAGACTAACAATAATACTGTAACAGTCCATATGTCCTAACTAAATTTCATTCTTTACAATGTTTGGCAATTAACTGAAAATAAGCCAAGGAACCTAAATTTTCATACCATAAATGAAACAATTTGTAGTATGAATGAAAACTGAATAAATGAAGACACCAAGTTTAAAGATCTAAAACGACAAATGATGAGATCTAGCAGGTTTTTCTCAGTCTCTAGAACAAACCAGTGATAACTCCAGGTTCACCATTTCCGATCAAAATATTTAGCCAACACCTGTCTAAATGTTTGTACAAATATTTAAAGTGTAAAAGGTCTACAGTTTTCTTATGATTCGGATCTAAATGACAGAATTTTATCAGTAGACTGAGACTGCACAGGCCATTTCCCACAGTTGCAGCTTTAGCGCAAGTCAAATCTGAAGGCTGTGCTACCTGAGGGAGAAGGAGCACAAAGGAAGATGCTCCTGCTCTGAGTGATCCACAACACTGATCCACGCTTCTGCTACTCCTGGGAAGGTTTGCCAAAAAATTTCAAGAACTCACAAATATGCCCAACAAACAGGTTTTGCGACAGCTGACCTTCTAGCTAATAAGGTTAAAATGCATCAAGTTGTAATCTAGCCATCACAAACCTCTAAAATGCCTACAGGGGTCACACAAAACCTCATCTTGTTCCTCGCCTTATGGGTGGGGCCCATCATCTCTACAACGCACTCAGCCCCACTGGCTCCACAGTGAGGAACCAAGGCAGTGCCTGCCCCAAGTTTATTCTAGGCCAAGTGCTACAAGCCACTGTACCACAGCGCAACTGCGAAATTAAAATCAAGAGAGAAAAGAAAACAACAACAAAAAACCAACACCAAACAGAATATTGGGAAGAGAGATGCTTGGAACAGTCTATTTCAGCTACAACTGTCCAGTTCAGTTTGGGTTTTTTCCACTTTATCTCACTGAAGTTTTTAGTCTTACCAACTGCAAAAAACTTAGAAGTTTCCTGTGCATCTGGTCTAAATTAATAGCACTGTAGCTATCTTAACTATTCCACTTCTTTACCAAGAGATTTTAAAAATAACATTCATCCTTGTGTTAAAAAAAAAAAAAAAAAAACCTCAAGCAACAACACTGTCGTTTTAACAAATTCCCCAAAAAGACTCTAAGGTCACATTACTGTGAAGCAGACAAAAGGGTGAGGCGATGTTTTAGGTAGCACTGGGTTAGAAACAACATTTTTAAAAATGTCGTCAACTTCTTAATACAGGTTTAGCAGCTGTAACAACATAATCAAATAATTAAACTGCACCTTAACAAATCTGGATTTTACCAGTGTTGAAAAAAGTAAAAAGAAATTTACGCTTCCTGGAATCAGCGACCATGACAACAAGGATGTTAAAAAGCATATTCATAGAATCATAGAATACCAGGTTGGAAGGGACCACAAGAATCACCTGGTCCAGCCTTTCTTGGCAAGAACACGGTCTAGACAAGATGGCCCAGAACCCCGTACAGCTGAATCTTAAAAGTGTCCAATGCTGGGGAAACCTATAATCTTCTGATGTTATATCTGCACAGCTTTTTAAGCTGACACCTTCACATTACGCAAAAGCGAGAGATTAAAAAATATTTTCCTTTAGCAGAAAATATTTAAAAATAAACAGTACTATGGCTGCTAAACAAATGATGCATCTTTAGTATCACCTTCCATCAGTTCCTGAACTTTACAACTATTTCAGATTTAAAGGTAATTTTTTTTTAATCCTTAAGACTCAAGAACTATAAAAAGCTTTTCTGTTCTTTTCTTTAAAATCTTCATCTTACTATTTTAAAGTAAACCTCACTTAAAATTTATGGGCACCTGAAGGTCAACAGACATCATTTGACAAAGTAAGAGCTAGTAAGACATGCGGTCCTGTGTAGGCTGCTTCCATAATTCAACAACAAGGTCTTCATAGGTGGAGAGAAATGGAACAAGGGAGTGGAAAAAATGCAAGAAAAATATTGCACAAAATATGTAGATAGCTAAAATAATGAAATACATATACAGATGAATCAGCCGCAAACAGTCTTTCTAACCAGTCTACCGAGATCTGCCAGAAGCTTTCTGCAGGCTGTCGGGGTGCTCAGTATTTTAGATCATAGTTGGCTCACTGAAGCGCTACATATTTAAGTATATTTGTAAATAAGTGTAGGTATGCCCGGGGGGAAGTCAGAGGAGAAGAGATAAAAAACAGGTACAGGGGAAGGGGGAAGGGAAATACCAGTGGTCTAGTACAACCAGCAAACAATTCTTCAGGCACCATACTTAACATTGCAACACACACCCACCAGCACTCTGTGGTAGAAGAACCAAGGAAGCGTCTGTAGCCACTTACAATCACAAAACTGAAGCAGGGCCACAGGCTGAAACGAGTGGCAGGCACAGGGATGTATTTAGCTTCACCCTCCCCAGACACACTTCATCCTGTTTATCACCAGCATGTTGGGCGATACGGTCCCATGGGACTAACACACAGCACGATCTGCTACTGCCAAATTATTTTTGCTGGATTTCTCAGAGATGCCCTAACACTGGCATCACAGCTAAGCCCTGAAAAAATTGAACCATCCAAAAGAGATTAAAGATTTAGCTTACAGTAAAAAAAGATGGTTGAAAAAGCCATTTACTTACATTCTTCATCTCTTTCAAAAGACTGCTTGAAAAACAATTTCTTATCGGTGGATTCAAAACTCCTAACAGATCACCCAGAATCAAAAATAATTCAGTAATTTATTCCTGGCAATAATTTGATTACTAATTTAAGCATCTCAACCAACAGGAAGACTTTTCTTTCTGCAGTTTGAAGTGTTTTGCCAGGCAGATCTCTGTTCAGATAACCAGTCTTTTATCCACTCTGCAGTGCTTGCTGCCTTTCCCTGTTCTAATAACTGCAAACATCAAAATACTTGTTGAGTTAGCCAAGCAATGTATATTTAGTTTATTTAATCGTAAAAATCGTAAAAATTTTCTCTAATCCTCCAGTCATTTTTGTAATGCACTTACTTAAGTGGCGAGCATTAACTTTTTATTTTCTTTTTGAATCTCAGCACTATGCTCCACATAGACTGATATAAGGACAAAAAGAGAGCAAGTTTTAAACGTGGTGTAATTTTATAGGCAACACTGCAATGACATGTCACAAAACAATCGCATAGTATGAGCTGGAATCCAAATTGCAAATGCTCAAATGTAATTCCGTTCCACCTACTGTACAATAAAGGCAGAAATGCAACAGCAATCAGCACCAGGACTGATAAACAGACTTATGGCCCACATTTTAACCAAGACAATAGAAGTTCACAGGCTGAATGAATCACTTGCTATGGCAAGACAAAGGAGAACAAATCTGGAGGAGATTTGTAGATTTGGATTCGGTAACAAAACAAGGAGTGAACCAGACTTGACCACACAAGCACTTGCAAGAAACAACTGGCTCGCTCCTGGTTCTCACCCCTGCAGCCAGGAGCAGCTACTCCATGTATTCAGTCATGTACCACCACCCTGAACTGACTAGAGCACCAAGTGAAACAGATACAAAAATAACTGATTTTGTTCTCACCTCCTGTTTACAAGCTTGGATATATATATATAACGCATGCCATTTTTGTTCCGATGCTTCTCCAATCCTGCCCTATGTGACTGCCCTAAAGAGAAACATATTCCTGGCTAAGCACAGAAAAAAGGCAGTATTTCCACACTTTGGTCGTTAATTTATTTGTCACTGGATTATTTTCAAAATATTCAGTACTAGTTAGCATATATCAAATTCCTTTCCAATAGGAAAATAACATCATCTAGATGTATCCACCTACAAGCCCATACAGAACAGGTCACTATGATAAAGTGAACCTTTGTTTTCATATTTCAGAGTATTTTTATTTCTAGTGTATTGTATGCAAAGCTTGGATCCTGGGCACTCTGAAGTGATTCAGAAGAGCTGTTTCAAGTATCTACACATTTCTCGGCATTTAAGAACAAAACATAACAATCCTTCATCTATTTCTAAGTCAGTTCTTGCCACTTTTTAGCTAAGGAACTTAGAAAGGAGGACTTGACAAGATCTTGCAGCCTTGTGAAGCCAAATATATGAGTAGGTTGCTGACCAATACCTATTTTCTCAGAAAACCGTGTATGGATATCAATTTTAGTTGAACCTTGGCATTTGTACAGCCTTACTTCTTTTAGCATTAAACTAAGATGAACCAAAAGTCTCTGGGGATGCATCTTACTTGGGGAATTTTACACAACTTGTTCTAGAATTAGTAAATAAAGGTTCAGTGTCTACTGAAACGCTCATAAAGGCCAAGTTATATTTGCAACTTGCTGTTCAAACAGTGCAAAGTTACTTAGCCCTGATGCAATAAAACTGACATCAGCCAAGGTCTTCAACAGAAAAAGGAGGATTACAATTTGAGTAGGACACAGAGATACTGACTTAAATTATAAACGTGCACTAGTAAGGACATATACGATGTTTCACCATATGCTAATCTGACATAGAAAACCAAAGTTTTCCCACCTAGAACTTAACAATTTATTTCATTTCTGCTTAATTCAACAACTCTGTAGCAAATAACGAAAATCAGAAAATCTTTTTTAAAGTACAACTTCATGTGAAAGTGTTTGTAAGCTTTAAAGACCACTTGGAGACAATGTAACATCGCAAAACTGACTGTTCATGCCACCTTGATATTTAAAGCAGCATTTTCCTAAAAAAGCTAGGCCTATTTAAGAAACACATTTTCATTACACTTAAACTAAATTACAGGTTTAAGAGATTTGAGAAGAATGGAAAAATCTGATGCTGGGTTAGGTTAGGTTATGTTGGACTCGATGATCCTGAGGGTCTCTTCCAAATGAAATGATTCTATGAAATACTCAGATCATTTATGCAATTAAAAAAAATTTAAAAAAATCAAGCTACTATAAAAACCAGAAACAGACCTGCTAAGAACCAGTCTCATCAGTTTCTTCTCACATTCTACTTCTCAACAAGAGCTACAGATTTCTATAATGTAGCTCTTTGATCACTGAACATTTACTCCCACTAGTCCTCCTGGCTTAAATAAAAAAAAGCCGTGACAGCTTATCAATGAGTATATTGGGATTAGCTGGCAAACACATATATAAGCAAACAGGAAAGAGGAGGACAGAAGCTTCTCTCCTTTGTTTCACATGAATTGGGCAACTAGAAAGTTTGCTAAAAAAAACCTTAGCAAATGAAAGGACATCTGGCAGTCACCAAGACACATTTAGCAACATCTTTCCAACTGAACATGCCTCAATATTGTGACCAGGGCTTATTTTCTGCCGATTTTCTTTTGCTTTAGCTGACGTATTTAAAAGAATAAAGCTGAAAATATTGTCCTTCTGGGGTGGAGAGGAATTTAACATTAATCTTTGTTTTCTTTGTAATATCTGCCTTATAAGAAAAAACATTTTATTGAAGACTTCTACAGACTTCTGCCAAGTCATATTTCACAGAAAATCTCAGAGATTCAACCCACATCATCATATTTGAAAATCTTACACAAAACTTCTTCAAACTGTATTACTTGATCTTCCATTTTATTGGCCAAACCAAATCTTGAGGAGTTTTCCATTAACTAAATAACTGATTTCATCAACTTACTGCTCATTACTTTTTCTCAGACCAATATTTGCAGATTATCCAACTATCAGAAGGATTTTCAACTTAATCCAATAAGAGGACCGCTATCTAAAAGCCAACAAACTGTAAATATCAACTATTTCTGAATCAAGTAACGAATGTCCTAAACCACACTATAAATAGCCACAGCCATCTGTCTGATTTGCCCCTTCTCCTCATTACTTTAACTTGTTTGTCTCCAAGGACACAATCTTACCACGGAGCGCCTGGTTTCACCACCAGCCTCTGGCCTCGGAAAAGCAGCAGCAAGGGCGAAGATCACAAGCCCTGAGCCTCCCCAGAGAGCTTACACCTCCAAATCTGACCTCCACGACCCACCTCAAGTGCTTATCTAGTACTTCCATCACATTCCTTCTATTACAATTGTTTGCTACCATTTAAGCACATTTTATTTCATGTCATTAACTCCTTCCCTAACATTTAGGGGGTTTTTTGTTTGTGTTGTTGGGGTTTTTTTTTGTTCGTTTGTTTTTGGGGATTTGGTTTTGTCTTGTTGTCTTTTGGCACTGTCTCACAAGGAGTATTTTTAACAAAGTTCTGGAAAGACAAGCATATTGTATCCACCCATTCTCTGTAATTTCCTTGCAAACCTTTTCAAAGGAAAGTTTATCCAAGAAAAACAATTTTAATGTAACCCTATCAGGTCCTACTACTCCAAACCTGTCTACTACTCTTAAGAAACATTTATCAGTTAGACGAGTTGAAAACTTTAGCAGTGAGGAGGACAAGACCTAGAAAATTCCTTAGCAGGATATGAGGTGTCTATACACACAGTTACATAGAGAATAGCAGTTTGTTGCAATTTAGAACATTTGTGAAATGCGGAGAAATGCCAAAGTCTGCAAATCAGCATTTTTGCCAGAAAAATGTTTGTCAGAAGCAAAACTTTCCACAGCAACATATGCATTGCTTGCAAAGACAGAATTTCTAGTCAAAACAAAAGCCATACGCATACAAGCCTTCCAAGCTCACCCAGCCCAGAACAGCGGAGCTCAGCAGCTTTGTCGCTTGTGAGGATGCGCATCAGCAGCGCTGGGCTCTGCAGGGTCCCAGCCCCCGGCGCAGAGTTCCCATTGCTCTCTCTCCCAGGGGCGGAAGATGGATAATTAAAAGGCAAATAACATCCGCAGCAGAGGATCTCCCCCAACCACTCAGAATACATACAGTTAAGGCAAGACACCAATATGAAAGGCATTTTCAACCCTGCTAGCTGCAAGCGAAGATATGAATTTTGGTGCCCTGCATATGTATTTGAACAAACTCTTGGCTCCTTTGGGATAGGCTTGTCCAATACATAATGACAACTCTGAAATGCCTCAGACACACAGTTCAGAAAAACGCAGAATGAAAAAAACCTGAAGTTTAAAACTTTTGCAGAGGAGGAAACGCTTTGTTGTCAACTATCCCAAGCAGCTGCTAGAAGAAGCTAGGAAAAGGAAAATTACTGATTTCTGAAAATATATGAAAATACATGATAATGCTATAAAACACAGTTTCTGAACACTAAACTTAGGATTAATAACATTAGTATTTCTTCTAGTGAATTACTTCACAGAGCATCATGAAGTTTATTCTTAGGATAATTTTGCAATCTGCAGATGTCAAAGTACTGTAAACAGAAAGCAAGCACTAAAAGTGAAATATGTAATTAGCAGATAAGCATCTAGGGGAAGTCTGTAGGAATCTGTTTTCATTCTGATTTGAAATACACAGCTTATTAATGATACTTGCATAGACATAAATATTGAAGTCCCCTTTCACTGTGAAAGAGGAAGATTATATAATAGAGGAAACAATAATTTTAAAAGATTTAAAAAAAAAAAAAAAGAAAAACAGAGTAAACATGGATATTTGCCAGGGAAAGCAAAATAAAAGCACTTGATAGGAAGAAAAACCTTGGAAAGGCAGTAGCATACCTGTAACTAAGAACAGAGAATGAGCTGCCCTGCCTGCCAGTTCATGTATGTTATAAACTCAGGTGTGTGTCACCTGAATAAGTATCACGTAATGCAACAGAAAGGTGCTCTACCTGAATATCGCATTTAGTTCCACACAATTAATTACAAGGAAAATAAGAAAATAAAAACAAGCCCAAATGGGAAGAAAAGGACAATAGGTAATCACAGTGGGACTGACTGACAACCTCATCTGGGTGTTCCTGCTCCGGTGGGGGGATTGGACTAGATGATCTTTTGAGGTCCCTTCCAATCCCTAACATTCTGTGATTCTGTGACAAGGTGTTTTTTGGAGAAAGAGTGTGCCTTAGCTAACCAGCAACTACTGAGCAGAAGCCAAGCATGTGGCATAAAGCATCTGAACTATTTAAATATCATGGCAGGTGACAAATTGGGTATTAAAACAAAACAAAAAACTCTAAGGAACAAGATGAATTGCAGATAAAATTTATGGAATACTAAGAAGACCACACAAAATCCATCCTCTGTCACACAGCCTCCCAAGAGAAGAGATAATCTAACATTTACATTGGATTCAAGGCTGGTGAAGTACAATGAGGAGCACTGAATCTTTATCTCAAGAGAGAGTAACTGCTCGACCTCAAATTTCCATTATTCTGTTAAACACTTCCAAAGATATAGGCCAACAAAAGGCTTCAGAACTGTTTTTTAATTAACACTTGTTATCCTTCAACTATACATGTACAATTTCTACATCCTGTAGTTGCTGAACCCCTAACACAAACCTCCCACATGGATCAAAGAACATTCAACTGCAAATGGTCACAGCAGATGTAACGTCTGATGCCTGTAGAGACAGCCAAGAATTTTGCACCTTTCTGAACATGACTCTGCAGCAGATAAATGCTGTTACAGCTCGTGGCAACGCCAGCCACAGCTAATTATAACTTTATTGAGATGTTTTGGCAAGAGCCAAAGGCGTTCAAGCAAACAACTTATAATAGGGTTATATTCCCAGTTCTGCCACTGATAATACATTACTCTTCTTCTTTCCTCCTGTCTCATCCATAACACCCAAGCTTTTGAGAGATACTTAGGGGAGGAGGGCGAAGAGGAATAGCATGTTAGACTCTGTCAAGGGGCATTATAAATCCACAAAGTGTTAACACACTGGCAGAATTTCCTGGGTCCTGTAAAATGGATTTTCTGCAAATCAATTTTTGAGATCTATATCGACTATAAAAAAAGTCAAGATATTTACAAGACTCCACTGGGCATGTGACACATGATGTTCTTATACACAGCCAAGCTTTCTACATAGTATATAATACTTTCTGCATAGTATTTACTAGATGTATGGAGTAGAAACATGATTCAGTTACTAATGAATTTTTCATTGAATCATTGAAGCTAAAATTAAAATTACTCTTTTGTCCTCACGACCACTTCCTTTAAATTCCTACAAAGGAAACCTCAATGAAGAATGTCACATCGGCCACCCTTCTCAGAGCGGTTGTTTGATGTTACCATAGGAAGTACAATTAAAAAGATGACTTCCCTACTAATTTAAAAAAAATAGTCAGAGAAGTGGTTCACGTTGCTAAACAGGCTCAGGACTCCCTTGATAAATACAGCAGTTTCAAGCAATGATATAGAAAGAAAAGAGATGGACAGGAAGCAAGAGACAAAGAAAGGAGGCCTAAAAAGGAAGCCCAAGTCGACACTTTTCAGTCTCAAGCATGGCCAACTGAGAATCAAACAGTGAACGGCTGGTAACGTGGACAGTGTTAAGGTTTACAAAAGAGATTTTCTTGTAAACAAAGCCAAAGAGGAACAACGAAGGTTGCATTATCGGCCGGTATTAATGTAACGCGCCCGTCAGTGAAGTATCTGACAGCGACGGCTCCAAGCCAGCAGTTCACAAGTTCTTTAACCACAAGATCACTATCAGTCCTTCAATACATTAATAAGCGCATCAACCCCACCGCTTTTCAACTTAAAACACTACATAACGCGTCCCATAACAGCGAAGGAGTGGCAGCCGGTGTCCCGGGCCAGGCCAGGGGCCGGCGGGCCCGCGGAGCGGGGGGAGCCGCCCGCCGCGGACGGGCAGCGGCACCAGTGGTGCGGGCAGCTCGCCGGGAGCGACTGGGAACAGCGGGTTATGAAACTGGTGACAAGTTGAAGCAGCCGGGCCTGGAGGGGCACGCGGAAAACTCCGGGGAGGCGGCGGGAGCCGCTCCCCCCAGCGCCGCCGCCATGTCACGCCCCTCCGCCCAGCGACGGGGGGCGGCCACGCTCCGAGGGGAGGGAAATGGCCCGCGGCAGAGCCGGGTGACCGCTCCCTCATGGGGAAAGGGACAAGGGGAAAGCCAGGGCAGAGGGTAGGGCGGCCGCTCCCCTCCGGCTGCGCAGGGCCGGGGTACCCCGGCCCTGCGCAGCCGGAGGGGAGCGGCCGCCAGAGCAGAGACGGGGAGAAAGAAGGAGGTCGCGGCTGTTACCTGCAGCTCCGCCCGCTCCGCCTCCCACTCGGCGCGCTCCGCCTCGAAGCGGCCCCACTCGTGCTGCAGGAAATGCAGGATGCCCGGCACGCTGTACTGAGCCCGGGACGCCGACACCGGTGCGGCGGCTCCGGAGGCTGAGACCCCCCCGCCGCCGCCTCCTCCTGCTGCCGCCGCGGCGGCCGCTGCTGCCGCCGCCTCGCCCGGCTCCAGCCCCGGCCCGCCCGCCGGCGGCGGCAGAAGCAAGGCGTTATTGTTGTTGTTGTTGCTGAAGAAAACACCGGGCCCCGCTTGCTCGTCCATGGCCGGGCCGGGTCTGCCGTGCTCCCCGCCGACCGCCCCCTCCTCCGCGAGCCGCCGCCCGCACCCAGCCGCGTCCCGGCCGCAGCAACAACCTGGGCGCGTCCCGCCCGCCGTCACCGCCTGACAGCCGCCCCCGCCGGCTGCTACGGCAACGCGGAGGGGACAATGCCAGAGCGCGATTCGCCCCGGCCCCTCCCGCGGCATTCTGGGAAGTGTGGTTCCGCTGGGTGGCGGGGCGGAGGTGGGAAGATTGTCCCCGCCGCCTTCGTCGCCTCCGCGCTGCCCTTAATGTCGAGGAGTGACGTTACAGGGAGCGTTCCTCACCCCCGTGACGTGGCGCCCTGGGGCAGAGACGGGCAAGCCGCGGCGGGGGGCAGCTGGCAGTGTGCCTCTGCCCCGGGGCGGGGGGGAGAGCAGAGCGAGCCGCCCCGCAAAGCCGCGGCAGGAGGGGCAGGGCACGCTGAGCAGCAGCGGAGCAGGGATTAATCATAATCTCCACCTCGGAGCTGGATTTAAATGGCTTTGGCACACTCGCAGCCCACCCTGGGGACAGAAGAAGGGCAGGTGTCTCGCAGCAGTTCCACAAACACGGGTGAAGCCCTGACCTCTCATCCCAGGCTTCTCCATTTCAGCCTTGTTAGGGGCAGCATTTGGCATCAAAGCACCAAATAGTATAATCCCATCCCTGGCTGGGATGAAATGGAGAGCAAAACTGCATTTTTTGGGAGTTACCACTCTGCCTCTTCAGCAAGGAAAGGGAAAACAAGATCATTTGAGGCTGATGGCAAAGCCCTGGGCTGAGGGCAGCAGCTGTCAGCAGCACTTCTCTCTCCTCTGTCTCCCAAAGACAGGGTCAGGTTTGCCTTCCATGCTGGTGAGGCTTGGTGAGGACAGACCTATGGCTACCAACAGGCCTTATAGCTGGGGCTGAGCAGCAGCAGCACGGGAAAGATGGCCCTGCCGCCCCTCAGAGCACCCCGGGCGCAGCCAGAGCGCCCGCTGCTTACTCAAGCAACACTTCCTGTTTCCTTCAGGCTGTTCCGAAATTGTACTCGCCCTCTTCATAACGCAGCCCTCGGAGATTAAAAGCATAAAGAGATCGTCCACCAGCCACAGTTCTAAAGGGGGAAAGACAACGAGGGAAGCTTATAGAGAGCGTCGCAGAGCAGGAGAGGAAGAGGAGCAAAAGCACAAAAGAGGGAGCGTGGTCTGGGGGAGCTCGGCAGGGAACCAGGGTAGAACAACACGGCTCACCCAGAAAGGAAGGAAACAGTAGAGAGGAAAGACATGAAAGGGAAACTGAGCAAACAAGCTTTTTGAAAAAGCACATTAAAAAGGCCATCAACAAAGACAAATATCAAAAGGAGGGTGACAATGGACAATAAGAACTATGGGTATTTCAAGTTATTTTGGGTTTTTTAATAAAATGACATTTCATGCCAAAATATTATGTAAAACCACAAGGCTCTACCTTTAGTACCAGGAACAAGCAAAGAAGGAAACAAGGACTAGAAACTGTGAAGGATGTATACAAATGAAAACTGAGCATGCTGTACACAGTCACACAGTATACAAAGAAAAACCTCTCCTCTATCCCTCTACATCTGTCTAGTGCCATTTTGACTTCTGCTAACATTTTTCTATTTTTCTACACACTTCTTAGTTATGCTTGATTGCTACACTTCCCCCCCCCCCCGCCATGAGTTTTCAGATATATTGTAAACTAGAATCTAACTAAAACATAGAAATGCTGAGATAAAAAATAAATAAAACCTTATTATAGACAAAAAGTTTCCAACAAACATCAAAGTCATTAATTACTAGTGTATCTGCAGGGGAGGGAATCCAAAACTTATTTTCTTAGTTTTACTTTCAAAATTGTTGTGTTCAATTTTTTACTGAGTTTCCTTAATACTTTCTCTCAATTGTTAAACAGGTTCAGAACTTCTTTCTGAGCAAAAGAACTTTGTAATGCTGGAAATCCTTATTAGAAAGTGATATACGTTAATCAATTTAATTCCCGCTACATATACAAAACTAAAAAAAGAGAAATTACTTTCCTCCTCCTGTACGGCATATTGTTTTCACTTCTGTGTGCATCTTTACTCCTGTAGGACAATGGAATAAGACTTGGATGTTAGCATCTTTATATAAAAAAAAAAACATTTGAAAGATTAGAGCATACACCCCTTGTTGCGTCCTCACCTCAGTACTAAAATATTCACTGTGAAATAAAAGCTCTTCTGATTTTATGTTAAACATTTGGCACACACCAAACACAACAGGGCAAAAGAGCATTGTCTTGTCCTCCATTTTGCATAGGTACTCAAAGCGTTATATCAGATATTATGGGAAACGAGAAAGTAGGCAAGTGATTATTCAAAAATAATGATGTACAAATATTTCAACCAGCTATTAATCACAATCAGTACTATTCACTATTCCTTTCAGTTTTTAACAAGTATCCAGAAAAACATCAGAGACGAAACTCCACAGGCCTAGCTAAAGTTTCTAGTTATGTGGCTTCTCTCTAGAAAGCAAAATGTATAGAAAGGTCTGCATATAAACCTATAAATTCAACAGCAGTGTTAAAAAACTCATGTCAGTCTTGTATACACAAGAAAATACATGGTTCTACACTTGTGCCAATCGGAGGGGTGAGGTCTGGCAGCAGACAGACATGGGGAATCACTGGCTCCGTGCTCCAAGGTTCGCACAGCACTTGAGCCCTGAACTCCAAAACCTGTAGATCAGACTCTCAGATGTGAGGGGACCCACGTGCTTTTCAAAAAAGAAAAGCCTGGCAGGGGAAGGAAAAACTGGAGGAGCTTGGTTCTCACCAGTGTTCTGCCTCCTTAGTACAGGTGCAAAGTGCTCAAAGAATTTGGCTCTGCAAAATTTATCAAAGACTCCAGATAAGATATATCCAATGAGACTAAAAATCTTGCAAGAAGGTTAAATAAATACCTAGGAGACTGGACAAAGAGCAGAGCACTGAATCATCATATTCAACTGGTGTCTGGTAGAGTAGGAAGGCTGCCAACACACAGCACCTTACGAGGGCCAAAATCTACACCTACAAAAATGCAGATAGCAGGCAGTTCTCTTTATGAACTCAATTCCACAAGCATTCTTTAAAAATTATCTTTGAAGAGATAGGGGATCAGATTCTTTGCATTCTTTATTAATTTTCAAGCATGAAAATGGACCTGAATGAAAAATACACCACAGAAAGAAAGACAACAGCATGCTTGATCATCCACCTTGAGAAAGGCTGAAAAATTGCTTTTTTTTTTTTCATGCAAGCTGAAATGATCTACAAGGTCTGAGAATTCCCTTCCCTTCTTTGTTTTTAGAAGGAGAAAGTGCATACTTCTACACCATGGTACATGGTAAGTGCGGCGTAACAGTTTCCCCTCTTCCTCTGTCCCCACTGTGTTAGTGTGCACAATGGTAGGATAACAATCATCAGATTTCAAAAAACACTGAAAGGTTTGGGGTAGCTTTCAAAAATAAATAAAACTATTTAGCCAGATAGAGAATAGGGGTTTTTTTTGTGGATAATTTATAACACAAATTCATAAATATGATCACATTCAACTTCCTAAAAATCTATACAAGTAAAACCACTTCCCTTGTAATGCATGGATTTCAAGTAATTACACAAAGCTCTATTAGACAGCCTTTCACATACAAATTACACAAAATTACAGACATATATGCAGTAACACATCAGGGATAATGTAATGCTTCTGACTACTTAATGGTCCAAAAATAATAAAAAGTAATTCAAAAAAAACTAGTTTTCAGTTTAATTGTTGGGGTGGAATGTACTGTGGGTGGTGGTTGCCTAGCAGCTGCTTTTGCTTTGCTGGCCTGACTTGCTCGGACTGCAGTTTCTAGACGTGTTTTTAATTCAGGAGCAGCTCCCATTACTGTCTTGAAAGCATGTGGGTAAAGTGGACCAATGTGCATTAGATTCTGAAGTGCAAATTCATGAAGATCCTTAGATGCTGTAGATGCAGAGGCAAATGCATTTTCATTCAGTAAATAGGAGATGAGAGTGGGAACCAGAAGGGCAAGCAACTGGACTCCTGAAAGTAAAAGAAAAAAAAAAAATGTAATATTATGTAATGATATGTAATATCAGAGAAGAAAAAAGAAGAAAACTAATTTTATCAGTTACTAGACTGATAAGGGCAATTTTGTTTACAGGATTGACAATAAACACACTAATTAAAGATGATCAAATAAAAACTGAAATGTAGATGGTTTCCTGTCCGTTGGTCACCGAAATCTTATTACCAGGATTGTGTTTCAGATTTCTCTTGTTGTTCACCACAGTTATTTTGTTCCTGACACTCTTTAAAGATGCCTTTGCACCATCAGATTGCAGATCATTGACAAGAGATCATAAGATGTAAAGTGCCTATGACATTAAAGGATTTCAGAACACTTTTCAGGCACACAGAAATATTGTTCAATTGAATCTGAATATCAGCCTCCTCACTGAGTGTAACAGAACTGCCATTAGTACGCAAGTGTTCATGAAAAAGTCAGGACCAATTATCTGCTATATTAGCCCATCCTGGAAGATTCCAATCCAAAAACCAGCACCACAGCTATACTTGGGCTAGCATGACCTAATGAGGCCACAGCCTAACATGGCACAGGGATCAAAAGGGTTTATCTTGGGAACAAAAAAGCAGCTGAACCTAATTAATAGGGCTAATTTTTGTGTCTAGCGAAATGTGTAACATGTTAATTGTAAATTTTAAGCTCAAAGAACTTAAACATTAATGGTAACTCATTTATCTGATAGCCTACAAAAATATAGATAATTAATGATTTTCTCCTAAAGGTTTTGATTACATTCATACTCATGGGGTGATTGTCTCCAGCCAGCATTAACAAAAATCATGTTTTGCTTACTCTCTCATTTTAAATGTGTCTTAAACAACTGTGCCAGAAGCAGACTGGGGCTCAAGCAAACATACATTTAGTGTTTTATCAACAACGAAGAGAAATACCAACAGGGAGTATGTTGGGAAAACTAAACAAAACACACCACAAAAACAACAGTAATATTTTTACAAGGAAATTTATCAGCATTCAAAGCCAAAGACTTCTTTAGAAACGGCATTGTTTCAATTAGAGAATACCTGAACTTAAACTGTAAACACTGTATTCTATCTACTCAAGCAAACAGGAGGCTCCATCTACAATAAAGGTATTCTGACCAGTACAATTTCTTGAGCTTTTTAGATAAACTTTGAGCCTGTAGAAGCAACATGATAAAAGTGATGAGTCTCCTAAAATAAATAAAAGTTAACAATGAGAAAAAAAGTAAATTGAAATGGCATGAACAGCTCATTTACAAACAGAAGAAAACATCACTCACTATTGCAGTTCGCATTTAGTTTTTTTTTTTTTCTGCAATCACCAGAAACACAAAGGCTAATAGCATAGCATACTGTATGTGCTATACGAGGCCACACATAGAAAAGTTCTAGTACTGGAATTACAAAACCATGTTGAACAGATGTGGTCTATTTGTGACTATGCCATCAAGTTCCTAACTGCAAGGTTTCTAATGCTCATTATCCTATTTTTAGCATTACACATTTCTCTAGAAAAACAAAATACTTACTATTCTGCTCCTCACCAAGGGCAACCAACGTTTCAAGGACTTTAATTCCTTCCTGGACAGCTAACAGTTCCAGGTTGTTGTTCGGGCGGCTCCTTTCCACAGCTTTCAACTTCTCAACCATGATAGGGGCCAATGAATGAATATATGGAGTTGACAGGGCACGATTGGTGTGTTGGAACACAGAAAGCAGAAGCTGGTAACACTTGGCTTGAACCTGATCAAATCAAGATAAATACATTGTCCTTGAAAGTTATTTGTTAACTCAGGGAATTCTAATAAACTCTGTTATCTATGTATGTGAAGTACACGTGATATCAAAAAAGAAGAGGAAAGCATAGGGAGACATGCTGCATAAGAGGAAAGCAGCAACGTAGCCCATCTGCTAAAATAATATTAGCCCAGTTTTCAATCAAAGGAAGGCAAGTTACAAAGAGCCTGCAAGCACTAAATAGTAGTAACCATATGAACTCAGAGAAAAAAAAAAGGAATAGTTAATGTCATACAAGGCAGTCACAGAGGTCCCAGAGAACTACATCTTCAAGTCTCAGAACTACCAGTACTAAAAGTAAATCTATCTGCAAAATCATAAAATGCTATTCCCATCTCAGAATGGTAAAATAGGCCATAAAATGACTCAAATCAAAGCGATCTTATTGCTCTAACATGAGCCATGGCTGTAAACAGAAGTGGCCGACCTGTCCTCCCTTCCTTCTCATTCTTGATCTTATGCTGGCAGTAGTACAGGAGTACACATGGGGCAATACAGTGAGCTGGACTGCAGAACCCTCTCCTCATCTTCCTTCCATTTTCTCCACCCCGCTCCCCTCATTTTCTCTGCAAAGCAGTCAATATTTGTGAAAATTACTCACTGATGATCTTGTTTAGATGAACTTACAAATACATTTGATTTGGGTATACAAAAGTCTTCCTCCAAAATCCCATACAAATAACCCAGAATTTCGGAAGAGGTAAAAAGCCTCACAAATACAAGGATAAAACATTGCATGTGCTTTCAAATTGCACTCAAGTCTGAACAGTATGAGGTACTGAGCACAATGTGAACAGAAACATTCTAGAGAAGCTATTATTGAACACAGTGATCTGTGAGGAGATCTGGGGATGACTGGAAACACAGATGTATAAATAAAATCATTAAATATAAGTCATAGATATTAAAAAATAATAGTAACAAAATACAAGTGCAGCTCAGGTCACTGTTAGTTCACTGCATATGGCTGCAGTTTTTTATACAATTGATTTTTTCAGGCCTGAAGTTATTAACACTTCTTCTAATACCATTTCTACGCTTTTTAAGAGAGCTGTCCAGAACATCATCTTCTAATGCCTTACTCAGCATCATCTTTGACCTGTTTCAACAAATTACTCCTCTATCTCTCTATACCACTCCAAATAATTCCCTTCCCTTTCTGTCTACATTCTTTAAACTTTACTCATGATTAGCTGTTAAGATTATTAACCTTCAAAATAAGGAGTAAAAGTGTCTTTTCTTACATGCATGCACAATTCAAATAAGAGTTTTACAACTGCATCTGACAGCACAATTTCATCACAGTTTATTTTATTCCACCTATATAAATCTTTTGACTATTCTGCATTCACAGAAGTCTACAAACATTCCTGAAATGTAAAATCAGGGCTTCTTTGAAGCATGTAAGGCACTCTTTCACCCAACACTTACCCATTAGCATCAAGAGAAAAGTATGTCTTAACATAGTTTCCTTGTTGGAGCAAAACGAAATTTTGTTCACCAGCCTTCTGGTTATTACTATACATGATACCAAACCTTTCAGACTTTTGCAGGTGGTAATAGTTGCAAAAACGCTCCTTTATTTCTTATGAGGCAGTGGTATTTCCTCAGAAGTTTTTTCCAAAATTGGTTCAATGCTTGTAGTACAATCAGTATAATGCTTTTATTACAAAAAAGTGTCTACTTACTGACCCCAATAATTAATGTTTTGTATTAAAAGGGACCTGGGGGTCCTGGTGGACAACAGGATGACCATGAGCCAGCACTGTGCCCTTGTGGCCAGGAAGGCCAATGGCATCCTGGGGTGTATTAGAAGCGGGGTGGTTAGTAGATCAAGAGAGGTCCTCCTTCCCCTCTACTCTGCCCTGGTGAGGCCACATCTGGAATATTGTGTCCAGTTCTGGGCCCCTCAGTTCAAGAAGGACAGGGAACTGCCAGAGAGGGTCCAGCGTAGGGCAACGAAGATGATTAAGGGAGTGGAGCACCTCCCTTATGAAGAAAGGCTGAGGGAGCTGGGTCTCTTTAGTTTGGAGAAGAGGAGACTAAGGGGGGACCTTATTAATGTTTATAAATATATAAAGGGTGAGTGCCATGAGGATGGAGCCAGGCTCTTCTCAGTGGCAAACAATGATAGGACAAGGGGTAATGGGATCAAGCTGGAACAAAAGAGGTTCCACTTAAATTTGAGAAAAAACTTCTTCTCAGTAAAGGTGACAGAGCACTGGAACAGGCTGCCCAGGGAGGTTGTGGAGTCTCCTTCTCTGGAGACATTCAAAACCCGCCTGGACATGTTCCTGTGCGACCTCACCTAGGCATTCCTGCTCCAGCAGGGGGATTGGACTAGATGATCTTTTGAGGTCCCTTCCAATCCCAAACATACTGTGATACTGTGATAAAAAACTAAGACAAACACACAAGTATTACAGATTATATGTTCAGCACATCAACAGGGAGAGTGGACACAATCTGGCTGCTGTCAAAGCATTTGCTGTGAATTACAAAAATAGTGGTAAGTTCCAGCTCACTGACAGCTTTCCAGCAGGGTGGTGGGCAAAGATGTGCTACTCTCACTATTCATGTGCTATAAAGAGCTGAGAGTATGACATAAAAGTTTCTGCTTAATACAACTGACACTTCCGTTCACACACTAAAATTTTAAGTAGCTCTCCACCCAAAGTCAGGCTTCAAAACCAACTGAATTTTATGTTTATGCTGGAAAACACCAGCTCTGCTGCAGAGAAGAATTATCAGTCTAAACAGGATTTTAAATACCTCATTGTGACCCTAAACATATCAGCATTTTTTGCATGTTTTTCTTCTTGGGAATCTTTGCAGTGCTTACTTGTGGAAACACTATAGATTTTTCTCTTCAGCTCCCACCTGCAGATTTCTACACACACTCAAACAAACTGACGTATACATGGCTGGAAAAGTTAAGCTTAACTATACAGTGCATTTGCCTGCTTGAAAGAAGTAAGTCTACAACTTTTTACTTTCCCTCTCTAGTGAGAAAATAATTTAGAAGATAATTCAATAAAGACAAACCAAAGGGCAGAAGTGAAATCAGGAGACAGATGATTCACAATCTTTAGATGTTCTGATGGTGACCACAAAATTACATTTTGCACTCAAACTGAGTTTTGTATGAACACGTAAAATAAGCACAGGTTTTTACACAAACAAAATTCATGAGAAATGGGGGCTGTAATTTTATCTACAGAAAAAAAGCGGTCTAATTCATATTATAAGAGATCAACATTAATGTAGGAATGTCACCACTCTCTGGTAACTAACCTTTTCATTTGCTAAAATTTCACATATCAAAGATTATTTTCCTTTTAAAAAGCCGCAAGTCAAGAACCTGGCACAAGGCCATGAATGCACATTATCCAGCAGCACTTAGTTTGGGTTGTTTTGCTCACTAAAGAATTTCTATAATGCACTGTTGAAAGTTATCTTGACAAGCAGTATCTGTCTCTGAAGTAAAGGCATCACAAAGCATTCAAGAAATACGGTATATACATCACACTTAGTTTTTCTCAGCTATATATCATTCACATTCCTATAACATGGTCTTACCCAAGGATCACAGGAATTTAATGCACTTTTAAATCTGTTCATGCATCCATTTTGTAAACACTGCACTCCAATTATTTCTGTGCTTGCTGACCAAAGGAAGAGAGCAATAGCTGTAAGTATGCTTACTTCATCAAGAATAGGTTTAGAGGCTTCTGAAAAACAAAAACAAAGATGCTGTTAGCTTACTCCAAAAAGGGTTTAGAATTTATTCAATAAAAGCCAGTGAACACAGATAATTTCAAATACATTTATTTCCTCGAGTTTACTTGCAAGTGCATACAAATATGCATCTGCTTGTTAAAAAAAAAAAAAATCACTTTATCATTATTAAATGTGACAGAAAAAGTTGAGCAACTCTATTCTAATAGCTGTTTTAATAAAGTAAATCAAACTTTCAGAAACTTAAACATCAAGGAGAAAACATCACAAATGCTTTCTCTAACCAAGTCATATTTTTTCTTTTCAATGTGCAAAAGAGAGAACTGTGTTTTTTTAGATTTTTTCCCCCATTAAAAAATATACTTAGCTTTTTTTTTTTTTTTTTAATCTCTTCAGCTGATACAGCAGAGCAAGAAACTGATAACCAGCGTGGCAACAGCTTTTATTGATCATGAGGTTTCACAGACTAGCTGATCTGACAGCTACCTGTCACTAATAATAATGGTCCTACTTTAACCTTTCCTGGTTTTCAGATAGTCTGTACTTGCCACATATAATTATTATAATATACATATAAAGTACTGTTCTGCTGGTTTTGTTGGCCACATTGTTTCTGGTCTCCCTTAAGAGGCACAAAGAAACAGCAGATACATAGTCAGCAAAAAGATAAACAGCATGACTGCCCTTTACAGATGTCAGCTAGTCACTCAATTGGCCTAACCATAATGTGAAACCTCACTTTGAAAAACTACTCCAAGCAATTTAATTAATAAATTTAGTTTTTTTTAAATGTGTTTGAATTTTATTGAATTCTGAGACTTGAAACCACATGCAGTAGACCTTGCTTAGATTCTTGTGTGTGTGATGTATCCCACTCCACAGAAGTTTGGAAAGGAAAACATACACTCTTGCAGGGACCTGAGGAAGATTTCTGAAGTCTGCCAAAAAGCCTAAAGCCAGTAATGTTTCTGGAAAGCAGGACTGGGAAATCTTTACAGCAACAAAAGGCTGGAAGACAGGAGCTGATGTGACAAATCAAATTAGAAGTTTGACATGATTAACACAAATCTACTGATCCTTCCCCTTCAGACATTTTCAGGATCGTTTGCAATTACCTACTCACTACTCGTCTCTCACATGAGTAACTCCATTCAAGCCACTCTTCAGTCTCTATAAATGGCTCCTTGGGGATGTAACAGGATGTTTTTTGGCTGAAATACCATTATGCAAATGACAAATCTTTGTCTCTCTGTTTTACTAACTACACAGCTGAGACTGTACATCTTTTTTGCTTTTCAAAGAGCAAGGCAAAGTATTAATGTGAACCAAGAGCAGAAGCCTGCAATTCTCTAAAGAGATGCAGTAGACAAACTGCTGCTGGGTAACAGATTTTTTTTCTTTTTGGCAGAGGTAGAATTTTTGCTCACCACTGAAAGCTTGTTACACTATTGTGAATATCCTACTCCAGTATGAGCCTTGACACAATTATCCCTTGCTGTCTTCACACTCATTCACCTTTAACACTCGTGGTCGTTAAAAGCATATGAATCGTGTCAGCAAACACTTAAAAGATACACTGACTGTCATTTTTACTGAGGTCTAATTCAAGGTGTCACATCTATGTATGATATTGAACAATTACAAATTCAGTAAGAGATGGATTCCTCTACAAACACTTTTGGCAACTAAAATCTCCTTTCCTTTAAACAAGCAGGTATTCTGCGGAAAGAAGAAAGGAGGGTTGGAAATGACAGTTTGCTGAGGCCTTGCCAACATGTCTAGAGTTGCTGGTAGTCACAGAAATTGAGGCATGGTCCAGGAAGTGAAGTGAATTCAGCTTAGAACTCCTTTAGGTTTTATTTGTGAGACATTCAGCAGATCTCAGATCAACTAATATCAGAAGGCAGATTTCCAAGTTCCAAATACAAGTCACTAGCTGAAACAATGAAGACTGGGAAGATCAAGCTGAGGAAAATCTAAAGCATTAAATAATTACATCATAATGGGATTCCAAATGGAAAAGGAAAGTCTGAACTAGTACAGAAAAAGACCCTACAGAAAGGACCCGAGGTGAGGCGGTGCTGCAAGATGAGTTGCAAAAGGCAAAATTTCTAACAGGAAGTTATGATCAATATTGTCACATAAAACAAGCCAACGAGGACAAATCCGGCATGAGAACTCGTGAAATGCAACTCCATTTTCTTAAAGTAAATGCTGTGCTTGTCTTCAACAGAACATCTTAAGCAACTCTGAGTAGTTACACTGTGTGCACTCAGGTCTTTCTCCCATTTCAATTCTACAAGCAATTCACCACCACTTTTAATCCCCAGCTCTGACATGAAGCCTATTAAATTACAGGCAGATACAATACTTGCCTTTTCATTACAGCAAAACCTAGTTCTCTTAATTTTAACCCTCCTACACCAGGAAATCACTTACCAGGTTGAGAGTATTCCAAGATAGATGCCAGAGTGCTGCGGATAAGACCTGTCCATTGTTTCTGAGTTTCATCAGTCTTGACTGTTGGAAGAGTAACAATAGTTTTTATTCCTTGAAGGGCTGCACTGACTGGAGGTGGGACCTGATTATCTGCTGATTTTACTGCTGTTTCTTTCAATACTCTTGTAATCAGAAATAGGATAGTGGGTAAGATTGTCATACACCCTAAAAAAAAAAAAAAAAAAAAAAAAAAAAAAGAATTTCTGAAGTTAATTCCTACAAATGTGGTAGATAACCTCTTAGCTTTCCCAATGTGGATATATACAGCTAGACACCAAGATAAACTGCAATTCAGGTAACAAGTGATATGTGCCATTCGATATCTTATCACCAAACTCATTTTTCAGTACTAGTGAAGTGTATCATAGCACAAATCACGCAAGCCAACACTTAAAATGTTGCTGTCAATTCAGGAATGATGACTCAGCTAATTAAGTCCTGCCCTATATGGCATGTGATACATGGCATGTGTCATACTGAATACATACAGATTTTTAAATATCTTCAAACAGGATTTGCATATTGCTAGGGTCCTATTAAATAAACAACAAGAGGTCTGGAAATGGGTATCTAAACCAAGTTATTGCAGACATTTGGCACTTTCCAAGGAAGCTGGTGTGAGGTACAAGCCTCAGAAACAAAGTAAGGAAGTCATCTGGGTATCTGACATCCTGGGCAAAAGTTGGAGCCATCTGACCACTCTACAAAGGAGACAGTTAGAAGGAGTTTCAATAATACACATAGATGTTAAGCCCATGTAGGACTGAAAGAAGGGTGCTATTTGGTTTAGGAGTGTAGCATCAATCTGTAGCTCACTTCAGACAGTCAAGTCTCTTTCCATATCTTTTTAAGCATCATTTTACCACAACCGTGGAAACTCGAATCCTGCCATTTTCCTACTTCTTGGAATGTTGTGAGGATAAATACACTAAGAATAATTATGACTGGAAGGGACTGGCTGGAGATCATCTAGTCCAACCTCCTCTTTTTCAAAGCAACAGTGTCTAGGTCAGATTGCCCAGGATCTTGTCCAATGGAGACTGCAAGATGCTCATGTTTTAAAGGAAGAGAAAGAAATATAAAACCCCCCACTCAGTCACACAAAGTGATGAATTATCTTTGTTCAGTTTCCCTTACATCCAAAGGCTCAATTAACATAAATGTCTGTGCATATACTATCGCCCTTCCCTACAGCTATCAGCTGACTACATTATCTAGATGAGACATAAAAAAAACAACTAGCAGTCTGTAGACTAACCATAGTTTCTGAGCTACTTTCACTGGCCACTTGTCAAACGCTGGGAAACATGTCTTCAGTCAATACAGAAGTAATACTGTTACTCTTTCTGCACATCCCACCCTCTGGGGGCAGGGGGTGGGGGAAGAACGAAAAGAAAAAGAACCACAAATCAAATAAAACCAGATCAGCTCAAAAGCTCAAAATCTACTATTTCTGAAAGAACTGTAGGACTCAAATTGTCCATCTGATGACAGTCTGTCTTGTGTTCTGAGTATGACTTTGTCCAAACATGTTATCTACCATGCATCTCATTAAGGGACCAACCTCTAAAATGTCTTATCTACATCAGTGTATGAACCTTCCCAGAGATCCACGAGACAACTCTTAAGCAATTTGTTGTCTGAAAAGCAAAACTCGAAGGGCACAGCTTCCCATGCAATTGTGTCCTTTACCCCTGAACTCCACTCAGTGCAATTACCCTAGATTACACATATTCTTTGTGACAGTCTCCCTGGGCAGAAGAAAGCTCCATTTAGTTTAGAGTCACATTTGGGATGACTGACAGCCAACGGCTGCAAAACCAAGTGCACCACAGCTGAATTGTGCTGTTTTTTCCTCAGTAGGATTCTCTTTTCATCCAGCTGCTTTTTTTCATGAACTTCTCAGGAATTTAATTATCTCTGAGATGTCTATGTTCTTTTACAACATGATTAAAATTGGCCAAAAGGTTTCAAACTCCTGAAAAAAGGAAGGGGAAAAAAAAAACACCAATAAAATCATAGTTATATAGATCCCATTTCCTCAGCAAACCTGCAGCATACATGCAAACTTAAAATCCAATAATTTGCTTTATGTTGCTCACTGGAAAAGCCTAAATTCTTAATTAATTTTAGAACCTAACGGTAATTTTCAACAGATGACCTTTAAAGTATCCCATGAAAATACAATTAGTTTGCTTTTAGCATCATATGCTTACTACGCTTCCCCTACAGTAACCACTCATATGTATTTTGTTACAATACCTTACCTGCTGGAGAACACAGAGAAGGCAGATCAGATAGTATAGTCACTGTGGCGGCCACAAGACGAGCACTTTCCTCAGAAAGGTGGGATTTGGCAGCAACGTGACTTGGAGAATCTGACACTTTTGAACTCAGATGGGGCATGTGCCGTACTAGAATAAACATAAGCAATTCCATGGCTGCAAAGACTAGAGATTTGCCAGGCACAAGACCACCACTCTCACCACCCTCTCCTAAAGCAAGAGGATTTTCTTTTTCCTCAATATCTTCTTCATCTGAAAAAAAAAAAGGAAATAAATGTCTGAGGAGACAGTTAAAGATCTATAAGAAAGATTAAACACTTTTTAAAAATGTTAAAAATCAAGATTAAAAAGTTGCTTGACAGTAAGATATCACAAACATGGCTCATGTCAAACTGTTTTAGTTAGAATGACTTAAAGGGATTTAAAATACTTTAGAAGTATTGCAATTGAAGCACTACTTAAAAAATCCATCCAGAACTAGGAAAAATAAAAGTAAGTAGTCATACTTACACAAAATAAAAATGCAGGAATTATTCTGTTTCTTTTAAAACTGATCGTAAAATTAACAGAAATTACTGCCAAATAAATAGGCATGACAATATTTTTTTAATTTAATGGCTACTAATTAAATGTTCTGCCCTGACAAAATTTTACTTCAGCCTAAATTGATTATGAAATAAGAGAACAGAAAAGCATTGTAGGAGTCTGAGTTCATGACTTCAGTGCATTCAGTTCAAAAAGTCTCTCTTTTGAATGGCAGCTTGGCCAGCTGCAGTCTTTCCTTCTTCCATTAAACAGCAACAGAGATTCAGTAAGTCAAAGCTGGCCTGAACTACCCCTATGGAGCTCCTATGAATTTAAATGATTGCTAGTGTTATCACATTCACCAATTTGAAAAATGCAACTTACTGGGCCTACAGTAAACAATTCCATTAATTCATATGAGGGAACAGAGCTTGCATTTTTAGCTGTGCCGGTTCCTCAAGTTTCAGCAAAATCCTCTCTCTGTTTTTGTGTGGAAAACGGGTAAAAGCTAACAGGTTGGTTGTTTTTTCTTAACAGTATATTGTGCCAGACTAAGATGGTAGTTTTCCTTAGTAAGAAATATTCTTTGGGTTTTATTTTACTTCTTTCAGGTAAAAGAAAACATGGCAGACCTAACCTAACCAGATATCAATGAACTATTTGCCAGGTAGCCACTTGGAAATTAATTTACCTGGCAACAATGGAACCAGTACACCCAGTGTGACATTTTTAAAAATAAATAGTAAAGGGATGATTGAACAGGGAGATGCTCTGTTAAAAGGAAAAGGTTTCTAAAAGTACCTCAGAAAGTAGATTTTGGACTGATGCTAATACCCTTATCAAGGATATTCTTACATAAAGTAGAAACAAACTAACAAAATATGCTGATGAAAAGCCTAAGCAGAACATCAGAAGCTGAAGCATCATACCAGAAGAAGCAAGGACAAAAGAAAAAAGAATTAATTTCACTAAAGCTCAATAAAAGTAGAGGAAGAGGATTTAGGTATATCAACACCTCAGAGAATCTCAGAAAAATTTAAGTTGAAAGGGACCTCCGTAAATCCTCCAAGTCCAACCTCCTGTTCAAAACAGGGGCAGCTTGAAAGCTAGAGCTGGTTGCTCAGGGCTGATTCAGTTTTGAATACCTCTGAGCATGGAGATGCCACAACATCCCTGGGCATCTGTTCTACTGTTTCACCATTCCCATGGTGACAAATTTTTTCCTTGTATCCCATCTGGATTTCCATTGCTGCAACTTGTGTCCATTGCCTCTTTTCTAAAAGTCATATGGTGGGTAGATCAGTCTGGATTGGTCTTCTCTTTAAATCCCCTTTAACAAGGAGGATTGCTATTCTATCCCATTTTAATCGTCTCTACTGCGGACTAAACAATTTCAGCTCTCACAGCCTCTCCTCATGTGTCATAAACATCATCTCCCTTAAGCAGCTTAGTGGACCTCCACTGGACTTCATGGAGTTTGCCAACATCTCTCTTATTCAGGATGAGGGGGGAAAGGCAACAAAAGGTAGAAACTGCTCCAGATGCATCTTCAAAAGCTCAAGTTGGTCATGCTTTTCTAACACAGCTCAGTAACAGTCTTCAGCATTGCACAGGCACACCCAGGTTTCACATTCGTCGCGTTATCCAGTGTGTCTGCTATCCAGTCAATCAGCCCTCCAGCCTATACCAATGTACAGGGTTATTTCATCCCAAATGCAGGATTTTGTATTTGTCTTCACCAAACTTCAGCAGGTTCTCAGTTCTGCAGCTCAAGATTCCCCTGAAAGCCAGCACTGCGCTCAAGTGTATCCACCACTTTCACTATTTGCTGCCATCCATAAATCGGATGAGTGTACATTCTGTCCTACCATCCAGACTGAACTCTAAGAAACGCCAGTTACAACCAGCCAGTTAGACTTGAATCAACAAATTCCATTCAAGTCCAGGAGTTCATCTAGTTATTCTCCCACTTCTCAGTCCACATCTCTCCAATTTGACAATGATACTATGTGGTACTGGGTCAAAAACCTTGCGAAATTCAAGGTAAACAATATCGACCACTCCCCCTTCACCCAAAGCCAGTTACTTAATCACAGAGGGTGATCAGGCATTATTTGCCCTTGCTAAGTGTGTGCTCACTATTTCAAATCACATTCTACTTCATGTACTCAGAAGTGGTTTCCACGGTGATCTACTGCAAAATCTTTCAGCACACACAGTAGGCCTACTGGCACGTAGTATCCCAGAACCCCCTTCGTGCCTTTACTTATTGAAAATTAGGCATAGCCTCCACTTTTTGCCATTCATCGGAAAGCTTTCTTGAGGACCACAGTTTTACAAAGATGATTGCACGAGCCCTAGCACATTATCAGCCAGCTCCCTCAGATGCATCTCATCTGGTCCCAGGTATGTCCAACTTTCACCTAGGTGGTCTCTAACCTGATGCTCATCTACTGTAGGCAGCAATTATCTCCCTTAAACTTGCTCACTAGACACAGAAACACAGGAGGACTAAGCAAAGAACGTAACAGTGCCTCAGTTTTTCCCCTGATGTGTTTTGTCCCTAGATCCAGTCCATTCAGCAGTGGGTCCAAACTTCCTTGGTCTTTTTGCTGGCAACATATGTATAAAAGCCCTTCTTGTCACACTTGACATCCATCACCAGTCTCAGCTCCAGCCAAATTGTGGCTTTCTTAATTCCACTCCTCCATACGTAAGCAGACATCTTCAGAAGAATCCCTGGGCAGTTTGCTCCCACTTCCACCATCCACACACTTTCTAGTCACATTTGAGCTCAGGCAGAAGTAACCATTCAGCCAAGTCAGCCTCCTGCCACAACTGTCTGACATCCTGCACTTTTGAATGACCTATTTTCTGTCACTAAAGGTGAACCAACTCTTTCCTTTGCCCTTCTAGGAAGCTTACTGCAAATTCTCATCTGCAAGCTCCCTGCACAAGCCCGAGTCTGCCAAGTCAGGACAAAGCTTTTGCTCTGCTACTTGCTTTCTTCATTTCCCTCAGGAACATGAACTCCACTATCTCATGGCTGCTACAGTGACAGCTACTATTAACCTTCATAACCATTTCTTCTGTATTAGTCAGGCGCAAATCCACTGGGCACCTCCCTTATTTGGACTGTCCAGCATTCACACGGAAAAAACCTGTGCCTCATACACTTCTGAAATCTTCAGATTGTTAGCAACCTGCAGTACTGCCCTTCCAACATATGTCTGGATTGTAAAAGTCTTTCATGACACTCCCATGGCTTGTGATTGCAAAGCTTCTTCCAGTTGGTTTAATATGGCTTCGCCCATCCCCTCTTCTTGATTGGGCAGTCAGACAAGATGGGACTTCCTGACTGGTATCACCCTTCACTTCCTCTTAGTGGTACCAGTTCTGACCTGCCAGAGAGGCACGGCTGGCCCAGATACCTACCCTGACAGCTTGTTCTTCTCTTGCCAGATCCCTATAGTGTTCTCCTACTGGATGTCTGGAGATAGAGCCTTTTGTTCCTGGAAGTCACAACCTTGCAGCGTCCACCTTTGTGGGAGTCCCATCCTCCAGGGCTGTATCAAAACACAGCTGTCCCTCCTTCTGTGACACATGTGGCTTGGGCTCTGGTGCCTGCATGATCTCTATGAAGAACTTCATTCTTCCATTTGCCTTTCCTGAAACTATACAATCTGTTCACCTTCACATGCATTTCCTTCACATCTCACAGGAGAGACCAATGTCACCTCCAGCCCTGGCTGCACAGACAAGCACCTGGGGGACAGTCGCATCAGGACTTTCATCCCAATTTCAAGCCAGGTCATTAGACCTCTGATGTGCCAGAGGTGATCACTGCTCAGCCAGCAGACCATGTCTTGCTGTATGTCACTGTCATCATTATGCTGACTCAAGCAGTCTTGAGCAGCACTTTTGGGCTGCATGAGCATGCCTTTCCATGCCAACTGCCTTGCTCCTGCTTGCACACCCTGTTCCCAGAGCTCCTGGTTGCTGACACACCCTGAATGTCAGTGAAGTAACTCAGATGCAAGTCTGCTCAGCTTCCTGGCAAGATCTCCCGGGCAGGCAACTTTTCACATTGGCTCCAGTAGCAGTTCAGTGGACTCACAAATGCCAGTTGTGCCAGGGACCCACCACGAGACCCTGCATTGGGGTCTGAACCATTAAACTTCAGAAAAAAGGTAAATGAAGTGCTATGAGGCCATCAACAGAGAAACATTAAGGAAACTGAGCAAAGTATTAGTAAAACTTGAAGTTGTGTGCTGGGTATAATTTTCATCACTCATATTCAAGAAAAATGAATGAAAACCATGTGATGAAAAGAATAATTGCCAGAATGATCAGAATAAGAAAAACTACATCCTGCAAGAGTTAAACAATCAGCAGGTAAGATTATGAATACATTTAAAGTATCTGTGGAATATACAGCATTTTCCTTCTCTCTTTAACCATACTCCAATCTATTTAAGTTCTTTTCCAAATACAAGAACCTGTTGCCTATTTGCTCTGTAAAGCAAGCAGTGTTTTCAAATTCTTACTTAGGGTGTTCCTTTTTTCCTGCAAATAATCTTGAGCTGCTCTTACTATCTGCTGGACAACTCCAGTAACCAGTAGCTGGACTGAAGGAGGATCCCAGGTCAGGAGGAGGCGGTGAAGTACACTCAAGAGTTCAACACCAAGGAGCTACAGTAAAACAAAATACATATTAAAAAAAGTAATTAGGACTTAACAATTCCCAATTGTTAAGTCACTTGCTTATGATGAGCAAATACTGTTTTCATGCAAAAATAATTACAGTGAAAGACCAAGACCTAGAAAAAAGCTGATTGTTGCAACACTCATACAGTACCTGATCCTCTGCAATATGGATCCTGGCACAAGGGGAATCCAACAAAGTATGAAGTGCCTGTAAACAAGATGTAACATGCTCAACAGGCTCTTCAGGTCGTGGGGAACACAGAAACTGTATACTAACACCTGAAAAGAGTAATAATTAAAAAGAATGTTCACATCATCATAAAATCAAGTTTTCTTTTAAAAATTTCTTTACAAGTATAGCAGGTTCTTAACAACTTCAGAAAGATACATGTTTTTCTCAATTCTTCCTTTAAATGAGTTTATGTGTTAGAAATAGCAGAACTGTATTTGCTTTCTCTTCTGCATCAAGTCTTCCCCAAAATTTGGCAGGAAAAATACTAAACAGTGACAGCAAGCAACTTAAGATTAGAAGAAAGTGTGGATTTCCATTCAGTAAAGATCTGTAAGTCAGACTTCTGAAGCTTTCAGTCGTAAATTGAGTTTTATTGAACTCTTTTAAAGATAACTGAGATGAAATTAAGCCTAAAAAATATGCAATATCAATATTATACATACAGCACTTAACTCTGGTATTCAATATCTGTATATCTCAGCAAACTGTTGGCATCCCTCAGAGTAAATGATCATATCCACCTTTTAAAGTTGTTAGACAATTACGAAGAGAAACAGTGAGTGCTACTCACAGACTAAAAACTGATGCAGAAGGTACTGCATGTGACTTGTCAAATATTGGTCTCTCCTGAATCATGTTTTTATGAGGGTGTGTGCTTTAATTAAACTTACAACTTTTGTGGTTTTGAAGCATAACGTTTTGTATCATCTGAATTATATTACAGCATAGAACAGTTCCTACCCATTTTATTCAATTACATTAAAAAACTAGATATATGACTCTTCTATAAAAATCACAATAATCACACTGACAAATACTCTGTCAAAGCTATATAGAAGACAGGAGGCAGAGAAATAGAGAGAGAAGGAGACAGAGATGTTTCAAAACATTACCATCCAGACATGTGATGCATTTTGAACTTCCCACTTTTCAAGCAAATATATTTTCTTACCCCCATAACATTTTGTAGCATAATGTGCTGAGTTCTAAACTTGTAACTCTTACCCAATATTAAGTGCATTCGATCTTTGTTTATCTCTGGCAAAGATTTAGTGGTAGGTGGAGTTCCAGGTGTCTGGTTTAACATAATTGCTGTAGCACGTTTCTGTGAATTGGGCATTGCTGCAGCAGTCTCTTCTGTTGACTCTGAAGCATTAAATCCTGTACTGTTTAGCCAAAGTGCCACTGCATGTAGTATGGGAGCCCAGGAGTTTCGGTAATGCAGTCTAGCTGTATCAATTGTTTCTGGAGTGTAAAATGCTCCCCCTGTTAAATTAGCAAAGCAAAGGTAAATTCTGAAATTCTCTGCAAATAACTGATAAAAAGCATGTACTCTGAATTTATTAGCTTATTTACTCTGGGTGTATTTGATCACATATATGTTTAGATGTAATCCTTGTTAGTGACAGTGCATCCCAATTCTCTTTGTGAAGGAGCAACATTAGTACCTCTCATAAGAAAGTGCAACGGCCACGATGAAGGGGTAAGAGAGCAAGAAAGACAAACTCATCAGATTCTGTAGCATTTTTCCATACAGAACACTCGTTCTTAAATCAGTAAAACATTATAACTCAGTTTCTGCTCTAATCTCAAGGTCTATGTTTTTCTTAGAGTAAACATCTTTTTGCATTTGATATAAAAGTATTAGAGGCGTAGAAGTATTCTTAATTCTAAAAAGACACGGTTTTAATGATCTCTGTGATTCAGATCTCTGTGATTTCTTCAGTCATTGCAGACTGAAGAAAAAAGAGAACACTCAAACTTCAAACATAAATTCTTATTACACATAGGCAGAAATTTATCACTTGCATAAAAAATGTGCCTGCCAAATAATTTATAGAATAATTCTGAAGTTTCAACTAAGGGTTTCTTTCTGGTTTTCATGACAACACAAAAATAAATTCCAGTGCTTACCATCTGGTGGAAGTTGAGTAGCAAATTCAGCTGGTAAAGTTAAAAGCGCATAATCTTTCAGTGCAGCTAACCAGAGACGACTAAGTGCAGGCAGCTCAGGTTGTACAAGCGTTATCAAACTGTCTGGTGGCAACTCGTCTATAGTACCAAAATCATCCTCATCCTCCTCTGTGCTCTTTAAAACACGCTTTGGTTTGGTCTCTGCTTCTTTCTTAATTTTCATGGCAACAACATACACCTAGAAGAAAAATAGATATGAAAATACATGCTGTGAGATCCTAAAAAGAAAAAAAAAACAGCAGGCTTTCAAATGTGAAAGTAACAGATCTAATACACAAATGGCTGACTGGAAAATGACTGGGAAAAAGAGACTTAGAGTTACCTTTTATTTCAATATTTTTTCTTTTATTTCTACCAGTATATAACGGTGATATAAATGGCACTTTCCTAAAACAATCTGGCTACACACTTTTTTCCTTAAAAAGTGTCAATTACTGCTGCTCTACACAGACATTGATTTAAACACCTGATTTCATTAAATCATTGCATCCTTATTGCAAAGTTTTCTTTCACCTACATTAAGAGCTACTAGATAAATTAGAGCAATTGTCACTTACAGTTGAGCAGATTAGGTATCATAGAGACAGGAAAATGGCTTACCATTTGCATAATTATATGTACAGCTCTACAGCATGCGAGAACATTTCGGGAAGCAAGGCAATATAAATAGTGCTAACTCTGTCCTTTGTACATAGTTGAAGATTTCTGGTATTCCAGCCATTCCCCAACAATATCTACTTTAAGTCTGCCACTTATTATTAACACTTTTACAAACTTCTACTTAATTAGCTGTGATAATTTACCAGAATAAAATTTAATGTTGTTTGGTCTTGGGGTGGGGGGAGGGTGGGGGGGCTGTTTTGGTTGGTTGGTTTCTTTGTTTTTGGTTTGTTTTTCAGTTTAAGATCAATAAGATGGGAAGAAAATCAAAATCTGATAGGGTATGAGTGTATACACAGAGAAGTACAGTAAAACAAAGAACAACCAAGCATCACTGTAAATATGGATCAACAGAATGGAAGAAAAAGGAACAGAGAAATACATAGAGATGAAAACACCCCAGGACTGGAATTGTAACAGATAACGAGAAGGGCAGGTGCAAAGTTCACTGGCTGAACAGCCAGTGAGGTGCAAGGCTGCTATTACGCTGCAAAGTATTTTCAAACTTTTAAAGATGTAATGGTCAGCATTTACCTCAGCCCATGCTTTCAGAACTGCAAGTTTTTCCATCGTAGTTGCACTCTCTCGATAAAGCTGGCTAGAAGATCCCTTTCCTGCTTGCACTTTATCCAGGGAAGAGACAAGAAGGTTGTGAACTCGGCGGAGGTCATTCAGGTCACTTACAACCCCACTTCCTATCCAAGTGCTACACACCTAGACAACAAAGTTCAGAATCATTCTAAACTAGCACAAAACCCAACAACCTTATAAATACAAAAAAAAAAAAAAAAAAAATCTGTAAGAAAACAAAAACCAAAGCAACCACCACAAAAAAATATTAGAAGCCCTCCTCCCTCAATATAAAACAAGTCAAGGTTTTCCTTTTTCTTCCCCCTGCCATGCCCCATGATACCAGAATTGCTCTTACAAAGGTTATATTTGCAAAGCATATTACAATGGAACTTAAAAGAGACATATAAAATACTTTAAATAGTTTTTTAGTACTCCATAAATAGGTAATAACAATTTTTGTATTCTGTTCCCAAGTGTGTGTTCAAATCATTCAAGTAATGGGTCATTGCATTCACTGTGAACACTATCTTGGAGATCAATCAATAAAAGTACATCTTTAAAAACCCACACCTCTTAAATTATATACTAAGTCTCCATACTAACGAGAAGCTTTTAAGATCATTGATGTCAAGAAGATAAAAATCATTAAACAACTGGGCTCTGATCTGGAACCAACAGTACCGCATTCCAGAAGAATCAACACCAGACATGGTGGACAGACAGTTGGGTGTCCCCTCACTTTTCTTTCAAATTAAATAGACACAAACAGGTACCTAAAATCTAAATATCGTACAGATCAGCTGCTTCTGTCTAGTGCTACACATTGGCATTTATCCTCTGAAACACATTCATGCCCAGACATAACACATGCAATAGAAGAATGCTGGTGCAGCTGCTTTTCTACTAAAAGGGACAAAGTCTTCCAGAAGAGTTGCTTTGGATTCTGGTGGTGATTTTACAAGGATGAGGAACAGAAGCAAAAAAACAAACAAACAAACAAACAAACAAAAAAAAAAACAAACAAAAAAACCCCCCACAGAATGCAAGTGGTTCAGGTTTTACAAACCCTTTTTCCATGGCATTTTTGTCCTATTTCCAGTGTATTTATTTTGCTTTTATAGATCCAGTTCCACTAAAGCCTTTGGGAAAGGGCCTCTCACAATTGGGAATGACGAACATATTCAAGGTAAACACAAATAATGTCCCAAAGGTGCACAGGACAAGGCTGCTGTCACAAATCCGTAATTCATTTACAGTAGGACTAAGACCAGCTTTCACTCCTGCTGCTTGGCAAGTCAACGGTGTCTCATTAATGACAAAACTAACAACATCAAACTCATACAGTGTAGCTCATCTCTGTCCACGTAACTTCTACAGAATGAGTTAAATATCCCAACCATTTGATCCTGTAAGTGCACACATGCACTCGAAACTGGTTGAATAGGGAAGATTTTAACAAGTTACAAAGAAAGTTACATGTTTTCACACAAACTGCCTCTTCATCTAGTTAATAGCTTTAAATACACAGAAATTTTCCATAAGGTAACATGAGCATATTCTTTCGCATGTATAGATACCAAATTATGCCATATTTGATCTATCCTTACAAGCTTTGCTGTAAATTAAGACTGTAAAATAACAACATAAAATCATAATCCTGCCACACCAAGATCTACTAAACAAAAGTCACACACATAAAATTATCATATTAAAACTGATGTTGGCATAACTAAACAAACTGGTGTTTTAAACTACAATAGTAATTTAGCTGTGTAAACCACACGCCAGATACTATTACAGCTACAGTACTGATAGCTGATTTAAACTACAGTAGCACAAGACAATACATAATAAAAAACACATAAAAAATACTCTTCAACTGAATTTTCACTGAGAGGTTGTTACTATGCTTGTAATGAGAATGATCACTGCTTTTAAAAATGTAAAAGAGTGTATTAATGTCAATAAAACTTTTGAGCTTAAAGGTAAATTATCAGCAATCCGAATAAATGATCAGACTGAAAGGCATCTCAATAAATACATCACTATTGGTCCCGTTAAGCAAGGTTGTGGATTTTCACATTTGTTTGTTTTTGTTGTTTCACGTTTTTTGGTCTTTTTTTGTTTGTGTGTATGTTTTGTTGGTGGTGGGTTGGTAGGGTCTTTTTGGTTGGTTGGATTTTTGTTATTGTTGTTTTTGTTTTGTTTTTCTTTTAGCAACAAATGCAGAATTGACATGGAGACATAACTAGTTTCAGGAAGACTACATATTCTCTCACGTAGCTCCTAAAAAGGACTTCTGCACTTCTGAGGAACAAAATATATTACTAAGAGACTCAAAAAATGTTGCAAAAACATCACGGCTTTGGTTTTGCAAATTCTTCCAGCCATTTGCTACTACTTCTCTTCTGCAACCTTCTTCCAAAGAGAAGGAAAATCAGTTTGGCTTATACTATCTAAACATTTTCCTCCATACCTGGCAGGCCTTTGCAGTTATATCAGATGGTGTATCTTGGGAAAAAGCTGGCCTCAGAGCAGCTCCAACCTGTTGAGAGGAAAAAGTTAAAAATCCAACTACTTAAAAAATACTGACGCAACATTCTTGAGCTCACCCTCTTTAAGACTCAAATACACATACAGAACAAACAAGACAAGATTTTGGCATTACAGTTACATCCCAAACTTATCCTTATCAGACATTTGCAATAGTATTCTTTAACCAACAGAATCCTAAACCAGATATTTTCTTCTTGCCCACTGCCTTTTTAAGCTTCAACTACCTTTGTCAAATATGTGATATTATCTTTCTTCTGTTAATGAGTATCTTTTTAATCATGAAAGTATCACAGGTGCAGTTTATGCTAAGGCTCAAGAAGCCGATGACCTTTTGATGTCCAAAGGAATCATGATATGAAATCAAACATTTATGGTTGGATGAGAAACTCTGACCAAAAAAAGCCTTTTAGGCAGTTGTTATAAGGCAGCATTTTTCAGAAACAAAAGGAACCAAGTCAAAGACACAGAAGCAACTGTTACAACACTACAGCAGGAAGACGAAAAAGGCAAGAAGTGAAAAGGATGTAAGCCTTACTTTAAAAGGCATTTGCAAAGATCTTGAAGACACAGTGAGGACAAAAGAGGTGAAAGAGTTAACCTATGCAACAACATAAAGCAATAGTGCCCCAAAATAAATTTTCAGCTGTCCACCTCCCATTCCTATATTTTGTATTTTTTATTTAAACAGAAGTATATTCATTAATTCCCAAGAAAATACATTTAAGAGACTCAGTCTGGAACTGAATCAGCATTATTTCCCAATTCTTAACTCCACAAATGAAATGCCACTCTTTCGAAAAATTAAATGTAACTTGTAATTTGGCTTTCAAGAATCAATAGGTACTGCATTTTTAAATTTCATAAGCTACTAAATTATAATAACTAGGAAGAGATAGAAAAATAAATTTTGAAGAGGTAAATAAAAGTCTCTTTAGTACATTTTCACACACACACAAATCTCTTTTGAAGTTACAAAATGTTCTCAAAGCTAATACTGGCATATTGGCATAAATATACAGTTTCCTGAACTTATAAAGGAGGTCTCACATTAGCCTGATATTGCTCCAGTATCACATGGCCTGGAAATTCTGGCTCAGGAACTGATGCAAATTTCTTGATAATGTCTTCAAGAGCCTGAAGACCCGCCATTCGTAACTGGTTGCTGTGATCAGTCGCAGCCATGAATGCCATTCGAATAAGGTCAGAAAGATGGAGTACTAAGAAGTCATCTTAGAATGAAACAGAAAGAACTATTTAGTAACTTAAAAGATAGCTACCGTAACAGATATTTGTAACATTTTCCTCACTGACATGTACAAATTTTGCCTATTTTAGCTTTTTTAAAGGTCCATATTTAGAGTACACAAGAAGGTAGGAAATAATCTATTTTTTTCTTCTCCTTAAAGTGACATAAGGACTTTTGTTCCTAAGACAACCTTAAAATTTAAGCCCAAATTTGAAACAAAATTAAATATATGATATACAGAAATTGCTTTGAGTATGTATATACGGCTGAGTACCTTAGAAGAGATTAGAACGTTTAGTAAAGCTAATTTTAGTGAGGGCCCCAAACCTACAGAAAATCTCCAAGGCAACTCCTGTTTGAGTCCTATGCTTATAGTGACCCCTGCTGACAAAGGAAAACCTCGTCAGGTTTAAACACCTAAAAACTTCCACATCCAAGGCTGCAAGTAAGTGGCAGACAACATGCAGAAAAGAACAATGCATAACTAAGTAACATTTCTGGAAGGATTATTCTCCTCTATTTTTATTAATTTCATTTCTTTCCTTACTCTCAATTTGAAATTGCCAGATGTTGCACAACCAATATGAAACCAAATTATTTAAAAGTATAATGTCAAGGGTGACTAATAAAAAAAACAAGTTATAACAGCTCTACATATTTCAAGTCAAAAGGTAAAAAAAGTTTATTTTGTAGCTGAAACTTTTCAGAGGCATGTCAGTAAAAAAAGACTGGAAATCAATTAGAAATTACAAAGTGATAAAGTCTGTGTTTACTTTTGCAGACCATCACAGATGTTAGTAAAATTTAAGCATTTTGGAAGTTTTTACAATGGTACCAAACACATCAAGTGCACTTTAAATAAAGAGACATAAATTCTCAAGATTATTATATGTAGTCATCTGCAGGATCCTATTAGCAGCAGTAATTTTATTACTTTCTCTGTAATACAACCCTATCTCAAAACAAACTTTCCCAAAACTTTTCCCTCTTAGTCTTCAAACAGGAATCTCAGCCTGAAATCAAATCAGAAATGAGATTCTTGCAAAACCAATGAACAATGCTGGAACTAGGCTGCAACAAAGCAACATAAGCAAAGACCTAAATCAATCTCCATACCATACCAGACACTCTCAACAACACAGACACTAAAACCCATTAATCCCATGCATTCTAGGATGCTCACAATATTCATCCTACCTACCACAAAGTCCTGATGAGTGCCACATGGGGAAAGCAAACAATCACTATGCACCAGAACCAATATACATGGACGACTCAAGGACAGAAACTTCCCACCATCTGTTAAAAAATGTTTCTTCACAAGACAACTATGTCATCTGACCTCTCAATTTTAATCCTCTAACTCATAAGAGTATCTTCAAAACATGAGCTTTAAAACTAATATTCATCACTGTCATGTATACCAAAAGAATGATCTTTATAAAGCGGCTGTCCTTCTGTAACTCTCACATCACTTACTCCGCAATCAATGCCACAGCAATAATTAACTAGCCTTATCTCTTTTCTTCCCTAGCATCCCTTCAGTCTGGAGATGCAAATATAACCTCTGAAGTCTAAGTCATTGCAATCATTACATTAAACTTAGAGAAACTGTTACCAGCTCACCATTATCTAGAAGTTCTCTGTTTCAGACTAGAGAAAAGGTTTCCAAATCTAAAGGGTTTTTTTCCAAGCAGATCAGTCTGCCAGAATTTATATCCTCCAGCAAACCCCATTCTTTGTGTTCATGGTACAGTACCTACAATGGTTACAGTTAAACTACAGTTTTATTGCCTTTTGCTAGTCATTTCCTTTGTTTCTAATCATTTGAATGCAAGGATAGCTGCTTATACTTTTTTTCTTTGTTATGTAATCTTAAGCTGTAAAAAGGTGTCAAAAAATACTAAAAAAGCTATGCGTGTCCTATAATTACTTTTTGGGTTTTTGAGTCTGGCTGAACGAGCCAGTGCCAGATCAAAGTGCGCCTTGTTCGCGTTCTCACACAGCATGATAACACGGCACAGACAGTCTGCTGCAAACACACGAGTTGCCCAGCGAGGTGCTACAGAAGGCTTGGATTTATCCTCTTCACCCAAGGTGGTAAACATTGTATCGTCATCCATCTCATCCTTCTTCTCTGCTTCCTCATCCTTCCCTCCTCCCAAGGGAGCAGCTGTGCTCATGTCTACAACAGAGAACAATTAAAAAAAAAAAATCCCACAGTTACAATCTACAGAAGGACATATTCGAGCCTTCCCGTAACACCCAGATTCAAAACACACCAATTATTCTGTTGAAACAACAATATTTAAAAAAAATGTAAAAAGACATAGGAACATCAGTAAAATGAATGTTTCTCACTTCTAATCTGGGCTGTATTGCCCTTTATTTGGTTGAAATGAAATGAAAAACAATCCTGTAATGTTAATGCTCCACAGATACCAAGCGTAGCTGAATCCCATATGTAAACTTCTCAGCTTTGAAAATTAACCTGTTAAATTGCCAGTACACAGGGTAAGGAGATTAGAAGGCTCAGAATCAAGGAATCAGCTTGTCTTTGAACTGTTCAGCTCCTGTTTCAAGTAAAAGCTAGAATGCACGTTAAACTGAAACAAAACTACAAAGTTCCATACCACAGGACAGATACGCAGCCAAGTAGGCAGTTTATGGCATCCACAAATGGGCTTAACATTCAAAAAAATATTTTCTCTAAGTATGATTGTGAGACTCCATTTCAGAAAAAAAAAAAATTACTCCAGCAATCACAAAAAAATCCCCCAAAAATCCAAGCAAGGACAAAAAGCAACTTGCCAAGCATGCATATAGACTTCTGCTATTCAGAAAAGAGACCATAATGTCTTAATGACAAGCTCTATATTAGCAAAATGCCAAGATACTGACTAAAATTACTCTGGCAATAATAAGAGGAGAATAAGAAGAAATTATTGTAAGAGTAACCCATTCCAACTAAGGCATGCACCTTAAAGTCTAAATTTAAGCAGCTGAATAGCCAAGCCATTCACTAAAGAGAGAAAGCGGATACAGCAAATCAAACACGGATGAAGCCAATTCATAGCAAGAGTGTTTTGAGAAGGCATCCAGAAACTTATCTGGCAGATCTGTAAATCTCTGCTTAAAAAGCAAAACAGATTTTGTTCACATGCCAGTTAGTTGGATCAAAGGAGTTCAAAATGAAGCTGCTGGCTTATTACAGTACAGCTGAGAGAAATTTATTTAAATAAAATTCTCTCAGAGATTATTTCACCTACTAATAAATAAGAGATTGGACAATCATGTTAAAACTTTAAAAGCCAGCCCACATGAAATAAGAAAAGGACATGTCAACGTCAAACAGGGGAAACAAGGTGTTTCTCTCTGGGTATATGGTAACTACACAGTAACCAGTATATATGGTAACTACATTGCATAAAGAAATCGCTGGTAGCATTACTCATCAGTAAACATAAAACTGGTAACATTCAGAAAGACCTTCAGGATGAACTCACAGAATGCCAATAAACAAGTATAAATGCAAGGGAAATGAGCAGAATCTGCGTCACAACTATGCTACAAGCTGAAAAACAGGAATAAGGTCTCAGAGAACAAGATCTGTGCAAACAAGTCTGCTAAGCTGAACAAGCAGCAAAAGTTTCATCACCATGGTAACCCAACATCACATCAGCAACTCGCAAAACCTCATAAAAGAAAGCTCAGTGTGTACAGCACTCTTCCTTCTCTACAGTCCTGATGTACAAAGGCTAAAAAGAATATGTCTGCTTTCATTAAGATATTGAAATATCAGAGTAACAATCACACTGTTTCTCCACTGGAAATCCTACTTTAAGGCACCTAACTTTTTAACTCTTAAAAGCAATAGTCTAAAACTTAACTTTGATGATTTCTTCTTTCTAATGAAGTTTTAATGCATTATAACCAAAGTTGTATATACAATGTAAGCTATGTATTAACTAGGATAAAAGACAAACTCCAAACAAATATTGCCAGAAGATGCTAATACTAAGGACATCCTGTCTTTTACGTGAACACTATACAACACTTACCACTAGAAGCTGCAAGGACATCCTTACAAAGCATTAGCCAGTGAGAAAGGTTTTCTACTGCCAGTGATGAAAGCATATGTCCCAGAGTATCATGGATATCTGAGCACAACTTCCGATCAGTCTCCCGATCCAACATTCCAAAAAGGACACCTTCGAGGCCTGTCTCTGTTATATTAACCCCCTGATGCCGGGAATGAGCATCTCGCCGAGAACCAGGTCCTGGTGCAAAAGGATTAATATCTGCAAAATGATAATAAGAAATGTTTTCTGAAAGCAGTAACTCAGTTTTAAAATTTGGAATAACAGGACATTCTGTATTTGTGTGCCTATAATTCAAGCAACAATACACCAAGATGTTACTGAATTTCTTCCAAATTAGCACTAGAAGGATTTTAACAGAGGAATTAATTTAATTGCTCCTCCTAGTTTTACTTCAAGAAAAAAGTCTCTCTCTCTTCAAGATATCTACCCCACGAATTTGTAAAAACCCCTATTAGTACTGAACTCTAAAGAATCTTTCCAAAGAGAGACAAATTTAACTGGTGTGATTTAATACAAGTAAGTTCATGATTCTACATTTGTAGGAGACTCTTCTGGTATAACTGTTGAGCCTCCTATTTTCAGAATAAAATTACAAGTCAGAATTGAACCAACTAGCAAAGTCCACAAGCTTTGCAGATGTGCTGCTAACAAAATATACCACAACCAGATATCTCCGTCAAACAGCATACAATTAAGTCAATTTTCAAAAGAGCAAGACCTAAAATAACAGAAAAACTATGAAATGTTTCCATTGTATATACACTGAGTTACCTATTTGATTGCCACTTTTAATGTAGCAGAGAAACTTAAGTCTGAACTTTACAACAAATTAAACTAGAAGTGAAGTTCAGGAGGTAAGCAAGAGTGTGGCCAGAAGTTATTGGAGCTGAAAAGGATGGTTTGAATTTTGTGCTCTGTTGCTGGGGGGAAGGGGCGGGGAGGACAGTTTCCCACCCCTCTCTGAAGGCAAACCACACAAACACTCACATATGTGCACTCAACTGTTGCAAAAAGGCCACATGAGAGAAATACTTACTGATGCCACTGTTTTCTTTGTCTCCAGCATTTTTTGCTAAGCTCATGGCGTATTCACATACTTCTGCTGCTTCCCTCTGAGCAAGCTGTCGTAAACATGCCACTGCAGCTCGGCGAAGCAGCAAGTGGGAGCTGCACAAATGAACCTAAAAATCAGAACCATTATAGGTGAGTGAACGGCTGCACCCCCATATCAATACATCAGTGCTAGAGGACTAACAGCATTCTACTTTTCAATCACATGCCCATGTGTGAGCTGCTGGGTACCAAGCTCTTTACAAGATCTTGAAAGTCCAGAAATAAGCACTTTTTATAATGTAAAAATACGAAAATAAATCTGACATATACAGAGCTGACAGCTGTTATCTGGTTGAAGAGATAAGAGCTCAAATATTGGAACTACTGTAGCAGTGTGATTTAGATTAATTACACTTTCCAATCTGTTAGACTCTTCTGTACCACTCAATCTCACATCCTGCTATACCTGTAGATCACATTCTTTTAAACAAAAAGACATCATCAGGTGCCCCACGCATGACACCTATCATAAAAACTTTTATTTCAAACTTGTACTGGAATTTATAGCATACATTTTTATAAGTGCTTCTCAATAAGACGGCTTCAGATTTCTTTGCTAACCAACACTGGCTTCTAATTCCTTTTGAATCACCTCAAGTACAAGCAAATATTTTTCTTAGAGAAGAATTGTGCATGGTGCCTATTTTCCTGAAAGGAAGTAACTGCACAGAGAACTGTATGTTTTTCACAGTGGAAGAGATGAAGTGTGATCTTTAAGAAACTCCGATTCTTTAGTTACCCTGGGGAATTTGTTTTTAATAAACTGAATACACATGTGCCTTCTCAGTTTTAGGTTATTATGTGGATAGAAATTGCTTTCCTAAATGAAACGGCTGTATAGCTTATAAAGCATTTTAACAGTAGATCTTTATTCCACATATGAATATACAAGATTCTAGTCCTGAAAAAAACAAGCAGACTTTAAAGAACCTCTAAATATCACACTGAGGTTGTTTTAAGGGAACTAAGACACACAACATTTGAGGGACTTTATTAATGGAAAGAGTATTCCCTGGTTTAAGTTACAAAACAACTAGTAGTTGTGAAGCCAATGCAGGAAGAAGAAACTAAGCTAGACTGTGGAACTGTGTGGCTTAATTTTGACACCTAGCATTAACTCCATTCAAAATGAGTTTGAAGGCAATGAGGGGTTTGTTAATGGGGCAGGTAAAGTAGGCCTTGCCAACACACCTATGCAGGATACTATGCACTATAAAGAAATGCCCAAAACAATTCAGAGGAAAACTTATCAAAATAAGTATGACTTGGAAGTAAGGACTACGAGAAAAAAAGAAGGAAAACAGCTTTTGTTCAGTGAAGGACCATAAAAGAACAGGAAAGAGACAGCAGAAAATCCTGGAAAAAGTTTTCAAAACAGCACTAGTCATTGCTGCGTGAACCTCATTGTCCACAATATTACCCTCCGGTACTTGCGGAGTAAATGGCTATAGGGATTGTTTCACATGTTGCACACAGTATTCTTACAAAAGGGTCAACCTACTTTTGGGTACATGGCACCTATTTCAGGCAAAATTTTGTGAAAGGACCAATGACAGGTTCTGGGAACACACTGCACTCCTAGGAGCACCCCAAAGTGTAGGGTGGAAGCAACAGTAAGCATGAAAAGGGAAGCATGTGACAATGAGAGGCTGCCCTAGGCAAAGTCTGGAGAGCAGGCTAAGAACTTCCAATATTGACTAGGTAGGATTACATTCCTCCAGGTAACACACAACTACCATTTCCACAATTAATGAACAAAGCACTTTGCTAAACATCCAACAGACATCAGGAAGAAACTTCTCAAATTTCTCTTTATTGGACTGCTGGACCCTCTAAAAATATTTTTTTAAATAGTAATAACAACTAAAAAAAACTACACCAAAACACACACACACACACCCCCCACCTTTCCTCCCACAGTCATATTTGGCATGTTTAGGGTTCCAGCCTCACTTCCAGGCTTAGGCCTGGACTTGCTGACAGAACACTAAAGGAGGGAGAAAGCAATGCTAACAACAGCAGCACAAGAATTTAAATGTCAGCATCTACTACGCTGACAGTGGTAAAATAAATCCAAAATCTCCCGCCTTTCCCCAACTCTCTCACTGCCCTCTGTGCATGCAATCGGAGGAAACAGAGTGTTTCAGCATCTTTTTACTCAGTCATATTATATACTTACTCTTGCTATCTTGTGCTCTCTAGGGTGAAAGAGAATCAGACCCTATGACTTCAATTTGGGTAGCATTCTGGAAAGATCTAAAATGGCTTGGGGAGAGACATCTTTTTATTGCACTTCAGTGTTTTTGCAGATGTGGCTTGCTTATACTCATGTGTATCCCTGACATCTTGCTAAGTGCTTCTCCTGTCCTCCACTAAGCACATACATAAAATTTTGAGGAACAAAAGGGATGCATTCTGTACTCACACAGAGACTGGGAACCAGACTGGATAGGTTGACATGCCGTGGCGCAAACATATGAAGCTGCTGAAGGCAGGATATGGCAGCTGCCTGAACAAGCGAGTCCGAATGGTCTTGTGTGATTGCACATCCCACCAAACAGGAAGAACGGATTGTTGAAATTGTAGCTCCATTACCTAATGATTTTATAGGATATCCTTAACACAGCAAAATCTTTGTACAACAGTAGACTTTAAACCCTTGAGAAACAAGAATTTTTAATGCTTTTAAATTCACAGATTAACATGCAACTTTTCTGAATTCCTACCACAAATCACTTTATATACAACTTCAAAGAAACACTACAGAGTGTTTCAATATCTCTTTTTTTAACTCAAACAATGTCCTGTTCAAATGAAATGTTGGATCTATAACCTTCAGTCAGAAATACTTCGAGAATACCTTCCCAGGACATGAAACCAGTAAAATTATCCAAATTTCGATTTTGAAAGTCTCTTTCATTCTATACATATGGGCAACATTTCATGCACTGAACCATTTCCTAATATGCCAGGTATAGTGTTTGGCATGAAAAGATCTTATTCTCTACAGCAAGGTACAGTGATTTAAGAACTTTAAGAATGAGTGGAAACGTGCTATAGTTCACATCATTGACAATGACATCAAACTTAAGCTCTTGCCATAAATTAAAAATAAAATGAACACTTGTTAAACAGCAGAGGAAAAAAAAAAAAAATCTTTCTTCTTGCCCCTTTACACACAAAAATGTACGTGGAAATATATGCAGCAAGGGTGTTTTTCATCTAACTTGCCATTAGCCAGAATGCCATACATCACTGCAACTTCTTTATACAAATCTCAAGCTGCAGTCAAAAAAGCCCCAAGCAGTCATAAGTAGAATCAGAAGTGAGGTTGCTTGCATGACTGTAACTGAATTTGCCACCACCCACCCCCCAACCTGCAACTGCAACAAAAATTTATTTTCTTCCACTTAAGATTGCGATATAGTATCTTTACGCAAGTTACTTTTTTTTTTGCTTTCTCTTCAAATTACAGAATCACAGAATCACAGAATCGACTGGGTTGGAAAAGTCCTCAGAGATCATCGAGTCCAACCCTTGGTCCAACTCTAGTCCGTTTATTAAATCATGGCACTAAGTGCCATGTCCAATCTCAGTTTAAAAACGTCTAGGGATGGCGAGTCCACCACCTCCCTGGGCAGGCCATTCCAATGCCTGACCACTCTCTCTGTAAAGAATTTCTTTCTAATATCCAGCCTAAATTTCCCCTGGCAGAGTTTAAGCCCATGCCCCCTTGTCCTATTGCTAACTGCCTGGGAGAAGAGACCAATCCCCACCTGGCTATAACTTCCCTTCAGGTAGTTATAGAGAGTGATGAGGTCACCTCTAAGCCTCCTCTTCTCTAGACTAAACAACCCCAGCTCCCTCAGCCTCTCCCCATAGGTCTTATGCTCAAGTCCCTTCACCAGTCTTGTTGCTCTTCTCTGGACTCGCTCCAGCACTTCAATGTCTTTCCTGAACTGAGGGGCCCAGAACTGAACACAATACTCCAGGTGTGGCCTCACCAATGCAGAGTACAGGGGAAGGATCACTTCCCTTGTCCTGCTGACCATGCTATTTTTGATACAGGACAGGATACCATTGGCCTTCTTGGCCACCTGGGCACACTGATGGCTCATGTTGAGCTTCCTGTCAATTAGTACCCCCAGGTCCCTTTCTGTCTGACTGCTCTCCAGCCACTCTGCGCCCAGCCTGTAGCGCTGCAGGGGGTTGTTGTGACCAAAGTGCAGCACCTGGCACTTGGCCTTATTGAACTTCATCCCATTGGAATCAGCCCATTTTTCCAGTCTATCCAGATCCCTCTGCAGAGCCCTCCTGCCTTCCAGCAGGTCGACACTCCCTCCCAACTTGGTGTCATCAGCAAATTCCCACTAACCTTGCAGCTCAGGCCCAACAGTAGTTATTATAGCTCCAAGACATCGACCTAAGCATTGATGTACTTCTGTATGTGACGGTGGAACAGTTAAGAGCAGAGTAAGAACTAGAGAAAGCGTTGGCTCCACATATCCACGGTACATTGGTCCACTAGAATCTACTATCAGGGCGAGTGAATGGAGAGACCAGGTCTATCAAAAAACAAAGGAATATTTTTCAGTAAAACATTTAGGAAGTTTAAACAATTCCGTATGCAAACTAAGCATAGATCTTGTATGTCCTTGCTTAAACGTATCCAGTTAGCTACTCTTGGCTCCAGAAGTGTTCTAAAGGTCTCAGAATCTCAAGCAATCACCTGAGTGTTTAAATATCTCTAGCATACTCTTTGGCTATCAGTTTTGGGATAACAGAGATGAAGGTGACAAAGAATTTGAACAAAAAATGGTTATGTACTTTGAGGAAGGAAAATACAAACAACACATCCACTGAAACAAAAAAGGAAAAAGGAAGAGTGACTCTTAAGGCAGGAGAGAGAATTGTTCTGCTGTAAAACTAGATGTAGAGTCTGAAATGGAGAGCTGCCAAAGTCTTTAGTGGGGAGTGCCTTTGAAATTGCAGTAGAAATTTATTTCCATGACAAGTTGAAAGTTTCACACATATTTTCCAATTAATTTTCTTATTAGAGGATGCAAGAGAAGGAGTGCTGTGCACAGTCAGCATACTACAGGACGAGGAAGAAAAAAAGGTGAAAGATCAACCTATTTCAGTCACAAGATAAGTAAATAATAAGCAAGCAAAACCATTTACTACAATTGCAAAAGCAAGAAGGGGGCAAGAAGACAGTCTTTTCGGTCACTGACATTTCATAGGAAATAAATTCCCCTGACAGACCTGAATGCATTATATATCTCTCCATAATATCCTACTAAATGATCATATTTCAGATTTTTCCTCCATTAAATATGTGATGCAATTGCACTGAAAGGACTAAGTTAAAAGAGTATTAGTTACAAAGTTAGACTCTTATGAGTGAGCTGGAAAACCTGCCTTTAAAACTGATCCTTTTTAATCCTCCCCGACGCAATCCACAAACCCTTAGCACTAGCAATCATGTAACTACTTTCACAGTCCTAAGCACACATTACAGCTTACCCTTTCACTCCTGCAAATTTCTATTACTTGTGTTCTCATACTGTTCCTGTGTATCGACCCCGATCTAGTAAGGGATGAGGTTTAAAAGCTTAGCTTTTCACAGGGGCCTGGTGGTGTACTCTCAACAGAAAACAAGGCAGGTAGGCAAGTTCCATCTGGGCTCCCGCCCCTTTATACTTCACTTTTTTTTCATAAAGCAGCAATTCTTTCCATTTTGTTATTCAAATACATGGTACACAATTATATGCCTCAAAATTATTATTACTTATTCATTATAATACTTAACTCATACATGAAGTTACATATACAAACTGAACTTTGTCTCACCTTAAAGAAACTAATGAAACTGAAAAGAGATTTTAAATTTATAGTTTACTATTTTTAAAACATTATCTCCAAACAAAACTAGGTTTGTTTTCCCAAGTAACAAGGCTTGATTATTTTGATTTCTTTTTTATTTCCCTGAGAAAAAGAAATAGGAAGGTATACTATTACATGTTCTATCAAGTTAATAATTTAAACCCAGGTGGAAGTATGATTCTGTATAACTACTTGGGCTTTCATCTTCTCAGTCTGTGGGTATAAAGTGCCCACAGTTTCCTGCTGCTAAAGCATAATAGTCACTATTTCAGGTAATCATTTCCTTGCAGTAACTTGTGAAAAGAATGACAAAGATTACCTGTTACATCATGCAATTAACACCATAATCTTTGAAGAACAATTACAAACAAGACACTTGATTTTACTCAAAAAACTACTTTCTACTTCCACCCCCCGCTCCCCCTCTTCTGTAGTGAATCTTTTATTCTAATGGTTTAACAGATTTCATTGCTGGAGAGGAAAAAAAAAAAAAAAAAAAAAATCAGCACATTTCCCTCCAATATTCAACTTCTTAATGTAAAGACAGATGTCCAGATGTCCATCCAGCCCTCTCTTCTTTTTACAGCAGCAGCCACAAACAGATGCTTAAGGGAGAGTAAAGACAGACCTAGACAATGACCCCTCAGGTTTCTCCTGGGAGAGTAAAGACAGTGTATTCTTCCGTTTTCAAGAATTTTCAACTTAGGAAACTTCCTGAACTGCACAGTGTTTACACATTCAGGAACTCCAGAGGCACTGCTCTTTCAGCAGCACATCTAATCTCCTTTTTACTTTAACAGCAACTTTTAGCAGTCAAGTTGTGCTCTTCTGAGATGTTCCACACATCTATAGTCCATAGTGGACAGAAACCCCTTCCTGCCTTTGCTTTGTCTTGGACCTGACTCTTGCTAGTTCCCCTTCTGTTTCCTAACTGCAGTTTAGCTTGCAACAGATTTTTGTTGTTATAATATAATCCCTTAAAGATGAAGTACTGTCATGCTGTGTTCACAGTATCACATATAAGGAAATTACTTGCCCAAGAAAACTACTGCTCATCACCCAAGAATCCAATAACTGATCACATGTTAATGATTAGCCAGTTATTAAAATCTTTAGTTAAGGCAGCTAAGGTACAACTAACATGTTTTACTCTACAATTAGAGTCAGTTAGGAATATGCCCACAGTGATACTCTGGCTCAGCTCACAAGCAGATACTTGTCAGTCTGAAGTAACATGACCACTTGCAACTGCCTCCCTAACAGTAAGGTTACATTTTAATTGTAGTACACATTTAGGATTCTGTACTGCAAGAGTTTATAGAGCAAGTTCCACTTTCTTCATGCTCCCTGGTACATACTACACCCATATGATTTGGCTTGCATGTGACAATCTCTGTTAAAGAACATCTGAACAGGTAATTTGATTTTTAATTTTAATCCTGAACATTTTTAAAGTAGTTTTGTGGCAATTGTGTTTTTTACCTGGACTTCAGGAGAGGTTCCATCTTGTGCCAAAGCCAAGAGAATACTGACGCTAGTCTTCAGATGTTGTCCAGAACCTATTCCACCCACATACCGATGGAGACAGCCCAGAGCCAAAGAATGGCCTGTTCTTGATACGACATCTCGAGCAGATTTTAACCTATCAATGTTTAAATAAAAGGAAATCATGTAATTCACTAAGTTTGTTACAAAGAACCCTTCAAGTACCGTAACAGTGCAAATGACTAACAGAATTTTGCAGGCCACCTTACAAGACCTTGAGAAGCCTTAACAAGAAAAGCAAAACCAACGTACTTAACCTATATAGCTATTAAAACAGATTACATATAAGAGAAACGGAAAAAAAAATATATTTTCATAGTTATTTTATTTTCTCCTGATCAGATCTTGACATTTTAGATGAAGAAGAGTTTTGGAAGTGAAAGAATACAAGAAAAGCATCTGGTGTTTTCCAGTGTTTCACAGCAGGCTAATTAGATAATCAGAAAAGCCACAGCTAGACCACCATAGTGAAAAGGAAGAAAGAATGGGAAAATGACAGCACATATCAAGAAATTACAAAGAAATCCACAGCTACATCTTCCACTGCAAAGTCAACTGAATAACTTTTTAATACAGCTGTTTTCCTCTACAACTGAATTCCATGACTTTTCCAAAAAAGATTTTTTTTTTTTTAAATAGTGTTTTATTAATGAAGCTAAACCAGAGTGAAAAGCATTCTGAATGACCTAGTTGTATGAAGTGGTGACTTGTTTAGTATTTTCTGCAATACCTCTGCTTCTGAATGCATGTCACATACAAAACTTTTTAACTAGAACTTTTCTGTGAAGAGGGGAAGAGAAAGAAAAGAAGGATATCCCAATTAGAAAAAAAGACAGTTAATTTTTTTTTCTGATTTTCTGTGTATGAGGGGTGAGCATGCTCTTCACCAACAGTGAACAAAAAAGCAAATGAAAATCTCAAATATAAACAAAAAAATACTTGACAGTGTCAACAGACCGGCAACCATAAACAACTTGAATCCCAGATAAGAATCCCAGTAATAGAAAATGAAGGAAAGACAGTAAAGATTATGCACTTTATTACAAGGTGAAATGATGGGAAAATGTGAATTATCCAGAGGTAGGAGAGCTGAACTGAGGCCATGTGCATGCAGCCTGGCTGGCTAAAAACATGGGCTGCCACCCTGAGACAGGTGCATTCTGATTCACAGATACGCTCATGTCTTAAATTTAAGCCCAAAACTGGGAAACGTGTTTATTTTTTATATCTACTAGACATCTTTCTAAAGAGCTAAGATTAACAACAACAACAAAAAAAATTATGGGCCAGTAGATAAATCAATATGTAAAGAGGATGTTTGGTTGAAACAGAAACACTATGGCACAATTCATATTACAGACATACTTAGTGTAACCTGCGTTTACCTATCTGAAGCAGTTTAGTCACCTTAAGTAACTCATCAAAATGTACTCATTGGTATCATTTCACATTCCAAGTAGTTTAACAAGTCAGCTTTTATTGCAGGAAGAATCACATGAAAGAAATCAAAAAAAGAAGAGCGTCTGAACGTATGTTAGATCTACTTAGTCATAGTAATCAAGCATGAAGAAAAGAGAATCATCTTCCAAACTACATTAAATTATATTTTTATCTCATTTTCTGAGTCAAAACCAACTTACTTATCGAAACTGTATTGAGCCATTCTAGCGATGAAAGAGGCTTCTCCAACCACTTGAGCCATTCTGCCAAGAGCTTCACCTGCTGCACATCTCAAAATAGGGTTAGGATTATCAAGGGCACCCATTACGAGAGTCAGAGCAGATTTGCGGACTTCTTCTGGTCCTAATGTGCTTTTATTCTCGGCTAAACCCTACATGAAAAAACATACCAAATCAGGGGAGAAAAGGAAGGCATAAAAGTAATTTCACTATATTCAAGATCTTCAGTTAAAAATTATACACTTAACTTTTGACTTTATGTCTTTGGCCATTTATCCTAAAATATACTGTCTGAAAATATTAAAAACACACACAAAAAAAAAAAAAAATCAACAAGATACTGAGTCTTATGTTTGCCAACTCTCTACCTATGGCACATACAGGAAGACCGGTTGCACCATTCTTTTTTATCAAATGCATTATAGCACTAGACGCACCCTAACACTACTGAATTTGATCTAGCTTACACAGAATACCCCAGAAGGAAAAAAAAAAGCACTTTAAAATCTAACTGCAACATCTCTTTCTGTCAGACAGGAAAACCACAGCTCAGTTATATTTCTGCAAGAAAAACTCAAATCGAAGATATTCTAGGCACATTATTTTTTTTTCTTAACAATCACATATTTGCAAACACTTATACAGCCTCTTAAATGAACACTCTACAGAACAATAACACTAAACTCTGCTTCTGCAGCTTCTTTATTTCCCATATTTCATTAATAACACATCACCTTTCACTACATCATCTTTTACTTTAGGAAAAATTATTAAACACATGTGAAGTATAAACACTGCATGTATTAGAGAGAAAGAAGTTGATGGCTCTACCAGAGATACTCATTCTCTGTTCTGAGATTCTTGTTTCAGCTCTTACAATTTTGACAATTCTTTGGCCATTTGGCATGGGAAATGCTAGGCATCTGTCTCAGAATTTACTTTTCAACTTCTAGCCACATGGTTCTTATTTCTAAGAACAAAGTAAGGAAGAGAGGTGCTGTTTTGACAATGTATTTTACCCATTAAACAAGGACTTGGAGTCCTGGTAACAATTAGTTTAAATTAGGCAGTAATTTTTATATGGCAGAAGTCAGATGAAGAGACTCATCCAATCTTTAACTGCAGGCTGGCACTTCTATGATGGTAGCTTCCTCAGTGCACAGACCTTAATTGCTTTGAAGATCAACAAGGATGACAATGACAGATGTTGTCCAACAGACTGATGAATTGGAAATTATATAAAACAGCATCAGGAAAACAATAGAAAAGCCTTAAGAAACTTGACTAGTGGAAAGAAAATCCTACACTCTGAGACACTGTTCCACAAAGCCATAAGGCAATGCAAGTCACTGAAACCACCTATTTTCTCAGGAATATTATTTGTGACTTGCTGGTTCACTTTCTGATTTGATGACATGAGTCTGCATTTCCAAGCGTAGATAGAGAACACAGAGCTGTAACTGAAGTCAGTGGGATTAGACAGAAGCATCTAGAATTCCATGCAATATCCAACCCAAACCATGCTTTGATTCTACAATTAGGGAGTATTAAGAACAACAACAAAAACATAATACATACAAAATGGAAACCCAAATCTGTTTTTATTTCCACAAGCCTCATTTGCACAATATTCTATGACAAGGGTTTTTTGAATATATATGAAAAAGTATTTAAATCCGTGAGTACAGTGTAAAGAAGACTACAGGATTGAAAAAGAGAAAAAAAAAAAAGCCTGAATACTAAGAGTGCTGACTACATAAGCCTCCTCTATTCATGCAGACAAGAGCTCACATTAAGAATACCTGGAAAAAACCTTCAATTTTGGTATTGTCAAAATTTGGAATGTTTAAGTGGTAACTGTAGTAACGTTCTTCTAACAGCCTTTTGTACCAAATACAAATCAATTAATCAAACTGCTGAACTCTGGCATCCATTACAAATTTACAAGTTTTACCTTCAAGGCACTAAGAACAGCAGTGAAGATATTAAGCTGCACAGCTTGCTGGCGAACACCTTTAGCCTGCTTGACACATTCAGCAAAGTGATCCAACATCTGTAATCTGAAACAAAAGAAAGAACATAATTTAAGTGATGCTCTTTCAAAATACAAACTGAAACACAGCTGGTAAAAACAAACAAACAAACACACACAACAAAAAGGTCCTTTTAAGTTCAGTCACAGAATTTATGCTTCAAGGGCTGAAGGTATTAACTTTAGACAGAAAGTGTACTGTTATTCTGAAATCACTTTGCTGGTTCTTTTAGTTCATCCACAAATTTTTACTATTCCTTTTGAAGAAAACACGACCAAGAGGAAGTGAGTCTTCAGATACATTTGGTTATATAACTAGAAAGCTATGAGGACAAGAGTGGAAAATGCTGCCTCTCCACCACCATTCAAATACAGCGTTACCCACCATATTCCTGTTCCTATTGTTTTCTCCATTTAACCTCAATTTCCCCCCATGTAACCATGCCAGAAAGTATTACTGGGAAGATGAGTACTCCTTACAAGATACCAAGAACAGGAGTATAATGGATAATCTCCATTCTTAACTACTCAGCAGTTCCCCAGACAAATCTTTCCATAGCTAACAACAGATATAGATCAAGTTGAATTATTGCAAGCTCGCCTCAAGTGTGTCGTGCACTTTCTGCAAAATTAGATTGACTGCTAAGAAAAAACTGTTCCCATCAGGATTGTTCTGAAGAATAATTTTACTTTAAAATGCACCATAGAGCTGTTTTCACTCTGTGCTCACTGACAAATTAGCTAAACTGAATGACAAAAGTAGTCCTGACAACTCATAACTCTGAAAAGATAATGTGGAACACAAAGGAAACAAAGTTGAATTCCATTCTCTCTTTTTCATCATGCATAAAATCATTTGCTGAGTATAAAACAAATGATCTTACTCATGGAAGCCAAATGAAATTCAATAGATGCCACTTCTACATTTTCAAGGCTGATTTGCAGTTAACTGCAACGGACATTTTTGCAGGAAATTTTGGTTGCAGAGACATTACTACTGTTAGATGCAGTAAGAGAAGAATCCTACACCTCTGAACCCTCATCTTCAGAACTGATAAAACAGAGGAAATTGCCTTATTTCTAAACTGAGTGGACATATTCTAGTATCCTGAGACACAATGAACACCAAATACTGAACTGTGAACTTAACAATAGTTTGTATCAAAGCAGATTATTATTTCAAGGAAAAAGACCAAAACATAGTACTATCCACACAACATTACATTCTGAAATTGAACACTGATGTAAACTAACCTATGTTTGTAAGAGACATGAGGAAAAACCACACCAAAGAGAGCCACAGATGCATCAATGACAGATACTCCTAAAGGAAGGGGACCAGGTACAGCTTCACCAGCAGGGATGCGCAAATAAATAGAAGATGGATCATGTTCCAAGGCACCACTTCCAGATGCACTGTTTGGCTGAAGCTGCAAAACACCACATAATACCTCTGAATATATTTTTGCACGTAAAATTTGGAACTAGAGATAACAAAAACAAGTATGCAGTAGCTTAGAACAATAAAATAGGTTGAACACCTGAATGCAACTGTAGTGTCCCCCTGCATATACACTCTAATGTTTACAAGGCCAGCTAAATCCCGGAGGGTCAAAGCAGTTAACAGCTGGATAAACGCATAAACTATCACTCCTGGTAGTTAAGAGATGGAAATTAGAGAAAAACTAATTAATTCTGATACTAACAGTAGTTTCTGAATCACTGACTACAAAGTGGTATTTCAGAAAAAAAGGTTATTCATTCAGCATTGAGTTACAATACAGTATATTAAATGCTCAGTTTGGGCTGTACTGATTCCCTACACAGAAAGATTCAGAAACAGTACTGAAATCATTAACATTGCTATCAACATGAAAATACTTCCTAACAATCTTTATTTCAGGAAACACAATTAAACAATCACCCATTTTCTCTGAAAAAAAACTTATTTTCATAAGAATCTAAGTATCTCAGTATTCTTCTAGTATCTCTGTGTTCTTCTCAGAAAGTCAGGAAAGAGAGCAAACATTTATTGAGACCCCCATGTCAGTAAAATATGACTGAGCACGAGAGAATCCTATGAGGCACTACAGGTTCAAGGCCAAGGTGGGGGGGGAGGGGGGTGGGGAAGGAGTGGCCCAGAAAGCTCTGTGAATTGAAGACGGCCCTGGAAGTCTACTATGTCCACCACAACAAACAAGGCAAGTTTATAAAACCTTTTTTCACTTTGACATGCTGATCTCTTCTCAGAAACAGCTTCCCCTTGGGTCCTCACACTTCGTATCAATCTTGGCTTTTGCATCTGCTCAATCAAAACAGCTGCCCTTTGAAAAACCTTGCCATTATGTGGCAGAAGAGACATTTTCAGCTCCCCCTTCTTATACCAAGAAACTTCTGAGAAGTCAAGTTGCAAAGTTTATGAAGGCACAGTTCAGCAAATGCTCAGAACAGTTACTTGCCTAGGGAATACAGTTCACTGAAAAATCAAAAATCAGAGCAGAATTATGAAGACAGAGTTGACAGAATTATAAAGAGAGTTGGTGGGTATACCCAGAAGGACAAATATTTTTTTCTCCATGTCATTCAGTCCTGAAATATAGGAAGGTAAAAGGCCAGCCTCTTCCTAGTCATCACAAATTAGGAAAGCAAAGAGAAGGCTATTACCAGATAATGTCCTAAGCCATTTAACAAATTGTTTCCTATGCTACATTACTTCCCAAGGGCCATATGAAAAATGATAACCCAATAAACATCACTAGTTGACATGAAAAATTTTATTAAGAGAGATCCCACAGCAATGCTTTCTTCCTTTTTTTAAAACTTTTAATTCCTATGTTTCAAAGACTCTCTTTTTTTAGAAGTGCAGGAAACTCCTTATAATGCCAAAAAAAATGTGTCAATATTTTATACTACACCTATAAAACCAGTTAAATCTTGTGTGTTACAATACCGTTTGCAATACTGATATTTTGACAGCAGTTTCATTATAAAACATATTAGGTGGAACTTATATTTCTCCTGTTCCAAAAAATTATATAAGAGAATAACTGCTAGACTAGGAAGATCAGGAGAGATGTTTTGTTTTAAAGAAATTGGTTCACTAACCACAACCCTACATATTGCATAACACTACTCATATCTCAGCTGTAGACAGTTCTTGGTCAAAATAGTACACTGCAGATGGAAGGACTTACACCTAAAAAACCTCAGAAATAAGACTAAAGACAAGGTGTGAAGCTTCAGTTTTAGAAGGCTTCCCATACACACACATCACACAGAGTACAGATAATTCATTATTGTTCCGGGTTATTACCTGGTCTTCAATTGACTTATGATCCGTTTCCTGCAGCCAAGAGCCAAGAAGAACACTATCATCATAATGACAGAGAGACCTTAGAAGTGATGTGGTTGTATTAGCAGAGTTGTCCGTCAACGTGAATTCTGCTACCAGCTCTCGAAGAAGCGCATTAAATGATCCTAAAAGGATGGACATTAAGAAGAATCATTGCTCCTTCTTATCCAAGACATTTCAGCTAGACATCAGAAGCTACAAATCAAAGCAGTATCATTACTCGATTTTACAGGTAGCAAATAGATAAAGTAAACCTAACAAGACTTGAGCTGAGAGCAAAGCTTCAAACAGAACCCTGGGCTCCCAGTTCCCAAATCAACATACTAAACATACTAAAAACAGATTAGGCCATCCTTTCCAGGATGACAATCCAGATTTTGCAAAAATTTGCTCATCCACATGATCATGTAAATTTAGTGAATTAACAAAAGACAAATGAAACCCCAAAAAGCAAATGTGTCAGATCATGTGACAATGCCTGGCAATTTAATAACTACAGCATAAATCTGTCTAATAGATCAAATCAGGTTTTAAAACAAACAAACAAAAAACCCAAAACAAACAAAACAAAAAACCAAACACACACCAAACTGGAAACCAAATCTAAATCTTCATGCTCCCATCTGCCCTTCGAATATACTAAGAAACAATGTTCACTACCTTTCTACCTTTTAAGTAACAATGACATAGAAAACCTAAATTGGATTTCAGAACATGATCTCCACACGTCTCAATCCTATAAACAAGACTGTAACTTTTGAACTCTTAAGTGTTACTCTAACATTTTGCAATATTCACACTCTTCATTTATACTGTCAAGATGATAGAGAAAAATAGGGTACATAGTACAAAACTCTTGAAGATCGCTAGTTTTCTATTTTGCATCTCTTATCTGCTTCAAAGGCAAGCACCAAAGACTTATCAAAAGGAGTAAGTAGAATTTTTACTTCAATAAAAACTGTTAAAAATGTACATACCTTCATATGTCTTTGGAGGTAATAAAGCCAATATATCATAAAGTCTTAAACGGACCATAGCTGCACTAGCTTTGAGGTGAGCTCCATGGGCTTTAATTACTGATGGAATGCTATAGAAGCAAAAGATAAAAACAGACAGTCAGAAACATTGCAGTTACCAGAAAGAGTATTTTCAGATTTATTTTCACAAGATATGTCTCTAGCCAAGACAAGAAAACAGGGTTCAGATAATTCCTCTGAGCAGCATTACACCTAGGTATCAATGCATTTTCAGAGGTAGTTCTACTGAGCAAACTATTTTATCACACACTGCTGTAAATTGGAGACATATGCTTTCTTGGAAAAAACTTCTACCTTTAATCGGGGGACGTGGAGGGGATGAAAAAAAACAAACCACAAAAGTTAACCCAAAACTGTGTTTTATCTTTTATTCTTAAAATGTTTAAAGTCTTTTCATTATTACATTTCCTACAAGAATAATTTCTTGATTAACATCTAGTATCCAGTACCTTAGGTTTCTCACTTCTTGCACAATAATAGCGAACCATTAATTCAAAAGCTCACTGAATTGGAAATCCACAATACAGTTAACAAAAGTTACTACAGTAGGCCCTTCATCACAGGTTATGCAATATATGCTTTTTACAAAGCTAACAACCATAAACACTATGCTCATTAAAAGTTTTTTTCAACATGGAAAAGCAGCAACAGCACAGTACTGGCTCAGAATATGAATTAAAACAAATTTGTTCTAGTATTTTAGCTGTGGGAAAAGACAAAAAGTGAATAAAGCGCAAGAACCGCCTACTTACTGCGACATCATTGTCATGGCACATTCTATGGGTGTCATCAATTTCCTGATCACATCCTCAGTAAGGAGCTCAGGACAGTGAGCAACAAAACTTCTCATAGCTAGTAACAAAGTAGTTTAAATTAAAATTTTATTGACAGTAACGAATATAAAGCATAAGCAAGATACAGACCCTAAGAGAATATTAAAAAAACGAATTAAAAGTATTTATTCAAAGACTGTGTGAGATGTTATACGCCAAAACCAGATGGCGTTGATGAAAATTTGACAAATTTTATTATTTTTCAAAGAAAGCAGGGAAGTTACAAGAGTCCTATCTATACTTGGGATCACGTTTTGGTTTACTGCACACTTGTAATCTCAAAGTTTGAAATTCTTACCACACAGAGCTCCAGCCCGACCTTCCAGTGTTACTTGCCAGGTAAAAGAATCCCCTCTCGCCTTCTCTGCTTCTAGCTCCTTCAGAGAACGTGGAAACACATTTCGCCATAGCAGTAACATCTTCGGCAGATGATACCGAACAACAGAAGGACCTATGCAAAAAAATAATTGACGGTATTATAAAAACTTGTATTTAACTAAATGTGAAAAATACACCATTAAGGCTTTCGCTCTTTAAGCTATTTTTCATCTTACTTCAACTTTTCTTCCTTTTCTCCCTACTTGAATAACGAAAACAAAGGAAGTTAGTTCTCATTTCTAGGTTGAAAGTGTGGCAAATAAATAGTATAGATAAGTCTGTTTGTTGGTATCAGTACTAAAAATACAAAGTAGGCAATTCTATACATTGTCAGGTAATATGTAACCACGGCCAACTGTCTTTTTATTATCGTTTTATTCTGACTTCTGGGTTTTTTTATATTACTGCTTTGAAGACAAACTCTTTAGCCTATCCCAACTTGTTCATAAAACTACTAGAAAGATAACTGACAGTTATTGATTACGTAACTAGCTTAACAGCCAAATTTAAAAACTTCAGAAAAAGCTCCAGAAGATCCAGTGCAAGTGCATTAAAAATATATTGGAGAAGGTCAATCAAAATAGTGCTACATTGTTGGAAAAACATGACAATAAGCTGGCAAAAAAGGGACAATTTAGAGAAGCAAAACAAAATACAAGATTTTATTTTCTGAGATCAAAATACTGCAGAATACATCAGAACCTTATCATATTTTCCGGTATAAAAAACCCCAAACACATCAGACATTACTGCTGCAATATTCAAGAGTATACTTATCACCTCTCAAAATACAGCTTCTTATATTTCTGTGATGGCAGATACAAACATGAGGCTGGCTTTTTTAAAAGACAACTGAATGGCTTTTAAACTGATAACATTTCTCATCAGTACTGCTGCCTACCCAGAGGCACACATGCAACTTGCTTGAATGCTCATTATATTTTATTTACAGCCCAGTTCTTCTACACCATAGTATTAAGGCAGGCAGGCTATGGGCAATTTTGCCTTTTTCATAGAATGACTAAAGGGTGAGTTTTTAAAAACAGAGCAGTTTTTTTTTTTTACACCACCTTCTACTATTGTTCAGCTTAAATAAAAACAAATATTTCACTTCTCCCCAGCACAAACAACACTGCTAAAATAAATGCACTAACACTCCGTTTCCCTTGGTATAAATACTCTTGTGCTAGATACTGGACTCATTACATGTAGAGACCATTTGCCACAGTGAATAATCAGAAATGTTGGACAAGCACTAAAACAAAAGTAGCTGTTTTTACAAACCTAAAGTCATAAGTGCTCCAAGTAGAAGCCATCCAGCTTGAGTTCGTTGCAAGGAGAGTCTGCTATTTTGCGCAGCAGTTCGTAACAGATCCTCAGCAATACTCACCACCATCTGCACCAATGACAAAAAACAGTGGATTCAAAAAATATAAATTAAGCCACCGCAAGCTACTGCTACACAGCCACCCTTACAGACTATAGGTAAAGATGTTTTCAAATCATTTAAATTGACCTACTATAAATAACGAATGCAGATTACCTTTAATGCAGATGATTAGTGTTGTGCATACGACAACACAGACAGTAACATTCTCTTCAGTAATTATTAAATAATGTGCCAAAAAAGAGTGAAAATTTGAAGGACAGGCTGAAAAAGCTGGTAAGTATTGCAACTGAAATACTACAAACACACTCGCTGGCCATTGCTTTGTTATTACGCACAAGTTCAATTTCAATAATGCTTTAACTCATTAGCCACGACACACGTTTTGCAAAGCTATTACTTCTAGATAAAAAGGTATCTTTTTAGTACACTTACAGAAGAAACACTCATTATCTCACCTTTCCTTTGGCGTGAGGAATACCTAAAGGACACTGATGCACACCACCCAACAAAGCAGCCATTGCAAAACTGTAGCCACTAACAGCTTCAGGGGAGGTCTTCAGATTGTTGAGTCTTTCTGCACATCTGTCTAAAAATGGAGTCAACTGAAAAGGCAATGCCACAGCTACACACCGCAGGCACCATGCAGCAGCAAGTCGAGCAGCCATGCTGGGATGAAGAAGAACCGAAGTTACTGTCTCCAACAGACCTACAGAAAAGAGAATTTACAGTCTTAAAGTTATGATGTGCCTTTATATATATATATATATATATATATACATATAGACAACCAAACTGAACCAATATTAGACAGGCAACATAAAAGTGAAGAAAGTCAGAACTAAAGTACCTGAATATTATGACTTTGACTTTCTCTTTAAGGAAAGACAGAAGTATTAACGTTAGGTTGCCCCACAGCAGGTTTTACCAGCAAAGCTGGAGCTGCCAGAGCTATAGCACTGACTTCCACTACTTCAACAACTGGAAAGAGGCAGTAACCCTATATAAGGGAACAGGCACTGGATGAGATTATTCCTATAATCTGCCCATCTTTTACATAGACCGCCAATAATACAGCAAGACTGATTTTTGGTTTTGTCTCACATTGTAGACAAGCACATACTATAGATGTCACTGACTGCTGTCCTCCACTTTTGACACAATGCTGTCTCCTCTGCACCAAGTTATCATCCTTCTACCCTTTCCAAACCTTCATGCCCAGCTAATCCCACTTCCTAACTGTGAGCTCTTCAGTCCAATCTGTCTCCACACCAACACCTTCCTTTGTCCAGACCTCTTAACTTTGCAAACTCCTACTTCAAAGCTCCCACTGCTGCCTTATCTCTTGCTTTCTCTGTAGCTAGTGAACAACTTTCATCTGTTTATTCCATAGCAGCTAGGAGAAATAACACTGAGATACAGTCCCCCCTGTTCTTATAGGGCATAGCAGCCATAAGGAATAAATATTAGTACAGTCTTCCCCACTACATAGTTGGGCAAAAGTCAGTATGAGAAGAATGTCATATGCATCAAGACAACAATCTACATAATGAAATGTTTAAAGAAGTTTGCCTTTCCACTGGAAAAAACACAGGCATCCACAAACTGGAAAAAAAAAAAACAAACCTGCAGCTGGATTCATGTGTTAAGAAGAAAATCACACATAAACCCAAGTCACCTTAAGCCAAACAACAAGCTTTTTAAAATGGGACTATCCACAGCTTCATCTTGACCAAACCCCCCTAACCTCCCCACAAAAATTTGGCATCTGAAGGCAATACAGCTTTCCAGGAACAAATATTTTAGAGCTCATATAGCAAAACAATGTATTTCCTATAAAACCATAATCAGAAGCAAATCAAGGCTAAAAATCAAAACTTTACAATTTTATTCACCCCAAAAAAAGAGCTTCAGGCAGACTTTGATCGAAACAGTTGCTTAATATTTTGTCATGTGTGAACTAAAGCTAGGGTACTAAACACAATGAGCTGAACAAACTTAATTACCTGGAATACTTCAGGGAGTGCCAGCTTCACCAATTTATTTCTTACATATTAATTTATTATTTAACTAGATTTAATTATATTTCATATTAATTGCTCAAATATCTCATTTAATCTATTTAAATTTATTTGCATACCAATAGAGGGTTCTTGAATAAGAGGAGATGCAGTGGCATTCAGACTCTGAACCAGACTACCCAGTTCCTGCAGGGCACACACCATTACATGCTGGCTTGCAGATACATCAGCCGTTCCTGATTTGTTTTCACTGTTAGCATCATTCACTACTGCTTCTGCAGAAAACAAAAGTATCTTGCTTAACTACCACTTGAATCACACCTAAATATATGCAAGACAGAAAGGGACAGTTTTGACATCAACTCTATATTAAAACAAAACAAGTTTGGTCATAGTGACCAAACACTCAATTCTGAAGAAAAATAGTTTTACAACTATCAAACAAACACAATCATCCAAAGACCATCAAAAACAGAATCCCAGCAGTTACTGTGGATGGCAGCACACTAAGAGGTAGGATTAATAGTACAATAAAGCAGAAGTAAGTCTACACAAATGCAGCCTGTGTGTATTGTATCTATGTATACACAGTAAATAAAAATACAAACTTTAGATATCTGGCTTCTGCATATAAATTTGCATGCATATATATTTGGAATACAATTGTAAAAGAAAAAAAAACAAAAAACAAAAAACAGAACTTCAGTAAATAATTAACCACAACCTTTAATCATCTTAAAGTCATGCAATTAAGTTCATAGATGCCATTGTATGTTCCTTCTCCTATCCAATATCCCAGAAGCTGCAACTATGACTTCAAATAAAAGAGATTTTGGTATCAGCTTGATGTTTCTATGTCTACTACAGTACAAATTTAGAAAACAACCCCCCCTATATGAAGTAAAGCAACCATTACTAAATTAAAACCCTTCCAATTTACCATCAAATTCATCAGAAATGCTCAAAAAAATGAAACAAGTTCTTTCCATCATCCAAATATGTAATGGTATTTCCTGAACCTTCTTCAAGGTGTGGCAGGAAGAATTTCTACAACTGTTTCACCTCAGAAGTAGCATTTCCAATATATGCGCTTTCCTGAAGTAATACTTATTGTGATCAGAACCCTTTTAAGGTTCCATGCATACCCTATCAAAACATACCTACACTATCAAAAAACAGTTATGAGAAGAATCTGCAAAAATTTCAAAATCAATTCCGTTTCTATATGTTAAATATTATTTTAAACTCAAATTAGAAGGCAGCAGAAAAGGAGAAGAAACAGATGTTTGGTAAATACATTGTTGTGCAATTCCAATTTACTTTCTCAATCTCTAGCTTGAATTAATTCATAAGAAACAAATGCCAGAGTTGTGTCCGTCCTCATAGCGATGACATATTCTGCAAGGTTCTGCAAAGGGGCCATGTTTATCTTCTCCAGTTCCAGTCTTCAGACTAAATCTTTATTTGTCACCTATAAAATCTAACTGGATATCAGTATGGATATTAGTGGGGGATACACAAGGATGTACAAGATCCTGACCTACAGGATCTTTAACACTGGCAGTAAAGAACTCCACATGACTTTCAGTAGAACCTATCCCAAGACAGATTGCAGATGCACATTTGTTTCCCCACTTCCATTCTAAGCAAATGCAATGTCAAAAGCCATCACAGGATAACAAGACAGTATTACAAAAATCACTTTTCAAGTAGAACTTACATTTTGGATATCATACTTCAAGCAGAAAGCAGGTGAATTATATTTTATCATAACAACAAAATTACTCCTTGCAGTAGAAGAAAGCTAAAAAACAATTAGCCCAGTAAAACGACAGTAACTTTAAATCAGTCTCAAATAAAGAAAAATGGTTCTCACCCACTGCCTTCATTTGTTTACCAATGGCTTGACATACATCTTTGGCAGCTGCAATCTGTGCTTTCTCCCCGAGTAAGCTGCCCACAGTTGCTCTTAGGATAAAGGACACGCATCTTCGAGAGTAAACTGCTTCCACATGGGTCTGAGTTGCACGAGGATGGGAGACCAGATCAAGCACATGCGACAAAAACGTAGCAAAATTGCGTTCCAACCACTGACCTCCTAATGTTGTAACAAAGACAACGTAGGCCTGCAAATTCAGAAGTTACCGACAGACCCAATTAAAACAGAAACAAAATACTACATTCAGTCACAGAAGACTAAAGGCTACAGTTATGCATAATACAGTACAGTAGCAATACCAATTAGTAATAAGCAACCCTAATGAGGGTAAGCAGGATGAATCAATCCATTAGCCAGGTCTTTGTTGTTGACGCAAAACTGTTTCCAGTGCCAAGAGTAGCTCCCATACTGCTACGTTTACTGTGAAGCACAAAATACTCTTTGGATGACTGCAAGAACACTCCGTTTATTGCTCTATATTTGTCTGTTTTTAAGAATTTTAAGAACATAATGTCAGTAACAGCAACAACATGAGTGTGTTCTAATTCACAACTAAGAACAGGCATTTTTGCCAAGTTCAGCTGACAGGTTGAAAAAAAAAAAAAAAGGGTTTCACAAAATACCCTATGATCAAAAAATACAGATTCTGACAAGTTACTGCAGCATATTGAAGTATCTGTCAGAGTGAGAATGCCTGCATTTGAAGAGATGATGTCACCTTTCTCTATCAGACAAGCGGAGCTTCCACATTCAGATACTACTCAAGACAGACATATGTAGAGAAGGAATAGTTTAACAAATCTGGGCTGCAAAAGGAGAAAAGTGTATCCTCTAAAAAGAAATAAAAATTAAATAGGGAGCTAAAGTCTTATATATATAAAAGATTTTGATATTTTTGTGAGCTAATCCCACTGATCAATAAGCTTTTCTTAGCACCTAAACTATTGTTACTGCACATCAATAATAAAAGAAAGTAGCTTATGTGAATAACATCACATATATATCTCACAAAATGAGTAAAACCAGATTTGTAAGTTAACTTATAAACAAATTAAGAACATAGGCGTGTATATTTTCTACTAAAAGAGTTACAGTTATGTATAAACAGTGTGTTATTTAAAAAAAAAGACAGCTTATCACAAACCTGGGTAACACCGACTCGCACTTCCCTGTTGACAGATCCTCCTACTTTCAGCATCTCTCCACCACTCTTTAGGAAACCAGATCCTCCTCGTAGAAAGCCAGTGGCCATGAGCTCCAAGACCTCCTCAAGTGTGGCTCTCTTCACATTCTGTCGCATCACTTTTGCAAAAAGAAAAAAATAATCATTTAATCCAAATTCCAACCAATACAAGAAATGATCCTGAAACCAGACATATTAATTTAAAGTTGTCTTGCAAAAATCTACCTAACATTTCAGATAACAGCTTGTTTTCATGACTAAGGCAATTTTGATAGTTTGTTCTCTATTTCTTTGCATGACTATGACAGGGAATCTGTACTCTTCACTCTTTTCAGGTTACAGTTTATATAACCAAACAATCCAACTACAAGCTTCCATCTACTGGAATAACAATGTATCGCGCAGATTGTCCATCTGGAAATGGAATCCAGAAGGACTGTACCTGTTGCTTGTTTTGGTATCAGTGCTGTAGCCATAACCGTCCCCAAAAGCTTTGACACTGCAACTCGCACACCATAGTTTGAGTTTTCCAGAGCTTTAAAGCATAGCGTTGCAACATTCTCTAGTTCAGCTGTCCACATAAACACTGCTTCATTCTGTAATTCCAGCAGACACTGTAGGAAAATAAAGACTTGCTGAGCACCAGTAGAGACCTTCCTACCTTTTATCTAAGTATCAGCGTAGTTGCCAGGTTTATTCATCAAATATTTTAATATAAATATTTTAAGAGTTATTTCCCCCCGCCCCATTTACCCAATAACTTACCCAAGTAAACAATCTGAAGAATCATGAAATAAGTTAACACATAAATACAAATTAAAAGAGGAAAGCACAACACAAGAACTATGTTACCAAAAACCTCTCCCACTGATGCTAACAGGTAATATATTCTATCTCATATTTGTTTACAAAGCGGGGAAGACAACATTTCAGTGCCTCCTTTTACAAGAAATAAGACACAAGTGTGAGCTTTGAGTGTGAACTACTAAGGACTTACCTTGCTCAAGTAATCATCAAATTTCCCATCATAAACAACTGGTCACAGTTCAACTGCAGGTACTTCACAGTCACAGCAGAAGAATTTCTAGAAATGCTAAGAAACACACCCACCTTAGCCACTGCACATCGTACAGCCATAGATCTGTCCGTCAAAAGAGATCGGGCATTCTTGTAAATGTCACGGTGACAAGAAGCTGCTGCTCCTCCAAGACCATTTAGGACTTTCTGTAAACTCATCAGAATTTCACTGCGGCCCTGAGACTGCACACACAAAAAAAAACATTCATGCAAAAATGTGGACACAGTAGTCATATCAAGAACCAGGTGCATAATTCTGGATTTTCCTGTTTGTGTGTAGGAATGTTTCTGGAAACATAATATAGTTCACTAAAGTCATATACAACCAATATCTAGCTGGTTTTAAATAGCAGTAGGCACTATAAACAGCTTTACTAAAACTGCCTCGGTTGTCATATAAATTAAGATGAGCCCAGGCAACCCAACAATTTGCCCTAGACAAGATGCTTCTGTCCTGCCCCACCATTTATGTGCTGCAGCCTCAGGAAAAAAGAAAAAAATACTTGATATGAGAGAACGGGAAGCCCAGGTAGTCAACAGCTTCCTATGATACCTGCACACAGGCAGGAACTTAGAACTGGAGGGCACAAAAAAACAGACAAAAAAACCAAACAAACACCACCAAACACAACCAGACATACAAAAAACCACACAGGTACAACAGCTGAAGAAAAACAAACAAAATCCCAACAGAACCATTTGCACCAGACCCACTGACGGCCCAGGACACATTCTCTTTATTCTCTCAATATTATGATGCACACCCTCTCTTCAAGGCACAATGCATCCTGCTCACATGCAGAGTAACATCTTTGTGGCAAAACTTTCCTATTTGTTATTTTTAAACAACTGAATTCACGGTACACATCCTAACCACAGTAGTTAGAAATGGTACATACAACCATTTTACAATTTTAATTATTGATACCACTATGAAGCAACTACTATAATATTCATATGACAAAATTCTAAACTCTGCAGTAATAATACATGCACATGTTTAACTTGATAATAATTACGGAAGTGATTTGAATTTTTCTACTTAGAAAGCAAACAATCCAGGCATTTTGGCAAGCACTTTTGGAGGAAGCAGGTTTCAGTTTAAACGGAATCAAGATCACTTACATAAAATAATCTGAAACTTACCTCTGCACTTTTCAGTGACTTTAAAAGATTATTCACTGTTTCTGGAAAAGAACTACCCAGCATTCTGCCCATTTTTTCATAAAAGGCTCCAACACATGCCACAGCAGCCCTATGGAAAAGGCAATAATCAGTGTACTCTTTTTCTGTATCATATAAATGAAGACAAATACTTAAACAGAAATGTTTTAAAAATCACTGATGAATAAAATTCTATTTATTATCCACTCTTTATACTGGCTGTTTAACACTGTGCATTTAAATCATGTTTTTTGTTCACAAAAAAAGTTAATAGCTTCTAAGAACACAAAATGTATTTGCATGAGTACTATTACAGGATCCATGCAAAGAGTGAGAAATTCTGGAGAAATCTGTGCTGAAATCTCAACACGATTAGGGCATTGTGTGTTTCAATTAACTCTCTTTTCCACACACCTGCAAAGCTGTAAAGAAAATAACACCTACCTTTTAATATGCCCTGATACATTTTTTGTAGATACTGAATAGTATTTTTTGTTTTGAAGCCTAAGAACTTAAGATGTATAAATTATTGCATAACCCAAGAAAAGTTATGAACACTGTAAAAAAATCACTGCATCCATAAACAGTTGTATACATGTTTTCCTTTCCTTGCCATTTGAGATTAGGAACGTTTTACGTAACACCGTACTACAGCTATATACACAAATTTCTATAGGACCATCAGACCATCACAGAAGCAACTCCTAACAACATGTACTTTCTCATCACAAAGGAACAAGGCTTTTTTTAAAAACTTCAAATTCTTGGGTAAACAACTTTTTAGCAAAGCTATTTGTTACAAATTCATTAGAACCTACCCATTAATGGGCATGTATTTTAAACTTGAAATCATCTAGTAAAAACCCTTCTGAAGTTCCAAAGCATGTTATAGTACAAACCCCCTCCCATACACATTCCTCATAAAGTTGCACAACTTCAAATAAAAGGAGGACAGTATCTGCCCAAACTGCGACTATTCCTGATTTTGTTAAATCCTATTGTTATGAAAATGTCTGAAGGCAAGCCCAAATTTGGCTTCACTAGACACTGTGAACATATCAAACAGCACATGTGGGAAAGTACTAAAACCAGTTTCCGTGGAAGCTGTTTGTAGCATTAACGAAATGCCCACCAGTGAGACTGCTCCTACACGTAAAGACAAAATGGATCACACATACATGTACACACACATCCACATATACAGACTCTGTTTGAGATTCTTGTGCAGTATATATCACGGTAGGGGAATACAAACAGGCAATGTTTGATGGGGAAAAAAACTTGAATATTTGGTTACAATTCTCTGGGCATAGATAATGCTCATTTGGCAATCTGCAGGTTCCATCTTAAATGGGGCACCTGAGCGCAATGAGCAATAATACCACTGGTAGAATTTCTTCATCAACTGTTACCCTCTCCATGACACAAGCATGTGAAAAAACATAAGACAGTCCCTTGACCAGAGTAAAGCATCTCACATTCAGGTAGCCATGTATCTGTTGCCTTTGAGTCCTGCCCTCCACAATCTCACTCCTGCTCTTTCCTCTGCTGTATCAAGTATTTGTGAGCTCCAAATAAGCATGCAAACTACAAGTAAACATAAGGGGCACATGTACAGGCAGATTCTCCTGTAATATCTAGGACCACTTTGCTCAAAAATCATTCCCCTTTCCTCAAGAACATTAAACATACAGTTTTGTGGGCAGGTAGGCTGCAGTATCATCTTTGCTCTTGATGATGTCATTACACTTGTCAAGTGTCTGAAAAACAGTAAATGTGTCTCCAATGCTGTAGAGAGCAGCAAGATTTTTTGCTAGTAGTTTTCGCGTAGGTGGCCCAGGGGAACTGCTGATGAGTCCTGTTAGCTGTTCTACAAGCTTCTTCTGTTTTTCTTTGACATCTGTCTGTTAATGGACCAAAAATAAAAAAGTCATTTAATCCCCTGCCTTGCCTCCAACACCCAGAAAAAACTACAAGAGCTTTAAGTAAATCTTATACCACTCCCACTTGTAAGTAATTCAGCAAATGGCTTGTCTCAAAGAGATTTGAGATACATTCAATAATAGCAGAGACAGATGCTAGATGCTCAGAATTAGCTGTTGCCCTACTTAATTTTATTTTTTCTTAAATGCTTACTAGAAATACAGTAATACCTGTCTTGAACATCTTTTAAGCCACTTTACCATCAAGAACCCTGACTCTAGGATGGAAAGTTTTGCCTTCCAAATATTTAAGACAATTAAGATCTCCAACGAAACTGTTACATGATAGTCTCATACTGACTGTTTACAATAAAACACTAAAAAGCTACAAACTAATACAGAAGCTCTTCAGGCTGAATGTGAAATTACACAGTTATTAACTGGCCATTACCTGTGATGTTTCTCCAGCATGAAATGAACACAAGTGTTTTAGAAATAAGGGGAAAAAATATTACCTTGTTAGCAGCTACCAGCACTTTATCCAAAAATCTCAACCATTCAAATATAAAGACTGGTCTCTTTGCTTCTGTGATTTGAGCTAATGCTTCCTCGTTCAGTAACAAACTATGAGCCAGCTCCATACCGGTTAAATTTCAGTTTTATTGTAAATTTCTGTAGCAACTCTGAAACAAAAATGTAAATATTAGTATAAAGTACAACAGTAGGAAGCTTTGAAAATCAAATGAAAATATGAAATCTACAGATTGCAGTATCAGCTAAGCAGTCCCATATGAAAACTATTCACATATTTACAATTGAGTTACATTCTATTAGTATTTCAGGAAACAGAGTTGTTAATGTTAAAAAGAGCTTAGCCAAGAAAAATATACTGGAGTCCCTGTTTAAAGAGGAAAATAAAACCACACACAAGAGAGATAAAAGAGTCATCTCACTGTCTCTTTTTACATAAAACAGAATAAGGGTTGTCCCTAATCAAAACTCTTGATCACACTCTCGAATCTTGAGTGTGAACCTGCCCACCTTCTCAAAATCTTCAACAGCCGCTGACTTAAGACCTCCCAGATCCCACCAGCCTTCCTTTAAGGCCTGTGCAACCCAGCAAGCCTTAGGTGCGACAGCCTGGAACACAAGCAGCAGCCAAACAACTGCAAGTCTCCCCAAGAGGCAAAATGTTACAGATCAAACACCCAAGATCCTGCTCAAACAGTGAATGCTAGGCAGCAGAGCACTACCAAAAGCATGCTATCATTGTAAGCAAACATTCCATAGACAAGTTAACCTTAGCAAACCACATTTCAACAAAGTGTAGCTGTTTAAAGCAGAGCAGCTAGAAAAAAAAAAAAAAAACAAAAAACTAAAACTTATCTAAAAATCAAGAGGAAAAAAAACAAACCACCATCCCAAAACTTTAATGTAGTGATGCTAAAACTAGGATCTTGGGCAAAACAGAAAAGGCAAAGCTGCTAAAGAGTATTATGCAAGACATCATCTTTTGAGAGCTGCACTGTTCCACCTGTGCTCTCCCATGTTCACAGCTGCTTCCTCATTCATGGTCAAACCCAAAAAATTCTTTAAGTCAAATGAAGCAATTTAAATTAAATATTTTTTTGTAAACAGTCCTGATTAGACAGCAGTAAAGGGTGATGTACTAATGCTACAACTGTATTATGGTTCTAAATTAACTTTAATGATTTGGTGCTGATGAAACTAAAGCACCACAAGGTCTGTAACACTAAACTTGTTCCCTATTCTTTGGTAACTTGAATTATAATATTTTTCACTGCACACATCTCTAGCAATAAATCAGCAAAAGTGGAAGAGCCACATATGGAAGCACATACAGTCCTGCCCCCAACACCTGGAAAGACGACTTCTGGCTTTTTCTTCTTTTTTAAAAGTCATTGAGAATTGAGGAACTATCGCCCGTTGGTAATGCACAGACATATTGTCTCAAAACACCTTCGCATGAAAGCAGAAAGAAACACAACAAATGAGAGCACTGTGATTCTTTGGGTATCATCCCGGAGATCTACAGCTCTCATCACAGCCACACAGCACACACGTACCGTATGACAGCACAGCTCATGACTCCTTTTCCTCCCCAAATAAAAGTTTTCATTTTCCCCTGGCCTTTAGAGCCATAAACCCCTTATACACCTTCCAAACACTCCCTTATCTCTTCATCTAAAATTAGGAAATGCAAGCTCTGAGTTACCAAATCCGCATATACATTCAGCCGTTCCGCCAAAGCACAAGGGATCAGATACAATAACAATTACATGAATGTTCAGCTAATCGGAGACTTGGAGTCAAAACACACAGCTATGCAGGCAGTCCAAAGCTCATCTATGCTGGCCAAAGGTTTGCTCCAAATTTCAGCAAACAATGCCTATCAAGTCCTATGGATTCTAGTGAGGGCTGGGTCATACTGAGTGTGTTACAAGTAACAAATACAACATTATCTCCCACGGGATGCAGAGCAAAAGCCTACCAAAGCCAATTAGCATTCGGTAAGTTATGTGGTGTCTAATTATAGTGATTATAAAACATTCAGATATGCTAGAGTTTCCCTTCTATTTTCCAGCTGCTTTTTCTGTAGGCTAAATCAACCATTCAGATCTCCACCGTGCATGCACTTCAGCAGACTGACAAAGCTGAAAAACAGGCAAGTATAGAAGTGACATCCTGAGGAACTGCAGCAGGTGAAAAGGTTTTTGTGCGTGTCTCCTTTCACACATATCAGCTACTTTAATAAAGCCATAGCACCTCTCCCGATGCATCGTGGCTGCTTCAAAATCCCCTCAGGAATTAACCCTTCCAGACCGTGTTACAAAGCCAGCTGAACACAGCTACACACCAGCACCTCGGCACAGGAATGACCCCAACAACCAGCCAGCAGCGTGCTGCCTCCACACCGCGCCGCCCCGGGTATGTACACACGCACGCCAGCACCGGCTCCTCTGCAGGCGGGGCAGCCGCGGGCGGCAGGCAGCGGCGCCGAGCCGCGGAGGGCAAGTGCGGACGCACCGGCCCGCTCCGCCGCAGAGCCCTGCCCGCCGCACACCGCCTCCCTGCCGCCCTTAACGGTCACGGCGCGCGTCTTACGCTCTAACCGCGCGGCGGCCGCGTCCGGCCAGCTCCGGGCTGCGCGAGGCGTGACAAGGCGGCCGCGGCCCCCGGGGGGCGGGACACGGTCACGGACACGCTCGGCCGCACGCGCCCCCTCACCCACGCCGCCCCAGCTCCGCGCAGCGAGGCGCCCCCTCCGAGGGGCCGTCAACCAGCGGCCTTGGCTGCTGCAGCCCCCGCCGTGCCCTGCCCGGCTGGCAGGGAGGGAACCGGCGGGGCGGGGGGAATACTGGGGGCTTTGCCCCCAGTCCCGGCGCCGGCCCCGACGCACCTCAGCACCGCGCAGGTACCTGCAGACCCGCAGCAGGAAGTGCGAGGCGCGCAGGCGCCGGCGGGCGGGGGCCGGCCGCGCGCAAGCGCCGCGAGCGGGCCGGGCCGAGCTGGGTGAGTGCGGGGCTGCTCGGGCCGCCCCCGCTGCTCCGCGCCGGCCTGGCGGCCGCTTTGGCAACGGGCAGAGGCTTTCGGGGGTTGCGAGGCCTCCTGGCCGCCGGCGCGGTTGCCCCGAGGGAGGGGAGGGGGTTCCCGTGTTTCTCCGGGTTCCCGTGTTTTCATCCATCAGGGCCGTACCCCTTCCGCCCCCGGCTGCGTACGGAGCGCGGCAGACCTAAGCGGCAAGTTTTCCTTGCAGGTTCTGCATTTCAGGTGACCTGCGGAGAAATAAAATGCGTGGTAAGGCGTAGTGACAGTGTTTATAGGAAAGGGATCGGAGCGGGGCGTGTGTGCTAAACATGGAGGAAGATGAAGAGGAAGACTACATGTCTGATTCATTTATTAAGTAGGTGGCTCTCTTTTACTTCTTAAGTGATTGTAAACTATGTGAAAAAAATAAAACTGATATTTGCTGGGATTACTAACTTTTAGGCAGGACGTAAGGCCAGGCTTGCCCATGGTGAGGCGGATGAAGCAAGCTATTCAGAAAGAAGAAAAGCAAAAAGAAGCCAATGAGAAGAACAGACAAAAGAGTATAAAAGAAGAAGAAAAAGAGAGGCGTGACTTGGTATTGAAAAGTGCATTGGGCAGTGAGAACAAAGGCTTTGCTTTGCTCCAGAAGATGGGCTACAAGAGTGGCCAGGCCCTTGGCAAAAGCGGTAAGCTTGTCACTGTCAGGTAGTGCCTGTATTCAGATGTACCTGGATATTTTACAGACTGCAGCTGCCACTTCATTTATAGACAGGGTCAATAGCTGCCTCTCAGAGAACCCTAACGTTACTAAACTGTCAATGTATAGCGGCAGAAGAAAACGTGAGAGCAGATCTCTAAAAGCTGAAATTAATGCAGTACTACTATTGAGAGATGGAAAGGAAGCAGCAGGACTTACCACTCAGTAAATGCACTTCCAGATGTGCATGCCTACAGGAATTGCATTAAGGATGCTTTGGTGGTCTTGCAAAGCTAATAGATTCTAGAATGAAAAATGCTGCAGAAGGCTGTAAGAAAGTAGTTTTCATCACAGGTATGTTACAATTGCCGAATGAACACCATTTTCTTTTGGTTAGGTAGTGTCCTCAAAAAAGTATATGGCAATCCAGCAAACAAGCCAAAAAAGAGAGGGAATTCCTCTTCAGCTGGGTCATTTTCAATGCACTAAATGTACATTGAGTTGGGATTTTTCAACTGCCAACAAAATCCTCTAGGTGAACCTGCCTGAGCAGATGGGTTGGACTAGATGAGCTCCAGAGGTCTCTTCCAACCCTAAACGTTCTGTGATTCGGTTATGCTGTGAGGATAATGTATGTATTTAATGGCAAAAGCAGCTTGCCTGCTTGAATATACTGTACAAATCATAGTTTGAGAAAGACCTTAAATTGGCCTATTTTTTCCCTCACAGGCGAAGGCATTGTTGAACCTATTCCTCTGAACATTAAAACAGGTTTGTGATACCTCCTAATTTACTTAGTGGGACATGAGAGTTTCTCAACTGCTTACATTCAGCTTTTTAACTTACATAGGTAGAAGTGGGCTTGGTCATGAGGAATTAAAAAAGCGAAAAGCTGAAGAAAAACTGGAAAACTATAGACAAAAACTCCATATGAAAATACAAGCAAACGAGCAAGCTGCGGATCAGTTCAGGTAAAATGATGTAACTGGTATTCCAAGCCATGTCTAAATAGCCATTCTTTTCCTGCTTTAAGTTTGGTTATTCGTTTAATGTGTTACTATTTTTGAATGTTGTTTGAATGAGAGTTAAGAGTTGAACTGCAGATTGGCTGTTTCTCAGTTCTAAAGAAGAGGCAGATGAACACTGTAATGCCAAAAGTATGTGCTGCATCATTTATTTTTGTAAATGTTAATAACGCAAACAATGTACATACTAACTTTTCTCAAGTCATTTGCAACTTTTTTAATCAGAAAACCTTGTCATCTTTTTTAATATAACCACAGCGAATCTTGCAGTGTTGCTACAATGGTTTTAAAAATCAGCGTAATTTTTTAAATGTTTTATTATTTTTATTTTCTCCTGATTGCTTGTTATATGTGGAGAAGGAAAACCTAATGAAGGCTGTATCTCTTGCAGATGTTTAGTGAACTGCTTTTTTCATGTCTTATGAAAACCTGCTGGAGAAACAGTCAGTGTAGTGTGATTACAAAAGCTCTGTCTTGACGGTATAATTCCCAAGAAATACATGTGTGCTCCCACAGAAACAATGTCAGAAGGACTTCTTCAGCGTTGTCCTGGTCTGAGATGATTGGTAGGGCTAAAATCTTAGATTTTCTATGTAATCAAAGCTATCGACTGTAATGCATCTCACTGTTTGTCTATCTACTTTTTCTTTACAGAATACGATTCAAAAACAAACAAGAAGAACGTAAGATGGAAGGGGACCTTAGAAAAAGCCAGAGGGCCTGCCAGCAACTAGATGCGCAAAAAGTGAGACCTGAATTTTGGGGGGTTGGAAGGAATGTTTGTAAGTTAGAGATATAGGCTACAAACAAAGTAGAGATTCAGTTCTTGGAAGTTCTCTAAAATTGTGGGATAACTAGCCTGAAGTCTCAGTGTTCAGCAACACTTCGGTCCTGTCAAAATATTTTGAAGAGTATGTGTGCATCATTAAGATACTTGAAGTTGTAAACTAACCTCATGGTACCTTATGTGAGGACCCGTGTTAATTTGCATCATCAGAGCTCACCTCTTTTTCAATCTGCATTCTTGTGCTGGAGCTGGTTGCGTATCTTTCAGTAGCCAATGTCAGTTTGTTCCTAAATGATGGTGCTGTTTGCCTCAAGTGAGGGAACAATGTCATCACAGAACGGTTGAGGCTGGAAGGGACTCAGCAGATCATCTTGTCCAACAGGGGCACCTAAAGCAGGTTGTCTAGGACTGTGTCCAGACAGCTCTTTAGTATCTCCAAGGATGGGGTTCATGGAGGGAATCAGCAGATTCACCAAAGAAGTATTTAAATAAAAACAAACCCAAAACAGTGTATCTTCCACCTGCAAGGAATAACATGGGCGATAGCAGTGAACTACCATGATTTTTTTGGCACGTGATTTCAAGGATTTTTCTTTTCACTATTAACCCATTAGAAGTTAATACCACCCCATGAGTTTTTCTGAAATTGCGTGACACTCTTCAGCCTGCTTCAGACAAAGTCTGTTGAATTAGCTTAGATCGTCTTTGTTGACTCTTCTTTTAACTTTACCTGAGGTGGATGAGGAAGAACTGTGTGATCTCTTGACAAAAATAACTTGGGGCAGCATGTCTTCAATGGATAAAAACAGAGTGTCTGGTCACAGCCTTTGTGTGAGATTTTGTTGCTGGGTAGCCTTACACATACTGAATATAGATGGAATAGAACTTAATGTTATCATGCATTTACTTGTTTTTTTTAAAAAAAAAAAAAGTGGATCATCCTTATTGTGGATTACTGTACTTTGTTTCCCACTACAGCTTTAGTAATTCTTGGCTATACTATACAGGAGAGTTTTAAAACCTAACATCCCACCTATTAAAAATTGGTTTTATCCAGCATCTTACAAGAAAACCTACAAAGGCAGATAATTTTCATTTAAATTCTTCATTATTTAAGGCTATTGATGTTCCCAAGGAGACTTGGTATTGGCTAGAACCAGAAGAGGAAGACAAAAAGGATGAGGAAGACAAGGAAGATGAATGCACAAGCTCAGAATTAAGTGTAAGCTCTGCAACTAAATTAGTGGCTTGATTCAGAATGAAATTTAATATTCCTTTAAAAATGGTAGGTATATGTACATACGTGTATAAAGGATATATGTATACATGTCATACTCCAAGCTGTAGTGAATGACCTCTTTGCAATTTTAGAGCAGTGATTTTTATAGCAGTTACATGATCAGATATAAAACATTAAACTACTGATTTATGGCTTATCTGTTTTGAAGCTAATTTTTGGAAAAAGTAGCCTAGAAATTAGGTTATAAACATTTTTGTGTCTTAGTCAAGCTGTGCAAAATCACATAATTTATCAAAGTTACTTGCTTTTGTGTTTTGGATGCCTCATGTCTTAGGCTGAATTTTAGAATCACTAAGTAATTTGTGAAAATGCTTCACAGACTATCTGAAGATGGGCACTGGAAATTCATGTATTTTCGAGAACTAGATTACACAGCTGTTGTTAGCCTTATGTGTTTGATTGGCAGAGATAAGGTGTGAAAAATTCCACCAAAAATATCATATACTTGAAATAGGGTAGCCAGGTAATATTTTCACCTCTCTCTTTAGTGCAGGTTTCTTAGTTGGGAAGAAGAACAACAGCCACTTTCCAGAGATCATTAATTCCTGTAGCCTATGCTACAAATTTGGGAAACTTCATGCTTTACTGAGCTACAGTATTGTGTAGCTTTTCCATAGCAAAAGGTTAAACAATCTATTTCAGTGAAGCTAGTAGCTCAAACTGTTTTATGTCACATGAGTCCCAGATTGTTGCATATCTGTATGTATCTCTAGGTATCAGAAAAACTACACATCCTGACTGCCTATTTGAGAGAAGAACACTTCTATTGCATTTGGTGTGGAACAACCTATGAAGGTGAGAGTAAACATGTCTTCAAGTGTTTTACTTTTCTTATGCAGCTAGACTCAAATACTACATTATATCCTGTATGTCTCTCTTACTGCAGTCTTTTAAATCTGGATAGCAAATTCTCCTTCCAGGCTGCTGGTTTTTGCACAAAGCTTTGTACATTATGATTATAAGGCAATTTTTGGTGTTTACATGCACAAAATTAAAAAAAAAAAAAGCCACACCAACAAAACACACCATAGTGGCACTTATTTGAATTGGTATATTAATTTTGTTTTGAGAAAACAAAATTCAGGTATTAAAACCAGAATCATAAAAATTGGCAAAAGCTTGCAGGTGTTTCTGAAGTAGTTAGAACACTATCCAGTTTTACTGTACCAAAGAAGGTGCAATTTGTGTTCACTGTTTTAAAACAAAGTTTGGAATTAATAACTTGCAGACGTTCTTGAATTCTATTTAATTTGCTTTATGGGGATTCTTCAAATAATTGTAGCAACTCACTTTTTCCTCTGCTTATCCTGTAGACTCTGAAGATTTATCTTCAAACTGCCCTGGAGACAGTGCTGCAGATCACGACTAAAGCCTTTTTTGAAGGAAGGATTCCTAGATAAGTATGTATAGTACATAACATCTTTTAGAAGGTTTGGATCTGTGCTGTATTGAAAAATTCACACCAAAGTATGCAGAAGGTTAAAAAAAATCACATTTTTAAGGATCTTATGGATTTTCTACTTGATGCACAGTTTAATAAGAATTAAAACTTTGAATTTATAATTGAACTACCATAATTGAGAGGCAGGTTAGGCCTTCCACAGTCTCTGGTTATGCTCTGCACAACTGAACCATCAGCTGATTCAGGTTTGAGGAAGGGAATAAATATTGGTTAATTACTATGTTGTATAATGTGTTAAATAGTGTTGGTTGGTTGTTTTTTTTCAGTTTTATAGACATGACTAAACATAAGACTTTTTTCCCTTCCTTAGACCTGGTGAGGAAAAAAAGCTTGTGAAACATTACAGTGATGTTATTTGAACCAGTATTCTCTTGTATGTAAAGGTGCATATTTTTCATAATTAAATAGTAACAGACCATGTTGTTGTGTGGTTTTTGGGTTTTTTTCAATATATAATGAGTACATTTTAATAGACCTTTTATTTTAAGGGAATGGCAGTTGCTACTATAAACAGTCCCTAATAGAAAGGTACTGCTGAAGTATACAAATACATTTAAAAAAAAAAAAAAAAAGAAAATTCAAAAATTACAAGCTCAATATTACTTAACAGTAAGAAGGTAATGGCATCATGGGTGCTCTGTGCAAGAACTGTCAAGGATATTCAGCAGAAGTTTGTCACATATCAATTTTCATATTATAAGAGTAGTTTTATGGGTGAAAGGGAAGAGGGAGTGGAACTAGTGGTATTTTGTCTGTGTCAGGATATAATTTCTCCCAGATCTTGACCACTGTAAAGAAACACTAATTAGTCCAGAATTGTGAAATGCTCTATGTATTTGTAATTCATTATAAGGATAAAAAAACAACTTCAGGCCTTACAAAAGTATGTAAAATCAGATTTCTTATTTAGCAACAAATACTTGCAGCAGATCAACAATAATTTCTATAAGAATATAAAAAATCACTATGCATTCATAGTGTTCCTTTTAACCAAGCATCCACTTTTAACACATTTAAAATTTCAGAAAAATCATACTGTACTTTACTACACATAGTACCTATTTTATCTCTGCTCATTTGCCTTTATGGAGTTCTGTGGGCTCCACAGCAATGAATAGTTTCACAAGATACAACTCAAAGACAAGCATCTGAAGACTAATGTGCCCATCTTTTCCCCCTGCTCTCCACCGTCACACACACAATTCTTCCAGTCCAGTCAGGTTGGAACTCTTTGAAGTATATAACTAAAGAGTAACAGGCAAACTGCTGTTACCTTTTTTGAGGATGATAGTAAGGTCATCAGAGGTATTCACTACACTTGTTACAGTGAACGCATGCCTCAATATTACAATAAGGGATCAAAAAATGGCAGCATGGGAGAGAATCTTTAAGGTGCTCACTCAGCACAGGATTTCAAGTCGTTATTACTGAGGAAACTGGAGAATTTTGCTATATTAAGGAACTTGCGTGTTCCTTTCAGGAAAAACGAAAAAACAAAATCCTACAGTTTTCAAAATGCCCTTTTAAAAGGGTGTTTAATAACTATGAGTTTTAAGTAAATTGTCTTTATCAACAGACTCAAAAAATTCAAGTATTTGAGATACAGAGTATCTTCCTTTAGGGTGTCCTGAAAGCATCTTTTTGATTATGGGTGCCTGCAAAAGAGAAATTAAATATCAATACATTCTTTTTTATGAGTAAATAAACAAACTGAAATAATGTATTAAAATCCCATACTTCAGTTGGAAATTCCTTGGTGAAGCGCTCTGGAAGTTTACCTTCTTTGATATTAGGCCATACCTGAAATTCATAAAAGGTAACAGTTTCAGTGTGTTTTCATAGATTATATCTTGCTTTGCCCTTATGACCCATACAATTTACTGAAGTAATTATGAAAATACAAATCTACAAAAAAGGTAAGGCTTCAAAAAGAAACTGTGAACAGTCTGGAAGGGTTTTTTTCCATTTAGTTGTACTTCGTGTTGTTTTTATGGTCTTCACCAGCTGTTGTCCCTTCCTAAGCTTAAAAGCATTAGACTCTACAATGATGTGTTTGTTTCAGCAATCCTCTCTGTTTCAGAATTTTGTTTTCATTTTGGAAAACTGCAAGTGTTTTGGCTTGATAGAAACTTTATTCTTGCTCCACTGTCCAGCGAAGACAAAAGTGTGGCAGAGACAAAACTTGCCTGTTCATAATTTTTATTTTGTAAAATTAGAAAAATATTACCTTCAAATACTCTGATCAAACAAAAAGATTTATCAGAAACTTGAAATCTTTTTTGCTAGACATTCTTTAGCATGGTGAGACTTTAATATGTATGTCAGTAGGACATACATGAAATAAAAGCAGTAACATTTCTTCAGTTATTACATTTCAACAGAGGTGTGAGGACTTACAGGCCTTACATAAATGAATCAAGGGGAAATGTAACGAGATAGTACGCCAGATATACGGATTCCTTCTGGCATGCAATCAGCACGGGATACCAGCAGCAAGGCAAAACAATGACGAGACTTTTTTTTATTTTTTAATTTAAAGATTACATACCTTTGCTTTCTCATGACCGCTGATTCCCGAAAGAATTTCAAACCCAATTAATCCCAGTGCATAAATATCTACTTCCTTTCCATATGTGTCCCCAAACTACAAAGATTAGAACAAGAACAATATAGGTGTCAAATCCAACTGGACAGCACTTCTTAAAGTAAAATTTGAAGTCATTAGATATTTCCACCCCAAGGCTACAGGACTGGCCCTACTTGATCTTCTTACTAGTTGTTAACTCTTTCTGCTACAAACCTATTAAACAGTGACTCTTATGTCACATTAAACACACACTGAAATTAAGACTCCTGCAGACCTATACAGATAAGGCACACTAATATCTCTGTCACAAATAATGAAACAAATAGAAGGACTCAAATGCCAGTTAACAGAGGTCCTAAACGGAAACTGAAATAAATGGCTGGCAGCTTGGTTTGACGAGAGCTTTCCTTACAGCACACAGTGTCAGACTCTGTAGGTTAGCACAGCAAAATAATATCAGCACACTTGCCAACAGCTTTCTCCAGAATATAGTTATCCTTGCATACAGTCATACCAGGGAACTTTAGGCAACTTGGTTTAGTACTGAGTTTAGAATCCACTGCTGAGTTTCTAATGCAAATCTAGTTAGAGAGACACTGATATAGCAGGATAATTACCTGTTCTGGTGCCATGTATGATTTTGTTCCCCTGTTCTCAGTCAGAGTTTCAGACGCCTGAGAAGTCACAAGACCGAAGTCACCTATTTTTATTTTATCTTCATGCGATATGAATATATTCTGAGGCTATATATATATATATATATATAAAAAAAAAAAAAAAATCACTGTATGACCAAGGTTTACCATCAAGCATAATCAGCCACAGAAGTGCTCCCCATAAAATTTGGTGATTAATTTTTAAAAACAGAAACTAAATTTTAATGTAGGGCATGGCATAGTAACAGCAACTTTTTTTTTTTTCACTAGCTCAATCATAGCCATATCATGATTTAATGCTCTTCAAATACCTTGTGTATATAACATTTCAAATCCAAAAGTCCTTTTTAGGCTTCAATCCTAGCCCTGGGATTTGATACACTTGGGCAAAGCAGGTAAATGCACATGGAATTCCACTGAAATCAGTTTCTCCTAGGCACAGCAGGATTATCTGTACTAAGTCAGTTGCAGAGTTAGGGCTTACTACAGGCATCTCAGTATCACTTTTAAGTTTTCATGGAACTTCCCATTTTTAAATTCAACAAAGTCATGAACAACTAAAAATAGAATTGTAGATGCTTGGATGAAGTTTCCCAAAGAAAATAAAGAAACTACATTTCTGAATGTTATTAAAACAAAACCAAATAGCCTGATGCCATCTTCTACTCAAAGAATCTCCAGTGCCTTGTAAGGCCAGGAAAGACTTCATATTTAACAGGAAGAGATGTTTGTGTCAAGAATGCCCAATGCAGTTCTTTTGTTCAACTTTGGCCACTTCCACACACATTTAATACAGTACCTATACCTGGTTACACTATTTGAAGACTCTTTTCATACAAAGCACAAATGGGATTCGGCTCAGCTTGAACCTATCCTGCAGCTTTGATTTTGGGACATGGAGATCTCAGATGGCCAAGCATCTAAGTTGACAGCAGATCAAAGTGGGGAGAAAAGTTCCTAAATTCAAATGCAGACAGACAAGTTAGCAATAGGATTTGGAAGCAGGTTACAACCAGATGCCATGGAAAAGGGACTGGCGCAGCAGATTCATAGGAATAGGGAAAAGTAAGAGATTGATCTGAGATGAAAATAAAGTAGAACTGAAGGAGTAAGAAAATATAAAGCACAGAGAGGGAAGAGCTAAAAATTAATGGGTGAGCAGAGGAGGCACTTATAAGGCCTCTTTTTCCCAGGCATCTAAGGAAAATAATAAATGTATATTTGTGGCTCATTACAGTATTGTAGCAATATGCCTGATAGAAAAGGTCTAGAAGATATGAACATGTCTGTCCATGAGACAAGATTCTACGAGTGAGCAGTGAACATGATCTGGAACTACAACATGAATGCAAAATTGCTCAAGAAGTCCATAAACTTTTTCACAAAGTGAGTGACATTATAGCTGGCGTATGAAGCCCTGAAAACTTCCAAGTTTGTCCTTTATAATCCCTATATTGAAATAATTTTTTTCCATGATTGTGCACTTGTAGAGACTGAAATTCCGTCCAACAAAGTAGCATTCAAATATTCGTATGCATACATGGCACAAGAGCAACTAGCACGTGTTGTTACAAAACACAGCATGTATTAGCATAGATAAGCTACCCCTTTATGATATGGCAAGAACAAACTTCCCAGGCTCAACTTGTCACTTACATTCTTTTAATTAATTTATCAAGTACATTATTTTTCCAATAGGCAGTCTTGTGACCCAGTAACACAGACTGAAAATGCCTGTTAACTGACGACTACTCATTTTTTTAACTACTTCATTCTGAGATTCTCCAGTTCACCTCCTGATTTTAGGATGAAGTCCAGCCAATTGCTGAGAAAAAAATCAATCACTAACCATGTCAGAAGAGGCACATTACCAGGCTACATAATAATAGACTAAACAAAGACTAGAAAAATTTAACATTTTCTGACATTCCAAAAAGTACTATTTTTATCTAATTTTTATTTAAATTACCTATCCTGCTTACCTTGAGGTCTCTATGAATTAACCCTTCAGAATGGATATAGTTCACTCCTTTCAGTATTTGTAAAAATTTGTTTTTTGCCATCTTGTGATACTCCTTGTCTTGTCTATGCTTTGTAATCCAGTTTTCCAATGGTCCTTTTTCACAAAAGTCCATTTGGATGAAAAGACAGGGAATTTCTTTGTCTGACTTCTGCCTACAAAAGAAAATTGTATACCATCTTGAAACTGGCAAGATGCAATTCCTCACAAGTCATCAATGATTCTCAGGTTCCTCTTCTTTAAAAAAAACCTTTTTGTTAATTATTATTATTTTTTGAGTTCCCCAAAACAAAGTCTGCAAGTCCCTTGACTTTAAAAATGTTTTGCTTGCTTCCTTGTTCACACTGAAATTTTTTGAGTGCCCAAATTCTGCTCCCATCATACCTAGAGTCATGTCCTATACAGGAAAAAATAGCACTGTCCTTGGCTCCCATCTTGTCCTCTAGGAGCTGCTGCAAGTTCCTGGCAGGTATTCTCTATTCTGCTCAAACAACACAGCACTAGCCTTCCTTTCCTATCCAGAATGATCACATGTTTTCAGACTTGGTCCCTTCAAGAAGGTAGTGCGGTGACCATCTCTAACATCAGTCTGTGAGTTAGAGAAACCCTTCCGAGAGCTGGAAATCTAGATGGAATGTATTCACCAACCTGACAGGCTCATACTTTCCAGAAGAGTTCCAGCCCAGCAGCCCACAGGACAGGCTGAGGCTGGAGATGGTGAGGGGAAGGCCAATATGAAGAGGAGGTGACACCGCTTTTTCCTACATGCACTGCGTGATCTGCGTGCCCTGGAATAAAGTCGCCTGAGGCACTGAAAGAACAGCCATTAAGTGACTTGCAGCTCTTTGTAGCCTTGAGGTCATGACACTAAGTGGAATTCCAGGCTGCAGCCTCAGCTTTGAGCAGCTTTTTTACTGTTCTTTACCCTATAACCATTCAATCCAAAATGCATAGTTGATATTGAGACTCCAACATATTAACGGTTGGATTTTGACACATAGACTTTTTTTTTCCGCATTTTTTTGCTTGTTCACTGAGCACACTGGACAGATACCATGCTAACCGTAACTTTGAATCCATTAATATTTTATGGCTCTAAGTAAGTGAGGCAACCTATCCAAAGGGTATGAATTTACAGCAAGCGAAAAAAACCACAGAAGCTTCGAAAAGTTAATAATCTAACTTATTAGTAAAACTTTCACCACTGTCTTCCCAGAAGTCTTTGTGTTGAAAGACTACCTCTAAATGAAAAAGCATTTAATTTTGTGCATCTGTTCTCAACATCCAAAACTGTTTCAGGCATCATGGTTAAAATACTAGCATAGAGAAATAATTAAATCTATGAGAGCTACTTGCTGACCAGTACTTATTAAAAAAAGGAAAGTCTCAATCAGGAATTTGGCAGCTATCTGCCAGGCAATTTTTTAGTTTCTGTTGTTAATTCTAGCCCCAAATTTTGAGTTCTGCATTCTTAACACTCCTCTCTAGATTCAGCAAGTTCTATATATTAAGAGAGGGAAGAAAGCTAAAATTATGTAACAAATCTTATTCATCAAGAAGATATAAATATACATCATTATATATTACCTGCTGCTGAAAAGTACTGTGCCTTTTTTTCCTAACAGTAAGTATGTATGTGTATGCATTTATATTTATATAATGATTTATAATCAATCATCAGCCTTTCTTTTTACAACACAAAATCCACTATGGTAAACATGTTTGTGAGTGCAAACTACCATCTTGTAGTTACCTGGAGTCTGCCCAAATTACAGAGTCATATCCAGAGCCTGGCAAAGTTACACGGTCGTATCCTTTCCAACAAGAATGATACCGCACTACATTTTCATGCTCAAGTCTTGCAAGTTCTTTTACTTCACGCCTCACATCTCTGTTTGGAAGAGGTAAAAGAAAAGAAAATAAAAGCTTGAATGGCATTTCCCCATAAAAATGTCATACTAACTCTAAGACATCATATTAAGTAGCAGATAGTTTTACATTAATTTAGTAAAATAACATAATATTCTACTTCATACGAGTTCAAAATTGCAGTTACAAATTCTGTGGGTTTTCTTTCATCTGCTCAGTTATTCAAAGTGCAAGAACATTTTAACCATATTAGAAATGAAAGCCCCACTCAAAAAAGCCAAAAAGAGCAGACATTTGCAATGCATAATTACATTATGTGGCCAAAAACAATGTAGCAAACACTCATGTTTTCTTTTTACCTCTATAAAGTTTGTTTACATATACGGAAGTCAGTGTAAATACTCATGAAGAACTGTTACTAAATTTGGCCTGCGCTTCTTTGTCTTTATATGAAGAATGAAAAGAAATGTTTTTTAGTATAGTTCTCAGGATTTCAATATAAACGAAAATAACACACATTTGTGAAAAAAACCACAAGAATTTGAAGGCCAGTTACACAATAATCTCCAAAAACTTGAAACTTTTCAAATAGATCACCTAAAAGAAATTCAAGGTTTTTAGCAGCTAATAAAAATTCTCCACTAGGTACTGGTTGCAGAAAATTACTTAAAAAAAAAAAAAAGATCATCATTCTCTGTTGAGATTTATAAAGGACAAGTAACACTGTGAGAATAATGGCTACATGACTCACATACAAAGCATTTGCCAATTAAAAAACGCAAAATACATAACTTTCATTTTTCTCTATTTTCCCTAATTATAGTCATTATGCATTACTGATATGTAATTTTTCCATGTAACCTGTCAAAAGCAACAGTGGTGCTTTCAATGTTTTGTCAATCAGCAAGTTTTCTTCAAATACATTTTGCAGTATTAATAACCAGAGCACTAGTGTATTCAGGAAAAGTAGAACTTAACAAATCTCCTTTTTTACAGCTGCATCTAAAATTATTGCAGTACATGCAAAAATTAACAAAGTTGCCTGCCATCTTCAGCTTTACTTTGAAATAAAGAAAACAGTTTACCAGAAAGAGTGGACAATTAATAATGAAAATTGCTTAAATGCTCCCAGGATTATTAAAGAGACAAAAATGTACTTAAATCTTGATTAAGGTTGCCCTAAAATAAAAAACAGAAGTAAACATTCAGTACATACCTTGTGAAGCGAACGCGTTTGACTGCATAGGTTTTCTCATCAAGTTTTGATGTGGCTTTGAAAACATTCCCAAAACCACCTTCACCAACAGGTTCTATATTTTCAAAATCCTCAAGAAATCTTAATTAAAAAAAAAAAAAGAAGAGATAACTAAAGTATACTCAACATTAAATGTACAAGATATAAAAATGATCCTGACAGATCTAATACATCTGCTGAAATATCTACAGGGATCACTCATCACCTCTACAGGTCTAAATCATAATCTTGTAGATTAAAAACCAAGGGAAACTGACCCTTGAAAGCATGTAGGGTAATTACCGTCTCATCTTCACACAAATGACTTTTGGTTGTAAGCATTAAATATCATTGCATGTCTGTTACTATACTGTATTTGAAATTTTCAGAAAATAATAAAAAAAAAAACCAACAAACTCAAAAACCAATTTTCTTTTAAAGTTATTTTTACAGCAGTATTTCCTATTATAAATAAGCACAACTAGACTACTACCTGCTGTAATGGCCATACAGGTCTTATTAAAACAAAAAAATCCTTCTTACCTTTTATTCACAGTATATGGACTTTGGTTCTCACTGGTATTTGTATCCAAATCTTCCGAGCTGTCATTTGAATCTGACATCCTTTTTGCCTCTTCTTTGTTTCTTGCACTATCAAAATTAGGTGCCAATTTTCTTTAACAAGGATAAAAGCAAAACATAGGATGAGCCATTTATCTAATATGAAAGAGGAGAGAACAGAGCGGAGCGGTACCTCCCAATAGTGGCATTTCTTTGCTAGATATGGAAGCACTAAAACGATTTGCAATATAGTTTATGGGAGGTAGCAACCTAGAAATAAACACATACCTTTTGGGTTTCACGGCATTTGGGTTTCTCTATATGAAAAAGAGAAAAAAAAAAAAAACACCAAAACTGAGATATCTTGAATATTTTCACTATACTTAGTTTAAAATGTGTCTGAGAATGTATCTAGGAATTGTCTGTAAATGTGTTCATACCTAATATAAACAATGTAATAAGAATGAAGCCGTATCTTAGCTTAAAATTTTTCACATGTGCTATTTATTACATCATCATTCTTCCCACAGGAAAATATGATCTCAGTTTGATCCCCTTTCTTGTGAGTACTGCCCACTCAGTCAACAGTGCATAAATTGGGTCCACAGCCCAGAAGTAAATGAATAATGGTTAACGGTAGGAATTATTGAATGGTCTTAGGAAAAATGCACATGTGTTTTCTAGTGATTAGTGGATAAATAACAAACTGATGCTACACTCTGACAAGAAGCTTGCTCTGTTCAGGGTCTGAAGTGTAATTATGAGGAAGACTGTTTTCATACTATACCTGAGAAGGTGAAGGCTTTTCATGTACTGCCATGACTTCCATTTTTGCTACTAATTTTGGAGTTGAGTCTTCAAAGCAAATACTGCTGTTATTGAAAAATAATAGGCTAGTTTTAGGTGAAAGTAACATAATAATTAAAAAAAAAAAAAAAAGAAACATAAAAAAGCAAAACCTGAAGAAACATTAACAGTCATGACTGGTTTAAACTATGAAGCTTTATTCTGGAAAGCTAATAAAACAATAACCTTTTGTAATATACTCCTCTATTTCTATGATCTGACATCATTATATCTAGATATCTATGTAATATATGTTCTACTATATGCTTTAATTAAATAGGTTAAATCCTGAGGTTCATCTCAAGGCATTGCAGCCATCTCTAGCATTATTGCTTTACAATCATACAAAGAACATAAAAGAAGTGGTAGGGGCACTACAGTCAATTTAAGCATTTTCGTTTTCCTTCACAAAGCAAATTTTCCCTTTGGTGGAAATGAGGATTTATGGAGAATGAAAAAGGGAGGGCAGGGGAAGAGAGAAGAAAGAAGAAAGCAGAATGTGGAGTACAGAAAAGTACCAAAATGGAATTATACTGAGTTCACAAGAGTGGCACAATAGAAAAACGAGTGTTTAAAATGGCATGAAAAATAATGCTGCTGAATGAGATAGATTATTCCATTTACATCACAGTAAAAATGTTTCTGAAAGAACTACTCATGGCAAAATATAAATATATCAGAAAACTCTAAAATTATTATAAGCTAACACATAAGGACTCAAAATTGCACAAGTACAACAAATTTTGCTGTGAAGTCTAAGAAATACAAGCTCAAATTAAATGGCTTTATACTGCAATAAAGGAATTATGACAGATTTTATTTACAACTAGATGACATGACCCTCTAAGATTAGTAAGTACATGTTTTATCACATTATCAGTGAACCAAACTTACTCTGAGTCAGACTGAGTTGCAACTTGAGAGGAATTACTATGTTTGCTAAATGTAGAATTGCTGTCAGATTTTTCACTTCTAAACTGAAAACCAAAACAAAACAAAAAACTCAAACAAGAATAGTTAACAAAATCACATTAAAAAACCCATGGTGCAAAAGATGCCATTCAGAAAGGTGGAAAGGAAAATTACAAGGTCGTAAGTGGAAGCACTGAACATTCAAAGCCCTGCGGAATAAAAGTATCTGCCTGGCTTCCACCCGGAAGAATGAAACACAGGGCCCTGTCACAGTGAGCATTTTCCTAGTCATATTGAGACTATACAGACACATTTGCAAAAGTAGACTCTGGGAACTATTAAAAAAATCAGGATAAGAGTAACAGTTATTAAAAGCAAATGTTTTCATTGTTTACTGCATATGGAATTGTCTGTGGAAAACAAGATATATGTAGGCTTTGGTATATGTAATAAGCAGAATTGAAAATCTGAGTCTGTACAAAAAGACATTCAATGTCTTCAGCATGAAAAACCTGCAAAACCCAGATTACTAAACCGGGGTTGACTAAAAAAAAATTAATCCTGAATACTTAGTATAGGTTCTTTCTTTTATTTTTTGGCTTCACATCATAAGAGCGTAAATGCAACATTAAATGACAGCGTATCAGATCATACTCTGAAATATGCAGAGATCTCAACCATGGTATTTTACATAGATTTTACCAACAGAATCATGTAGCCCAAACAACCCACCACAATATGGATTGTTTCCCTTGTAAGTGGAATCCATGGAATATGCTTTTAAATACAATGAGGAAATCTGTACAAAAATTAAGGATAGAAGAATTAAGCTTCTGTCTTAAGGCTATAATTTAACACATACTGTTAGAGCGTCTTCCTCTTGTAGCTTCTCATATGCTTGTTTTGCAGCAGCTTGTTTTGCAGCACCTACAGAAGCTCCAGTGCCAATTCCATACACAAACCCACTAATTGTACAGCTATAAGAAAACCTGTAAAATACAACAGTTTTATATCCCATATATCCCATATGATGAGCCTTAATTTAATTATTTTAAACACTATAGTCAATTGACATTATAGAATGAAAATCTGAAATATACATCTTCAGGACAATCTTTCCAATATACATTTAATCTAATTAATAACAGCAGATAACTAATTTGATATGCCTTCAAGACAACCAGTTTTCAGAGAGCAAATATTTAGCACCTTTTAAAGTTGAACTCCTAAAAGCATCATATCATATGCACCCACAATCACAAATGATCTGCAGTTTAGGTTTTAAAATGGCTGATACTGCAGGGAAGCCATTATGAGTTTTCAAGCAGATATTGTCAAGAGTTAAAATATGCAGATATTCCTTGTCATCCTTCAGCTCTCATTAACTTGAACATTTCTACAACTCACTGACAGCAACACATTTGGTAGGGGACACAAACAGGCTCTCCTTGGCATTTGCTTCCTCAGAGTCTCCAAAATACATTCTGAGAGGTCCACAAAGGTGGAGAGCTACAACCAAGATAACTGACAATTTGTCAACACTGACTACCATTTTATCATCATGAAATCTCCTCCCAGCTAAACAAACTCAGTCCTCTTAGTCTCTCTGCCTATGTCCTATCCTCCAACTCCTTAACCACCTTAATGGCCCTCCACTGGATTCTCTCCAGAATACCTCCACATTTTTATTGTATTGCTAAAGATTCATTTAAAACTACTCAGGATAACCAATGGTAGTGCTAGTAAAGACAAAGAAGTATTAAAAGCAAGTACAAAAACAAAGTACATCTTACATGGGAGCATGGGCATCTCCAGTATGGTTTATTTTACGATAATCAACTATTTGTGATGTCCTTTGTGAATAGGTATTCAGTAGGCTGACAAAGTCATTGGTTTGTACAGCTGATACGGTCACTGGACTTGTTAATTTTGCAGTTTGCATATTTGAAGGACTCTCTGGCTATAAAACAAGCAAAATAGGTAACTTAAAAACTTAAGCTTAATGAATAAACAGTACACAAGATCTAATGTAGCTGCAAGGTTTGTAAGCATTTCAAAACATTTTTAAGAAATCCCAGGTTTGCATTCACAGAGTCTCTTGTGGCGAAGGACAGCCAGCCCAACCCAGAATTACTACACTTTGAATTCCCAAATAAATGTAAATCCAGTTTCTCAAGTATTGCACCAATATCTTCAACAACCTATCACCATGCCTCCTCCCACCTCTTTTAAGAAAATACAGGGAACAAGCTATGAAATGTCTCATTTTAAAAAAGCAAATGCTGCTTTCTGAATTTTCTCACAGCCTGACCAGAGGCAAGAAAACTGATGGCAGCGAAGTGCTGCTGATGCTGCCATTAGCAAGAGCTGCAAAAGCTCCAATGCACATACAAGAGCAGAAAGCAGAACTTCTCAGCAGTGTCATGATTAGGCAGCATTAATAATACATTAATGCACATGCAGCAATTTCATAAAGTAATGATGGTGACACAGTAAGAAGCATATGGAAACATGGAAGGAAAGATTTCACTTAAAAGGTGCTAAAAAGCATTCAGAATCAAAAAGAAAAAGAATAGCTACGAAAAAACACATAGCAGAAAATGGAAGAGCAAAATTCAAACCTAGACTAAATCAAGGAGGATAAAGAGTATAAAAACAGCTATACTGCAAAGAGTATTTTGACAATGAAACAAAGAATAATCGGATCAAGTGAAAGTAAGCAATTTTATGAGCAGAGTGGCAACAGGCACACTGAACAATGCCTTTACAAATGTTTCAAAGACCTCAAATTACTGAACAGTTGTGAAGATGGAAAAGGAACATTGTCCACTCTGCATATACCAGGGCAGCTTATACAAAGGCAAACACATTTCCTCATCATCCCATAACAGCAGGGGACAAAACTCTCTCAATATTACACACCAACCCTGCAGTAGAACCATAACGAAAATTGTTCAGTGGTAAAAAGTAGAAAAGTACTCAATGAGACAGAACAAAGACAACTTAAATAATTAGAAATTCTTTCAAATTAAAGAAAACAATGGTATTTTACTGTCTACTTTTAGAGATTCAACTCCAAACTTTATTAGAAAAAAAATAAAAAATCCTACAGTTTACTCACCTGTCTCTCAATCATTTCCCAGGTTACTTTTGCTGCTATTGCTTTTGCTTCCTTCTTGTTTTTACCAGTGCCAGTACCATAATTTTCACCATTTATTTTAACCACAACTGTGAACCTGCAATGAAGGAACCTTTTCTAAAACACTGTCACATTTTGTCTCATATATACTCAATAACCTTCTCAGATTCAACGGCCTTTTTATTATCTACAAAGCACTATAAGTTAGCTGTGGATGTATTTAAGTATTCATGTGTTTTTATTACATCTAACTCCTGATTATCATAAATCTTTAGTAAAAATATTTATAAGTGTTTCCTCCTCAGTCACAAATGCATGTACTTTGTTAGTTCTAACAGTATTTATAAACGTCTAACTTTTTTAAACGCAAAATTATTTAAATTTTTTAAAGCAAAAGAATGCATAAGGTCGGAATTGTTATAGACAAAGTCGGGAAGCCCTAACACCAGGACATATCTCAGCACTGCAAAACTGTATGTAAAGATTAGCTAATCTTGATTTCATGAATCCAGATGTGACATTACACTCACCTTTGCTACACTGCTACATGCGCTATTTAGTAAGTGCAAAAAGGTGTCTGGTGCTTCCTAAGACATGAATTTAAAGTCAGTCACAAACACACACCCTGTACAGTTCTGCCCTTCCCCACTCAACCACTGATCCCTTCCCCCTCCGTTGCACAACTGTACACACACCGCTTCTCATACAGCAATGCCATGAGTCAGAAGAGGGAATTGATGCAGCTCAGGACTGTGTGTATTGGGTGTGACTGGGATGGAATCAGCCTTCTTCATGGCAGCTGGTATGGTGCTGTGTTGTGGATTTGGGAGTAAAGCAGTGTCGGTAAAACGACAATGTTTTACCTATAGCTGACCAGTGTTTGCACAGCATCAAAGCCTTTTCTTTTTCCCCTACTCTGGCTCCCCAGCAAGAAAGCTGCAGTTGTGAGAAGCTGGGAAGCAACACAGCAGAGCAGCTGGCCAGAGGGATGCTCCATGCCATATGGCATTGCAGTCAGAAGTAAAAACTGGGGGAAGAAAGAGGAAGAGGGGACATCCAGGGTTATAATTTTGTCTTCCCAAGTAACCATTACACACGATTCAGCCCCACTTTCCTAGAAATGGTCAAACATCTGCCTGCTCCTGGAAGTAGTGAGTGAATTCCTTATTTTGCTTTGGTTGCACGTACTGCTTTGCTTCACCTATTAAACTGTCTTTAGCTCAATCCACAAGTTTTTCTCCCTTTTCTCCCTTTCACCCTTCCAATTATTTTCCCAGTCCCACTGTAGGTAAGTGAGCAAGTGGCTGGCTGGGGGTTGAGCTGCCACCTAGGGTCAACCCACCACAGTGACCCAAAACCAAATGGTTGGTTTTCAGCCAAAATCAGTTCTTACCCAGATCAAACTGGTCCTGCAGCTGCAAAATCCCTAATGTTTCTGCTACTGCCTTTGCACAAAAAGCAACAGAGGGGAAAACAACTAGATTTCTGCTTTTCAGAGCACCACAGACTTGCATCAAGTTGAAGTGACCATTATTATAACCTCGCAGTATGTCTGTACTTCAGATTGCAGCAGAGCAAGTTCATAGTAAACAAGATAGAGTCACACAAAGAAACAGTCTAGGGATAGCACCATGAGTTTCTCTGTGGGACAATTTGACTTGAACAGTGGAATGACTTCAGGAATTTACTTTTTTTTCCATTATTCCAACTTCCTTCTCCACTTCCCTTTAATGAAACATTTGGGTGGAAAACAATGCAGATGCAGAATAGTGCTTGCATAAGCAAGCCTTAATCTTAAGGAGGTCAACAGTAGGACCAGGCACACCCCAGTGTGCCACATGCTCAACACAAAAGCATATCAAGAAAAAGCATGAAAGATTGTTCTTTAGGAAAGGGTTTGTTACCCAACCCATATCTAAGTGCTGAATACTACACACATTCAGCTAGGACTCTGCATCCAAAATCTACCATTTTATTTAAGCATCCTGGGGAAACCTGCAGTCTGAGTCTCAGTGACCCATGAAGTTAATTATTCAAGCTGAGGATTATCTGAATGAGTGTTACATGACTTGGTCTTACATGTACAGTCATTCTTATCCACTACAGACCCCAAGTGATTAAGCACTGCCCAGACTGGACAGTTTTAAGCACAGCTGATCTGTTTGTTCCCACACACTGTGTTCCCAGCCTGAGCCAGCCTGGGCTCTCTGAACCTTCTCACATTGCATTCAGCACTGACCCTGACAGACACTGCAGAGGAAGGAGCTACAACACCAAAATCAGGATAGGATAGGAGGAGATGACAGGAAGTGCCTCTGCATCATGCCGCAGACAAGTAGGGAAGGACTTATGAAGTGGAACACAGCACAGCAGAGTTAGGGAGCACACTCAGGACCAGCAGTGACCAATGCATCCCACTGGCAGGCAGAGCACTGGGAAAGAGCACCAGAAGGGCACCAAAAGAGGTTTACCACACTCATCACTGTAGCCAGACACTCTACATTGTACTCCTTGGAACAGCCCAAGTTATCCAGGATTTTTTTAGATACCACTGTCACACCTCACATCACTTACAGATACAAGGGAATGGGTTGAATTATATTTGTGAATGTAGCAGAGCACAGAGAAAAAAAAATAAAGAGGCCACTAAATGAGTAAATTTGAAATGTATGTAAATTCTGGTAGTCCCATGCCATCACTTTTGAAGCATGAAGATGTAGCTGTGTGACCACAGCTCTGGTCATGACTTCAATAAGCTTTACTTTTTTGAATTACATGAGCTGCATGATGAAAAAGAATTATGATAACTGACATACATTTGAGACTCAGATAATATTTATTCATACTGGGACTATGGTCAGGTCTAATAATAAGTCAGCACAGATGGTGCTGGCTGGTAACATGGAAGACATCAAAAGAAACATACTAATTATTAGCATAAGGCTTGTCTTCATGCAAACTAGCAAAAATTAAAAAAAAAAAAGTCACAAGGAAACATCATAGATCTTGAGTATTTATGATTTCTGTCAAGGGAAAAAAAAAATCTGTGAAACACCATATTTGTGTTAAAAAAATGAAACATATTCCATCACCTGTAATTGTCTCTAAAAGTAAAAGCAAAACAGCTTAAGCAAAAGACCCTTCTCTTGCAATAGATGTTCAAAAAATAACTACACATAAAACATGTTGGTACCAAATCATTTATACCCAAGCTTCATGCTTAGAAATTAATCACAATAATAAATCACAATAATAAATCACAAATAATTTCCATGCTTTGTAAAACTAAATAAAAATCAAAGCACTTACGTTAGCATAAATCATAAACTGAAATTATGCTGCAACCCACCCCACCTCCTGAGAGGTTTTGTGGCAGATGCAGAACATACATACAATATGGTTACCAGTAATACATGCATTGCTTTTGCTTTCCAAAAGAGGGCCATCGACTCTGAAATCAGTTTCTTCCCAAACAATATGACATGACATCCTCCCCACCCACCTGTGGTTTCAGCCAGCTCTCCAGCCACATACACACCTTCAGCAAATTAACTTTCGTGATTGCAAGCTTTAGTCAGTTCCTTCATTGCAGGAAGGGTCCTCATGTTTATTGACATACATAGTGAACTTACTCAGGACAATGACTTGGGCCGGTCATGCAGACATCAACATAATGCAGTATAAGTCCCTTCTTTTGACAGTAATTGTTTATCTTCTCCATATACTCACGTTCCATTTTGACAAAATCTCCAAAAGGTTCTGCAAAGCAAAATTCAAATATATGTCTGTGCCTCCAGGCATAGTATAGTGACAACCTCTAATCCTGGCAGAGCTCTGCTGTGATTTAAAATAGAAAACCAGTACCAGTCAGACAAAGTTAACAGAAAACTGACTCTAATTTCTAATTCAAGTGGTTGATCTGCAACTGGTTTTGAAGAGTCATTGCTTGGAATAACAGATTTAGAAAGCAACAGCAGAGAATTTTGCGATTAGAGATTATTTCTTAGCAGATTTTTTTGGTGGGAAAAGGCTGAATCATTCACCGAATCCTGGGGGGTGTAGGGGCGCGGGTCCACAACGTTTCTTCGGATGGATTCCTTCAGAGGAGAACCAAGAGGCATTTTAACATACCCTTTCAAACCGCGATGACTGTCAGGCTCGGTCACACGCACCGAAAACGAATCCCGGCTCTCGTTGGCGGCGCGGTCCGTGAGGGCCGGAGTGCGGGCAGCCTGCCTCGGCGGGACCGGGCGGGTTACCTCCGAGCCGCGGCAGGCGCCCCGGGGCCCCCAAGAGCTTCAGCAGCCGGAGCAGCAAGGCGGCACATGGGCGGGGCGGATCGCAGGCGGACCTCCCCGTTTCGCTTCCCGCATTACCGCCCGTCTCGGCTGGAAGCGAAACCGAAAGGGCGAGCGGCAGTGCCGGAGACCCGGATGCGGCACGGTGGGGACGGCCACCGCCGAGCTGCGGTTCTGCCGCCTGGGCTGACAGAGCCGAGCCCCCGGTCCCGAGGCTGCGGGGACCCCCGCTCTGCCCACCGTCTGCTGTCCCGGCCCGGCCAGCCCGGCTTTCTCCTGAAGTGAGGGCTGCAGGGCAAGGAAATCGCCTCCCAAAGACGTTCCACACGCCTGCAGTGTCACCCCAGCGGTACTTCCGCCCCGAGTACTTGCTACCTTTTCCTGTTACAAATTATACAAGGAAGCTACAGTAACCACATACTATAGCTCATCTATATGGACAACAAAGAGTAGTGGCGCGCCCAGCTTTTCCCACTTACATCCAAATATACATACGTACATATATATATATTTAGTAGCCCTTTTCTCTCTCTAACTAGCCAGTCACCACTCACATCCCTTACAAAGTATGACAGAAATAACTGGAGCTCCACATGTTCTTAGTGGTCACATCGGTATCTCACAACTCTGCAACACTGCAATGGTCTCAACGTCAGCAGCTTCCCAAATAAATTTATTCCAAACCATAGTTACGGCACATAACAAAAAAATATATTTTCTTTTATACATTTTGAATTTTCAACTCAGTTGCTAACCTTTTGGCTGGATATTATTTTATTGCATCTTACTACTTTATTGAATCCCATTTTACTGCAATCTCTCGAAATTTTTCCTCAGCCCTTAAATGTCTTTTCTACCCTACTAATTCTACATCTGTGGGAATTTTTTAATTATGTGATCAGTAAGCACAAATAATTCCAAATGAAGCTGTATCACTCATTTTAATTAAGGGGGAGGCGGGGGGGGGAATCAACATACTTTTTTACATGCCACTTCATTGCATTCCTCTTGTATTGGTAAGAGTTGATTTCACAAAGGTGGTCTTCCACTTTTTAGAGATGATGAAAAAAATGCACATACTGTATTTAGAAAAGTGGGGGGAAAAAAAGGCATAATTTAAGTGTTTTTCCTTCCAGCCTGCATTGTCTGTATTTATCAGTACTGAGTGGTGTTAGCCAATCCACTCAGCCTGCTCAGATATTTTTAAATTCCTCACAGTCTTGCTTTAGTCTCAGCCAACAAATAGCCACCTAAATTGTGAGAGCTATTTCTCATCTCTCATTGTTTAGCCCTTCTTTAAACTTAAAATATGTTATGGGTATCACTGAACATTAAGGCACTTCATAGTAAATCTCTTACGGAGATAAAGAAAAATCATCCACCAAATTAATAATATCTTCTGGATTTTAAAAAAGGGAAAGAAAAAAAAAAATAGGAGATCTCCAACAGTAGTTTCCAGAAGCTATATCTAAAGTATGGAGCAGATGTATCTCACTGTGGCACTCTACATCTATTCTTGACCATCCAGATACACAACCTTTTGGGCTCTGCTTTGATTCCCTTCAACACCCCCTGCAAGATCTCTCTCCAGGAGAAACCAGACAGCTGTAGAGGAGAGAAGGAAAAGTGCAGTAAGCTTCAGGTGTCATCTTTGGTATGAGGAAATGACTTAGGCACCCACCAGCACCCAGGAAGCACACCTGCTCTCCTACAGCACTGACATAACCAACAAGGAACCCATTCAGCCACCGGTGGGGATACAGAGGAAAACATCAGTGAGTTCAAAACACTAAATTTCTAAGGACAATAACCTTGTGAGGTTTTTATAAGAAGTCAACTAGAGTAATTTTATTAAAACTCCACCTGTTTCCTTAACTACAGGATCTTTAGCCATGTCTGTTTCTTCTCAGAGACCTTCCCTCTCCTTAAATACTACCTTCTGTAGTTTCACTGGCCTTATGCCAAGCCCTTTGGCACGATTTTTTTTTTTCCTTATGGGTCACCCAATGTATTTTATCTGACAAGGAAGTTGCTGTCAAAGGTGCAGTTTTCAGAACTGAAAGTGGCGTAGTGTGAACTTTCAGTTTCTCTGGTAAGATATAAAAAGTTTCCTGTAGGTTTGTGAATTGCATTTAAATATTAATGTCTAATCGACATTAGCAGTAATAACAGCAAGTAAATCAACAAAAACTGCTTGTTGGTTGATTAAAAAAAAAGACACCGTGTGTTATCAAAACATGTTGTAAAAGAACAATAGGAATATTACTTGAGCAATCAAGCCTGCTGTTTAACTTCACCCTGGTGAAAATGATCTGGTTTGAAACAGCATGTGGTACAGACTAATGTAAAACCATTTCTGTCATGCCTGTCGGATTCATTTGCTCTAGAAAATATTTACCTTCGGAATTTCAAACATTCTAATATCATATCAGTTCCCCCAATACCGAAGTATTTATAGCGGAGTCACTGTCTTTGAGTTCATCACGAACAAATCACGCAGGTGCTGTGGAACGGATCGCACTTTGCTTCGCCCCCAGGTGACTCTGCAGGAGGACACGGTCCAGAAGGTGACAGCGGAGCCGGGGAAGGGGCAGTGCCTGCCCGCCCACATGAACCGCCCCTCTCTCGTGTGTGTCCTCCTCCCGCTCACCAACGCCTCTTCAAGGAATGCTCCGCAGTACAAAACCTACGGACTTTGGCATCTTCGGGCGCCACGCAGCGACACCGTGACGAGAGCATTTCGCAGGGGTGATAAGAGGCTTCACCAGTGGCAGGAGCCGTGCACGGCGGCACGAAGGCAGCGAGCCCCGGGCCGGTGCAGGGAGAGGAGCTGCCGGGAGAACGGTGGGGGCTGCCGCGCAACCATTCCCAGGTGGAAACGGTGTGTGTGGAGGAAATCCTCTCATGGTAAAGCTGTCCCCTGGCAGCATTTCAACAGGTGTTTTCCAAATCGGGTGCCAGCTCTAGGTTGCCTCATAATGAAAGCAAGCCTTAATAGAGAAAGGACAAAAAACAAACCACAAAACCAAGGAGCGGATACGCCCGTATCGCCGCTTTCCACAGGCCCCACTACCGCTCACCCCTCACTCCCCGGACAGGTGCCTCCTCCTCCTCCCCGCCTCAGCAGCCGCCGCCACCGCCGCGGCTCCCCTCCCTCTCGCGTACCGCACCGTGCATGGCCGGAGACGCGCGGGGCACTGCGGCTCCCACTGGCACCGGGGCTCGGGAGCTACCCCCGCGGCGGCTCCCGCTCTTCCCCGCCCCAGCCCTCCACAAGCCCCAGCGGTCTGCGCAGGGTCTCCTCACAGCCCCACGCCAGGGCCCTGCGTAATCCCAGCCCTCTTCTCGGGGCGGAGCTGAGCTCCACCCGCACGGGCAAATGCCTTTTTTACAGCAGAATGACGGGGCGGCTGCCCCCCGCCGCTACCTCCCTCACGGGCGTGACGCAGCGCCCCATGGCCGGGCCGACGCTCCGCCCGGCACCAGCGAGAGGCGGGGCCGGGACAGGGCCGGCTGCCCCCGCCTCGCTGTGCCCCGGCACGGGCGGCTGTGGCGGCGGTCGGGGCGCTCCCCTCCGCCCTGGCGGCTCGGCCGTTCGAGAGGGGCGGCTCTCGCGAGAGGCGGCGCCATGGGGGTGCACGGCGTCAAGGCGGTGTTCTTCGACTTGGACAACACGCTGATCGACACGGCGGCGGCGGGGCGGCGCGCTATCGAGGAGGTACTGCCTCTGTCCCCCACGGCCCTCCGGCGCGGGGCCTGCGGCCACGGGCTCCCCCCGGCCCGGCGGCGCCGCGCTCCCCCGGCACCGACACGCAGCCGGAGGCCCCTTGGGGGCCGTTAACGGGCCGGCACCGACAGGCAGCCGGGGGTCTTCTTAGGGGCCGTTAACGGTCGCGGCGCTGGGAGTGGGGGGGCGCGGTGCCAGGCACTGCGTGCAGCGCGCTGATGGGGGGCCCTTGTCCGTTCAGGTGATAAACGCGCTGCAGTCCAAGCACCACTACGGTGAGGGCGAAGCCCGCCTCATTTGCGACAAGGTGCAGGCCAAGCTCCTCAAGGAGTGTCACGATCCCGCCAAGATGTGCATCACCGACCTGCGCATCTCGCACTGGGAGGAGGCGATCCAAGAGACGATGGGCGGCGAGGCCAACCGCGACCTGGCCGCCGAGTGCTACTTCCTGTGGAAAACCACCCGGCTGCAGCACCTCACGCTGGCCGAGGACACGCGGGACATGCTGACCGAGCTGCGGAAAGGGCTCCGCCTGCTGCTCCTCACCAACGGCGACAAGCAGACGCAGCGGGAGAAGATCGAGGCGTGCGCCTGCCAGCCCTACTTCGATGCCATCGTTGTGGGAGGAGAGCAGAAAGAAGAGAAGCCGGCGCCATCCATATTTCGTTACTGTTGCGATCTCCTGGGGGTGCAGCCCGCGGAGTGTGTTATGGTCGGGGACTCTCTAGATACAGATATTCAAGGAGGCCTGAATGCTGGTTTGAAAGCAACTGTCTGGTTAAACAAAGCAATGACAACCCCGGTAGATACCTCCCCAGTACCTCATTATATTATTTCTTCTGTTCTGGATCTTCCAGCAGTTTTACAGAAGATGGAGCACAAAATTAATGCTAAGTTAGGAACTGACCATACAGCTGGTAGTAATGAAGCACACTGACAGTTCCAGCATATGATCGGGGATGTGCTGAGCTGTTAGGTGACTCACGCTCTTGTTAAAAATTTGACCCTAGGATTTTGAACTAATGTGTGGTATGTTTTGTTTTTTTTTTTAATAGCAGGTGAATGAATTTTCACAGATGTCAGTGAAGACAGGATAAAACCAAGGAGTTAGCAGATGCATGTGCAGTTAATTTAAAACAACTGCCTCTGGGAATTATTTTGACAGACCGTGGCTAAAGTCTATCTGTCTCTGACTTAAGTTGCCAGTCTCTTGTTTAAATAGTGGAAAAGAAAATGTGAATGTTTTGATCTTTCACATGCTTTGCTGACTTGTAAGTTTAGCAGAAGCTTCAGACCTTGTTTGCAGTGTGTAAAAAAAGGTGAGAAAGAGCGTGGTACAATCTAGTAAATATTCACAGTTGGTCTGCGGTTCCGCTCAGGAACTGGAGTGAATTTTGCTATTTCTAAAACCAGAATTTATTAACAGAATTTATTACGTATCAGACCACTAGAAAATGCTCTACCTTTGATATTTTTTCAAGTTTTAGAATTTTTTTTCAGACTTTGCAGTGACTTTTCTTTTGTGGAATCTGTACCTCTTTCCAAAAGTACTTAAATGTACATTAAAAAATTGAATTTGTATAGGGGACCATTTATCAAAGAGACTTGATGGATAAGTTTTTATATTATCTTGGTGCTTATACAGATATGTGTGATATTTTCAATGGTCTTCTTACTGTACTGTGAAACTCTTTAAAAGCTAATATTATTGTTCTGTCTGATTTTATTTGTGAAGTTTGATCAGACCTTTTGTAAAAACTCTTATTGGTCTTGCTCAGGTGTATGACTACTCAGATTCAACTGCAGGATCAGTGCTTTTTTGACTGTTTTAGTGGCACTGCTATACAATCCCTCCTTACTCCAGTTTCTACATGTATGTCATGTCGTTTGCTCTGGAGAAAATAAGAGCTAGTTGTTTGTAAGTGGCTTTCATGACTCTCTTCCAGGAAACTGGAAAATAATGTCATATGTATTACAGTACTGTGTACAACTTTGTAATGTCTATGTGCTATTTCCACTAGATTGAGGAGATGACTCTATAAACACTAAGATTTCTCTTTCACAGATCATGATCTTAATTTATTTTTTTCTGTACTTCATATTCTTACTATATGATGAGAATGTATTCACATATTAAATGGAAATGTAAACACTTGTTGGAAAATCTGCATTTGTCAAAACCTGTTTGCTCTATATACACTTCGGGCTGAATATCTCACCATATATGAGCAATCACATTTTGTATTTTAGAATATATCCATGACAAATCTTTTGAGAACAGGGATACTGAGTTGCTGGCGGAAGAGTATCTGCCATGTGCGCAGCAATAAAAGATCAGCAAAAAGAACAGAAACCTACCAGGAAATGGGTATGTAGAAGCAATCCTTTATACAAGAAATGTTCATTTGTTTAATTTGATGTGAATTTAAGTTAATGTAGTTAAGTCTTGCATAGGATGACAGGTTCAGTTTAGAGGAGGCTACTATTGATCTGGGTTAAATTATCTGGCAGAGTTTAGGTTGCATCAAAACATGTCACCCCTACATTAAGGAAAAAAAAAATAAATACTCTTTAAAGTTTGAACCCCTTTTATCTACTTGTCCCTTAAAAAAGGTAAAGCAGTCCAAGTTCTTCATGTTACCTAGTCAAGACCTTCGAGACATTAGGATGAATGCAGAGAAGAGAGGCAGGCCTCACCTATACCTTTGAGGAAATGGGCATGTGCCAAAAATGATCCAATTACAGTTTACTAAGTTGCCATATGTAACATGAGCCATTGGGACTGACTTGACATACCTTTGTTACTGAAATAAGAGGCCTAAATTAAGATTTTATTTTGTGTTTAGAAGAGCATTTTGTGTTGAGAAGAGCAGTCACTCTGGTTCAGCAGATGAGCGAAGTGTTGTTAATAACGTTCCTTACAACCAAGGATTGAGAGAAAAATAATAAAGATCATTAAGCATACAAGGAATATTGTGTAAAAATAAAAAGATATGCAAAAGGTTAGATGGATCCCTGAAAATATAATGAAGTAATCTGTTTTAACTGTACTGTCCGATACAAAAGCAATAACTTTGCTTACAATAGCATCCCAAAGGAGCTGCAGTGTAACTGTGCTGTTTGCGCAGCATCAGGTAACAGAACTTAGGTCAGAATGAGGTTTCTGATACAGCTGAAGTTTAAAATAACAGATATAGTAATAATTTGCAATTCTCTCTTTAGGCTTGAAGGACCTTTGTACACCAGGTTATAATTTTCTAATATAAATTGAGGCTCGCATTCTCTTGCCCCTGCATCATGCTGGAGAGGGATTATAAGCCTGCTTATTGTACAAAGGGTCTCTTGTTTTAGAAGAGACTGCTCTCTGTTTTGCACATGGCCAGTGGTTTTCTTAAATCTATGAAAAAACCACTAACTGAACACTCAGGTGATGGTGTGGTCTGTAGAGGCCACATCCAAGTATATATATTTTTATTTTTTTTTTTTTTTTTTTTCTGTTGCTGAGTTCTGTACCAGGCTGGAGGTGACTACCAGTGCCCAGAGAGGGCAATAGCGTTACGACACTTCTATAAAGCAAGAAGAAACAAAGGAAGGATTTCTCTATCCAGGGGTCTTTTTAGAAGCGGTTACCCAATAAGCTGGATTAGATATCTGGAGTATCACTAAATACTCCAGTTGTTTTTCTTGGATGGAGCTCTTACAGAAAGTCTAATGAAAAATATTTAAGGAAATGGAAAAATACATGTAGTGATGGGATCATTTTCACATCAAAAGCAGGAACAGATCAATAAAACAGTCTATATTCAGTTCTAGTTCTGGTTTTGCTTAATGTTATGCTCTATTAGCTGTTTAGTTTAAATTATGTTGCCAAAATACATCAAACAAAAAGAGAAAAATAAGTTCATCTATATTTTTAAAAGACTTTTTTACAGATAAATATTACCTCCTGAGATTAATCTACAGTAACTTTGACTTTAGTGAAATGATCTGAAACAATAGTTTAATACCAACTGTATTTTAATTCTTGATTTAAAATAACCTGTTTACTAGTCTAATAAAAGTGTTTTTTTTATAAAACATTTATTTTAATGCTCTGTATTACTGTGGATAGCAACGTTTGTGATCAGGTTTACAACAAAGGGCAAGAGTTGTTTGTTTTTTAAAGCAGCACAGAGTTAAGTTTCAAAATCTGTGACCTCATGTCTAGATGTGGTGACTGAGTGTAGTTTCCATAATTTCAAACAGAGGTTGGAACTTAATTATGTATTTATGAAGCTTCTTGGCGAGACTGTGTAAACCCTATTGAATTCCTAACTGCAGTTCATTGCTGGTTGAACCTGACTTGCCTAGCTGAATGCCAGCTCAGATATGCCTACATGTCCTGACGTCATGGCATAAGAACAGACTGCAAAGCAGATGAATAAATACAGTAAGCCCAAGTGCAGGGACCCATTTCAGCAGGTTATGGGTGCAGAAAGCCATTTCTGAGCTATTGCTACACTCACCTCTGTGTGACTTGGGAGAGGGGAAAGCAGGAGGTTGCTCACCTCATGGCTCTCTTACCTAATGAAAAGCAAACTGTCCCTGATAGCTTTCCATTAGGTAATGGAATCAACTGCCCGTCTTCCGGACCTGTGGAGGTAGATGGAGAGAGGTGGAAAGTTACTTAAAGACACTCAGGGACTCAGCTTCCAACGCGGGCACTCAGCTGTGCCAGCTAGCTGTCTGCAGTGTCACAGACCTGCACTACTCAGCATCTCGCTTCTCGTTGAGGAAGCTTTGTGCGTGTGTAGGGCACTAAGCTGGACACTGAGAGCCTCAGAAATGAGGACATGTTCTCAAACACTTGAAAAACTTTAACACAAAGTTAGAGTTTTTAGAAGGTGACCAGAATGTTTAATGCAGGAGATAAGTATGTTCCATTAGAATACTAAATTAATTCAAAGAGATAGGGGGTAATGGGGTAACAGCTAAAGGGTTTTGTATTTCCTGAAATACAGACAACATCCTGTGCCCCTGCTAACCTCAACCAGTTCTATTTGTCTTTCCCTCTGAAGCTTCTGTTACTTTACAACACCATCAATAGGTTTTGAACTAAATTGAAGTAGTCCGATCCATCAGAGCAATTTCTCCTGTTCATGTGTAGTGATTCTTTTTCCAACTTCTGCACTAAAATGTGGGTATTTTTTACCCCGAGGTTATCTTGAGACCTTTAAATGAAATTTAAAATCCTATTTTAATTGTATACTAACAAAACTCATCATCTGGAAATCATTTGAACACACTGAGAATTACAACAAATAGAAATGCAATGTATCTCTGCTGTATATAGTGGTATACTGTTCTTTTGTGCACAGCTTTTACTATCAGCCTTGCAGTGGGATTGTCTCCATTATAACTCGCTTTCTAGATCACGCTGTGCACATACAAGAGACATAACAATGCAGAGATGATGTCAGCTGTGTCTAACGCAAAAACTGCAACTTTTTGCCTATGTTGCAAGGGACCTAGACACAGAGAATCACATTGCCTGCTCCATATAGCATATTTTGACCTTGTACTCCACCTACTAAAAACAAGATTGCATGAAAGCCTTCTACTGGACAGTCCTCAAATGCCAGAAAAAAAGATGCATTTTTAAAAATACGAAATGAAATTATGGTGCTAATACATGAAATTTCAGTCCTTCAGAATTGCAAGCCATGTTTGTCAAGCCAGCACCTAACCAAAGGCCAGATGATGACTTTGCATAGGGTCTAATTTAACATAGGAAAAGGTTGCCATTTACGTCAGTGGAACTTCACAAGTTTATGTAAGATTTGTATGGTCATTTCTGCAAGATCACCTGCAAGAATCTGCAAGTGGCTTCTGCCTTTCACTTCTCCCTCAGCTAATTGACCTCTGCCATAAATTGACTAAATACATCGATGCATTTCCCTATCTTTCTGAATCACAACAGTATCTAGCATTTGGGACAAAGTTTGCAGATGATCACAATAAAAAGTAATGGAAGAGAGCCAGCTTTTGTAGCAAGATCATGGTAGTACATACACTTAGTACTAGCTCCTTGGCAGCCGCATGCTGCAAGTATGTGTTTGGGCTGTGCTTGTTTTAAACAGTCTTTCCTCTAAACAAACTTCCATTCATATCACACAGACTAGGCAAATTTGTCAATTTGTAAACAAAACAAAACAAAACAAACCAAAAAGTAAAAATGTGGGAGGAAAAAAGTGCCTCCAAACAGAATCCACTGTTAGTCACCTATAGACATGGAGGTTTATAAGGCAAGTTTAAAATACCAAACCTGAGATACTTTTCTTTAAGTTTCAACATAAATGTTGATGGTTAGTTGACTTAAGAAGTGAATGTTGCGAGGGAAACAAAACACTACGTATCATTTCAGCAGCTTCTCAGTGTCTGTTCAGTCTGTTATCATTTTTCCATCAACTATATTCAAGAACAACTTTGTCACACTGAGAAAATCCAACCTCTTTATATTTTGGGAATAACATATTACTAGGCAACATGGAAGAAACTATGTATGTAGCTTCACCTGTTTTAACATATATCTTGTTTAAAGTATTTAATGTATTAATGCACTTTTTTGTTCTGTTCTTTTTTGTATTTTGCCCTGGAAATGTTTATTTTGCTACACTATCAATATTGCAAAATGCAATAAAACACAGGGCCAGGAAGGTACAGAGATGTATCAGTGTATACAGCTGTGATCATCTAAGAGGTATGCTGTAGATCAAGAATCTAGGATTTTTTTTTTTTCACTTCTTAGTGATTCTGGGAAGTGACTTAAAATAGTTACGACTCAGTTTCCCCAGAAGTGAAGACGGGAAGAATGAAGATGAATTGGAAATTATTTCAACTTATCTTGCTTTTCAGTCAAAATCCAGGCTGGCGAGCACCAGATGAGCACATTGTTATTTACTGGTGGTGTTGCTGAGTCTGCTCAGTGGTATGGCGTTCAGGTGACTTGGGAAGGCCATTTTCCCAAGCCAGTAACCAACGTAACAGAAAGGTACAACTAGAAGTGAAATCATTATGTGTCAAAATTTATCAGCTACTGAAATATATGTATTATCAGTTCTTTTGCTATGTGAGTACTAACAATCTCAGTGTATTCTTGTCCTTCATTCTTTTTGTGAATTAGGCCAACAAGCGTCCTCAAAGTCACTGTGCGGTTTTCATCAGAGCACTAATGATTTGTCATTCTGTTTGATGAAGTCAGGCTTAACCGTTTCCATTTGCGCTGCTGGTTGGGTGGTCTCTGCTGTTAGCGCTGTGGCCTGTTGAATCTCACTGGGGTTAGGATTTGTCAGGAAGTCTGCAGTGGGTGGACTGACAGCTTTTGTTTTCCAGACTGTTGATGCCTTTCATTGTATTTGGTTTCAGACATTTCAATTAGAAGGGTCCTGAATGTTCTAAGTCCTTTTTTTTTCTTTCAGGAAGAAAATGCATAAACCACACAAACAGCTTGTTTATTTTTCTTTCAGTAAATGTAACTGGTTAAAAATAGTTTTTTGCTCCCATTCCTCTCATTTGAAAGTATTTTAAAAGGTAATAATAACTTGATATCTAAACCACTTCAATATACTTGTTATCTTTATCCTGTTACTTTGCGAAATGTTATATGTCTGTTTTAAAAACTGCTAATGCGGCAGCCAGAGGGACATCTTAATATTATATTATTATTATAGTTTCACACTGTATTTCTATGCTGTTTCTTGAAATGAAAACAAGCCCCTACCTCAGAGATATTTTACTTTGAGATAAATCTTACTTAGTTAACAATTTATTTTTGTTTTATTTTGGATACTGTGCCCCCTGTTTAATGATGTTCTGTCCACCCAAACCACTTCCCATCTGTTTTTCTCTTTTCTGTAGAGCAGCAGTGTTTGTGTGTATTTGCAGGGTGAGCAGCACACAATGGATGTATGCAAAATGCAGAGAAAAAAAAACCTTTGGCTTCTGATATCCCCTGTGTTGGGTTTTGCATTCCCAGCATTTTACAGGACTTGCCGGTTTTTAGGTTGATCTAATAGCCTCTTCTGTAGCTTAAGTTCTGTCACCAGTGAATGATGAGCAAAGAAGATGCTTTTGAGTGCTGTGTAATAATCTTATAATACACTTCCAGGAGGAATTGTAATTGGCCTAGATTCTCCATTTTAGTGCCCCAGTACAACTGTTCCAGTGTCAGCAGGTTCATGCTGTCATAAAGCATCTTAAGGATATTAAAAATTAGGCCTCACTGTTTTTCTATTTCTATTTCCTGTTACCAAGGACCAGTGCTTTATTTAGGGTTGTAAGCGTTTGCTCTGTAATGGGGTTTGATTAAGAAAATGTCTTTTTGTTGTTTTTTTTTTCTGTATTGCTGAGTGTTAAAGTGATGGCCTTAAGGAGTCACAGTGCTGTTAATATGCTATCCTTTCCACATCAAAAAATGTGAATATATTTTAGGATAATTTTGGGGTGTCTGATTTAGGAGTTAAGAAAGACAAAATTAAAGTTGAATAATAGGACTATTTCTTGATTACAAGGAGTTAGTGTCTGGACTAGTGTTGAAAAGGAACTCCTATCATTTGGGTATTTAAAAATATACCTGGTTTATTATGCTCACAGTTGCTCATCAAAGCTTCTTAAAATCTTTTCAGAATTTTCATATAATACACATTTTAAAAGAAATCAATAACAAGAAAAATGCAATTAGTAGTCTGCTGGAGACTTAACTCTCATTTTCAGTGTTTCCTCAGCAGGTGGCATTAGAGGTTTGTTAGATGTACATACCCGCATCATTTTTGTGGTGATTTTTTTTTTCTATTCTCCTTATTGTTTTTCTCCATCACTGTTTTAAAAATAAAAAAAATACCTGGTACCTATAAATGAGGTCAGAGAAGTTTTCATTTCACATTACCCTGTAGACATCATAAATGATGAGATCCTATTTTACTGGGTATTATACACACACAGGGCAAAATAGCCCTGCCTAGAAGAGGTTTTGATTAGGTAGATAAGTATTATATTTAAGTATGAGGATCTGTGGCAAAATGCACAACAGACGGTTGAAAAAGAGCATGACTGAGAGGATCAGCAACAAGTTGGTCACACCATCATGGTGCCAAACCAAATCCAGCCTTCTAAAGTACAAGTGCACTCTGCTTGAGCTGACTTTGATTTCTATCATGTAGGTATTGGATTTAAGAAAAATGTTTTTTTTCCTACAGCTGATCTTTAAGATTTCAAAATTCTCCTGATGGTCTCCTCCTTCTATAATTAGGCAACAGGCTAGCACTTTATTTCTATGACATAGAAATGACCTGCTACTGCATCGTATTTTCCTCAGTCTATGGTGTTCTTGGCTGCATCCCCAGACCAGTAGTTCAGGCCACGGCTGTAAAGTCAGTGGCCCCATTCCTATTCCGGCACCTGAAATGGTGAGCTAATTTTCATTCACAAGCCCAGTGACATTGTGTTTAGCATCTCCTCCTGGCTACTGCCATGAATTTTGGTGCTCAGTGACTGACAGCTTCATGTCCCATCATGAGGAAGCCTTGAACACAGGCAGGAATTTCTGCTGCATTTTTTTCTCGATGCTCAGCAGGTGGCAGCTCAGGATCAGTTTGGAGCACAACCAGCCCACAGGTCACAACATCTCGGCAGTAGCCCACAAGGGTTATCTCCACCACAGGAACCCCATTGACCCTAAGAGCGCAGACAAACAGATCAACACCTGCAGTGGGCTTCTTCCTTTCAGAAACTTGTTCCACAACGTATAGGGTTTGCCCAGTGCATCTTACACAGTGTATACTTGGCACTCATCAGGTGTAGGGTGTGCAGGCAGGACAACTGCCCAACATGCCTGCCATGGGCCTCTGTGTGTGCTGCTGTTGAGCCATCTGGAGCTCCAGGGTTGCCAGATCACCAGCAGCACATGTCCAGAGAGATAAAGGGTGCTCCCACTGTGCAGTACAGAAATATTGCTGTCTCCATCTTCACAGAGATGGAGTGAGGCTCAGAAAACCAGAGTGACTGGCCCATAGTCACACAGCAAGCCTGGGATGGACACACAGCTCACAACCAGCTGTGTCTGGCCTTGAAAGGTGGCCTTGGCCATTGAACATGAGGCAAGACCTCTTCTGAAGCTCTCCCAGGCCAAGGACAACAACATGGTGGCAGTGCCTGCCCATATAATAAGAGTAAACAGAGCATCATTTGAGTGGTTCAAAATGTTCACTTGCACTCAGCAACTCTTCTCACCTGAGAGCATGGCTGTGCAGGAGATGTATTGCTACAGCGAAGCACCTCTGAGAAGGAATTGTGAACTAGGCTACACACTCAGAAAAATCCATTTCTGCACTGACTGCCTGTCTTCTTCTGAAAGTGCCTGGAAAATTTTGTGACTTTCTCAAGAGGCCTAGTGTTAAAGGAGGTCTTTCTCCATGTTAAGTAATGTTATCAGATGTACACAGAGAAAATGCTCTTAGACAGTCCCCAAGATCTTTCCTTGTTACCTAGAATGGAGGTTGCTGCATTGCCCAAATGTCTGCCTGTTTGACGCACACACCCCAAATGTGGGAAAATGCAATGATTTTGAAGAATCTTTGTGCCCTACTCAGGCTAGAATGATGCAAAATACTAACATTTTGATGCCAAAAGTCTGGAAGAGTCAGTGTAAATGGTCAATGCAGCTTTGGCCTCTGATATTGTAAAAGGCTATATCACAAGACTGACTAGGAATTATATGTCTCATGCTATATTTGCTACCCTCCTTTTCCTTTTTCTGCCCATCCAGCTCCTCTCATTTCATCCACTTTTCAGGATGTACTTGTTAAGCTGCCTTGGGCAAGCAGTCTTACTAAAAATTTCTACAGTGGCTAGCATAAAATAAGCCTATGAGGTTGGTCAATGCATCATGCCCAAAGTAAGCACGGTTAATAGTTGTTTTGTTTTAATGAACAATATTTCTTCATTATGCAATGAAAAGCAGACCTCCCAAAGCTTCAGTGCTTTTCCATGCACTGAGAACAGCAAATTTAGAAAGTAAAAAGGCCAAAATCCAACATGCCTGCAGATTTCCACAGGTCATGTCAGAGAAAAAACTGTTATTTGTCCTGTTCTTGCTGCTCTCTGGCTCAGACTCTAGCTGTGCTTTCGCTGGGGTGGATAGAGGTGCCTATGACTAAGGTAAGCAGTGGAAAAGTCTGGCCTGCTGCTTGTGAAGTAACTGCTGTCACATGTCCTTGACAAAGATTTTAGCTAATGTCTGTTACCTCACTGTAGTGAAGCAAACCCGGAATGATGTCCTCTCCTACAGATCAAAGTCAGTGGGAATTCCCTTTGAGCAAAACTAGCAGCTGCTACCTGCGAGAGGCTGAGGGATCAGGTTTACCTGGAATTTCCCAAGACAAAACCCATAGTTGCTGGCAGGTATTTGTCAGCATGAGGCAGTCTGGCGTGCAGAAAACGAACACGGTATGTAGAGTAGTGAGCACTTTAACTTGAACGCTGCTGGGAGGAAAATAGAGAAATGCTGGGCAGTGATGCCCTGTGATCTCTGCAGATGAGCACAAGGCAAGTGGGAATTGAATTAATATCAGGAAACAGGTATACACAAATAACTCAGGTGCTTTCTCAGGACACCATATGTGTTAAATACAGAATTAATTCCTATAGGATGTTGTGACTGCCAAAGTATAAACGGCTTCAAAAACATTAAATCAATTTGTGGAGAATGCATCTAAAATAGCATGCTAAACAGAATGGTCTGGATCCAGCTTATGCCTCTGGAAGTCTCTGCCTCATCTACAGCCAGCAGCTAGAAGTGCTTACCAGAGAAAGGAGCAGCCCAGAAAATGCCTCACTTCCCATCCTCCTCCTCAGTCATTTCCCACTTTCCACTCGTGCAGACAGCACACTGGACTGAGTCTGAGCTGCTGAGTTGTCCCAGACAGATGTACAATATTTTCCCTCCAAAAGTATCCCCATAATTAAGATAAATTTATATAATTTGCATATAGCTTGTACTTCTTATTTAGCAAATATTATGATATGAGGCTTCTTACACCTTGTAGACAAATACCTCAGAATACCAAACAAAAAGTTCAGGTATTTCAGACACAATCACTGTTCCAGCTGGCACCTTTTAAAAATATTGCTTTAAAAGAATATATTTCAATAAGTGGATGCTAAAATTTTGCCTCTCTAAATGTGACATTATTGAACTTTACAGATTTTAATGTGAAATTTGCCCTGGGAAGAAGTTCTGCAGAAGTTTCAGTCTGAAACTGGCTCTCACAAAGCAAGGGCAGCCCCTGCGAGCCTACAAAGATTTCAACATGTGTAAGTGCCATCAGCCTGCTCTCAGGTTTAAAGATAGGTTTTCACCTTAGTACCCTGTTTAAGCAGAGCCTCATGGACTTGCATATGTGATAAGCACAAGCACGTGCAACTGCAGATGGCCCCCTGGCCCTGTTCATTGATACAGCTCTGGTCATCTCCATATATATATTTTAAACACTCGCATCAACCTTTTTCCCCCTTCCATTCTCCTCCAGTGCCTACAAATATTCTTCCACTGAGGTTTTCCAACAGCTTTTTCCTAGACAGGCTAACCAGCTTTCCTGGGTTGTGTATTTCTTAGGGCTGAATTGTATCAGAAGTTTTCTGTATCGATTCTTTAGCAAAAAATGTAGAAACTGACAAAAAATGGCACTTATGAATTAGTACTGTCATAATAATACCAGCTGATCATACAGTAAGCAATTCTTCTTCTTAACAAACAGCACTAGATAAATTACTCCAAAATATATTAAGCATAAACCACAAGTAGATAATATCATTTTGATGAATAGCTGTTATTTCTAGCATCAAGTATCGGCAGGTGTGTTTGTCAGTCTCTGGTGTGAGACTATATGCCAGAAGTTCTCTGGAAATATTTACACTTTCACATTTATTCTATTTTTCATTATTTGGTCACTGTAATCATCTGAAAATTGGTTTTCACAGACCCCTGTCAAAGCTTTCTAGTCCAATTTTGTGTTACTTGGGACACAGTGATTCAGCAGTAACAGCTTAAAAAGCTTTTTCTGCACACACAAAAATCAGTTCCTTGCCACCGCCAGGCTAAACAAACTGTGGCTTCTTTCCAGAAAATAAGAAAGGAATTCCTTATATGAACCTAAGATGTTGTTGTAAGTTTATCTTAATGAGATGGTTACAGTCTCCAGCACTCATTTTTTAATTATTTGGAGGAATCCGCTCAGACAGAGGGAATAGGCATGGTAGGATATTAATCTGGGCTAGAAAAATCCAATTACCAGAAACAAGCAGGCAGCTTTTCTAAACAGCATCCATTACATTCTGCAGGATCCCAGTTTTAATTAAAACAAACAAAGCTCTGATGTTCTGTGCACAAAGAAGGACCCCAAACTTTCCAGTCCGGTTCAGGCTCAGCTGCCAGTTCTGTTTTCCCTTGGCTTTATCTATATTCAAAGTCATACCAATTTACCTCCCAAGTAGTTTTTATTCACAATTAATGAAATAGATGCTAACCGCTGCAGAAATGCACTTAATTTGATTTAAATACGGTTTATATCAGCCTAGTTAATTGAGTTTATCGCCACCTTCAAGTGGTATATATAACATTTAAATCTGAATAAAGCGTGTCTTCAGGTTATATGACAAAATGTATATTGTAAAGCCAACCAGCATAATTTCAAAGGTGAATGTTACCTATGTTAGGGAAACCCAGTTTTGGGAGAGGGCTTTGGCAGCCACAATCCCCATGGAAAGGCCCGAAGGAGAACTCCACAAATCACCAGGTTAGAGCTGGGGAACACTGAGGCCTCAGTTTGCACTGAGAGCTACTCCCTGTGTTGGAAACCACGGTTGGACAGGAATTTAATGTGCTATTAATTTAATGAGGGTGGCATATCAGTGAATGACAAATAAATGATCTGCATTCTGTATTAAAAGAACTGGATAAAATATTATATGGAACTGCTGTGCCATGATAGCATAGCTGCAAAGACAGTTGCTTTCAAAAGCTGACAGGCATTTCTGTTTCATATACCAGAAATGAAAATGAAAATATGTACACATTCAATTATACATGGCCCTGAGAAGATATGGTCGCTACACAAAGGAGCAGGAGTTCTAAATAAACAAAAAGGCAAAATTCTGTGATTGATAAAGGAGCAGTGATGAACCGACCCTACTGGTGACAGTGTACCTTATTCTGATGGGTATCTTCTACTGCTAAGAAAGCAAAATAACTTCCCTATTCTGGATGTAAGTAAATCTCATATATTGAGATCTTAAACTAAATGGCTTGTTCTCTCACAACATGTTGATAATGTACCATCCAACTCAGCCAAACAGATCCAGCCACAAGCAAAGACAGATCTTTTTAATAAGGATGTCTATTTAAAAAGAACTTTAATGCTGTGGGTCATGAAAACCTAACCTGTTCGTTGAGAAAATTATGAACTTATTATGATATTATTAACAAGCTTTTTGCCCTGGCCTGTTCAACACAAAGCATTCCCAAATGTTTTTGCCTGTGTTTGGAATTTCCCCTTTATCAGCAACTCCCCACATTCATTTAAATAACCCACTGTCATTGTAGCCAAGAATATATTTATTATTTTAAGGATCCAGAAGGTAGGACAGAAATACTACTGGAATATATTGAAACAGCAGATAATTTTGGTGAAAGAAGCTGCACAAATGAACAGCAGAGGAGTTTAATTTAGTGGATTTAGTGTGTTCAGAGACTAGCAGCTAGTGGTACTGCCTCTCCATATCTCAGGTCACAGATGAAGCAGCTCCTATTTTGGAGCTCTGATCACGTATTAGTCACATTGCATAGGCTTTGTTTGCTGCTGGGCTTCAGACTAGGGCAAAACAGCTAGTTCCATTGGTGACAAAGTCCAAATGCTTTTAACTGGAGACTAGCAACAGTGCATATTAATTAGCTAATTAGTTAGCTAGCTAACTATATTAATTAGTAGCTGCTAACAGACATCATTCAGATTCAGGTCTCACCAGGCTGAAAAGAACACACGGCTTCCTATGTCTCTCACTCATGTCAAAAGGAGGGCGGCCCAAGCTCTGCGTCCCAAGATGAGGCACAGGTTTACAGGACTCCTGATTCCTCTGCAGTAAATGGAAGTTGCATTTACCATTCCTCTTTCTTGGCAGTAGTAAACTTTGGCTTGCTTGGGAAGTGTAAATGTCATGGGTGAGATCCCAGCTGCTGCCAGCTGGAATAGCCCCACTGAAAACAGGGAAGCTCTGCTGGTGTATGTCAGCTGAGCATTTGACCCAGCTTCCATGGTAGGGATGTCTCTTCAGGTTCATAGTATTCCCAGCTGGAGAGAAACCCTTCCTTCCTTCCTTCCTTCCTTCCTTCCTTCCTTCCTTCCTTCCTTCCTTCCTTCCTTCCTTCCTTCCTTCCTTCCTTCCTTCCTTCCTTCCTTCCTTCCTTCCTTCCTTCCTTCCTTCCTTCCTTCCTTCCTTCCTTCCTTCCTTCCTTCCTTCCTTCCTTCCTTCCTTCCTTCCTTCCTTCCTTCCTCCCTTCCTCCCTTCCTCCCTTCCTCCCTTCCTCCCTTCCTCCCTTCCTCCCTTCCTCCCTTCCTCCCTTCCTCCCTTCCTTCCTCCCTTCCTCCCTTCCTCCCTTCCTTCCTCCCTTCCTTCCTTCCTCCCTTCCTTCCTCCCTTCCTTCCTCCCTTCCTTCCTCCCTTCCTTCCTCCCTTCCTTCCTCCCTTCCTTCCTCCCTTCCTTCCTCCCTTCCTCCCTTCCTCCCTTCCTTCCTCCCTTCCTCCCTTCCTTCCTCCCTTCCTCCCTTCCTCCCTTCCTCCCTTCCTCCCTTCCTCCCTTCCTCCCTTCCTCCCTTCCTCCCTTCCTCCCTTCCTCCCTTCCTCCCTTCCTCCCTCCTCCCTTCCTCCCTTCCTCCCTTCCTCCCTTCCTCCCTTCCTCCCTTCCTCCCTCCCTTCCTCCCTCCCTTCCTCCCTCCCTTCCTCCCTCCCTTCCTCCCTTCCTCCCTTCCTCCCTTCCTCCCTTCTTCCCTTCCTCCCTTCCTCCCTTCCTCCCTTCCTCCCTTCCTCCCTCCCTCCCTCCCTTCCTCCCTCCCTCCCTTCCTCCCTTCCTCCCTTCCTCCCTTCCTCCCTCCTCCCTCCCTTCCTCCCTTCCTCCCTTCCCTCCCTTCCTTCCTCCCTCCCTTCCTTCCTCCCTCCCTTCCTTCCCTCCCTCTCTCCCTTCCCTCCCTCCCTTCCCTCCCTCCCTCTCTTCCCTCCCTCCCTTCCCTCCCTCCCTCTCTTCCCTCCCTCCCTTCCCTCCCTTCCTCTCTTCCCTCCCTCCCTTCCTTCCCTCCCTCCCTTCCTTCCTTCCCTCCCTCCCTTCCTCCCTTCCCTCCCTTCCCTCTTAATTTCCCTTGCTATTTTCATTATTCTTTTTTTTTTTTTCCATCTGTATTATGTTCTAATGAAGATTCTAATTATTTAACTCCTTATTACCAGTCCTATTTCTTGATTTTTCCTACTTCTATTTTTGAAAAGTCCTGAAAAAAAAGACTCTGAAATACCTAATTACATGACAATGAGGATAATGTAGAGACTATTACACTCTGGCGTGATTTACCTAGCTTGGAGAAGTTTTAGCATTTTCTGAGAATACACTTTGAAGCTGCCAAGTTTCATGGGAAAATTGAAAGAACTTAATTACATTGGAGTACAATACTATGTTGCCACCCTTACCATCACATTTAATAGCACAAAACTGTTTAATAGCTTTTGTCTTAGAAATTATTGAAGTGTTGCATCACTTTTACATCTGAGCATTTTTTTTAACATCTTGTTTATAAAAAGAAAAAAAGCAATCTCAAGTCTAACAGTTTGAAGAAGAGTTGAGAATGCTGATTATGTCTGGGAAACATTTTTGAAAATTGTTTTCCAAAGAAAACTCTGAAGCTGAATTTGACTAAATTATCTTTTAAAAGTAGGAGGTGTTAAACAAACATATTTTATTCACTGTGAAGGCAACTGTACTTTTATTTTTCCTGCTCAGTCAAAGAATTTAGAAACCAGTCATTCACACATTTCTGGTCTCTTTTTTTCCAGTCTAATAAATGCTTCATTTAAGAAAAACTACATTAAGGCAAAAAAAACCAAATGTGTAGTTCCTAGACTGTGGACTACAGATGATTCTGGAGGACATGGAAAGTGGTCCCCACCTTGTGTTTTTAAATAAAAGTGTGCTGGCAAAGTGGTTCCCCTCTTTCACTCCCAAAATATTTTTGTGAGGATGACAGTGACCATTAGTCCAAAAAATCCTTGAGTATCACTGGTTCTCACAAAATGACTTTTCCTCTAAAGGGAGGAGTTCTCACTCCAGCATTATCACCAGGATGCTCCTTGTTCTCCTCAGGCTTGTGTGACTTTCCCAATAGTGGGAAAGATCACTACAAGGATAATGAAAGATCTCCATGCCCACTTGAAGAATTGGACCTGGATGGTCTTCTGTGAAAGGGACAACCTGTGTTTGGACCTGTTCATCCTAGGAAGGCAGTACTATGATGATGATGATGATTGCTATTATTTCATTCACTCATCCCCAGGCTAGGGCCTGCTGCAGCAGAAAGAGCCCACAGGAGGGGAGCCAGGGCAGGAGAAGAGCCACAGCCTCTCCCCATTTCCCTGCCCCTCAGAGTCACCCACTCCCCAGGGTATATGTATATATATCTATGCATATACACACACATTCATACACACATGGAAAGATTCAATAATTAAACATAATTTATTTTTACAGCTGGCTACACCAAAGCTGGGGTTTGTTAAAACAGTTTGGCTTTGCGAGGTTGCTGGGTGCTCACACTGGTCTTTGTCAAATGGTTCTTCTCACAGAGGGATTGTGCCACTAAGTGAAACTTAAAAATATGGAGTAGAAGAGCACACAGTCCAAGGAGCACACAGTCATGGCTCTTGCTGCATAGTCCCTGGTAGGGAACAGTAATGTTGTACTATCTACTGCCATGCTGGTTTATGGCTGCTGAAGTATGGTTACATGGTTAACAGTGTCATTGTTCAAAAGCATTTTGGAGTAAAATGTGTACCTGTAATTTTCAACTCACTTTACCCTCTTCTATGAGACTCGCAGGGCAAAGAAAATCCTGAGCTTGTGAATATCAGCCTGTCCCTAGCAACGCTCAAATGCTGTGTTTGTGCTTCCCAAGAAAACAGCAATGCTGAACTGACCAAAGCTCCTAAGGATGACAAGCACTGGTCTGCCACAAGTCAGATTTCCTGCTTCTCCTTCTTAATGTGACAGAGGTAAAAAAGCACACACTGCAGGGCAATAAAAAAACCCAAAACATAGATACAGCCAACTTGCATCCTACAGGTGATACAAGAAGGTGTTATATCAGAAGTGCTATTAGTAGAGAGAAAAATAATTATTGAAGGAGTGTTTTTGATTTTCTAAACTGTAATTAAAAGCAGGAGACTGGAGTAATAGCAGTAATGCTCAAGTACCAAATATTCCTCCATCCAGAGGAAGCGACACTTGATTTTCCATAGCAGAGGCAGTACTCCTGCAGGGACATCGGACAGCCATTAGAGTTATGTAGTTACGGTGCACATTGGCTTTGGGAAGCAGAAGTGACCCATGGGCCAGCTGGCGCTGCAGGATGCAGACGCAGAAACAGAGCCTTCAAAAGGGGACCTTGTGTGTGCAGAGTGCACAGCACGCAGGTGAGTGCTGTCATGCTAGCAGCTATTTCAAAGCTTTCAGAAGACTGAATATATTCCATGTTTTATGTTCCTTGTCACCAGTCACCATGTTGGCAAAATCAGGCTTTCACTACTGACTCATCTCAGGAGGCAGGAGCTCTGGGAAGAGTTTACTGAGGGAAAACTTGCAGGATGGGTGGGAACTGAGCTAGGTTACAAAAATGTCCCTGTTTGCTGCTGTGCCCTTGTGAGAAACAATTATCCTGAGAACAGCAGGAGCAACATCATCAACAGGTATTTAAACACGCACAGGCAGACCCCTCTCAAAAGCATACCCACTTGTGTGTGTTCACTGCTGTGCGTGACTGTGTAAAATAAATGGCAGCATTTGGGTTTTGCTTTTGCAAGCAAGTCACTGAAGCATTTCAGGGATCATTTCATGTCTTGGTCTTAGTTTTACAGATTGTGAACCCACCTGAGCAGCCAAACTCCTTCCCCTAGACCCTGGCATGGGGACAGGGCTGCTATTCCCATCTCCTTTAGCTTTTCAAAGCATCTCTCTTAGCCACACATCTCCTGCCTCCCTGCTCTCATCTTTTTATCCTGTCTCTGCTCTCCTTTCTTATCACCAACCTGCCTTGCCCTCTCACCCAGCCCCGTCTTTCCTCTCCCCTTCCTCATGCTGCCTCCTCCCTTCACAGTCTCCTCTCCCACTGGTGGCACTGCCCTGCTGCACTGGAGAAATGGCAGCACCAACATCCCGCATCACCCACAGGTGCACCTCTTCAGAGCCCCAGGAGAAGAGAAAACACCTTGTTCTTGTTGCCAGCCCACACTGCAAGTGTCACTGCATATTTATCTCTCAAAATAAAAAGGATAGGCTGTCTGAGCCCCAAGGCCCATCACTGGTAGTCCAGGGGATCAGAGGAGGTGCTGCTGAGTTCCCAAGCACTTCACAGTCTTCAGCAGTGGTAGATGAATTGTATGTCAGCAGCCAGAGACAGGTACCTTTCCTTTTATCCTGGGGGACCTGAGGCATGGAGGGCACTGGCAGGAGTTGGTGTTGTTCTCAGCAGGCACTAGGGAGCGAACCTGCCCCATGCTGGCAGCATCACCCTGCAGCCAGCAGACACCTAGCTGGGGGCTCCACCCTGGCAGCTTGTGCACCCCCTTCCTGAAAGCCAGAGGTGGGTGTTGACCTCAGCCCTGCCTTGGCTTGCCAGCAAGCCTCAGGACAGGCTCTGCCCTGGTGAACCCGTTGACCACAGTCAGCAAAAAGCATTTGGCTACATAAACAAGGTGCCCCACGCCCCAAGTCATTAGTACCACCAGCTTTAGGAGCTAAGCCATTAGTTTCTCCCAGAAATATCACTTTGCTTTGGTAGCTTTCCAGGGTAATGTTGCCAAAGCCTTCCTGGATGGTACAGGTAACACCCTTTCTCTTTTATCTTCATTTCAAGTTCCCAGGCCAAGCTGTCAGCCGGGAAAGGATCCCTGGGCGTGATACCACAGTCAGCAGAACCAAAGCTTTCACATACTCTCTTTCCTCCTACAAAGCCTCGCTCTAATCCTCAGCAGAAAGCTGTAGTCCAATTCACAGTGTATTTTCTCACCTCTAAACACCTGGAACTTTGAGCCTTTCTGCAAATCTCACACAATTACAAACCAATGATGCATCATGAAATAACAGTGCCAGGTAACGGCAAACAAGCACCAAGAGCAGAAAAACATTTTTTCCTCAAAAGCATTTGTTCTCGGCACTGATGGGGCGGGTTTTAAGATTCTTGGACTTTTTTTGAAAATCACACGTAAAAATAAGGGAAAGCATCTGCAAAACATATAGTGCTGTGTTAAGATGGCACGTTCTCAGTTGTCTTAAAATGCTGATATTTAATGAATGCCCTCATGCAACTCTTCAGCTTGTTTTGGCCCTAGATATGACAGGCACAATGGGAGAGAACCTGATTAATTTAATTTTTTTTTGTGTGGATCAGTATTTGACAATTTAACCTCAAATCCTTTTGCCTTACCACAGACCTACCCCTCTCCAGTTCTTCCCATTAACATCTTCTTGTAATAGCTTGGGGCTGACCTTGGCTTTTGAACCAAAAGCAGGACTCTTGTGATCAGGCATTTATCAACAGATGAGAAAAGAAATACCGAATGTCAGCCTCCAAATACACCTAAAGAAGTATTACTGCTTCCCAGCTGAGACCACAGTCACATGTGGGCCAAACCTGGCTTCCACTAGTCTATCGGAATTAATTTTCCCAAATATCTTCAGTGGTCGTGGTTCTGTAGAAACAATTTCATTTCATTTTTACAGGTATGAGAATTTATTCCAACTGACTTGCTTCAGGTTGCAGAATAAACTCAGTATAAAAGGGTGGGAGCAAATACCCATATTCTAAGCCCAGTTCTTTGCATGAAGTCTCATCCCATGTATCTGCCCATACCTGCCATGAGCATTTGTCCCATAAATGACATTTATGAGCATAAGCATTCACAGGAAAGATACTGTCACAGTAGAGCACAGTAGCTACAATCAGTCCATTCACTTACTCTCCAAAAGAACCTAAAGCATGTTTTAAACAGGAATATCACTGCTTCCTAGTATCACACATTTAATTAAAACAGATAAATTAAATTACTTCCTTTGCCTGTACAGCATAAAAAAAAAAAAAAATTCCCTGTATAATTACAGAGAAGGCCATCCTGCAGGCCATTTTATGGCATTATAGCTGTGCTGATTCACCTGATCTTGAGCCAAGCTTCACTTTAATCTTATGAGTCTTGATTTAGTTTGAGGAACAGCCAAACACACCCAGCTGGACAGTACAGATTATGTTTCCCACTATGCAGTGAAAAGGGATATAAAGATTAAGTTACTTTTCTGACACAGGGGTGTTTTTTTTCAATAATGGACTACTGTGATTCACTGTGTTCATTTGTGGTCCCTGCTGTACAAAAAAAGATGAGGACAGGCAGGAGAGGGTCCAGAGAGGAGCCACAAAGATGAATAAAGGACTTGGAAGCTGCCATATGAGGAAAGACTGAGAACTAGGATTGTTCAGTATTGAGAAAAGAAGGCTTAGGGGAGACCTTATCACCATGGTCTTATATTTAAAGGATGGCTACAAAGAAAATGGAGACTCTCTCTTTAGAGGGAGTCACATGGAGAAGATGAAGGGTAATGGGTACAAGTTACTCCTGGAGAGATTCTGATTAGACACAAGAGGCAAAATTTTCACAATGAGAACAACCAGCCATTGGAATAATCTCCTCAGGGAAGTGGTGGATTCCCCAACATTGGACACTTTAAAGATTTGGCTGGACAGGTTGCTGGGCCATCTTGTCTAGTCTGTGCTTTGCCAAGAAAGGTTGGACCAGATGATCCTTAAGGTCTCTTCCAACCTGGTATTCTTTGATTATATGATAAGATTCATAAGGGTTTAATGAAAAAAAGAGGAGAGGGAAGATTACTAGGCAATTTTTTTTATGCATATTATTAGTTAACAGGCAAGGAAATTTTCTTTGTTGCTTTAGTGGCCACAGTGTGTCCCTACAGCCCTCAGTACAAAGTGGTCCTGATCTACAGTAGCTCAGATAATAAAGACAGTAGGAATATGGACAATGGTGATGATGATGATAGTTCTAATAATAACTTTCAGCTGTGAGAGCAAACAGCGTCCTAACCAGTACTGACCATCAGACTCGATCCTGGTTTCAAATGTTGGTCACAAATCCACATACAGGATCCGCAGAGACTGGGTGACGGTGTAGCAGGCTTTCTGGTTTAATGCAAACTGTGGCCACTTGGCCAGCATCTGAGATGTTCCGTTTCCATCAGTGCCCAAGCGATGCTCCGTTCCTTGCAGCAACATCCAGCTTTGGCATGGGGACTCCAAGTGCGAGAGACTTTCTCACCTCTTGCCATTTCAGCAGCTAATTGCACCCAGTCCTAAACTTAGCAGACTTCAGCTTTGAGAAACTAAATATTTTTCTGCCTTTATCTGTGAGATTAAAGAGCGCCATAGTTTCAGGTATCCTCCCCTCACCTTCATGTACACATTCAGACTCCAAATGAATTACCTGTTTGTTTTCTCTCTAATTAGTTAAATGAACTATGCCCATCAGCCTCCTGTTTCCCAAACCACTGCTCTCTCCCCAGCTCTTTGCAGCCAACCCCAGCCCAGGGCAGGTGCTGATGGCAGGGAGAGGTGCCACGGCTGTGCCCTTCGGCCCCATCCTGCACTCCTGGTGCTGGGGTGCTCAGCACCCCACAGCCCCCATGGGCCTCTGCTCAGGCACAAGCACCCCTGACATGGATGCTGCCTGGTACAAGCCCCCTGAGTGCCCACAGAAGTGATGTTCTGGGCCTTCCTGCTGTCTGGTTGCTCCTATTGCACCAAGGGAGCCACTAAGCACTTCTCTCCCTGTGGCCTCTCTCAGCTGTTAATTCCCGTTCCTGCAATTTTCGTGCAATTGTGTCTTCAGTCAGCCAGTAGTTTGTGTTTATATTGCTGGTGAATTCCAGTCTGCATTTTCATGTGATTCATTCCTGTGAAACACATTTTACCAAAATCCCCCATGGGCTGGTAATTCCCCGCTAACACTTTGCGATCCCTTCTGGCCAGTTAATTCAGCAGATGACTTCTTGACTATTGTCTTTTAGACACTGTCTGCAACTGGAACAGAGTCAGTCCCCCAGGGCCTAAGTCTGCCTCTGATTTCTAAAGAGCAGGCTTCCTTTACCCAAAACAATTTTTTTTTCCTTTTAATTGGAAATTGAATCTTGGAATTTAGTCTTTAATTGGAAATCTTTCTCAGCAGAAGACAGCATACACATGAGTGCCAAGGGGTTGGCAGGTTCCCACTGTACTTGTGTGCACCAGCCTCGTGGATGTCCTTGCTGTCTGTCCTACAAAGAAGTCTTGGGTGGCCTGGAGGGCCCCCACAGGACAGGGTAGGCAGGCCCAGGTGCTTTAGAGGGAAACCACATCGGCCTTTGTACACAGTCTTTTTATCTATTTTCTGGAACTCTTAGATCCAGAAACTATCTCGACTATTCAAAGGATCAATGCTACGGTTTTGCTTCTTATTTTAGTAAAGTTCACAGAAAAATAGTATCTTTTTCCTGCTCAGGAACAAGTCTCAACCCTAGCAGAAAGGTAAACAGACCTTCAGTGGAATTCAGAAGGAAATCCTGGTTGAACAAAACCACTCAGAACTATCAAAACGAGTAGTCAACAAGAAAGTGTTTATGTTTATGGAAGACATTGTCTTTCCCCACCTAAAGGAAGGGACAGACTAGAAAGACCTAGAAGACTAGAAGACCTGCTGTCTTGATTTACACCAGGGGACTGATTAGCTTCCAGCCTCACAGGACCAAGGTGAGCACTGACTTTCTAGTCAGCATAGTCTTTTCTACCTGCTAACATTTTAGAAGTCCAGTGAAGAAAGTGAAATACAGCTCCGTTGGGACATGGAGCTGAACATCATACACTGTACCTTGCAATTTCAGAATTGGCAAGTGGTGAAGGCTCCCTTTGCTTCTGCCCATCATCTCCTTGAATGAGACTGCCCAACCACAGAATCACACTACAGCATAGGCATGGAGGATGCAGTGTACAAAGAATGAATACATAGCAAACGTGAGGGTATTTGGTGATAGTGGCATAACTGGTAGAAAAACAAAAGCAACAAAAAGCCATAACTGAACCAAAAGCTCTCTGGAGTGCACAGATAGATACCTTTCAGTCCTGTGAGCAAGTGGACAGTGAATGGCAAATTAATAATCATTTGGTTATGTAAAACCCACATTTCTGCAAGTTTCGCACCTGAAGACCTGCAGTCAATATCCTCCTCACAAGTCCAGTCACCAGTGACAAAAACCACTTTTTCCTCTGCCCATGACCTTACTTTGAGATATAAACTTGCAATCACATCAGTGTTCCTAAACATATGATGAATTAAAAGCAAACATCACAGACAGGAATATATCCTGTAATGCCTGGTTGTTGAAGAGATAAAGAAACCACTTTCTTTGCCAGTATCCCATGCATGTTGGAACCCAGTAATAATATGTTTTGATCTACCAGCCTGCTATATTGACATTCTGAAACAAAAAGTGCTTCCACTCAGCCAAAACCACATATCTTGGCAGTCTACATCCTGAAAGACAACTAAGACAGTCTAAAAACTTGGCAACAGTCCTGGCACGCTACACCTTAGGCTTAGCAAGTCAGTCACGCTATGCTGGCTCTGGTTTTACCATAATGCAATAAGACAATGAGAAATTCTCAAGTTTTGGTCGTCAACACATCATCTCTGCTGGCCTTCAAAAGCAAGGTAACGCCCTGAGCTAGGAAGTCATGCTCCTTCTTGTAATCCACTCCTGGTGAATGAACAGTGTTAAATGGAGAAAAGTACTTAGCGCTTACTGTAACTCCCTTTCTCTTATTTGCCTATTCACTATGGTGAATAGTTCCTATGAATAAGGAACGTAAGACTTGCACACCTCTATTTAAACATCAACCAACAAATTAAGATATCAGATATCAGATTCAGACAGGGGTCCTGGAGGCAGATTTAGAGAAGTCTCTACCCTTGGTGAAAAGGCACTGCACTAGCATGTTTCTAGTGAGAAACTAGGCTGGGGGAGAGCAAAGGAGAGAAGATGGGGGAAACTTCAGGGTTTCAGGGGGGGATTAAGCAATTTCCCAACAGAAGGCAGTTGTCAAATATTAGTTGTTACAGATGGACTGTGATATCCAAATTAAAAAGTCATTGTCCTAGTTGCATAGAATGGGAACCAGTCACCTCTTGGGATAGGTTTACTAGTTCTAACACAATGCTGAAAGCACCAGAGCTATGTTAATTCGTGCCACTTCAGGATCTCGCTTTACTCTGAAGAATGATGGCTGTGAAAACATTAAATCAGCTTTTGAGGGCTTGAGAAAATATAAAGAATCTACTGTAAAACTCCCATAACACAGTGAATCTCACGTCTTTCGGCTAAAACCAGTGCATAAACAGTGTATCGTATCAAAGAAATGGCACTGGTTAATACTGGTAGATGTAAGAATCGGCTGTTTCACTAGAGATTAAAAAAAAATCAAGGCAGATCAGGGAACTGTGAGAAAAGAAGAGCATATGTAGCACGTATGTGGATAAATACAGTATACCAATGAAAATCTGTAGGGTTTCTAGGAAATGAAGCTGTATGTAACTAATCTACTAGTGTTATCTGAAGGCAACAAATGCAAACAAATCAGATCGCACTGATCTTGTCTAACTGGGTTTCTAAAAGGCATTTCAAGTTGGTCATTCACAGAAGGCTCTTCAAGAAATTAATCTGATCTAGAAAACAAGATAGAGAGACTTCTCAGATCAATAAAGGCTGTTAAAAGTTAACAAATAACAGTGGGAATAATGTGGTGGCTGTAAAGATACTCGTCTTCTCACTGTCTTTTCTCCCACATCCAAAATATACCCAAACCTTCCGGCCCTCACTTGAAAATTTTCACCAGCCACAGTTTTTTTCATCTGTTTCTCCCTTTGAAAAACAAGAGTCTGTTTATAACTTGAGAAGATAGTACTGTAGATATTTTTCCTTTTCAGTGACAACTTCAGAGGGAAACAATGACACCACTGAAGATGGGAAGCAGAAGATCTTCTGTTGGCAGAAGATCAAATGTTGTGCCTGTCTTGGCAAGAGCTTGGCAAACAGTAACTCAGTGATCCTAATCTCAATAGGAGCAAGAGCTGTCGAACAAGTGACTGTATAATCGATTTGCAAATACATAGAAGACATCAACAGGACTAAAAATGATCAGCATGGGTACCTGAAGAACAGACTCTCTGGCTTGGTGGATAAGCTGGAAGCATTAGATACAGATAATACTTGATTTCAGTAAGGTTTTTAGTAGCATCACACAATACTCTCAAAAGCCGGTTAATGGACATTGGTATAAACATAATGTGCCAAGCTGGTAGAAAAAAACACTTTGAAGGAACACTTCTCATGAGTTACGTTTGCTCCTGCAAGGGCCTTTCCTGAGCACAGCTGTAATTAATACTCTGGTGAACAGTTTAGAGGACAGAGGAGAGTGGGCTGAAAGGTGACGCATCAAGGTTTTTAAAGAATTTTGGAGAATGGGACTAGAATTCAAACTGAATGTGAGGAATCAGAAAGAGCAAAACCCAAACAAGGATGACATTCAGTAATGACAGTGCACAGTGCAATACTTGGGAAAGAAAAATCAAATGCACAAGTAAGTGTTTAGTCAAAAAGTGAGGCTGACGTTGAGGCTGATTCTAAGCTGAATATTAAGCAATAATTTAACACTGTTAATTCATCTCAGCTATACTAATGGCAGCATTATACATATCTCACAGGATATAACGATAGCTTTCTTCTCTTTGCTAGAAAAAATCTCAAATGCCACATTGTGTTTGGTCATAAAAGACATGGAGAAATTGGAGATAGAGAGTCTGGGTTACAGGATGTTGAAGTATTGACTATGAGAGAAGATTGGTCCTGCTTACTCTAGACATGGGCAGGTTTGGGGATGGTGATTAGGTAGTAATCTTCCAATGTATTGGTCTAAAGGTTATTTGAGAGAGGATTGTCATCAATTTCTCTCCAGAACCACTCAGCAAAAATAGGAAGAAATTTTATTTGCAAATCTTTATTTGCAGCAAAGAAGATTTAATTTGGATATTGGGAAAAAAACCAACCTTTTTTATTGGAGTCCTGAACTAGTGGAATAGACCAATTAGGGATGTTGGAAGTTTTCAGAAATCCACTGGATAAACCCTTTTAGGGAATGCATAAATGCAGTTCATCCTCTTTTGGTGAAAGGACTTGACATAGATCTTCTCTAAGGGTTCTTCCAAACACCATCTTCCAAGTCTGCAATTTCATTTTTAAGTAGTGGATCTTTGTTTCTCAAGTTATATATATATGTTCACCACTTTTTATTCACACTGAGATTGAGGCAACTTTACACACAGTAATAGCTGGCCCATATGTTGCATGCTTCACTAATTTCCACATGACTGTCACTGTATTTGCTGTTCTCAGCTCAGCCAAATAGCATACAGACCATATATGCTCTACCAGTAAATTTTCTACCATCCACCAGCAAATGAGGAAATGAGTACAAAAGGTGATGATTCCACAGTATCTGCTGTCCGTGCTGTGATACTGCCCACAGGCATAACTGACAATCCACCAAATGAGCACAGTCTGTGTGGATCACTCTTACAAGGCATTGAGTACATTTACAGTTCCAGGCACCCCTATAGAATCACATCCGGTTGCCAAGAAAATGTCTCTAAGCTTTGAAGATTTTTTTTTTTCAGTTACTGGGGGAAACAAAAATTAATTCATACATGTGAAGTTTTGACAATATTTTGTGACAACTGGTAAGAAACCTCTTGATATAGTGAGTGGCATCTGTACCGAACAGAATATGCTGCATACAAATAGGAAACAGATGCCTTCTAAGTGAAAGGATTAATTTTAATCTCAGTCATTAAATGCTGACTTCTCTTCCCTCACAGAAATCTGTTCTTTAGGTTTTCATTTTCTTTTTTAAACTACACTATTTTTATTACTGAACACTGCAGAATATTTTGTGAAAGTCAGGGTTGTTCTTTTTGCCCCAAAGTAAATGTGAAGTTCTTGTTTAGTGAAAACATAACCTTAACATATAAAAACCCCTTCCTAAGATAGCACATTTACCTACTCTAATAACCATCCCTACACAGGCTGTATGTCAGCTACTGCCATCAATTTTTGTTCACTCAACACAGACTTCCTGTTTTTCTTCACAGTCCAGGTTTTGGGGAACAGACACAGAGGTTGTACCTGCAATATCTCTGCTTGTCCTATGTTAGGTCTTGTGACAAGTGCAACATCAGCTCATTCACAGGCGGGGCCCCTAAACATTGGCCCCTGCTAGAAGGTGGCATCCAGAGAATTCAGTGCTGCCCTTACATGGAGCATACAGTAATGGAAAGAATAAAAAAAATCTTGGAAGATTAAAGGAAAACATTTTGAAGTGTCTATGAGAGACAAATTGACATGAGTGCAAGAATAAGAGGATGCTGAAACAAAAGGAGGGCATAAAACTAGGCTAATAATAACAATAAAGGTACCAGTAACGTATGGTAAGTTCATTTATTGCTCACCTGATTGTCCTACGGCAAGAATCTGTCACCAGAGAGTAGTATTAATAATGTCAGTCAGGCATGGCCCAATTCCTCTTTGATTCAATGTGCTATAGGAGACACAGCTGAAATCCCTTGCAATTTTCAGCTGAATGCTAAGGAAACCTAGTTAGTTTTTATCCAGATGTGTTCAGATGTGAAATTCATGAGTTTAGGTGGAACACATCTGAAACTCAATGGTTTTTCATGGCATAAAGCCTTTTGTCTCATTTTGGCTAGACTTTCAATTTGGAGATTTTGTATTAATCCCAGTCTATAAACCAGGGCAACATTAGTGGGTGTGAACCTGGAGGAACCATCCAAACAGAAAATGTTTTTTGATGAAAACCCAAACCATCATATTTCGGGCAGCTCTGCTTTATTTCAACATTTTGGGGCTTAAGAGATTAGGCAGGTGGCTAAAAACCTGCTGGTCTCATGCTCCCTTGTCTGCAGCCAGTTTCTAAAGGAGAGGAATTATATTTGAATTCCAGTTCCGTTGTGCACTGTTCAACACAGAGGCTGTTCGCCAATTCAGCAGTTGTGCAAATAGACTTCTGCCCATTAAAAGTCTACAGAGATGTGCTACTCATGCCAAGTCCTGAATTAATCCAGTGATAAAATAGTAAGTGTCTTTATGGATATGGTTTGTGATTTTCTTTTTTTTTCCCACTTGAAAATGTCTGAAATAATTTTAATGTGTTAGGACATTCTGCCTCTGAATATAACATTTTAAGAAACGCACAGTGTGGGAATCTGCTATGTGTCCTACAGATACAGAGAAAGCACTCAAAAAGGGGAGAAGATAAGCAGAGATGGCTTTGACCTGTCCTTATAGCCCCTGGATACAGTGTTGCTCCAGCAGTCCAAGTAAATCCTCCTAGGCACTGCCAAGTTGCCATAAATCACCCCTTTTGCGAAGAGCAACATTTCTGGACAGGAGTGCCACCACATGATTTTCCCACCTTCCAAAGGCAGCCCCGCTTCTGGTACACTTCCCATGGCCAGGCCTGGGAGAGCTCATTAGATGATCCCTCCTTGCCATCTTAATTGCTGACCTGCAGTGCCATCCCTCTTCATTTCCAAAGCTATTAGATCCATTTTATGTATCTGTGTTCCCCTCAACCAAAGCACAAAGCTGTACATTCTTCAGTTTCTGGGTAATACCACTGTGAAGGTATTTTGGCCCACTGAACCTAACTGTATTGCAAAGCAATATGTAGATCTTATCAGATGACTGGGGTAAGACAAGTGTTGTCTTTCTGAACAGCCAACAATGGCAGAAATGTATCCCCATAATAATCTGATTCTGTTTCTCATAGTGGACAAAGTATTCAATTATGTGCTAACTTAGATTTAAACTTATATTCTTCATGCAGGATACTAGAAAACAGTTTTATTTAGCATCTGTACCAATAACCTCTGAGAACTGAGAAACAGTAAAATGGGAGCACAGATAAGAAATGGGTAGAAAATATATCAACAGGCTTACTCTCTTACTCAAATGTAAATATTTACGTTTGTGGGATAAATGCCTAATTGACATGACTAAGAAAAATGCTGGCTTTTTGTTGGGAGAATATCATTCACACACATGGTTCACGAAATGAAGAAATCTGGGAATATGATGGAAGAGATGTGAAAAACAAGGACTGGTGTAGAGGTCCAAGCTGAATATTAAATTGCGGTCAGGCTGCCACAGTGGGGGAGACCTTGTAGCAGAGTAGATGATGGATACTCCTGTGTTTTGCTGGGCTTAGAGAGGCGACTGTACCCTGGGCAGAAAGGCAGCAACATTTCATTTCTGCAGTGATGGGAAGTTTATAGTCCTACTTAGTCTGTTTTAACGTGGTAGGTTCCTGATTATATTACATTATTTTGCCTCAGCCAGGTGTTTGTCAATTCTGATCCCATAATGGCAACTTTTCTTAACCTGGAAATACCTTACACAAGATGACCAGCCTCAGCTGCTCCCTTTTAACTGGAAAAGCCTTGCAGATGCCTGATGCTACAGCTATGGACTAGTCTTGGCAATTCATCATATGGCACAATTTTGTTAAGAAATGTATTAAAATACTCATATACTAACAGTTATGATTTTTGTCCTCTAAACTTCATTTCCAAGGGCAAGTCTTTAAGCTGTTGGTTGGGGTTGAATAGGTAGGAGAAGATCACCACAGGTCACCTGTTGGCAGTGCAGATCAGAGGTAGGGACCATCCGTCACTGTGTCTGCACTTGTTCTTTCCAATGCTGAAAAGCTTTCTACAATGAATGGTGCCAGTGATACAGTTAGTAAGAAATCTGAGGCTTGGATGGATGCAGGAGTACATAAGCAAAGAAATTAAGAAGCAGTAAAAGAACAAGCAAAAGGGGCTTCAGTGGTTGTACTTTTTTTCCTTGGATCTTCTTTGGACTGTTCACCTTCTCTCTCTGAAATTACTTGAGTGAACTGGTGACTCCACAGTGTTTATTACTTTAATTACCAATGAACCATGCAGATGACATTTACTGAATAATAAAGCTATAGACAGATGTACTCTGCAGGTCATCATGCACAACTGTAAATTTGGGAAAAGAGCAAGATCTTACTTACCAAATTAATTGGGCACAGACTAGAAGGACTAAGGAATTTATAGCCAATGTTTTAATCCATTAAAAAAGAGAGATGTTTCCGATTTGTAAATTATTGGCTTAATTTAATACACATCAGCAGGAGCACCTTGGAGTCATCATTGCTTCCAGAGCTTGGCTTACTTGAGGGATGTCCAGAGGAGGAAGGAGCGGAAATCAGGAGGAAAACAGAACAAAGCACCCTAACACTAACCCTAACCCTAACCCCTAACCCCTAACCCTAACCTAACCCCAACCTAACCCTAACCTAACCCTAATCTAACCCTAACCTTAAACCTAACCCTAACCTTAACCTAACCTTAACCTAACACTAACCCTGCTCCACACCAGCCAGCAAAGCTGGGCAGGTGCCAGGGAGGCAGCTGTGGGCCAGCCGTGCCCCATCTGGCCAGGCAGGATCAACACCAGCTCCTCCATGGGCTCCTGCTTGCATCGCTTCTTCCACGATGCATAAGGCTGGTGTCCAGAAGGAAAACTGCATGCCCGCTGTGCTGTCACCCCGTGACCGTGTGCTCCACACTGTGTGAGAGGACAGCAGCAAAGAGGAGCAGAGATTCAGCCCTTCTACCCACTTCCAGGAGAATGGTGCCAGGGAGAGGGCTCAGAGCAGATCCCTACAGTGGGGCAACAATCTCCGCATCTGGGTTGTGGACACGGCAGACTACGAACACTCAGACAGGAGGAGGAGAACCAGTTCCCTGAGCTGTGACCGCAGTCACATGGATGAGGCAGCTCCAAGACCTTCCAGCAGCATCTCCCAGTTTGCATCAGCACCTCCAGTGCCATCCAGCAGCAGCTCCCAGTCTGTTCCTGCCCCTAGAGCTGCTCAGGAGCAAACCCAGCCAAGGCAGAGAAGGCAGAGCAGATCCTTGCGGCACGGCTATGATATCCGCAGCTGGTTTGTGGAGATCATGGACTAGCATCACTCAGCGAGAAGGACAAGGAGCTGAAGAACAAGTCCTCCATGGAGTCACTGAGCCCTAAGGGATGATGCAGCTCCAGGGCCCTCCAATGGCAGCTCCCCGTGTCCTTCCACACACAAAGCTGCTCAGGAGCAAACTCGGCTGGGGCAGAGGGAACAGAGCAGATCCCGGCAGCGGGGCTATGATCTCCGCAGCCGGTTTGTGGAGATCATGGACTGTGACCCCTCAGCACAGAGGAGGAGGAGGAGCAGGAAGGCTTCAGTGCCCTGGAGATACAGATCAGAAAAATGGTCAGTGGTGACAGGGGCAGATTGCAGCCTGGATGAGGGAGGACACAGCATCTGACACCTGCGATGCTGGAGAGGACAAAGAGGAAGAGTCCAGGAAGCACCAAAGCTGCCCCAGCAGGGACCGAGCTGCGCCAAGGGCAGCAGCAGCCAGTGCTGCCTCTAGCAGGACGAGCTCAGAGAACCCTTCCAGAGCCACGGGCAGCTCTGCCGGCTGGCCCGCCTGCCCACAGGCCCCCCGAGGAAGAGCTGCAAACTGTGTCCCACGGCTGGGATCACTTCTTGGAAGCACTCACTGGGCACCAGCAGGCAGAAAAGCCAAAGCCACAATTAAAACCAAACTCTTGTTGGCCTTGTGTGGGTTGTTTACAGGGTGTTTGTTTCTCGGAGGGTTTTGAGGCAATTGGTGAAATCCCCGTTCGGAGAAGTATCTGTGATGGGGTTTTGAGAGCTGCGTGCTGTGTGTGCCTATCTTCCTGTCTCTTCTGTTTCAATATGGAGTTGTAAGGAGCCATTGAAGGGGGAATGTTGTTTTTACAACTGATTTGGCACCTGACCGCAGCAGGGGGAGGACTGAGAGACATCAGACTATGAATCCTTAATGTAAAACAAAGTCTCTTTGAAATAATCCCAGAATCCAAACTGATTACTGTATTTAAAAAAAATTAAGAGAGAGAGCAGGGTAACCAAAGAGCCAGGAATCCATATTTCAAATAAATCAATAAGGTTAGAGGGTTGTTAGACTTAGATGACTGAGACAAGTAAACTGAGGTAGGTGTCGAGTAGTCTGTAAACCCTGCAGTACCCAACCAATGGGGAGGAGGGGAGGGAATTTGCAGCTGAGGTTTGGTGGGGATATAAGCAGGGGGTTTTTGCCCTATTCTGTGTGCCTGCCTTTGGGTAGAACATCCAGTCTTGCAAAATTGTTAATAACATATGCTTTGCTGAGAGGTCCTGCCCAGGCTCCTACAACAGGATTTAGCAGCGGAAGGGAGGCAGAACAAAAGGGTCCATGAGGTCAGAAAGCACATCAGACAGCTGGTATGTGGGGTCACAGGCACCAAACCCAGCTCGGGTCGGAACAAAGAGGGTCCGCTTGTGTTCAGGGCCCAAAGCACCATCTGTAGCATTTGCCCGTCCTTTTGAGTGCCCAGAGTCTCGTTCTTGGGGCCCAAATCCTCATGTTTAGGGTCCTAACATGTCTTTTATGACAGACGGCCTTTGTTTAGGGCCCACAGTTTCATTTTTAGGTGGAGCTCACTGCCTGGCAACAACCACCCAGAAGTCTATAGAGAATCAGTGGACCCAGGACAGCCAATCACATTTGAGGAGGCGGGGAAAGTCATGTGACTGATAGGTAACCAAACAATCAAGCTTTGAGGCCTGCAGGAAAGGTGGCGAGAGTTGAGCAAACTGGGCAGCGTTCAGGGGCGGGCTGTGCTGGCTGCACCAATCACATAGGGAACTGAGTGCACGGGATTAAAAATATCAATTCACGTTTTCTTGCAGTTGGTGACCAGTGTGGAAAGCATATTAGAAGCACAGAAAATAAGGATTCCCCATTAGCACTGAGTAGGTCGTAAAAAGCAAGTGAAACTGCCAAAAGCCCTAGAGATGCAGGCAACTACTGCCCAGCTCCCAGTTACGGAGAGAGGTTGCTTGACGTGGCCACCTCTTTGCTGTACCCAGGTTTTACAAAGTACAAAGACTCTTGCAAGAAATGAACTTTGAACTAAACACTAGCAGAATTCATCTGTCTTCTCCCCTTCAACAAACAGCATCAGCTTTACCCGTGTAAGAGGAAAACAGAGCAGTAAGAACACAGCTGTGAGTGGCAATCCCAAGGTGCAAACAACTGCGCAGCTGCAGAGCTGAGGGAGAAAGAGGGAGAGCAGGTGTCGCATGGGAAGGGTCTGTGCCATGTGACTCCACACTGTTAGTTTCTTTTTAAATTATTTTTTTTTAATCCCTCAGAGGCTGACATTTTCTAGACAGAAACCATTCTCTTTGTGCTATGTTTAGAGTATAATACCAAATACGGGTCCGTTTGAATGCCCACAGGAACTCTTTCCATTGGCATCATTGCTCTTTGGTATCCTCTGTATTCTCATCCCATTGTCAGCTTCTTGCTGATAAATATGTAAGAGAACCAATTATTGATACTTGTGGTGTGGCAAAATGGGATAGTAAATACCTAAGAAAGTAGTGCTCCTAACAGTAAGCAGCCTTTTCTGAAATTATATATTCTGTGATTTTGAACCAATATAATAAGAGAACATCCTAGCTAACGAGACTGTCTTCACTAGCCAAAAGCATCGTGTCATTAATGGAGTTACATAATGTGAATAACCTTAAATGCAAAAAACTAAAACCCGTCCTTCATCCGGTAAGCTACATGACACCAAACACAGAATTCGGGTCCTTTCCCCTTGGCAGAGGACTGGCAAAAGCACTACGTTTTTCACAGCCACCTTTAATCCCAAGAGGCAGAGCTCAGGAAATACCGCAGGGGATCGATTCCCGGCTTACTTTGCTATTGCACTTTCCGCCAGTCACGGTTCATTGGGTCTCGCTGGGCACTCTCGGCTGCAGAGCTGCCCGGCATCATTATGCACCAAAAAGCAACAAAGGGAGCTCAGTTGGCTTCAAAGAACGTGGGACCCATGGCCCAGGCTGAGGGGGGCTGACAAAGAGTGAGGAAAAGTCAGGCTTCAGTAACTTTTCATGACAGCTCTTGTTAGGGTTAAAAAAACAACTCAGCCATGGTGCTGTGATTTGATCTGAAGGGAAGCCCATCGCCCTGGCTGCTGCAGGTCACAGCATTGTGAAGGAGGTCATTACCCTCAAAATTAATCATTCAGAGCTACAGCAACAGCCAGGTGATGCCAAGCTGAAATGCAAAACTTGCTGCTACCTGCCAGATTGGAGACTGATTACTGTCACTTCTGCCATCTCATCCCACTTGCAGGATCCCTCCTCGCCTATCAAACTACAGTTTTTTCCAAGTGAGAAAAAGCAAGTTGTTTCAGCAGGGTCCATATTTGCCTCTTCCCTAGACGTCCTAATCAGCCCCTGCACTGACTAGTGCAGATGGACACTTCGAACAGTGCTAGATAGAAAAAGTCACAAATTATCATCCTTTTTTTTGTTCAATTTCTTAGTATTTTTTTGGCTTATAGAAAAGAAGATTTAACAATTTAGAAAGCTCTTACTGTCCTTTCCTGTTTTTACTGGAAATAAAAAATATTGAAGCAAAAATCAGCTGTCGACATTGGTAGCAATCAATGGAGGAGACTTCCTAAACCTTTGAAACTCACCAGAAATGCCATATACTTGGCCTTTTTGCTCATCAGTCCCACCTACATGAGCCCTTGGAGATCTTTCTGGCTTCAAGAGCATTGTGTCTGCCAACATCAGGGACAAAATCTGTTCCAGTCTTAGTATGTTAGCCACACCTTCTGTGATCCTCCACTGAGGATAAACTCCTCATCATTCACCTCTCAGTAACTTTCCTGTGTCAAGAATGGAGTGTGTTCTCAGTAGGTGAGTGAGGCAAAGTGAAAATCCAGCTGTAGATGCTTGTTTTCTTCTCAGGAGTATTTATTTACTATGATTTGTGCCACAAGAGCTCCTGAAAGCCCCAGTGGAGACATGGGCCCTGGGATGATATGGGCTGTCCATAAGTTACAGCTACACACCCCGCAAGTTTATAGTCTGAAATAAAAGGATAAACAACTCAGATGTTATTGCAGACAAAGAAACTCACATATCATTAAATTAAACAGTCCCAGTGGGAGAAAGATTTGCTTGGGTCTGTGGATAAGATCAGCAGAAATTCATCCCCTGAGAATATCAATATAAAATACAAGCTTAGAACAACATCAATTACCACATATTTAATAATTTAAATGACACATACTTAATCTGTGCCTCATTTAGCATCATAATAGCTCATCTATTTCAATGGCTGGATGACTTCTTGACTGGCTGCATTTCTGCTGTACTGCTGGTAATATTCACAATGAGTGTTATCATCAATTCCTTTTGAATTCCTGTTTCTCAAGCACTTTCATTCTGTAAAACAGCTCTTTGTGGCAGTTATCTTGAACTTACAATAGCTTCACATCGAGAAATCTGAGGTATTACATGACTGTTATTTTAACATCATTTGTGTATTCAGTTGCACAGAATTATGAAATGTAATTTTGAGAAGGGGTTTAGAGAATTTATGTGTAAGACATTTCACAGTCATTAGTAACCTCAGAAAAGCCCCATTGGACCAACACAGGAAGGCAGAGAGAAACACTCCTATTTTTCTAGCACTCTGGAGTGGTTTTCCCATTTGTTGACTCTAGACTTTTTTCAAGCAAAACCTGGTTCCAGGAGCATGGGAAATCGCCCTAGATTTACATCCATACACTGCAGAGGAAAAAAAACCCTGATCCCACACAATAAATCATTTTCCATTTCATTTCAATATGCAATTGCGTGACAGCACGCTGGGGAGAATGGAAACATAATGGTATCGCAGCTGCGCATGGGCACACCAGCAAGAGGACAAACCCAAGACAATACTGAGTTCAGAAGTTCAGATCCAGCACAGGGTTATAGAAGCTGGATTACAACCTTTGCTGGACTCAAATCCTTGTAGCAACTACCCCCTTCCTCCCCTGCCCCCATCCCGCCACACACACAGTACCTTGTGTACTATAGCAGTATTACTGAGGTGCTTAGAAATGACAGGCTTCAATTGTGACAATTTCTGCCCTTTCCTTGCTATTTTTGATAACTGCTCAGAAGAATCACAAACTTGCGCTTTCCTTCCTAATAATGGGAATTGCAAAAGATTTGCATACCAGACTTTCAATAATTTTCAGTCCTATTTTTTAGCATAATAGAAATGTAATGGCAATAGCATGATGCATTCACACATAATAATAGCTCTGCAGGAATAGAAAAATCCACAAAATGAACATAACCTCTCAGTGGACGTAGAGTAAAAACCTATTGGATTTTAATACCTCAGGATGTGAAAAATCAACCTTTAACCCAGGGTGCTCATCAGGTTTGGATGGAAGCACCACTCCTAACCCTGAATGGCTGCTGGGGTGGCTGGGAGAGGAGGGGAGGAGAGAAGAGCTGAGAAGAATGCGTGGGGTTGAGCACCTCCTGCAAACTTACCTTCACTGGCTGGCTAGCTGGCCATCTCAAAAACACCACCTCAGCCAGGGTAAGGCTTTGTTGGGGTTTAAACGCCACTAAGTGTAATTTTAGGGAATGGAGCTTCCTGGTTATGATGCCCACCCTCTCTTCATCCATACTCAGCGATTCAGAGCAAGCGAAGCCATAACAGCAGCCTTCCCTGAATTTTGTTTTAATGGCTGTTCATGTGTTTCTTTGCTGGTTTAATTCAGAACAGTGCCCAGAGTAGGAAGAAGACATGGGAAGAGGGCAAGGGTCCCCTACGCGTTTTCTCAAAATGTTCCTGCCTGCCACAGCTGAAACCACAGGGAATTTTGTGGGACTTCAGCAAAGGAACATTCCCGAAAGGAAAGGCAAAGGGATCCAGTGAAGGAATTTAGCAAAAAGGTGGTTTTGTTGCTGTGGCTTGCTGCTGGGCTCCTTGCTGACAGTGATCTAACAAAACTTCCAGAAGGCCAGAAGTCATGTACTGAAGGGGTCTGTTGGCTTATGTGGTCCCAGAGAGACCTAGTTGGTGCTGTAGCAGCAGCTCTCTAATTTGTTTTTGTTTGCTGTTTTCTTGAAGAGAGAGGTACCCTTTTGCATCTGAGAAACTAAAATTAGGCTCATAAATATGAATGTAAGCCCTTAAATAAAGGTTGCCAAAGATTTTAGTGGGATTTGGCAGTGCCTGGGCTATTACTGAATTCCTTATTGCAGGCAGCATCTCACTGCAATACAACCGCGTATTTTTAACACAATGGACTTCATAGCATCCATTAATTCCATCAGAGCCCAAGGAATGAGCCTAAGCCAGTTTCCACTGGACCTCTGTCTCACACGAGATATCTATCACAATCTGGCCAAAAGTACTGCAACAGTCACATCTCATCGTGATTCAGCGAAAGCAATCAAACAAGAGTTCCTGAAATGAAGCAACTGAAGTCTGCTTCCTTCAACACATCTGTCCTGGTTTTGTTAAAAACAAGTTTCTCTTTCACTGAATTTTGCCTGTCAGCTAAAGCCTTCATATTAACTGCATTTTCCTGGAGAACCAGACACATGTTTTGGTAAACCTAGCAATGGAATGCAAACTTACTGATAAGCATGGATGGACATCTCGCGAGAGGGGCAACGAGAAACAAGTGACCAAGAAACTGAGCAACTGTGTATAACATTCCATTCACGTGAATACTTCATATAAAAGTGGGAGATCACGAGGATCTCGTCCCTTTTCCCTTTTTTGCCTTTACCTTTTCCCTTCTGCTTATGGCCGACATTAGGAGAGGACCTTGCTAGTTGTCCCTGCGAACTGAGGCCTAGTGACAGACTGAATCCAGCTCCGGTTGGCTGCAGAGTCCAACCCAGGACTTTGGGTGCCGGCTCTGCAGTTGCTGAGACTTTCAAGATTGGTTTTGTATATTTTGTATTATTTTCTCTATTCTTATTAGTAGCATTAGTAAAACATTGTTAGTTTTTCCAACTCTCTTCTCTCTGTCCTGCTTTCCCTCCCTATCACCTGTCCTGAGTGGGAAGGGGGGAGAGGGAGGGGCAAAAAGGGGGAAGTGGCAGGGGGAGAGGGGGTTAACAATACATCTGCCAGGGTTTTTTTGTCACCCCGCAATCTTAACCCTCGACAACATCTTACACAACCTTTGTCCTCCTAAATTTAACTTTCTCATCTTTAGGAATCACTAGAATTATAGCTCCCCTCTTTTAACCTACAGCCATTTCTCACTCTTTCAGTTGACTCACCATGACCTCATGCCATTCCAGCATCATTTTACTACAGGCAAAATCCAAGTACCAATTCATATTCCTCCTCCTTGCCTAGATTTTCCTAAAATACTTACACAGTCATCTACAACAAACTAGGAAAACACTTGGAAAAACTATTTATTTCCAGAGAGGAAGGAAATAGCTTTTGTTGCTCTTTCAGTTATATTCACTGCTACAGTGATAGGGTCCCTGTAGGAGCCTGGGTAGATATGTTCTGCAGCAGGCTGATTGCATTGCCCATGGTTGCATTGAATTGTCCACTCAGAGGACCCTGGAACAAACAAAAATCATAATCCTGTCCTTCCATCTTCCTCAAACAATATCTGAGACTAGAAAAGAACACTCATTTGTCTTTTTAAAAATGATATTTTAATTACTCATGTCATGCCTCAGTAAAATGGCTAGCCTTTTGTTAAAATGGGGCTTAATTGCGTGACGGAGCCTTCATGGGACCCTCACACATAAAGCACTTTTCTTCAGACTTTCAAGACCTAAATTTGCAGTTGGCTCCTGACCAGCGCACTCGAGCAGATAGGCACGTAGGTAGCGGGCAGACCCCGTGTTGATGAAGTAATCATAGTTGACTGCCTCGCCTGTGCTATTCCACAAATATGCCCACAAACAAAAATTGGATATGCATGTTGGTTTTCATTTTGAATTCATTCAAAAAAAATGCCCTTGGTATGTCAAAAGCATGGAGACACCTTCACGGACTGTTGGCTACGCCTCGGCAAAGCTTTACAACAGTCTGTTAGACAAAAAAGAGACTGATGCAGATACCTTAATAAGCATCCCATCTGTGAGGTCATCGGGATATTTCAAACAACTTTCAGCTCTCATTAGTTTAGCAGTTTCCACAAGCATGTCCTTATCTTTTGTAACTTTTGCAGCCAAACTTCCTGGGAAAGCCTCTGAGCTGGGTGACATTCTTACCCATGGGTCAGTCTGCAGTAATGAGCCACCAATTTATGTGTCCTTTGCACTCTCGGGCAGTATATGTTTATATTAACCTTTCATGTTGTGAATTTTTTCCTTTATCCGTGTAATTCTCTGGCTTCTACCATGCAAATCTCATTATTCCTAATAGGCTGCAATTAGGATCTCCAAGCTGTTGATCACAGCCATTCGGAACAGTGAAGGGCATTTTCCAAGAATAAGTGCTTTTTCTGCTATATTAATGATGGAATGTGTAACAGAGACTATGCCTAAAAAGTAATAGTGAATAATGGAGCTGCATGCTAATGGGAATTCTTATCAACTCTCTGGCTTTGTACCTTCAATTAACAGAGAAGGTATAGCATAGTCTATTGCTTCACATGAAACACGCTATGCATGACGTTGTACGAAAATGAGATTTAAGATTTTTCAAGTCTGCTAGCCCTGAATGGGTAAATTGGTGTTTATTACAATTTCTTACAGTTTTATGCACTTGAAAGAGATATAGCAGGTTCATCAGCACTTGCCTACATGCTAGGTCTTTATCGCACTAATGAGCCCCCCTTTACAGAGGATGTTATAACGCTATTTTCTTTTCTAAGAACTCCCATGTCTGTATTCAGAATTCGTTGAGCTGAAAAACACTGCTTCTTAAGGTGAAAGTGGGTAATATCCACAGTCCTTATTCAGGTCTTTTTTGGCTGCTGTTGTTTTCTCAGTTTTGTGTGAAGAACATGGGTAGAAAAGGAGAACTGGTGAAGCACTGATAGCGGATGGATGCAGTATGATGAAGTAAGAAGAGATGCCAAGGAATATTTACCTGCAGGGCCTTAAAAGATAACAAAACTTGGAATATAATTCAAAAAGCAAGGGCAGCCCCAGGAGTGAGCCAAAAGTGTGTATGCTTGTGCATTGTTGGAGGGGTGTCTGCCCAAATCAAGATGAAGGATCAAATTTGCTTTGGCAAAGAAAGTGAAAAATGGAGATTAAGCAGAAGACATTGTGTTTCAGGAGTGGGATAGTCAACAACTAGACTGAGGTTTTGGTGGGAAGGCTGAAGTAGCAGTAAAATAGGGAAGAGATTAAAAAAAAAAAGGCCTGGATGGGAGCGGTGCAAACGAGGAGCAAATTGTCAAAGATTACCATACCTGAGGCTGGGCCAGGCAATGGCGAAGGTTAGGAAGGAGAGAGTAGGACAGGAGAGATTGATCTCACACTTGGAGGTACAAAACTATATTCTGATCACAAGATTTCTTACCTTCATTTTTAACCTTCCTTTTCCAATGCTCACTTGATGTGTACAATGGCCTTTTCAAAGCAAAAAGAAAAGGTTCATGAGGCCACAAACGGCCTGAGTAAGGAGAGGAAAACTCTCCAGTCCAGACTTTCTCAGCTGCCCACTGTCTGCATGGACTCCTCTGCCTTCCTATAGATTCCCACCCGAATTAATAAAACCTGAAAAAAGTCTGTTAGGCAGCACCACTGAGATCATATTCATATCACCAGGAAGAGCCTTGAGTTTGAATGTAAATAGTCCTGTGGATTTGGTAACCATTTTCCTCATTTCCTTCTTGATGTCTACCTAACATACCCATTTTACTCTGTATTACCTGTTTACAGTTTACAGTAGACACCAGCAATGGCTTTTCTGTTAGTATTTTCCATCACCACTCTTTCACATGGAGGTTTTTTTTGAACTGCACGAACAATCTGCTCTCCCAAGCAGACCGGCTTCTAGGTTTCTCCCTTTACTTTTTGTGCTCCCATATAGATCTTATAAAATATGATCTTTAAACACAACAGTAATCACATGCTTCATGATATTTATCTGTATTTTCCTGTGGGTTTTCATCTTTACAACTTGTGTGCTCAGATGGAGTCAGTATGGTTTTCCTGTCACTGTTCCATAAAATAGGAGTAGCTTATGCACATTTGAAAAAGGAATTTCAACAACAGTAAATCCCTTTCCTGTCAGAGAGAAATGTTATTGTGGGTTAAACACTATGTTTTTCTTATGCAAACAATGCAATTCAGAACAGACAAATGAAATGCACCAAAAAACGTGAGGTAAGGAAAAGAGGTTGAATAGCCAGTCCTAAGCAATGAGAACTAAATGCAAATAGTAGCTGATGCTTTCCAAAGGGCTTCTCCAGTAGTATTTGTATCAAAAAAGGCTGTATTTGCATATAAGACTGAAGATTTGTGTATGTTTTATGATCCTGAAGTATCACACAAAAACCATTAATGAAACACAAAGATTTTGCTGTGAATGTCCCCCAAAGTTGTCACTTTTCCTGTACTTTGTGATACGGGATATTAACTTTTGGAACTGACGGAAGTACAGGCATCTAGAAAGAGACCAAATTTAACCCAAATGTTCTAATCAGGTCTTGGTCTTCTCTTTTCAAAAGGCTTCATAGGAAGCCCCTTCAGAGGACTTGCAGTAAAAGCAGGAGGTAATGTTTTAGGCAGCTAAGATAGCAGTATCTCTTGTGCTTATTTGAGCTGGAACATCTCAGACTGCTGATTCTCAGCATCATGGTAACTGTTCTGTAGAACCAGGTTAAACAATACAATTTAGTGTTTTCAGTGACAATTTAATGGCAGGTTGTCAATAATCAGTCCACTCATCCCAGTTATTTGGGAAGCAACTAATCTGTGAGATGTCCTTTCTCTCTGTTTCCTGGAAGCTCACGGAGATGCAATAAAGGCAGATTTGCTTCCAGGAGCCTGGTGTATCCTTGCACGTTGCTAGCCATCTCCATCTCTCCATCTGTGAGGGCACACAAATGCTGCGTGGTTCTAAATCCACAAAGAATTGACCTCAAGATGCAGATGTGTGGTTAGTGGTACAAAGACTTATGCAACTGCAAAAAGATGTAAAACAAGTATCAGGCTGAACAACAACTGCTGTCAGAAACCTGACTTTATGCTGTGTAAGATAAACAAAAGCAGTATTTATGGGTAATTATTAGGCCTCCTCTGCCTTTCATAGATTATTTACTCTGTTGTAGGTTTTTCAGTGGGGCAGACATAGCCTAGATCTCAATGCAGTAGCTTAAACATGGGTGTTTAAAGACATCTGAGATGTCCTGTGTGTCTCTGCCCCCAGGTGCCACCCAGAAGATTATGTGACTCTTGTAGTTCCTGTGTCATGTTTGTCTGTCCTGTACAGACGTCTCCTATCCATATGTATGAGAAATTAATCATCCAAGAATGGACTTGCAAATTCCCAGAGCATGTAACAGCCAAAGAGTTTGCAGGGCAATACCCCACTGGTTCAGAGGCCTGCTCATAGTCAGGCTATGAAAGTCATCACAACATGAGGAGACATCTCTTTCAGCAGGTGGTAGTCCAGTTCTGTCAGCAAACAAGGAGAGAGTGGAAAGAACGCTCAAAACAATTTGGTCACCATGAGTCCTGCCACAAGGCTGAGAAGGGTCCCTGCCTATGCACCATCCCCTCCCCCTGGGAATGTTCCCGTTTGCAAACAGGGAACTGCACACAGTGCACGAAGTGATGGAGAACCTACCTCACACTGGGGTACACGTCTTCAGTGTCTTAACTTCAAAAGCACCTTTCCTCCCTCAGGAGGTCATCAAATGAAGGAGATACCAGGCTTGAATTAGTAGCATATCAGCTACTCCTCAGCAACTGCCTGTGGTTACATGGTCTTACCCTGCAGTACCCATAGGAAATGCAGGGGATTTATCCTTCCCAGGAGCTGATGCAACACAGCACAGAGCAGTAGCACCATCATGACCTGTTATTTCTGGCTAGCTGACCTACCACCACAGTAACTTGTTTACCCACAGAGACCTAATGGAAACCTAGCATATGCTAAAATGCCACCATGAAAACAAGATACATTTTCATCAGGTTGTCATCAGACCGATTTTAATCATAATCTTTCAGGGCTAAACAATCCCTTCTGCTGAGGGGTCCAGATGGGATAAAAAGAATGCAAATAGCAGCCTAATCAGTGTGACAGAAAGGGAAGATGTGGGAGAGGAGCCTTGTTTTCTACTATTTGAAACCCAGCCAATGAGTCATTTAATCTGCAGCAACATGTATAGTACCAGTAGCTTGTAAATGAGATGATTAATATAAATTTTAAAACTTTTTTTTTTTTTGAGATGTCAAGTTGCAGATAGTTTCCTGTAGGCAGGTGGAACACCACCTCTGGCAACAGCCTGATTGTCTGAAAGAATTAAGCATCAAATTTCTTCCAGCAAACTGTGTAAGTACGTGGCCAATTTCAGTAGATACAATCTCACTAACAATATTTCTTGCACTTTCTTTTATGCTGTTTTTCGTTGGATCTTTATAAGGTTTTGGTTTGGAAATCAACTGAAATAGAGAGGTTTTAAAAATTATATTCCCTCTTTTCCAAATATTTACTTTTCTCCCCATATATGACTAGATGTGGATTATCTAAATTTAGAGTTGATAAGTTGAGTTTCTGTGTTTGGAGTTAATAAGTTGGTTTGTTGTATGTTTGCCGTATGTATAAGGTTAAGTGTTGCCATAGTTACAAAGTACAGGGGCGGTGCCTGCACCCTGAGGCGGGAATCAGCCTGTGACCACGAAGTGGCAGTCTTGTTGCCATGCGAACACTGCCTGACCAGTGTTCCCGCCAGAGATAGCCAGCCTTCTGTCCGTCAAAGTGATTAACCAATCAGCATAAGACACGCTCGTCTTCTTCTGTATAAATGTGGACATTTTGAGCAATAAAGTGGACACTTTGCTTGTACCAAGTCGCGTCCCCGTCTCTCAGTCGCGTCAAATTGGTGACCCCGACGTGATCGTCCGTGACAGGAACGCAGGTCAGATATCCGCCTGCCTGGAGGCAGCCCAGGGCGAGGTGGCAGGGCGCGACGTCCCGCAGAACGTGGAGTAAGCTGCAGAAAGGATAAGCCGGCCGGCGAATCACTCCCTCTGGAACGAGAGGTGAGCTGCTGCGGGAAACTTAAAGATGGGGAGTCAGGAGAGTTCCCCTGAAAGAGACGTTTATGAACTTATGACTCTGCTTAAAAAGCAGGGAAGAAAAGTTCGTTCGGGACAAGATCTTAAGATAATCCTAATATGGGTGCAGGTTAAGATCCCCACAGTGACTGATACAGCCACCTCAGGAAATGAGGAAGCGCAGCGTATGCTCCCTAGTTGGAGAAAAATTGCGCAGCGTATGCTCCCTAGTTGGAGAAAAGAAGCCGTATCGGCACAGGAGCAACATCAGCGAGCTCCCTCCTCGGAGCAGGAGGAGACAGCTCAGCTACCCCTTCCCTGCCCTCCTAACATCGCTGGTGGGGCGGGATCCTCGGCGCGGTCGCCACCTCGTGCTGCCGCCGCCTCGGTGCGGTCGCCATCTTGCGCACTGCCGCCATCTTGTGGCGCCGCCGCTTCGCTACCGTTGGCATGTGCCGCACAGGCTGCACCCCGCAGCACGGGGTTTCCCCTTGAACACGGTCCCTCGGACCCGAGTCCTATATACTCCGAAAAGGGGCCTGATCTTTTTCCCCAAACCTCATGGGAAAAAATTAAGTGCCAAGTGATAAACGAGGGCGAATTGGAAATAGCCAAAACTATAGTGGCCCTCGTTGTGTGCCGGGGATGGGGGGAGGCTCGGGCTCGGCCCGTGCTCTCTCGGTCCGATCTGCGGCGGGGGCTGGCGGTTTTGCCGTCCGTGGGCAGGGAGCCGGAAGTTTCCCGCTCTGAGTCTCTGGGGAAATGTGACAAAAAACCGGAAATGCAACTAGGGGACTGTCCGGATGAGGCAGGCCCTGAGTGCCGCCCTCCACCTACGGCTCCACCTCTGCCCTGCCCCGAGCCAGACACGCCCCTCTCTAAGACCATCGCGTCAGCCGGGCCGGGCCCGGCCAGGCCGTCGGGGCCGGGACCGCCCCACGACGAGCCTCCACAAACACCTGTGGAAGTTTCTTGTGAGCCGCCTTCTACATCATTGCGCTCACCCCAAGTAGCAGAGCAGTTACTATAAGAGATTAACAGCTATCTATGGGACATATTGTACCCTAACAAAAACACTCGCCTATATTTTTGTAGTTAAAAAACCGACTGGCAAGTGGCGCTTGCTCCATGACCTCCGAAAAATTAATGACGCTATGGAAGATATGGGGGCCCTGCAACCCGGGCTCCCCTCACCCACTATGATCCCTCGCAATTGGCACTTAACTATCATAGACCTCAAAGATTGCTTTTTCAACATTCCACTGCATCCGGACGATGCTCCTAAATTTGCCTTTTCAGTCCCTAGCGTCAATATGCAAGCCCCTTTACAAAGATATCATTGGGTTGTACTGCCACAAGGGATGAAAAATAGTCCCACAATATGTCAGTGGTATATGGCAAAAATACTTAGCCCTGTTCGAGCTGCTCTGCCTACTATCTTGCTATATCACTATATGGATGACATCCTAGTGGCAGCACAATACCATGAAGTCATGGAGAAAGCCGTAGCCCTTGTCGTGGCTGCTGTAAAATCAGCAGACCTCTGTATTGTGCCAGAGAAAATTTAAAAAGTACCACCTTGGAAATATTTAGGATGGCGTATAAGAAATCAGACTATTGTCCCTCAGCTCCTGCAGATACAAGCAAATGTAAAAACTCTACATGATGTGCAGAAACTGTTAGGAACAATCAACTGGGTTAGACCATTACTGGAAGATCTCACAAATCAGTTATCCTTTGGTGGGATGACCATCAGAAGCAGTGGAACTCAGATATAGAAACTGTGCAAGGTTCTCCTCAGATAGTGGAATTATCTGCAGTTGTTCGAGTTTTTCGCAAATGGTCTGTTCCTCTTAACATAATTACTGATTCTGCTTATGTTGCAGGAATTGTTAGTCGTGCTGAGGCTTCCGTGTTACGTGATGTTTCTCATGTTGCATTATTTGACTTGTTACAGGAGCTTATCTTTTTACTGGACTCTCGTCTTCACCCTTATTTCATTATGCATGTTAGATCTCACACTGCTTTACCAGGTTTCATCGCAGAAGGGAACCGACAAGCGGATTTGCTTACGTTACCAGTGCAGATATTACCAGATCGGTTAGCACAAGCTAAACTCAGCCATTCCTTTTTCCATCAAAATGCTGGGGGCCTAAAACGCCAGTTTAACCTTACCTCACAACAAGCCCATAACATCATTGCGGTATGTCCTGATTGTCAAAGGCACTCTTTTCCTTCCATAGCAGGAGGAGTCAACCCCCGAGGATTACAAAGTCTTCAACTCTGGCAAACAGATGTCACTCATTTTGCCGAATTTGGCCGTTTAAAGTTCATTCACTGCTCTATTGACACCTTCTCTGGAGCTTTGTTCGCCTCCTGTCATACAGGTGAAAAGGCACGTGATGTGCGGAAACACTTAATGCGTGCTTTTTCCACCCTGGGGATACCTTCCCAAATCAAAACAGATAATGGTCCTGCATATACCTCTCAATCAATAAAAACCTTTTTCACCACTTGGGGAATTTCTCACATCACAGGTATCCCTCACTCTCCCACGGGTCAAGCTCTAATTGAACGCTCTCACCAAACCTTAAAACGCTTATTATTAAAACAAAAAGGGGGAATAGGTGCCGCCACGCCAGAGGAACGAATACAGAAAGCTTTATATGTTTTTAACTTTTTGAATTGTTCTCTAGTAGATAATAACCCTCCAGTAGTTCGACATTTTAGCATGAACACCCTCTTGGAGCCCACAGTTAAGCCGCCAGTGTTGATCCGGGACCCAGAAACAGGTAAAATAATGGGACCCTATCCCCTTGTCACTTGGGGAAGAGGCTATGCTTGTATCTCCACAGAGAGAGGTCCTCGTTGGATTCCAGCAAAAAACGTGAGACCTTTCCGAGAGACACTACAGCAGTCTCCTGAAGACATCTCTGGTCCTGATCCTGCGACTGATATAGAGGACACCGCCGACCAATAATTGAATGAACTTTGTTCCAGAGGTCACGAAAATGGACAAAAGAATAGTTGTTTTAATTGTTGTTTTAATTGTGATTATTGCAAAGCCCATAGCTATCGGCTTTGATTTGCATGATGTTGATCCTCGCACTAATGTATGGCTTACCTGGGCAAATCGTACCGGAACTACAGATTTTTGCTTGTCCTTAGCACAAGTGGGTGATCCGTTTAGAACGTGCTTAATAGGATATCCATATGTAGATTTGCAAGATTTTGTGGGATATGTAAATGATGCTAACCTAGAAAGCAGCCTTAATCAGACATATTGGCGATGGCACAATAATAACCCAGATTGTATAAAAAGCAATGATTGGCTAGTAGAACAAGGAGCTATACTCCAACATGACCTGATTACAAAGCTTAATGTTTCCAGTCCCTTGCCGGTGCAAGAATTATCGTTGTGGGGTTCTTTCCCACCGCAGAGAGACTGGACCGATATCAAAAATTGGAGTAATTGCAATTTCCTATCACCTTCGATCATTCCAGTTAACGGGTCTGGAATAGTCTACTTCGGTGATGCATGGAAAAGGTATCTAGCACGCGAAGGTGATATGGAAACACTGAATATGTTGATTACATATCAAAATGTATCAGGTAATTCGGCCCATTGGAATATATCAGAAAGTATAGGAGCTAGAGATATAAAAAACATTACAGGACAGTTAAAATTACCAAACGGGTATTTTTTAATTTGCGGGGATAGAGCCTGGCCAGGGATTCCCCTCAAACCTATAGGAGGTCCTTGTTATATTGGAAAACTTACCTTATTTGCACCTCATATGAGAGACCTATTCAACTCCTCTGTAAACAGCTCTTCTTCCAGAGTTAAAAAATCATTGCGGACATTACGACCAGATTGTAATGACCAAGTCAACCTAGGGTCTGTAGGATCTACGATAGCTTTGTCCTTCTTTTTACCTGGAGGGATGGCTGCAAGCAATTGGAATAGAATTAAAAAGCTAGCCTGTTGGGCTGTAAAAGAGTTCAACACAACTTCTGACATTCTGTCAGGCCTAGCCAATGATGTAGATAGCTTGCGACATGCTTTATTGCAAAATCGTGCTGCTATCGACTTCCTTTTGTTAGCTCATGGGCATGGCTGCCAAGAATTTGAGGGAATGTGTTGTATGAACCTGTCTGATCACTCAAAAAGTATTCACAAACAAATTGAAGAGTTACGAGATCGCGTGCGACATGTAAGGGAAGGTCTGGATGGGTTTGATGGATGGTTAGATTCTTGGGGTATTTCTGGATGGGCGAAAGATGTGCTTAAACAAGGAGTCTCTGTTTTCTTAATGATTTGCACATTATTAATAGTAATCCCGTGTGTATTGCAATGTTTACAAAAATCAATAACTGCTTCAACGAACAAAATTTTCCTTGTGCAGCAAGGAGCGGACCAAAATCAGAAAGGGATTACAAAAGCCCCCAGTACAGAGGTGTTGGTAAAACAGGATGTCCTCAAGTTGGTTGGTCGCCGACCTTGGGAGGTACCCGTTAATTAAAACAGAAAAGGGGGAGATGTGGATTATCTAAATTTAGAGTTGATAAGTTGAGTTTCTGTGTTTGGAGTTAATAAGTTGGTTTGTTGTATGTTTGCCGTATGTATAAGGTTAAGTGTTGCCATAGTTACAAAGTACAGGGGCGGTGCCTGCACCCTGAGGCGGGAATCAGCCTGTGACCACGAAGTGGCAGTCTTGTTGCCATGCGAACACTGCCTGACCAGTGTTCCCGCCAGAGATAGCCAGCCTTCTGTCCGTCAAAGTGATTAACCAATCAGCATAAGACACGCTCGTCTTCTTCTGTATAAATGTGGACATTTTGAGCAATAAAGTGGACACTTTGCTTGTACCAAGTCGCGTCCCCGTCTCTCAGTCGCGTCAACTAAGCTTGTATTGCTTAGTGTTTTCTAAGCTGGAAAGGTGCTTCATGCTTAATAAGTAGGTGCTGATGGGTTTTTTTCCTGCTCTCTATAAATAAATTCTTCATAAAGGGAGACAACAGGAAAAAAAAAAAAACAACACAGAAAGGTAGGCTACAGTAAAGTATCTATGTAAGCTTCAGTCTTTCAGCCTGAATCCTCCATTTACCTTCAGCAGACTGAGAACAGTTATTTGAAATAAAACAAGGGACTCAAGAAGTGCATTGCTCACCCTCCCCAGGCTGAAGCAGCTTCCACTGCACACAAACATGCTCTAGCACCCAGGTGAGAAGGACAAGGACACAAGGAACTCCAGTGTCTTCCTGTTTCAGATTAGTGAGAGCAAAATATTGCCTGCATTTCCTGGGGACAAAGTGCCAAACCACAGACCTGTGCAGCCACATGGGGGTGCTGGGCTGTGCTGGAGGAGCAGGGGCTGGCTGGTGGGATGGGGAGAGGGCAGCGCTGCTCCACATTCAGGGTGGGCTCCTTGCTGCTCCCTTGCACAGAGGTGGCTCAGGAAAGCTTCTCCTCAAAACCAATATGAGCCGTGGCTTTCTTCTCAGCTCACCTCAGTAGTATTTCACTTTCAAAGACCAACTGGTAAGGCTGGCTCTACAGGAAAAGGTAGAATCTTTAATCTATATTATTTTAACTGAGATCTTGGCATGGGAAAGCATGGTCTAAAAGTGTGATTTAAAGCCAACTGAAATCACCGGAGAGACTCCTGCTGGGTTCAGTGCACTTCGAATGAGGTGTAATGAAACATCTTCTGTCAACATATTAGAAACCATGGTTGAAAAGTGCTGACAGAAACAGGCTGGCTTCATGCTGGACCAACACGAGACCAGTGCAAGCTCTTCATGAAAAAACTACCTACAGACTTGTACTGTGTTAATGTACTCTCCAGGTCAGTTTAAAGTGCCATTTGGAGAAAATTCAAGGGTTGCCAACAGCTTCTAGCATTATCCACATTTCTACAGATTCAAATGATAAATTGATATCTCTGTGTTATTAAATAAAATCAAATCAAGTTTTGTTCAAAAGACTAAAACATCTGTAAAATAAATTGAACTGTAGTGCTCTCATTATCTTTCATAACTGTTCAAATCCCCCAGTCCTCTACATTTCCATGCAGTAGATATCCCACTTTTTAAACATTTGTTCCAGCACTAACTGCACTGATTTTATTAAGGTGATTCCATTTCTGCTTTCTGGTTGAAATTGCTGTTATGACTTTACCGTAAGGTTCACTGACCATGATGCAGGAAAAAAAAATGGAAGCCAAGTGTAGATTAGACTCTACTGCTACAAATATTTTTGTACAGATGGATGCACAGGCAGTAGTGATCTCACTGAAGCCAATGGGATGAAACACCAATGCACAGGATAGAGGCAAGTGCCTATGGTCAGGTACATAATTAAACTTCCACAGCCAACAGATAAGTTTGGTATAACTGGGGAGGTATGAGTGTGGATGCATCCTGTAGGCAGCTAATGATGGGACATGCTCTTCAGAATTTCTTCCTCATGAGCTCAACTAGTGTCAGCAAACCCAAGTAAATTCAACTGAGAGTCCTGGGAGGAGGAGAGGCCGACATTTTGCAGGAGGTGGGGGCTGCAGCCACCCGCTGCAGTACAGATGGGCCACAAGCCACATCCTGGGACACTCTGTAACAGTGAGCCTCACTCCAGAAGACCAAGGAAACCTTGCTGCTGGCAGGCTTTTAGTCCAAAACTCTACTTTTAACGCAGGTATTTAGAATTTTTTAAATTATTTTAAAGTATTTTTCAAAGTGTCACTTTCCTGGCAGGCTTACATCAAAGCCAGGACAGGTCGCACACACTACAAAGTCACAGAGCCGCAAACCAAGATCATCCCAGGCTCAGAAGCTGCCAAAGGGAAGTAGCTGCTGGCAAGTTTTAACAGGGTCCCTCCAACAGAGATTTTTAATAAGCACAAAACACCATAGCAATAAAAATGTAGTGTGCTAACCTAGGGTAAGCTTGAGAATCAGCTTCCCAAGGAAACCTTGCTGTTGATTTTCAGAAAGGCATAGCCTGTACCTTATCTCCATCTATCCGGCCTGGCAGCTACCAAGCCTGTTGGCACAGGGCTTGTCCAGTCCCTAACCACAAATCTTAACCATCAAAAAGGCTAGGTGAGTTATTACTAGTGATTCTTAGAGGCGATGACAGTGTGCTCTATGAAACTGACACACGTTACACTGGATCCTGCCAACTACACTGCATTACACTGAGTGTGATGTGGTGTTTCTCATTATTACCTGCCGAGAAACAATAAGAGTGTTTCCAGCAACAGCAATATTATTGCTGATGTCATAGATGAGTAAAATCTCAGTTAGAATGGTATATAAAGTTCTTGCTATCTGTCTGTTTCAGGGAAGATGAATTCAGTCTGAGACAGTCAAGGAAGTGCCACCATGACAGTAAGAGAAGGGCAATGCATGATGCAAGAGAAAACTGAAGGAATTTACCCTGACAAAAGAAAAACTGAGGTATGATGTTGCTGCTATTTAATACCTGGGGGCTAGCACCATGGCAGGAGAAGATCCTGCCAAGTTCACAATCAGGAGAGTATTCCAGAGCAGATTGCCTGCATGAGCAGTGAAGGCAAGCAACCAAATCTAAGAATTAACCTTATTTTCAGGTTTTTACAGGTTTTAAATGAAATTGGGGGGGGGGGGGGGGGTGTGGCGAGGGGGAGAGGAGGGGAGGGAATTGCTGTGCAAAAATCAAAAAGAACCTTCCCTTGTTCAGTTCTTATATCTTACAAATTGTTACACGATGTCAGCAGCATTTCTCAGCTCTGCCATGCTGCCTTGTGTATTGCACATTATCAAAATGCAAAATCCTCTAGCTTCTGCTAATGTGGTTAGCCAAGGTGACTGGTGCAGTAGCAACAGGCAGGAGATGAGAACTTGCCTGTGATCAAGTTGCAAATTACTGATCTACAGTCTATGACACTGAAAGAATGCTGTGATGCTGTATTAATATAGCTCCATATTTCTTAAGCCATCAGGGAGAAAAGCACTGCTTTCTGCTCTACACATTTAAGATTTTTAGTTGTTAAAAGAATTTAAAGTATTCATTAATCAATATCAGTAGATTTAGAGAAAGTTTAAAATGCAATTATGTGGGAAGCCTGGACTCACAGTCCCGCCATCAAAAAACAAAATATTAACTTTATGGAAGTAACAAATAAACTGGTGTGAAAATTCTTGGTAGTATTTTCCAAATATATCTCCAAATTTGCTCACAACCCAAATATCTTGCTAAGAAGAGTGCCAAGGTGGTTCGCACAGTAACAGTGACCAAGAGATGATAACTACTGAATCATTCCTATGATCAAGTTGCAAATTAGAGATCAAGACTGGGACATATGGAGACGGGACAGCAGTCCTGACGCGATCTATCTTGGTGGGACTGATAAAACAAAACTGCCAACCCAAGAATGAAGAAAAACATGAGTTGGCCCCAAGTCACAATAATGATTGAATTTTATGACATTTTTATGTGCATAATAGAATTTAGAAAATGCATCAGTCTCCAGGTTTTTCTTGAAACCAGCAAAATTGAGCCTTATCAAAAGCAAAAGGGCATTCACCTGTAATCAGGAGGGAGCAGGAATATTATGGGACTGTACGACTGAATTAAACAATGGCAATGACCATTGGCTGAAGTAAACAAAAAGTTCACATACCAACTATTTCAAAAGAAATTAAGATAAATTACCTTCTCAGAACAGCTCTGTTTTGTAGTTATTAGATAATGTTTTAGTCTGCAGTAAGGTAAGTTTGGTGAGAGATCTCTTTGATTTATAAAACACTTTCTTTGTTGCAAAATCCCATCTATAAACAAACAAATTTATTGCAACTTAAGCTGCAATCGCTTCTATTATACTGTCAGTTCTGATTAACTTCACCATAATCTGGTACATCAGTTTATTATAACAGGCAGACACGGGTTTCTTCTCATGAGAACAAAGTAATGGATATGGGGAATGAAGGCCTTTGTTTTTAAGGCTGTAATCCATTCTAATGCAGTGAAAACCACCAACAACAAGAACGAGAACAACGATTTTGGTGCTGGCCTAAAACAAGAGCTGGCATTCTTCTCATTGAGAAAACCCCCCATTATGAGACCTTGTCCAGTATCAGTTTAATAGCCTCTGCACCGCTCGCTGGAGTGGTGAGGGTGCCGCCTTCTAACCCACGTCGCCCAGACACAGAAAGTTTAGTTTAACAATTTTCCCTTGTTATTTAAACAGGTTAAGTAGATTTCATTTTTTGCCAAATATTTTACGTGGAATAAATCATTCAAGAACCTGGACAATTATGCTGAAAGAATTAATTTCTGTGTGACAACACCTGTCATCTCTTTTCCATCGAATCACAAAGCAGATCTCAAAGACAGCTACAGTTTAATGACTTATTTTCTTATTTACAAAGAAAAAAGTAACTGTGCTTTTTAAAAATATCAAACATTTTGTTTGATGGCTAATATTAGAAGGAAATAAAACTGTTTAAAATCAATGAGAAGATAGTCGGAAACGTCTCACTGTGGTTTGCTAGGTATTTTTTCCCAGGTGACAAAGCAAGCTTTCATCCTGCTTTATGGCTTGTTTGTCTAGATTTCACAATGCAGGTGACACAGGTGACACAACTGTGAGTCTACATCTCTTGGTCTTACCAGAGGGGCATGGTGACCACAGCCAGGTCCTTCCTCTCCTACAGTAAGAGCTTCACCTTTTCTTACCTGTAGATTCCTTCTTAACCTCTTGACACCACCCCTGCCTTTGAAAGAGGCACGCCCTGAGTGGATAAATATTGGAAGAAAGGAGCAAGCAGTGACCATGCGATTGCCCAGAGGGTGAAAAATAGGGAGGGAGAATCTCACAGGCTGACATCTTTACAGGAACAAAATAACATATCAATAAATCTCTTCTGCAATGATCCAGCAAGTACCAAAATCCTCCTTTTTGAAGCAGGAGCACTTAGATCTGGAAGTGACCAACAAGCACTCGTACCACTAATGACCAGCCACAAAAATCCTACTCTGTTCAAAACTTACTTAATGTCATAAATATACAGGATTTGCTTAAATAAATCCCCCAAACAAACTTTTTTTAGGAGATGACACTGAAAAGCCAAAGATTGAGAAAAACACAAACTAGACACTGAAAAAGTGTGGTCCATGAATCTGCAGCATCCCAGAGCAGCTAGGCACACTCTTGGTACACAGGCAAATTAACATGTTGCTTAACACCAATGAGGTTTGACAGGTTGGTTTACCTACAGGCTCAAAAGATCAAATGATGAAGAGCATTTAAGTTTAATGCAGAAAGGGTTGATTTGTGCTACTTGCACAACTATTTCAGGTTTTACATCCCTTCTAAACCTGTTTTTGAGACTTTTCAAAGTGCCTCTGAAGATTCCCTCTACTCACAGAAGTATCCAGTCCTCTTTCCAATCTTCCCACTCCTGAGCCTAGTTGCTGTTTTTTGGCAATGAGTCTTCAGCTGTACATTACATAAAATGCATTTCCTTTAATCTATTTGGAATTTGCTCATATTCCATCTCTTACAGTCCCCTTACTCCTGTGTTGTGAGAAAGGTAATAAAAGAAACAAACTGATCAGCTCTAAACACTTGTCTATGTTGTCTATTTTTATACATTCCTTTTTCCTTATGCCCTCCCAAAGGAAAAAGCTCCCACCTTTTCACCCTGTGGAAGGCTGGATGAATTGGAGGGGGCAGGAGCAGCCTCTTTCTCCTCTTCATGTGCTAGGAGAAGAAACTGGGAAAGCTTGGCTACCTCTGCAATCAGAAAGGGACTGACACATCAGGTCTGGTGAGGAATATCTGAAGACACAGAGATCAAACTGCTGGACTAAGCATGTTCCAGAGAATGCAAGCTTTTTTTTCATGTGTCAGCCTGAGGCATCATTAGAAAATCATCTGCTTGTAGACTTCTTGTTTCTCAGGTTGAGGAAGACAATGAGTAAATTAGACTATCAGGTACTTTCCTGGGTGACTGTCTCTGTGCTGTCAGTCACTAATAAAAGCGGCTCCCACCTCAGATGTCAGTGCATGAAACATGAGTAATGCATTTAGTCACCTTAAGACACTTCTAAATCCAGTGCTGCCTTTTTTCCTTTCAAGTTAGAAACTTCATTCCTCTTCTAAAGAATTGCTGACGGCAAGTGTTGCAGAGTTGTGCAAATCATTGTCTTTCAAACACATTTCTTTACTTATTATTAGGTTTCAATGCTACCATTTCAAGTCCATCTAAGAAATGTGTTTCCTAAAAGGAATACTGATGATACTGCAATGCTGGGCTAAGGAGAATACAAGCTTTGTTCTAGTGAAAGCATAGATTCAGATTTCAAATGTCGTTGTTTGTTTAATACTTTTCACAGCAAAATCTGTTTTCCCATATTACAGCTATGAAATTACCGAAGAACTGAAAACTACCATGAATGGTTTGTACTACACGGTATAAAACTTACTGCAAGCAAGAGTCTTCATCTCAAAAACCTTAGCAGAAAAGTGAACTTGAATATCTGATTCATGTAATGAACCTAATTTTTAGAGAGTCAAAGATTACGAAAACTGAAATACTTGGGTTCTCCACAGCTCAGGCTATTTTAACTTTCCTTCTAGAGCCACTTCATTCCTTTGAGCAACGTCAGTGACTTGGGGAGGCCTTATTTATTGTTTTCTAATGCAAAACCCAAAAACTTAATCTGAAACAAGAAACAATTCAGCTACATCTGAAGCTGTAATAATGCAGTATGGGCAGAAACGGGGTTTTCTCTTTAAAAAATGCAGATGAGCTGAGAGCATCTTGATCTGGATCCCTACCAACTTCACCTCAGTTAGTGGTCAAAAAGACAGAGAGCAGGGTTTCAGGCAGCAAATCTGTCTAATAGCTGCAGATGAGTTTGTTGCTGCTCCAGCAAGAAGCCAGTTGTATCAACTGTGAAAAATATGACCTGGGATTGACTAGTCTGAGGCCATCAGGAAAAAGACCTGAGCTGACTGCAACAGCCTTTGAACAAACCACCTGCTTTGGAAACGCAAGCCAATGGCCCAAGTCCTGAGTGCACATATTCACCGTAACCAAAGTATGCAGACTAAATAGTTTAGAAAAGGCTCAAATGATCCTGGCAGCAGTCTGCCCCTGCGAGGTGTGCTCACTGCCCAAGTATTACCTGAAACCAGCTTTTACGAGTGTGCTGAGATGGGCACGTACCCTGTCCACTGTGTACCCTGTCCACCCCCACACCAGTTCCTTCTGGCACTGGGTGCTCCAGCAGCTTTGATGAAGCCCCACACACCACTGAGAAGGGATGGAGACAGAGGAGACCTGTCATCCTCAGCCCTCTGGGGATCCAATTGGGCCTGATGCTGCCTATTGGAAAAGCCATGTCTAAAGATATGACTGACTATCAGAGACTTCTTGGAGATGAGAAGAAGGAAAAGAAATATCAGTAATGTTACAATTCTATAGGTTAAAAAGAGATCATAAATAGAGGCTGAAAGGGTTGTCACATAAACAATAAAATTGGCAAAAGATCACTTTGGCTTTGCTGAGTATTGTTTTTTGATCAAAAGCTTGTGTGCTATTAATGCTCACACTCCAGCACAGCATGAAAGAGAAGAACATGACACATCAGGAAAGAAGGAGTGCTGAAGAATGATTGATGTAGTGATGCCTCATGTCTCTTCAGTAAAAAGCTGGACTGAGAAACAACATATATGCATAAAAAGTACATGCAGTATTAAGCCCCGTGGGGCTTCATGATGCATAAACTAACTAGAAAACAAATTCATCAAGAGACTGAAGTGGAAGACAGGAGAAATATGATCTGGTAAGATCTTTCATAAGACTTCAGCACCCACAAAAGCACCCTCTTACTCCTAGCCAAGAAACACGAGCCACTCACCATGGACCGTTTCATTGGCCCTACAAGGAGTGCTGTGAGCAGTGAAACTAATGAACCTTCCCCTATGGATTTGTGCCTTTTGGTTGAATTGTGCCTGTTAGGCCATCAACAAACTCTAGATAATCCATCTCTCTTCTGTCCAGTTTGACTGAAGTTTATAGGAACGTCCAGGACCACCGGGATCTCTGTCTCCATAGTTCTGAGTGGTCAATGGGTTCAAAGGCTTTTTGTGGAGCACCAGGACACCCACATATGTGCAGTCAGCAAGTACTGTGCTTGCCTTGCCTCCCTAGGAGACTAGCTAAAACCAGATGCCCTCCTCATCTGCTTATTAAAGGAAAGCATCTAAGGGAAATGTGGACAAATATTTTGAAGAACTGCTGCCTACTTCTTCCTTTAAATAATTGCTGCATTAAGGGAAGTTGGAACAGCCTCAGAGATCAACACATAGTTCAGATTTCATGAATAGCTGAGCATGAAAAGCCAGGAAGAAGAACAGTCCAAAAAGGCTGTAGGTGGTCAAGCACATCTGCTAAGGCACTTTAACAGGATCAGATGGTGAAAAACAACAACGAAAAACAAAGTGAGGAACCAGCACTGCAATGGCAGTAGGACACAGAGCCTTCTCTGTGTCCTATTTGTACCATTTTCCAACCAAAATATTCCAGGTCCTAGAGAAAGACAGCTGGGACTCTGCCCTGGAGCCAGGCACAGGAACTGAAGTAACATACAGAGAACCAGTTACTACGTTTTACTCCATTTCACATCTTCTAAGCACGTATTTTATATCTGTGCTTCCAATGTAAAAGATAGCAAATAGCAAACAGACTTAGCAGGCAAGTGCCATTTCCAGCCTGTTTATGAAATTGTTTCAATAAACATAAACACAAAGAACATAAATTGCATCTAAAACTTCAATAATATTAACATTCTTTGGTTATTCAGTCCTTCGATGACCCAAAAGAAAAATAAATATGTCAAGCTGGCCGTGCAACTGATGCTTATTTTTGTCACTTTTCCTCCAGTAATCTGGTACTATGTATTATGTTTGTGGTTTACAACTTAGATAAAAACAGACCAGTATCAAGAAATACAGAGTTATAAATGTCAAAATACAAGCAAATTTGCTCCTGCACTATCAGGGTATTTATCTTATTAACAACTAGTCTTATTACATAAGATCTACGTGCTGTGCATTTATAAACCACTTTATCAGCTTCATTTAACTTCAGTCAAATTCATGCCCTAACAAGTATTTATCAAGATAAGATTAATGACATCACGTATTTTGCTATAAGGTGTTTTACAACTCATACCTGGCTAGACAGTATTTATTCCTCAAACTCTTCCATAATTACAGATATTGCTTAAGCATCTCATGTGTGTGCTAGTGCTCTGAAATGCACCATGTAAACACACCTTGGAAAGCTGACTTACCACCTGTGGGGGAGATGATATCATACTTCCTTGGTGGCATTACCATAAACCCTTAGCTCACATTTGCTTGTAATACGAGACATGGGAAACACATGCTGTTTGTAGAAGAAAAAAAAATGACACATCTCACTTTTTAATTATTTCAACTTTCTGTGGCATAGCCAAGTTTTTTTGTGGTGTATTTTCAGTATGAGCTTCTTTACCAATGATTCCTCTCTTCATTCTCCCTCACAATCTTTTCAAGCTGGTGTTCTCATCACGACATATGCCTGTCATGCTAGAAGACATGGGCTTTGTCATAGAAGACATTTTTAGTGAAAATAAAGCAATCAGCTGCATATACAATGGAAAAACTGGTCTACTGTCAACACACAGGTTTAGCCTGAATCCTCCCATCTTCTTTGAAGAAGGTCCAAGTCAAAGGAAATGCTACTGGAAGTGCTAAGGCAGAGAAGATTTGTGAGGACTGAACACATGAAGAACCTTGCTGGTATACAGAAATGCCTTGTAACTTCCACCAAATCCCATAGCCATCCTGCATTTCATGCAGCTAATAGGGAAAGTGCCTGCTAATTGAGTGCAGTAATTACATGAGTCCTCTACATCAGCTATGGGCAGAGAAAAGTACTATGGCCAGGGAGCAACTGCACTTCAACTTCAGAGAGGAAATGTATCCTTGTAGGAACTGGTTTCTGCATCAGGGTCTTGCATGACTGCCCACTTTTCTCTTTCTGTTTTCTGTACAAAACAGCAGATTTTTTAAATGACAAAAGATATGCTATTGAAATATCTTAGTTCCACAGTGACCAGAGATAGTTTCTGAAGACGTGACATGCACAATTACTGAAGGAAAGAAATTAAAAATAATTTTGATGAAGATGGTCCTACCTGTATACTCTATCCAAATACTCACAGACTGCTGTATGTTTTCGAGCATGAAAACAGACTGTCAGGGAGAGGAGGAGAAGAAATCAAGAATAATGAAAGTGTTTTCTAGGCAGATCATAAAAATAGCTCCCCGTAAAGTAAAAGTAGCCACTCTTGGGGACAGGTAAACCCCTGCGTCTTTCCCACAGGAACAGGAAATACTCTTAATTATCATAATACTGTTATGATAATAAATTAACAAAAGCACTGAGATTCAAAGGTAGCTACGCATCCACATATTTAACTATTATAAATTCTTCAGACTGCATTTGTTCAACCTTTTTCATTACCTCACAAAATCTTGCTGCACAATACAAAACATTGACAAGACATTACTTCACGCACTGAAAAGAGAACCACAAGACAATAAATACAAATAGCAATCCTGGGGTTGTGTGCCACAAGATTTACCTTTAAAAAAACAACAACAACACACCAAAACCTCCTTTGTGTTCTGCTTACTTGTACTCTTTTGGATACTCTCTCCAGTTTTAGGCTCTGGCTATAACACAGAGCAATAGCAGGGTGCGTGGGAAAAAAAATTAACAAGAATCACCATGCATCTAGGAGCTACAGTCTACAAGAAGGATGAGTTCTCCATCTAGAGAAGACTGAGGGGAGACATGACAGCAGACTTCAAATATAAAAAAGGCTTTGGATGGAAGAATCTATTCGCCAAGTCCATGATGGATAAAATTTATGTGTCTGAACTGCAAGAAGGAAATCTGAAGTATCACATTTGTGAAAGGGCAACAAAGCCCCAGACATACTGTCACAGGACAAAGTGGGATCTCCATTGAGAAGGATCCTCAGGAGAGCCCAGACACACATCTATTGCGAGTGTTACAGGCATATTTGATCCGGGCTTGGCAGCAGCAAGGGTGGACTGTGTTATGCCTGGAGAACCCCGAGTCCTGCATGGCTCCAGCTCCACATTCCAGCTTTGCAATTTCCAGCCGCTTGACCTGCTCCACCTTGTGTGTGGGAACTCAAAGTCAAGGAACAAAGGGTGGCAGTGGGGAGCTCTGTGTTCTGTAGGTGTTCACACATGCGTTGCTGGTACTGTGAGCAGTGCATAGAATCACAGAACCATAGCTCCAGGTCTCTGCATGTGATCTGTGTGCGTGTTTCTTCCCCCATGAGTCAGAGCATGACTGTGTCCACAAAGGAGCCAGACTCGTAATAAAAGATGCACTCCCTCACCCAATGTGGACTTGACTATTTTTTCCACAAGTATTCAAACCTGTGTTTTGTTTCTGGATTTCCTGAAAGAGTTTGTAAGAGATGCCAAGAAAATGTTTCAAGTAAGGTGCACCAGTGTCATCAGTCAGCTTCCTCACCTGGCATTAATATGGAAGTGTGTGTGGTGCCTAGCTGATTTTAATACAGGTCTGGCTTGTCTGAACCAACCTTGGGAAAAAACAGAAGTGGGTGAATGTATTTATTTCTCCTGATATAGAAGATGCTTATTTTTAGTCTCACATTTTCTTAGTAACATGGAAAATGTCTTTCAGAGGTTCTCTCTTAGTCAGAACACTTAGCAAGGGTCTGCTTGAATGTAAAAAGGTGTTAGGTATAACAGGCAATGCCAAGCAGAAGTGTAAAAAACGATAATGAAGCTGTAGATAAAGTACAGGAAAGAAGTAATTAAATTTGATTTTCCTGCCAAGCAAGAAAAAAATGTCAGGGATGGCCTCTGGAAAGTCCCTAATCATGTTATTTCAGTGTTTTCCTCTCTACAATGGAATTTTAATAATTACCGACCTCACAAGTGTGCTCTACTGCTATGATTAGGAGTGATTGCGAAAGGATCTGCAAAACACAAAGATGTTATTCGCGTTATTATCACTATGATCTGTGTACATTTATGCAAATACATCTGTGTCCTCAAGTGATCTATTTCAAATGTTGGCTGGAATTTAGAGGTAAGTTAGCTACTTACACTTAGATTGTTCTTCCATATCTTAGTACAATTGATTGACAGATACTTATTCCAGATTACAAACTGTTTTTCTGTATAATCTGGACAGTTGCCTAGATCTTAAATCAAGAGCAAATACTGAAGAGCCTATTCAAAATTAATCTTGTAATATGTAACAAGGGTGCTGTAGACCAAAATATGTCAAGGAGTAACCACATTAAACAACCCATTTCAAAATGCCTGATGTGGGCTTAGTAAACAGAATTTGTGTACTTACCTGCTGAAATAATAATTTCAGCTGACCTTGCTGGAAGAGAAAGAATTACACACCATACAGAATAACTCAGGCTACAACTCAATAAGACAACTCCACAAGGCAAGTACATTTGGCATATAGATCTAAAATGCCTGGGCTATGTCAAACTGTAGAAGTACAAGCTCACTCTGTCAGCTCAGGAAAGTCCAGAATACTCTGAAGAGATATCATCACCTATCCAGAGTTCATGTCAGACTAGACAGGATTTTTTTTTCATGTTGCTCTTACGGGTATCATATCTCCTTACACATGTGGCATAAACCATGAGAATGGTCAGATTATATTTGTCCTGCCAGACGATCTGGCAGTGCACTGAGGCGGCATTAGTGTGCACCCACAGATCCTGCAGCTCAGCATGCTGGGAGACGACTGGCCAGAGAGGTGTGTGCATGCTGCACCTCTTCTTTGGCTTCCTAGAAATAGAAGTTTAAAAGGGAGTTAAATGAAGGGGTTGTAGTCATTACCATTACCAGAAAGAAGGAATGCTCATCAACGTGAACATTAAAAAATCACAGGAAAATAATCTAACAAGACTACAAACTAACAGGGTTGAAAAAACGCTTGGATATGAGTGAAATTGCTAGGACTAAGAAGAGTCAACTTTAGACCCGTGCAAGAGAAGAGGTGTATGGGCTTGCAAAGAGCAGGCAGCTCCCTAGCTGCCTTCCACCTGCACTGCCTGGTGAAAGTTCATTGAAGTCCATAAAAGTGCACCAGGGCCACCATCATCCCTTTGCTCCACAAAGCCATCTCAGGCCACAACAATCCTGAAAGAGGCCACAGTCAAACCCATTCACCCCCACCAAAACAATGTAAAGCCATGTACACATCAATCACGGCAGACAAACACTTTTCTAACTTGCCAAAATCTCCAGTGCCAAAGCCAGCAGTGGGTGGCCTTTTCCAGTGCTCTGTTGTCTTGGTATAAAATTTTTCCTGGTGTTTAAATCTTGTGTAATGCACAGGTAAGTTTTGATCATACATCCATTAGAGCTAGAAAAAAGCCTTGGTCCTCATTACTTTTTATAACATACACCTAAATACTGAAGTCCTTATCAGCCTAAGCAGGCCAAAGAATTTCCATCTCTTAAACATATATAACAATATTTCTTGCTGCTCTAATCTTATCTCCTTCCAGTCTGTCCACATGTCTCTTTTATACAGTGCTTAAACGGAATACGACAGAGTTCCCCTGCTGTGACTTCATCAAGGCAGGAAAAGTCTCATCTTACATATTATTCTGCTTCCTATCCATTACAGACTGACATCTGCTTTTTTGCAACATCCTCACACTTTCTGTTTAATGTGTGACCTATCATGACACCAGCCTCCCTGATGCTTATTCAGGGGCTGCCTTCTCAGACACGATTGCCACTTAGGGTCATGAATGCTGAAAATACTGACTATCTCATTTGTGTCTAGACCTCTGCACTTTCATTACTTCATCTTGTTGGTGCCCAGCCTTCCTTGCAGCACACCCAAAGCTCTGGGGGTACTAAGCCTGTTCCCTGCACCCGCAGCCTAATGAAGCCTTCCCCTCTAATTTGAATCAGTGTGGAAATATTGACTTGTAACCAATGGCCCCTCATTTCTCATGATTGGAATAACTTAAAGAAGAGTATGCTGTTTAAGACAAGGAGATAATTTAGCAGATGTTGAGTATATAAACATTTTTAAAAACTTTTATTTTCTCAGCATTTTAAGAAATCTGCCATGCAAAAATGCTTAATATAAGATTGGCACCATCACCTTTTCCACAGGCGCTATGAACAGTGAAGCTGTTTGTGCGCTGAAATTGTTGCTTAATCACACCCAGACTATCTGTATCTCCCTTCTCTCTCATACCCGGACTACGCACTCTTTGGGAAGTGACTTCCCACTTCATCCTACCTCACCAGCAGTGAGCGTCGTGCAGGCAGAGCTCTGCCCACTACGGAAATTGCAGCAGTAAATAACACTAAAGCAGGTTATTCCTGCTGTTGTATTTCACACGTGTACTGCTTCAGACTCAGCGTCTAGTTGTGTGATCCTTGTCCAGCTGAAGGTCACAGTAGCTGGTTTGTCCTCCTGACCTTATGTCAGGTTTCCTATCTAGGAATCCAAAATCTTCAGTAGATATAGACATAATTCATGGTCCAGCAGCCACTGCTTCGTGATGTGAGCATTGCAAATGCTGAGTATGAGGTAGAGTGAACCAATCTCAATCACTCTACTTTCATCAAAAAACCCATTATCTTCAATAGGACTTTCTCTTGCATGTACAAGCAAAATGTGGGCCTGCCGCTTCTTTGCAGCTTCTTCATACCTGCCTCCTCACACTTCTCTTTTGATAACGTAACACAGGATAAGTTTAATAAAGGAAAATATTTTACTATGCGTGTCACATGCTCTTTCACAGCCGGTACGCTGGTGGGCTTTCTTGCCCAGGGGAAAGGGAAAGGTCAAGGCACAGAAATACCCAAGTCGTCTTCAGCTTTCGCTCCGGGATACAGTTTGTTATCTAAACATCAGATTCATAAAGTAACACAAAGAAAAGCTATTCCCTCATCCAAAGCCAGCTGCAGGGGCTCCCAGGCTTTCCATGCCAGAAAAAGGGCACACATCTTCATCTAAGCCTCTGCTGAATCGAGTGACATGCAGGCAGCCCGTAACCCTTTCCTGACTGTTTAACCCTGTCACAGCAGGGTTTGCTGTTGTGAATGTTTTATTCCAGCGCTGGAGCAGACAATTTTACACTCTTTCAGGTTTTTGACTGCACAACACTTTAAGGGTTTGTTCTATGCATCAGTACTTAGAGCAACATTCTATAATTTTTCTAAACTTATTTAAAAATCAGGCTGTGGATTGCTATATGAGATTTTTTTTTAATGGAAACCTTTCTTCATCAGACCAAATCTATACATACATTTTAGCCTTCAGAAATATGCTGACCACAGAAAGACCGACTGTGTGTTTAAGAGTTCATGACCTCTGAGAAGCTGCTATTAGATGTGAGTTTTCTATTCTCACCCAAAGTATCAAGACAAATGGGGAAGAATAACAATGAAGATATACAAAAGTATTATGTATTTTGGATGCTTAGAACTAAAACCAAGATGGTAAATAGTAAACTAATAAGGAAAACATGACCTTTTTAAATAAGACCAATTCCTCAAAAGGGCAGATAAGCTGAAGGGATGTGAACAAGAAGCAAGAAATAACAGAGCAGAGAGGAGAAAAGCAAACATTTATTTTCAAGGCTGCTTCAGATAAGTGCCTTCCACAAGTGGTTGCTTGGTCTACTGTGGGCTCGTGAAGATGGAAGGCAATGTTGGCTTGTTTCACTTAAAAATAGGAGTAAAAACTCAGTCCCTCAATTGCTATCCTGCAAGTTTAAACATCATTTTCCTGGATGCTGGCTGTACAGGGTCTACCTTAACAAACTAGAGAACAGTAGAACGGATACTGGGTGGATCCACATACAATTATCACTCCCAATTTTATGGGGAAGCTGAAGCACAGAAAAGATTACGTGTGCGTATGTCCAGAAACATAAACTTATACAGTGTTCTTGTAACAATAGGTCCATCTTGCCTTCTGTTATTTTAACAAGCATTTTATGATGGCCTCATTTGTAAGAGTAGTACTTGACTCTCTCTACCTCATCCCCTGTCTCTGAGGCAAGTGTGAGTAGCAAAGTCTGTCCTGTAACTCATGTTGTTCTCACTTCCCTGGAGATAAGAGTGGTGCTAAGAGCGAACAGGATCCTTTCCCTTTCCCGAACCCTCAAACAAAATGTCTAATTAATTCCTTTGGTGCAGCACTGGGTTAAGACACGTGCCAAAAATAAAACCATTCAAGTTTCAGACCTCAAGGTTAGTTTACTTGCCAGGCAGATAAAAACACTTCCGTTCTGCTTGAAGACCTAGCTTATTTCATGTGGAATCACGGAAATGAAATGAAAAAAAAACTCATCACAAGGCTTTCTCTGTGGTTGCTTTCGAGGGTAAGCACGTCAGTGGGCAGGCTTGGCACTGGACCCCACATCTCCTTGTAGTCTTCTGCTGTAATTACTAGACTCTCTCTTCCTCTCCTGCAAGATCAGGCCACCCATGAGTGGTGGGTATTCTTTACATCCTGCTATGGGAGGCTAGCTCAAATGAAATCTCACCAAGCAGCAAAGGGGGCTGAGACTCATGCAACAAAATGTGGATCCTCTCTCCAGCTCAGGCCCCCGCACCTCAGAAGTGCTGCATCCCCACACACTCAGCACTGACTCTGCTGTCACAAATCCTCTCACCTGTAGCTTCCTCTCCAATCTTCTCTCTGCCATGCCAGATTATGTACAAACAGGGAGGTGTAAATATCCTACCCACATTTTTTGCCGAATTTTCATAAAGCTTTCATGAGATCAGTTACAAGAGCAGCCATGAACAAACTACAGCCTGGATAACATGACCGTACATTTCTTGCCTGAAGAGAGGTCAAGATGTGGGCTCTACACAAAATTGCAATATAGACCTTTGCGTAACTGGCGGATTAAGTAGGAACCAAATCAGTATCTGTCACTTTAAAACTTTCCTCCACCCTACATCACCTCCATCCATCAGTTGCCTGCAGCATGTATATTAAGGAATCGCGTGCAAATGTTACCATAACCCAAGGCTTAACATAAACTATACTCTTTCAGGTCATTGGCAAATAACAGGTATATCCGGTTGTGCCTTTGTACTTGCCTGCACGCAAATTAAAAGCGCATGTAAAGTTACAATAATCAAAGTCAGTCAGGGGGAAGGGGAGGAGAGCAGGGGGATAATAACCAGGGGATCAGGTTATTTATCTTCACAGGAAAGCCACTGAGAGGAGCCTGCTTGCATGCCATTTACACCTCAAAAGAAAGACTGGGGCAAACCTGGCTTTTGGCCAAAGCCATCCCCTACAGTGCCCCAAGCTGTGCCTAATCCTGCCTTATTCCTGCATCTGGTAAAGCACCCTGTTATCTCCACTGCTGCTAACTCTTCCCCATGGTGCCGCACAGCCTCTTACGCTTCCTCCTTGACTGCAGGATGACAGCGTTTCTATGGGAGAGGTCAGCGGCCAAGATGGACTTTGACCTTTCTTCTTTGGGAGACTTTTGCTCTCATGGTCTCAGATGCCACTGCTCTCATCTTTGCCATGAGGGTGCACCTCCAGTGTGATGCTGCTTCATTCCCTGTTCCTCAACAGAGCCAGCACTCCGTGGGGTGACCCCAGGTCCGTCCTGCTGCCCCAGGGCGGGCAGGGTCTCCCGTACTGCTGCCTTCCTGCAGCCACCCTGAGCCTGGGTGTGGGTGCTTGGGAAAGGGAAAAAATTATGTTGGTTTTTTTTTCTGTCTTTCTCCCTTGGCATGCCATGAGATTAACAGACATTAGCAAATGCCTCTTCCCGGAGTGCTGCGACAAGACAAAACCTGTCCTGACGGGCACTTGCAGTCTGTTTCCCTCATGGTCTTTGATCTGCCATTGCTGAAGGTTAGAAGACCTGAATGGCTCAGAAACAGACACTTCCCTGGGTTTGCTTCCAAACGCTAGGAGCAATCTGTATGTGTCAAGAGTTTTCTGTCCCTGTTGAATTTACTGAAGGCTAGAGGAAATCTTTATTATTATTATTTGTCTTACAGCAGGAGTCAACTGTCTTGATCAAGATTGTAGCCCTTAAACAGAATACTGTAAAAATCTCCTAAGCTTAATTTTCCATCTTTGACCACAGATACCACAAAGGGAATTTCCCTTATCCCCTTGGTTTTAATATTCTCTCTCCAAGTCTTTCTTCAAATTAAAAGATGTGAAAATAAACAACTCCCATTTCCCATACCTCAGGGAAGAACATGAATAATTTTATAGGCTAGAGTGTTACCCGCGTACATCCCAGTCCCTAGTAATTGAGTAATTTCATTTACCACTGAAATGCAGTTACCGCTGTAGGCAAATACACCAAAACCCTGCACAACAAGGCAGAGGAAGGCGAGAATGCCCTGCTGCAGAGGCATGTGCAAGTGTTTCTTCAGCTGAGCTTAAGCAGCCAAATCACAGAAGGTCCTGGTTTGGATTCACGCGTTTCCATCTGACAGGATTCTTCATCAAAGCCAGTGCAGCCAGAACTACTGTTTCTGGTGGGAAATCTATCACTCTGCAGCTTCTTCACAAATACTCTTCACCATTTTATTGACCCACAGTCATGGAAGGAAGAAGGAGAGTGAGCATGTTCCCTGGCTCATGTGAGCAGGGCTATCTAAGGAGTGACATTTACAAGCAACTGCTTGACTGACATGAAATTTCTTAGGTCTGCAACATGAATCTTCTTTAGGAAATCCCAGATAAAGGCCTGTCTCTTCATGATTAAAAGCTTGGGAAAGCCCTCATGATGCACAAATTATTGTGCTCCTGTTTGGTTCAGCTGCCATCTTGACAATCAGTTTGTCCCCAGAAACAGCACTAAGAAGAATATTTTTTCTAAAACACTGAAAACTTCCCATTATAAAATTTCAGTCCTTTGGACAAGAAATTACTCCAGACCCTATAGAGTCCACACCTAATACCACAAGTAAGTTTAGTGTATCCATTTGAACGTGCAGGTAAGCAGAGCAGGCTTTTCAGAACTGAGAACTGAAGCCCAAACAAGGGAGACACATGCTGCCAGCCCCGTGAAAACACGGGATGAGCACAGGTCACCATGACCTGCCTTTTGCACTTGACACGATGCTCCAGCAACAGCCCTAGTCTGACTCCAAAAGAGAAAGCATATATACAGTTGTGCACATGCTATACTAGACACCTGGCATCACTTTCTGAAGTATTCTTAGATGTTTGCAGCCCAGTACAAGACCCCCTGAAGCAGCAAGACTGGAGGTATCATAACAGGGGACAAAGTAATACTCACACCTCTGTGCAGCTCCCTTACCTACTTCAGACCTGCATCCCCACTACATAACCAGGTTCATTCTCCGAAGGAAGGAGAATTCTGAAAATCAACTGAAATTGCTCTAGAGGTTACTAGATTCAAACTGTGGTGCCTATTTTAACATTTTGGTGAATTGTTCTGCTGTTAAGGCACCAAAGAATGGTACACATGCAATACAGACTGAAGAACACAAATGACCAAGGTTGGAATCATGGGAAATTATTGCTTGGGAAGTGGTGAGCTGAATACTCATAGGCTGAGGTAATCAATGACTAGGACAACTAGGACACAAGACAGGAAAACCCACATTCTCATCAAAGAACTGTAAGTTTCTTCATTCCATGTGTGCTTCACTATCTTCTCTCTCTGTGCAGAAGAGTCATGGTCTCTACTTGCACAGAGTTCCCTAAGCTGGAGACTTCAGGTCCTCCATTACTTAAAACTTTGTCCAACTTTAACCATCTAATCTGATATTTTCTATCCCCCAAAAATCATGTTTCACATTGTAATTTTTAGAAATGTTCAGTCCAAGATCTGTTGAATCTATTTATGAGAACAAGAAAAATAAGTGTTCCTAATAAAACATGGTGGTGGCATTTTCTTTGAAAAGCTTTGTAGCCTCAAGCCCTGAAGCAGGGACTTAGCATTTGTCTGGGTAATATCTTTCTTCCACATTTGTTCATTTTGCTCTTTCCTTGATAATTCACTCAAATTTGGACAAATTTTCAAACTCTGAAAAATCATATTTTGCACATCTGTAGTAAAGACTTTGTAGAACTTTACAGGTAAGTCTTCAAAACCTTCACCCCTAAAGAATATGCTTCTGGCTGTGAGTGAAGTAGACTTTGCTTTCAGCTGTAGCCCAGGGCTGTTTTGAGCTAGTGTCCATCAGCACGCTGAGCATACAAGCACACTGGCATTTTCTAAAATGGCAAACACTAAAATCTTAGAGTTAGCAGAGCAATTGCACTACACACTCTGTATCACCACTACTAATACAACACACAACAAAGTCCGGAAAACAAATAAGAAATAAAATAATACTCATTGTTAACCTGTTAACAATATTGGCCCTAAGCAATGTTATAATTTTTGAGCTTCGGAGTGACCTAGCACATCATGCAAGCTGTAACAGGGGTGTCACATTCATTTTCACTGGGGGGCCACATCAGCCTCGTGGTTGCCTTCAAAGGACTGAATGTATTTTTAGTACTGTATAAATGTAACTATTCCTACATTTATACAGTCCTAAAATTACACTTGGCCCTTTGAAAGCCACCACCAGGCTGATCTGGCCCCTGGTGAAAATGAGTTTGACACCCCTAGGCTATAAGTTTTCTATACTTCAAAACAGAGGTGGACCTTGCCAATACAGCTCTTGGTTCTGCAAACCTCAGAAACAGGGTGAGGATGCAAAGGTGCCAGATCAGCCCCTTTGCTACAGAGAGAGAGTGAGCAGGCACAAAAGTTTGCCCACACATCACATGTTGAGGACAGATACAACAATGCACATCCTGAGCAGTGTCTAAACTTTCCTAAATGTCATTTCATCCATCTTCTTCAGAGTACTTCTTTAAGAGTGCTTTAATATAGAGCGTTTGTATAGTATAAATACAAAGACACACACAAAACACCACAGATGAGTACCCAACAGTGTGCAAACTATATTTTGCTCTTTTGGCTCTTAGCAGAAGGCAGTTTAAAAAGGCTTCTCAAAAGGTAGCCACAAAGGGATCAGCTCTGTGTTTTCCTCTCAAGAAAGACTTAGTTATGTGGTTTCATCTCATACTGTCAAGAAAAGTCAGCAAACTTCAGAAAGACATATTGTAGAAATTTGGCAATGCAAAAATAAAACAGTTTCATAACCAAGGTTGATGACTCAATTAAGTATAACGTTATATCCCCATTTCTGTAATCATACCTGTGAGTTACCTGGGTGGAAGAAGACCAGAATGCATGCCTTTAATTTGCACATAACGTGGAAAATGCAAACAGAAGGAGAGGCTGCAATTCAGACTAGCACAGAGCTGAGCCCCATCAAGTACTGGGAGGTTTCTTGCTTTCCCAGAGCAGCTGGGGGAAATTGGCTCAGAATTAGGAGTGCAATTTAGGCTTTTCAGTAGCAAGGGAGTGTTGAAAATGTGAGCTGGGGAGTCACTAGAAGTGCAGGGAAGACTGAAAGTCCAAGGAAGCTGCAAGTTAATGAAGGTTAAGAATGTGATATGTAACCACGAATATACATGCTTTACAAAGCATACCACAAATGCTTCATTTAAAGCCACAGTGAGTGGCATAAGCAAATAACCCTGAATCATGGAGCTGCAGCCGGCTCCTACATATGCCCGGCACTCTGGGTAGCACTGCGGATGTGGCTCCTTATATTTTGCTTAGCATGACACAAAAGCTGCCAAACTGAGCAAAATCAGGAACCCGCATCAGATGTGATCGCATTGTCGTCCACAATTGTGGTACACCAGTCTCAGGTAAGTTTTAATGCTGTACAATTCAGTACCATGTAGATAACCCTGAGCAAGCAGGCACATCTATCCTGTGCAGAGCAGCAAGCAGGGATGGTGGCTGCAGAGCCAGTTGCCCTGGGCTTGCACAGTGTCTGGACCAAGTGGCTGGTGCAGATCTTCTGCTCCTAGACCAAAACTACTTGAAGCATAGTGGTAACTCTGCATTCTGCTGGACTGCAGTGTAAGCATAATCTGAGCAAGCTGTTGTAAATGCAGAGGCTTACAGGTTCTAATTCTGATTATAATCTGGTTGTTTTAATGGTGATTTTCCTGACTTACAGCAGTATTGTTGAGACTAGAGTCAAACTCTAGAGGTACATAAAAATGCCTGTACAATTTTAAGCAGTCTGAATCAATAGCATATTGCTTTTGTTTAAGTTTCCCAGTGATTTGTGTTTTACAGTTACAGTACTTGTTTCTTCATCTTGTATAGTATTGTGCAACGCTCAGAAACAGACAATCCAAAACAATATTTCCAAGAGATTATTTAATGAAGAATGACTTGGATCACTCTATAAACTGTAAACGTTTTGTACGAGCTCTGTACTGAAGCAATGCCAGGATAAAATATTGCTCAGCTGTCATAAAATCCACCTTGACACTTTGTAAAATTAAGAGAGAGGAAGAAAAGATACATAGTCCCAGGTATGGGAAAGAGACAGAGTGGGAGGGCTCTCCATGGAAACCTGCAAAAGGAAGAAGTAAGAGAAGAAAATCATAAAAGGGCAAGTCCTTGAGAAATTCCAGTTGCTCCTCATGAGGATTTACGAGCACCTTGCCAGTGTCCAAAATAAAAGCCAACGGCTGTCATAGAAGCAAAACTGAGACCTGAGTCTGCAAACCCTTGTTTAGGTAAGTGATCTTTAGTACTTGTAAAAAATCTCCTAGGGGCTAAGGGCTTTTCTCAGAAAAGGGAGGACCGTGGCAGAAAGATACAATTCTCCTCTCAAAGGGCAAATGAAGACTCTCCAGGTTGTGTAATTCCTCCTTCTTTATCAAACTTTTATGCACAACAAAGACTCTTGTCCACATACATAAAGCACTTCATTCAGAGTCACAGAGGTACTGATGTCCACACAGACTCTGCCAGCCCCCTGCGTCTGGCTTTCCTGTCAAATCAATCAGGATTTTTAACAGATTAGGCTGGAATTCCTTTCCCTTAATCCCAAACCCACACTTTTCTGCCCCTTCAACTCTTTTTCTCTTCCATATCTTACATCAAGTAGGGTTTTCTAAGTCTCAGAAATGATTCATTTGAGGTGGCGTACATTTTCAGTGATTCAGTCTTCAATGCCTAACAGAACTAATTTTGACTCAGGAATTGGGGACTGGCTGCAGTAGGACCTGCATCTAAATTAAGTCCCCAGAACCAGGAAAAAAAGAAACATGCATTATCTAAAAGCAGTTTGAACTTCTGTGCTTCTAAAAACAAAAGAAGTAGGAAGAGTAAATAAAGAGGTAGGCAGGAGGGCAATTTGTGGAATATAACAGTGACCAAGGGCCTGATCCTCCATTGCCTTCATATTGTATCGCGCTAATTCACTGGGGTGATAAAACACTTCACCCAAGCTATGCTTGATTGTAAGGGACTAATTAAGGTCACATAGAATGACAGCCTAGAAAATTGGGTGCACATGTGTTGCATACAGTCAAAATAATACTCAGGCTGTAATATAATACATGCAATAGTAAGCCACAAGTGTTGTACAGCATATACTACAGAGGGACCAGCTGATACTAGTACCACAATAGAACAAAACATCTAAAATAGATCTTCCTTTCTTCCTGCCTAATAGTGACAGAACTCCTGAAGACCAAAGAGAAGTGAGGAAAAAAAAACCAAAATGAAAACTCTTAGTAGTCAATGAAATTGTTTTTGTTTCAAGCATCTGATATTTTACTAAGTACTGTTCCACAAGTACTTAGTGCTTGGTCTCAGTGCTGTGGTCTCAGTACTATGCATATTTTTAGCAGTTTTAGAAGACATCACCTGTGAATACCAAAGAAAAGCTAGAGAGATGCTTCTTGTTATTGCTGACATGCCACATGGATCTTCCTGGCTACATCAGAAAATTTCAATCTTTGTGGTTTTGTAGGATTGTATGTGATGGCACCATGAAGTAGGATTTCACAGCAGGGGATCATCTAAAGATTAAGCTGCCTTTTACCAGCCTTACTTTTTTTGTGTTCTGGTATACTGTTGTAGTCTCTTGCCCTTAAAAAGTTTTAGTACTCAGTATAGCACATGGTGACCAGTAGACCTACCAGGATTAGAAATAATGGTATCAAAATGCCTAAACTGGAAGATGGCTCACTTTTACAGGAAACTGCCTCTGTGCTATTCCTTGTTTATCTCCCAGATATGTAGATGAAGATCACTTTGGGAAGGGTTTTATCAATTATACTGATTAAGAACAGGTTTTGGATACTTAAGATTGGCCACAGTTTTGCATTTGCTAGCTATCCTCTGTGATTAATTTCTGACAACTGCCTTGTAATTTTGATTATGATTGCATGAGCGCATCAATAACCAACCACCTTGTTCTTTGTTCAGTGCTAAACATTGGTTGTTCTCCCCATGCTTGTCTACAAACCATTGTAATTTTTCTTTGATCAGACATGCTTAAGGCAATACATCATTTTTCAGGTGTGTTGGGTGGATCTTCCTGTTAACAGCAGCATTTGTAGAAGACCATGTCATATTCCACAGCTCTGGACCAGCTCAGTACCATTGGGGGATGGCTGACGGGCAGAGAGGAAAGGCTGGAGGCACCAGGGTCACAAAAAGTGCTTCTGAATAAAACAGAGTCAGGAGCCATGCGACATAAGTAAATGCTTGTCACAGAAAATGAAACTTCATTACAAAATGCTGTAGCCAGTAGCATGTGCTGATGACAGCAAGCCTTTTTCCTGGAATGCATTTCAGACTCCAGTATTTTATTTCAAACCTTGCTCAGCTGTGTATGACTAATGAATAATAGAGAAAAGTACAGCTCCACAGAAAATTTGCAGATCTTCCTTCGATCTGGGGAAGCAGACTTCATTTGCATGATGTTCTTTTAGATAACCTTCGTAACTTTGTTGTGGGCTGTGATTCAACTCTGCTAGGCATTTTCACAGCGGCATAAAATATTAAAATCAAGCAATATCAATTAATATTATGGCATTGGGAATATCAATGAGAGAATCATTTGGATTTGTTAAAATGTAAAGTGTAACTCTGCTTAAGGTACAAATGTGAGTTCAAGGATTTTAATGCTCTTTATGAGAGAGGAAATTAAGTCTCATGTTTCATAGGAAGAGGAGCTGCAGTTGGTAGGTGCCCTGTCATTTGCACATTAGCCTCAGCAGGGTACATTATTCACAGCAGGGTAGTGTGTCCACTTGCTAAAATAGACAGATTTGTTGGCAGGCTGCACCCTTTTCCCCTATCTTCCTCAAAAGAGCATTTATCTCAGCTTTCTTCCTGGCATGGGGTCTAATTGTTTTTAAAGAGACAGCTGCTACTGGCATTGACAGTTTGGCTGGTTGCGGAGCAGAGAGAATGGGAAACATGGCATGGACTGGCTTGATGGAAGGAGAAGTGTTTTTCAGTGTCTAGTCCCATGGGCCTCTGATTTCAGTGGGCTGAAGCACTGAAGTAATACAAGTAGGAAATTAAAACGCAATTCTTTCCCACTCCAACTTCTAGAACATGATATTTTCCTTGATGTTATCTCGTTTAAAATTAATTTGACACCCCTTTGTCTAGTCTTGTCTTCCACTGAATGCATTTCTAGATGTTATAAAATACTAGATGGCTTAATAGTCTGGTAGACTTCCGTGCAATGATTTTTGGAATAGTCATTTATACTTGCCCTGTGTGTTAAAGCAATATCGTCATGTACATCCATTTCTTCAGAATTTATACTCTTCCAAAATAGCAATAAAAATTCCTTCACTGTTCAGTTGTAATTGATATGTTTCAAAGCCAGTCTGCTAGAGACATTTTAGAATACATTTCCTTCTCTAAGTTTTTTCTAGTGTCTTCTCCTTCAAGAGAAAGGGAGATCCAAGAGTCACCTCTGCTTCTTTTCCTTTGGTAATTTGCTCAGCTTTTCAACAAAGACCCGTCCACCAAGTGTAAGATACAATTATAGGAGGAGTCCCAGACCAAATTCCCATTGGGTTTACCGGTTTTTACTAAAGCAAGAATCAACTTCCCTCTAAATTAAATACCTCCCTCTTTCCAAATAGCTGGTATGGAGTGGCTCTGTTATTTTAGCATTTCTGCTAGAGTCAGGTAGGCTGCAAACTGTACTCACTGCCAAAGAACCTAGAACAGATAGATTTCCACTTGTGGTTGTGTGATGATATCTGGGTAAATACAGAAAAAAGTGGCGTGGGTTGTCTTCACATAAGTGTGCATACTCATGTCATGCACGCAATGGGAGGATTCACCTTTTAAACTCTGGCTTATCTCAGAAATGCGGGCAAGCTGTAGGGATCAGGCTGTGAGAAGGTGGCTTTGGCAGTCATAGAGCAAACAAACAGCCTAGTTCTTCTGGCCCAGAGGACAACCTGGAGGAAAGTGACATTAGCACTTCTATTCAGCATTGAAATTTCAAGGAAATCAGGTAAAATGATATCCTTTTCATTGCTACTTGTCATGTCAGTACACGAAAGGAATTGCAAACTGCAGATGACCATAAGTCAGGGGTACTTTGATGTCTCCAGCTAAAGCAGGTTGTTGTAAGAAAATAACTTTCTGAACTTTCTGACTCATTTTTACCCCTGGTGTAACTCTTCCCTGAACTTCTCTACCATTTTGCTGTGAGTGAGGGCTATGAGAACTGACCTTTCAGTCATATTTGTTTTCTTCTTGGTAGAAGTGCTGCTCTTGCTTTTTGTGAGGAAGTTGCAAACAGCTGTTTTCTGGCAACAGAAGAGATAGTCACTGTGTTTGCCTGAAATGTGTAAGGCAGGTCATCATACAACTTCACTTAAACTCCCATACCAAGTATAAAATCTTGGTATGTCTATGTCTGGTGAATTAAATAGCCCTTTACTTCCATAGAACTACTGTCCTTGCAAGTACTTACAGGCTGCGCCTGAGATCTCTCTTGACCTCTGCACACAGTCTAGCTCACTAGAGCTCTGTCAGGCTTTGGTTCTGGCGTGCATGTGACATTCTTAGTACTTTTATTTTGAGCCATATCTCATCTTCATCTTCTTTTAAAACTGTAGGCATAAAGACATTCTTGGAATGTTTTTTTCATTAGCCATGTCCTATTCTTTGCCATCTTTTTTAAGAAATGAAGACATCATAATGGTAAGCATATCCCAGTACAGCTTTTGCTATAAATGGTGGAAAGGAACCCTCCTGAATGCTCTTCTGCCTAATAGACCAAGACTTAGTACCTTGCTTAGTTATATACATTGTTACTCAGTGCTCTTTGTACCACATTCAGACCACTCACCATCCTCTTTTTCTTGATCACATATAAAACATCTAGTTCTTTATCCCAAGTTATATTGTTCTGATGAGTATTATTAAAACCAACATGATTTTGCCCCCATTTTATTAGACAATTCAAATCACATTGTGTGAAAGATCTATCATTACCCTAATTTACCACTGCAGCAACTTTGTGTTGAACTTTTTAAGCATCACAGTGATTCTAGAAATAAATGTCACACAGCTCATGAAAGAACTTCAACTATTTGCACATTTCTTTTATTTTCAAAAAGGGTGTCACTTTCTTCTTTTAAAATTAAACTACAAAAGCCACACGTGACGTAGTGTTTAGCCTTTATTCCTCCCACCAGAATAAGCAGAGGATTCAAGCCACCTCTATTTCACACTCCTTCTATTCCTTTTGGGATTTGTAACATTGAAGATATGTGGTGACTGCTGAGGAAATTGCTTTAAACTATATTGGAGTAATTCCCCTTCATTTCAGTAATAAAGGTTGCATACGTTTTATGAGAATAGCACCCCTGCAGTAGAGAGAGCTCCCACGATCCATCGTTTTAAATCAAGAAGTCATTTGACATGTTTATTTTCTGAACAAGGAGGGTTCTGTCAGATCAGTTGGAAACCCTGAAATCTGCACGTTTTAAGATGGAAGTTGGAGTAGCAGATGTTATTTTGCTGGGTCAGTTCCATTTTCACAGGGAGGCCACTCTGCCAATGGGATGTTAAAGAAATATCTCTTTCTTTCCTTTCAAAGTGTGTATGCCTGAAAAAATCTATCAAAATAGGGATAGGGATTGTAGTGAGTCACCTTGAGAGGATTGTGTACCTGATAAATTATGTGGTAAAATCTGATCCAAAATACAAATGTACTTAAAATATATCATGTATTTTATAAAAGTGCTTTTAGCAGAAAAGGGAGAAAAAAAAAAGTGATAAAATTTCCCATGTTATTTTAATCAGAGAGTTGTAAAGTATATTTTGCAAGTTTGAGGCAAACCATGGTTGGATCAAATGTATACACAGTAAAACCAAAATTGGACAGTTTTGAAAACAATGGTAAGCAGGGAGGTGGGAAGAATGGCCAGTTGCACCTCCCTTGAAAGCACCAGTTGCCCGATAAACATTCTGTCTGGATTGTAGGTATCGAAGGGGCTTCCAATCAGATTGCTAATTATATATGTGTTAAAGCTAACTGAATATTCTCAGGTTGGTCAACTTCAGCTTAAACACTACTAATACAAAAACTCTGCCTGAGACGTACAGACCTTGCATGCCAGCTGCATGTCTGTTGGCCATCTGCAACTCCAAAGGCTTCCCTGCTCCAAGGCAGGTACTGTAGGCTGCCCTCAGACCTGCCTTTGCTGGCTTATTGACTATCAACACGGCTTCACCAGGTTGGTGGATTTGTTCTCAGTGTGAAATTATCTCAAAAGTACATTCTTATTGACCTGCTTAAGATGTTTTTACACTTTTATGTCAATAAATATGCATCGCTGGTTTTCCTCTTCTTTGATTCTGTTATTTCACCTGTCAGAAAGATCTGTTTAAGTAACAGATGCCTGTAGTATTTTGACAGGGTGTTTGTTTCTGTTTCCAGCATAAAACTCATATGATGACAAGCAGACAGTAAAAAGAAATTTGCCCCAAATGTGCTAGAGCCCACTTTTCCTCTTCCCTTTCCCACTCGAAAATTAGCTTTTGTGTTATTACTTTGGCACGTGCCTTGCTGAAAAAAAAAAAAAATCCCTCCTTGCCCAGAGCCAAGGAGTCCTGATCTTCACTCTTTTTGAACAGATGTTTCTTGGCAAGGTTCTTGGTGTGGTCAGGAAGAAATATTGATGTCTAGGAGTATTGTCGAAGACGAGAGAACTGTCCATCATCTTGAACACACAAGGCTTGAACATCTTGAGCAGCTGAAGAGGAATCCCTGAGATATCTGCTGTACTCCTAAAAGTCATGCAAAAGAGTTATCTGGAACCCTCTTTGTTAGCACTAAGAGAGGAAGAACTGAGGAATGTCAAAACACAGGTGCAGGTGTAGTGAGTGCATTGCTGGGTATATTGCTCCTCTCCTAGTTTTCTTCCCCCACTGCTGTGTCATGGAACAATCACTTCATCTTTTCTGCTGAAGAAAAGGAAATTTGACACTGTTGATCAGCACTGCTTCTGCCATTGTAACAAAAAGAAATGAGGTCCAATGAAATTGGTTTGAAGAGTTCATCTTTGGAGTCATCAGTGTGTATCAAAAGCAAAGACAAAGAAGCATAACAATGTTTAAATTTGCTCTGTCTTGGTTCTTGTGTCTGATATTGAATGACTCAGTTATTTCAGGTAACTGCACTGAATTCCACTATTTTAGTTAACATCAAAACCTAATACCATACTAGTACCATTTGTGAGACAAGCCTGTGTTGATTACCACATAAGATGAACTTACTGCATTTTTAAGTTGTCATTTAGAAATATATTTTACTTTTGTCTTTATAGTATCTTTGCCTGCCCTAACAATGTTTTGTTATACAACTTTTTTCAGCAAAGCTCCCTACAGTCAATAGTAACTCAAGATCGGACTTTATAGACTCAATCACGTACGCAGCCTTGTTCTGGAGCATTGATTATACTATGCAGTGGAAGAGGGTTTAGAGATGACCCAATGAGCAGCACTCATGCTAGTCATGGAACCAGATGGAAAATTGCCCTCTGAGTCTCAATCAAAGAATCCCTTCATTCTCATAGAGTAAGGCAAATGTTGTTATATGGTGTTAGCACCAAAAGTTTATTTACAGTACTGCAGATGTACCCATATGGGCAGATGGTATCTGAAACATTACACTGCACATAATTCTGCCCCTTAGACTGCAAGCTCTCCCTCATTATGTCAGAGCAGCAACTAGTCAAACAGTGTCCTGATCTGGGATGAGGGCTTTAGATACTCTTATAAAATTATGTAGTAAAGACCAGGTTGTTGAAACCGAAAAATACATTAAGCATCCAACTGAATTTCCTCATTGTTTCCTATTCTTACCAATGAAAACATGGCACAGCATCAGCGTATCTGCTTTTCTGAAGTTCTTGTCTTAAAGTCTCAGGGTTAAAGTATAAGTAATGAAGGTTTACTTGACTACAAAGAACATCTTTGCTATATGTTTTCAGGTGAACCATCCCCTGCCTGAGAAAGTGTTGGTGCTGTAACTGGACTGTAAGATGCTGAAATTCATTTTGGTCCCAATATGTTTAATGTTTATTTTCAGGCATAAGCCTGCAGATAAAATCAGTTCAAAAATCCATAAGTCAACATGGCAGAGACATTTCAGGGCAGCCTACCTGTCTGGGCATTAGTGGAGGAAAAGCCCTTTGAAGTCACAGACTGCCAATAAAAATGCAGCTGGCATTCAAACTTTAAATGGCTCCAGCACTGAGCTTTTATACTGTTGTTACTTAAGCGAAGGCCAAAAATGCGTTTGAATACTGGTCCACAGTAAACTTGTGTACCTACAATGTGACCGAACCCCATCACCCTCATTTTCTTGTCATTAAAGAAGTTGTGAGAAGCACTCCAGATAACTCACGATGCTGAGAACTGTGAAAGCTCCAGGCTGCTGTCATTCCTGTGGGCAAGGATGGCATAACCCTGCAGCAGTTCGTGGTTCCCTCTCTGCAGGGCAGGTCATGACAGCAGCTGAAGGGCTCCAGAAGGTCTGTCTGTGCCAAGGTTGGGCAGTCACTCAGGAAGGGCCAGGTGAAATTCCTGGTGACGTCTCAGAAGTGGGGACATGCATCTCACAGCCTGATATAAGGGCTATGTGAGTGCTTTGTTTCCTGTGCCTGACTGTTCGCTTTCTGTGTGGTGGCTCTGTGGATGTGACATGGCACAAAAAGTCACAAGGGAGGTGAGCTCCGCTTCCTCTGGCCTGCAGTGGGAACTGGAAGGGCTGGCGTGCTCTGTCTCTGCTTTGACCCCTTGGTGGATGCAAGCTCTTTCCAGGGCCTTGTACAGCCCCCAGCATGATGGTACAGGGGTTTCTGAGCTTACTGGCACAGCTAGAATACAAATACTTATGAATGAAGTTGGGATAGCTGGCTCTCAAATAAAATTAAAAATAGCCTCTGGCTTTCTGAATTCTCCTCATTTATTGGTTCTTGAACAAGAAAAAGATTTAAGGGAGACATATTAGATACCCTTAAGAGCTTAGTTAATTTTGCCTTTCCATATGATAGAATGTGATGTGTCTATTCCTAATCCTGGAAGAACTCTAAATGCTGGTTTTCTGGTTTATAAGGATATTCCAGGGAATCTCAAGTAGCATGCTTTTTGCTGTGGATGTGTTCAAGGATGGAAGATGAGGGAAGCAGGCAAGAGTGGGGACATAAATCCATTCTTTTGTTGTAACAGGATCATGGTATGGAAACAGTTGGCAACCACCGCAATACGATTTTACAGGGAAATTCAAATTATCACACTAAAACAGAACCCATTTTTATCATTCACAAGTCCTGAAATAGCATGTCACAGATGTAAGGACTGAGTATTGCCTGTACTTGGCCTCAGGTTAAGCTAATTTGGAGGAATTATAGATAAAATTTTATTGGTTGGTATATTTTTTAATGACTGCTGTTAGCAGCTGTTTGGTGATTTGGAGTGTTAGAAATAGCCCAAGCGCAGCTAGAGCAGTGAGCAGAGTTCAGGTAATGCAGCAGTCAAAAATGCATGGGGCTTCGCCATTTCCTCACTGAGTAACCCTATAAGCATGTAGGTGGGTAGTATAGCCAGTTTATTTCCAGATAATTTATGTTTTTATTTAACTATAGAGCACATAATAAAAAAAAAAAATCTTCCTTGAAATGTTTGCAGATGTTCCTTTTTGCCTTTTTTTCATTTCAGTTGCAAACTTCCTGTACTTCCCATGTAGTGTAGTCTTGTCTTTGAGAAAGAAAGCACATTTTTAAAGTTGCAGCTACTTCTGCACCTCACAATTGAAATCAGCTTCAGCTCAGCACAATCATTTCATTCTAGTGGGAAAAGTCTCTTTACCCTATGTTAAAAGCCCACCTGATTAGACTCTAGTTTTGAATAGAATGGTTAGAAAAAAATCAAGAATTGCTATTTACACATTGAGTGTTTTGCTAGCCTGATAAAAACTTGCTATTCTAAATAAATGTATCAAACATTCATTGGATTTGGAGTGTAGGAAATCAAATGTGTTCAAATCTTAAACACATCATGATTTTAAGCATCCACAAGTGTTTATAAATATTGGTAGGAATAAGAGCATACATCCATTCACTAGTTAAATATCATAACCTGTTTCTTTTAGCACACTTACTGGATAAATTTTGAATGAATTCAGAGAAGATTTTAAAAAAAAAAAAAAACAACCAAACACTTTGGCTTTGGAACCATAAGAAAAAAAGATGTGCGTTAATAGTCTATGGTGTTGTGTGGTTTATATATAACTCCCAGCAAGCAAATAATAATAATAATTTTAAAACACACAAACAACAACAACAAAAACAAACAAACAAAAACCAAACAAAACAAAATTCAAACCCCAGATTTATGAACCATCCTGTATCTGGTTCATGTAAATACTAGTACTGATCATTAGCTCCAATTAAAGGTCAAATTTGAAATCATTTACAAGTTGCATTTAAAACAAACCTTTAAAAATAAACCCAAATTTTAAGTAGAACACTATCTCACTGGCCTCCTAGATCACAATATCACAATCCCTGGGGACCCTAGGTCGGTAGAGTCAGCACAGCAGTACAGCAAGGGCAGTGCAGGGAGGTAACACTGCTAATCTTTTCAGGTGGGATTTTTAAAAGTACACTGGTCTGGCCAACTCTTCTTTTTTTTGTTGAGCCTGTTCTGAGGCTTTGTGTAGTTTACCTTCCAGTTACCATGGAACCAGACATATGCTCAGGGCTTTTAGCCCAATGTGATTTGCAGGGAAGCTGATGGAGGTAACTGGACTTAAACCCACTGGTGAAGAAGATGCTCTCTGCCATTTCTCGTGCAAGCTACTTGGAGCCCAGTGCAATGCTGTGCAGGAGCTGAAGCTGCAGACTGAGGGCTTGTCAGATCCCAGGTACAGGCCAAAGGGTTCAGCTGTGCTGCAGGGTGCCGCGTGGTTACCTGCACTCACTCAGATCTAAAACAAGCTAACAAAATACCCGAGTGAAACCGTGGAGCTCTTAAAACCTGACAGAAGTTGAAACTCTCCAGAAACGTGGAGGATAGCTGAAGGCAGTTTTAACAGCTCTTCATTGGAACTTTAGGCAGCAGGTGCCCTGGTAAAGAAAGACAATTAGAAGATAGTCTTATTGCTGACATCTCTTCTCATCTTTTTTATAGGTGTAACTTAATTTGAGCAACAAAAGCTAACTCTTGCTCTGTATAGTATACATTTGGGATGTGGTACATTCCGCAGTACCTCTCCTCCCAGCGTATGAGTGATACATTTTAGATGAAGATCATGAAAATAAAAGTAAAAAAGCAGTGTAACTGATCTAAGGTTAAGAGCTACATTTAGGACGTTAAGGCTACATTTAAAGTGAGCAATGGATGCTCTCCCATGAGGCACCCATCCAGCCATAATGTCTGGTTTTCTTCCCATGGATGTAGTGTGCATCCTTGGTAAAACACAAGATAACTGTGTGTGTAATAGAAAAATCTCAGGATTATAAAAGGATACCAGACATGAAGATGCAGGGGTTTCGAAGGCAGTGGGAAGCAATGGATATCAGAATAAGCATAGCATGGCAAGTGATTGATGATGAAATGCTTACAATGCGGAAGGAGATCTTCATGGGAGTATTGCAGCAAAAAAAAGGGCTTACATCTGAGAGTAAAAGAACATTCCAAATTTCCTGTTGGATACAGGAGCATTAGTCAAGATCACACTTTTGTAATACCAGGACTTTTGGTTAAGAGGAAAGCTAGTTTTGCATGGCAGTCTTGTTCAGGAAATAAAATCTGGGGATCAATAACAACTTGGAAAACTGTAACCTATTTAAAAACAAAACAAAACAAAACAAAAAAGCAGTGGAACATAGTAGTTGTTGAAAGCATGTCCAGGCTTTTGTTTCACTCAGAGGGTGTCATCACTGCAGTGGTAAAGAATATGGTCTTCTCACTGCTCTCTGGACTGCACTGGGCACCAAGATACAAAGATACCTGAGATACACAAAGGTTTCCTTTTCTTTATAAAAGAGAGAACACTAAGGTCTACCTGATGATAATATGACCCTATTTAAGATAAGGGAAATATCTACAGTTAACTTGTACCTAAATTAGCTGTGGATGCCTCCAGGGCTGTACTGATATGGAGGTTGTACCTTTTAAATACTGTGGTTAAAACTGGACACTAGGTGTTTATGAATCACTAGAGAAGATTACCAAGTGCTCGTGTAGGTGATGATGTTTACTCGTGCAACTTTCTATCACCTCTTTCCTTCATGGAGTCTCCTCTGAAGCACCCATTCTGCTGGGACCTCAGTCCAAGGACCAACCTGCCATTAGGGTTCTGGTTCATGTTAAGATTCCAAGAGCCACAAAGCCTACAGCTCCAGGGACACTGGAGCTGCAAAAGGCATGCCAAGGAGAGCCTGGCACTGAACCTACATTACTCCTTCCACAACTTTCTCACCTGGGCCACCCATGCTGCTGGGATCTTAAAATGTGGCTCATGCCTTGAGGTTGTGGAGTCTCCTTCTTTGAATGCCTTCCTGCACAACATCATGTAGGTGTTCCTGCTCTGGCAAGGGGATTGGATTAGATGATCGTTTGAGGTCCCTTCCAATCCCTAACATTCTGTGATTCAATGATAACTGTGAATCTGCAGCTCAGGGTAGTGGAAACATGCTCCTTCCTCTGTACTGCCTGCCAGCAGCCAGCAAGCAATCCCACTTGCAGTTTGATGTCAATAGGATGCAAAGCATACAGTGCACTGGACCCACACGGATTCACCAAATGGACGCGAAACAGTGAGGTGGGTGCAGGGCCACTTGCAGAGGTTAGAAACAGCAGAGCCTGTCACCTCTGGCAGCCCCATGCTGAGGTGTTCTTCCCCTTACCAATTGAAATTAGAGTTTGGCCACCTTGAGGACACTGTTTCTTTACAAATTCAGATTTACATGGGAGCTGGAATGGAATCTGTTTGACTTGCTTTGGAGTAAATGGCAATCTCTTGCTTTGACTGCCTTACAACTAGCTTAAGTGCTAAAGCAAAGAAAGGATTTAGGAACTTACTAACAAGAGGTGTGACACTTGCATTTTAAGCAACTGATTACCACGATCACCAGCAAAAAGGCAAATTTACCTGCTGGTAATGGCAAATGCCCACCACTATAATTCAGAGCGCAGGTAACTGATCCAAGCTTGTCCTTAACCACTTAGACTCAGTGCCCAGAACACTCTCTGCAGGGAGAAGTCTGTGTCTCTTTGACATGTGACCAATTAAGTAGGGAAGGGTGGCCCTCAGGGTGGGACAGGCCACAGCTGAGTGGTTACAGCATGTGAAATTTGGTTTCAACCTTGTGGTGGTGATGGAGAGATCAAACTGCCTAATCTCTCTCCAACCTTTCCCTGCCATAGGGATGGAGCTATCTGCTACTCTTTGCAGCTGGTCCATGCGCTGGCTGGATTGTAGGATTCTTCCAGTTCACTCCAGACATGAGGCTGGGAAGAGGGGAGCTCACTTTTTCTGGCACTGCTTGGAAAAAGTAGTTTTGACATCTCTTTCACTTGGCAATGACAGGAAGAACTACAGTGTGCTCTTGAGGCATGCAGAGAGAGATGGCTGATGCTAGGCTGAGCAAGAGGTAGTACTGCGGACTGGAAGAGCCCGGGACAGTGACAGCAGCCATGATTACACTTAGCAAAGAAAGAAGTAGTAGCAACCTCGCCAGGTCCGGGTTCACACCCTGAGCTGGGCTGGCTCCCAGCAGCTAATTTTGTCTAATCCCTAAATGCTACCAAAACACCATCTTTTCTTCCCATGACGTGACTGTGGAGAATCTGAAATAAATGTTGTGTTTTTAAATTTTGCTTGGTACAGCAAAAACGACAACAAAGCAGAGCATTCCGATTTCTTGGGGAACGGTTTCCTTGATGCCTGTGGGTTTTGCAGCCCCGATTTCCCCTGGGGCGCCGGAAAGCTGGGGGGGTGTGGAGCCTGGCCCTCCGCATCCACACGCCCCTCGCCAGCTCTCCTGGGGGCGGGAGGGGGAGCGGAGGTGCCAGATTTCAGAGTAAAATATCGCCGTGAGCAGGAGAGAAGCGAGCGCTGGGTGGGGGCGAGGCTGGAGGGCAGCGGGGCCGCCCCGGGTGCGAGTTGCCCAGCGCTTCCCTGTCTCCTTCCCCCGAGCCGGTGTCAGGTATTGCGAGGAGGGGTAGGGGCCCGGGGAGGAGATGGCTGGAGGCTTTCCAGCCCCGGCTCACGCAATGCAAGCTCCGCACGCAACGGGGAGGCGACAGGCGGAGGAGGGGAAGCTCTCCGGCTTCCTCAGCCCCCAAGATGCAGGCGAGACTTTGCCTCCCAACAGAGAGGGCTGCGAGCCCGCCCGCCACCCTGCTCCCCTCCCAGCACCTCCTCCGTCAAAACTTGGCCCCGGCCATAAAAGCATCCGCGGCTCAGCCGCTCCACTTGGTGGGGGCCCAAGGGTAGCTGGCAAAGATCTGCGACCCCTCAAGCCAGGGGACGGGCCAGGGAGCGGGGATTTGTCAGCGGGTCTATCTGCGGCACGCCGGCGGATACCGGCGGATTGAAAGCCGCGAGTACCAACGCCAGGCTCCCGGCCAGAGCTGCTCCGGCTCCGGCTCAGCCTGGGGGCAGCGGGCCGCCCGCCCCCCGCTCTCTGAGCCGCTCGCCTTCACTCCCCGCAGCCGGCTGGGGTGACCCCGTGCCCGTAGCCCAGCAGACGGGTGGGAGGGAGGGGGCGGCTGCAGCCCGCTCGCCTCCGGTCCGCGGGATTGCACCAGGCAGGTGGTTGCCGGCGGGGCGAGCTCCGAAGAGTTAAAGCGCTGGGAAGGTGATAATAACTCTGCGCTGGGATCGGGTGCAATTGGCATTTGCCTGCACATGACCTGCCAAGCTCCGGGTGACAGGAACCGGGGCTCCTAATGAGTTTCCCAGAGGCTGGGATCTGAACGTCGCTCTCGCCGCTCTCCTCTCAGGGCTGCCCGTTAGAGCTGCCGCCGGCTGCCCTGCTCCTCTCCATCCTTCCCGAAGTCTCGGATGGACGAAGTGTGCAACAGGTCAGTTCTGCTACAGGCGCCCAAGGTGGCCGTTTATTTCACTTCTCCTACCCCTCGCTGCCTCAGAAAGGCTGGAGCAAACGGTAGGAGCGGGTGGTCCCGGCCACGGGAATGGGAAGCGGGGCCAGTCAGCTCTGCCATGCAGGGACCTTAGGCATCCTCCGCAGCCCATCCCCGGGGCCGCCGACCGCCAGCATGCGCTGCCGCCACGGGCACGAAGGTGCGGGGAGGGGGGAAAGGCTCAGGACAGAAGGGGCTGCGTGGCCATGTGCGGGGGTTTCCTCTCCGGAGCAGCGGGAAGCTCCGACGTCCTCGCTGGGAGCCCGTTTCTCGCAGGGGCTCTTTCATGAGGAACGATGTGCACCTCCGGGATGAACCTGTCTTCAGCGCACGGCAGCTGCCTGCATCTGCGGAAGGCTCGTCAGGAGAGAGCATCCTCCTGACACCCTTTCTGCCTCACACATCACCTTCTGGATCTCCCGCTGCAAACTTTCGCTACAGAGAGGGAAAGAGCAGCGGCCCCAACGTAGAATATTATTTTGATCCCTTATTGAGCGCCTACCACTAAATTATCCATTATCCCTTGTTTTTCGCACAGGATCCGGGCGGGCTTTAGTCACACGAGGAGCTCATAACAAGGACGCATCCCGATTCGGAGCACCAGAAGGCTGACGGTGCTCCACTCCGCCAAGCCAGCGCGCCCCTGTCCCCTCGGCTACCCGGGAACCAGCTTCTCCCTGCCTGCGGGCGACGGCGAGCTGCCCAGCCCTTCCTGAGGGTCGCATCCCGCCTACTTTCTCCTTTCACTTGCAGCATGGCCCTCGAGAGGCTCGGGGAAGCCCTGCGCAGCATCCCTCCCTTGCAAAGCTCCCTGCTGCTCCTCCTCTGCCTGCTCACCGCCATCCACCTGGGCAAGCTCCTCCTGCAGCAGCGCCGGCGGCAGGGCCAGCGCCGGGCGCCGCCGGGTCCTTTCCCCTGGCCCTTGATCGGCAACGCGGCGCAGCTGGGCAGCGCCCCGCACCTCTCCTTCGCCCGCCTGGCCAGCACCTACGGCGCCGTTTTCCAGATCCGCCTGGGGCGCTGGCCCGTGGTGGTGCTGAACGGGGAGCGCGCCATCCGCCAGGCCCTCATCCGCCAGGGGGCCGCCTTCGCCGGCCGGCCGCCCTTCCCGTCCTTCCAGCTGGTGTCGGGCGGGCTCAGCCTGGCCTTCGGCGGCTACTCGGAGCTCTGGAAGCTGCACCGCCGGGCGGCGCAGGCCACGGTGCGCGCCTTCTCCACCGGCAGCCCCGCCACCCGCCGCCTGCTGGAGCGGCACCTGCTGGGCGAGGCGCGGGCGCTGGTGGCGCTGCTGGTGCGGGGCAGCGCCGGCGGCGCCTTCCTCGACCCTTCGCGCGTCCTGGTGGTGGCCGTGGCCAACGTGATGAGCGCGCTGTGCTTCGGCCGCCGCTACAGCCACGGCGACGGCGAGTTCCTGCGCCTCGTGGGGCGCAACGAGCAGTTCGGGCGGGCGGTGGGCGCCGGCAGCCTGGTGGACGCGCTGCCCTGGCTGCAGCGCTTCCCCAGCCCCGTGCGTGCCGCCTACCGCGCGTTCCGCGACCTCAACCGCGACTTCTACGGCTTCGTGCGCGGCAAGTTCCTGCAGCACCAGCGCAGCCTGCGCCCGGGGGCCGCCCCCCGCGATTTGATGGACGCCTTCATCCGCCTGCAGCGGGAGCAGCCGCGGCTGCAGGTCGAGCATGTGCCCGCCACTGTCACCGACATCTTCGGCGCCAGCCAGGACACCCTCTCTACCGCCCTGCACTGGCTCCTCATCTTCCTCATCAGGTAGTTGTCGACGGGGCGGAGGCGGGAGACGGGGGTGCCCCACCTGCCCTGGGGAGGGACACGGGGGTCAGACCAGGGCGTCGCGGTGACAGCGCCAGCCTTGGGGGATCCCCATGGAAGTGGCGCTGCCCGGACACAATCGCCGCTGGGCGATTTCACCCCTCGGCGGTGAAAGCCGGCCCTAAGGAGCGCCGAAACCGCTCGGTGCGGGGAGAGCCGAGGGAACGACGCTGCCGGCGAGGGTCTGAGGGACCGGCCCGCCCGCCTGGTGCCGGGGTACCGCAGGGGCTTCCGATTAACTAACACGGGAGCTCTGGGAAGCCTGCCAGAAAAAAAGATAAGAAAGGAAAAAAAAAATATAATGTGGCGGTCGGGCAATGGTGCATAACGAGAAGCTGGCAAAAAGGCAACCGAATAAAACCTGAAAGTAACAGATTTTACCAGGTCAAGATCAAGGAGATCATAGGAACAGGATAACAACTGCTTAAGCAAGATAAAGAGTTCGTGCACCGGTTTACAAACCCGCTATTATGTTAATTTGCCGGCAGTGTGTACCCTTATCGCCGCGGCGTGACTTGGGGAACACCACCTGGGCAGCCGCGGGGGCAAGCACACCCCTCTGCATACTCTTTGCCCTGGCACCAGGTCTCCGAGGGGGAAAATCTCAGCTTGGGAAGGTGGTTTAATAGAAGGCGGCATAACACTGATTTTCTTGCCTGTCCTGGCTTTTTCTTTCATCATCCGCATAATTTGTAGGCTTATGAAAACATATCTACTCAGATGCTGCTTGACAAACTGGCAAATACTTAACACTTCGAGCTGAGGGTATGATGCCCAGTGGTCACATAACCTGTTGAGTTTCTCCCCATTTGCCCAGCATTCAACAGGCAGACCTGCTGCAGGAAGAAAAGCAAAGGACACAGAAACCAAACTTGAATAATTAAAGAGGCAAATAAAGGCTCATTGAAGGAACGTTTTCTTTTGCCTATCTAAAAGCACATAAGTAAAAATTATTAATATTTTGATGTTTGGTTACTATGTAGTCTTTCAAATGATCCAGACTTCAAGACAGTTGTCTTAAACTACTTTATAAAGAAAACATGTTTTGATATTAATTAGAAAAAATATACACACATAAAGAGTGGGGTGTTTATAAAGTTATTCTGACAATTACTAGCAGGGACTTTTTCAGTTCAAGAACCTGCAGACTTTCATATGTATGTAATATGTCTAGTGATAATAAACTCCATGCTAACTTTTAGAAGTCACATACAGAGCTGGAAAACCAAATTCTCATTGCCATGGAAAGCCCAATATTTAGAAGAGAGAAGTAATATTAGGCCATTTTCAGGTAATTTCATTTTATGATGTTGAGAATCAATTACATATTATATTACAGTAAAAACTGAGCAAATCTAAAATGCCATTGCACAGGAAGTTTGGATTTTTCTCTCGAAGTTTTCCACCAAGTTCTGCACATTCTTGCAACATACTTAAACTTTGCTCAAACTGCATTATTTAGGGGAAGGGTGAGGTTCTGTGAAAAATGTTTACATCAAGGATTATTTTTATTTGGAAGTGTTATGTACATACACATGTCTTACTTTAAATGACAGGTATCCGAATGTGCAGGCTAAAATGCAGGAAGAAGTGGACAGGATTGTTGGAAGAGACCGTCTGCCATGTGCTGAAGATCAGCCTCACTTGCCTTACATCATGGCTTTCTTGTATGAATCCATGCGTTTTAGCAGCTTTGTGCCTGTTACTATCCCCCACGCCACCACAACCAACACCTTCATCATGGGCTACCTCATTCCCAAGGACACAGTGATTTTTGTTAATCAGTGGTCAGTGAATCATGATCCAGCAAAATGGTCCAACCCAGAGGATTTTGATCCAACAAGATTCCTGGATGAGAATGGCTTCATCAATAAAGATCTTACCAGTAGCGTGATGATTTTCTCAGTGGGAAAACGTCGGTGTATTGGAGAGGAGTTGTCCAAGATGCAGCTGTTTCTCTTTACCTCCATACTGGTCCATCAGTGCAATTTTACTGCTAATCCAAATGAGGAGCCTAAAATGGACTTTATCTATGGGTTGACCATTAAACCTAAGCCATTTACCTTGAATGTTACGCTTAGAGATACTATGGATTTGCTCGATCAGGCTGTCCAAAGACTGCAAGCAGAGAAAGCAGCCAATGAAAATCAGCTGTCAGCAAATACCTAGGCAACAAACCTTGCATTTAAAGATAATCCCTCTCTCTTTTTAGACTTAAATGAGTTATATTTTTTTTTTCTTTTTGGAAATTAGCCTATGTTACAAGTTACAAGAGCAGGAAGGAAAACTGCACAAGGTATAATTCAGTCCTCTTTTTCATTCTAGAAGGAGAGCCAGGGAAACATTTTAATATATTAAATGATAAAACATATGAAATTTGAAAGTAAGCCTTTTCTTTTCTAGCTTGTTCACAGAAGTTGCCATTGTAAAGTGCCTTTTATCTACTAACTGGTTGGAGCATCTCCAGGAACTGTTTGTACAATCTTCTCCATGTCTCCATGTGCTGTGCCTTAACTCTAAGTTCATCTTCAGTGACTCCACATCCCAAAGTGAAATTTCTTATTTAAGAAAAAAAAAAGCAACAGAAGAAGAAAGAAAGAAAGAAGGGGTGATCAGAACACTGCAGCCCATCTCTGAATTCACTCCACTGGAAACTGCCATAGGCAGCTCCTGCGTTGTGACTGATGGGATGTTCATTAATGCCTTTATAATAAACATTCAAATAATTTTTCGTAAAATGACAAGTCTTGCCTTTAACATTTCAAAGTGTTTACATAAATGACTAAAAGAAAATAGACTTGAAAATAAAATTCATATTTTGTATGAGAATTAATAGAATGTCCTAATATTGTAACTTTTCATTAAGATTTGAAAGATCAGATTTGATGTCACCAAATGAAAACAATATGCTAATCTGTTCTTTAGCATATTCACAAACGAAGGAGATATTTAAGTTAGAAAGTTTTACAAAGTTATAGCTGAACTTTGTATTTCTCTAGTAAAGAGTTAACATCCCGGTCCCTAGGCACACGGGTAAGTCCAATAAAATCCACATGAGATGAGGTATTTAGAAGTGAGAATTTGGAGAATTTGGAGGTTTTATATTGAAACTTTCATGCTGCAAGCCTCGAGTAAGGCAAATACAGCAAATGCAACCCTGCTCACTAGTCATTCTGTTAGGTAGAGTTAAATCAAATATCCAAAAATCAATAGGTAATTTTAGCATGATTTGCTTGGAATGAAGCCTCAGAAGGAAAACTAACATTAAATGTCCTGATTAATGTAACCATTAGCTGAAAAAAAAGTAGTTTGAAAATTGTTGTGAGGCAAAGGACATTAAATTTTAAAAAAACCCACCCTCCAAAACAATTATTTAAAAGTAAAACACATGCATGAAATTTATGCCCTCCAACCTCTGGCTAATGTTTTTGTACACAAAACAGCATGTATTTCTCTAAAGAGCAAACAACCCTATGTAAGTGCCTGATTTTGAAAAGTGTTGGGCATTTCTTTGAAGCTGCCGATCACCTTCAATTACATACAAAATCCATCAGAAATGAGAGTACCTCACATGACTTGCTGGGTCCTGCCTGGTACTAAGTAAGGTATCAGTAGAGCTAGAAAAATAATGGTGCAATGCTGCACAGTATAGTAGCTCTGCTGAGATCTAAGGGAGGAAAGATTTGCACTGGGTCAGTCTTAGTCACGTCGGCAGCAGTGACAGACCTCTGCTGGGTTAATGACACAATCCTCATCTTCTTAAGTAGAAGCTTCACAAATGATTTTAAAAACCTGAATCAAACCTAAAAGTACTGCTCCATAACTCCACACAGTAGTAATGTACCTGTTTAAAATCTCTGACTTCATATGGCATCTATCTTCTGTTTTCAAAGCTAAAAAAGCCTTCTGTTACATACACAATGAGTAACCTCAGGTGTTTTTCTGAATTATGTACAGGTTTGTGATGTCCCAGAACTTAGCCTATGCCTGTGAAAACCTTTATAAGATATTCAGCATTTTCATATGGAGATCTACATTAGATCAAATGCTAGCATGACAGTATTCCTTGTACCTTAGTAAGTATTGTTATTAAAAAAATATATGTAAAGGATGTAACCTTCAATTGAATAGTTATTCTAATGCAAGGATCACCAATTCATATTTTAATAAAAATGGCTTTTGCAATTTTGTACTCTTCCAAGAGCTTTAACTATGCATTTGCTACTAATGCAACTTCAATTCACACAGTTAATGTCTGACGGGGGTCACACACTATATAGCTGTTGGTCAAATAACACCTTGTATAATCTGTGAAGTTATTCAAATTTAGTAGCATCCATTTAAAATGTATGGAGTTGTTCAGCAAGCTAAATTTTATGGTAATTTCGAGATGTATCGTGTTACCAAAATACTAAATAAAATTATTCTTACACTGCCTTTGCTTAGTTTATGTATGGCTTTCTAACATCAAGATAATTAAAATTATTGTTTCTGATTTGGAAGTTATTATTATTTTAGACATTCTTTGTTCACATACTTTTCACCCTCTTCACTTCTGGATTTTAAGGTTTTCCTCCATCTAGCCCTTAACAGCTTCTCAGGTCTGCCTGCTTATTCAGATCTTGCCATCTGTGTTTAATGTCCTCATGCTCCTTGCTAAGGACGTTCCATGCTGCTCATCTCAAAATCGATCTGAATTCTCTCATGTCCTTTGATTTCTTCTAGTACCTGTTAATCTCTCCTCAGCCTGCACAATCTGTTATGTTACATTCTTCCCTCTGACATTTCAGTTTACTTCCATCTCCCCTTATTTCAAGCCCACAAACTGGTTTTCCCTTTGCTTTTCTCCTCCTGTATCTAGTGCTGGCATCAATTTAGTGCTGAGACTGGATCCCCACTGCTGCCCTGGGGACCAATTTGTGCTGTTTTGGCCTTGGTGTATAGTCAGGAGTGCCAGGAAGGAAATCTCGGGGCCAAATGGGCCTTAACGTGCCCTTGCAGTGCAACTTCTCACAAAACCAAGGCAATCCTGTGGTGAAGGGTGGCTATTATTGCATATATAAAACAGTTCTTAATGCTGCAGTAGCCCCCCTTCCCTCACCCGCACCCTGCTTGTCTGCTTTCCCCTGTTCTGCTACACAAGCCTGCTTATTTCAGAGCCATTTTAGAAAAGACTCTCATTTTTTCCCTAACCCCAAGGAAGTGGAACAAAAGCCAGGTGGGACAGAAGGCTGGGCAGACTGACCAGCAATGTTTCCCTCCTGATTTGTCGTATTTTCAGCTGGAGCTTCTCCCTAAGGGAGCAGGATTCTAAGTACAGGCTGAGTTGGTGAAGTCAAAAGGAGCACAAGGTGAAGATGACTTACAAAGTCCCCCTAGGAGTAGCTAAGGGTGGGTGTTAGTGTCCAAAGATACCCCAGGCAGTGCATACGTGGCTGGGGCTGCCAAGTGGGACACAGTGTAGATACAGAGCAGGTGTCCTCCCTGGGTGAAACCCAAGAACGACTTCACACAATCAAGAGATGCTGACACATTGTCCCTGCTGCCTGTTATTTTCTAGGTATTTTTCTGCTTTACCAGCTGTCTACAGCTGGAGTCTTGACTCCTTCTTCAGTGTTGACATGCACTTTTTTAATACCAGAACTGCTACCTTAGTGCTGAAAGCTGCAGTACTGATGCAGCCAGAAGTTGGCATGGAGGCGGCATTCTTGGAGAGATACTCAGAGATCACTACAAATACTACTTATAGCAGTTGAACAGGGAACGGAAAGTTTCTGATTGCCTCCTGTAAGCCAGTACCAAGTGTTAAGAAAACAGAATAAGGCCAACATGGCAAATTGGTGGTGGTTTGGGATTTTGTTTTTGTTTTTAATTCTGTATTTTGATTTTTCATTGGTTTCACTGGAACAGCTGGTAGGAAAACCATGATTTTCAAAACTGGGCAGGGTCACATCTAACAGCAACTCATGCACATCTCATGAGATGGTGCATTTGCACTGTCACTGCCTCCCTCATCAACTTGTGACTGGATGTCGCCATAGCAATACTAGAAAAACACATGTTGCTCCTTCTTCATGAAATAAAGCACTCTTGTTCTCAGTATGAAAGCAAGATTTCAGTCAAATTTTGACTTCACAAAGCAAGTATGGTTTGCACTTATCTGTACAACAGTGTGAAACAATACTGCATGCTTCTCGTTCTGTGAAAAACTTCCAAGCTGCATTTTGAAAATTTAAATCTACTGTATATTTTATTTGTAATTGTACTTTTCCAATCTACAGAGAAAAACAATAAATGATGAAGCTATTCATGTTTTCTGGTTCATGAAATGTAAATAACTGAATCCATGTTTAAAACAAACAAACAAACAAACAAAACCTAAAAAACCCAAACTAACAAAAAACCCCAAAACAAAACAAACCACAAAACAAAACAACAAATAAAAACCAAAGAGGCACCACCAGAAATTAAACTTAGACTTCACAATAATTACTCCAATGAAAAACAAGATTCCTAAATGAACCTTTGTTTCATTATAATGAAACTCCTTTTCCTTCCCTTGGTTCATGTATATAGCCGCTGGGACACAGTCTCATGCTGCAACTTGTTCCAAGACACAACTATGTTCTTCTTTCTGTTTCTGGCAGAAGCAAGGAAGAGTTGTACCCACACTCCAGAACAACATGCCCTGCAGGGAAGCTTTCTGGGCAACCCTTCCAGGTGGCACAGGAACAAAAGGGAAGTGTTTTCCACCAGCTTTCTCTGGATGAGCATTCCTTCTCTTGGGTGCCTAACATCCTGCCAAGTGTGTGACAAGCCCTTGTGCCCACAGATCAGCCACTGGGCTTGGGTAGGAAACACCACAGAAAACATTTAATAAAATTAAACAAGGACGAAATCCCATAAAGGAGGGGAGAAAAAAACATTATCTGGTTTGGATAAATATTTAAATTAAGAAGGTTCCCCAGAGAATTACAAGGTAGATCCTCCAGCAACATGGTATTCAAACCGAAACCTTGTACAAAAAAAATCCTACTCCTGCTGGCATTAAGCCTAAGATACTTAGCATCTGTGCACACAGATCTACAGCACACTGACATTATTGTCCTCTCCATTTCAAGGACAAGGTACTAATTTCCTTCAGGACATCAGCAGAGCCAGAATTCAAAGCATGTGGCTGATAATGTATTCACTATACAACACTGTTCCAAATATCTTTGTCTTACTGAAAGCCAGACAGATTCCTTTCTTATCTTCACAAGCTATTTCTTACCCCAATACAATACTTTTCTTCTTGGATAAATAGCTCTAGCCTGTTCCCAGAGTAAAGTGCAGACAGTAGTTTTCATTTGATATAAAACCATAAAACTGTACAGAAGAACAGAAACCCTTAGGGAAGTTCTTGGAATAAATAGATGCTCCATCAATTGTCTGAATGGCTGAAATTGTGAAAACAGAACAGATACATAGGATTGGATACTAAAGATAACTTTTGTTCTCAAGAGAACAGATGCTTTCTTCTAGGGTTTATGAAAAGTCAATTGATGAAGTGACTGGACCTCTTTAGCTCTCTTTATAGCCCTCAAACCAGATCTTGGTTAGACCATAATGTTTTCCCTAGCAAACTTCCAGTTAGCAGGGCTTCCTGCATTTTTACATTCACATACAGTCAAGGTCTTCATGTAATCATGAACAAGTTCCTCCCTAGGGATTTGTCACCCCTCTCTTCAAATATTTAGCTGAAATACACACAACTTTAGCTGGCAAAAGTATTCTAGTGAGTTATTTCACTGAACTGCAGTCATGTGTATTTTACTTTTCTAAACAGGCACCTTCCTGCCTTTTAGGGAAATCCAGCAAGGTTTGATCATATGCTAATAAAAGCAGTAGCTCTTCAAGCTCAATAGCGAAGAAGATTCTTTATGTATGGAAAAATAAATATAGGGAAAACTGGAACAGTTGAGAAGTGAGAAGGAGAACCCAGCAGAGAAGAAGAAACATTAAAATAACAGGACAGAAAAAAGAGAAAGAAATGTTTCATCACATGGAAGATAATGAAAATGAGGAAAAGGAATGCAAGCAGCTGCTAATGCTAACTTGCTCCATTCCCAGGTCCAATATCTCCCCAGGGTACCCTAGGGACCACAGGCTGTAATTGATGAAGACACACACACGACCCTGCAGAGGGCAATTCATCCCATCTGCCAGTTTATCTCCACTGACTGGAGAGCACAGACAGCCTGCTATACCACCATTCAGGTTACTGATGCGCCATGTCCCTCCCTTACTACTCACCCTGTGCTAGAGACAGATATTTAGGTCTGCCCCACTTAGAAAATGACATGTTAAGCTAAAGAACATCTTCAGTGGTTCAGTTAGATTAGAAAAAAAAATAATACTCTTACACTGGTGGGACAGATCTCCTTAGAGAGTGAGGAAATAAGCCACTCTGATTCAACCAGGCCACCTTCCAGAGTCTAACCCAATTTAACTACCTGATGTCAAGCATCACAGACCAGTTGAGGTGGGAAGGGACCTCTGGATGTCATCTGGTCCAACTCTCTGATCAAGCAGGTCATCCCGGAGCTGGTCTAATCATTCTGCCTTCACAATAATAATAACTACCCACCACAGATTTTTTACAGGAAACAGATAGCAAATAATACGTTTACCACTGTTTCACTTTCCTCTTGAAGCATGGGCATCAGCCTGGGAAACACACTGCTGTCCCTAGGAAGAGTTTTTTCCTCAGCACTGCCCCACACTGCATGAGAAAAGCCTTCCCCTCACCTTCCCTTATGAAGCATCCCCGGAGGCAGGAACAGGGAAAGGCCATACAAGAAAGGCAGCCATCACTGCCCATCTCCTGCTGTTTTGAGCTGGATTTTATGGGATGTTGTATGCATTTGCTCCCTGCTTCAGCACGTAATCGAGAGGATCTATCTGCCCAGAACGAGCTGTCACAGGCTTTCCTGCTGCCTAACCCAGCCAGTAAGTCATTCACGTCTCCCCCAGATGTTTCTGTTTTCTGAACTAACAGGAAACGCATGTACTGCAGCTCTCCCTGAAGACCTGGCCCAGCACAGACAGAGAAGGGGGGGAATTCTCCGCTTGACTCCAGGAGCCAGGCGCTTGCTTGTCTGCAGGAGCAGGGTTGGGCCAGGAAGCTCCACAAGCCAAGACTCTGGCAAAGAACCGCTCCTGAACAAATAGTTTGACCCCTTGGTGAAACCGGCCCCCACCTTTGAAAGGTTTCAATCCTTTTAAAGTTCTAAATAGCACTATAGTGTCTTTGATACTTTGACTAACAATTAGGCACTACATGCAGCAACCTTACCTATAGCAGGAAGTGAAGTAGCCATGCAACTTAAGACATGGGTAATTAACAGTGCCCTGTTTGTCACTGAGCTGTAGCACAGAAGTTGGTGGTTATTGCAGTGGTGATAAAGCAAAGAATCTAAGCTTTCCCCTCAGTATTTTAAAAATATATTTATTGAAAATTACTGTCATCTATTCGCACGTTTCCAAATATCGTGACAACAATGGTAAATGCACATCATATCTTCAAACTTTGTAGTTAGGATTTAAGAGAGGAAAAGCTATAGAGCAACACGCTTGCAAACACCTAAGTCCCTAATCTGGTCATTACATTTTACTGCATACTTTTAAATTTAGTAGACATTGAAAATTAAATTTTAAAGACGAGAAACCAATTATGATTTCTGTCAACCCAAACCTGGACAGGGGAATTCAGACCACTGAACAGAATTTCAAAACAAACTAGAAATTATAACTCTACCTTTTTCTTCCCAGTTTGGTTTGTGGGTTGATTTTTCATTTGTTTGTTTTTTTTTTTCTTTGATCTCTCATCCTTGCTCAGCTATTGGTCAAAATGATTTACAAAAGGCTTGCTTTCCCAGTGTCCAGAACATTGTGTTGAGTTATCCAAAAGAAGTATCAAACTGTACTTCAGATTTTTTAGAGGCCATTTTCTATCCAGCGCACAAAAACATTTGTTCACAGATGTTCACTAAAACAAGTTTATCAAATTATGCCACAGAAATTGTCTCCAAATTTATTGGGAGATACAACATGTTTCCAGCTTAAATGCATGTGGTTTATTGCCCTTTTAATTTTGACTGCTAAATAACAGCACTATTACTGAAGATAGACTTCCATGAAATACAGCTCTCAGGGAAACATATTTCAGCAGTAGCATATACTTACATAGTAAAGATCAAAAAAAGGCCCATTGTTCTTCTCAAATAGTTATTTTAATTTGTCTAGCTCTAGCCAGGCTAGATTTTTCACACCGCTTCTTTCAAGGGACGGGCCCTTAACCTGTGCTCAGTAATTGGCTCGTACTCCTGCAGAGGCCCTATGAATTTCTCTATTGACACTTGCGATTCCCAAATCAGTTTGAGTCCATTCTTCAAAAACACACTTGGACACAATTAAATAACAAATTAGAGATATTCACCACATCCCTATGCTGGTCGAAAAAATTAGACCACCCTCATTGTAACTCTGCACTTGCAGTTGTCATGTTTTTGACATTCAACCCCAGGATCCTTTTGTACACTCTACCAGAAAGCTTCGCTGCCAGTAGGCCACGAGGCAAGATGAAGCCACTTATTTTGTCCAGGAACAAACTAAAACATGGGGTTAAAGTTCAACATTAACTAAAGCTCCATTTGAAGTCCAGCGATCTTGATGAATATCAGTAAATTTCAAAGACAGTCAAGTTACTTTCCTCCCCCAGACAAGCAAAAGGGCTTCCAGGTGATAAAACAAGCTTGATCTCTGCCTCCGTGCTCCTGAGAATTATTATTATTTTTAATGAAACACATTGAGGGTCTCCATTGTTGTCAGCTGCCTGCAACTTGGTTTATTTTTAGCTTGTAATATAGTTAATAAAAACCAGGTACAAACCTCATCCTGCTTTAGAAGAACATCTTGGAAATTGGACAGCTCTGCTAAAGTCATCATAGAACAAGATTTTAAGATGCATCTACAGAGCCATAAACCAAACTGTTCTTAATATGCCATAAAAGCATTGTTTATCCATGTGCATGCACAGAAACATCTGATGTTGCACTTTCCCATTTATTGGGAAAGCCAGCCCTGTTCAGGGAGACCACACACTAGGTCACATTTAGCACCTGTTAGGAAACTTTCAGCATGATTTTAATTATTTCCAAGCTCAGTAAATCCCCTTCTGCCTCCTTGCTGGAAGGGTTTACACCAGTTAAAGTGGTATATCATATAAACGGCTTAAGCCCCTAGAAAGTTTCAATTTGCATCCTAGTTAGGAAATTTCTCTCCTTTTCACTCTCCAGCTCTAGCCTTGGTCATGACAGAATAGAAACTGTAGTTTCACAGGCAGCACAGTACCCAGAATTTAATCCAAAAATCCCTATATTGCTGTCAATACCTATGATGAATGGCTTGCGCTGTCTATAAAACTGTCCTGCACAGACAGAGAAACCAAGCGGGAGCAGATGGGCCACATGGCTGCAGTGACATCAGACTCCAGGCTCTTCCAGCATTTGTATCTAAAGAGTAAATGTCTAGAAGAGCTTGGAACAAGAACTTGTTATCTACACCTGTGTCTGTTTGGAGAACGACAGAGAGATCTTAGCAAGCAGCCTACTGCTGCAGTGGAACTGCACAGTGCTATCATGGAACAAGCCACATGGGTACTTCAAATCTACAGAGGCAGATCACCTGAAGTTTCCTTAGTTCTGAATGCTTGCAAATAAGCCTAAGTTTTTTGGATGTAGATAAAGGATATTTGTTAGCAAGGAAGTTCATCTGGTCCTTATATTAACTGAAGATGGATTATATCAGCAGGACAAAACTTCAGGATTATGCTTGAGTGTGACAAATATCAGATGCTTCCAATATATTGCTGCTCTAACTCAGGGTGGAGTTCTCAAGTTTTCAATAACATATCCCCTAGAAGTCATTCAGGCACCTAACTACCCTGTACTCAAAAATCTGGACACAGTTACTTGTGCTACAAAGTTATTTATTCTTTCATGAAGAGGGTAAACAAACAAAAAAAAACCCCACAACACCAAACAAATAAAAATTTTAAAACCCCCTAACAACATGTCCATAATATTTCTGTGAAATATTTCACATAATGAGATACAAGTACTGTAGTTAAGTTTCATTTTTTTGCAGGAGGAGGAGGAAGGAATTTGGACATAGCCTTGGCAATAAACATTCAACAATAAGGAGTTATCCTAGAAAAACATTATATTGCCAAACATCTTCCACACAGATGCACGTTTGCATTGTTCCTCCCTTGTGCTTCAGGAAACAGTAAATAATGCTGTGGGCAATACCCAAACACAAGGTGATTTCAGTAGAAGACCTTGTTTGGGATCAGCCCACAGTCACCAACAGTTAAATATAATCCCTTCAATTAAAAGCTACTAGTAGTGTCTAGTGAAATATAAACGTATAAGTCAGGGTGGCACTTGTATGCCCAAGCCAAGGGCAACGGTGGCACTGGGGGGCAGACAAGTCTCTTCATTTCCTAGTGGTGGATATATCGGTTTCTCCAGTAAATGGGCTCATTGCCAGGGTTAGAGCATGGAATGAGAAAACCTCACAGGATGGAGACATCCATGATACCTTGGGCATTTTAACAGGGAAGGCTGCAGACGCCTGGGAAACACATCTCACCGCTATGCTGTGAGATGCCTTAATTCTCCCTGGTCATTGCAGGGACTGGGATCTCAAGCAGGCTCACGAATTTCACTCCCCAACCTAGAAACAGAAGAGCTAAGAGTAACACCATCACATCAAGGTGGTTAAGCCCCGTGCCAAAGCTCTTGCACATTTAAAGCCACAGCCAGCCCAGCCCTTCCCCAGGGAAAGAGCCAGGTGTTAAGGAGGAGATCCTAGGAAAGTACATTGCTAAACCAACTTTCACCTCCAGGAAGTGTTCATATCCCAGGGCAATCTTTTCATCAAAATTGGGTCTGAATGCCAAAAAATAAGGAAATGAAAAATGAGTAAATAGTGAATTAAAATCCCATGGCACTTAATTGTGGAATCAACAAAATATGGTGTTCCTGGAAGGAGTGCTGTGTCCCAGGCACCTCAGCAAACTCCAGGAACACATTAAGCTTTCTCATTTCTTTCTCTTTTTAATGCTTGTACTGCTTTCTCCAATATGACTAACAAGAACTTCAACAACTTAAACAACAGATGAGGCTTCCTCAAAGTGGCACGTTGTCAGAGAGCGAACTGCATGGCGGGCAACTCAGCAGCTGACCAGCATCACTGGTTCTCCTACATATGTCCTCACAGGGTTACCTGCTTATTAGAATAGACCTATAGGCTGCTATGTGGTCTCTGTTTATGGGAAGAATAGTGATTATGCATTTTGTTTTTCATTTGATTGATGGATATGACTTTTTGCATATTAATACCAGGGAAATGTTAAAGCTACTTTCATGAGAAAAAAAAATAGATTAATTAATAAGAAAAATATGATTTTTCTAAGTTTTTTACCATATTGTTATGCTGGTAACACTGCAGCAGAAATGTACTATTTTCCTTCCTATGCCACAAAACCTGTTGACTACCCTCATTCCCTAAGTTTGCAGTCAGCTTAGAAATTGTGGCTTTTGTAACATGCAAACATCATTCTCTGAACACTTTCACTGGCTAGCTTTATTCCAGGGCATTAAACTGGTGTCAGTTTGCATCTTTTCAGGTGGTGATGGAAACCCAGAAAATAATGACAGTTAATTTTATGGCACCCTACTCACCATCACACCTGAGAACACTCTACTTGAAACCAGCAGGAAGATCCCTTCTGAACTGCAGGGCACCTGGATGCCTCTCCGGATCAGAGTTAGAGACTGGCTGGAGGGCTTATGTTGTTTGAGTTTTGGTTTTAAACCTATAAGAACATGAAGAATGAGGAATGCAGAGCAATTTGCAAGTGGTGAGTGTCAACCATAGGAGAAATGTCTTAAAAGGCTTATGCAACATTTCTCAAAACCAGGGAGACTGGGTAAATACTGTGTATAAAAAGATTGCTTCAAAGGCTTATGGCACACAAACATTGGCATGAAGTGCTTTGCACAAAACAATCCTCAGAAGGGTATCCTTTCACACCAGAAGTTTTCTAAACTATTGTGCAAAATTTAACAGATAATTCCACCTGTTCTGAAAGGCCATGCATCTCTCTAAAGCTGCTGTGATGCCTGTAATATGAAGAATCACTCAACTTGCCTCTGAATATGAGATATAGCCTTATGAAATCTGTCAATAACAACAGGAAATCTATCATGTCACTGGAAAAAAAGAAAATGAGGACTTGGACAACTGGGATGCTTTATACCCAAGTTTCCACATTAGCTGTATTTTATCATAATTATACTGATGAAATAGGTGAGTAATTAGAAATAGCTTGGGAAAACAGTGATCAAAGAACAGAGTAAATACAGCATTACCTCCTGCAGTTTAATATATTGCATGCATTAGGCATAGTGGAGGCTGTACCTGCAAATGAAGATACCAATGCAGAAAGCAAATGTCGATCTGAGGACCCAAACTTGCCCATTGCTGTCTGCCATGCCTCAGGAAAATCGGAGCCAAAGTCAAAGCCACTTCCAGAGAGGAGTCATCACAGAAAATCAACATGGAAAACCAGCATTTGCCAAAACCATTGGAAACCGAACTCCAGAATATGTACACAGCTCTGCTGAGGACTTAGTTTTTATGGACACCTTCCCTTCTGGCCACAGGGCCCCAGTTGCCTCAGGTCAAACTTACTGGCAGGCCTGCAGTTCCTGCCCAATGCCCCGCCTGTCTGCTTGGCAGAAAAAGCACTTCCAGCCCCTGCAACGCAGGCTCCAAAGCTCACTGGTTTAAGGTTACATTTTGACTTCTCTTCACTTGGAGCACAACTGAAAATACCATTTGTTTTGGCAAGAAAACTGGAAGAGATTAAGTGTAATACGGGTGAGTGGACCAGCTATTAGCATCTCAGCAGGAGTCATTCAGGGATGCACTTCCATCTCCTCATACTTAATATCCAAGATTGCTTCAATCTTGCCTGAAATTTCTCTCCCCTTCTCACTCCCACAGGAGTTACTTTACTTCTTGATGAACGAATATTGAGTGCAGGAAACCAAAGAAGACCAAACACACCACAGATGGGTATTAAGCAAGCCTCCTTGAGGATTTCTTTGCAAACTATAATCCTTACTTACAGAAAAGCACCCTCAAAAGACAAACCCCCACCTCCAGACACATAAGGCTCTCCCTGCCTCATTCTTGCCCTTCAGGTACAGGCTCTGTAGAAGCAGATATGATGTTTTGGGGACACCGATTACAACCATTTCTCCTAGAGACAGGGTTGATAGCTGATTCCTACCAACTCAGTAAACACTTTAGAGTTCACAAGCCCACTGGTCAAGAAGCCATGGAAAGAAAGCTAATATATTTACTTACAGTCTATTTTAACTTTTTCTTTACCACCTGCCTGTCTCGAGTCGAACATGTAAGGGGCTTCCAACAGGAACTGATGGCTCCACATCAAAATGAGCCTGCAGTCTGGAGCAGAGTAAGCACCTAGCATTTCCCCTCCAGCATACAAGGGATCTGGCAATGCTCTGTATTCAACAGATATTTTTCCTGTCTTTCTTCTCAGAGGGAGGCCCAGTTAGGTGCTGAACTGTGGGAATTCCTTTCATCAGGTATTTGTAACTCTGCTTTTACAAGTTAGGGTATAAAATGATGTGCAGGCAGAATCTCTCTCCCTCACTTTCTTACATTTTCACTTCACACATTATGGACAGAAATTTCAAAGGGTTCACAAAGTAATTAAGTTTCTCACTGTAGCTACAAAATGCAGGAAATCATATCTATTTTGATTCCTTTGTTGAACTTATGGATACATCTCTCTACACTTTCATATATATATATATATATATATACAGAGAAAGTGGGGTCCCCATTCAATTTCTGCAAGTGTAATTACAATCTCCCATTCAAAATAAGACAGTATCCATAACATTCATACCAGAGTAAATCCAGTGCAACACAGAAATCAGGATGTTGAGATATAAGTGAACCCAGTCAGCCTGTTTGCCTTTACCTCGTACCATTGCAGATACACAAAACATTTGCCTCTGCTCAGCTGCTCAGTTTGATATAAGAAAAGCTCCTTCATTCGACTTCCTTCTCTAGTCTAAATTTAAGGACTAAACCCTTTAACAATTTAAGAAAAACACAACACCCTTTAGCTTTGATTTAAGGTTGCAAATTGATGATCACAACCCCACAGGATCTTCACGCGGGTCCGTCAGTGAGGATTTTAACTAAGTGTTGTAAGCAGTTCTGGAGGAAACTAAGTAAAACATTGGCATTTAAAATATACCCCACAAAACAAAGCCACAGAAATGTTTTCACACCAGTGTTCTAGCTTGATTTTAGTACTCATTTGCTTAACAGTAACAAGTTCGTCCCACAAGAAAATGGCAGTTCACAGGTAAGAAGATGGCGGTTCATAGGTAATGCATTTGAAACCTCTTTTCTGTCTTATATTTTTTGCATATGAAGTTAAGTTAGAGGACATGGACAAAATAATACATTTTTTTTTAAGTAGGAAAGAAGAAAAATAATATTTTTATTTCCCTGTCACCTACCACATGTACCAGTGCCCCAGAGGAGGCTGTGATGGTGACAAAGGAAGGTTCTAGAGCATCCCCACAGGTCTTGCTGTGGGCAGTCAAAGCCCCGCACAGTGGAGTCTTGTATGTCAGTAGTTACAGGCTCAAGACTTAACATGTCTCCTCATCAGGAGTTACCAAATCCTGTCTGTCTTTGGTTAGCTTCCCTAGGAACACCTTCCAGATTTTCTCTTTTAACTGAATGCTGGCAGGTGCCACAGGCAGACACACATGCTTGTGAAACACCCACCGTTACAGCACCCATCACATGTGACACACAGACTCTCCCACTCACACAAATGCAGCAGCACGAAGCTGGATACCCCATGGAGCACGTACTCACCCTCCTTCACCTCCAGACCAGCAGCAGCCAGGGGCTCAGCCTGTCTTACAGCAAACTCCTGCAGCAACACAGCAGAGAGTGGAGCATCTCCCTTATGAGGAAAGGCTGAGGGAGCTGGGGCTCTTTAGCTTGGAGAAGAGGAGACTGAGGGGTGACCTCATTAATGTTTATAAATATGTAAAGGGTGAGTGTCACGAGGATGGAGCCAGGCTCTTCTTGGTGACAACCAATGATAGGACAAGGGGTAATGGGTTCAAACTGGAACACAAGAAGTTCCACTTAAATTTGAGAAGAAACTTCTTCTCAGTGAGGGTGACAGAACACTGGAACAGGCTGCCCAGGGAGGTTGTGGAGTCTCCTTCTCTGGAGACATTCAAAACCCACCTGGACGCATTCCTGTGTAACCTCATCTGGATGTTCCTGCTCTCGTGGGGGGATTGGACTGGATGATCTTTTGAGGTCACTTCCAATCCCTAATGTTCTGTTATTCTGTGATCCCGAGTGACCAGCACACATTCTCCCAAAGACACCTTTCATGAGCTCTCTGGGAACGTTTAGTCCAACCGTGGGCACCAAATTGTGGATTCTCTGCTCAGGGCTCACCTGAACCCCAACTCCAGGCACCCTGGCCCTCTGTCCCTGCTGCTCGCCCAGGTGTGCCGGCCTCTCCCTGCCCAGCTGACAGCACACAGCTGTGGGTAAGTAGGGCTGCTCCTGCCCCTGCACTGCTCCCTGCCCAGCCACTGCACCTATGTATCCATCCACGTATCTGCACGGGCTTTCCACGCCTTCCAAACCAGCCTGGAAATGCAGCATAAATGCTTCCCAAGGCTTCGTCTTCTCTGACAGCTCTTCAGGTGCTGATAGAAACAGCAAGAGAGGCCTAGGAAGTGAGGCCTGTTTACCATGTACTGCTGTGCGTGTCCTCCAACCAGTTAACGCTTGGCTGGACCTTGGCTTGGCTCTACCCACCACTGAAAACCACAGCATAGCCTTGCCGGCTTGCAAGGCCAGCCTGGCAACGGGGGAGCCGCTGCCAGCTTCTTTGGCAAGTGGGTGGTCTGCTCAAGCACTGCAGTTGTGGAGAGCTGTGTCTCACTGCCCAACATGTTTTTCTTCAAACCAGACGGGTAAAAAAAGCACTATCAGCCCCATTTTTTTCAGATGGGGAAATAAGTCAAGGGGGAGGGAATAACTATTAAAATGTAAAGGCTGGAGAAAAATTCTGTGGTGTGCAATAGGCTAGACTGATCACAAAGCTTCCCACCTAGAGAATAAACCAGTGCCTTTTACAGAAATCATGTCTGGTACATAACTAATTAAGAGTATTAGTCAAATGACCATACAGGTCCCGTTTGTTGTGTTTGGGTTTGTTTGTTTGTTTTTCTCCCTACACTATTGTTCTGAATTTCCCCCGTGACAGCTGAAACGACCTGTGACTTGCCTTCTCGTTTCATGAATCAACACATTTGTTCATGTAGGAATGGCAGTAAAAGGGGCTGAAAGCAGCCTGCCGGTGAAACATGCCAAACCAAGTTTCAGGATGTACAGAAACAAATGTCGCACAAGGTCAAGTGGGTACTTTTAAAAATCTCATCCTGACACAAAGCCTGGGTCTTAGTGATGTCCAGGGGCTGTTTTGCCACGTTCTCGATGGCAGCACAATGTCACAGGTATATTTTATAAGGACAGATCAAGTGAAACTACTCTTCTGTAAAGTAAGAACTTTTAAAACAAAGACGACATGAAATGACTATGGGGTCACACAGTTGACTATGGCAGTTTGGGCCTGTGTGCACTGGTAATTCTTGCACAGGGATTTGTGATGAAGGCACCAGGAAGACTGTTTTGCATGAAATTGCCAATACCTGTCCACTGGTGGTATCAAAACCAACATACAGTCTAGCAGTGCTTTTGTATGAACCCATTGCTGCACTTCAGAAGTGTTGCTGTAGAAGCATTCTGTTCTTTTATTTTGAAAAAAACCAACAAAACAAACAAACAAACAAACAAAACAAATAAACAAAAAACCCACAACAACAAAAAAACAACTATGACTGCTTTAAGACTTTGTATATGATTTTATAGGGCACTGTATGAGCTGGCCTGGCATTCTGAAAACCAGCAATCATTAACCCAGACCCACACTCAGAAGCTCTACAGATTACTTCATTTCTTCACCAATTACCCTCTTCCAAGATTAGGAAAACACAGATAAATTGCTGAATCCACTTTGCTGATTTGCCACATTTTTATGAACAACAAACAAGAACATTTCTCTCACCTGGGGGCTGAAATTTCATCAGCCATGTTGATTACCTTTATCCATGAACTAGAAACCTGAACTTAGTTTGGTACATTAAAAAGTACATCCACATTTGTGCCCATATCCTTAAGACATGTTTTGGTTGCACAGAGCTTAGATTGTTCCTATTCAACTTCCCACTGCACATTGCTCCCATGGATGCTTCTAGAATGACGGGTTGTTTATTTTAAAGAAATCAGGAAAATATTTCCTCAAAAAAAAATGTAATGTTTCATATTCTCAGTTCTAGTGCTTCATTTACCAGCATCATACAAATGTGTGTTACACAAACATAGATGGGGCCAGAAAAGCTTACTTGTTTTTGTATTGTCGAGACAGTTTGATTTGCTTGTTCTCCAAGGAACTGGGAGTCTGTAAAAAGGAAAAGTGCTGAAAAATAAGAATATAACCTTATGTACAGAAAAAAAGAAAAAAAGGAATATTGGCCCTTCAGTCAGAGTTACTCCTTCTTGAGTTTGCACTGGATGAATGCTGCAATACAATTTTAACCCTCACGTTGCTCCGGGGTTTTCTGGTTTGGAGTAGGTGTTGTGCATCCATCATGACTATTGTACCCACTGAAAGAAAACACCACAGGACTGCCCTCCAGGGTGTCCAAGAAATTGGCAGAAAACCCATAGACCTTGCTGGAATCAACAGTACCTCTCTAGAGTTCTAGGTACTTCAGGCTAAATGTGTTTAGGTGGTGATGGCTGAAGATTAGTAGATCCAGATAAGTTGATTTGTTTGGGTTGAATATGGCTGGATCGCTGGTAGCCACTTCTTTTTTTTGTTTGTTTTGTTGGTTCATTGGTTTTGGTTTTTAGTTCAGGCTTTTACTACTTATACTAAGGGGGTTACATGCTGCAGGCATAGGTTTAGCTTTTTTCTTTATTTTTCTTTATTTTTATTATTTTTTTTATTTAACTGGGCACAGGAACTGTCACTTTTTAAATCATCAGCTACTCACCACTGTTGGACAGCTTCCTAATTCATTCCAGAAGTCAGTGTATTGATACTACTACATAAAAATGAGTAAATCACCCTAAGACTCTGCAAAAGGAAAGATGGTAATTTAAACAAAGCAGTATGAGACTGTATCACTGTAACCACTTCCACAGTGTGCCTGTGATCAATTGCTACAAAAACTATGTAACTTAAGTTTGTGATGACCTCCTGTTGCAGAGAGACAATCCCAAAGAGAGCAGAATCAAATGACAGAGCCCTTAGCTGATTCACCACAAGAAATTAAAAGTATCTCAATTATCCAGGAAGGCAGAACTAGTAACTTTAACTGTAATGAAGCACTAGAATCCTAGTATCACACCAAGGCCCCCTGAACTCACCTGTTGCAAACATGTAAAGACATAAATTCCCCCAGAGAATTTCCAGTTATGTACCGGAGCAGAGAGCAAACAGGAGATGCCACAGTGGAAGAGGAGAAGGAAGCCATGGGCAACACGGCCAAAGCACCGTGGCTTGGGGCAGCCTGCAGCCCCATCTGCTCCACGTGGCCTAAAGGCCCCCAGGGTTCAATCTGGTTAACTTCTAGCTCCTCCACTGAGACAACACTACGGAAGTGAATGTCTACTTGTGGATACTTTAAACAAAAAACATATGGCCCTCTGGAACTACGTTTGCTGCTTCTCCAGCTGGTATGACACAGAGAACAGATAGCCTAGGCCTAGAACTAAATGCTAAAGCTTTATTCCAAGGAGCAATTAGAGAACAATTTAGGGAACATGCTTGAATTGTAAAAGTTCTCAGATTAGCAAAGCAGAAACATTAAAAAGTTGAGAACGCTCATGTACACTAACTAGTAAAAAATTTTAAAAGCAGAAAATAGCTGTATAAAACAGCAGCTTCTTATCTGTGTGAGGAATATTTCTGCAAACTATGAAAGACAAGTTAGAAAGATTAATTAATACTAAACTTTTCTCTCCCAGATGTTATTTTGTGATTCTACACACAGACTAGTAATCAGCAAAAAATTAAAACAGAAGAATGGGCTTAATTTAGAAGGCTGAAAAGAAAGACCAGTAATTTCACTTATAAGATCGGAAATTTTATTTAAAAATGAAATCACGTGGATTAAAACTGCAGGTATGACAAAGAAAGTCAAGGGCAGCCATGATACATATCTTGAAACATGATAGAGTCTTGAAACATGCTGGTAAACACTTCGCAGCACAAATTCATGGGTGAGCCCGGGCACAGACACAGAGGCAGCGTGTGCAGACACAGTCCCACCGCCTGCAGACACCCGGGAGGAGCCCCCGGGCTCACAGGGGCTGGAGCGTGTGCTCCCCAGGGCCAGCAGGGCCAGGAGGGATCCTCAGAAGTCATCCTGTCCAACCTCTGCCAGAGGATGAGCTGTGCCTTAAGCATTGCCAATGCTTAAAGTCGTCTTTGTTTAACCTTTACTTTAAAACTTGTGTAAATGATTTTATAATGTTCTCAGGAAATGTATTGCAGGGCTTTGCAAAGTTACCATCAGGATTATTTTCTCCTAATGCCTCATCTAAAGGTAGGCAATTACTTCTCGTCCTATGAACTGGAGAAGAAGGTTTTGGGGTTTTTTTTTACTGTCTGCTCTGTGATAGCTTTTTACAAATGTGAATACTCCTTCAGTCGTTGCTCCTGCAGACTAAACAAACCAAATTCTTTCAATTTTTACGTACAAAATGATGTTGTCTAGCACTCTCATCTTTCTTGTCTCTCTCCACTGGACTCTTTCCAATTAGCCCCCAGCCTCCTTGAAGTGTGATGTCTGAAACTGGATATAGCGTTCCAGCTCAGATCTCATTAGACCTTATTAGGCCTAATTGGAGTAAAAGGCTATTTCATATGAATTTAATGGGGAATACTTATTTATTCGGTCTAGTATGAAACTTGCTTTCTCACAATAACATGACATTATTGACCCATGATTAGCTTGCCACTCACCAGAATACGCATGTTCTTTTCCACAGGATTACCACAACTAGCCGGGTCGCCTCCATCCTCTATCTCTTACTTACTTCCATTCAATATTTTCTATTTGCCCTTCATGAAGCAAATTCTACTTAAGTCACCTAATTTCAGCAATTAAATTACTTCTTGTTCTAATATATTCCTCCAATACTCCTTCAGACTTTATCAGCAATAACTGCTTGTAAATGAAATATCTATTGCATAATCCAATGTATTTTATAAAGTATTTCAACCAGCATAAAATTGATCTAAGTAAAGACCTCATTATATCCTCCCAGGTCACAATGAGTTGTTAACTACAACCGCCAATACATACCACTTTTGTAGATCCGTTTACATTATACTTCCTGCATTGGCTATGACAATGTGCAAAACAGCTTTTACCAAAAGCCCCTTACCAAAATCAGGATATATCACCTTTGCAGCTTCTCTGTTCACAAGTCGATTATTCTGTCACAGAAGGAATTACTTGAGAGGATTTATCTCATATGGTATTTCCCCTTTTCTCTGAAAATATGTATGAAAAATAGAGAACTCTGGAATTGAAAAAGAGCTGTGGGAACTATTTTCCCACAAACGAACATTAAGAACAACTAAAATGCATATTTCAATTTGTGAAGATCTTCAGGATAATGAAAAACAGGAACATAACAGCAAGAACTCAGAACCAGTTCTGAACTTTCAGATTTTGTTCAGAGATATCTCACAGTAATGCCTGCATGTCTGACAACATGTTCTTAAAGAAAATGTTTTAAAATACAGAGAGCCCTACTTTATGAAAATAAATCTGTACTTTATGCCACGGAGTCAGGCTAAATTCAAATGTAACTCTACACATGTGTCTTCTCCAAGTCTACTGAATCTATTGCCTTCTGTTGTTAGTAGTTAAAGCTCACTCTTACTATGAGATGCTTCAGTCATATGTATACATACTCCTCCACGTGTACCCAATTTTTAGATCTTTGTTGCGGTGACTGTAGTTCCTACTTGCTACTTCCACTGTTCCACATCTGTACAAAATTAAAGCCTCAATATACTGGTGCCACAGGACTCCTCCTTGTTTTACCCATAAACTGGTCCATGTTATCTTACACATCACATAGGTCAAGGGAAAGCATGGTGGTCCTCATCCAACTGCATTTCCTTTAGCAGAAATGCTTAGTTCTTCCAGGTACACTCCGTGCATGTAGATTAAGATCCCGAATTAAAAGCCAATGAAAACTGGTCTCTACTTTTCTACAGACTTTGGTGAATTCTGGATTAGTCCAATGGTGAACAGAATTCTTGCCCTACCTGTTACATTTTATTGAAAACATTGCTGTCCTACACATTCACACAGAAGTAGCAGGTCTTTTGTTAGTCTATTTTTATGCACAGGTTATTTTATATAGATGATATAAAAAGTTAGTGATGGTCACACGCTGGACTAGTTTCTCTGAAGATACACTGATGCCACCGTGCTTGGCAACTGTTCAGAGACAAAGAGCCAGGATTCACAGACTTGGTGGAGGTCCTGTAACAAATCCATTAAACATCACAGCTGTAATAAATTAATCTAAACACTTCATTTAATTGGTCTGATTTTTAATATTGTATTTGATATTACAAATAAAATATAATTTTAATATTTAATTTATAAAGTTTTCACATTTCTTTGTAAAACCAAGAGTAGGTTTAAAGTTAAAAGAGCTCCATGGAGGCAACAGCTTTTTCTTTAACTTCAACATGATTCTATTTTTATAAGAGTACAGAAATGTGTAAACATAAACATTCATGATTTTCTTCTGTATTCATCTGTGTAAATTAGCTGATACAAATATAATTTACTATAGAAACATTTGTTTGTTTGTTTTTGCTACACACAGTTCTGTGCTGGCATCACATAGTAGTCAATTAATCTTTGACAGAATGAGATTTATGCATTTCGCATTCTAAACCCCTATAGGTCCATTGCCAGCAGTGGACTTTATGTTCAGAGAATTAGACTCACAGTGTCAGCAATCTAAAGTTAAACTTCAGTTCAAGATTATAAATAATCAAAAAAGAACGCATCATTTTCATATCATAATCGCCAGATGCTTAAATGCCATGAACCAAGCCAACTAAAATCAGTGACAGTTTTCCCACTGACATAGCTGGAATTCACCCGCAGTTCCCAGTCACTTCAGATTCTTATTTTAGTTTTGCAATTTTATCCCAGTGTGAAGAGTTAAAAAGTGCACAGTATCACAGCTTCAGTGTGAGAAGTAGAGCCTCTAAGTCTTTCTGGGCCTCTTTATCCTGAAAGAAACAGACAATCATGCATCAACTTAGATAGGATAAATCCCTTCATTTGCCTAATATGTGCCTGTCCACATTTCTTTACTAACAACAGACATAACACACAACTCCATCAGCCATAGAATATAATGACTGCATCGTAAGTTAATTTATCAGTGAATGCAAAAATAAAGTTTGAAGGGAAAACAAGAGCCAGATGGAAGCCCTCCCTTTACAGCTCTGTTAAAACACTTAAAATGTTAGCCACAAATAGCCTTCTCAGCAGACCAGTGAGCCTTTCAGCTTAGGCCATAACTTTTACTGGTGCACTTTGCATGAAGTACTGCCTTGTCTTATAATTTACATAATCTTGCGACCCAACTGTGTACAGTTCTTCTGAAGACATTTCCGTGACGTCTGCTAATGATTTACTATGCAATTAACAGGAAAACATAGGGAAATGTAATTAATGACACAGGTCAGATTGTGGTTTCAGTGCATACAGCAATACCTACCTGTAGTAACCACCATGAACTGACTACACCCTCAGTATCTTCCATACTGGTGTTGGTGGGCTCTGCCTATGCTGCTGGGCTCACAGCAGAGTGCAGCCAATGGAGGAGCAAGAGGCAAGTGCTGTGCTCAGAGCCAACACCACAGTATATAATACCTCCTATGGCAGAAGGGAAAGGCTCCTTTCAGCCCAGTGTGTATGTGCACAGTTTGCATAGGGCTTTAAACCAAACCCAGCCCACCAGTGACATGTTTTGGTGACTCCATGTGTAATCTGTTTGGAAAGGGGTAAATGCATACGAACGTGTAACCACAGTACAAAAACTCCATTATTCTACTTATTTTTTAAATGTCTCCTGGAGATAATCCACTTGTTTTACTTGCCACTGCAAATCGTCTAGCTTGCAAAATGCACCTTGGTTTTAAAATCACATTTCTGAAACGTCAGCACCTCATACCTGCAGGCTGGTAAGCGTCCAAACATCCAATACCTGCACCTATGTGTCCTTAGCAGTGCAAGTGAAAAGCACTTGCACATCACAAATTTTGCGCAAGTATTTCTAACGACATAGACCAATATTTCTTTCCCAGATAACGCCACAGGCAATTCTGAAAGAAAATACTGTGGACAGACAGTGAAGTAATCGCTGAATTTCAGGATCACTTCATTATCCAATCAACCAAAGAGCTGGAACAAAATACAGGACATTTTAAAATACATTTTACGGGTGAAGAAATTCCTGCTTCTCTTTATTTTGGTTAGTTGTCTATAATGTCATGAAGGAACAGAGAAGAATATTGAGATGATAGAAACCATATGCCAGACATGTCAAACTACATTATATTATTGGTCTGGATTAAGGCATTAATACATTAGCTGGACACTTCTCTTGGAGTCACTGCCTTGCTCCCACTGGCAACAATAGGCTAAACTATCTGCCTAATCATTTATCAGAGGCTTTAAAAGGCACACACTGCAAAGCCGGCAAGCTCTGCCAAAATACTCTAACGGAGGATATGTCCCACTGAATTCAGCACCCCTTCAACTCCATGACACTACAGGCTGCCTGGAGAACCAGCCCATGGCTTTCAATAAAAATTGGAAAATTCAAATTTCTATCAATATATTGATTAATTCAGGGAAAATACACATTTCTGTACTGACTGTGGTCAGCTTGTGAAATGGTTCCAACTTCCACTAAACAAAATAGTAAAAAGCCAGATATTGTCTTACGCTATCAAGAAAATGAAAAAGGCTTTAATGCATCTGGTCCTACTCTCTTCACACTTTGGTAAGCTGAAAATGATAAAGATGCAGGTTTTCTTATATCTGAACGGTGTTCCGCTTTTCATGGGTTGATGGGATTCTTTACTCACTTTGCAGGATACAGCGTTTTAAAAATATATCTCCAAACAACTTCATATAATTGTTTCTCTCCTTAGAAGCAAGGAATTATATTGGGCAATGAGCTTTAAGGAGTTGCAAAGGTCCCAAAAAATATTAAGCAATCTTTCCTGAATCTTCCTCTGGGCTTTGGAAAAAGCATGAAACAATCAGAGGATTGTTCTAAGAACTTGCTGGAGAAGAAACTGCAAACATGCAAAACCTCCTACCTCTGGGCCGCCAGTTCTAAACAAGACTACATCAGTAAAAGCAGGAATTATTATTTTTGCAAACTACTTAACAGGCTGCATTAATTGAGCCAGCAGCTTTCAGTCAATAATAAGAACTCAGATGGCAAAATCATTAAAAACAAACAAACAAACAAAAAACCCCACTAACAACATAACAATATTAAAAACAAAGTTGAGAATGGTCAGTGAACTATTATGTCACCTTTGGATAAAGTTCTTCCAGATCAAGAGGTGTGTCATGCTAAAAGAAGGGAGAAGCCACAACTCCAGGGTACCTATCTCCAGCTTTAAGGATGAAAACTTCATTAATGACGAAAGCCTGACGGCTAATGGGAAAGTAAAGCCATAAATCCTGTATTTGGCCAACTTTCTTCCTCATTGATTTCTGGGTCTGTGGCTTTCTGAAAATGAACAATCAGGTCGGCTTTTTTTTGTTGTTGTCTGGTTTTTTTTTTTTTTTTTTAAGATGGGCAGGCTTTGATCTCCCTTTAGACCATAGCAGGGAGAGGAAGAGGTGCGAGTCATAGGAGGAATGAAGCATTTGTGCGTCAGTCCCACTTGTTCACCCTGAGGCTGAGTTCAGCGCTGACTGAATACACAGCCATTTTCAACTTTGACTCTTTACTGTCAAGGCTAACATTTATTAAACACTTCTCATATCATTTTCAGAGTTGAATATGAGTTCAAAATGTTCTGCAAACTGCTGCACAAAAGGTATTCAAATTACAGGGTCAGTGACTGTATTTTCCCCTCTTCCTATTTAGTTGCTTTTCTTTTATGTTTCATCATCCACGGGGAATACGCACAGGAAAAAGAGACCCGGGAGGCCAGGGACTGAACAAGAGAAGTGAGGGAGTTGAAAACAAGAGCGAGATGGAAGAGAGAGCTGGTGGGAAAAAGGGAATATTGGCTTAACTGGAGGTAGTCATATTTTGACAGTTAATTTCTGCTGAAAAATTTTACTGATAAATATATATACACACAGACATACATATTTAAATGTGCATGCAAAAATTAAATGGCAATTTAAGCACAGACAGAAAGATAATTTACCTTCCATCTCCGCTAATTACTTCCTTATGTGCTAAACACACTCAACCCCGGCACTGCACATGTGTGCACTTGTTGACAAAGTCATGACTGTCAACAGAGAACGATACACCCCCATGACCACAGCCAAAAGGGTTACACCAGCCAACTACAACATAGTTGTGTGTAGCCACTGCCAAATCCCAAGCTGACATGCATCCTATAAGGTTTCACTGAAGTCAGCGGGGCTGCATTGGTATATTAAAGGAACTGGGCTGCCAGGGTGGTCCAAAGCTGTACTCTGATACGCACTCACAGCAACGAGGTGCTGAGAGACACCCCTGCTTTTGGGTACAGCTGTATCATTCCTCTGCAGCTTCAGGAGAGATCCTGGACTGGAACAGCAGAGACTCCTAAATATGCACAAAGATCATTAATTAGACAGTGACAGCTCTTGTGGACAATATAAATCATATAAAGCTACATGCTGTCCATTCTTGGTTTCATGATAGACTCTCACAGATGGTGTGACTGTAGTAGGCATTGATTTACATACAATTGCATAATACTGTTTTTCCCCTTAGATATTTCAATAAACCAATGCAATCATTCACTTGCAACCTCCTGTATGACCGTTGTATGTCGCAAGTTTGGGCATTTTATGTTCTTTCATATTTTTAGTATCTCCCTCTGGGGAAGAACCGTGACTTTTCAAGGCTTTTAGGATCAAGGCAAGCACAGCTTTAAAATATGTAGCTGACAATAATTCCACGTTTTCTGATTATACTTCAAGTAGAGGAAAAAACACCCATTCACACCCAGGACTGTGAATGAACAGTTCAGCTAGTTCGAGGACTGCCGCTGAAAAATTACAGAATGGCAGAATTCAATTTAGAATAAATGCTCGTGCAAAATTTTTATCCGCTATTTCTTTTCTAACTTAAAAGACTAAGTTTCACCTGTAATCTGTTTTACTATTGTATACAACACGAAGCTTTTGGCATTCAAGATGTTCCCCTTTTTCTGTCCAGCCATCGCCCCCACCAGGGTGGGACCTCCAGCCCTTCTTTCTATGTAGTCAGCACTGAAAGGGCTTGAACACGCTGACGTTGAGTTACAGCCCCTTCAGAAAGATGCCTGTTGAGGCTCCCTGTCACCCTCTGTATTGACTCTGAGGTAATATATTTCAAACTCCTGGAAGCTTGACTTCCTCCAGCCACTCGACAAAAACAGGAAATCAATTGCGAACCTCTAATCCCTCCCTGCACCGCCACCTCCATGAGAGCTTCTCCCATTCTCCCCCTGCATCGTGAGGAGGCCAGCGGAGGAGACGCGCTCCACACCGCCCAATGATTAGTCTTGCCGCACTAAGAACTTGGCCAAAACCATGTTAACTTTGACAGGATGTGAAAATGAATACTTTGAGACAAACTAGTCAATTTAACCATAAATAGAATAAGCTCAGTATTTATCATGATAGACTTTATCCTTATGTATGAAACTACTACACTACAAAAAAAGTCTTCATTTTTGGAACTGTTTTTCTGGTTTTGGAGAGGGCAAAAGAATATGCAGACAATGTAAACAAACCTTTTGGCAAGCACTTCAAAAACATGCAGACAGCAAATCAGTCTGATCACTAAGAGAAAAATAGACTGCGTTCTCTGAAGTGCAAAATAATATAAAATATAGGAGGTCTCAAATTCTTTTTGCAGCTCTTTTACAAATGTCTCATTTTTCCCAGCATTTTACAGTTTGAAATCTGATCTCTTCAAAATAATTTTTTAAAAGGCCCATTCCCTGAGCTTGAAGAACTTCTATTCAGTGTAAACAGAATCACTAATTAAGGAATAGCTTTCTAAAGTATATTCAAAAGATACTTTAATTCTGGGTTGGTGGTAGCTGCGGGGAAATTCTTGTTCCACTCCACAAGCAGTATTATTCAAAATGAACGCAAATCTGAACACTTCCGTTAGTTTGTAATTGAAACACCACGGACTTTTGCACGGAATTTGGAGAACAAATGTTAATAAAATCTAAAGGAACAAACATCCTCTGAAAACAATGATATTTTATATTAAGCTGGTTGTGTTGAAAAAAGAAAATGTTCTGTTTGATGAGAGAACAAAAACATTTTTATAAGGTTAACCCAAATTATTCACATAGTTTCAATGGGTAGTTTTCTCACAAACAACTCATAATTCATACTCTTCACTTCACAAGAAAAAGTAAATTACTTTTCTCGCCGCAAAATCTTACTTAGAAGGACAGATTACCACAGCAGCTTCAAATGAAATATTTTGGAAATATCACAGCAAAGTCTGCAACATATGATCAATCTATGGTGGTTAGAGGAGACATTTCTTGGAAAATCTGCTTTGGAAAATTAAATATACACAAATGGTCTGTTGTAACAGGAATAACGGATGGGTGCTGACGTTTATACTCTGCCCTCTATTCCATCCCTCTGTAACTCCCACTCTTTTCCTAACAGACAATATAAAAAATGTAAATTAATGACCAGGGTAATCAATTATGGTGATGTGAAAAAATGTAAGAAAATCTTATGGGCATGATTTCTGCCCAGCAACTGCATTCTTGTGTAAAGATTCAGCCATTGTTCCTGCCCATTATTACATTTACCTCTTTCTCCTCCTCATGGGCTTTTCTAGAGTTTCAAATGTCACTGAGGCCGAAGGCAGAGTCTTTAACATGTCTCTGCTTCCTGCCATTCTACCCCTGTAAGAACTGAATGCCGTAATAATAAATTTCTATAATCTCTAAATCTCTCTCGCCTGTTCATTTCAGCTCTGAATTGCCTTCATTTGTAAGTGCTGGGAAGGAGGGAGTGTTTCTGAAATTACTATATTTTTTTTTAATAACCAATAATTTTGTAACATATATTCTCAGCTTCAGAGAAGTTTTCATCTGCATTTAAGTAAGATTTTCAGCAGCTCTCAGTGCAAATAGAGTTGCTTTGAATTCTTCCTGCTTTGCTGTCTTCAACTCTTCCAAGACTACATTTTTTAAAAATATAACTGCTACTTTTTAGATTCATTTTCAAAAAACATCAGAGAGACCAGAGCCTTGAAATTTTAATCTCTTTCTCTGCAAGGCTGTTAATCCCTTTGTGGTGAGTTTACCGCTCTTACAAGCACACAGTTCACTCTCACGTCCATGCTTATCTCCAGATATAAGAAAAAAAAAATATTCACTATTATACTTCATAATCCTATATTGAGACTTTAATTTTCTACAAGTTTCCGTCTTAAAAATACCTAACAATCTTTGTTATAAATTAGTGTCTTATTCCTTCTATGTGCAAAGTGTTATGTGTTTAATCAAGCACAACCCCCCTTGTTTTATCTTTCTATATGCAAGACAAATGCTCATGTTTTCAAATTTAAATGACATTTTTCTCCCCAAATTTAAAAAAAAACCTTGTTTTTTCTGTCACAGTAGTCCACTACATCTGTTTTCAACAGCCCTTAATGTAGTCACACTCACCAAGGCTTTGAGCGTACTACAAAGTCATGAGTCTCAGTAAGGGGAATGCAGCATCTACTAGATAAACAGCGCAGCTGTTATGCTCTTTACAATAACTCACAGCAGCCCCGAACATTAGGATCTCTGTTACAGAAGGGGTGAATGTTTCCCAGGACCCTGAGGTTATCCACCTGGACAGCAACCAGAGAAAAGCAGGACAACTTAATGTCCCGTGCACCTCCAGCAGTGCAGTACCACTCTACAGTATGACAGTATTTATGGACAAGGAAGGAGTGTATGATTCATTGAAGGTTTTTGTTTAGAGTAGAGAGGATAAAGAGAAAGGTCTCTAAAATATTACTGTAACATCAGTTTTGTTTTCCAGATGTAAATTGCACCAAATCTCCTGTATTTCCTTTCAAAATAAATGCATAGACACATTACTTAAAAATGCATCAGACTTTTTAAAAAAACCTGACATTAGGACTCCCATGAGTAACTGACTCAGAAGGTGCCCCTTCTTTGATATTTTCTTTGATATCCTTTTTAGGGTTTACAATAGGGTTGAAATGTGTCATCTGATTTTTTTGTTCTTTAACAAGAATGACCTGTTTGTAAGCCCCTCTGCCCCTTGAATTAAAAACATATTCTGTAAGTGGTAGAAAGGATGCACAGAAAGGATATTTGGATGCAATACAACATTTAAGACAAAAATCATCTCGCTTAACTTGAAATGTTACATGAAATGAATCCTAGACAAAGTGTCAGAGAAGGGCCCTGACTTAGACCAGCTGAGAATTTGACCTGAGGATTAAAATGAGCTATGGGCTACTTTACTGATGCCAAGCACCTCTGGTTCCCACTGAAGTCACTGGAAACTGTGGATGCTAAGAAGCAATAAAAAGTAAACCACTGACTACTATTATTTTTCATACTTATGCTGCAGGATGATTTGTATCATGAAATACGATACATTTCCTCAACGTGGCATCTTTCCAACAACTTCGTCTCTCAGTCTGCTCCTGATTTTATGCCTTTATACACATACATGTTTCTCAGTAGAAGCCAACACATAAAAACAATAGAGAAATTCCCCTGCCTGAAGAAAGAGAAAACTCGCATGAGAAACTATGATTACACTTGGGAATGGTGAGATTCACATGACTGTGACACTATACCACGCTGCTGACAACATTGGGATCCTGTGCCATGGCAAACTGAAAGAAAACCTTAGATTGCTGCTGACCTGTGTTTTCTATTTCAGACCAAGAACCTCATTTTTTACAGGGCTGCAGTCAATTCAGGCACTTTATCAGCATCTCTTTATTACTGTCTCCCCAAAGTCTCCTTAGTCTTACTATAGTCTCTTCCCTCCCTTAAACTAAGCTGACTAAATGTTATTCCTATGTGGAGCTCCTAGGCCTGAACTACTTCAGTTCCAACATGTTTCTCCTCAAAATCAGTAACAGTCTTTCTGAAACACAATAAGCAAAACAACACGTAATATTCTAATTCACATGGGACTTGAGGTAACAGCATCAGCAGCGTTTGTGTTCCAGACCTCCATTTCAGAGTAATTCCTTTCAGCATGCACTTGGTTTTACTTTGTGCTGATTGTTTTCCTTTTTTTTTTTTTTTTAAATTTGAATTACATATTATTGCCCCAATGCCATATTTTCATGGACTTTTTTTTCTAAACTTGAAACACATTGATAAAGCACACAAATCTGTGATATCTATAGAATTAGTTAAAACAGAAAAGGACAAATTTTAGCATTCTTTTCAGATAGACAAAAGTTTTTTGGGGTCCATTTGCTGCTCTTTCTTCTGCTCACAAACCCCTATTCTTCTCCTCACCACCCTGCCTGCCAGAATACAAACACAAATCTCACAGATTGCTCCCAAATTCTTGCTTTCACCTCAGAGTCCCCTGTGGTCTGCCGGTACCTCAGAAATGTGATGGTGCATTCCTTTTACCAGCAACTAAACCCCTCCAGGTGGCCCAGGATGTGCTGAACTCCAGCTCATGTTTAGAGTGATGACACTGGACTTTAGAGGCAGAATTCACCTCCCATCAACTGCAGAGTCAGGTGCCTCAGACACATCTTACACATATCTTCACCTCTAGTCTCCCTCTGCCATCAGGGGACAGAGAGGGGAAGGATGTGGCACCTGGATGCATCCATCTCAAAACCGACTGTAGGAGGAGCCTCAGCAACTACCTTTGGTCACCAAAATTTTGTCCAGCTATTGTTATCAAAGATGAATCCGAATCTATGCTATCTCTGCACTTTTTCAAGGAGTCTTTATGAATTTGTTGAATGACTTCCAGTTTACTAAACACAGACAGTTTTCTGCCCACCAGAATTCTCTGTGATATATGTTTGCTTGCAATTTTACCAGAGAGCTTCAGAGTTGACTGCAAGATTACCTGGCCTGTAGTAAGTTGAATACAGGGAAAATAAAAAAATTCACCAGCACAGTCAGTGCAGCCATATACAATACGGGCTGAATTCAAACAATTTCAGTTGTATGCTTTCTCCCTTACACCGTTGGTTCTACTTGTTATGCAAAGATAAAAGGTGCCAAATAACGGAAATTTTATAGCAGTCTTTCACATGTTCTGTCATAGGCAAGTTGAAGGTACATTTCAACAGTAAGTAAAGAATAAAGCAAAGTTAAAAGACTATTAATGTCATACCTGTATCAATACAAATTTAAAAGAACACTGAACTTAAGCAATGATTGCTTAATTTATGATTGGTACATACTATAACTTGGGCCAAAAGTGAAGGCCACCCAGAAGCAGCTGCTGGTGAGGCATGCAATGGTCTTTCTTCCCAGCAGGAACACTTGACATAAACATGTTAGCGCTCCACACACAACATTTATTGTCAATCAAGTTACAGAGCTATTTAATAGTCTTTTTCCTTAACTTCAAAGAATTAAATGGGATAGGGCCAATTCGTCTCTGGAATCACCTCTCTCTCTCCCTACCACATCTGCTGTGCTCAAAGGCGGTCCCTTAGGCTGACAAAGCTCAGGTTTGAACTTGTCACGCTCTAGGATGGTAAGACGTTTCCAGTCATAGGTTGGTAATTATGGAACTTGCTTCTACACGAGATCAGACAGAGTGAACCTTCTTGCCCTGACTTGGTTTATATTTGAGAAATTAAAATAACTTAAAATCTCTCAAATATCTGTAGAAATTTTGTGTTCACATAGTAAAAATACTCTAAAGGGCTTACAAAGCAATCTAACAATCTTTTAGAATACGAACTGGGAGAACTGTGCCTCCTTAACTGCACTGTGGTTGAAAACAAAGGCAAACCTGAATAACTTCTCTACCTCTGCTACAGATGACACGCTGCCCTGGAGGCCTTGAGAAGACTTACAAACAAGCGGCTTCAGGAGCAGGAACAGAGACTGTGGGACCAAAATCCAGAATGCTTTCAACTGAGAAAAAATAGGTCCGGGGCAAGATTTCAGCACAGCTAGAGTGACATACTCAAATACTTATGCCTAAGAGAATCTAATGAAATGGGTTGACTTACAAAGAGTGCAATTCAACTCCTGACACTCCCTGACACAAACAAGTCCCTGACAGTCCCCTAAACAAAGATTATTTTTTTTAAGCTGTTGATAGACAACTGTAATGAGTCAACCTAGAGTGGAGGAAAAAGGAAGGTTCTGTGTTCAGAGGAAAAAGTGAAACATTATGTTATTACAGACAGTGCAATAATGGGTGCCAAAGAGAAGACAGTGGTCACAAGAGAACAAGTTATAAGTCTCAATACCCACCTCATTAGTAACTGAGAGAATTGACAGTGCAGAATCACAGTACTTCAGTGCATTGTTTTTCTGGCCAAGATCTTTATAGCACTGAGAAGAAAAAATATTTTGTTTCCAATCAGGCCACTGTAAGAATACCAGAGTCTACAAATCATTCTTTTTAAAAGAACTTGGTTACCTTTGCCAAATACACATAATTGCATTTGGAATATCCTGGATGCATTTCTTCTGCCTAAATAATAAAAAACAGGAAAGAAAACAGACATAAAACTTGTGTGATGAGATTTATGTGGTCTGCATAACATTTTTGGTAACGCACTAAGCTTCCTCAAACATCAGACTAAATCATCCCTACTGTGTGCACCACAATCTGTTTAGCACTTAAAAAAAAATCTCCAGAAAACAAGAAAACCCAAACTCAAACCCTAAACCAGGTACATGAGGTGCTGATATAGAACACATTAAAATGTTCTGTACTGCTTGCTCTCCTCTCTCTCTAAGTGCTTTGTAAAGGTATAGGATCATTCTATAGAATATTTACTGGATTCATTCACTTACACAGTGGGTTGGAAGACACTTCTCTCTCTAGTTTATTAATATTTATTTCCTCATCAGAGAAATAATCAAGCAACCAATCATTCACACTTTGCATAACAGGTAATGAACTGTATTCATCAACTTCATAAGTATTTTTCTTTCACAGACCCGTATCTTCTAGCTCTGGGTTTGCCTTTCTTTTCACATTACCTTCGTCTGAAAAGTTCAGGTTGTTAAAAAAATTTAAGATTGCCTTCCTTTTAACACACCTTAAAGATGTAGAAGCTTGAAAGATGAATAAAAATAGTACCAACTCTCTACTAATCAAGAAACAACTTTAATGAACAAACAGCATTTGGGAGAGAAAAACTGCAGTAGTGAAATTCATAGTAGCTGTAATCCTTGGACCAAAACAACGCTGCTTTCAACACAACTGTATATTACCAAACAATTGAAAAAGAAACCCAAACAGTTGTCTTTTAGACAGTAATTAAATTTTTGTTGCAGAAGATGACTTAAGACCACAGTTAACGCTGCAGCTCACCACAAAATGACCTGAAGCTAAAGTGAACATTTCAAATTATTTCTACCACCTCTGGAATTTGACCTTAAGGATAAAATTTCTTACACTGGGAAGACAATAATGTATTGTATTGTCCAAAATTCAGGAGATCATTCCATCTTTAAATTTACTAAAAACAGAGGAAACAAGCGCTTTTGGTAGTGAAGAAAATATGCTTGTCCAATTCCTTCAAGAAACTGTCTGAAAGTAATTGTAATGATGGAAGTTTATGCTTTGAATTTAGTCAAGTGAAAAACATGTATTTTTCAGCTCCAGAAGCAGAAATTATTAACACAAAAGACATTGCAAGACAAATTTATTTTATTCATATGGTGTTTTCTCATAACTGTGCATTCAAGTAGCATTCCCAGGACCTATATGACAGAGCTTTCTTTTCTACTTCACTACAAAGGTAATTTCATCTCCACAAACAAGAAAGACTTCTGCTGAAATTCAATGAAAAGACCTTCAGATCAGAAAAAGAGAAGTGTCACGATGTCAAAGTTTTCCTTGCCTATGTTAAGCCTCTTGCAGAAACAGGCAAATCTTTGGTTATCACTATGGTTAACTTGTTTCAATGGCACATATAACTAATCTACATCCATCTCACATTTAACCAATAACTACTAACATGGCAAGTCATTGAAGAATTCCCTAAAACTAAAAAAAAGAGAAGAAAGGTGCTAGCCACTCATCTCCAAATTAATTGAAAAACAGAGGAGAAAAAAACATTTTAGCAGAGATCACTGTGCTAATTGGGAGAGCCCTGGATTTACAGCCACTGAACATCATCTGCGATGCAGACATCTCAACAACAGTGACCTAGAGCAGCTGGTAAGCACTCGCACAGGGAAACCCTTGGCTAGGACTTACCTTAAGGAAATGCTGCAACGCTTCTTCTACTGTTGAAGTTGGTGGAGTCCCAAAGAGAGCAGCAGCTACTTTCTTTTCAATCCAAGACAACTGAGCTACCTATTAAAAAAAAAGAATAAAAGGCCTTTAGGTTTGCTTCTCAGTTTCATAGTAAATACTGTCCTGTGCCATTGTACTTCTTACACAACCTGTTTTGCAAGAGAACCTGTAAAGGAATGTTTTATGCTGTTGATTCGCCAGCTCAAAGCATAGTCTTTTGGATTTTAGATTCTGTTAACAAGAAAGTGTACACATTAAGAAATACATGATGAAACATCAACATCATTGATATTAGTCTGATCTACAAAGTACAGTTTAGGTTTCATAAGACCTTGTCATTTTTTAAAACCTAACATAAAGAATAGTGCTTTAAAGCTCTTAAGGTTTTCATGTGACAGTTTAGCATGATTGTCCATGTACTCAACATTACAAAAAGCAGTTGCTACAGTCAGAGTGAGAGTGCTTTTGTGCTTGTGAAACAAGTTCATTTATTACACAGAAGCTGGTGACAACCACTGTTGAGAAATAGGCTTCACTTTTTCCTCTTCAAAATAACACTGACAAATAACACTTACCAAAGACCTCATCTCATTTCAGGAAGATGGGTTGCTATAAAAAGACTTTGGGGAATTGTCTTATTGCCACACAATGTACATGACTTCCTTGCTTACATTTACCAACACCTGACAAAAACTGCTCTAGTTACTGGCATAAGGTATTTGGCTCCATCACCCAACCTAGTAAAACACATCTCACATCTATAACAAAGGATGGAGCTGCTCAGAAATGCAATGTGAGACTGGAGCCTGTTTAAATGGAGAAGTGAAGCCACCCTCCTTTGGACATTTCTACTTCATCTGTGAGGAAAAGTCAGGACTTTATTCCTTCACAGCAGTATTTGAACCACAACACTGATGGCTCCTGTTACAGAATACAGCTGAGTTTAAAAATGGTACAGAAAAAAAACAAAGGTTCTGTGTCTTCCTCACAATTTCTGGCTTGATCTATGCAGAGGCAACACGGAGAAGGGATACACTGAGGTAAAGAAAGAGAGCTTCTGATAAGAGACCGGGAGATGAAATATGAGTCACATAGGGACATTTCTTTTTCAAACGGAGCTGCAATCCAAATAACAGAGTTGAGCCTTGAACTCAAGTCTGTCCTACCGCTGTAAAAATTAAAATAGTTTTGGATAGGTTTAGATAATTTCTGCCTCACTCCCTGGCTTTCCAGTCTCTTCAGGGTTGTTACTGCTCCTTCTGCCCTCTCCAGCTAAATCCAGCAATTATTCAGTAGGTGTCAGTTAATTATGGTAAAATGTAAGCATCTATTCACACATAGCTATCCACAGCCATCAACAAGAATGCTTCTCTTTTGGATTGACATCAAGCCCTATGCATTTCTAGTGTCCTAAAAATACCATTGCAAAGAGCGCAAATACAGGCCAGCACGCAACAGGACAATGCACAGGACCATGTTTTCTCAGCTGGCCTCAGCAATGACTCCAGTTACATCATAGCAACATTGCTTAAGACAGAAGGCATCCTGGTCAAGTCTTGCTGGTTGTTTGGCAGGTTCCAATGCCTTGTTTGTTAAATGCTGTCAGTAAGTCTTTCACACAAACCCACTAAAAATTACATTCCAGAGAGAAACAATATTAAGAAAATAAAGCTTCTTGTTTGTTTGTTTTAGTTTTGTTTTGTTTTTTCATTCTGTCTCACATATCCCAGTCTTGAAGCCTCTTCCTGGGGAATAAACTGTTTTTCACAAAAGCTCTCCAGCAATCCCAGAGTTCTTATTCACTGAAGAAACAAGATGCTTCCCCTCTCTGCACTGCAGTCCATTCACACAGTGTTACAAATTGCAGCACACTGGTTAAAATTTCAAATTGTAGGTACATATGTAATTCCTTCATATACTTCATTTCCCAGCTGCTCTATGGCTTCTGAGACATATTCGGCAAAAGATTGAAAAGATTTTTGCAAAAGTATTGTTTTCTTTGCACCAATCCACTGCTGCAGTGTTCACTCTTCTTTTAGAAAAGGAAGGAGTTTTTAATATTTCACGGTCCATCACATCAAGATGGAGGCAGCTTACAGAGGGAGGAAGAGAAGGAAAAAAATAAAGGGAATGTATATTCTTACAGTGTTCTCTGCAAGACCACACAGCACCCTGGAGATACACATACACTGCACAGATACAATTACCACACACGTGTCTGCTGTTATGCAACAATGAGCAAACAAAATTGCAGTTTTTCCATGTGGAGTTATAATTACCTATTGAAAACACAAGTTCTTCCTGGCAGTTGCTTTATTTTCTTGCAAGATTTAATCAGAACTGACTTACTGAGGTTTTAGTCCTTATTTTGTCTCCCTTGGGTGCTGCTTTGCACTATTCAAACTTTAAAAAACCCAAACATATATGCACTTGGCCACTTTTGTATTACAAATCCCGCCAACCTGAAACAATGCTTAAAAGTGAAATGCATGCATGCACAATAGTGTGGTTTCTTTAATGCAAACTGGCTCCAACATCATAATTTGTGACTATTACAAAGATAGCCAGAGTGTTCTGTAATGTTCTGAGCAGTTAGACTTCTATACCACTGGCTGGATGAATTCATTGCAGCTAATTCAAAGCACCCATAAATGAAGTGCCGAGTTGTCCAGGTTCCTTGCATGATCGATACAGAGAGAGGCATTTCCATCAGGCAATTCTTCTTTGCCTACACTAGCCTGAGATGAACACTCCTCTCTTTCTCTTCATTCTTTCCTTCAACTGTTATACAAAAGGAGCACAAACAAATTATACCTTGGGGATAGCTAAGGGCAGGTGAGGTAAATCCCATCACAACAGCTTAATCTTGTCCACCTGTGTCAGTCTTCACCCCCCTATGAATGAGGTTCAACAAATGGAAAAGACCTGTTTCATACAAGACACAAAACTGTGTCCTGGAGCAATAATGATGAACAGGAAATTATACCCTTCCCATAAACACACACAAGAACAGTCTTTAATTTGAAATAACTTTGTTAGAGTAAATCATATGCCATGTTTAGTTAAATGGAAACATCATTCCTACTGAACTAACTAACTTTATTCAGCATTCTCTGTGTGAGAAAGCACAGGCAACAGAAGCTCTGGTGCAGCATGCTCTAGTGTAGCGCAAATTTGACTTCTCCAGTCAAAGTTAGTCCAAATACTGCAAAGCGCACCTGAAGGTCTGTACAAAATCAAGTGTACAGAGACTGTAACTGTCATCAGCTTCATTGGAACCATGATTTCACTTAATGCATGTTCCAAGAATGGTATAGGACAGCAGAAAGTAGTAAGAAAAACAGCTACTGCAGCAAGTAATAGCTATAACAACAACAAAAAGAAAGAATAAAGATTGCCATTGCCCTACATATGATTTACAAACATTGAGTTTTGGATGGCTTTTTAAGTCTCCCAAGCTTTGATGTCAGTCCCCCCAGCAACCTGAAAACTCACAAGAGCACTGCAAGGAACACTGTGTTTCCACAGAAAATCAGGTTTTAATTTATTGTGTTACTTGAGGAACATAACTCCTCAGCTGCCATACATGAGGAGTGCTAGTCCCACTCACTCAAGAGCGAAAATCAAGGGCCTGAGGGACCATCAGCCAACTCCTGAACTTCCTTCTCTAGGGCTAGAGGGGACAGCCTGGCCTCTGCCAAGGAGAGGAGACCACTCTTCAGTATCTCAGAGCTAACAGAGATGGTTGTCTCGAATGATCTCTCCCATAGATCAGTCAAACAGTAAACTCTCATCCATTTATTACACCCAAATCTCTACTAATGCCAGAGATGGAAGAACACCACCCACAGAGTTAAACGGCAGCTGACTGTAAACTCTGTAGCCAGTACGCTCCCATCAGGCCTCTTGTTCCTCTGAAGACCAAGGCAGAAAACGTGGTTCTCCCCTAAACAGCAAAGGGTTTTTCTAACATCTCTTTCTCCTACTTAGCCTGGGATCAGCAAAAATCACATATGAACTAAAACACTGGCTGGAGTTTGTTTTTTTTGTTTTTGATGAGATGCAAACCCTGCCCACTGACAGCTCTTTTCAACTTCCAGGATGTTGGCACCAAGGAAACTAACCCACTTGATTGAAAATTCAGCCAGGACTGACTTGCAGCCCTAAAGGATCTCCTCCATCAATGTTTCCTTGCTAATAGCTCACTGAAGACAGATCACACAATTGTTTTCCATAAAGGAAAATCATCCCATTGATCCAGCTTCAGTAAAATATTAGTGGCACCTACTTAAATATCTCCAGTTAGTTTCCTTTTTTTTTTCTATTTCTTTTTTTCTTTTTTTTTCTTTTTTTTTTTTTTGTAATTACAATATATTAATGTAAAATTGTATTAAATAATTTTGCAATTTTTTGACTTCTGGAAGAGATTAAGTAACTGGACAGCAATTTTAAGATACTGGCTTCCAACAAAAATATTCTCTTCCTTGCCAGCTGAGGAACCAGGACAGTCTGCGCAGGCATTTAGGTATTTAGCCAACTTGAATCCCCTGGGCTTTTCACTTTCCAGTAAGGGGAGCAGACTTACAGAGCACACAGATGAAGGAACTGGGTCCATTTGTTCCCTGATGTAACCCAAAGAGACACTGGGATATACCAGAAATGAATCCAACACATGGCATATAACTTCCAAAAAGAAAATCCCAAAGGATCTAATTTTTAATACCCCATTTGCATTTACCAGAGGCTCTGATCCAGTTTCACAATTATACACTAACTGTTCTGTGCCCGTCCCGTAATGGCAAGTAGCCGTTAACTCTTAACTACATATGTACTCTGTTTTAAAAGCTATTCTAAACATTAAAAAACCTTACAAACATAAAATAATAAGGGATTATCAGATCTGTGCCCAAAACTCTAAGGAAAGAGAACTAATTCCTATACACCATGCACGACAGATCAGTTCACTTCCAGTAAATACTTCTGTCTGATCTAATGAACAAAGTAGTTTTCAGTTTTCCCTTAATAAAAACAAAGCTGAAACTTGAAAGGGTCTGAACACTGTAGTTATTTTAGATTATAAGAACCAAGACAAGCATACATTTAAAACATTAAACCTTCCCTAAAAGATATGTACTTAATAAAGCCTGCTTTTGTCACAGAAGGCTGAGAAGAAAATGTTTTGTCCACTAAAGACAATTTAAATTAAAATTATTTTACTGCAGTTGTTTCCTTTGGAATAGTAACATCTCTTTTACAAAATAAACACCAGTTTACTTTGCTTACTAGATATTTTAAAGAATCTTAATTACAATTATATGTTAATAATCTTTTCCTAACACTACCACTAAAGCTATCCTGGAAAAAATTACTACTACACAGAAGTTAATCCCATCTCTGGAAAAAACTAGTACTAAAATAACATTTGGTAGAGTTCTGCAGTTATCTGCTACTGGCAGTATTCAATTACATTTGCTCAATGCATAAATAAACAGGGTTGTGGGGTTTTTCCCCGTTGCTACCTCTGCAAAACAAAACAAGAAACATTAGAGCTATACATGGTTTCTTGTATATAAAGCAGACCTCACAGGCAAAATTTTGCCCATCATGACATCTATGAAAGGACTGGGGAAAACCTTGTCTACTTGATTGTGATACCAGAATTAATTTTCTAACAAAGCTGAGATGATGAACACATCAGAACCTCTCTCTTTTGTATAGCTCTACTGGCTTTATAATAGTAAGAGAAATAATAAACGGCAAAAATTTATCTTTAGACAAGGTGGCACAAAACTGTCACTGGCTTTGCATCACAGACAAACCCCCACTGCTGCAAGGCAGTGAAAATTCAGCTCATCCCTCCTGCTGGAAGGTGCTATGAGCTTCGGATCTGACCCAGCAAGAATAACTGCTGAATAAGAACCTTGGCACTGCTATACCACTGCTCTTTGCAAATGACTGTTAACACTGAGGAAGGTGAGACACGGAAGTCAGACCCAAAATCTGGCAAAACGCTACAAATCAAATAGCTTTACGAGTACACTATGCAGTCTCTGGATATAGATTTCAGACTTCAATAAATCTTTTCTGTTTGCCTCCACTATACTTTTTACACAGAAGTCTTCAACTGATTTTCACTTGAGAAAATGAACTGGAGCTCAGATTTACAATGCTTGAAGCATCCCCTTTTGCAGTCTCTTATGCTATACCTGTTTTTTTCAGTGTATCAGCCCAACAAACAGTACTAGAAGATAGTAATAAGATCCCCCAACATTAAATGGAACATGAATGGGAAGCATTTGGCTATACTAGGATGACCTAAGTACATCATGTTTCTAGAAAGTATCGAACACTAGTTACCTTTTTTAAATTACACTGCTTCTGTAGAATATGCAACCAAAACCAAACGATAATGACCCTGGAAGTGACACTTGTGAAAGAACAAATATTGCAGCCAGTTCTAACTGGGCCCCCAAGTCAGCTAGGCTAAATATAAAAAACTCACCTGCTTTCCTCAGTCATCCCTTTTTCTTTTTGAATTTCCTCACCTTGGACAACACAGCCTTCCCAATCTCAACCCCAGCTACACTAAACAGACAAACAGACAAAGGTCTAAGAGGAGCATTATCACTCCATCTACAGGTATCAGTATAGAGAAGAAGTGATACATGTATTTTTCAAGCACCCTGTCATAATCCCTGCTCTGAAGAAGTATTTGGAACAAACACCACAGCCAACAGTCTACTTTTGGGGTAATCACCAGAGCATAAAACACCACAGTCTGCAAAACAGGACCAAGAATTTCCACATCTTCCACAAGCTTCTAAGACTATCTAGATCACATGCATGGCCCAAACCTGTATTAGTGTATCAGCACAGAAACCTACTCATCCAGTGTGCTAAAACTAATGAAGATATCACCAACTCTACTGGGCTAGGATTAAGACCTAATTTCCATAGAAGACACTCAAAACTAGCATTTCCAAATGATGGCCTCATCCTGCTGCTGAAAGTGTGCAACTGACTGAAAGTTTTTAAGAGCCGACAGCCCCAGCAGTCAAAACAAAATGTTATTGCATTGATTTGTGCTATGAAAATCTGTTCTGAGCATTTCAGGTTACTATTTTGTCATGGCCATCAAGAAAGTAACAGAAGTCAGGACTTTAAAAAGAAAAAAAAAAGCAATCCTTAAGTATTTCAGTGGCTACATGTCCTTAGGTAGATTGTTTCACTTAATAAAATGCAGGTCAAGTCATACCCTAAAGCAAATGCTAATCTGTGGCTTTAATGTTCAGTAAAGAAGCCCTGCATAAACGCTGCAAGTGTGGAACAAGACTTTGTAATGATAAAGCACAACAAACCACATGTATTAATATTAGTCAGGAAGTGGGGATTGTCACTAAAACGGAACAAGTAAAAAACCAGTGCAATAAGAACAAAGTGAGGTATACTGAGATTACATGTGAAGTTTTCAAAAGCAATAGCTCAAGTGAGAAATAAGCCATGAAAAACATCCTAGAGTGTTTGACATAAATGGAAGCTGCAGTCAGCTGTCGGACACGGCACGGTATACAAGTCTTAAGGAACCACTGGTGAGAGAGATGCTCTTCAGAGTCAGGACAGCAAGCACATTGGAGGACAATCTTCAGTGACTCACTTTTGCCTAGTTAATGCTGATAATCAAGAATACAGGGTGATGAAAACCAAAATGAAAAGCTCTTTGAAAAAGCTGGAGTAATTCCTTATTCAAATCAACTGAGGAAAAAATGTAGTTGCTGAAAGCTCCTTGGAAGTTAAATATATGATCTGAAAAAAATGCTGAAACATTACTTTAAGTTTTGTTGCAGACAAAGGCTGCAATGTATCACAGCAGCTCCTTCCCCAGTTTGCAGGAACTTCATAGTGACTAGTGTTGGAAGAAGCTGGAGGAAAAAGGCAGGGCTGGCATTCACTGCACATTAGCAGTTATTATTCCGAGAAGCCTCCCAGTAATCATGTGCAGCGTAGACTACATGAGAACATTTTCTTCTGATGAAAGATTCCTCACAGCACTAAAGGTGAAGCAATAAGGAGAGCCATCTGGGCCATCAAAAATGTGGGCTTAAGAATAAGACAACTCTCATTACAAACACAAGCACCATTTTTCTATAAAAAATAAAATTAATCAACACCTAAGCTTGTAAAACAATTATTTTAATTTTTCATATAAGAATATTTATCACTATGTCATTAATACAATATTTAAAAGCACCTGTTGTGTTGGCATAACACTAATTGCATCACTTGCAAAACATTTTGGTGAATTATAGAGTTTTATGACTGCATCTTTGTTGCGACATTCTCCTGGAATTTAGCAAGCTGGTATGGTAGCCTTGCTGCCACAGCCATAATACCACAGCATGTTAAGTGCCTTTAACTTCCATTTTGGATGGGGAATAAAGTTACCAATGGGCTATGTTACAAGCCCAAGGTCACCTAGCAAGTTTGTGGCAGAATAAAGAACTGAAATCAAGGCTTACAATACCAGAGATCATCCTTCCTCTCTGCCAAATATCAGTTACTTTTCATTCATACATTCATATAAGAAACCTGAACACAACAATGAAGGACATACAAGCACAGCTTACTTAATGCACACGACAGGAATGGTCAGCAGTTCACACAAACATATTGAAATTAATTCAGGAAACATAAATGCAATGCTTCATTTGGCACAAAATGTCAATAAACACATACTTTGTCTTAAGTCCCACTATTTCATTTCAAATGCATTATCATTTTTCAGTATACTCTATTCATATGTTAGGTAAAAAAACAACTTACTGAATAGCACCATCTTCCATTTAGGTAATATAAAAAAGGATCTTGAGGCTTAAGTTCAATTGCTTTGTCTAGGTGCTCCTATTAGAAAGAAAATCAGTGTCACTTTAGACGTTTGTTTGGCAAGAGTGTTTACATTCCATGAAGTTTGCTGCACATTATAAACAAATTCAGAAATTTTCTTCTGCTTTAATTTTTTTCTGACAGCCTAAAGATATTTTAACAAGCAAACCCCTTCCTCATGGAGGGAAACCATAAACAAAATTATATAGCAACTTGGCGCACAACGCAAGATGGCAATGCTGGATTTAGGACATGACTAAGCAGCTCTAAAGCTTAATCAAAAAACTCCAGAACTTAAAAATTCAGAAAATAAAATGGTTCTGTTTATACCAAAACCATAAAACATATAAAGTATCTAATGAGGTGCTTCTTCCAAAACCATTTTCATTACAGGTCATTAGTATTTTTATTTCTCTCTTTAATTTACTAAAGTAAGCTCTGATTGTTCAATCTGAATTTGAAGGAAAAAAAAATAAATCTGTTATTTGACTCTTAACTACCATTTGCCTCTCAAAAGGTACTAATAAGGTTTCTTCTCCTCTCTCCCCATCTCTTTTTCTAATTAACCTTGTCACTAAGATATCTGAGTTATAGATATCTAAGAGCCTATCGTTTAATCATTTTGTCCACAAACTATTGCGATAGTAGCTCTGTTTTCATGCCACTATTTTCCTGAATTCATAACATTTCAAAATGATTCACACAGATTTCAGCAATTACTTGTGAAGAGGAAAACCTCCCTGAAAAGTCTACTGCAAACACTACAGGCTCTTTCTAAACTCCATCCCTAAACAACTGCAGCACTTGTGTTATTAACCATTTTCCCCTCATTCTTCACTTGTCCCCATGCTTGGGGCTCAGCTCAGATGTAATAAATACTCTCTCATAGGAAAGCTCTGCAACATTCCCATTCCTGACACAGACATGATGTGACAGGGACCCATCCCAGGCATTCCCCAGGAATCGAACACGTCTGCTGCCTCTCACTGACACCCAGAAAGGGGGGATGCCGGCCAGGAGGGCAAGGGATGGAAAGCGCCTAAGTAATGCCGAACACAAGGAGGGGGAGAGTAGCACATGTAACACAAACTGCTAACTCTAAAAAACACAATTAGCTTTGAAAGGACAGCGTTAAAACAAATATTACTTCTTAACAATGGCTTGAAGGATGATTGCATAACTGTGTTAGTTCATCACTTAGTATTTCCTATGTTTTTATTTTCTAAATGGAATTGTTACTCCCTTCACCCCCTACCGTGACTACAAAATAAAGCAGAAATCTTAAAGCTGTTCCCAGAATCCTACCTCAATTCTTCTATTTTGTAAGTATCTGATCTATTTGCATACATAAAAATAACTTCTTCACTTTAACATTGGCACCAAATAGACCTGTGAGGCTGAATCACTGTGTTGGAAAAAATCTGTCTTTGACACTACATAAGGAAATAATTTAAAGGAATAGCTTAAAAAACCCCAAACCCTACCAAAACATACCTTGAAGAGATAACCATTCCTGATTTTGTTTTGTACACTTTCAAACTGAGACATATAGCCACACATAATTGCAAACCTGAGAGGGGAAAAGAAAAACACACACACATACTTTTCATGATTGAAATAAACCTTTGAATCAAATTACAAAATATTTCAATACCTATTTCACAGTTTAACAACTGGTTTTGTTTCATCTTGATGGCTGGATAGAAGTTTGGCATGATCTGTACATACTCAGGACCAGACAAAAAATAACAAAATAAAACAATAATGGAAACAAGAAGTTTAAATGACACTGTTTGGGCTGTCAGTGAAGTGAAAAAACTCTTCCAAAATTTCTACCAGTTAGACCAGAGTGCGACACTTCCAGACTGGTTCCAGCTTTGACAGCAGCTGAACTGGACACATTGTGCTCTGCATTGCTCAAAAATCGTTCACAGTTATCTGCTCCCCTTCTCAAGCATCTTAGTGCATTCCGGCACTTCTAGCATTCCTTTAATGTCTTTAAAATTATTTAAAAACACACACACACACACACACACACACACACACACACACACACACACACACACTCTGCTCTAAAAGGATCACTACTGTTATTACTCACTGCCTGTTGTTATGATTTTCATTATTACTAGTATTATTATTATAAATTTGGGACTGATTAAAAATGTGAAATAATTTCTATTAAAAAATTGTATTGTTAAGCAGGTATAACTGATAATATTTTCAGAGGTCTCTACCTATTAAGATTCAGATTTCCTAAGCAACATTATAGTCTTATTGACACTCCACCTAAACTTCCATTGCTCTTTTCTTATTACTTCAACAGCTATAGAACCTACTATTCTTAAGGAATCTCTGGTACAGACTTCAATTGTAATTACTCAGACCTATTTTCATTAAGACAACTTCGCATTTCTGTATAAAACTAGCAGAACCACCCTATATGTATTTAAGTGGCACTAACTAACACATATTAGTTTTCTAAATTTTTCGGAATTCTGTTTTTGTATTAAAAACTTTACAATGCAATATCAAATTAAACCAAAAATTAATCCTAAAAGAGGGAAATCAAGTTGAAGTCCAGAGCAAAACATGAGAGTTATGCAAGAAACTTACCGAGTTAATTATGGTAACAGACCCACAATCTGTATGCCACACACAGTTTTTAAGCATTACTTAACCTCAGCTTTCTTGAATTTCTTTATATAATGTAATTATTTGAGCTCCAGTGAATCCTCATTAAAATGTCAGTGCTAACATAACTAAAGAAATTACTGCTTACAGTTATACCTAATGGTTTAAAGTTAGAAACACTCGTGCTGGAGTTTGTTGCGTCTGTGGTCAGTTTGTGTTCCCAGGTAGGGCATGCGAGTCAGCAGAACAACAGTAGTTGGACTGGTAAGAGCTCCAGACAGACTGTCAAACACTGTTGAGCCGGATGGATGTTGTGACCAAGGTGCACGGAACAAAATCCGGCTAATGGCACCACCGCTTCTGACAGTTAAAGCTGCCGGGGGAGCGCATTTCATAGGTGAATGAGCTGCAATTGAGGGAAAAAGCCAGGGGTGAGGGTCAGGAAAGTTCAGGTATTTAGAAAGAGGGGGAAGGTACTGAAAACTTTATTAGGCTTAAGTAACTCAGGCAACATTTCCCCTACTCCCTTCACTCATTAAGTGCTAATCAGATAAACTCAGCATACCATAGCTAAACGGATTGCTGCTACAAAAGAAAACAATGAAAAGCGAACAAGCTAATCCAGCATCTTGCAGTATTTCCCTGTCTGTGCGTGACAAGAAAGAGGGCCTCAGTTTAAACCAGTTCAAAGAAAAACTTCTACTTACAGCTCAAATCTCTGGGGAGGGGAAATCCCAGTAAAATTTGCAACAAATTAAAAATAAGCCAACCTACTAACTTTTTTTTTTTTTTCCAAGAACAAAAATACAAATGTCTTTCATGTTTTAGTGCTTTTTTTCCCTTTTCTAGTTATACTTTTGAATTGGGATAGGGAGGCAATCGGCATAAATCAATTATTTAATTTTTTTAGTTGTATGGCATTCCAGATATTCATTTCATTTCTAAGGGAAAAAAAAAAAAAAAAGATTCTTCCCTTGCCCCCCTCCAACCCCCGAAAATAATTCATATAAATTTTAAAACATTTTCAAATAGCTTAAAAAACAAAGCAAAGTTTATTTTCCCTGATACAAAGGGTAACATTAAGAAAATGATTGGAGGAAACGAGGAAAGAACTAACTAGAAATGCTTCCGTCTGGTTCTTGTCACTCAATCCCGCAGCCACCTTTCCAGGTGGCGGCCTCAGGTCCCGGCACGGGCGGGCTGGGCCGGGCCGGGCGCCCCGCGGAGCCTCCGCCGTTCCCTCTCCGTTGTCACCCGCCCCACCTGGCGGTGACACCCGGACACAGCAGGCAGCCGCGCAGCCTGCGCCTGCAACGGGGTTTTTGTTACATGCATCGTCACCTTGTGCACTATTATGAAAAATTAGGAAGGGGGAAATAAATTTAAAAAATATTGTCACACAGTAATGCGTAAATATCCTACGAAATGGGTAAAACGTACGTATCTTCTGTCAGAGCGATACTGGTCTTCCTCACAACCACTGCCTGACTTACGCCTTTTGAACATAAAGATTAAAATACCCCGACAGTACCTTCACAGAGAAAAATAAAGAGAAAATTGTACCAAGTGCTGCAAGGAAGTGACCTAACTGCTGAGCTAATGCTACTCCTGGATGATGTAAAAAAACAGCCACAGACATGTTCATCTAAATAAAGATCATAACCTCATTGAGACAGAAACAGTGCTTCTGTTAACACCAAAAAAAAAAAGTTATTTCCAGGTGGAAGAAAAGTTACTGAGAAGAGTGTAGAAGCATACACGTTAGTCACTCATCATTAATGCTCTTTTCCTAAGCACAAACACAAGCAAACTAACTCACTGCAAACGATGCCATTGAAACTCAGACTCACAAGAAACAGACGTTGTCAGAGATGAAGGCCAAGTGCCTATGTGGTTCTCACACAGAGGTGTCTAGGTCAAAGTGGATTAATGTTTTCCCTTCTGGTGCTCCAGAATTCCTATACGTACTCTGACAAGATAAAACTGTAAGGTGTATACACCTCACCTGCTGCAAAAGGAAGAACAGCAAGTCGCTACAGCAAGTTTTATCAAGCATTTTTGCAAGCAACTTGAATTTTCATACAAAAAAATGCAGAGAGATGCTACCAATACTTAGACTCTGGCACCCACAGCTCGTCCCATATGAGACAGATTTACAGAAAAGACTTAAAGTCTTAAATCAAGATTATGCCACATTAGAACACAAATACAGCAAGTTTTACCTTCTCCCTGGTAAATTTCACAGGGCCAAAATCAGAAATAACACTCATCTTCCCAGGCTTGTGCCTTGTTCTTCTATATTGCCTCCAATGTATCCCAACTCAAAGAAACTCCTTTTATTTCATGTAGACTTTGGAAATGCATGGGTACAGGGCTTGCACTTAGCAGCCTAGATCTCCCTTTTAGCTGTCTAGTGTCAAAAGGAAAGATTTTCTTAACTGTATTTGGTATGACTTTGTGAATGGGAGGAAAGTTTGTCATATTTACTAATACCGAAGAACTTACTATAATTCATTTGTGTCATATCTATTTTTCACTCCCTATTCTTCACCTGAGACACATTTGACATGTAAGGTAGTATGAGTACAGGCTAATGCGTTGCTAACATTGAGAGGCCCAGTGAAAAGAAAGTTCATTTCCACTCCAGTTCTAAAAGTGTTCCTGTGTCTCCTCATCTCTGTACAGGCTCAGAGCCCTGTGCATCCCATCTTCTTTCTTTGCCATCGACTCTCTCATTCACCAGTTTCATGCACTTGCATATTCTGACAGTGTCTGCAATGCAGCCAGACCCTTGGGCTTCCTCTTTAATATGACTCCATGAAATATCAATTCCTATGTAGCCAGATTTTGCAACTTATATAACTATGAATGACTCCAGTTGTATTACTCTTCCAGAGATCACAGTTTTCCATACTTAAAATTGTATCACTTTCCTAACATAATATATCATCTATGAAAATGCATCTGATATTAAGCTACCATGGAAAATTAAAGTAACAGTTTGATATCACCTTCCTCATGGTAGTGCAGGTATGGAAGCAGTGGCTAAGAATGTGAAAGACTGTCAATATACAAAGTAAAATGCATCAAAGTGCAAAGCGATGGTTTTGTTTGTTTGTTTTCTTCTTCTTCTTGGAATACAACTTAGTCTACATTGTAGAATTTGGCAGAAATATAGTTTTTATATTAAAAAATCACCAGAGCACTGAAGCTGAGCTCCAGGGAAACATCAGATGTAGCACGCACTTGCATAGGTGACACTTGCAAAAACATGGAAAACAAACCCATATTTTGGCAAAAAAAAAAAGCACAAAAGGACATTTTAAAATTCTGGCTTTGTAAATTACTGCAATACATACTAATATACAAAACCAAAGAAAAATGCTGATGTTAATGCAGGTTCACAGAAATTCACCAGTAGGACACGTGGATGCCATGTTCTGTATTTCTGAGGCTGTGGAACCTGCAACTGTGTTAGATTTCTGTGTTCCAGAAATTTACCTTTTATTTTTATTACAGACTTTTTTAGTCATTATAGCTGCAAACACAATCTTGAAGAAATTAGCAGGATATAGTCTTCACAAATGTAGAATCAGAGTAAAACAACAGCTTTCAGAGACAATAACGCAACAACTCTCCTTGACAGAAATGTAACAGAGATTACTAGATTATCAGTATTTTTTCCTCTGCGACCATTCTGACAAAAAATAAAAAAGCAGTAAATAGTTCTTTTCACGTTTCAAATGTACCTCCTTTGCACTTGCATGAGGATGCTGCAGTGTTTCACCAATGCACCGCTATTTCAAGAAGCTTTTCCAGGGGATGCATCGTACTCTTCCTCAGTCTGCACTGCAAACCTGAGCTCAGTCCCTTGTGAAGGGCTACTGCCATCTGCCACTTCCCTTCACCGAGGAGGGGAATGCGCACCAAGAAGAAAGATCAACAGGCAGAGAACTTGGAGAAGGGACCGCAAATGCCCTGAGGCATTGCAGCATGTCTGAACTGAAATATTCCACCAACCTGCCAATTCCCCACTACACTGTGATTTTTTTCCCCACACAAAGTGACTTTTATCAGATCTAATCGCTAACTCCAGCAAACACACAGTCCTAATACACGTGACTTTCCACCATTCTGTCATTTAAATGCTCTGACCAGAAATGCACAAGAACCTATGTATCCCTCTGATCCACTTACTACAGAACGTGTTGTAGCTTTTCAGAAATGGCTTCTGAATTCGCCTTTCTGTATTTGAAATTTTAAATTATTTTTACCAAAATAATAAGTAATTTAGACATCATTGGCTTAGATTAAGCACAATTAACAACAAAGACTGCTGTAAAAGTGTTTTGGTCTTCCCATAAATCAAATACAGGGCAAACAACTACTAACCTGAGACCTTGCTATACCAAGTTTTGACTGAAAGTATTTCTGCACAAGGTATCCTTAAAAATAAGACTGTATGATAGAAACAGATGGTTGTAGCTTCTAAGTTATCTGTCTCTTCTAAGTTCAAATAAGGGATAATTAAGGGCAGAATGTTGTAAGTATTTATTTAGAAACATGGTATGGATTCAATTTTAAAGTTATCAGTAGTATGATAATATCCCACAAAATACTCTATAGTTTTAAAGAGCTTTGTTTTACTAGATAATAATTTTATGCCATTGCACCCCACACATCTGACAAATTGTCTGTTATCATTCTGTTAGTGAAAGTACATGACATTCACTTTTTTGCGGGAAGTTCATGCAAAGTCTCCTTGCACGTATATGCCACCTAATATAGCAGCTCTTCTTCCATTAAAATGCTTTTCCTACTTCTGCACAGCTCCCCACATTTCTGCAAAAATAACCAAGTCACACAGTTTTAAGAACTTGACTGTATCATGCTGGGTAGCAATATCTCTTAATCTTAAAAGTTAATCTATTGATTGAATTCCAGGAGAAACTTTATCCTGGCTGGGTCAAAATAGTAGTAGACTTTCTTCGGAACCAACTTTTCCTTCTTTATCCTATTATAAGTGAGTTTACCATCTTTTGTTCACAAGCCACGCAAGTTAAAAGTTTGTACATTTCTTAATACTTTCTTTGTGCAGAAACACAACTTTCTACATCTCTGAATACTTTGTACCTCTCAAATAATACAAAACACCTTCTGGCTAGATACTCCACTGTTACATACAAGCTTCTCAGTATCTTTGCAATCTCTGGACTTCCTCAATTAAATATTTTCTACCTGGGACTATCAATTCTTTTGAGGTTTTTTTGTGTATCAAGTACAGAAAGTCTACTCAGACGTATAAGTCAATAGCAAATCAAAGATTCCCTAAGCATCAGTTCTAGCCCAGACAAAAGCTTAGCACCAAATTATTTGTGAACATAAGGGTCAACATTTTTAATTAGTCCTGGAAGTGAATAACAGGTCTTTACAACTAACAAAAGCTAATACAATTTCTGTGATTATATCCTTTTCCATTTTTTGGCTTACAGGTCAGTCAAAACACTCAAGTAAGTGGTAATTATTTACGTCCCAGGTGAAGTCAATCCATTCTCTTCCATTGTGTTCCCTCTCAGTGAAAGATCATCAGCTCTGGAACCCGCTGCCAGGGACAACCCTGGACTTGTGAAACTTGTTTCTGCACTTCCAAGTAACCCATATACGCACAACAGAGAAAAATCTAGAGGGTAGCTGAGGTTCAGCAGGAGTCTTCACTTGAAATTACTAGGGTTTTACTTCATAACTTCATTCCAGTCTCAATAAGGCATGCTATATGACTCCTATCAGCAGGTAAGTCCTATAGAGTAACCCAAATTTAATGGCAGCACTAAGCTTCTTTGTGACAAACAAACCAAAGTTCAGTGCAAAGCATGATCTTTCTAAGTAAATGTTATGAACACTGGCTGCATCTGGTAACATTTCTATACTTTGCAAAGCCTGTAAGAAGTCCTCCTCAGCAAAGAAAGGGGTGTGGGGTTCTGAGCAAGAGCGGAGAAGCCTTCTGGACATCTTCCAAGCTCCTGAAGAAAAAACAGCAACAAAACCCTCACAAACATAAAATCTCACTGGTTTTGCAAAAGAACTTAAAAGTGATTGTTTAGTTTCAAGTAAAAGCACTAATATGCCTCTACTTTCTGTGTTTTTTGTAATTATAAAGTTGTCATCTGAAGCATATAAAGCATATAAAGCTGCCATCTGAAGCAGCTATAGCACTGAATTGTTTGCATAGCACTTCAAATTAAAGCTGGATAATAAAGATGCTCCATGGTCCAGTAGGAGCTGTGTGGATTCATAGCTATAATTTGGGAAACACTGACGCACAAAAAGATTTTGCCTGAAGCCTGGGGAAAACAAGATGACCTGCAGCTGGCTGATGCCAAATTTTGCATGCAAGTTCCTTCACAACTTGAGTAATTTTACACCAGTTGAACAAAGCAATAAGTCACTTAGAATATTTACTCTGCCTCTCTTTAGGGTGGCCACACAAATAATAAAAGGTTACAGCTATGTTTTTCCTTTCCAATGTTTCCACTCATTTCAGTTTTTCAGAGGCCACCATTCAAATACATCTGAAGGTTTTTTGATCTCATTGGAAACTACAATATTAAGTATGATCACACGTTTTCAAAAATCTGGATTCTGGTATGAAAATTATTCACAGCTGCAAAAGTTCATTACCCAAACTGTCTGACTACTTCAAGATATTTTGCTCTGTTCTTTCTGCATGTAGAAATTTATTTGGAGGATGAATATTGGTTACTTGTCAGTATTCTGATCAGTAAATTGGCCAGTTTTATTGCTGATGTATTTTATGATACAGCTTTATTTAAAAATATGGCTGATCTAGTAAGAAGATATATGGCATTTTTTTTGTTCTTAACTGAAGTAGATATGAAAAGAGACAGCTGAACATTAGCAAGAGTTTGCTCATGAGACCATTCCACTTAATTCTCTTAATAGAGACAAAAGATACATTCTATTTCCCAGACAGCTTATAGCAGTTCTACGAAACAGGAAAACTCCTGCTCTGAAAAAGGGTTGCTTTTGCCAGTATAATTCTGTCTACACTAGGGCTTTACTGGAACAGTTATGTCAGTCAGAGTGTGACAAAAATGTATTTAAGCAGTAAACAGAGCTTTAAAGCAGCATGGATAAGCTTCCAAAAGAAACTTTCAAAGAGGCACAGTGTACATTTCTAATGAAGAAAACAAAACCATTTAAAAGTGTCACATTATAAAAAGTTCTAGAGAAGAATTATGAAGAGGCAAAATTCACAAGCACAGGAGCAAATTAACCTTCTTGATGCAGAGAAGACAGGAAATAGTTTTAAAGGCTATTTCAGCTCCAGTGAGGTGTTCTCTATTGACTTAAAAATCCAAAAGTAACTGACCCTAAAAGTGAAAATAAGAGCACACAGCCAAGCTACAGATATTGGATGGGTAGTAAATATATATATATATATATTTATATAAAATAACTGGATCACATATTTGAAGATACATACATCAGAAATGCTAAATACAAACTGAATTGCAACTCGCAAGAGACATATGAGGCAATAAGAAGAGGTTCTACAAATACAGCAGAAGGAAAAGAAACATAAATGAAAGTACAGAACAATTAGCAATGAGCAAAAAAGACAAAAGATGAAAGCAAGAAGGCTGAATCAAATTTCTTCTTTGCTTACATTCTTCCTAGCCCCCAAGGGTCAATTGTAAGTAGAGAGCAAGGAACAGGACCAGGAAAAGAATAGGACTATCATTTAATCCTCACTCATTTAGTAAGTCATAATATATTAATATATAAAGTCATAATATATTAAACAGTTCAAGAGAACATTAGAAATAATGCATGAGTTGACAATACACCAAATGTGAGTTAAAACCTCAGTTGTGCTGACAGGAAATATCAAAACCCCTCAGAAATAAGACAGTACAGATTAGTAAGAAATCAACCAAACTTTCCTTAGGCAAGGTCAGAAAACCTGCATCCTCATCAGTAGTTAATACAGAATGAAATAACCTTACATGAAAAATGAGAAAACTGTCCAACAAACAGATGGGCTTCTCTGACACAGGCTAGGATTATTTACCTTGTACAACTTCAGAAAACTTTACATCAGTGGTGAGATGAAAAGGATTTTGTTCTGAGCCAGCACTGCTTCCACACTGAGCTTGTGTTCATGCTGAGTTTCTCATCTGTGTATCTCATCTCCTATTACAGCCAATGGAGACCCTGATCAATTCACAGCATCCCTGCTTGGACGCAGGTGCTGACTGCCACCTGAGGTGCCCCAGGGTTTCCTATTACTTCTAGCTGCTGGCTTGGAAGCGTACAGACCCCCAAAGGTCCGGTGGGATATCTGCCATGCCATGCAAATATCCTGGCTCGTCAAATGGCACATTACCTATCAAATGTTAACTCTCCATCCCCTCAAAGTGGAGAACACAGCTCTCACTCGCACGTAGACATATATAACGGATACAGTACATTTAGGTGTCAATCTGGAGTTGGGTACTGCCCTTCACTTCTCAACTTAGGTATAACTGGTACATCATTATTCTTTAAGTGGTCACTTACTAGTGATCCTAGTATTTTTGTATAAATATTTATTCTATTTTTTCTTTTAAGTTTTGTTTTTTCTCTTATTATCCTTTAAACTATGGTTTTCATATTACTTTCACATAATATTTCTTCATGCCTTAATTGTATTGCACTGTTTTCTGTCCACATACAGTGTTGCCTATTTATGATTTTAGGCAAAGTTCTGCTTGTGTACAACTTTGAGCACACAGTTTCTACAGGGAAGATTCCCTGAAGTCTTATTTCCTGTTCATGGGTATTAATATGTAAAATAATGTTTAGATAAACTGGATAAATTAGCATCAGTTAGACTCAAACAATCCAGATCTGACATATAGCTGACTACCAAAATCTTCTTGGTAATGTAGAAAGTCCCAGCAGAAAGGAAAAAGGCATAGTTGCTATTTACAGAAAGAGGAAAGGAAAAAAGGAGTTTGGACAAACGAACCTAACCTGAAAACATTCCAGAATAAATTACTCTGTAAGTGCAGAAGCACACAAAACACTTAACACAAGTTTGTCGTGAACAAACGGTATCAAACAAAAATATTTTTCATGTTTGACAACATAAACAAGTCTAGAATATTAGAGGAATGCAACAAACAGGATACAGCTTGAACTTTATGTGGCCTTTGACTTCTTCCTACCAGATGTTCATCAAAATCTAACCATGGAAATATAATTTAGATGGTTGCAGAATCAGGTTCAAATGAACCTGAGCAGCATTACAGGTGTTCCACAAACATTTGTGCTGGGTCCATTATCTCCCAGTAATTTCATTAAGTCAGATATTTTAAAAAACAAAACACTTCAAAAGTAAAATGGTCATCTGGGAGGGGATGTAAGTACTTACAAACCTAAATGGCCTCAATAAACCTGAGATATGGTCTGAAATAAACATTAAATCAATGAAATGCGTACAAAGTACTCTACCAAGGAGGAAAAAAAGAAATGCGCAGTTACGAAACAAGTCCATCTGGTGAAGCAGCAGCACAGTAGAAAAGGATCTGCTGGAACCACAGACTGAACAACAGTTGGCAGGCTACACAAAAACATACAAATGTGTGTCTGGAGCACGGGAGTCCATTCTGCCCAGAATTCAGAGCCTCGGACTGGCATAATCAGTATGGGGCATAACATCTCAAAAATTATGCATCAAGTCAGAAAGAGTTCAGAAAACAAAGACAAGCAGATAAAATCTTCAGAAAAAAATATTATACCAAACTTTTCAAATCTGTGGTGTACATCTACATAACTAAAAATCCATCAGTTCAACAGTAAGTGATAAAACCTTCACATTCATTTGCAACCCAGATACAAAAAGGATGAAAACTGTAAACCATACAGAAATCCATTGCCTGCTACAACAAGCAGTAACTTACAAAACATAAGATTTTCCTCTTAAACCTCTCAAATAGGCTTTTTGAGCTAACCTGTGGAACATGTCTCCTTACACTTATAATTTCTCCCTTGTTAGATGTGCCTGCCAGTACAGGATCTCACATCTTAAGTCCAGCAGACCACCTACATCTCCCTGAACCGCATGTAAGCTTTTATCAGCATAGATTCTGCCAGTAAAGTTGTATTCATACTAAGAGATTTTGTCAGTCTGGTGGACGGGGGAGGAGGAGAGGGAGGGGCAGGACTTTTGCTTTGCATGTGATTTTGTGGTTGTTTATATACATAGCTCTATCTGAGAGGGGTACACCAGCATTACCCCAAAGAACTGACCATGGCTGTGGTCAGGCAAACAGCAGAAATGGCTGCAAATTGCTTTCAGCAGGTATTCAATCTATACGGGCTTCAAATCGCCTTGTACTGAGGAGCGATGCTCAGAGGATCCTTTTCTGTTACTTTCACTGTCACGGGGCAACCTCCAGCTGATAGGAATTAACCAGCAGCCAGGCTAAGGCCAAAAGCAAAGGCTCCTGTCTTCAACTACCACATTATGGCCACCTGCGGCCTAGGCTTCACCTTCAGGCAGGCATCACCATTGCTTCCAAGACATAAGAAAGAGCAAATGCAAATCTGTCTGCGACAGTGAATTTTAGTCAAAATTCCTATAGCACACCACTTCTAGCACCTTGTTGTTACAGAGCAGGCGTTTGGATCACTAGTTATTATAAATAGAAGGAAAAAAAGAATCACAGAAACATGGCAGTGCTCACAGGAACACAGGGTGGAGCAATAACATAGCCATCTTTGAAGTTCAGGAGGGAGAGGCCAAGCCAGAGTGTCACCTAATTAAATGGAAACATTTGTGCCTAATCAAGCATCTAAACCTGAGCTAGCTGACATGTGCTCTCTTTATTGGCCAGGGAATTGCTGTCAAATGAACCTCAGAAGAAATTCATCTCACTCGAATGCAGATGGGCAAAATGGACTCAGATGAACTGCACTCCAGAAGTGGCTACTTCTTTTTAGTTTGTGAAGGGAGAATCATATAATAAGATTTGGTTTAGACATGTAAAAGTTAAGTGAAATCCCACCCTACATGTGTAATGACAAAATTAATGAAGAATATAGAAACAAAAATGGAAAGGAAAAGCTACTAATGTTAGAAAAGGAATCAGGAGCTCAGTAAAATTGATGAATAAAATAGTAAGCTGAGGAACTGTAAGCTAGAATTCAGCAGAATTATCTTTCACCTGGCAACACTGATTTGATAAAAAATATTAACATTTGCAAAGAGTTTGTTAGCACTGGCAAGGTCTACAAAATTAATTCAAGTGCCAAGCTTTGAGGAAAATGATACAATAGAACAAAACCTGAGAAGTTAATCGAAACTTCCGTAGTCCTCTCCTTGTGTATTTTTCATTACTAGAATTTAGATTATTACAAGTAGAAGAAAGGACAAAATACGAGGTCAAATGACATTATTTAGCAAAGTGTTGAAAGAGAAGGTAAATGAAAAGCTATGACTTCTCTGAGCAATAATATACTGCTTTACACAAATACTCCCTTCTACATTTCACGGTATGTACTGAAGTTTGGTTATTGAGTTGTTTCACATGCTATAGTGAACGCTTCACAGAATATTTCAATGTAATTTTTAGCTGCAACTGATGATAATTGAGTTCCATAAAATGATGAAAATATTTATGAAATTGATGTGAAACTGCACCATGATGTTACTTGTTCTGGGCACTACTCAAAGCCAAAGACAGCTGGGTTTTTTTGTTGGATTTAATAAATACTATAACAATCCAAAAATGCACACTTTCTCAAACTTACCACTGGTGACTCTCGGCACTCCCGGCATCCAGCTGAACAGCCTTTTCAGCTTTAATCTTCCCTGTAAATGGAATACAATATATCAAAGGATTTATTGTACTCTTCCACATTTTCGGCAACTCCCAAGGATAAAGCCATCTGATATCCTCTAGCTGCAAAGAAGAAATTGCTTCTTTCTCTTGTAAACATTTAGATGGACAATATAGCATCCTGGCTTTATATCACTTACATACCCATATATACATATATAAATATATGCATAAGTATATATGGGTGCAATTTTAGTATTTTCTCTTAAAATCAAATTCAGATGCAACTAAAGGACTGGACTGAACTGCCAAAGGAGACCATGTTGTCTGCAAGACGCGTTGGAGAAGCACCTGCCAGAAGAACCAGCAAAGCTGTTTCCTGCTTTGGGTAGAGGAAAGAACTAGTTGACGTTCCTTTCCAGCACAAAGACTTCCATTAAGTTCCACTTTTAACTGAATAAAGATGACAGTAGGTGATTTGATCAAACCCATGCTCCCAGTAAGAAGTTCAGATGAGATGCTTGCTGTTTGCAAAGCCTCAGCTGCAACCAATTAAGCCACACTGACATTTCTGTACTGCAAGCTAACTTCATAAAAACAAAGAACAGCACACACAGTCCTTCAACCTAGTGGAATGAAAAAAGCCCATGAAACTGCTGCCAGCTCCCCCGCAGTCTCAACCCCTCTGCATGACTTATAAAAGCTGAGATGAAAAAGGCTGCTGCTGCCACCCACCACTTCATGAGAATGTGCCAAACTGGGCTGGTTACTCAACACCTAAACCCAATTTCATTCCATCATTCTTCATCTCTCCCTGTCTTTCACTATGCCATTGTCTTTTACCAGTTGAGGCTACATGTAGTCACTGGCAAAGGATCCAACAACAGTTTACTGTTGTCATTTAGCTTGTGACATAATCCTCACTGCTCTGGGTGACTTCCATACAAAGATGTCAAGGTCTACTAAAGCAAAGACTGTATCAATTAAGTAGTTAAGACATACTTCATTAGTATTTAGATGACAAACAAAGAGGGACAAGGACCTTGGACAAGCTGAGGTTGGCTATGGAATATGTAATGACAGAATAAAGGCACAACACTGCCTTTAAGGATAATAAAGGGCAGTCAAAACTGCTTTGTCAGTGATGCTGTCACTGCCGACAGAACAAAAAGTAGAGAATGGGAAAAGAGTCACAAAAGACAAAATAACCTGAACTTGGAATACACTTATAAAACCTGAATTTGTTGAAAAAGGAGAGGCAATGGAGAAACAAAGGAAAGAGAGATAATCCCAGCTACAGGCAAAAAGCATTATTATAAGAACAGTATGTTGACTGAAGGAGAGTGACACCGGTAGAAAAGATTAAGGTTTTATTGAAATAAAGAGAAGAAGTCCCCAAAAAACATAGCGGAATGTAAACTGTACTGCTAACCAATATGCATCCAGATAGTGAAAGAAAAGGCAATGTTTTTAAAAGCAACAAAGTGCTGTGAAGAAGAAAGTCAGAACCTTGTTGAGGTTAAGCTGTCAGACAGGACACATGGGGAGAGATTCCTGGAAGCAAGATCAATTGCCACACATTACTTCTGTTTCTGGTCAACGGTTTCTTCCAGATTCACAAAGTTTCATCCCCACCATCATCACAAGAGTTGCTACTGATATGCAGGAGCACTCCTTTCCCACAGGAAAGCAGAAAAACAAACCTTGACTTTGCCTTGGTATTTATTTATTCCTTTCACTCTCTCAAAGAGAGCATCTGTCTTTTTTTCACATTCTGGATCTATCTGATTATCAATAAAATACAGTATTTTAAGGCACCATCCAGCGTCAATAGCCTTCAACTGTGACCCACAATACTACGTCTTGGCCAATTTTGGATCTCTCCAGTGAAGAAAGAATGAACTGAAGTTGCATACTGTGGCAGTTTAATGCAGAAAACGTTATTATTAAAGTACAAATGCTCCCATTCATTGTATTGGAAATTCCTTGGATTGGAAAACTTAAACAAATTTCAAAGCATGTCTCACTACATTCAGATGGCATTCTATGTAAACATTCTTTCCTCTGCTTACCATCAGAAACATATTTCCTCTTCTCCTCAGCATCAGTAGTCATCTCAAAGAGATCTCCATAAGCACGTGCAAGTCTCCAAAGGAAGTCCGCACAGTTTTCATACTGAAATTAGAGGACAGCTAGGTAATTAAACTGATCAGAATGTGATTTAAACAGTTTCCTTTCAAAATGCTTAAGGGAGGTTATCAGAACATGCCATAAGTCTTTGGTTATTTTGCATCCTTCCATACTGCTTTTAGTTTATGTGAGAACCAGATGACCAAGTTTACATGACCAAAAGAGAAGACAGCTTTTGGAAACACCCTGGGCTGTCTAAAGAGATTTTATTTCATAATTCAATTTTTAAATTCTTTCATTATAAAAAATATAAAGGTAATCCAGTAAAGCAAAACAGATCCATGAATGATGTGATGTATACTTTCTTTAGGTATGCCATAAGCACCACATTCACTCAGTATCTCATCTACCTTCCTGGGTATTTCAATATGTGAATGAAATTATAATCAGAAGTATTGTTTACCAAATCAGAAGAAACTGATACACTGAATTAAGCACTGCACATCAAATCACTTGGAAATTTTATCTGGAGTTACATACATTCACAGTAAAGCCAAAGGAAAAATTCACATTAAGTATACCAGAAAGGTATAAGCAGACCACAGGCTCACTGTTTGATTTCTTGAAGACACTTGTTCTGGTTACTATAATACTTAATTCCACAGGACTTTCTCACACAGACGATTCTAAAACCAGCAAAAGTATCATTTACATAGAAAAAAGCCCATGATCTTTCTTTGTCTCATGCAAAAATACATACTCTGTTTCCCACAACAATAAGACAGGGTCTTAAATTAATTTTTGCTCCAAAAGATGCATATATTTTTACATGTATAGCTCTCCTGTCACTATTTAAATTGACTTTTTGTTAAGGGGCTTATTTTTGAGGTAGGTCTTATTTTCAGGGAAACAGGATACATCAAACAAAGTCTCAAAGTTACTGAGCCTGGATGGGACAGAAAATAATAAAACTTCTATGCATACCCAACACAAATATTAGCACTACCTTGAAATATTTCTTTTTCACTGTATTTTAAAAATATGCAGGAAATTTCATCTTCCATTCCTGTCTACATTTTAATGCTTGGATTAAGGAAGTTCTCAAAAGCAACACAAATCATAAATTAATAGGAACCTAATATTAAGTTTACCCATTAATACCTTTTCATCTTTCTCAAGTAGAAGTCTGAAGCCCTCCTTTTTATCATCCTCTGAACCCTTGTGCAAATTGTCCGCCTGCTGTAAAAGATTAAATAACTCTTGTTCTGCTTCCGTTTTCACAATGGCATCGGGTGATTTCATACATCCCTTTTCTTCCTCGGAGTCTCCTTCAGAATCAGTATGAGCTGTAAGATAACTAAAATCACAGAAAATAATAACTATTCTAAAAATAGTAGTAAAGCATTGTTGAATTTAAACACAAAAAAGTCTGGAGCACAATTTCCTCCAGTTGTCCAACATTAAAGGAGTTTTTATTCATGGTATCAAGATGATTATTATTATTACAAAACCTTCATCTTCAAAGGGACAGCACAGTCGTATTCCAAACATAACAGGCAAGTAATTACACTGTCCTGCTGCCTAATACTGCATTTAAAAAAATGCAGATACATATTAGAAACACATGTATCCTTGTGTTTCAAATGCATAACACCTTAAATCATTAATGTGTATTAAGACATGCTCTGTAACCCCAAATAGGCCTCTTCAACTCTTTACATCAATTTCCCTAATTTTTGAAATAGGAATGAGCTTGCTAACCAAAACCTATAGTACTATAAGAATCACTTACACATGCTTTGTTAAACACTTCTAAGATCTAGGTATAAACAATACCACCACTGTTATCAATTCCTTTACTTATTTCTTTTGAACACTCTGAAGGTCAGAATATCTGAAACCAGGAAAAAGCTTATATTAATTTATTACGCTTAGTGCACAAGTACTCAGCACAAGGCAATCAAGGGCAAAGAAATATCTACAAAAGCTATAAATACCATGCAGAGATAAGCAGGTGGCCTCACTGTCCAAAGTGCTGAGCACAAATTAGGGTCCCCCAGTTTCATAGAGGAGCAGCCAAATGGCACTAGTTATAAAAAGCAGCTTTTTGCTTATGTACTAAAAATTGAAAGAAAAGCCTATTCTTCTGCATTTCCACTTCTGAAAATATTGTTCTGATGAGAAATAATAATGTAGAAGTATTAGCTGTCAGGTTCAGAGATTTTTTAAATGGTAACTGTGCAGAGAAATTATGAAATGTACTATATACGTTAAGTAACTGAATAATCAAAGTATGCCACGACAGTCAAAATATATACATTTTTTTCCAGAAATGTAACCAGTATAGAATGTTAGCAACATAAATGGAAGTTAATAATAATGGCTTTTAAATATTCTATTTTCAATAGTTTGCTTTCAGAAGTGACCAGAACTAAAACATGAGCAGATACACTTACAGCCTGTAAATGAACAAGTACAACTGCTCATCAAGCTACAGAAGTGCTAGATGTGGTATGACAGTTTCACTGCAAAATTAACCCAGTAATATGGGAAAGAGGAGTCAAAAATGTTTGGGTAAAACAATATATAAATAAACCATGTGTACATGTTAAAACTGAAAAACAACATAGAGCAGAGATTGGAAACTTCACAGATTCCTAGAGATCTCTCTTACATAATCTTGATGATGCGGAAGTTGATGACACATCCTATGTTCTATCCTGCAGAATCTTTTTCTGTAAGTCACCAAACATTTATTTTGGTTTTCTGAAGCATCTTTAGAAACAGACCAACTTGTTCTTCCATAGTTATTTTGAAGTGAGTGCAGAGTTACGTCATACACAGGCTGCATTTGTGAGAGCGCTAACTTGACCAAAAGTGAAAGGGATTTTGGGGGGAGGGGGATGGTCCAATATGAAATCCTATGATGTGAAGTATGTTTGGAAAGTACCTTTCCTCACACAGTTTGGATGCCCCCTCACACCCAGTTAAAAGACATGCACTGAAGGTTTGTGCAATTACCAACCTAAATAAGGTAATGGCAGTAATTCCTAGGGACTGTAACAAACCACACAGCCCTGCACCTGCTGACATAGATGAGAAGACAATGAGCTACACTAAGGTGCAGGAGTTTCTGCACAACCAACAGAGAAGAATGCTATTCTCAGATAAAAGAAACAAAATGTTTAAAATCTTCTCCAATTTTCATTTGAAGTGAATAGTACTTTTCATTGGAAGGTGAGAAATTAAATGTCCTGATACCAAAATGTCCAAGGGAGTACCGCTTAAGAACGGGCATGCTAGTTACCCTGACATGCATCAGCATTCTTCTAAACTTTTCCTTGCTTTCCTCAGAAAAGTAATGTCTTGGTGCCTTCAGAGGATGGTGCCTTGGTGCCTTCCTTGTATCTTCTATTTTGGCTCCAGAACTGACATTGCTGCTTCCCAGCATTTTCCGCAGTAAAAGCAACAAGGTGAAAGCCAAAGGCTTCAGGAGTTATTGGTGATGAGCTCCCACTTCACTATCATGCACCCCAGGCAAGCTCCTACACTGCTCACGAGTCATGGGGTAAAATGACAGCAAGGTATTTTAATCAAGTATAAAACACTAAGTATCACTTCAAACATTGTGGCAAGCTAAGCGTAAATAATGTTTTTCTGTTTTGTTTCTGAGGACACTCATTTTCTTACTAGCTCTCTGTTCTATCCTTATCATAGCTGCAATGTTTTAAGCATGAAACGTAACATGTTAAGAAGGCAATATAGACTGTTAAAAACTAAACAGCTAGGATTTTTCTTAACAACACAGGTAAGCTGTACTTTAACACTTTGAACTGAAACAAGTTTTATTACAAGATAGGAAGTCCTATTATCTACTTAAGTACTAAATATGAGTGTAACAATATTATTGATTTCAAACTGCTATAAGAGCTTGATAACTGACTTCAACAAAGCAGCTAGCAGGCTTACTCATCTACTAAAAAAGCATGTTATGAAGAGCAATATTATAAAAAACCCACAACAAACAAACACAAACCAAAACACTAAACCAAACAAAACCAAACAAATAAAACATCAAAACACAAACACAGTACTAACACAAACAGAATGGAGATTCTTTTTAATGCAGTTTAAAAACTCCAAGAGTCTAAGGACCGATGATACTAACCCAATAGGAAAATTAACAAAAAACAAGGAAGAGTTATTATGGTTTGTTTTACAAATATTTCCTATAACAATACTGACATCTGCAATTTTACCTGGTACTTCTGTGCATGAGGTTTTATCAGATGATAAATAGAAAAGTGAGTATTTACACTTGACAAGCACATTGACCAATATTTGATAAAATGGAAGAACTTAAAAAATGTCCACAGTCAGTGCCAATTTGTTTTCATGCTTATTACCAAGGGAATTTATTTAAAAGAGAAACACAGTTGGTAAGAATGTGAGGAGCAATGATCAATCAACAGGACTGAGCTGGATCACAAAGGACTGTTCAAAGTTCAAAGAACAAATGGGAACTGTGCTGGACACTCACCCCACTGTGGTTGAGCTGTTAGTAAGTCCAGGTACCTAGTACTGCATTAAGAAAAAACTGAGCTACAAGGTATGAAACACCACTGTTGTATAAAAGTGTTTTGCTGCTATCATCTATTCACAACACTTCAGCTTTTACTCAGATCAAATATCACCTCTTGTCTCCCTGCCAACTTAAAAAAATCACAAGCTGACACAAACACAGCCTCATCTGCTCCAGCTAATTCAGTAGAAAGGTAATTTTATGTCACAAATTGGTCTGGATCAAATTTGAACTGTATGACCCAGCAGAGTGCATATCCATCAGCAATGACAAGCGGCCTTCGAGGCAAAGTTTGGCAAACCAGATTTTTAGGTCAACTGATGGTTGCATTGAAAAGAAATGGGCAGCAAAAATAAATGAAGAAGTGATATTCAGAAGTAGGCAAGAGAAATGTTTCCTCCTGCTGAATATTTAAACTATTTCAAGGAAAAATTATAAATAAAACATCTGTAAGAAACGTATTTACTGTAGTAAATCTTTCTGGTGACTGATGCTAAATGTAATTTGCTAAGTTTGGATGCCAGGCCAGCTGAGTACTGGTGCCAAACATGACACCAATGTCAACGGTTCATCACTGCTGTATCAGGGAGGAAACAGCTTTAAAATCACAAAGAGAAGAATCAGCTGACACTCACCAACCCAGGTGATCATCTAGACACAATTTATTTTATTTGTAAATGAATGAGTGCTTGTTACACATTCTGAATGTTAAAGATTGAGGTTTTCGCTAGTAAATGATGGAAACTGAAACAAACTATTAAGAACAGAATACAGAAAAGCGCAGACTAGGAACCGTAGGCTCTTTAGCATTCAATGTCTAATCCATTCAATGTGCCTTCCATTCAGGCTGTTATAATGAAAAAACACAACTCATTTATTAAAAAGCATGTGATATTTTTCCACTTACGAACATACATAATTTTTGAAAGGCAAAACAGAAAGGTTCTCTTCCCAAGGCTGAATACCAACAGTGACATTGAGAATATGACCAGAGTAGATCAAAGCAGTGAGGAACATATCAGAGAATTTCAGCTTCAAATATTTTATGGAAAGACAGGGAGTATTAAATGCTTTTCTGAAAGAAGTTTACAAATCTAAAACCAACATAGTCATCCAGCACAAGTCGATAAAACTTATAAGATTACTTCATCTGTCAATTTGGCATCTAGCCATTTGTCAGTTAAAACCAGAAGCGCTTAACACAAGCAAAATCCTATATTCTAGATAACGAAAATACTCCAGGCTGAACAAACCAAGTGACTTTAGCCATTCCTCATATGGCTTCCTCTCCAAACCCTTCGCCAACTTCGTAGCCCTCTTCTAGACACTTTCTAGTAGCTTAATATCTTTTTTTATCCTGTGGTGCCCAGCACTGCACACAGTGCTCCAGGTGAGGCCGCAGCAGTGCAGAGCAGAGCAGGACAATCACCTCCCTCACCCGGCTGGCAATGCTGTCCTGGATGCACCCAGGACACAGTTGCCCTCTTGGCTGCCAGGGCACAACTGCTGGCTCATGTCCAACTTGCCATCGATCAGAACCCCAGATCCTTCTCCACGGAGCTGCCCTCCAGCCTCTCACCCCCCAGTCTGTATGGACAGCCAGGGTTGCCGTGTCCCAGGTGCAAAATCCAGCACTTGCTTCATGCAGTTGGTGATTGCCCAGTTCTCCAATTTGTCCAGATCTCTCTGCAGGGCCTCTCTGCCCTTGAGAGTGTCAACAGCTCCCCCCAGTTTTGTATCATTGGCAACCTTACTAAGCGAGCCCTGAAGTCCTGAGTCTAAGTCATTTATAAAGACATTGAAGAGCACTGGCCCTAAAATGGATCCCTGTGGAACCCCACTAGTGACTGGTTGACATCCCAGCATAACCCCATTTACTAGAACCCTTTAAGCCCAAACCATCAGCCAAATGCTCACCCACTGCACTGTGTGTTTACTCAGCTGTATGCTGGAAATCTTGTCCAGGAGGATACTGTGAGAGACAGTATCAAATGCTTTACTAAAATCCAAAAAGATCACATTGACAGGCTTCCCTTGGTCAACTAGGTGGGTAACCTTGTTGTAGAAAGAAATTACACTGGTTAGGCAAGACTTTCCCCTCATGAACCTGTGCTGGCTGGGACCAATGACTGTGTTGTCATTCAGATGTTTTTCAATAACTCCCAGAACAATCTTCTCCATGATTTTGCCAGGAACAGGAGCAGCGTAAACAATGCACATGGTGTTACACCTACAGCACATGAAGTAGTGATGCACATTAACTGGAAAAAATACCTGTGTTGTTATTGTGTCTAATGGCAAACTCTAATAGAACAAGCACCGTCATAAAATTATGTAAGACCTCAGAAAAAGCTATATACATTGTAACTGTACACACATGAGGATTAACAACCTATTTCCACTTGCAAGAGGAAGAAAAACACTACAAAAAGAAAATTACTTAAATGAAACAAAATTGTATTAAATTTAGATAAGATATCCAAAAGAGGCACAAGTACAAGGAAAAAAACCACCTCTTTTCAAAGGGGATTAAAAACAGCATGGGAGAAACACATATCCAAATAACTAACACTGTCTATAACCTTGAATTATCTTCCTTCCTTCTGACGGCATACAAGTACTTGTCAGAGAAGACCTCTCTTAATGACACAATCAAATCTCTTGCACTCTATAATCACTTGTAATCACTTATCATATTCTTCGTCACACAGAGGAACCTGAACAGACAAGTTTCCTTGGCTAGTTCCCAAACAGTAATGCATCTCTCCTGACCAGAAAATGCAATCTTCTAAAATGCTAGGTGTGGAATAGCCCCTATATAATCTGTGAACCTGATTATTCATAAACTGGTCCTTTAGCCTTATCTACATCTCCAATATTTCATGCATAAATGCCTCTGCAAATCAACTAATGATTAAAACAATCTGAGAAACTAATAGAACTGAAATGTTTCTACATGATATGAACAGGGAACGTCTTTGAATATCCCAGCCAATACTGAATAGTTAAAATAAATAACTGGTTCATAATAGAACTGTCAGGTCTCAAAACACAGTATCAAAATGTAAGACTTGTGAAGCATGTGGGCTGGGAAATTCTGCCCCATTAACTGAAAATAAATTTGGAGGAACTCTTAAAAAAACAGAATTCCATTAGTTATTATATGAAGCATGTCGCTGTCTTCAGAATATTACAGAAATATTAAAGAAAATAAATTACTTAAGATAGGCAATTTACAGACATAAGGTTGCCTACATGGATGTGTATAACACACTGAGGAGATGGTTCAAAAAACTCAGTGCTATAAACATACCCTTATTAAATTGCATGTAAGTATCTAAATCTGATTATATCAAAACAAAGTGGAAATTATAGGAGAGCAATGTCATAGCCATTTTTACATTACTAATGGAAGGTAAATTAGGTAACATTTAAAGAGATAAAACTATAGTCCCTATCCTGGACTCCAGGTACATCTGATCCTTCAGCTCGTTCTTCAAGTCACAAATATAAAAGATCCCATTAACCAGAATGGGACTACAAGATGTGCTCAAAACTAGGAACTTTCTCTGCTACTGAGTCAGCACCCTAAATTCCTCACAATTACTTTTTAAGCCACCAGAAAGTGTCTACAACAGCAAATACACATAAACATACCGCCATTCGTACACGTGTTGCATTTGGACATAGCTTTCATAGCATGTAACACCTTTATGCAGAACACTGTAATTACTCATCTTTATGGCCCACAGAAGACAAATATCACAAAAAGCCTAAGAGCATTCATACAGTTTGGACAAACTTTGTTAGAGACACAAGAGTACTTTCTTAATAGAAGCACTTTTAAAATCACACCATTATTGTGAACTTTGCCTCTCTTTGCACAGCTATGTAGCAATACTGTATCAGATTGTTACCAAACGCACCCTTAAAAATCTCTGTTACACTTGGTGTTGACCCAAGTTCAGCTGTACTGCAAATTCAGAGATAGTAACCCAGAGTTTTCTCTGGTATAAAAATTACTAATCTGAATCTTATTTTTTCCCCTCTGAATATAGAGAGACATAAAATATACATAAAGCTTTAAAAGGGCTCCTGTTTACAATACAAAGTTTCACATAGGTAGTGATGCAACTTGCATTGTATGTGTACTGTAGTATATACAAACTATTGACTCACCCTCCTTCACTTTCGGCCTCCTCCGAGCTGGTAGTTTCTGTTGCACCAGAAGCTGTCTCAGGTTTTCTCCGCTTCGTTGCTCTGTGTGACGGGCTAACTCTCTGAACATCTCCCTTTCCTTGAAGCTCATTTCGAACAAGCTCTTCAAGCTTTGGAATTGCTTCTTTCAGAAATTTCACCTCTCTCTTCAGTTCGTCCACACTTACTAGCAAGCCATTCAGCTTTTCTAGTATCTGCAGTTGCCTTCCATGTAAAACCATTACTACTCCTTGCTCATTAGGAACTTCATTTTGCAAGCCCACAGAATTAAGCCTGTTACCTACATCTAGGAACGCAGGTATATGCATAGCTGCACTGGCTTTTCGGCTCTTACGGTACCAAATCAGCATCAGGCTTATTCCAGCAGTCCCTGCCATTATGCCCAGTATCAGTCCTTTATTTTCGAAGGGAGACATTTCTGCACTCTCCTAAAATTGTGAGAAAACAATAACAGTCAGAGATGTTTTTCCTATTCTACCCAAATCACTTCGCTTTTAAGTCACAGAAGTATAAGGCTGGAATAACTGGCGCGTGCTGCAGACAGAAAGTTACAACTCTGGCAAATTCTGCAATAAAAGGCTACGTGCTATGACAGCAAAAACAAGTCGGTTGTGGGGTTGGGGGGGCTGGGGGCATGAGGGGCACACACTTCTGCATCGGCACGTGCGCAGCCTTCACTTTTAAACTTCTCCACGTTTGGGGATTTTTTATTTTGGTTTTACCGCGAGAAACTCCTAAAATCGGATTTTCCGCAACTGCGGAGCTGCGGAAACCCAGCTGTCAGGCCTCGGCGCAGCCCGCGCTGCCCGGAGGGGTGTCCCGCCGCCCCCCAGCCCCACAGCGCTAAGGGCTGCCGGAGCCCCACGGTCACCTCCCCGCGGGGGACCGCCCGTCCCGCAGGCCGCCCCAGCCCCGGCCGCCCCGGCAGGGGCCGCCGCCGGTGGCAGCGCCAGCCCCGGGCCCAGCGCCGCCCCCCTTACGTACCGGCGGGCCGGTCCGGGAGCGGGTCCAGCCCAGGCGCAGCACTGCGCGGCCCCGCAGCTCTCCCGCCGCGGCACAGGGGGCGGTGGCGGCGGCGGGGCCGCCCCAGGGCGGCGATACCCGGATCGAGGGGGACGGGCCTCCGCCGCAGACGCCGGCCCGGTGAAGGGCCGCTGCCCTGTGCCGGGAGGGCGCTGGGCCGGGCCGGGTCCGGCCCTGCCCTGCCCTGCCCTGCCCTGCCCTGCCCTGCCCTGCCCTGCCCTGCCCAGCCAGCCAGCCTGGCAGCCCCAGAGCGGCCGGACCCGCGGTGTCCGGCTGTGAGCCCTGGTGGGCCGCAGCTCTGGGAATCCCACCAGCCGGTGCTGCTGGGGGGCGCCTCTAGCACCTGCTGCAGACTTTTCTCCAATATGCTGGTCAAGTGCAAATCTACCTGTTTATGTGTGTCTCTTTAGTCTGTTGGCTACTTGTTTTCTCTAACTTAACCTTTGCGGCTTCTAGGCCCTAGAGAAACAGTATTTCTGCTGTCTTAGTGGACACTTGAAGCTGCAAAATCATGGAGAACCGCTGCCCAGTTCCCAGGAGGAGGAGCAGTCCTGGCACAAGAGCTTCATTGCCATTTTAGCCATCTTAAGGGCCCAAAGCTGGTTTGACCCAAGACCATTCTATAGTGCCTAAAGTCATGGAGCAACTTGCGGTTAACAGGGTGCAGGAGGTATTGCACGTGTCCCACCTGAGACATCGCTTCTAACGGTGATACTCACAAGACTCTTCTTTCTCCTTATGACTATTCATTTCTGCATCTGCCTCCCATGCCTCTTATTTCTGGCCTTGAATGGAAGAAGGATCATCACAGACAACCTGCTGTGCCCACTTGTCCTCCTGAAGGATCCTGGAGGGTGCCCATGCACAACATCCTGCCAGAATTTAAAAGCATAAAACCCATGGTCTTCTGTGTGAGGGTTCAAGGAAACCATTAAGGAAACCGCTATATCTGTGCAAAGAAAGAAACTGCTTTTCAACCATTGGAATTTTCCTCAGCCATATCACTCAGAAACAAAGGAACACAACGTCATTCTTAAAAAAATCCTACTTACCTTTAAAAAGTGAACAAAATGCTGTTAAAAAAAGGTACTTGAAACAGGTACCAAGAACTCAAGAATTTTCTGTTTTACTGTAAACTAGTAATGTAAATCAGCCTGATGTCTATTTATCTTCAAAGACTTCCTTTAAAATAACTACGGCTGCTAACTAGTTCTCTACTAAGAATCTGAGGATGAAACTAGCCTTACCTGAGACCAAACTACAACCTGAAGGAAAGGCAGAAATTTAAGATGGAAAAACAAATACAGTTTCAGTATTCTGTAGTTTCCCTAGTTACAAAAAAAAAAAAGTATAATCTGTTCATATGTTTTCAGTTTGAGGTTTTTAAACTGAGGATGGTAATATGTTCAATTTTATGGAAACTTTAATAAAATATTATTATTTTAAAGAACGAATTTCACTATGAGCAATTGTTGTGAGTTATGTAATCCATCGGTGTTTTAAAATGGAACAGGACTACATGAATCTCCATGCTGATGGTATTTCACATGTTCAGGAACAGCAATAAAAATTTGTTGGAAAACCTTTATTTTTACTTTCTCTTCTCAATACTATCTGCCAAAACTCTGTCTATAAGCCAACTAAAACAGGAAAGGATTTTTAAAAGAGAATGAATCAGAGGGCAAACACAGCACAAAGCTGAAACAAATTATTATGGATGCAAAAACCAAAGAGAGTTTTCCGAAGTGGCTGTCTCAGGCTGCAGGCCTCAGACATATTTTTAGAAATAATGGCCTAGGAGAACTGCTGCCTACAGCTGCCGGGACATGTAGCAACGGTGAAAATCAGGTCACTGTCTGGTCCCAAACTCCTCATTTTTTTTTCAGCTATGGCCATTTTACCCAGGCAGAGCAATGCAGAAGTACAGAATTATTGCATAAATGTAGAAATCCGCCAGAACATAGGAGCTTTTTTCCAAGCTATGGAAGTAAATACAAATTTACCTAGATTTGGCATAGTTAAATTTGCCTAAATCTGACATATGTTCTAAAAATCTGAAACTGTTTTAAGAAAAGTGCTGTTCTTCTGCATGTGGATTTTTTTTTGCTAGTTCAAAAGAAACTTTGTACCTGAAGTCTAAAACACATGCAAGTCCAGAGCACCATCTGTTATAAAATGGTTAGCCTCGTGTATTTTTAGTATTTTTGGTGTATTTTTATCCTTAGTTCCTAAAAAGACAAAGCTTATGTCTCCAGGTTGTCTGTGTGCTGTCTTTCTGTCAGGCTATGCCATGACACTTTCTCCACTGAATAATAGCTCCTGAACTTGTAGCTTTAGCCAATTTTGACAGAAGAAAGATGTCAAGATACTGAAGGTCCAACAAATTTCGTGCAGGTCAGCAGCTCTGGGGTGGTAAAACCTTGTGAATCACCATCTCTGGAGGTGTTCAAAAGATGCATAGATGGGGTTCCTAGGGACATGGTTTAGTGCCAGTCTTAGGTTAATGGTTGGACTCGAAATTTGGGTCTCTTCCAACTGAAATGATTCTGTGAACATCCTGCCTCCCTCCACCCCTGGCCCCAGGCAGATGTTCAGGGATGAGCTCAGCACACAAGAGCTGCAACGTTGACACACCTGCCTCCTTACAGCACTATTTGGGTAAAACCAGGCCATGTAGTTTAACTGATCTTTTGGGAAATTTTGAACTTGGACAGTATTTTTGTCTCATATTAGAAAAGTTAGCTTATTATTGAGCAATTGTGTTCAATGGGTGAGAGAATCATTACACTGTGATGGATGTATGCTATTTCCAACCAGGTTGTAGCTTAATTTACTGGTGTTTTCATTTCTGTATGGAAGACATTGGTGTTTTACAATTGACATAAAATTCTTTAGCTGTAATTCTTCTGTAAATTTTCTCTTGTGCTGTGCTGTTCTTTCTGAAATGCCCCCTCAACTAGAGATTAATCTACTGATTGTAACAAATACAGAAACTTTTATTGTGTTAGTTACCTTTCATACTTATTACCTCAGCAGTTGTCTAGTAAGCGTATAATCAAACATTGTTAATAAATCACCAAATATTGTGAAAGCTTAAATACCTTTGACCAGACTTGCAACCAGCATGTCAGAAATCCTACTGTTCTGTCAAGTTGTATTGAACTCTCCTGGATCTTTTGCTATAAAAATAAACAAAATTGTATCTTACCTCATAGGGAGGAGAAGCATTCACTGTCAGACTTGTCAACATTTTCTGCTGCTCTTGCCCTGAACAATTCTCTGGTGTCCTTAATGAAAAATGAATAAATTGGACTTAATGTGAGATGGATAATAGCACAGTGATCTCTTCTGTTTTCTTCAAGTACAGATATACTGCTTGGCATAGTTCCCAGAGGAGAACAGTTATTGTAGCTGCACTGTTTTCATGTCTCTATGTGTGCCAGTGTAAGTATACCTCTGCATCCTCTCCAGTATTTCTGAATCTTTGGCCAATCTCAGTCAAACTCAACAGAGGAATTAACTTCTGACAAGTTTCTTTGAATTAGTTGATCTTTTAAAAGAGAAAGACCTGAATTAATGCCCCCACTATGGGAAAGGTTGCTCACCCCTTGTTACACGACTGAGAATCCACACAAGAGAAAAATAATTTGCAAGTACGGGAAAAGCTAACGCAGAACTTACATTTTATTAGATGTGAGGGAAATAACTATAAGATATAACCTGATAAGAAACCTGGCTTCATTAGTTCAGCAGCACACAACCATCTGTTTATTTATTTAGTGTGTTGATAGGATCCAGTGCTGCAATTTCAGCTAGGTACAAATGGTCACTGATGCTATAGCATTTAAAAAAAAAAAAAAGTACATTCTGTTCCTACTTCTTTGCCTTTGTCTTCATCTCACCAGGAAGCTCAAGGACATTATCAAATATATTTATACAAGCTATGTTAACTTTTTAAGATACATTAATTTTTGAGGCCAAGGTACGTGATTCATTCTTCTTGATGTAAGAGGAGAGAATTGGCAGGACAGAAGACTTTGTGTATGTTGTGTTGACAACAGTAAGAATAAATACCCAAGGCTACATTAGACGTAATTCCACAGCGCTGCCTGATTCCTTCAAAAAGAGAAATGACCCTGGGAGTGCCTGGGTATACTCCAAAGAGGAAAAATATACTAATAGTCATAAAAAACCATAAGATTATATGTGTATAAATGTGTGGTTTGTGTATATTGTATCTATTCCTTGAGAGTCAAAACTCAAAGATTTAAACTCTTTGTAAACATACATATATGTGTGTGTATGTGCACATGCATTCCACATCACCCAATGTATTTTCTTCTATTTAAAGAGCAGTGGGGTTTTTTTTCAGCTTACCTATTCATATGCAATTTTAGAGCATATTAAAGTATTTTAAAGAGCTTTACTGTTTCCGGCTGCAAATGGCAAAGTGCCCCTTCCTAAACTCCACAGATTGGTCACTCCAGGAAATATTGCCTAATACATGGTTCTGGGATGTCTTCAATTTCACATTTTAAAAAACCCTTCATCTGGGTGACACGGTGTGTTCTTCCATCATTTCTGCCCCTGTTCTGTGCTAGCGCATGTGAGCTTATCAAAAATTTCCCTTTGATTTTAACTTCCCATCTAGGCTGCTCCAGTTATGTGTACACTAGCAAGCAGCAGGGACTGACAGGCATGTGCCTGTAGGCAAAAGAGCTGATGCTGAGGACACAACACTCATGCCGTGCCCCAGGTTAACTTTTGACTGGCTCCAGTCTGACGGCAGGGGCTGCGTGCTCATGGGCGGCTGCAGCACCTTGGCTGGGCTTCTGCAATGGATCTTCCCAAAGTGCGGCTCGTGTGCCCCAAGGCTGCTCTGTGGGGTGAAGCAAAGCTTGCTGAGCTGGGACGATTGGGAGATCTGCCTCAGAAGTGCACATCTAACCCAACCCAAATCATTACCCTATACATAATATATGTACTAGGATGTGGGTTACACGATTATTCAGGTAGGATAGAATGAATGCAGGGCAGGAGGTCACCTCCCCCTGGCAGTTACTATGTGCTGGCAAAGGGGTTCCTCCTTTATTGTAGGACTATTTTTGGACAATGACAATCGATAAATGCAGCAAAAAGCATGAAGAAAAGTGGTGAAACCAGGAGAGTTAAGGGGAAGCAGAAAGAAACTCCTAATCGTTCACAAGATTTTTGCTATATACAATAACAAGACAGGATTTCTACTGTATTCAATGCACACACACATATTCACTCAGACAAATATACTTGTATACACAGCATTTTAGTTTTGCTGACTGTTTCAAGTCTCCTGATGTGCTTTTTCAGTAGGAGACAGGTCTGTTAAAGTAAAATGTAAATGTACATGTTATTATTTTAATTGCTGTTTGCACCCACTCCTGGTGTTTAAGAAGCTTTTCCTCTCATTCTGAGCTGCAGACTCCTAAAGACTAAAAGGCAAATAAACCGGGCAGCCTTTCTGGATGTTGATGAGATGAGCTCACAAGCCTCTTGCTCATTCATAGTTCTAGTGCTGCAGCCTTGTGGAGAAAAAAAAGGCTGCAGCAGCGTCAACACTGAATTAGCCCTCTTGTAAGAATGCTAATGATGGCCTTTCAAATGTTTGCATGTTTTCGCTGCTATAATTTTTTTCTTACTTAGAAATATTTCACCCAGCCTGTGTTAGTGTGATTAAAATAGCAGGTTATAAGATGAATCATTATTCAGTGTGGTCCAGATTGAGATTTGGGCTCTTTGCCTGGAATATTGTACTGTATTTTAGCAGAAGTAACAACATCCCTCCTAGTACATTCTGGAATATAAACAGTACTGCTGTGTGTGAAAGCAGTGAAAATGTTTCTTCTATTGCCACTTCTTATAGATGCTATTTAAAGCTACTGCACAGTTACTCAATACGTAGTTTCAAAATTCCATACCTAACAAACAGCCAGAAAAGCATTTCAGGCAACATTATGCTGTTCTTCTTGAACAGGCAGATTTTTGGTCAGAGTAGTTGCTTTAGAAGCATTTTCATTCATGTGTGCTTTTATATTCAGACTGAAATATCCGTTAGTTCTGAGAACAACAGAGTAATACTCCAGCCTTAAAAATAAATGGTACCTACAACTGAAGCATGTTTTTCTGTTTTCTTGTTTTCTTTTCCAATTTTCAAGTGCACATGCAAATACAGCTTTGTATGTCAACGGGCACATAAAATACTTTATACGCTTCTATTGCATGCTGATACAATCCACTTTAGCAAGTTGCTAAGCAGGTTTTCAAGATCATCCATGTTCGTAAAGGAGATACTTTGTGTTTTACTCAATAGCCTTGGATTAGGAAAGCAGGACTTAAGCAAGAAAAACACCTAGAAAAGTCAAAGGCACAAATGGAAGAGCTTGCCCCAGAGCCAGCAAAATTAAAAACAATGTCAAAGAAATCTGATTAACTTGCTTTCATTTCAATAAGATTGTGTTTGTCACCTTTTAAATAGAATTGGGGTATAAAGATTGGTTTGGTTTTACAGTTGTTTCAAAGGCAAGAAAAAAATTTCCAGAAGTATTACAATGGCAAAACATGGTACACCTTCGAGATGCAAACCAATCCTTTTTGACTTTTTTGTTTTTTTTTTTTTAATTTTAAAATGCTTTTAAAGCTTTAAAGGAGTCTATAGGTTGAAGGATAAAATCCAGCACTACACTGAACAAGTCTGATACATATCGAGAGTTACCCTGAAGAGCCAACAGTGTGTGAGGCGGTAAATGATGTAGGTAAGTTATAGATGTCGCTATTTTACATCAGATCCTGGTTCAAAAATTCAGAAAGAATGCTAAAAAAATGTGCTTATTTTTTAACTTACTGCAGTGATTTCCTCAATGAGGGTGAAAATGGAATTTGTAAATAGGAAGAATAGGAAATCTGCTTGATGTCATGGTACTCTCTTTTCATTTGTGTTAGGCTGCAAACTAATGTTGGGCAATAACATTTAAATCTTCCTTGATATTTTTATCAAAAACAGCATCATGCCAGTATTAAGTGTCATGATTCAATTATGCCTTTGGCCCACGATGTTTGGAACTGCTGGTGAGGGCTTCCAAGTGGGAGTTTGGAGGGCAAAGTGAGGCTGCACAGCAATGAGCAGGCACCAGGCTGGGAAGGTCGGGGCACAAGTCAGGTACTGGTTGGTTCCAAGGCAATGTGTGAATGAAATGCCTCCCCATAACCAGCCTTGGTTCCCTGCATCCCTGACAGAGAACCTTTTGCAGGGGTAGTATAAGGCACACGTGGCCCACATGGTTTTCTCAAGGCACCATCCTGGGTACGATACCTGTCTCACAACCACACCGCATCCTGTCATTTGCTATTGTCTCTTTGCCCAGAACAGTACAACCACAAAATAAACACGCTACCCACATGCCGGGGGGAGGAGGCAGCGAGAAGGGGCGCCAGTGCTAGAGCAGACACTAAGCACAAAGGGAAATTGGTGCGTGCCGGCCATGGGCAGACACAGCCTGGAGACAACTAGCAGAGGAGGTGTGTTACAAAGCAGCCTTGTGACGGAGGGTGAAATGCAGCAACACTACCTGGTTTTCAGAGGGGGTATGAGCCATTTGAGAACAGAGGCATGTAACACGTCCCCGTGAGGAAGCTGGGGACAGGAGCGCATGGGCCCTCCAGGCCCTTTCTAATTCCACACGACACATTGTGCCACACACACCCTCTGTGCATCCCGGGCACGAGGAGCACGGAGCCCTCCATGGTTCCCCAGGTGCCAGAGTTCCTCCTCACAAACCGGCTCTCGGAAACGCCCTGCGTCGGAGCAGGGACTCGCCCTCCTGGCACAGACAGGGCCGCAAGGCCACCTGGAAGCGACACGATTTATCGTCACCTGAGAGACTCCCCCTCCCGCCGCCCCGCGGGGCCTGAGGACGTGGCCGCGCGCAACGGCCCCACTGGGTGGCGCGCGAGCGCCGCCGGGCGACGGAAGGGGGAGGGACGGTGAGCGGCGGGAGCGGCCGCTCCCTCCCGGCGCCCCGGGGCCGCGTCCCGCGGATTAGGGGCAGCCCCGCGGCCTGGGCGCTGTCCCGGAGGTTTCCCGCGGCTCCCGCCGAAGCCGGCCCGAGCAGCCCCGCTGCGCGGCGCCGTCTTAATAAAACTGCCGGGTAGCGCCGCAGGGGGGTGGGCTCCGTTCTTCTGAGGCCGAGAAAGGCCGGTGGTGAATCCGGGAACGAGCCCGTTTATACTGAAGGACATAATAAATACGTAGAATATATCAAATTTTAAAAAAATATAGTTACAAAAGCCTCAATGGAATTCTCTTTCTGACCTAACTACAGACAGATTCTTCACACACAAAAGATGTCTCTGAAATCAGCTGCAGCTCCCCTCCCTGCTCACTGGGCTTGGTCAAAAAGTGCTATCACATATCCTTTGGAATACTGTTAAGACAAAATCATATAGAGCACAAGAAACCTACTCCTAATTTTGTTTTTCACACTGCCAAGGGTGTAGGAAGCGACCATTTGTGGGGAACCCATAGCAGTGCACAGTGACAGAGTCACAGCACTAGAGTAACACGGACAGGGATACCAGGGGAAAACAAAGCACAGAAACGAGAGAGGGAGAGAGAACCCATAAAAGCTGGGAAAGGAGAAGATGAGCAAGAAAGTGCACACGCTCCCCTTGCCCGCTGTCCCTTACTTGCGCGGGTTCTTCGTGGTGCATTTCGGGAGCAGGGGGGAGGTGGCGGCAGTGGGCCCAGCATTCCTGCTGCCCCAGCCATGAACATGAAGCCTCACGGCAGTCGTGAGATCCCTGGTCAGTCCCGGCAGAACTGGCCAGAGATTCTCATCTGTGGTGTTTCATGGCCGGCTGCAGGTTTGGCTGGAGCATGAGTCTGATGAGGAGCCGCTGCAGCAACTGGGGCTGTTTAGCCTGGAGAAAAGGAGGCTGAGGGGAGACCTGATCACTGTCTGCAACTACCTGAAAGGAGGCTGTAGCATGGAGAGTGTAGCAACACGACTGGTGAAGGGACTTGAACATAAGACCTATGGGGAGAGGCTGAGGGAGCTGGGGTTGTTTAGTCTGGAGAAGAGGAGGCTTAGAGGTGACCTCATCACTCTCTATAACTACCTGAAGGGAAGTTATAGCCAGGTGGGGATTGGTCTCTTCTCCCAGGCAGTCAGCAATAGGACAAGGGGGCATGGTGTTAAACTCTGCCAGGGGAAATTTAGGCTGGATATTAGAAAGAAATTCTTTACAGAGAGAGTGGTCAGGCATTGGAATGGCCTGCCCAGGGAGGTGGTGGACTCACCGTCCCTGGAGGTTTTTAAACTAGAGACTGGACATGGCACTTAGTGCCATGATCTAGTAAACGGACTAGAGTTGGACCAAGGGTTGGACTCGATGATCTCTGAGGTCTTTTCCAACCCAGTCGATTCTGTGATTCTGTGATTCTCCCAAGTAGCAAGTGATAGAATGAGGAAATGGCCTCAAGATGAACCAGGGGAGGTTTAGATTGGATATTAAGAAAAAATTCTTCATGGAAAGGGTTGTCAGGCATTGTAACAGGCTGCCCAGGGAAGTGGTGGAGTCACCATCCCTGGAGGTGTTTAAAAGCTGTTTAGATGAGGTTCTTAGGGACATGGTTTAGTGCTAGGGTTAGGTTATGGTTGGACTTGATGGTCCTAAGGGTCTCTTCCAACCGAAAGGATTCTGTGATTCTATGATTCCTTTCTGCAAGCGCCCCTTGGGCAGTGGCAGCAGCTGTGGTGCCCAGCAGCAGGGAGGGCTGGGGGGCAGGGAGTGGCTGCTGGTCACTTTGGAGGTACCTTGGATTAATCCAGGAGCCTGGCTTTTAAAATTTTGACCTCAGGAGGCTGATATACGAGCAAACTGCCATGTTAGGCTTTGATTTTCACTAGTTTTATCTAAGAAGAGGTGAGGAAAGAGAGATCGGAAGTCAGGAAAAAGGAAAACAGAATGAGGGAGGAAAGAATGGTCAGTGGAAAACAAAGCTTCTTGAACAACAGCATGCTGCCACCCAAAGCAGGTGTCCTCTTTTTCCCTGTGCTTTTACTCTTGCACTGAATCCAGTGTTCACTAGGTTGTTCAGCTCACTGACTTGGCTGGAAACCACTTTTTTTTTTTTTCATTTTCTGATAGATTGGTGGGTTGAAACAGCTCGGGGCAGAGCTCAGTGTGAGAAAAAAGTCAGGAGCACATGGCCAAGAGCTGGAGGAAAAAGGTGACTCAAGTGACTCATCTCCTGGAAACCACCTTGAGACTGCACCACTAATTGGGACTGTTGCATTAGAAAGGGTATAAGACACAAATGGACAAAGGAAAGACAACACTTAGCCGCTTGTATCCTGTACCTGTACCAGGGCAAGAGCAACAGATATCTCAGGACCAGTTAAGAAAGCAGCAGAGATCTATGTGGTGGTTATTCTTGTTTCTAGTGTAGAGCTGAATGAGAGTTATTCTCACGGTGTGTCTCTGTGTAAGTTGACGCATAGTGAGAAAGAATCAGCTCAGAGCATTGTGTCCTTTGAGTCTTAGAAAAAAAATACCAAAGAGAAACTGAAGCAGCAGAACAGATGCACAGGAGAAAAGTGGAATAATCGCAAAATGGGAGGTAAAAGCAAATAAGCAAGAAATAAAGGGAGATGGAGAAAGTCTGTAAAATTTCACATGCCAGAAGAGCTTGTCTCTGCAAAAAGTGACCATGACATGGATTCCTTCCTTCTGACTATAAGTATGTAACCAGCATACATACAAAGAGGTTTCCCATAACTTCTGTGGAGAGAAAGGCCCCTTCAAAGGGGAACAGATCTTCAGGATGGTTATCTGCAGTTGTCCATCTGCTGTAGGCTGCTGCATCTTGCTCTCACATGCCTAGGGTACACCGACCTCTGCCTATTTCAAGACATCCTTGTCATGGAAGTTATTGGAGACAGATACTTGGATAGTGTTATATGGGAGGCCAGCCCGTGTCATCATCATTGTCTCTTTGGCCTTAAAAAGGCTGACTTCAGTTTCAGCCTTTGGCAAGATGTCCTGCAATCTATTTTGAACTGAAACAGGAGGATGAGCAGAAAATCACGAAGCTGTGATAGCTTCCCTGTTTATCTTGGCTGCCTCCTCCCAAAGAGTTCTACTGAACAGCAGTCTGGTGCAGCAAAGAAGCTTGACCAGTGTTTCTAAACAAACATGGGTTTCTCGGTACATTTTTTATTATCTGCATTTTTTTTTAAATATTTTAATCTCTTTGAGACAATAGCAGTCTTTATCTGTGATGGTTCTGACCATAATCAGTGTTTCACCATGGAGCATAATAAGAATTAGCTCAAGCTGAGTTGGAAAACAGCATCTTATAGGCACTTTACTGTAACAAGTCAAGTTACTGCTTATAGTTCATTGTCTTCGTAGTATCTACATCTAAATACCATGAGAAGGCAACAAACTGGCACTGAGCACAAGTTTCTTATTTTCATCACGATTCACCTTCTAATATATGAAAAGAGTAGTACATGGAGACCTGCAATGTAAAGAAATAACATGTAAAGAAATAACATAATTGATCTACTGCTTAAACTGAGCCAGTGAAGTCACAGTAACAGCTTAACAATATTACTTATCAGGAGCAATGTCCCGATTCATTTTAAGAGCCTGGCTTCAGTAGTAGTAGTTTTGGACCCAGTAGTTTTGGTAGTTCTGTGTACTTTAGATAGACACCATTGTCCAGCTTAGTTATAAATGCATTTCAGTCAGCTAAGGTAACAAGTGCAAGTTATCTCCTGCTCCAGTGGGGGGATTGGACTAGATGATCTTTCGAGGTCCCTTCCAATCCCTAACATTCTGTGATTCTGTGAAGTTCTGGGTGTTTAATAAAAAAAGCATGCATTTCTTTGTGGATAAAAGCAGCAGGAGAATTCCCTTTGCTCTTAAAATCTGAGAATTTTGATCAGGACTAGAACCCTAAAAAGAAGCAGAACTTTTTATCAGAGGACTACAGTGTTGCATAAACCCCTTTATTTAAAGTCCCTGGCAAGGCACGTGCATTGTTTTGGCAGTCATGCTAGAGTGAATACACATACTTCATTCTAGAGGGAATATCTGACATTTCGGAAGTGTATTTGTGGTTGGGCTGTGGCAGCCAGGACTGCAGACCTGCCATAATGCCAGGTCTCCCCGGGCCCTGCACCTTCCCTGTGCGAAGCCCTTTAGGCCTTTTTGCTTTTCTCATTTGGAGCAGCGGTAGCAACACAGAGCAAATCTGGCTGGAAATTTCTGACAGAAAGTTTCGCTGTTGGGAAAAATAACACAAAACCCCAACTAATTGACAGATTTCTGGGCAGCACATTGGCCCTGACAGCAGCCAGGCGGGAGCCCAAGCTGCCTGCTTCCCCTGCAGGCTTACTTGGCTCTCTCTCAGCAGTTTGCATGCTTTCTGGGCTTCTTGACAGCTCGGTAGGGAAGCTACCATGGGTCATGGAGCCTGTGAACTTGAGAGGTGGGGCCAGGATCAAGCCCACCTTTCCGTTGTAATCTCAATTTAGACTGATAGTCTTTTCCAGAAATGTGGGAGAGAAATCCTGGCTCTCCAGGGGTCTAATGAAGGAAAGAGCAGTTGTTCTCCTATTCCAGAGAGCCTCAAGCAATGCCAACAGCAGAAAGAGCATCCATGCTTCTCCAGCCCAGAGGCAGCAGCAGGGATAAGGTGCTTAAAGGAAGAAAAGGCATCCTCTCTTCCATTTTTGAGATGCAGCAGCAGAAGGGACCTATCAAATTTTAATTGCTCCATCAGCTACATGAGACTATCGCTGCTTTTCCATTCCTGGCACGTAACGCTGTCCATGGGGATACAGTTAACAGACGTTTAACCTCGACCAGTGAGTGCGGTGACAAAACACAGAGAGCGATTCATAGTTCTCAATTGCTGAGAAAGGCACTAGTGCATCCTGGCTGCTACCTCAGCCATGCCTAGGTCCTGTTTGAAAAGCTCCTTTTTTAATTGCTAGACATCTACAGTTTTTAAGCAAGCGGTGAAATGCTCAACAGCTGTTTGACATGAATATTTTCAGGTTCTCTACCTGTTAGTAACCATTCTTCAATATAGCACGAGCATGTGTATTTTCTTTACCGTAAATGCAATGTAATAGTTTAGCCAGACGCCACACACGGTTTCTGCTTCTCTTCAGCATAGGTTAGAAAGTGTTCTACGGTGAATTTAACCTAAGCTCAGAACACCTCTGTTACGTAGACTTCAGAACAGCTCACATCCTGAAGTCTTTATTCAGGTCCTGATTAAATGAACTGCACAAGCATAAATCTAACTAACATAATGGCGTGCTGAATTTAAGTTCCAAGTCTGGCTCAAGCAAACTATTCAGGGAAGTTAAAACTGGGCTGCAGCTTTGAATCTGTTGTTTCAAGTCAGAATCCTTACACCTGTGCATAAAGCCCATTATCACTTTCTCTTTTCATGCCTTCAGTTTTTCACAGTCATCTGTAATTTATTTTTCCAGGTAGAGGTATTTGTAGAAGAAAACAGAATAGGACAGCCTTTTAAGACAGCTGGTCAAGAGGCAGAATTAAATTTGTCACAGCTAAGTGATTTGTCATAAAATAGTGAAAAACATTAATCTTTCACTGGTTCCATTTTAGATTGTGAGAAGAAAGGTGACTTTTTTAAAAAAATATGTCTTTTGTACACAATACCAGAAGGTTAAACACATATTTTCTCCTTTGTAAGCAAGTCCAAGCTTCTGGCTACAGTCCAGCAGACGTTTTTCTTTGTCCATTAAGGCAATCTCCTACACAGTTTACCAGGGGAGGATGAAATTCCTCAAGCTGTCTTATAAACATTCATATCTGAAATTATGCTCCTAATAATAAGAACAGCAGACAAAATTAAGGCAGCTCTACATTAGGTGTGCTTTAAAGATGGAGACTATAGAATCAGGAGTGAACCAGTAAAGCCAAATACCAAGTAAGCCACTGTGAAGAGGCTAAACAAGACAGTTCTCCATCACTAAGAGTTTTGAGGCTCGGTGAAAGTAGGAAAAGCCCAATTATGTCCCTCCAAAAAAAAGACAAAGTAATACTTAGATGTCAAATGAAAGAGTCAAAGAGAGGATCTTTTTTTCCCTTTTGAAAAGTCTTGGTTCTTCCCTGTAGCAGCAGTTGACAGAGACAACCTGCTAGGACTTCAGAGCCACACAGTCTCTATTTTCTTCCCTGAACAAGTTTTTTAAGAGTTTTAAAGAATCCTCCTGTTGTTCCTCTCTTCTTTTTCTTGATCAAGTTCATTCCTCTTGAGCAAAGAGATGACAGCTGAAATCAGGGTCCTGTTGAGACCATAGCACTCAGTGGGCAGCAATGGGTTTATTAATAATTTGGCCTGCAGTTTCCCGCGGGACTGGGAAGGGGCAGCGTTGACAGCAGCGCCCACGGGCTTCTGGTCAGGGAGTCTCTCTTTATCGCCTCACCTTCCTGTCTTCCTTTTCAGCTGCAATTTACTCCCTTCTCTGCCCGTCTCCCTAATTAGTGCAGAGGATTTGTTTGTGTATAGCCCTAATAAATCGTAATCACCTTAGATATAGCGCTTCCCCAGGCTCAGACCTTTTGCTCTGCAACCACATCCCGTGCCAAATACTGGGTGGGAGGACTGGGCGAGGATTTCCTATGAACTACCATCACCAGCAATGGTGAGCTCAGACTTGCCTTCCTTGTTTAGGCCTGTGCTGAGGGCTACCACCATTAATTAATTATTTCCTTTATGAAAGCATTTCATGAAATTCAATAGGGATAAAGCCAGAAAGCTATCAAAATCTTGAACAAGTTACTATGGACCTTCTAAAGCATTTTAAAAGAAAATGAACATCTCTTAGGGTCTGTGTTTTTGTGACAAAACCTGTGTTTTTCTAGAAAAATAATAATTTATAGGAGACTCCAGAAAGGTCTCTTAAAATGCTGACGGCAAGAGGCTGATGGGGTGGGATTATCTGGACATACTGTGAGTGTGTGGATACCAGCCTCTCTGCCACTGCAGGCCACATCTGGTTTTCAAAGAGTTACACTTTCAGCAGTGTTGTTGGCAGGTTTCTGGTGTGTGAATCTAGTGAATTTGGGAGCCCCATTGGGCTGTAACTTATGCAGAAGGCTGCACTGAGTCCTGGAAAGCCCAGTCCTCCAGAATTTAACGGTGTAGTAGAAGGAAACATGCCAAACCATCTACCTGAACTACTATTCCCTCAACACATTCCTCTGCGGTGTTTCTTGGCTGGCTGCTCGGTCCCTCAGCTCTAGAATTGAAAAAAACCTGGTGCTTGAAGTTACAGTTTTCAGAATCCTTTATGTAGCTTATGTGGTGAAAGTACCTCAGAATACTGTAAAAGTTCCATTTTCAAAACCAAACAAAATTGTCTTTTCCTAATATCATTATGTTGATGTATTTTTTGTTAGTACTCAAGAGTAGCAGATGTATGCTCATTAATTCAGATATGAATATGTGAAAACCAGAAGCACATCTTTAGACATTTAGGTTTTTAATTTTTGTTTTGATTAAGATATTGCAAAATCAAGACTTTGAATAGCTTGCCTTTTAACGCTGTCTTAATTAGAAAAGGCTTTTTAGAGTGATACCACAAACCTAAACCCACAAATTTGTCCTGTTTTGTCATAACCACTTGCAATTCTTTCTTCACTGTGGATGATTTGGTCAAAATCCCATCAACTGCAACAGTCCCTTCTTTTTCTCCCCAGTGGATCTCTACTTATGTGGCTATTTTAAGCAGATGCACAGCTCGCATGAAATTGTACTCCTACGGAAACCGAGGAGCTTTGCACAGGAAAAGACCCAACATCCAACTAGCAAAATATTATGGAGGTTATTAATTTGGGTTGTTATAGTTTACTTATGTGGGTGATTACAATCTCTGCTACAGAAACTAGAGAGGTTTCTGTGTTTGCCTGCTTGCTGTGTCACAAGAAAACAGTCTGGGTTAGGTGGGTCATGAAAATCAGTCATGTCAGTCAACAGGAAAATGCAGGGCACATTTCCAGGGAAATGATGGAACTGATATTTTTGTAAATTGTGAAGTATTTCAGATTCCAAGTGCATGGAATTGTTTTGTATTTGTAATTCTTTAGTGACTGTCATAAATATCGAAGGTTGTTTCCAACAGAAATAATGTTTAGCTTGAATATTTCTTAGCAAGTTTTAACAGGGTAGCAGTGACAGCACAATGGTTGATATGCACAACATGATACTGTATCTACTGCACGTACTCTATAAGCATCAGCTCAGCAAGGAAAGACAGGAATTTGAAAGTAAATTTTGCCCTATACATTTGTGGGCTCTTTCCATTTGTCTTGGCCAGATAAACCAAAGCAAAGAATCCTGTTACTATTCAGCTCACAATGGCCACTGGTAACTTCAACTGTCCCACAGATTCATGTCAAGATAGTCTCACATATGTAAAATTCCATCTCTGTGTTTTTCTTTTCCATAAAGCAGTTATTCCTTCCAAATGCCCTGTGTCCAAATGACAATAATATGTTATAAAATTTGAGTCACAATTCCCTGTATTTCATGGTGCTACTGGATGTAGCAGAGTCCTCAGGCTCCAGTTGGAGTGAAAGGACTGGTTTCATTGTCTTCAACAAGCCTTGGATCAGACTCTGGCTTGCCTAGCACGTTAGTTTAGGAAGTCAGTGACTCCCCTAGACTGCACCCTCTCTTCCTTTTGGAAAGCTAATGAATTTATAGGCCTTTAGAATCTTGACTATTGTCTTAGGAGAGATTTTGGGGGTTTTGTTTGTTTGTTTTAAATCCTGGCATTGCAACATGGGTTGTTCATAGACTAAGAAGACCCTCATGTTTATAGGCCTCTTGAGAAAACTGAATCACAAATCTTCAATAAAATACAATCAACATTTTCAATTACTCACAGATATAAGAGTTTAACTAAACACAGAAAATACCCTGATGTTCTACCCCACAGGGTCTTATCGCGGTCAGCTTGGCTTGTATACTACGAAAACATCCTCAGCTCTTCAAATATGCCAATAAACTTCCCCTGAGAGGCAGACTTTGGCCCATAAAGCCCTCCACTCATGCTACATCACCAATGTTTGCTTGTTAGACTTTGGATGAAAGAGTCAAAAATTTTTCCACTGAACCAACAAGCTGCTGGAGGAGCTCAAACTGCGGTAAGCATGGGAAAGCAGAGCAGTTGAAACCATAAAGATAGGATTTGGGAGAAGGAGATGTCATGGCCAAGCATCCAACTTTTTTCAGTACGCAAACAGGAAGACATTCAAACTCCAGAATGCTTCAAGCAGCCAAGCAGTTCTGCTGTAACATGGATGTCACAGGGGAGTTTTTTAGTGGACTTGCTATACTGGACCAAATTGAGGTCTTTAGAGAGTTAGGGGAGTGGTGGAACATGCACATCTGGGAACCAAACCAAGGTAGCAAGGCTTTCACTTGCTATCAGATACAGAGGTTGTACATAAAGTCTTTTTTAAAGTTCACATTGGTTCTCCAGACAACCGTATTATACATAGACACATACAGAATAAAAAGCTTTATTGATGGATATCAGATGATAGCATTAATAACCAGAATGAAAGTTGGTCCCTAAAGTAATATATTATTTTTCTTTGATTAAGTGTAAGCTAGAGAAAGTAGCATGTTACTAGCCCCTCCTTCTGAGGTGATAAAAAGGTGATTGAATACATCCACATTGTAATGATGTTCAGATGTGATACTGGGAAACAGAACTGCTCAGGAGAAATCAATTAGTTCAAAGAAAGGAAATATAAAAATGAGGTTAGAAACATAGAGAACATTTAAAAAACTGTATTTGTTTTTTATAACAAATTATCTTGAGAAAAAAATATTTTCTTTTTTAAAGCAATTTATTTGAAATTGACTAAGAAAGCAACAGTTCAATGTAAGGACAGAAGCTATTAAATTCCCAACAAGGATGCGATAGCAAATGCATATCTGCTATTAGATGCTAAGAAATGTATGACAACAACAACAACTTAATGAATGTTTCCAGAGAAGGGGAGCTCTGCGGGCCCCCTCGAGACTCAGAGAACTTCTGAGGTAGAGATATGCTGTGCCCAGCGCTCTCTCCTTCCCACTTGCACCCTGTGCTGACCATGACACGAGAGACATTCTGCCATTAATTCTTGTTTATGAATAATAATTAAGAAAATTATTTGCAAATTACATCAATTTCACTTTTGGTTTAGAACTGCAGATATGTTTGCTACTTGTCTGGTAACTTAGGTCAAAGCAGGTTTAGACAAGCATTTAACAGAACTCTTTCAGACTTGCCACTTTGCAGGGCAGGGTGGTATTGGCAGAAGGAAAAAAACCTACCAAACAAAAAAAACCTCCAAACAGATTCACAAACCAAAACAAACCAAAACAAAAACCACAAACCAAAACAAAAACGTTTGCTTCTGGTGCTAATTTGTACAAGCCAGAGCCAAAGACTGCCACAGTGATGAGAAAACTGAAGTTGGGTACTGACTGGGGGACTAGTTGAAGTCTGAATGTGCTCCACACTACTGCGGGAGCACACGGGGAGCAGTTGCACTCCGGAGTGCAGCGGCAGAGCTGAATAAAGCTGCCTCTAAAGGCTGTGCTGGGAGACTGCTGCCTGTGCTTGTGACAAAGTCTGCCTTGCGGAAATCAAAAAGACTTGTAACAGTGTTTTGTTTGTTTGTTTTTCACTTACAGTGCGGTTTCTCTTTCACTCATGCAGAAAAATTTCAGTTCCCTACTCATATTTAGCAGACCATGAGAGGATCAGCCCCCAAAGAGGCTGAGGCCCTCACCTGCCGCTCCAGGTACCTCAATTCAGCCCTTGAAGCCCCAAGCAGCTTTTCCAATGCCCAGGGAGGCACTGGGGTTATCTGCCTGCCTAATTTGTTGCCTCTCAGCATGATTGGAGTGCTGATATGTCCATGCTGTTACATGTTTAAGTCCTTCTTAAACAGGCTATTAGGAGATCTGTTTCCTACAGGTCTGCTTCCCCAGCCATTTTCTGTTCACACTGTCGCAGGGTCTGATACACAGTGTTCCTGGCAAAGGTGTTTCCTCCTGATTCATCTAACAAGAGTCCGACCCACAAAAAAGGGACATTCAAGGTATGTTGAGTAACCAGCACCCTTCTCATAAAGGGAAAAAGAAGGACAGTACCCTCTTCTCACGAAAAGGGGCTGACTTGTTTTTGGTACCTGTGCTGAGGAAAAGGCACATGGTAATGAATATAGAGATGTAAATGCATCCAGCCAGCATGGAATTAGGTCCCCACCTGCCCCAGAGCCTTGTCCTACCCCTCAGTATCTTCCCTGGCTTTGCAATCAGCATTTTGACTTCAAGGACACTCCCAGCATTCCTTACATAGTATCTGACAAGGTATCCAGGTACTAGCTGGGAACAGTGGATCCCCTCCATGGTTAGTGCAAGACACGAGAGGGACATGCGAGCACGGAGAGCTGGGGGAGCACAGAGTACCCTTCCCGGCCCGTTTGACAGCCTGAGTGAGAAATCTGAAATGCACGGTTTGCAAAAGACACATTTCCTTCCTGCAACATTGGAATAAAGACTATCTTTGCAAAGGATTGTATCTGATGCAAGTACTTTGCTAAAGCTGTGGTGCATACACCGTAATGAGCAAATGCAGCCTTTTGCATGGTGTTCACCAAAGTGCAGAGCTGTCGAGGCCCAATAAAGGTCCACTGCAATTCCCTTAACCATAGTGAGGTTATAACAGCAGCGTTAAAAGAGATTGTGCCTACACTTGTTTTCCTAGGCAGCAACAGACAGAGGTGGCATATCACAACTATTCTGTCATTTAAAAAATGCTCCTTTTTTTTTTCCCAAGTCACAACCAGGACTTTCTTTCCTTCTCCTGTATATTCTTTAGGAATAGGCTCATGCAAAGAAGTTCATGAGATGTTTGGATCTTGGAGGCTTGTTCAGGCCCTTTGTGGAACCTCCTGAGAGGAGGTTCAGAGGTCCTCTTCAGCTTCTCATAAAAATCATGTCAAGCTGAGAAGGGAGGTGGGCCAGTTTCCTGTCTCAGCTGAATTCCCCTCTTTCCTCTTCTGCATTCTGGGGTCATAGCATATTTCCTAAAAATATGCTGTTTGCTTTACTTTTTAAGTGGTCTGCATCACACATGACATGAGCATGCACAGCACTCAAGGGTAACTTGCAAGTCAGGTGCCCCCAGTTATTTGTTTGTGCAAACAATGAGCCCAGTTATTTGTTTGTGCAAACAATGAGCCCGTTTACACCTGGAGAATGTTTTCCATGCTCAGGACAGACACACACGTTTCTGGAAAACCTGCCCTTCCATCTTTTCCAAACTATTGATAATAAACATCAAAAGATTTTAACGATATGTTTACTGACCCACTGTCCCATAAATGATTTGTAGGTCAGTTTACGTACCCTCCATACAATCTTAGGGCTTTCTAGATGGAATCAACCCTGGCCTTGCCAATGGGTGTTATATGACATGATGGGTTTGTGATGTTGGGTTAACCTTCAAAGAAACTGGACTGAATTCATGTAACTATTTTCATTACAGCTTCCACCTGGACTGACATCACAGTCTCACATGATAAACAAGAGCCCTGTCCACTAAACCCTTTCAAGCTGAATGTTTTAATGAAGTTTTCAGTTTATGTAAAGATTTTGCTGAAAATCCACTTTGAAAAAAATCACACCGTGAGTGCCTTTATATTTGTGGGTTTCCCCTTCCCTTGATCATATTTTATTTTGTTCTGTTTTCTTTACTAATTTTGCCAAAACTAACTTATGCAGACTTCGGTTTCCTTTACTCCCAGGTTTCTACTTCTAACATTTGAGTTTTAAAGGTTTTAAAATTTGGACTCAAGAACAAATGTCTCAGGTTTTCAAAGTCAGAGTGATTTGCTTTAGTGAGCTGGTGTATTGCACCTGTATCAGCTTAGTGGCACAAAACTTCTTTAGCAAGTTTTTCATTAGAGATTTTTCACTTTATTTTCATTCAGACATCAGAATGAGAGCCTAGCCAAGAACTGAAAAGACTGATTAAACTTTAAATGGTTTTACTAATAATACTGAGGAGAAATGGGCTGCATAAAGGATTTGCTTGCTGTGAGCTTGGCCAGTGTGAATGCTCTACCATAATTACCAAAATTCTTTTTACTTGTATTCAGCACTTGGTGGGTACAAAAAAAATAAAGTATCAGAAGTTTTAGGCATGGCTTCAAACTATGGCCTGAGGGAAAATATGCCACTTTATTAAAGCTGCAGAACTGGCTGATATGTCTGAGAATCATAATTGCCAATGTTTTAAACCACAGCCATATTTGGTGATACATGCTGATATCCTTATGTGCTATGATGATGAACTGTGTGCAGTTATTTTGTGTGCCCAAAGGCAGAGGTGGTCCCACACGTGACACTTCATGGTTCAGCTTGTGACCTCAGCATGGTTTCATATAGGCAAAACTTGAGATTTGTACTTTTGCTGCCATTTTAGTAGGCAAAAATATCATTTTCTTTAATACATAAATTAAGCTAAATCAGCTTAATTGCATAATATGTGCCTGGTTGGACTGGGCCCTTTGCCTCATGAAATGGTCTGTCACATAGGAATTGCTCTCTGCTATGAACTTGATACTTCTCAACTCCTGTTGCTCTGCCACAGCTTTTGCTTGTATTGGGAACACAAAATGGGATGGTGATCAGAGTGTGCAGTGGCGAGAGAAAGCAAGGAACAAGGTCCGTATTTGACAGCTTAAATGTGCTGAAGCCAGTCAGCACCTGGAGTCATCTTCTGATGCCAGTTGCATGGGGCGATGAGAACACTGCACACAGACACAGACAGAGATGCACAGGCACAGAGTTCTTGTTAGCAGTGACAGCAGAGCTAGGCAGAGCTGAGCAGAGCTGAGCCAGGCTGAGCTGACTTTAATTAACAGTTCTCAATTTATAGGTTTACAGATATGGGCCTGCACCAAGAGGTCAGACAGGTTGTTTTTTTCAAAATTGTTATCCCAAACACACCACGTTCATGTTGTGTCCATTTTCAGTCACCTTCCCATGCATATCTTGTGGGAGGCGTTCTGACCCACTCATTCACACACCCGGGCCCAACATTCCCACATCATACATACAGGGGCAGTTTTCCTACCCGAGATATCATTCTCACTGGCCTTACACTCATAAAAACCATACTTCTGTATAACCTGTCCAAAGCCCTTTAGCTGGAACCCCACATCCTGCTGTTCCCACAGTTGCAGGCACATCTGTTGACTGAAGCTGCAACATTTGCAGGGAGGATGCACATCTAGGAGATGTGCTGGCTGTGAGGAAAATAAACACACACATGCCTCCCTGACAGAGAAATATAGCTCTTAGCTACAGGTACAGTACACTGCTAGTTAGACTGGAAGCTGCAGGTACCCTGGTCTCTAGTGGAGTGGTATCTCACTTCTTTCTTTAAGCTACAACATGGGAAGTTCATGCAAATAGAGTATGTATGTTAACCCTCTCTAGTCCCTTTTCTCCAGACCGCTGCGGTGATATTTTCTGGCACAAGGACCCAAAACAGACAAGGGAGATGGATTTGCTTCAGCCCATCCTTCTGCCATCCTTCTGTTGGGTAGTACTTTCCAAAGCTATCATTGCTGCACAGCTTGAGGAGTATCTAAGTCATTTTGTCAGGGTGGGCAGGACTTGGATGATCAGCTAAAGCCAGTTGGGAGGAAAGGTGAGAGAAGCAGGTGATGACCAAAGCTGAATGAGAAAGTATTTGTGCCAGACCCAAGACTTTTCTCAAGGCGAAACACAGCATCCATCTGGGCTGGACACAACCCTGTACTCAATCAGCACTAAGAGGACTGATGCACACAGCGTGAGCCAGACACATCCCTACACCTACTGTGCCAGCATGTAACCCCTCTCCAAACGGCATGCTGAGACTCCACCTGCACTTCTCTTCTGGCATCCCAGAACCCATGAATTTCCTCACCAACTGCCTCCTGCTTCAGCCATCTGTAAGTGTCTGGTAGAGGAAACCTCAGAGCACTCCTTCAAATGCTTGGTCCTTGCTCATGTCAGCTCTGCAGTCACCTCCAGAACACTGTTCAGCAGCATCCCCATGCTTTTTGCGTACCTTCAGAAATAAAGTAGTCAGAGATGCTCTGCAGAATATTCCCATTCTTGTCCTTCATTGTGAATAGCCAGTCATTTAATCTTCAACCTGTCATTATTGTTTAATTTTTTTAAATTTTACACAATCACAGAATAGTTGACATTGGAAGGGAACTCTCATGATCATCAAGTCCAACTTTCCCTTGTTCAAAGCAGGGTCAGCTAAAGTAGGTTGCTCAGAACATCGTTCAGTGGGCTTTTGAATATCACCAAGGGTGGAGATTCCACAACCTCTCTGGGAAACCTGTACCAGTGTTTGATCACCTTTACAGTATTTTTTTTTCTCAGGTTTAAATGGAATTTGCTGCATTTCAGTGTGTACCCATTGCCTCTTGTCCTTTCAGTGGTACCACCACATGGCTGGCTTACAGCAAGCTTCTAGTCCACCAGGATCCCCAGGGCCTGCTTTCCAGCTGGTCAGTGTTCAGCATGTGCTGGTGCATGGGGTTATTCCTTTTCAGGGACAGGACCTTGCATTTCTCTTTTTTGAACTTCATAAGTTTCCTGTTGGCTCATTTATCCAGCCTGTCAAGGTTCCCCGGAACGGCACCAAAACCGTCTGGTGTATCAGCCACTCCTCCTCGTATTGTATCATCTGCAAATTTGCTGATGGTGCAGTCAACTTCGTTATCTGGGTCATTAATGAAGAACAAGCGGATTTTGAAATGCTTTTATCCACTGGAAGCTCATTGTCTCATTTGAACATTTTATTTATGAGTATCTTATTTGTAGAAAGTAAATCCAAATGATTCTCCATTATTCACCTTCATGTTTTAGGTGCAGCATAAAGCCATAGGATTATTAAGTGAATCATAATCCAATAAAAATTGTAACAATATTTTCAAGAAATTAGTTTTCTTTTCAGGATGAAGTTCATGGAACAACATTTAGAAGAATGCTAGGACTTATTTTTGACTAAAGTTCCTCTACAGAAACAGTCTGTTTTCTAAAGAGGGTTTTGTGGCTGAAACATAGAACAAACACACAAAAAAAGAACAAATGATACATGACAGGATACTCCCTAGCCATGAAGTAAAACCTAGAAATGCTGTAAATAGGATGTTCCCACACAAAGACATACATATATATATATAACGTACGTACATACAAATGAAACTAGTTATATTTTTGCTTTCCATCCAGCATGAGCATAGCCTGTCTGGCAACTGCTGAGTATGGTACATGTTTTCATGCTAACACAGCCCCATTCTGTTGATGCAAACCGGTGTGCAAAGGTCAAGAGACAAACCTAAGGTGGGTAGTTAGAGTTTCATACACACACAAGCTTGTAAAACTCTCCCGTGTAAGAGGCAGAACAGCAGATAGTTTGCACAAAGCCAAGAGCACCCATCCTCTTTCCTAGCAATAAACAAGGCCCAAAAACTTCTCTAATAATGCTGGTCTTTGTTTCTGTCCTACCCCAACTGTCTCTTTCTTTTTTGTCCTGTGCTTTGTCATATTCGTTATTGTTCTCAATCCTGAGTGAGAATGGGGCAAAACGTAACTCTTGTTTGTTCTTTTTTGTGTTCCCAGGCCATGTTCCTGTTTGATTAGTAGTGTTTCCTTTTTCCTGCCCTTTGTTTATTACTATAACACATTTCCTGTTTATTGGTTTATAGTAACCAGACAAAAATAATGTTGTTTAGAACTTCAGGAGATCTCTGTCTTCGAAGTACTGGAGGTTCAATGACAGAAACATTTGAGTCTTAAAATCCTTCCTGATGTCTTGGCTTCCTCCTCCTCTCCATCCCTCCACCCCCTAGTTACCAACTTTGCTCCCTTTGTCATCACACACCCTGTCTTTGCTTTTCACACACCCCCAAACCCTTAACTAACCCCATCTTCTTATTTCTGGCAGTGGAAACTTTAGTATTTGGCAAGAATGAGGTAAAGGACCAAAAAAGGAGCCACGGTGCAGCCAGTGTAAACATGAGCTTCACGGTGGCAAACCCTCTCGCTCCAGCATCACTGGTAAGAGAAACAAAGTCAGAGGCAGTTCTCCAGGGATGGGACATGTGCAGGGAAAGCCAAACAACTGAGTGTAACTGATCCCATTGCTGGGCATCCACCAAAAGCTGGTTTAAAAATTCTAGATCTAAAAAACCCAGAAGAATTGCTTTTACTTCTTCATGGTTTGAGGGCATTTAGAGTTTACATTTTCAAGCTTCTCGTTATCATTTAAAAGACTATTGCTTTTAAATGACTATTTGCCTTTTAATATAAGCTTACATTTACAAGTATTATTCCGACAACAGCATGTGGAGCTTTAAAAAAGCAGGACAATATGGATACTGCCCCAAATACCAGAGGACCCTATCAGCAGAGAGCCCTTTCTGCCTTTAGCACAGTGGGATGCCACTGTTGGCTCTGTGCCTGCAATTGCCGTGAGTTTGCAAGAAGCTTGGAAGCAAGTTATCCTGGTTTCTTCAAACATCAGGTTCTTCATTTTCCAGCTACACCGGTGTCCCCAAAATGTACACAAGCAAAGAAACTGGAGACCTTCTTTAGGCCTGCCAGAGGCATTGCATACATATATTCATGGCACAGTTGCCTGAAGAATTAATGTAAACACGCAGATGACACATTCTTACCTAGCCCCAGCAGGACAGCGCACTATAGGAAAACAAACGCATCTCTTCATGCCCAATGCAAAAGTTACTCCTTCCATCCACAGACAGTTACACCACTGAGTGCAAAGCCACAGACCAGCAAGCTGTGGTCACCTGTTGTCAGGAGCTCTTTGGTGATCACTGGCAAGTAGCTGCTCACTACCGCTCTTCTTGGCCTCGGCCACCACAGACTGCTTCCCACTGCTGCGGGGTCCTGCAGAGCTGCCTCCTGTACCGCCACTGTTCCTCCTTCACTCCTGGCTTCATCCTGACAGCAGAGTCCTTTCTTGTCTGGAAGGGTTACTGGAGGATTTTGCAGCCTGAAGGTTGGAACTGGAGAGTAATGCAACATTTAGCAATTAACCTGATAGTTCATTGCAACAAATGAGACTTCATAACCAGAAGGCTTATGTTGTAAAGGGGTGTCAAGAGCCATAATTTTCATTTTTGGTGGCTGTAAAACTAGTTCTCCTTCTTGCTACGCTTACAGTCGGCATAAAACATCTTATTAGCAGCTTAGAGCATTATTGAGAAAGAATTATGTTTGTCCAGAAGGTGAGGAAGATGTCCTAAAGACAAAATTTAGATCAAGTGAGACAAGGAAGGACCATACCAAGGAAAACAGGTGTACCCTTTCATGATGGCTTTTTTTATTTAAATATTCAAGGAGATTCTTAAAAGAGAGCTTGGAGAAGCTAACTGCTTGGAACCAGTGGTTGCTGCAAGTTCATTATGGATGCAAATCACAGCAGAGTGCCAAAAAACTGTTTCTTAATTAATAACCTTACTCCAGCATGTGGAGCTTTACAATGGCAAAAACCAGCTGTAGCATGGCATGGCATGTGGCAAGTGAAGGGTTACAATCCCTCCAACTAAAGTTAACAGAAGGCATGGCAAGGTTATAGACAGCATTGTCAGACTTTGGTACTTGTGAGTCACCTGAATAAGCACCTTCAGTTAACTTTTCTAAAGTAATTTTCCATTCATGTGCTCATTAGCTAAGATAACGATGTTAACTATTTAGGTGTCTAATTATAAACTTAAGTGTCTAACTTGAGGTGTAAAATGCTGTCCTAAGTTCCTTGTCAGTGCTTATAGTCAAGCACTGAAAGAAGGGTAACTGATATTCAGAGCACTGCATTCCTATCGCTTGGCTGGATGTTCAAGCACACAATAAAAAAAATAATTGTAGGGTAATAAATTCTTGCCTTTAGTGTTTTCATTTCACAGGCATTCTTGTCTGGAGTGTCTTCACAGGCATTGATTTCCCTCAGGTAAAAATATATGCACCAGAGTCACATTTACATTTTTGTCTGAGTGTTGCCACCCTCTGTTTTCCAATAAGTTTTTATGCCTTTGTTTAATGATATGTAATTTGTAGCAAATTTTATGCTTCAAAGGAAGCACATAAAATTCTGTTTATTATCCCATCCTTTATTTGTCACTAAATTCAGCTTGTCCCACCATGGCATTGAATAGACATTTGCTAACAACTTGGACAGTAGATAATTACCAGTTTCATCTCCAAGACTAAAAATAGTTCAGGGTGGTGCTTATGAGTTTTTGCATATACTTGCATACCCTTCCCCTGCCCCCAACAAGCCACAGTTAACCACAGACAAATCTCCACATATCTAAATACCGTTTTTCCTTGCGTAACAGCGGGATTATGTCCTGAGTCACCCCAGCACACTATTTTTCTTTCTCTCTGGAACCGTACAATTAGCATCTGTTTTTAGTACTTAGCATTCAGACAGAAGGGGATACAGAGAAGTCCCTGTTGTGAGTTGTTGCTATGGACTAGTCAGTAATAGTGTGCAAAACTGGAGCCAGCAGAAAGAACTTCAGGGATCACTCTTCCAAATACAACCCCACATTTTTTACCTGTTAGTCTCCTTTTCCTTAGGAAGAAATAAAGCCATTTGGAGATGGAGAATTAAGAGTCCCAGTAGAGGGCTGAACAGTGCTCTATCTATAAGCCATGGATGGAGGGGAGAATGGGGAAGGTATATAAAGACAAAATATTTGTATGTTGTATCCCTGCACAGTCAGTTGTTATAAACTCAGGGCTTGGGTTCACAGAAGAAGAAAGGAACCCATCGCCTTCACTCCAGCACAGAGGGAACACACTTCATGGAAAGACTTGAGTTTATTTCTAGATATTTCCTCTCTGTTCCCACTGGTAATGCACCTGAGCATCACGGCAGGGAGGGCAGCACAAGAACTCTGAGCTGGCAATATTTTGCTACTCAGTTCCTGAACTCTTAAAAGAGCAGTTTATGGGGCTGCACAAAAGACGTGGAGAAGGCTGAGGAGAAAAGTAACATGTTAGGAGAAATACACGTCAGCTGTTATTAAGGTCAATAGTTTGCTGTTATCCACAAAGGACTCAAAAGTAAGATACAGCTCTGACATTGCATCTAATTATCACCTAAAGCTCAAGTCTGTTCATGCTAGTTATGAACTGCAAAGATCAGGACAAACATCTCCTACCACCGTTTGCTGGTTTCCAGCTAGCTTCTTTGAGCAAGTACCACTCAGGTTGCTGAGGCATTTATGTACCTCATTTCGTTACCAAATCAATCACATTATGCAATTGTTTCAGTACAGTTACAAACATTGTGCAACCCAGTGTGCCCCAGCTTCATAGGAGGTTCTTCCTGAGAGAGGTGGACAATGAGTCACGCCCAAAAGTAATGTGTGTGTAAGTGTGGCTATGGAAGGGAAGAGACAGCAGCAGAGTGGGGAGCGAGAAGCCAGATACTGCAATTAGCTGGGGTTCCCTGGAGCTGCAAGCGGCCACAGAGACATTAGCATTTCAGCCTTGATGCTCCCAGGTTCTGGAGAACAAAGTGGATGTATGGATTGGTGAAATCCTGGCTGAAATCTCTAGGCCAGTTTGCATACTTAAAAAGGGACATAATGTTACGATTCCGCAATGTGCAATAAAGAACAGGGAGGATCATTCTTAAAAATACCACATCTTTCCCTTCACAACATCCAATACAATAGTTTTCTACTATGCAACCACCATGACCTTAACAATGCACTGGTGACAGCTGGGTTTACATTTTTTCTACTCTTCCAGTCAGATATAGCCACAGTTTCATTGCAGCGCTTTCCACAAGGATTGAGTGAATTATGATTTTAGTTTACAAATTCTCTTACATAGGATACTATGGTTGTGCAAGTAACGACACATGAACAGTGACCCGGTACTTTTCAGCTGTTGTAAGGTAAGCGCCAGACACGTATGCCCATATTTTCAAAATGTTTGCAGCTATTGTGTGTATTACTTTGACTCTTCTCTCACCATTCAGCCAGCCATTTTGTCATTGGCTGCAAGCTTTTCATGTGAAGCAAAGTTTTCCCCTCTCTATTTTTGTTAAAGCAGCCAGAGAGGTAGGGATAAACAGCCCAACTTGTCACACACATTTTCATGAACAGGGGGCCAGATTGGCTTATATCATGCAAAGCATCTGTTGGATTGAGAAAGGAGGAAGTGTTTGTATATTTGAGTACACATCCCTTTTGAGAGGATGAGCTATTTTGGTGTCAAATCATGTTAGCAGTTAGACAAGGTGGCATGTCCATGATTTTCTTGACATTCAGCCCTGAAAATTGTGAAACAGTAATTCTAATACTACTTACGATGGGTCATACTGATCCCATCTCCAACTTATGTCTGAATTCACACAGACTAGTTTTCTGCATGTCTTGTGCCAGGAAGAGACAAAACCACAGACTCTGAATGCCCATTGCTGTGTAAAAAGCAGGAGAAATCCAGGTCATTGCCCATTCCTTCAGAAGAATCCCTCCACAGGGGTTGCTATGACTTCCATTGAAAAAACAGTGCTTGATTATAGTATGTCAACAAGAAAGATGTTGCCTGTAAATTTTATGACCCACAATTAAATAACAGGTGTAACATGTTCCAGTTTGCTGCTGAACTCCACAGAAGTGGAATCAGAAACGGCACACTGGAGACTAGTGAGTCCCACCTCTAGCACATAGTGTGCATCTGGGGTTGTGCTCTTGCCATACAGTTTGGCACCAGGCTTTAGGACTCACCTGTTCTGTATTTGAGACCAGCCTTAGGGTCTGATACTGCACTCCATCGCAGGGTCCAGTCATGTGGGCGTCAGTAGGACTTTACAGTTTATCCAGGGAGTTCAATGAAAATTCTTCAACCCAGCCAGTAGTGCAAGACTGAAAAGCAGCTTAACAGGAGAGTTTCAGCAATCTTGGAGCCTGTAATGTGGTGGCTTTTATGTTGCAGATGGAATGTGGCACAGCAGATACATGCCCAAATTTCCAGCAGTGATTGCAATCTCATCTGCAGTACCAGCAATCTCAATATGATAGGAACCCATTTCATTTAGGATTTCAAAGGATGGTTGTCAATAAAATGGCTCCTCTGTCTACTACAGACATGGTCTAACTTCAAAACTGTTTATATTAAGGTGATTTTGTTATCCTATTTATCTGAAGAATCCTTCCCAGAGAAGCTTAGCATAGCAAAACTACAAGCAGCTATCTATAATATTATTCGAGTGGTTCAAAAGAACATTTTTACCAAGAAAAAGCTTAACGTTGACCTTGCTAATTAATAACCATTTTTCTAAAGATCAAAGAATGGAACCTGATCAGGAACAGATGCTGTTATGTACAGTTATTTATGTTTTCCTGTCTGATATCCTAACATAGTTTTAATGATTTATCTTCCTTTTGCAAAGGGTAATTCCATGGTTTTATGAAATACAATCAGTATGTCTGTTCTTGGCAGATGACTGCATACCTAAGATTGTGCTGCCCTTGATCCATACATGGAATTATCTCCAATGTGAACGGGAATTTCACACAACATGTCTGACCACAGTCCAGGAAGGGAAAAATCCTGCTGTTCTTGGGGAGCTTTTCCTGCGGAGCGATGGGACACCAGTGATACTCCACTGGGCAGAAGGGCTGCAAGACTCAGACATAAAGACTGGAGAGCACTTGCAACACAGAGGCTCCCATCTTTCCTCGCCTTCAAGAGTTAAGTCATGGACATTATCGCGGCATGTCCCTACTCTCCACATTTGGGTCTCTGCAGAGAAATCTCATGTTCCATGTGTAGCACAGTAGGTGCTGTTGGTAACTCAGGCTGGAGAGATGACATGCCCAAGCACCGAGAACCTCTTATCGCTGTGTTTATGTCAGTAATACAAGTTCAGATGTGCAGTCCTATTAAGGAAAAGTAAACATGACTTAAGCTGAAACTGGACAAAATTTCTGTGTTGGTGAAATCTAGTGGTACTGAGCTCAATTTCCATTTAGAGAAACTAAAAATAATCACCGCAAACATACTTTTAAAAATACGGCAATTGATATGCAAGTAGCTCGGAGAGAAGGCAGAAAGATGACAGAAATTATGGCAAGGGAGTAGGCGGGAGAGAACAGATGGGGAGAGAGGAAAAATCTCTTACTCTAGATTTTGTGTGTGTGCATATCCTGTATATAAGCCACCCACCCATGACACATGGCTTTTGGAAGGGTGTTATTCTACCCCTTATACATAGCACTGGCTTTCCCTGTAACTAGGAAAACATTTATTTTAAAAATTGAATCAACCCTGACTAAAACATGGGTTTCGGTTACAGGAAGAAGAGGTTCATGAACTCCAGCTAGACTTCTGAACCCTGCCATCTTAAAAAAAATAAAATCACGTTTGCAACACTCTAAAGCTCCAGGAGGGTTACCTCTCTCTGGATCACTGTGCAAACTACGCAGTAAGGGGTTTCAAACTGCATATAAGGCAAAATAGCTGTTAATACAAACTATTAAATTATAAAAAGAAGAAAAAGAAAGGGAAAATGGGTACTGTGACCGTCCCAGGCAGTCATCATTCTTCTGCAGTAAGGTGGTAGTTGTAAGCCTGGCACCCCAAAACTCACAGTATTCTAGACAACTATTAATGCTAATTTGGGACATGTTCAAGTCTTGCAAAGTGAGGTTAGGAAAGCCCTTCCATTCCTTCCATCCCTTTGCAGTTCCTATGAGCTGAGATCTGTAGGCCCAGTGCAGTTACCTCTCCCTCCTTTTCCATAAATAAACGGTTTTGCCAATCAATGCGTCCTTGCTGGCCACTGCTGAATATCTGCAGCAGCTGAGGCATAGTGTGAACTCATGGGACACTTGGGGATGACTTTTGTCCCTTCAAGAGCCCTTGGTGGACATACCATGGCAAGGCAAACAATGTTAACAAAATAGTCTCCAGATAAGCAAGTGGACATGTGTCTTCCTCATTGGTATCCATGACCTTGACAGTACTCTTTTCCATACCATCATGTAGTGCAGAGCACAAGGTATGTTTTCCCTATTGAGTGTTGCTATTTTAGGAACATGCTCTTGTTTCTACATATTTGCATGGCAGTTTCCAGGATGGGGTCATCATAGATTCAGGAGGGATGAAGATTTGGTTCATAGAAACATTTTACCGCTGCTGAGTGTTTTGCAGCTTTCTGAAGACCTGTATCTGTGTAGCCAACTGCTATTAAACTTTGTGTGGATTGTTTCAATACAATGCAAAAATAAACCTCATTTTCTTCCCATACCACTTTTATATCACTACAGCCTCACAAATTTGAAGCCAAGTTACTTCAGCTGTAAATAGATCCAAGCCTGTTGCTTCAAATCTGTATAAATTTAAAGATAGGGTTAATATCTCTGATCTTCGTGCAGTTACTTTGGATTGCACCTGAGAATAAGGAAGAATAAGAAGTCTTGCCCACCACATCTGGAACTTTCATTTTTCTTAAGGGGTGTTTTTTAACTTTCCCCCAAGCCCCGAATTACAATTTTTGAGAACTTCACCTCTTTTACCTCCTACCTGCCCCAAGTTCTTCTGTGCACACACAGCTTGCCAGTATATTGGTTTGACTAGGACATGAGCAAGCAAGGGCTCAATTGGTTGCACCTGAGAACATCTGGCACTTGGGGTACAGCTCTCAGTATTGTTTGTGCCTTTGAATTCAAAGATACCACTGTGAATGCAGTAGCTGCGGCTTCCTTGCATAGTGAGACCCATCTCCTGCGTATATAGAAGGACCTCAGGAGGTTTGCCACGTTCAAGAGCAAAACTGTTGTGTTTGTTGTGGATGTTTATGTGACCAGATATGCTCCACTGAACAGTACTTGAAAAATATCTGTGGCATGTGCTTCATCCCAACCACTCATTCCCTTTCCTTGACCTGCCCTTTGTGGAGAGCGTGGAATGTTAAACATTTCTTGTTGGTCTGCCCAGCCTCTGCTTTCTTTACACTTACTCTCCCATTCCCTTACGCTGGGGCACCTTTCAGGATATTTTCTTTCCTGCTCAGTGCAATGGAGTGCTGGTAGGGCCAGATTCTTCAGCAGTAGGAAATGGACCTTGGCTGTTAAGGCTGGAGTCTGTACGCACTGGCACTGCATGTAGAGTCAGAGGTAAAAAGTAGTAAAGAAAATTAGGAATTACTTAATACTTTGTGACCTGCTGAGTATTTACAACATATCTATTTTTTGCTGTTCTGTGAAGAAGTGGCTTTTTAAACAGTAGGTAAAAAGCAGTTCTGCTGAAACACTTCTTCTCAATGTAAACAAGTTTTGGGCTCTTGAAACCCACTAGTTCAGTAATCACAGAATCATCTCTGCTGCATTTAGCAGAGATTACATAGCAAAGAACAATCCTTGCAGCAGAGCAGCCAAGAGCCTACACTTTCAGACAAACTAGTTTATGGATTTTATTTTAACCTATTATAGCGAAACTAAACTGTCCCGACGCTTCCTTAAAAGTCAGCCAAGTTTATTCCAGTTCCAGTAAGACCACTTAGAAGCTGCTTTAAAATGAAATAAAACAAAACAAAATAAAACTCTGTGCCATTTTTGTGTCAGATTTGCCTGTAGATATTCTTGTATGTATATGAGAAACATAAAGAATCAGGGAGAAGCTGACAGATAGGAAACAGCGCATTGTCCATCATCCAGAAATTCCCAGTTAAATAAGGATTCAGCTCTTCCTGAACACTTCAGCTATTGCCTCAGAATTCAGCTACTTTCAAAGCCTTACGTCACCTCTTTGTGAGATGCTGTAATGCCAGAGCTCCAATATATGTTGTTTATTTCAAGTTTCAAATGCTATGTATTTTAAAAGCAGTTGCCATCTTTCCTTCCTCTGAGTTATTCTTCACATTAAGAGCAAGCTGTGAAAGAGAAAAGCTGTTTTCAGCAATGAATCATAGAATCATAGATTAGTTTGAGTTGAAAGGGACCCTGAAAGGTCATCTACTCCAACCGCCCTGCCATGAGCAGGGACATCTCCAACTAGATCAGGTTGCTCAGAGCCTCGTCCAGCCTGGCCTTGAACCTCTCCAGGGATGGGGCATCTACCACCTCTCTGGGAAACCTGCTCCAGTATTTTACCACCCTCACTGTAAAAAATTTCTTCCTCATGTCTAACCTGAATCTCCCCTCTTCTAGTTTAAAACCATTGCCCCTTTTCCTGTCATAATACACCCTTCTAAAAAAGTCTGTCCCCATGGATATAGATAGCATGGATATGGATATCTAAGGGAAAAAGGAGGGAATGCTTTTATGGTCAGGAATGGTGGGACCTAAGGAAAATTTTGTGAGAATTTGCAAGATTCAGCTTTTAAATTTAATTAATGTATTATTTTCAGTTTACTGTTTCATTCCACAATAGTCTACAAAAGTCAAATCTAAGTTACAATAGAATAGTAATTTTAAAGAGGATTCTACAGAAAAGTGTGGAGTAGCTTCCATAACCTTTTTAAAAGAGCTTTTCTTATCCTAAATCATGTTAGATTTGAACTCCAGTAACCCCACCATAATGGTCTCTCATATATAAAGTGCAAGATCAAAAATACTGGTGCTGCACGGATCGTAATCACAACTGAATTACTTCTGAAAGTTCACACTTCTAAGTCTAAAACATCATTAATACATTGCTATTGGCGTATTAGGTCCTGTTATCCTTATTAATTTTGAATAGAGCTTGCAGACCAAAGCAATCTTACTGGAAGTAAATAGCCGACTGACACAGGAGCAGGGGTAGAAATGGGGCCCCTCTTTGGCTCCACTGGCAACAAATTAAATTCTTTCAGTATTAAGAAGTCTTCAGCCCAGCCCCTTGTCTGCATTAAAATTATGCATGCCACTAACATTGCAGTGGATCAAACATTACTTTCTCAAAATAAGACCCTGACCCAAATTTTGAGAAGAGCCTACTAAGTACAGATGCCTTCACATTCAAGGTACTTGGAATGACCCAATTTACAGAACCTGCTGAAAATGCTGACTTTCCAGCCACTGTCAGAAAACTACCTCAATACCCAAAGATGCAGCTTTTGCAAGTGTGGTGTTTAGCTGTGGAATTGAAAATCCAGCTCAAGACCTAAGACTTGCAATTGTATTTACTACCTCAGTAGCAGTGACACCAGAAATAGGCACACATGCCAGTGTCACAGTAACTTAGTATGTTCAGGGCTGAAATACCGCCTGTTGGCCTCAGGTGGTCATGAGGTTTAGATCCAGCTCCTGACTGCCTGCAGAGCTCTGACCTGAGCTTGAACACAGCAAGTCTGTGCCTTAAATCTTAACCAAGTCATGGTGTGCTTCTTGATGATAGAGGGGACATTTGTCTGCAGTGAAAGATGCAAAGCAGATCCATGGGTTTCTCATCCTTTCATCTACAGAACAGGATAAGAAGGATCTTGGCAGTGGCAAAGGGCTGCACAGTTAATTCATTCATGTGTGCTAAAGGGAAGCCTGAAGGTTTCATGGTGAGAAAAAAAAAAATACCTGAAAGATCTGTCCAAAAAACAGTGCTATCATAATTTTCCTCACCACTGAACAGGCAATCAACATTTCTCATCAATAAAGCCATTATTCATGATCTCAGAAATGTGATGAAAAGATTCTTTGGGGACATCTGAAAACAACTTTGTTTCCAAGGATTTACTGGGGAAAAGGGTAGGAATTCCACGCAAAGCCTATGTTCAAAGCACCCAGATTCCTTGTGGTTTCTCATCTTCCTGGAGGTAAGCTCATAAGAGAAAAAATGTGTACCAACTTTTATGTCATTGCACAAGAGGACTGTAAGATGATCAGAGAGATTTACTCACTAAATGCCAAGAAGTTTATTTAAGGTAAGACCCAGCCCTGCACAGAGGTGCATGAGGCAATGATGGAGTTGCAGGGAAGGAACAACCATCGCGTAAGGCAAAAGAACAGCCCCAGCACCCCCTCCTTCTCAGCAGTACTGTGAACAGTACTGCAGGAAATCCCCAAGTAGGTTTTGAAAGGATGTGGAAATTGTGCGTTTAAGCCCCCACTGTGCCACCAGCTTCTTTGGTGGCCTTGGATATATCATTTAGTTATTTTGTATATCAACCCCAAACTGATCCCAAATGTACAGTGTTTACTCTGTCCAACCTTGAGGGAACTGCTGAGGCCTGGATGAGTGCTCTGCACCCATCAGGGCTAGTGGTGGAAGTTGGGGTAATGCCACCTCCACACCCAAAAGAGTGTGCAAATGGGTCAGGACTGCAAAGGCAGCCCTCACCACGGGAGCAGGAGGGCAGAGTTGAATGGCAACAGAAAAAGCAATGCTGAGCAGAGAAAGACAAAGTCACTCACTGTGCACCTCAGGCATGAGGAGGTGGGGTGGCTCCAGTTGCCATCCCCAGAGCAGGGCTGTAGTCCCAGACCTGAACTGGCCTTGGAGCTATTATACTTTGTGCTAGGAGCTCCATGGAGCAAGATGATGACTTTTGAACCCACAGCCAGGAGGAAACAGCAACTTAAAGATGGATGAGGTAACGATACAGGATAGAGACTTAATTGGCATCATCATGAGTCAGGATTCTCATACCTCCTGTTGTCCATGCTGGAAGCCTGGGAGAAGAGTGTTTTCAATTGCACAGCTGATGAAAGAAGCTAAAATGAGAACTGGAGAGTGGAGGAGAAAAATCTTGACAGACCTAATTCTCCCCACTCTTGTCTAAGTCAGGAAACAGATAGAGGCTTGTATGGAAGGGGGAACCCTGCCGCTTATATCATGCTCTCTCTCTCTTTTTTTTATCTACAGACTGAAGTTTTTGGAAGCCAGTGATTAGAGAGCCTCAGTGACAGCAATGGGGCAGTCACCTTAGTTGGGAGCAAGTGTAGTTTTTGCAGTTGTTTTGATAATAAGCCTTGGAAAAAAACCCTGAATAATCCAAATATGAATGACCGAGTATCCATTTAGTCAACATGGAATTGGCATTGTAAATACAGCATTAAACAAGAAATAAAAAAAAAAAAAAGGAAGAAAGAAAGCAAAACAAACCTATAGCTTTGGCATTTTGATTTTGTTTGATTAACGCTCTTGAAGGGCAACTTGTCTCTTTCATACTACCAGGGTTTGTACCATAGTTGAAAGGCTGCATCCGAAACTGTCATTGTGAAATCTGATACACAACTTTGTTCACAGAACAGTATAATTCTCATAAACCACTTCCATGTCACCACATGCCTGCCCTTTAAGCTAATAGTTTTTCAGTATTGGCCTTAATAACCACCTTCAAGGAATGGATTTGATCAGTACTCTGTACTATTATTATTCTTTTCGTCCCAATAGCAACAAACTATATGCATACACCAATGCCCAGTCAAACCTTACCCCCAAGAGCCCATAAATTGTTCTTCAGACCTTTTGTGGCTAATTTTATCTGATGCAAGGACTGGTGTAGGCTTCTGAGATATTTCCTTCCACTTTGCTTACTTGTACTGTTGCACTTGCACAAGCAGCCTGTCATTCTCCATTATATAAACTTGACCTTCACAGCAGAAGTAGCAACACCTGGTTTTCGTCTTCGCAGATCTGACACTTGCCTAGAACATTTATAAAGACATTAATCCAAATACAAATGCATACAGGAGGAGTTAAGGAGAGAACAGACAAATCTGTTCCTTCCTTTAGGACTGATAAAGAATTGGCCTCAGGACAAAAACTTGTCTGAGCTACAGCTGTCCACACCAGGAAAGTATCAAACTGATTTTCTTTTAGCTATGGTTTTGTTTACTAACTCCTATTAATTTGCAGTTAACACAAAGCAAATGTTACATTACACTAAAAAAAAAAAAAAAAAATCACAAGCATACCTTAGTCCTGTTCAAATCTAAGAACAATATCAAAACTGCTATAATTAAGTGGTCAGACACTGTGGAGCATATAATAGAAGCATCTTTGTCATTATCATTTTGAGGTGAATTAGAACAAGGAATACAAAATTCTGATCACTTTGAAACATTTGAAATTCAGACTGGTGACACCTTCACAACTGTTTCACAGGAGTGTATTTCACTTTGTGATTAGCCATTTCAGAATTTCTTGGATATATTTTTGGATCATCAGATACCAGATGGATGTGAGCAGTGTAGTATGGTAATTCATTAGCAATCCTACACACAAAATGAATACAGTTATACCTCTCTTCCCATGCTTACTGCAATTAAAATACATTGTGAAACAAAAATACCTTTTCAGATAAAGAAGATTTAAGAAGGAAAGATTAAGTGATTAGATAACTAGTTTTAGAGTTTCTCTGATCTTGTATGTCAATCAGATTGGTAGGCACACACTCCAGAGAAGTGCATTCTAAAAGTGTGGAAATATACTGCAAGTCATTTGTAGATAAATCAAGTGGCTTAAAATTATTCAGGGTACACAGTTCAATGTGCTTTTTTTTCAGAGTTACTGGGTTCTTAATTGTTTTGAACAATTTAAAACCACATCAATTGGACAGAGAAGATGTTCTCCTTTTGCCTCCCAGACCTTCACCTTTCCCATTTGTGAAATATACAGCTTTGTAAAATTTAAAAATATGCAAAATCATGATAGCAGCCTATTGAAAAGTAGACTTTTTGCTCAGGGACTGGTGTCCCATCAAAAGGAGAAACATGAGCCACCTCTGAAGGAGGGAGTTTGTTATTGAATGCATTTGAACTTAATTTCCAACATTAACAGCCTTTTCCCTGTATAATCATAACCAGGAGTTAATCAAAGACTTTCCAAGTTTGATTCTCAGTTTTCCATATCAATAAGAGAAATTCTTCCAAACCCACAAGCTCCATATTTTCACTTCGTGTTGAAAGAGTGACACTGGTAGCCAAACCTCAGTATGCTACACATTCAACAGAAGAGCATCCGTTACATGGGTAATAAATTGCCTCCAGAGGAAGAATTTTCCAGCTCAAATGAGCTTCCAACAGCAAAGGACAGGTGTCCCAAAACACTCCTTGGTTTAGATGTGGTGAAAGTATTTTACAGATGATAAATCATAACTATTACTTCACAACAACTACCTAGTTTTTATTTCTAAATTAGCCATTTGCATCACACCTCCTCATCTCTGTGTACTCAGTCTGAAACACTCCTTTCATTTGCCAACACCACTGGGCCACCCAGCAACCACAGAGCATGTTCTGAGACAGGGAGAGGTACAGGGACAGAGCAGGGGAGTGCGCAGCTGCCCACCGCCAAAACGAGCACCCGCGATTCATTTTCCAGGGTATGGCAGTCAGTTCAGATAGCCATCAAACTGAAATGCAAATTTATTTCCCTCTTTTAGATATCTAAATTTATGTGTCTAAATAGTCTCACTGTGATACATCAGGGAGTGAGCCTGGAGGATGTGCTGGCAGACCTGGGCTGGCATCAACAGGCAAGGACAGAAAACAGCCAAGAATTGGTGGCTTGGCCTTTGGGACATACTAGAAAGCAAAATATATATCCTGGATTCTTTGAGAGTTTTAACTGTAGTTCCTGGCTTGTGCTTGCACATGTTGGACTTTTGAGTCTTCATTATTATTGTCACCCATGCCACTGGGTTTCGCTGGGAAGGTAGTCCTACCCGTATAACAACGATACTTTCCTTTTCCTGCATAGACATAGCAGAAGCGGTCCTCATCGAGCTTGAAGTAGAATTCAGGATCTTACTTTGAACATCTCGATCACATTCTTTAACTTCTGTGAGGTTTCCTGGCATTAACAGATGCCACAATGTTTGGAAATAAATTTTTGTGGCACCCTGTTGCTGAGTCAGCATTTCAGGTCAGGTTATACTCTGAATCCTTTATTCCACAAGAAAATGAGCCTCTATCTACACTTCTGCTACCTTCGATTCCACATGTCTTGTCAAATTATCTTCAAATTCACACACTGGAACCGTTCAGGTCTCTAAGGTGTAATAATAGCTCAGTAAGAGCCAAAATTTGTTCAGATGACTGCCCTTTGAGTTCCCAGATCAGAAACAAAACCAGTTAAAATTAGCACTTTTTAAATGTACACAAATATATGTTTAGTTTGAAGAGAAAATAAGTTCACGCTGCATGAAGCTTTTCAACATGCAAGTTTGAAATGAACTTTTCCTCCACTTCAGCACATCTGCAGTTCACCACATGCAGACACACAATGTACGTTTTTGTTTAAACAGAAAAATGCTGTAAAATGAGAGAAATCGTAGCCTCAAATGGCTTCTGTGGAGTCACTGAGCTGTTAGAAAATAGCGCTTCACCACATTTTCTTCTGGGCAGTTTTTGTTTTCTCCTACAAAGAAGACTGCCAAAGATCCCACACCCAACAAGCAGTCTGCCTCAGAAAGCCAAGCTGCTGTGTGATGTACAAGCCCTCTCTGGATAGTCATAATCTGGTTCAATGTATTTGCTGATGAACATTTCACATATATATATTGGTTTTATTGTTCCCTGATTGATACGTCTTCCAAGATCTTGTGTGATCAACATCTGCTGCCAACATCCAGCCAACATCTGCTGGAACTCAACTTTTAGCTTATGCAGGTGCTTGTGCATTGGCCCAGGGTCAGACAAGCACCATGCTCTTCATCTGACCGCCATGCAAGTGAGAGGTGGGGGCACACAAAATTTGTTAATCCAGCTACAGACCTGCTTAGCAGGAGGAGTTGCATTCATTTTTAAGCAGATGATATTACACTTCAAACTTCTATCTTACACACATACTTGAATCCATCAGTTGGTACACTGCACAGGATGATGTTTGCTTCTAGGATACCCCTACATTTCTACTTGTACTAGTTCTCTACTGCTCCTTCAATGAGTCCAACCACTTCCAGCCTCTGAATAGGGGAGATAATTTGCAGTAAGCACTAATGTCCCACAGCATCTAATTCTCCCAGCCCTTTCATTTTCTTTAATAGAAATCCATTTTCTCTATTTATTGCTGCATGCAGCACTGCAAAATCTGTGTCTTTACAGCAGAGTTGTGCCATATTCCTCTTCCCAGTTGCCTTCAGCCTGTTCCTGCTCTCACCAGATGCTCCACAAGATGCTGACTCCACTGTGGTGCTCAGGAAGCAACAGAAAAGAACCCTTTGGAGACACTGATGTGATTTTGCCTCCATCCAAAAGCATCTTTTAAAAGCAAAATTTTTAGAACATTTCAGAGAAAGTCAGATCATCTACTTAGGATGCAGTGGATGACTGCTATAGCTAGGAGAGGGGCTTTAGGTAAAACAGAGAGATGACACCTTGCTTTTAAAAATGCAGCAGTGTCTCTCCATCCTCCTGTTAGCAAGAGGAGAGGCACATCAGTCACAGCTGGAAAACTTGTCTGTACCCTTCTGGTTTGCAGTATAGGTCCAACCCTCCCAGTCTCGATCAGAGTACCTCACCAGCTACATTCCTAGCCAAACTGCAAGTGCCCAGGTTTCTTTCTGGTTCCTGTCTCAGGAAAAGCAGCCTTTTAACTGGCTCTTAGCTCTCCAGTCTGTGTTTGAGATACATGGACCATATCAGAATTTATTTTCTCAAAATAAACTATAATGTGCACAGAAGTAGCCAATGACAAATAGCTTCCTTCTGACTGCATTTTTCAACCGTTAGCATTTTTGCTACTGGTTTGTTTCAAGAAGACTCTTGTAATTGGTTTGAAGACTGGACATCTACATTTTAACTTGGCTAATAACCAGTCAAGAGCATACTCTAGCCATGCATTCTGTAAGTTTTTAATTAAATGACCTCAGTGTGCCTGCTCTTTGAAGTTGAATCTATCCAACATCATTAAAACTTACTCACATGCCCTTACTTTGGTATTAAAATCTACTGAATACCTCTGGAAGACTTTCATTCTTCACCCTTAGCAAGAATTGTAATTGCCTGACTATAATAAGAAGTAGAATAAACAACCTAGTCCAGCAAAATTTGTTTACTTACCCATCCCAGCAGGGTAGCTCCCACTATTACGCACATTTTTCCAGTTCTCTAGAAATAAAATGAAAAATTATAGTCTTGCAAATGCTCAGTATTAACAAGAAAAAATTTTGCTTCTGACAGTTTAGATAATACTTTTTTGAATAAGTCCTTTTGGACTATGCAGTTATGTTGTCAGATAATGCAATACTAGTTTTATTGGGTTTTTTCTAGGATAACATTTTAATTTTATTTTAGTGCTTAGTAAATGCTGGATTGTCATCCCTTTGAGACTTAAAGCTCCAATTCATAGTTAATGAAGCATAAACAATAAAGCAAAGCTCCTATTCATAGCTAATGAAGCACAGTCAAAAGCAAGGGAGAAAGACAATCTTTACAGGTAGCTAGGAAATAAAAGCAAACCAAAATATTCTCTGAATTTAGAATTCTTTGAAAATACCTTGAGCAGTTACTATGATACACTAGTGTCGGTGTGTCCTAGCTGTACATGGGATGGAGTGCTTGAATGCTTAAGCAAAAGTTGCATTTGAGTTGGTGTTTTATAAACATGGGTTTAAATGCTTCAGCTAAGCCTACAGGCTCATTTTTTATATAGAGTTTCTATAACTCTCAAGCATTATCTGTCTGAAACAGGCTCAAATACTTGTTCTAGGAGTTACAAGCAGTATTGTACTGGACACTGGTGTCCTGTACCCTATTGCTATTACTGCAGGTAATTTTTGTGCCAGTATAATAATCTAAACTCTTCATTTCCACAAATGGGTTATTCTTTTTGGGTGACTTCTCCTCTGTTCCCCTCAATATTGTCCTAAATAGGTGAAACAATTGCAAGTGAGACAAAACTTCAGTTAGGTAACTTATATTTCTACTGTATACGCCATATGCGGGAGAGATATTTGCCATCATTGTATACTGTGACTAAATTATACGTTGCAGCATAGTTGCAATGACTGTAAGAAACTCAGTTTCCTTTGTGACTGTGTACAATCCTCTGGGGTAAAATGATCTGTTCATTAAAACGGAAATAGGCAATGCTGTGGAATATTCTTCAGCCTCATATAATCACACTTGATAGCACTGTTGATTGAAGTGGGCACAACATACACTTTTTATTAACTTCCCTCTCCCTGCCGAGCCCCAGATGGGATTCCTGTGGGCTCCTTCACCTTGGAGCTGAAGAGCTCGTTGGCCTATTGAATACTGAGAGGCAGATCTGCAGACTAACAGGAGGATACATTATTGTGTTGAACAACAAAACTGCTAGTTAAAACTCAATGAATACTAGTTTATTGAATTCCAACTGGTAAAGATAATAGAATACAAGTAGACCAGACTTAGCCCGTTACACATCACTCAAAATACAAATTTCCAACTTCACTTTTTTCCCAAGGACAGTGTTTTTCATGCTCTCCCAAGAGGATCTCTTCAACCACTCTCTTATTAATGCTGTTTACTGGTAAACTGTTCAGTGCTCCTGCATCCTGTCTCTCTACAACAAAACATATCTGTCCATAGGACACAGCTGCAATTACCCCGCATCACTAAGCAGTGCTCAGGCACTTGGCAGCAAGACAGTGTAGTTGGATTACCCATAAATTTGGACTTTGCTGGGCTTCTACGAACAGGCAACTGGATACTTGGTGGTTCTTGTTTCCTCTGGAGATCCATCCACTATTTCACATTTAAAACAGAGCTGAAGTGATACAGGATATAGCTACTAGCATTGTTACTTCACTGCTAGACTAATGTGATTTGCTTACTGAACTGTGGGACCCCACCCATCAGCAGAGTCTTCTCTCAGGATTCCTCATCTGCCTTTTCAGTTGACCACTTCAGCGGTGGAAGCAGCTGTCACTAGAGCTGGTGTGTGCTCACCGCTAATGGTACGTGAGTTCCTCTGAAGGGATGCACGAAGAAAACTCTCGTCCAGTGGTTGTGGACCATGGCTAATTGCTTGCAGGCATGGGGTGGGGCAGGAGGGCAAACACCTCCCTGCAGGCCTTGCCACAGGGCAGCTGAGGAGCTGGGGAGACCTTGGGCTGGCTGGGCCCCTAGTGTGGGATGAGGACTGGCTAGGAGTCATTTTCCTTCTGCATACACATCCTCCATGTGCACAGATATCCCCATGCAAACTGAATGCAGGACTCACCGCTGGATTATTTATGAAGAATCCTTGCCGTGAGCTTTTGGCCTTATTAACAGGAAGTTACATTCTTTTCATTGTAGTTCTTGGACAAGTTCGTTGATATGCAACGGAAAAATCCTGTCCCTCACGTGTGCGTGTGGGAGGCACAGTTTACTTTCATTTTATTCTGAGCTTTGCTACTCTGCACTTGCATACAGAACATTTTGTGCTAGCACCAGCAAAAGATACATGTACCATGTGTAAAGCACTGAATAGTCTAAGGGAATAAGGGCTAAAAACTACTACTAGCACAGGCCATCTCCTCAGGTGTTAACTCTCAGAGTCCTCCAAAACTATCTTTGATTACCTTCAGACCAAGGAATGACCTTTAAGGTCAAATTTTGACTTGTCCCTGGAGCATGAAAGACATAGTAGATTTGAATCTGTTATCGCTTTGAATTGCACTTGAAGGCCAAACTGTAACACTGACATACTGAGTTGCAGCCCTTAGAAGGAGATACGATCATCATTACATCTACAAGCCCTGGCCATATTCCTTCTCCAGCACTCCAGCTGTGGGGTTTCATTGTTTCATGTTTCTATGCCTAAGCTGTAGGATTTGTCCTACCTCAGCCATAGATATGACTAGGAAATTCTTTGGTGCACATTCTACTCTCCGTCATCCAAGACAAACACTTGTTGAGGCTTTTGTTTCCTATAAATGGGAACAAGTAGTTTGTGTTTTGCCAGAAATGTGATGCTATCAATGTCTTGCAAAAATCTACAAGCAACTCACTCACGCATATGTTCACCAAACGCTCTTCAGCTCTATCCGGGCACCCTGGATCTGTCTAAAAGCCATATGGAATAATGTGTTGCCAACTTCTGATCTTAAGTACAGTAGCAACTTTCTGAGCTCATAGTTGCTAAAATGACTAAATTTGGAAACATCCTAAAATCACACCGCAATGGAGGAGCCTGTTGGTGTTTTATATCCCCAAAAGCATACTCCAGTGTTTTCTTTTAGTATTTTTAAAGAAGTATATAAACAGCTTGATCTGCATCAATTCCAGAAAAACTCTTGGGGGTAATTTTTCTATCATTCTTACTTTTTCTGAATCTGCCTTTGCCCTTTCTTTGATAGTTGCCTTTTCAGAGAAAGTTACAGACATTTGTAATTTCAAGCCTTTGTCTGCTTAACCTCTGTTGTCATCAGTCTTGCTTTATCCCTCCTCTGTTCATCCACTGACTTTTCCTTTATCAGATGACTGCTCACACATATGGCCATTTCTATCAGAGCTGGAGTCATTAACATTGGAAGGCATCTCAGGTCCTTGTATTTCCTTTGGAAATAACATCTTCCAAAAAGGTTTACAAAACTCACAACTCTATAGATGTCATCAGGAGCTACAGCTTGCTGGAGTCCCTAGACACAGCTAATAACTGAGTCATCCTGTCTTGAGCAACTGCAGGCATTTATGTTTGCAACATTAGCATATGCAAGCACTGATGCTAAATGAGATTTTGCCTAAAACATCTTTCAGAAGGTGTTGCTGTCAAAATAGATCCTGCAAACTGATAGTGCAAAAATGTTGATTTAGTCAACATTTTTCTGATATTGCAATTAAGTATAATTATTATTAATTGATGCTAATCAGAAAGTTTTTAAGAAAAAAAGGTTGTGAATAGAAGGTTGTGTATAGAAGCCTTTTATCAATGGATTTTTATTGGAGTAGATGACTTTGAGATCAACTTCCATGCCGAGAAGAATATACTTTTCTCTCTGTACTGCTTCACTGAACTGTTACAAATCTGTGAGGACAGAGCTGCAGATCAACAACAACAACAACAAACCCTTAGGCTTAATGAGTATTTATCTCAATATGTCAGTAGCACATTCTGTTATGCCTTTTTTTCTCTGTTCTTATTTCATGCTCAGAAACACCTGGAGCAGCTCATTCATTGCTAACTGGAATGCCTTTGGCACACCATCTTTTGTCAATGAAATGAATATCGAACATTTGCCCTGAACACTGTTCAACTTATTGAATATATTTTAGGGCTGACTCCATGGCTGTGCTTCAATTCGGGTTTACTCCACTGGCAGAAAAGGCATCAAACAGAAGGAAAGTTTCCTCCACTGCAGCAAATCATTAAATGCTTTTGACGTCAGTGAGTTGCGCTTATTTACAGTGTCTACAAGATATGCTCCAAATTTTGTTTCCCTTTTTGTTTTCATGTCATTGTTTCCCAAGACAATAGAGACTATCAACAAATCCAGCACCAGATCTGTCCCACTGAAGGAGCTGCTCTAGTCAGACGGGTCAGAGCTTTTTTATCTAAAGTCTTCTTTAAAAACACAGTCATCCTTCCTTCTTAATCAGTTTTCTGTTTAAACAGGAGTATTGCAACATTTGAGAATAACTGTCCAAGCCTGTTCAGGAATGCCATTGTTAAGGCACAGATCTCAGCAAATACATACTATCCACAGTCTCTGCTTCCAAAAGCTCTTTTCCAGGTTAATATGTTCTTACATTTCCTGTAGATTTCTTTTTTCCTTGCCACTTCCTTGCCTTTTCATCACCTCATGAGTTTTGTTTTGCTCTGAGTTGTCTTTTTGTCCCTGGCCTCCATTATGCTTTTATTAGGGAGCATGTATGGCCATTAGCTGGGTTGCACAGCTTCTAAGTTTACTGATTTGTACTATGTTTCTCATAAGAATCAAAATCTATTTAAGAACCAACTCAGCCAGGCTAGTCTTTGTGTTTACTATGTATGGACAGTCTATTGGAGAATTTTACTTGTTTTCTTTGTTCCTAACATCGCTTCATGGGCTGTTGGCGATGCAGTGCCCAAGCGGTGGAAAAGGAAAGTGCCAGTAGATGGTGCTGAAGAACACGCAGCATGTTCCCGAGTTTTGGTTGTTGCTCCCAGAAAGTGGCTGCTGGTATTAGAGCACATACAGCTAAAGAAAAAAGTAGTGTGGATTTTAATCTTGTTATAGTAGATGAAAAACCATCCTGTTTTTTTGCAATATTGAGAGAAGAACTCTCAGCAAAAGGAGAGAACAATTTTGTCATCAAAGACATGCTATTCCCTCCACTGCAGGCCTTATGTTAGAACCTTCTCCAGACTCTTCTTGCTTTAAAAAAAAAATGCACATTATCATATTTTGTCGCTTTCTTTACTCAACCACTGCTGCTTCCTTTTTCGTTTCTTTATGTCTCATTCCAGGATATGAGACTGCTAAGCACGGGACAGCCACTGTGCACAAAATCATTTTGAGAGATTCAATTCTGTCGAGCAGGCAGGAAACACCAGCCCATGTTGGTCAGATCCCCACCCCTTACCACTAAATGAACACTGAAACTCCTAGGACACGGTCTCCCATCTTTGTATGACTTTCCCTTTGTGACCTGGTCAAGGCAGCGGACACTCTGTAAGGTTTCATTCTGTACTGAGTTGAAGAAGACCTTCACTTTGCCAAATTACAGAGAGCATCGCTTTTCTTCATTCAAAACCTAGAAGCCCTGAAGTAGGAGGGTAGGTTTTGGATGGGGGCGAATAGACAGGTGGGGAAGGACCACACTTGAAATAATTTAGATTGATGGTGGTTATATACATAAATTTGGTGAATGTGATTGAGGCAGTTTAAACGAGTGACTCTTGCCTTGTCTTTTACTGTATGAAACATCATAAATAAGAGATGCAGGGGACCAATTTGTCTGCCTGGGTCTGTTTTATCCCAATCCAAATAATTCTGAAATGAGGGAAGCCAGAAATGCTGCCAATAAAATATTCAGCTGCAGGAGACCTTCCTGTTGTCATTTAAGGCATGGACTCATTTGGCAAATTTAGATCAGTGAATTTCAGAAAATTCCTCCGTGTTTGTCTGTCAGAGCCGTCTGCATCCAGGGGGGAGACAGCACAGAGAAGGTGTGTCATTACCTCCCTAACATCTTGCATACTGGCTCAATAGCACAACTCACCAGTGGTTCAACACATTACCCAGATTTCTGAAATATTGCAGCTGAGACCAATGCAAATGCTTATTTTTGCTCCAGGGGTGACAGTATCTGGCAGATTCCTCCAAAACTGTCTTTGTCATATAAAGGCCTTCAAGCGTTGACAGTTCCTAGACAGTTTTGTGTATTGCCCTCATTTCAGAAGACACAGGAGTGAGGATTACAAGGACAGATGCACAGCCAAGGAAACCTTCTGTTTAACTCCTCCAGATGAGAAAAACCAGCTCCACCAGCTCCCGTCTGCTGGGTGCAGGGCCGCACACAGCTTCTCTCCTGCTCCACCACCTGTGCTGAGCCTGCCGTGAAGTACAGAAGGGTCTTAGTTGAGCCTCAGACACACATTTGCACTGCTCTGCTGGAGTACTGCTGGGTGCCAGGGCAGCGAGAGTACCTAATATTGAAGTGCTGTATTTCAGCACTCAGCCTTAAGGTCTCAAGATACCTCCGAAGTGCCTGGGGGATGTGGCAGCATTGCACATGGTTCCTAGTGCTGTTGGGAATGGCACATTTCCTGGCCCAGAGCCCGCAATCCCCCTGGAAAGGCTCCTCTAATGCTTGACAGTGATTTGTCTGCACCACCCACATCTGGCAGCCCTTCTTTGTAGTTCTGCATCTGCAGCGTTCATACCGTTATCCTTCATCTTAGAGTCAAAAGGAGGGGAGGACTCGTACAGGCCAAAGACCAGACCTGCAGGCTAACAGCCTCCCACATTCCTCCAGTTTTGCAACAGCTAAAATGCCTAGGATTTTTTGAAAAAAAAAGAAAAAAAATGCTTTGAAGGGAAGAAATCCCTTCCCTTCAATGACTTTTGTCTAATGAAGGTGACTTATTCTGTGAAAAAGAATCCCTTCTGGATCTACGAAAGTTTCTGTTTCTATCCATTTTATAGTGCATAATTTGTAAGAAAATTCTGCAGTGGCAAAAAGCATGGTCTTGTCCAGAAGCTCAGCCCATTAATAACACACAAAGATGCACTGTATTCTGCCAGGCAAAAACACCAGACAAGCTGGAAGCCAATATGGAAATATTTAATGATTTTTTCAGTAGAAGCGCCAGCTACTGTATTTCATTAAAAGGGAGGAGGATTTTAAACTAAATAATACAAAGGTTTTGTAAAATGTGGGTATCATAATTTACAATGAAAATAACTTGGGTTTGGGTCACTGTAGTCACTGAAGCTAAGCTGTTATTGAAAAAAACGAACTGATTTTCATATATGGTGGCTTGGAAAAATGTCTCTGGAGAAAGCTCAATATATCCTTTTTTAAAAATTTATATATATGTGCTCTGATCATGTTATCATTTTATAATTTCTATAAAAACTCAGGTAAAAACATGGGAAAGTTTGGTATTACTAAGGACACAAGTATATATTTGCTTGAGTTTTCCTTCCTTGAATGGATTTTAGAAGATAGTGTACTTTAACTAGGAAGATCTACTGGGAGTTTTTCTGATCTTTGACAGAGAAACTGACCCAATACTGTAACTGAGAGTTGTGACAGCAATCTGAATTAAGTTATAAACTGTACTGGGTTGCATGTATTGCCATCAGAGAGATACTGTTCAGAACAGCAGAGACAAAATCTGTGGTAATTCCCTGGGCTGCTCAGATCCCTGGGTAGGAATCAGTAGGAAGTGATGACAAAATACTACCGAGCCAAAAGTGTCACATTTCATATCTGCTTTCCACCACTGGAAGGGACCAGACAATGGAGCACAGTGGCTATTGGAGTTATAAACCCGGATAGGTTTGTATTTTAGAGCATTTAGGACACGTCTTTAGAACTTGATCTCCAAATTCACCTGCACTTCTGCATGTACGTCCACAAATGTACCTTGAAACGTGCTTGTGCAAGCGGTCGTATATCACCATATGAATGACTTCTCAGTAATACGTGGAATGATGCTCACTGCATGATTTGGCATAGGTCGTATAGCCAAGTGGTCTAACATTACATTGAAAAATAACCCATATAACTTTCTTACTGGAGGCAAGCATGTCTAAAATGGAAGACAATTTTCTTTTCATGGATTCAGTGGTATCATACTCATAACAGTGCAAGCTGAGTGTACCTTTTAGTTTTAATGTGCATTCTTCTGTTATGTGTCAGGTATGCATTTGAGTTCAAAAATAGGAGCGTGATCCTCCTGAAGATGATTTTAGCCTCTCTTCATTTCTCTCAGCATGTTTATTACGTGTTTTACTTCTTGAGAAAAATCACTCTTGAAAACTGTCTGAAAGGCAAAAGTTATAGTTCCAGGTTAACATGTGTCAAACTGATTTGTCTACAAAAATGAAAGAGGCATATGGAGTAAAGGAAGAGGATTTCCAGGCAACCAAGTGTCATGATAACTGAGTGACTTATAGTGTTACACAATCTCAGGGGCACTAATGCACTGCAAGATAAAATCCCACCCTTCACAAGCCTCAGGAAATGCATATTATATGTGCCTCACAATCTCTGTCTGATTTAATGCTGATACTGTAAAGTGCTCTGTAATCTGCATCCAGGCTCCAACTGTACTTTAGGAGCACCATCAAGGAAATTAGCATTAATTAGATAGAGGAAAGATGAAAGACTCTAGGAAACATTTAGGCCCCAGTAATCATGTTTCCTAAAGAGAGAGGCTGACTGTGGTCAAATAAAGCTGCTGAGTGATTAAGTCAGAGGTTCCTGCCTTGCAAGGGCCAAACATGATGAAAAGCACTGAGCAGTCAGAGCTGAGAGGGGAGGGAGAGCAGCTTCACACTCGCTGTTTCCATGTGAACCTGTTCCCCTGCGTGTCCTTACCTGAGCCCCTGCCACAGGCTCTGAAACGGAGGCACCTCTCGGGCCCAGCTTGGTGTTCTGCGGAGAAATGCTTCGATCACGCTTCATCTCTGAGGTATCATCCACAACCTGGAAAGTGAACAGTAGAAGGACTGAAATAATTGTTCTTACTGGGGTCAAGTTGTAATGGCTTAAGCTTCAGCATTTCTCTGTACTTAGTTCAGCTGCAGCTGTATGTAGATGTATGGAATGGTGAACAAACTGAGCAGCAGTTCCCCGGAGTGGTGACTGTGGCAAGGGGGGAGTAAACATGTACTTGAAACAAGGCAGTTTATCTTCACCTTGTCTTGGTAAAAGCAGCCATGTAAACTCTGAGAAAATCTGAGAAAATCTCCCTGAGAAAGGCTACAGACCTCGGGGTCAGATAGATAAAATTCAGTCAGTAGTTAATTAATTTAAAATTATCCTTTATAATGCAGATTGGCTACTGAAAACCTTTGTTCACATTTACTCAGTTATATAAATTTATCAAATTATTAATTGCCAGTGGGAAGACAACATGCTTAGAACTTTGAAGTCTGACCTTCACCACATCATTGAATCAGAATCTGGTGTCAGGTAAATCTGGTCCATCTAAATTACTCCATGCATAAAATGGAAGTCACTGCTGTGTCAGAGAGGATAAATTAGTGGATCATTGATAATAAGTAGATAATTGGTTGATAATAGGTGTGCTTTTGCTTAAAAAATTGCTCAGTATTATTATCAGTACTTACCTTTTCAGTAGGATATGACTTAGCCTTCAGTTTCTAACAGTTCACATAACTATGTAATTTGATTTTAATGTTTTAATAAAATTTTCATTTTGATTTTATTAGACAAAATTAGAAGAGCCCTCTAGTGGACATAGTTTTGTCTACCAACAAGAATGTGACTGCGGTTTCAATCCTCAGAAATTAAAAAAGCCTTTCCCATTACAATTTTATGATCTGCTTCCTCCCACTCCATCTGTAGGCCAGGCTAAAACGCTGAGGCTGAGGTCAGGTGCACATCTGGGGCCCTGACTCTTGGTCTGGGTAGATTCAGTGCGGCTCAGCTGAGGAATGGGGTTTTGGGGGTACCTGAGCTATTCATGGGCTTGCAATTTCGGATCTGTAGGAATGGCTGTGGCATGGTGGGTGATGTGAGCGTACCAGTGCCAGCACAGAGTCTTCTCAAAATCCATAGCAGTCAACCACCACGTCACCATGTAGGACTTCTCAATGAACAGTAGATCTGATAACAGATTGTTTTGTACTTTTATGCTCTATTATGTCTCATTAAACATATTGATGTCCAAGTGTTGACAAACACTTTCATCCACTAGGATGTCGCTGGAGGAAGTGATCTTGCCCCGGCCAGAGCTCCTAATGCCCTCGCCCTGATTTTTCCCCTACTTGGTACAATACACATACTTGGGCAGCCACAAGGTGAGCTGAAGAATGGATCTGGCTGAAAAACAATTATATTGGCATAAGAGAAGCCCCTCCGCCCCCAGAAGTGCGGACATGAATCTGTGGTGGACAGAGGAGGAAAGACAGCAGCAGCAATGTAAAACATTTGTCCAAGTAGAACTGAAAAGATATGGTTTAAACACGGAAAATAGCTCAGCTGCAATTATCACGGGACTCTTTGAAAGCCCATTGATCCTACTGAGAGCCAGTATTAAGCAGCTTCAGGTGGAAGACATGATTAGTTTATTATTGGAACCCCTTCACTGAATTAGGAAGTACAGAACATTTTTCAGGGGTCAGTATGAGATGGGGGACACGTTGCAGTTGTTGCTAATGCTGAAAGTGGCACTGAATAATGTAGCCAGTTGTTTCCTCATGTATTTGTTCATAATTCACACTAAATATGCCTGAAATGTGGAGACTGTGATAATGTACCACTTGTATTCCATGTTGATTGTGTTTCAAGTATAGAGTTTACTGAAAAGTAGCAGACTGTGCTGTAGTTTTCACATCTGCTCTTGAGTTATTGTATTTTTCAAAATTGGGTGGTTTACCAGTGTTTGTATACAACATAAAGGCACTGCAAACATTTGTGTTTCTGAACTATATACAGTATTAGAAATCCTAGCTTACCCCTCTGCCTATTTTCTCGCTTAGCATGGTGTAGATACAAGAAGCTGGAAATTTAAGATGGATTGTTTTGCTCTTTAATCCTTCTTTTTTTTTTTTTTTTCCAGTTAACTATTCATTCCTTACACAGATTTCCTCACTATGCTTTTAAGTACATGCAAAAATGCAGGATCTATACTTAAAATGACAAACTTATTTTTGCAAACTAGACACTGATTTTGTGACAGTTTCTCAAGCCCTTTGTAGCCAGACTACTATATCTTTCCTCCATATCACTTTAAATGCCCTTATGTAAAGCTGGCAGGGGAAGAAAGCTGGAAAATTTTGAATGATGTTACAACTGCAGTCCAGCTGCCAATATAGCCTCTCACTTGAAGTCCTATGATATTTACTGTGTTTCATGTAAAACCTAGATCCTGGAATTCTGTGCTGCAAAAAACATGAACGCATGGTACTATTAAATAAGTTATAAAGACGCAAAAAAGGACAAGATAAAAAAAAAAGGGTGCAACTTTTATTTCTGCTTTAATATTGTGATTTGTAGGCTGACCTCAAGGCTTGACTCCCGTTTTGCAAAATGTTGGGAGTGGCAAGGCTAAGTGAAAAAATACAGTACCTAGCTTATATTTAAACAGCATTAAATCTTCATAGTAGCTATTGCTACTATTGTGTAAATAGACACCATATTCCTGAGAAAAGTTGCACTGATTAATTTAATGCACATGTGGAATGATTCTTACTTAGAAATACTTTTGATTTGAGTAAACCTGCACAGAAACTGATGATATATCAGAGAGATCTGCTGAATGTCCAGGGACACGGTGGGCTTTTAAGGAGAGTGAAATACAATACCATGTGCTGTTTTTAGCGCAAGGTATGACGCAGACTAGGTAGAAGGTCACACAGAGTGTATCTAATATCAAGGAATAAAACCAGCATCAACATTTTTATTACTTAAAATCTTATGATTTGGGGGGAAACTATCATGTTATTTTTGGATGCCTGACTTTTGCAATTGCATGAAATTAGCTGCATGATAAAACAGGTCCTGAAAAAAATTTAATTGATATGATCTATCTGTCATTCTGACTGCTCTTACAAATTGCAAAGTAGCTTAGTTGGGAAGGGAGCTGGTGTGTTATAAATGTAGCTATTATTTTAAATAAAATATTTTAGTCAAACAAGCTGACTAAATTCCTTAGGAATTACTTACAATCTTGGCAAAAGATAATTCTCCTCTTTTAATGCTTATTTTTGTTCCTGTATTATATTTTTTCTGGAAAAGAATGGATACAGAATCCTTTCTTTACTGAAAATTCAGCATGAAAGAGTTGATGAAGCAAAACTATGTAATGAGCACAAACACAATCATGATTAAAAGGTAAACATCTATCTGACAAGCTCACATCTATAGAAATGACACCAGCAGCCTTATCTATATAAAATATATCCCATACATCCATGAGCAAAGGACATTGCTCAACCCAAATTGCAGGGCTTTTTTTTTCTCAAGTCTAGCTCAGCAAGCACCAGACAAGCACATCTTCAGCCATGAGAAAGCCACAGGGCAGCATGTGCATTTTGCATAAAGGTCTGCATTCCATTCATGCACTGAAATTAAAACTAAATGAAAACTGGAGTTCCTCAGGGCAAGAATCATGATTTCTAATTACCAAAGGTAAAAGATAAACTGGAAAAAAAATTCTTTCAGATACGACTAAAATTATTATGTGAGTCTTAGAAATATTTATCTTTCTTTCCATAAGTGAACATTCTTCTGGTAACTTGAAGTTTTTCTTGGACTGTTATTGCTGTTTCATGATGATCTAAGGCTTTATTTGTAGTCTTAGTAGTGCTTATATAATTGCATAAATCTAAAAAAAATACGATGTCTGATTATTCGAAATTCCAGTTAAAAACGAGTCAATTGAAAAAGGAACTATATGTCAGTGTTTCAGCTACACTTCAGAGGGTCATATATTCATGTGCTCGGTGGGCTGCAGAATGAATGATCTTGTCACAGGAGATCATCGTGAGTTCTTTGCAATCCCAAATATAATTAAATGTCTAGTGTGTATTCACAAATATATTAAGTCACAAGAAGCAGCAGTGTCTAAAATCTATGGTAGTCCTGAAACAAACGTGGAGCTGAGCCAAGCGAGAAATGAGACTATCTCCACTGAGAGCTTGTCTTTGAGAAAGGCCTCAAAAAAGTCAGGACTAATTAACTGAAAGTACTGAATTAAAGCTGATTAAATAACTATTATCATGCAATTGAGGATAGGACCAGCTGAACTCTGCTGCGGATGCTTTCTCTCTGTGTGGCACTGCCATACACACCTCTAGGATTTCACAGCCCTACCTACTGCCCCTCCGCAGTGTAATTCTGCAATACCAGCCCAGTCAGCAAAGCTGATTCTTGCTCTAGGTGTCAAACTGATTGTACGGGTCCAAGGTGGCTGTATTAGGCGTGTGGAGTTTATTCTATGCTTGCCAGAGCGTGAGGCATTGTGCCAGTGAGGTGTATATCCATACAGCGTGTCCACGTTCTTTGCTTGTCTAGGACCCCTCTACATAAGCCAGGTCCAAAACTGTCAGCTCACATGTCAGTACAGGGCAAAAGCAAAGCAGCATCTGACCTTTTGCCAAGAACTGGTCTCTAGGAAGGCTGAAAATCCCACACAAATATAGAAAGTGATCAAAATTTGCCCAGACAAGATTTCCAGGCAGGATCAGGGCACATGTTGGGAACTAAAAAGCAAACAACAAACCAGGGGACGTGCCAGGAATGGCAGTTTTGATGTATCATTCACAGCTGTTACTGCATGCTATTGCTGTTGGAAAGTATGTAAATACAAATTTTTAAAGTCCTTCTGCAGAAGCATGTCTTCCTACTGACTAATCAAACCATGTAATCAAAAGTCTGCATTATATCATATATTAATGATTAGAGCTGGATCAAACTCAATTCAGATTACTTGCATAATTTTCCATTATTACAATCAACTTTTCCTGTTGCTTCGGTCAGAAAAGTCTTATTACAGATACATAACTATAATTTTTCTTGTTTAGGATTAAAGGAAAGCTTAGGAGGAACAAGATAAGACATGCTAAGAAGTTCCCTCAGTAATTGTTTGAAACGAAAACTAATCACCTTACAAGATACGTGATAAAAAATACAAAATATTTTTTAAATGCATGGTGCTTAAAAGGAGACACAATTTTCAATACTTTTGACTAGTACAAGTGCAATATGTTGCCAGTAGAGTAAACTGGATTTTGTAGGCAGAGTCCTTTGCAGAACACAGGGGATCTTACTCTGAACTTTTCTAGATTACAAACTGAGTAACAACTCACAGCTCTTGCATGTGCTCTCCCCTCTGCTCCACAAGAAACTCTTGTAGGTGAGAAGTCTCTCAGCTTTTGGCTGGCTGCCAGTCTCAGGATGTTCACTTTCTCTTGCGCTGTAGGCTAGAGGTAAATGGCAAAAAGATGTAGGAAAACATTCAAGACAACTCTTAGTACTGGGAGTTTGGCTACCGTGCCCTTCTCCTTCAGAAAAAACATTCTCCATCAAGTAAGAATTTGCTGAATGTTCAATGCCTCCCTATTAATTTTGAATATCCAGGCCAAGAAATGTGCACCTGTGGATCCCGATACGCAACTGGAGCAACATTCCAGGAGGCTCCTGCAGTGACTCATCAGCTCTCATCCAGGTCATCCCTCCCATTAATGAAAACTATGATACCTTCGAAGTCCAGTTTTAAGCCTTTTATCTAGAACCACTGGGCCATTGCTAAAAATAATTAATTACTTTCTCTGATGTACATGGACATTCAGGACATTTTATAGATAAGGCTATAAAAGAACATTCACTTAAAAGATTATTTTCATGTCAGTTAGCTTACTCTGTTATACTAAGGACTTGCTTTTAAACAAAAAGTACTATGTTATCTACTTAGTGCAGACTCTTATTTCCTCTTTTATAAATGAATTTATTAAATTCTCCAAATATGAGGTAGAAGAAAATCTAGACATATATGTTTTTGGAAAATAAAATAGGCATTAAGTAATCACTGTCAGGCTAAGCTTTTCATTTGCACCTTCTTCTTCAAACTAAACTATCAACAAACACAAGACAGACATGAACACTACATCTCTTCTTATAAATATCTAAGATCCAGCTATTATCACTGATGTTTTCACATTACAGCTTCCCTGATAACTGTGGAGTTTCCTTCTTATTTACCCTGTGCTTAATGAGAGCAGAATCAGCTCCTTAAAAGATCACCATTTTATCAGAATTTGGCCTGTCAGCATACCCCTTTTTTCTTACTATTGGAGTCTGTTGTATTACAAAACCATGTGAAATTGTCTCTTCATTCTTCAAAACTTGGAAAAGCAAACATGGTGAAAACATAGGATACGGATGAACTGTGAGGAAGAACAAACAGCCCTGGTAAAAGTTACACAATTATTGGGTAACTGCAGAGAGAGTTGAGAGAAAACACATAAATCGGTGCAGTCAGCCACAGATTTAATCCAGCCCCCGCTTTTCTTTCCAGATGCCCACAGCAGAGCCTTGCTGAACCCAACCACCATGTCCAAAGTAAATCCTTCGTTTTTCTCCTGGCAGATCCTTACCCCATGGCAAGAAGGAGACCGGCACCCAAGGGGGAGTCCTAACCTGCTCGAAACCCCCCAGGGCTGCACACCCTCAGTGCAAGGAGTCCTCAGGTAGCAAGTGGGCAATGCCTGGTTCCTGCCTTCCCACCATTCCTCTCTCGAAATCTGCCCCTAATTACAGGTAACAACCATGGAAGAAGAGAAAGGCTGATGCCTAGAGGGTCACTACCGCTGGAAGGTCAAGAAGCACCATATGGATGCCGTGAGAAGACCTTGGATGTGAGACGCAAATAAGGATGAGGTGTGGCTCACGTGTTTTGAACCTAGAGAGGGGTGACTCCCGTGGTCAAACCAAACTATCACTGTAGAACCAGCCCGAGGCCTGTCTTAAACTGGTGGATCCAGAAGAGCTTCCTGTCCCCTGGGTGCGGGCAGCCCAGCCACTTCCCAGCTGCTTGCTGGAGGGAAGGGAAGTCAGCCCCACGCTGCCTCCTCCTTGCCTCGGGTTCTGTGGGAAACAACATCGAAACTGAGCAGAGAGCTGCCATGTGCTCCAGGCAAGACCTTGGCAGAGCTGCGAGGAGGCCAGGGTCCTCATTGCAGACATCTGTCCTCAGCCTGGAGCCAGCCTGGATGAGCCAGCTGCATCTACCGGGGAACAGGGATACCTGTGTTCCACAGGGAGTGGGGAAGATCCTTGGAAAACAAGAGGGTGAGGCTCGTTTGAAGCAGCTGTCAGCCCAGGGTGATCTAATGGTGCTGCAATTTCACGTACTCACATTCCTCAATTGAAACCTACCATGAGCTAATCGATGATCCATTTGTCTCCCCATTGGATAGCAAATAATAGGGGTTTAGATGCCAAATAGCAATGCGGCACAACAGGGGAAGTTTAAAGCTCCTATTTATTTGGGACTTCCCCATATTGAGATCGGCAGCGATAGGAGGGCCAACTGAACAGGAAGGATATTATGGGCTATTGCCTGCTCTCTGCAATCAATTCCTTTCAAATCTCTGCAGGATGTAGCCTTGTCATCCTGTTTGAAAACATTCTTTGCACTTTGGAGTATTCAGTGCTAAGAGCAAAGGTGGCTGAAAGGTTTCTTATGGCCACAGGGATCAAGAGACACATACATTTGTGAGGATGAGCGTCACAGAATAACTCTTGCTATCATTCTGCTTGCTCACTGCACCTGTGCAGGCATTGTGTTTTTTAGGAAGTGTTTCAGTTTACAATATCCTGTACAGCTCAGCTGAAGCTCCAGCTATTTACAGAAAATGGAAATACTACTCCAAAATGAGAAGTGCTGGAATGTAGAAGTTCTGTGCTTCTTGGTCCTTCTCTAGTGTTGCCTGTAAGGTCCCCACCCACAAAAATTATTATTTAGCTATAAGGTAATTCAATTCAGATCAGTATTTATTGTCAATATTTCCCTTTCAGGTAATGCCTTCTGAGGAGAGTAAAACTGTCTTACCTTGCAGAAAAGGAATCCCCCAAATTGTAAGGCATGCATAATAATGTCATTGGCACCGTGTCCTCATGAGTCAGTTTGAAGGCCAGGCAGGACTTTCTGTTACGGGTACATCTGGCCAAATGTCAGCCGCACAGTACCGGCAAGTTCCATGGGAACTAACAGTGAACCATAAAGCCCACCTGTGTGCATGCTGCATCATTATGGTAGCTTGCTTTTAATAGCACTTTCCTTCCTACATTTTTTATTTCCATTTCAGTTTTAAAAGACTGCATATTTCAAAATTAATTTCACTAGGTGTTAATAATGTTAATCTGTTAATATTATGGGGGGTTATTTATAACAGTGTAGTTTAAAATTAGATATATACGTATAGATATATATTAGATATATATGACGTGCTAGTCAACATGCTACAAAGTTGTAAATCTTGTTAGGCACATTGCCAGGCAGAGAGCTACCTGAAGTCACCAAACTTGCCTTTAAACTCAAGTGGGCCGTAAGACAACCTCTCCCAAGCAAAACCCCTGGGACTGCTCCACAGCAGGCAGTGCTGGGCATGGTGGTTGGCTTTACAGACTAAATCTTTAATTTGGAAGTTTGTATTTTAAAAATCCACCAGTTTTTCAGATAATGTAGCATTGAAACATTTAAGCTTTTTAAATATGATGCCCTTGTTTCTTGTGGGTCAGTGTGTGGGGAGGGATGGGCTGCTGCCAAACACTCTGGAAGCTTTTCAGAGGGAGTAGACCTATACTCTGAAAGGCTGTGATCACAAAATAGATTTTTGACAGAATTAAGTCAGAAGGCTTTGTCCGCACTTGTGATGTTTCACAGCTCAGAAATGCAGTTCCATACAGAGAGGGTATTATTAACAAGCATGCCATTTCTGCAGGATGTCATGAATCACAGGTTGTGGGACACCCTCTTGAAAGGCTCCATAAATTCTGAGTCACTTTTAAAACAAACACTACACAATAGTAAGCCAGGCCAAACTAAGGTAAATAAGAAAACACTGAGATGCAGAAATTGAATGCCTTCCTCTGCCTACTCCCAGCTGATATCTCCCTCCCTTCTCCAAAGCATTGGAAATGCTGAGAGCTCTGGCATCCCTTCAGGAAGGATCACCTCTGCTTCTCCACGTGCGCATCCTACCAAATCAGACCCTGAGCAAGTCTTTGTTCAGGACTTCAGGAACCGGTCAACTGTGAGTAAACGCTGAGTAAGACACGTTTCTTTCTTGATAGAATTCACCAGGGAATTTACTGTAATCTGTTCTAGCATTTTTTTCAACAATGAATTTTTTAAAGTCAGTTTTTCACAGTTGGACATATCATGATTGAGTCATCACATGACATTTTTCCATTATGCCAAAGCTTTGGGGTTTTTTTCCCAAAGATGTGTCTGTAATGCATAAAATGTGCAACTGAGATTTGCAGGTCAGTTAAAAGTGCAGTTAAAAACAGAATAGACTAAAATAGAGTAGAAAAGTCATCTCTTTAGAAATGCAAGATAGCTGCACAGGGCTGGAAATCCAAAGCTGAGCAGTAGTAACCTAGCTTTAAGCTGATATGGCTCCAATATTAAATTGAACAATGATTGATCTACGTGAAATATTTGTAAGGAACTCAAAGTTGATGGGAAATAAAAAGACACCCACATCTTACAAATTGGATCAAAATAGAGGAAAAACAGGTATTGGAAAGCAATTTCACATTTTCCTATTTCTTTTAGGTTCATTTTTTACAGCCTGGAGTAGACAATCAGAAGTCAGATGTAAAGGTGCATGCAACAGATTTTCTAAGTATTCGGACAGGCTGAATAAGCAAATAAGCGTGTGGTTTTCTGCTTTCTGTGCTGTGCTGGCTCAGATCCAGCAATGTTTGTTAGATTCCATATTGTCTGCACTTCCAGGAAAGCTTGTGACAAGCTTGTAGCCTTTTAAAAAAAATATTTATTTTTAATTCCATTGTCAGATAATATCAACTCAAATGTAGAATCTGGTTTGGGTTAATGCATATCTCTTTGTAGCAACCTGAAAATTTAGACCAAATAGGAGCTGTTCTTAGAGGTTTCAAAGCACTGTCTGCTGCAAGTAATGGAAATCTTGTAACAAATACACTTTGTGTGTTTCGAGGAAACTGGCAGATGTTACTAACTGATTCAATTTGTTCCACTCCAGTAGTTTTGACGGACATAAGTGTTAAGTCTAATACACCTATAGTAAACAACAAAAAGGCGGGGGGGAAGGCAACATCAGACATACCAGACCCCAAATAAAAACCTGTTAGTATTGTGGTTAGTTAAGAAAAACAAATTATGTCACTCAGCAGAAAGTCTGTTGATTAAGGTTTGCTACACATCTGTTTTCTCTAAAGTATGTATTCCAGTCATACCAGTTTGCTTAAGGGGTTACTCAAAAAGAATAGTTTAGCTAAAACAGAATGGGATTTAAGATATTCACTGAGTGTCAAAATTCCCCCCAAACATAAGCACCTGGTTCTGGACGAAGCTGGTGCAGGCAAAATTCCTACTGAATTAAGTGGGAGTTTTCTTATTCCAGGCTTTAATTACACTAGCAGGGCACTTTTTGCCTGTAGTTAATGGCCAGTTTATAGGCTGTTACCACATTTTAAAAGATTAGTCCAGTTTCTTCCTAAATTATCTTCTAGAATGACAACATATTTATATATGTGTGGGATGGTGAGGAAGAGAGAGAAGGAGTTAATGACAGTTATATTCTTTGGATGAAAGTATTTTTGTCTGGGGAAAAAACCCCACCACTATTTATCACCAGCAAATGAATTTTGCCAGCACTGTCATATTATTATGCTATGCAATGTGATCAATGTTTTAATCATGTACAGTATGTTGTTTGTTTAGCCAGATGTCAGGTCATCTAGTTATATAACAGCAGCACTGGTAAAAACATTACCATAATTGCTATGAATATTATGAAAATTAAAATATATATAAGTTATATTTGCTATTGTGTTTCCAGACATTTTTTCTGCAAATGTACAAGGTATCTTATGAAACTAAGGTATCTTTAAAACAATTATTTCAGATTTTATCATGCTAACCATTTTTAAGCTTTCCCTATATTTTTTCCAACTAATACTTCTCAGTCTAAAATAAATGGCAGAATCTTTGCCATGTGTAAGAAAAAGGTGTGAAACTGCACGTCCTGGATTAGCTACTTCCACTGTTCTCAAATTGTGGACTAAAAATTCTCCCATGCAGACATGAACCTGCTGATGATGAAGATGCTTTTCTTATTTACCTTTCACGACTCTCAGAAGTGGGCACCAGGGGCTCACAGACAACAGGGTCACAACTAGTGCTGCAAAAGTCAGTTGGCAGCTCACTTCTCTTAACTGCTCTGGAAACACACTGGGCGACAGGAAAAAATCAGACCTTTACAGTCTTGGGGGCTTTGGTGGTTTCAAGCTTGGTTTGTGACTTGTTTACTAGAGAAAATTTATGGGACTGTGGAATAGGCAATTTTTGCGTTTTGCATTTTAAATGCAGATTTTGTTGATATTGTTGCAGAGAATAGAAAGAGCTAATCTTATTTGTGAGAAAGGATAACTCTCCAGTGCTTATGGAGTCTATGGTAAAGGCAGACATGCTCCCAAGCTACAAGGCACAGGACAGGGACCGCACAGGTATGATAACATCAGGAGATACAGAAGCGCACATCAAATACATGGTAAAAACATGTCTCACTAAAGTGCATTTAGGTGATGCCTGCATGTCATTTCCCACCAGCACCATGCCATTGATCTTAATAATTATTCTCTACTCTCAGTAAAATTATCTGAGAATCAATTTCATAGTACTTAATGTGCAAAGGCCAACACGAGAAACGATGAATCATTCCTTCATTTCCAGTGGTCTCAAAAATCTATACATGGCAAAGAAAATGGGCAATTTTTGATTGCTAGCTCAGGTCTGAGCACAAGAGCAGCAGAGCTATGCTCAAGTGTATCTATTCTGGTACTATATTCAGTTATGGGACATACCATGATGTCTGAAATTATATTTACTGTTTTTAACTGCATGCTAAATTGCACCATTCTGTGGCATGCTGTGGGAAAACTGGTCTGTCCTTTGTGAGTACCTGTACAGATGAGACTTTGTCCCACAAACATAGTAAACTACTTTCAGCTTGGCATGCTGAAGTTCTCTCTTTGCAACCTCTATTCGAATCAGTGGTAAGGCATTAATCCAAGTCGGAGTGCTGATCTGTTCCAGCTGTTGGCATTAATGCAACTTTCATTTTGGAACCAGGAGGTAAACGCAAGACATGAGACATGTTTTAAGGCATTTTGTCAGTGACTTGTAAGCCAGCAGCACGCCTGGCTAACAGCAATGTGCAGACACAGGGGCAGCTGATGCAGATTTTTACAGCTGTGAAATCCCATAATGTTGATCAGTGATGCTGTGGTAAGGCTGCAAGCAAAGAGCAGTGAAACAACCCTCTCTTGCAGACCAGAAGGCATGTCAGAAGGGCCAGACCTACAAGAAGAGGCAGGTCTCATAAAGCTGTTAGGAGAGCTTGCCCCTTCACTTGTCCAGTAAAGATAAGCCCTTAAGGAATTTGTAAAAACCAAAAGCAGATCTTCTGTTGCTTCTGCTGATCTTCTTCTGATCAGATCTTCTGATCCCATCCAAACCCAAAACTGAAGAAAAACTGAAGGTACATTACATCTGGAATTGTGCCATCACGCAGATAGGACACTGTGGTCTACAGCTACTTGCTGTCCTTTGCTGCTGTGTTAATACCGAGCCGAGGGAGCATGCAAGGACCCAAAGGAGACCGCTGGCTTGCTAAGCAATCTTCTTCCATGAGCCAGCAGGGCTTGTGTGGGGAGGCAAGGGGCTTTGCAGTAGGTGATGTTGTGGAAACACACCTTCTGCAAGGGCATGCAGAAGACCTGCTTCCTGGGAGAAACTCTGGCTGCCTCTCCCTGCAACCTCTTCCTTCCAGCACTCAAAGCCAGAACAGAGCTCTAATTCTCATCTGTGTCAAAAATAAGAATGTGACCAAATTTGGTTTGTCCTGCTGGATTCACAAAGTGTTTACAAAAGAGTTTCATGGAAGTGAAACTTGGGGAGCAATTGTTTAGCTTAGCAGTAAGAGTTTGAGGAATGTGAGATCCGTATGTGATATCTGGATTTGGGACTGAAATCTACATTGTTACCTTTGCTTTACCCTCTGTGAACTCTCATTTTCAGTGCGTGAAGGTCATGTAAAATGATGCTTTACCAGCCCACATCCACACCCAGCCGACTTCAGCATTTCCTAATTAGGCTATTTTCAATCTTTATAATGTGCTTGTAATAGATGTGGTACTGGAGCGTAATCTCAACTGATATTATTCACTTCCCAGGAATGTACAGCTGAAGCTGCTCTGCAGGCTCTCGCTGAAAACAATGGGTGTGCAGCTGACAAATAGGAGTAGCTATTTTACATGCCCTGGTCTATTTGGATGCCATTGTTTAAGCGATGTCTGCTGAACAGGTATTCACATTAGAAGAACAAGCACAATTACAATTTTCTGATGTGGCAGCTATTTTTGAAACTCATTAATGCTTGCTAGTGCTTTTCCCATGCAATGAAAAACTGGAATTGCCTGTTGTAGTATTGGCTGGGAGTTATGAATGGTTTCAACTCACATTTTATAATGAAGAAATGAGTTCGTGCTATGTAATTGTGGGCTATCCCCAGGAATATTTTTATTCAGCAATATTGTCAGACTAAATTAAAACAGCCAAGGAGCCTGATTCCTCAAGATGCCAGTTGCTCTTCACTCCCCCAGCAGATAATGGAAGGGAAGAGTACTCAGCAGTTTCAGAATTGGTCCCTAAATGCTCAGACAGATGCACAAATTTTCATATTAAGCAAGACAACATTTTGCAGAGCTCTCATTGTTCTTTCACTCTTTTTTCCCTTTGTGAAGTGAGCAATTATTACTAAAAGTAATATTTATTCTATGCTGTACCCATTTATTACATTTATATGAGCAACTGCAATATCCTTTCAAGTGACTTTTGTTTTACTTTTCCCCTTCTAAGTTTAAAACAGCCATTAACTTCCTTTTATTAAAATTAATTAGTGATGTATTTGAAGCTGCTGGTGATCACAGAGAGTGGCATTCATCTGGCACCAGGGCCTTGTTTGCATCCCCTCACACCAAACACTGTAGAATTTTTGTCCTCCCTGGGGAGTTCTGCAGGGGAAAGTGCTCTGAGCTTAGGGGACCCCAGAGAGAAGATGACAAAAGAAAGGAAAAGCCCTTCAGGGCAGTGTGTGAACTGCCACCTCCTTTCACCAGCTGAATCACCACTTTACCCCATGCACTCCCCCAGGCAGTACTGGGCAGCCTGGGAAGACTGGGAGGTGTGTTGGGGGGAAGGTTGGTGCCCACACACACACGCATCTTCCACTTGGCATTTCATGATGCAGTATGAAAAGACAGAATGGGAAAGCCAAACTTTCTGAAGTGTTTGAGTATCAAAAAAGTTTAAAGTTAAACATCCATCATTAATATGTACCAGGTCAGGCCAAAGCCTCACCCAAGCCATGGGTCAATTAGTCCTTCTTTTCTCCCCTGGATCCAAAGTGTTATCACCACAGAGGATAATGAGTTAAAGCCAAGTAAGGTCCTCTGGAGCTCAGAGGTCATGGAACGAGACTCGAAAAAATAGGTTCCAAACATTATAAGTCTTTCAACACTGTTTTCTAGGTATTCTGTTAAATATCCCACTGGGAGGCTTCTTTTCGTCAAACCTAACCACATTTCTTTGGACTTTCTTCTCTGAGTGATTTCAAATATATAAAGAATTTAGATGAAAAACAGATCTGTATTTTTTCATTGTTTAAAAAATGGTAGTAAATGCTCACTTCTCAGAAGAGTGATAGCGATTTTATTTATAGAAATTCCCAAAGTGACAGTTATAGAAATAATCTGTGGCAAACAAGTTGCAGAAGATTTTTCCCTCAGTCAGATCATGTTCTTTCTTTCCAATGCTGCATAATAATTTCCATGAAAAGAAGCTGTACTATGTAGCCCTGATCATTGTTTCAACTTGGTTAGAGCAAACGGTGAGAAAAAACTATACAGTTGGGAAAAATAGCCTCCCAAAAGCATTGCTATAAAGGACATGGTCTCACCATTTTCTGGGCACAGTGGGAGAAGAAAGTAGACTCATTTGCAGCAAAGAGAGATGTAAGTTGTGTATCTGTTGGGAAAACAGAAAAATATGGATAGCGAAGGGATGAGACCATGGAGCTACCTCAGGAGTTTGTGTAATTTCCATCAGTGGATGATTTTAGGAACAGAGGATAAAAGAACTGGGCGAGTGGTTGGCCAACTTGCCCACAGTGCCACAGAGATGTGAGAGGGACTTTGGAAGGTGCCTGAGGAGATGAGCTTGTATGTGCTACATAGCAGCCTCTTCCAGGGAACTCTAAAGGGGCTCTGTCTCCCCTTGGAAAACAGCATGACGAGGTCCAGAGATTTTGGAAGGTTTTAAAAGCTGAGTGCTTGATCCTGCATCAGGGCACAATGTGGAAGAGATGACCTCAAAGTCCTTCTGACCCTACAGTTCTGTCACTCTATAAAGTAACTTATCAGAAATGGTGTGTGTTTGGATATGTGTGCATGGGTAATCCACTGGAATTACTTAAAAAGAGAAAAATATTTAGACTATTCCTATGTAGTATTGCTAAACACTATTTAGCAATAGTATTTTAGAATGTGATCTTCAGGAACCCTGGAAAATAGTATTAGACGGTTTTCGAAAAAAGGTTTTAGTAAATTTTCTTGTTTATGGTGCTAGTATGAAGAGTGTTTACATTAAATAATTCAACTTGTTAGCTTCCAGAGCTTATGTTAATCATGTGTATTTTAAAGATCATAAAACCTTTGTCAAAGTACAGCGTTTAAACAATTTCAAAGCATAACAGACTGCTTAACAATCCTCACTAAATGCATGATCTAGCTCCAGCTGAAAGAAATGCAAAAGCACCATGGACTTGAGTTGGGCATATATAAATAAAACTAATATTATGGTGAACAGAAGTCATCCTGATTCAGCAAAGCACTTGAAGAGATATTCACATTCTCTAGATATCACAGGGACTTAAGTATTCAAGTACTTAAGTATTCAAGCATGCCTGCCATTTAGGAATCTTAAGACCATGCTTTAAACTCCAGCTTTAGTTCCTAATGAGAGAGGTTTGAAATGACAGGAGAGACAACATAAATCTGTGGTGGCAAGAGACCGAACAGCAGAGGATCTCATCACTCCTTTCTGGTGATCCATTCAAAATCTGCATGGTACTAATAATGCGATACTTTAACTGCTAGAAGTCGAAGAAATTCAGAACTGAGGTTTTCCTAGAAATCTTCGTACTCCCTTTGGCCCCTGCACTTCTGTCTCCCATGATATGCTAAGCTGGGGAAGGGATCGGCATTTTTTCTGCAGAGAAACTGAAACTTTTCTCTAAGCCATTACTGCCCCAAAACACTAACTGTACTTATGTTTACACGTAACACTTCCCTTTGCTTCTTCATGAAAGAACAAACCAGTATTGAGTTATGATCCCTGGAGGCATTTAAAAGATGCTTAAATGAGGTTCTTGGGGACATGGTTTAGAGGTGGACTTGAGAGTGCTACATAACGGTTGGGCTCAACGATCTTAAAGGTCCAAACAAAGATCCAAACAAAACAATTCTATGATTCTATGATAATGGCCCATGGTGGTACACTTGGGCACAGTGCAGGGTAAAGAACATGCTCCTTATACTGGGGAATGAGCCTGCCTTTGATAACCTTGGTGCGATTAACATGGGATTGGAAAAGGAAAGAGCAATGATACAAGAAGAGCAGAAATAGTGTGGGTGCGGCTTTGGGCTGAATACACTTTTAGAGCCAAAGAGAAGCGGGTCATCTCCTCACCACAGTGAAAACAAGCATGAAGAGATAAAGACAAGGGAAAACTGAAGAGGAAAAGCTGGAGCAGGTGCTGCAGGTCGAACGTGTGGGAGGTCATGATATGAAAGAGCACAAGAGAGAAACCCAATTGGGCTGCAATACAGTGACACACAGAGGTTTGAAACCCAGCTCTGAAAAAGAAGAGCCAGGGAAAGTATTCAGAAGAAGGAGAGATCTGTGACATGACTGAGACAAGCTTTTGAGTGTGCAATTGCAGAATGTTGCCAGCCTGTTATTATAGCAAATGAATCCATGTGTTTGTTTTGTTCTAAGAAACCGTTGTGTAGGTTTTCTTCAGCTTCAGCACATGGAGCCACACACATGCCTACACATGTCCCTTCTGAACTAAAAAGAAGTGTGAGCAATATCAACCCTAGAGTGTCCCTTTTAAAAATTTTTAAACCACTTAAATTAGGTTCCTAAATGAGAGTCTCAAGACTTTTAAGAGTAGAGTTGGTAGATTAAAGGTAGCGTGGAGTGCATTCATGCAGGATAAATAATTGAATAATTGCAATGTTGGAAATGTATCCAAGGAAGCCACATTTTATTACAGAATTCTTTTTTCTTTTGCTTACACAAACTTTATAATAGCTGTTTTCTCTGACTGTCCTTTTGCATAAACTGGGAGCAGCCTCTGGGCCGCTCTCAAATTTACTTTGGCTTCTGCAACAGCAATTAAGAATTACAGGAACTGTGCAGTCTCTGGCCTTCAGTACCGTCGGAGGCTGGGGCCCAGAGCTGACCCACTCCCTTGGGCAGCGGTGGAGCTGCCCCCTCCAACCCCCAGCTGGGCCGATGCCTGTTCCCAGCCAGGGGCTGCACGCTGGGCATGGGGAGGGACTGTGGGCACAAAGCCCTTGCTCCAACAGAGCGAGCAGCTTCACTCTCAGCCATTGTAACTGCCATGTGGAGGGCTTGGGCTTAAAAACCAAACCAAACCATCAAAACCAAACCAAACAAACAAAAAATCATGCTATGTAGATCAAATCCCTAAAAGGATTTTCATAGAATTGAAAATACTTCAGCAACGAGAACTTTTGTGTGACAGGGCAGTATTTTCAGCGAAAGTTTTATTTCAGATAGCAGGATCAGGATATAAACTGCTGCGTATGACCTGATGTTTTCTGCCCAGAGACTTCACTCTCTATGTGTAAGGGCACAGCAGTCTCCAGGCATGCTGAATATTACAGTCTCAACACCTTGAAATGAAAGTGTTCTCTGAACTTGAGCACTGTGTTTACAGAAAAGAAAATACAAATGCCCCGTGGTAAAGTGCTTTAGCACTGAAGTGCTCCAATGCTAACAATGCAAAGAGGGCAAAGGGGAAAATTCTCTCACCCAGATGTGGGTATGTAAACATATTTTAAACTAAGTATACATTTATATACAATGCATCCACCGTTTACACTTACTTTAAAATGCCATATGTAATGAAAAACATGCAAATGTTTATAAAAATACCTTAGCCTGGGTAAGGTATTTACCACACTGAATATTTCAATAAATGCACATGCAGTGCTTGCATGGCAGTGCCAAATGTAACATTTCAAAAAATGACCCTTCGGTAAAACTGTCAGATGTGGAGTGTTGAGTTCAGGCACCTGCCAACAGAAACCTCTGGGAGAGATGTCACTGGGAGAAGTGAAACAAAACCGGGGTCTCTATCTGGATCAACCAAGGAACTTGTAAAAAAATTTACCATCAGCCCATTATTTATGGGCTTCGTAGTCAGCAATCTGCTGGACTGCCAACAGCTATTTTGAGACCTTTCACGTTCTGGGCAAGGCAGTTTCACTTGTATAAAACAGATGGGCAGGTGCCCTGAAATCTGTCATTAAAGGGCTCTGAGCCCCGGCGGGTCCCGCGGAGCCGATGCTGGATGCTCCGCGCCGAGACTCCGGTCTGGCCCCGCCGCTGGGCGGGAGGAGACGCCCCCGCGCCTCGCCAGCTCTCGCAGTATTTGCCATTTACCTGCAAGTCGCAGCCCGTGGAGTCACGAAAGCCTGAGCGCTCCTTAAAAACGCGTAAATGATGGAGGAAAGGCAGAATGAATGAGTGCGGCGGGCGCCGCTGCGGAGAGCGAGCTGAAAGCCTCCCCCGTGACGGAGCGGGGCGCCGAGGAGGTGAGGGGGATGAGGGTTTGGGTGAAAAATGGTCAGCTTTTAAGCACCTCTCTGAGCTGGCCGTGCTCAGGGGAGGCTGCCCACCCCAGGGCTCGGCGGGGCACTGCCTGGCTGGGAGGTGGCCTTCCGGCGCTCCCCGTAACGCCCCCACTCCCGCAATGAGCTTAGAAAAAGCGGGGGAGGGGGGAGAGACCCCCTTTATTGTTACTGTGGTTGCTGCTCGCCTCCCCTGCCCGCCTCCCAGGCGGCGCTCCGCGGTGCCAGGATTTCCCTGCAGCCCGCCCTCCCCGCCGGCAGCGCCGCCTCCCCGCGGCTCCCGCTCGCCACCCGCGGCCCAGCGCCCCCGGCACACGGGGCGCCGCCGCCCGCCCGCGCACTGACGGGTGCTCGCAGGTGCCGCGCACGCCCTGAGCCGCGGAGGGGCGGCCCCGCTGCCCTCCCGGCTCCGCAGCGGCCGGAGGGAGGGAAGGAGGAGCGGCGGGGGAGCAGCCGGCCGAGCTGTGAGTCGGGGAGCGGGGGCAGCGTGTGCGCGGAGCTCCGCTGCCGCTGGGTTCCGGGGCCGGGGAGCGGTAAGGGGCGCGGCGTGGCCCCTCTTCCCCGCGGAGCCGCACCGCGGCAGTTCGGGGGACAGGGAAGGAGGTTGGGAGGGAAGGCAGGCATTTCGGGGTGGCCTGGGAGAGTATCCATTAATCCTCGTGTTTGGCTGCCTGGGGGATTTATGCCGGAGCAATCGCATTGCTAAGACCGACTCGGGGTGTTTCTGCATCACTGAAATTCCGAGCTGAAATTCATCCCTATAACAGGTTTAAATCTTCTTCCCTGCGTATTTTGACATACCTCATTTTCTGCCCTGCCTTGAAGGCAGAAGGCACACCTACATCGCCCGGAAACAGAGCGGGCATTTTTTGTACGGGATGTCCCTTTTTTCGGCACCTTTCCGCGGGGGTTCCGAAATGCCCGTGCAGTGGTGTGCGCCGCTGGGGCCGGGGCGGCACCGCTGGGGCTGGGGCGGCACCGCGGGCACGGGCGGGGCCAGGAGAAGGGCAGCGGTGCGATGCTGGCTGTCCGGCAGGGCTGGGGTCGGGAAGTCAATTAAAATCTGTATTAGGGTGCTGATGAAGAAATGCGGGCGGGAGGTTAATAAGAGGGACTTGATTTATTTTCAGTTGAAATTAAAAAGAGACCAAAATAGAGGAAGTAATTAATTTGGGACTTGCGTCACTGTAGATTGTTGTTATGTTTTAAAAATAGGAAGAGGGCTCATTATGAAATGTATAATGCAAAAAAATATGATTCTGATCTTACCTTCCTTTGAAAAATATTTGAGGGAGGGATGCAAAGAAAGCTCCCAGGAGTGAAATTACTTACACATAGACCATTATTTTTGGTTACATATAGGTTATAAGTATGTAACTTTGTTCAGCAAAGTGTAGGAAAAAAAATCAGAGACTTTAAGGTATGAAAATCTAAAGCTGAACAATTCTTAAGAGACACAGTACCAGAAATCTTATAATCCATGTGCTGTGGTTCAGATGTTTAGAGGAATGACAGGGATACCAAAAAAGGCATCATGATACTCCGCGCAATTCCAGGAGCAGAATTTTTTCTTTCCCTACAGAAAAGGAAAGAACGTTTCTGGAAGCAAAAGTGACAGATGTGGCATCTCAGCAGCTGGCTAAACATAAAAGCATGTATCAGCAGGTGATTACTGTCGCAAGGATTTATTTTTAAAGTGTCTTGTACTGAAAGGGTCCAGCCTTTTTTAGCATTAGTGTTAAGATTTACTTTAGCTCAATGGCATGTTAAAAATAGTCTTTCGGCAGAAGCATTCAGAAAAGTAAGAGGAAGCTCCTCTGTTCAAGGCACTCCATACTTTGAACTTTTTTTTTTTTTTTTTTTGTAAATATTACAGCATGCAGAGGAGAAAAACTGAGCAGGTTCTTTGATCGGTGGGATAGTACTGAAGGGAATGACTTTCCTGTCCTCAGCATAAGCCAGCGGTATCTGGGAAGGAAACAATGGGGCCTATCTCATCCTTGGACTGAAGATAATCACAGTTACTGTTCTCTCAGGAGCACCTTGTGAATCCACAGAAGTGAAAATTGGGCTGCAGAAACCACCCCTGTGGTTCTGCCTCTCTTCTGTGGTGGGTAAAACCAGACAGAATCACCAGGAGGTGGCCTGGAATATTGGAAAGAGATGGCTATCACCTAAGAGGCAGCCCAGAGCCACTCTTTCCCTGAGGCAGTGCAGCTCTGAACCATCCCTATATGACTGCTGTGGTTAAATGTCACTTTGACTTCAAAGAGGCGTCTAAAACTGTTCCAAACCACTTATATCAGCTTTACTGTAACCAATTAAACCATGGTTCATGGTAAAGTATGTTTTGCTCTCAGCTTTTTGTAATTAGGTATGCTGCTTTGGTCTTCTAAGCTAGATGACTTCTTATAGAAGAAATTCTGGTCCTCTGCCCAAGTCTTGAGAAATAATTTGGGGTACGAGAAGCAACTGGCATTTAAAAACAAATTCCCTCTGCTATGCAGAATTTGCCATCAAGTTCTCCTTTGCGTCTTGCCAGTGAGTTGTGTCCCAGGGGCTCAGCGATGCCTCCTCCTGTTCCTTGCCCTCATTGACAGAATTGCTGTGGTTCAAGTCACCTAGTTCCCATTTAGGCCTTTCATAATGATGGAAAACACCACAGCTTTCATCCTTCTGCATGCAAGTGTTACTTTTTTGGGAAAAAAAAAATCAAACACGCACACACACAAAACAACAACACAAACATCAAAACACAAACATAACAAAAAGGCATAACTTCTTTTTTTTTTTTTTTTCCTTATCATGATCAAGGCAGAGTAAATATATTTTCTCAAGATCTGAACCATCGTGGGGAGAACTGGCTGCCTCTCCCTCCACCAGAGGTAAAACTGAACTAATTGGGTGGTCTGTGCCCAGTAGGTGTAGCCATGCTGCAGGTACAGCACTTACAGGAGTGGCAGTTGGAGGTGTATCCTGTGGTTGGTTGTTTTTTTTTGTTTTGGTTTTCTTTGTGTCATAGCAGTTGAGTTTCCCAAATAAACTCAAGTCTGAACTTAAATGGGGATGTGGGAAGAACTGTAGTCAGGTGTTGGATGGAGGGGTGTTCTGAAGTGATTTCCTCTCACTGCAGAGCAGTTAGAGCCCCTGAAGGTAGGTAGCTGGTGCTGATGGAAGTGCCTGGGTAGAGCAGTGAGAGCAGATTAGGAGCACCACCTACGCAGGGGAAGCTTTTGTGTGAAGCGTGATGGCAGAATGAGGTGCAGCTACCAAGGACAAGCTCAGGTAAAGTTCATGCTGAAAAAAGGATCTATTTCTAGTGCTACATCAAATAAAGATTTCTGGATAACATTCATGAACGTTAGCATTGCTTACAATATTTTACAATGTTCTGTATTTGCATTCATAATGTTATTGAGCAAAGATATTGATCCAGCAGGGTGACTGCTGGGGAGATGAGCATAACAGGAGCAGCTGGAACTGGCTGACAAGATGACTATAATAGCTTCCTCATAGCTGAAGAGTTAAATCATGGTGCAGTAAAGCTTCAGAAAACACACTGCCAAGATAAAATGAGATGATCACAAACGGACAAAGTTGGCCAGGGTAGCAAGATATAAATATACCTATACTTGGATTTCATTGATATTTATGGAATAAATAGTTGCGTGTAGGAATAAATGTTTGCCTTATGGTTATGCCACTAGTTAAGTCCACAAGAGCACAGTTAGTTAGTAATTTTTGTAAGCAACTGTGAGATTTTTCTTTTGAGAGGCTAGTGAACTGTTGAATGTGTTTTACTCCTTTTTGCATGTGTTGTTCGTTTTGGTTTTTAAGGGGGAGAGAAGCCATTTGCAGGCCATTTACAGGCTCAGCCTGCATTGGAGTAGCACCTTTTAATACCTAAAGCTCTGAAAATGTGAAAGCGGTAGCTGAATAATCAAACTAAATGAACTTCATGATCATAGTACCTTTTCATGTGAGACCATTTTACTGAAATGTATGTTAAGTATAACAGTATTGCAAATTACTTTTGCTAATCTTTGGAATTATTCAAGTTGCACAATACTCTTAAAGCATGATGACTAGTATCTCATGAATGCCAGGGAGCCACATGAAGGGTTTCAACCCCCACCATGTGTGGGACAACAACATACAACTTAACTATGTAAATGTTGTGTTAATGTTGTTTACTTGTACTGAATAATAGAAGAAAGCTCACCAAGTCTGATACACTGCTTTGATTACTATCATAAAGGTCAACAGGGAACAAGTTAGATAAGAAATTAAATGGACTGATACAGTGAGTTATTGTGCTGGGGCTCATTCTGAGTGAGCTAAGTGAACTTTCTGTGGTTATGTGTAAACAGCAGCTGACCTTCTGGAGAGATACAAGTGCTGATGATGAACTGTGGTCACTGAAACTAGGTATGACTTGCTTAGTCAGGTTTCTGCAAAGTTGTTTAGATGCATTTAGAAAGCAATTTTTTTTAAGTCATCTGTGGAGAACTTTCTAAAAATAAACACTTCTTCATGCCTTTGCTGGAAGATCTAAAATGTACGGCTTGGTGTATATTTTTATTCCGTCCCTTTGAAATACCAGGTGCTTCAAGTCCGGTTCTAGCTCTTTAGCTGTAGAAATTTTATGTGTATCTGAATATTTCTGTTGTGCCTTTAACAAAGGAAACAGGTGTTGAGTCTTCATTTCAAATGTGGGGTTTTTTTTAATAACATAAAAATAGTAAATAAAAGTGAACTGTCAGGTTTAATTTCTTTTTTGTTTTCAGTTAACTTTTTTAAAAGTCTGTACAGTATAACAGTGAAGTCAAGCAAACCCAAACACCTAAAGCTTGGTATACTGTCAAAAGTAAGTATCCATAAATAGAAAAATGCCTGTAGAAAACAGTGACACAAATGCAAGTGCATTATGGTCACATTATTTCTCACAGCCTTCTTGCCTCAAACAGTATGTGGGGTAAATGAGGTGAGAAGTAACAAAAAGAGGGGATCTATTTGAAATCCTGGGCTAAAGCTGAAGGTCCTGCTCTGTCACAGGGCTTGTGGGTGGTGCTGGGCAACCTTGTAATGAAGATGGTGAAGGAACCAAATAATGGTTGCACAAGTAGTATAATCTTGGGATTTCCTAACTTTGCGTTCTTTGACTTTGCAACCTTAGTGTTCCACATATGATATTTCTAATTATGGGGTTCAGAATTCTCAGCGATACTCTCCAAGGAAGATCAAAGGTGCTTTGCTGCCACCACAGTCAGCATCTATGAAGCATTTCTCCAAAGATGTTGTGAAATGAGCTTTCCAGCTGGCAGAGCTCTCTGTCATGATCTTCACAAGGAGAAACCCTGATACCTGTAAGAGTATGAGTTGAGTAATACAGTTTCAAATCTTGAGCAGGAGGCAAAGAAGAGGCAGGAAGGAGATGGTAGACAAGACTTGAGGCTAAAAGTCTTTAGTGAAGAAGAGGCTGACGGATCTTGTTTCTTTGATAAATATTTTCTGTTTCTCTTATTCTAGTAAAGCTTCTAATTGACTTTCAAGAAGGTGGTTTTCTCAAGCCATACGACAGGGTCAGCTCCTGTGTAGTAGACAGTTTTTTGTTTGGTTGTTTTTTTCTAGTGTTTGAGTGATGCACTAGTACCAAGTGATGTACAGGAGCATGACATCAGTGTTGTTAGGGATTTTCCCCCACATTTATGTTCTTGCCTTTTTGTTTATTTCTTCCCTTATTTTATTTATGTTGTCAAGAATTGTACAAGAGCAGTGATGGATTTGTCTCATTAAGAAAGCTTTTAAGTTTTACAAAAATCAATATTTAAGTAATTGAGAACATTAAAAAGATCATTGTGATACCAGAAGAATTTTGAATGTTCCTCTTAATTCCAATACTTACTGAATCTAACCTTTTAAATTGCATTCAGCAAGATACTGTGATCAGAAACAAGTTACATTCTTCCTTCCATGTGTTGATCAGAAACAAGTTCCGTTTTTCCTTCTATGTGTATCTCCAGCTCTAGTTAAGTGAAGCCTAAATTGTGTGTGTTTACGTATCTTTTTCATGAAGGTCTAAGTATTTTCTAGAAACCTCTAACTTTACTTTTTTGCCTCAGTTAACATGATTCAATGTATACTTTGATTTAATTTGACTTTAATTCTGTTTGTTCATGAGACTGGCTAAATTAGATCTGAAACTCAAGCAAAGATTAGTCCAAGATGTGGTGGAACTTAAGGTGAATATTTCGTTTTGCTTTTTCTGTCCCCTTTTCCGTGCTCAAGATGCACACCATGAATATCCTGTCTTCAATGTGACAGACCACCATTAAGGAACAACATCTTGTTCAGGCACTCTTGCCACTGCAATGAATTCTGTTGGGGAATGGTCATCAGTATTACTTTCTGGTCTTCATTTTTTGATTATTTGACAAACTGTCTTTTGGGAACTGAAGTATAGTTTCAGTTTGCTTAAATTTTATCTCCAGAGAATGATTAGGCTAATCTTCTCAATGTTCAAATTTCAAGTGATGGCTTAATCAATTTTAATTTTACAAGCTCCCTGTCATTTGAAGCTTTAATGTGACTCTTGTTCTTTGAGAGTATGTTTCCGTAACCACAAAGAATAAAACCAAAAGCGTCTCTGACACTAAAAGCTGCATGTGCCACAGTGAAGGTGAAGGAAAAAGAAGATGCAGGTTCTGTCTTTTGTAGTGAGATAATAAAAGCCAGCTGCACTATTTCTCCCCAGTGCTCTGGTCCTTGGAAAGACACTTATCTTTAGCTTTTGCATGACTTGTCTATATTCATTTGGAGGATAGTATGTGGCTGTGTAGTCTTTGGTGTTTCCCTTCTTTTAAGGATGCCTGACTTCTACAAATAATGTCAGGGCTTAGCCTAATTTAAGGAAGATGGGAACAGCCAGAGAGCTACATGGTGAGTGAAAGAGGGACAAGGAAAGAATAGTGCCATTGATGGTCCTGCATGTCAGATGCAGCTCACATGTTCCTGCTCTAGATACAAAATATTACTGCTCTTCATCAAGTTTAAGCTGGTTCTTTGCTCGCTTATGGCTCTCTTGCAGATGACCTTGCAAGAACTAATCACATTTAATAAGAGGGTAAGATGCAGTGTATCTGGGGAGGGGCTCTTTTCTCCTTGGATGTTTAAAATCAGATGGGAATATGGAGGTAAAGAATGGAACAGCGTATCCATGCACAGGCTGTATATATGGCATATGGAATCGTATTTTACTTCAGTCCAGACTCTGGAGTGGAAAGCTGAAATAGGAGGGAGATGGTACTCACAACAGTTACGGTTCTGTTAGGAAGCTAGCAGTGTTCCCTGTCCTGAAAGATACAGGATCTGAAGAACTGTCTTTTGTGAGGTTTTGTAGTTGTCATTTTATGTCTGCATAATTCTTAAGATACTAGATACCTGGCTTGCGATTAGGGCTCCTGATGCTGCAACAATACAAATTTATAGTATTACATTGCTCAGTTTGGTCACTTTCAGTAGAAGTAAATGGTAGAATCTAGTCATTTTAAAGAAAACCTTAAATAATGGGTGTCAAACACATTTTCACCAGGGGCCACATCAGCCTCGTGGTGCCTTCAAAGGGCCAAATGTAATTTTAGGACTGTATAAATGCAGGAGTAGTTACTGCCTTAAATGAAAAAGTTGGATTATTTGTGTTATCATATCTGCTCCAAATTGTTTCTTATTAATGATATGCAAAGTAATTAGTGGTAAGGGAAGTCACACAGACTGAACAGAAAAATCTATTGTTAGGAACAAGATAGTGAACTGAGCATACCAGTAATTTGTATGGTAGCTGCTCTGTTCTTGAATGTCCCTTTCCCACTTGCACCATATTATTTGAGTGGGAAGGGAGGCTATATTTCTTCTGTTTTGTTTTATTTTCTTTTGTATCCACCCTCAGGCATGATGAACATCCATCTCAGTCTCCAGAGTCTTTTAGATAAGATCCACTAAGGTCAACAGCAAAGACAACAAAGTCATTCATTTTATGGCAGAGTGGGCTGTACAGCTCTCTTAAAAATACATATTTCTATTCCCAAAGAAGAAAAGTTACAATAGTAAGAGCCCAAGTAGGCTAGGAATCTGTAGGAGTTCCTAAAGGAATTTGTGAGGACAAAAATAAAACCCACCTCTCCAGACAAAAGTGATGAACAATCAAATAGTTAGTTCTTAGACAAAAATATAAAAGCTCTCTGCAGCATAAATTTCACTTTTAGTTGCAGTAGCTATTTTGCCTTGAGACTACAATGGTACCTCTACTTTGGCAGAGGAATATGCATTGTAAACAAGGTATTTTGTGGCGTAGTATATAACAAGCAGATTGCTGGGTTACGCTCTGACAACTTACAGGAAGAAGAGACAGGAGAAGCAACAACAGAGAAGTTGGAAGCTTTTTGGCACTGCCTTGGGTGAGAACAATGTATCCATTGAAATGTAAATCTTTAAGTGTATTCAAGTGATCTCTGAAAATACAAAGATATAATCTGCATGAAACTGAAAAATCTGTAAGGAAAGAAGCAGGCTTCAATGCCCAAATGAGCAATCTAAACATGAAATTAAGTCCTATTGCTAAATTCCAGCTGATTTTCCTGCATCAAGCCTGCTTATGTCTTTCTCCCTTGCACCTGTTCGTGAGGGTCCATCCCCTCGCCGCTTCCGCTGTCCTGCATTTACTGGTTCCACATTCCCAGTTCTCACGCAGAGATTCTGTCCTTTGTCTGAATTTCAGCTGATGGTCATCCCTTCCTGCTGAGTTGTTTGCAGGTACAGAGCAAGTAAGCAGGAGGGGCAGTATTTTTAATAGAGTGCAGATTTAGGAAGATTTTTGCTGGCAGGTGCTAAGTTACTGAATCTTGCAAAAATTGTACAATTAAAACACCTTAAAATTGACCATCCTGGTAAGTCACAGTGATAGGTAAAGACACATTCCCAGATAAAAATTTGAATGTCAGGACTAGCTTTCAAAGTACAGAAGTGCCAGAACTTTTTAACAAGGCTGTAGTTTTTGATAGGTTGTGTATGCATAGGAGTAAAGGGCATTACAGTGGAGCAGGGCAGTAGAAGTATATAATTTTGTTTTTTCTCATTAGAGAAACAGTTTAACAACTTCTGTTAAACTTCTCCCACCTCTTTTTAATCCTGCCAATAAACAAACATATACAGATTGCTGTAGATGAAGTATAGAAAATGTTGTCTTGAATGGCAAAATCTGATATTTATAAACAACTCCGAAAATGAGCTTTAAATTGGAAGCCTCCAAGACATCTGAAGGGTAGGTGGACATGATAAAAAGGCATCATCTGAGAAATTGTGTGTATTCTCTCTGTAATAAAACAGCGTTTTATCTGTGGAAGTAGGAGCAGCTGTCCCTGTGTGTGTGTATTAAAGATCCTTGTCTGAAATAGTACCACATAAGTTTTCAGGTGCTCTGATTCAGTCTGTTCTTTCAGACCATCTGGTGAGGTAGCTTTCAAGAGTTTCTGGGCTTTCTGAATTTCAAAGTTTGTAGTTCTTGGGTTAATACCCTAAAACTACAAATGTGGTCCCATAGTACAGCAGCAACATTCTCTAAGACTATGAATTTCTTTTCAAGCCACATCTCCTGTATAATGTCACAATTCAAGAACTATCTCAATTTCTCTCGAAGAAAAGTGAATGAAGCCACATCTAATTCTTTCATTGTGCTTTTCTTCAAAACTGAGTATCTGAAGTTGGACACTGGATTCTGCTTGGTCAGGCATTTGAGATACCCTTGTTAGAAAATTGTACTTTAAAATGTTTAGCTTTGCTAGAAAGTTGTACTTCAAAGTGAAAGAGCAAAGCTAAACATTTTAAAGAGGCTCAGTTGCTGTGAAAAGTGTGCCCTTCTGCTTGCACAGCATCAGAGGAGAAACAGCTTTTAAAGTTTGCAGATCTCAAACTGTTTGTGGCAGTTTGACGGGAAAGAATTTATTCAGTTCTCCATCCAGGATTGAAGTAGTGTCAAACATAGATGTAGTTTTTGGAGGTTTTTTTTTTTTTTGTTGTTGTTGTTGTTTTTTTCTATTCTGTGCTGAAAGACAAGAGCTTTCCAAACATGACAGTTTGGATGAGAGCTCTGTTTTGATAGCTTCCAGGAGATTTGCCCTTTCAACCTTCATAATCATCTTGGTGGCCAAGAAAACACAATCTGTAGACAAAAAGACTAAAAAATATTAGTATGTCTTTGCCTAGATAAGAATTAAATATTTTGCAAAATATTTGATTCTTAAGAGAAATGTCACGTATTTAGGAAAAAATACTCTTCGGATCTTGAATGTGAAAAGCCAGAACAGAGCATTTGGAACCTGTCTATGATAAGATGTAGGCCCTTCCTGAACTGTTACCCAGTCTCTGTCAGTATGACTCCTGGCTCTGCCTGAATTGTTTGAATTAGACAATGGGCAGATCTTAGAATTAAAAAAAATAAAAAAATAAAAAAATTTAAAAACAAGCCTTGGTAAATTGTTTCTGCTGTTTTGAAAAGGTACATTTTCTTTCTTACCTTGCTTTGTCTAGCTTCAGTCTAAGTAACTAAGCGACAGTATCAGTCTTGTGCCTCTTCTGAAACCCCCTTTTGTTTAGTGGCATTCTCTTGGAATTGTGGCTACTGGGCTGGACATGGTGATGGCCAAATACAGGCAAAGAGTTTAAGAGTGTGTACTGGCAATGCAGGTTCAAAGTCCTTCTGCTAAGCAGAAAGCCCACATGAGTCCTAACATCCATATTAAAAAATGCCACAACTTCTATTTGTAACATCTTGTAACATCAGTCTGACTTTGGAGTGACATAAATCTTTTACGGAATACAAATGGGGAGAAACTCCTATGAAATCAGGCATGTTAACCTGGTGTATAAGAAGTCACAGTTGATGCATAATTCCATGACAGGAAAAAATAACATTCTTTTGGTTTTGAGTGGATGTACTGGGCAGAAGAAGAACTGTGTATATTGGGTGTTGTATAGACCTGTCCTTCCATTGCAGATATATTGAGTTTGTCATCTTGTCATTAATTTAGTAAAGCAAGAGTTCTGATTCTGATCTGATTTGCAGTAATTATAGCCTCCAGTAATTACACTGATTTTAATTACACTGATTTTAATTACTGTGGAGAGAGAGAGATCCGGGCTAAGTGACTCAAAAAGCAAAAAGTTAATCTTTGTTGGTTTTTGTGCTATCAGAAAAATGTCATTAGTAGTTGTCAACTGCTACAGTGTTTCAACTTATTTTGTTTCATTTTTGCTTCTTGCATTTAATATTGGATTATTTTAGCCAAAAGAACAGAAGTAGGAGTTAATCGTACTTCCTGGGGTGGGGGATTGTTGCTTTCCAATGCAGTATGTGTACCAAGATGTGTACAGTATCAGTAAACTCTTTGTTGCACTCTGCTAAGTCTGTCAAAGGAGCAGATGGCTATTTCCAGGTGCCCAGTAAATGATGGGCTTTCAATGGAAAGCCCAAGAAGAATACTTTGGTCTCTGGGAAAACATAAGAACATTCTCTGTTTTGCATAAGAAAGTAGAATGGCAAGAGGTATGAAGGGAGTTTCATTATTTATTAGCTTAATCAAATTCTAGAGCAGCACTGAGTTAATCTTGTTGGATAAGTCACTGGGAATGTAAAAGCCAAAATGCAAGGGAGATGAAGAGACTCTCTGTATTTTTCAGGTATTAACAATGTTTTTGTTTTTAAAATCGAGATTTTGCTTTGAGATTTAATGCTCCCTCAGCCTGCATTGGCGCCCAGGGTGAAACTGCTGCCCTGTTTCAGATGGTCTGAAACACTCACTTTGGGAGGCATGAACTTTCTTAATCAGCAGCCACTAACCTGGGATCCTGGTGACTATTAAAAGTTAACTGTTCTACTACAAGCTGCTAAGGTGTTGTATCTGGATTTATCATTTATCAATTACGTGCAGATTTTTTCTTTTTGTTTGTCCCTTTCTTATCTTCCTATGCTAAATTGTCTTTTCTTTCCCAGTTGTGTTCACTAAAGTGAATGGATTATGGTATTTTCAGGAATGGCAAGAGTTTAACAGTAGTGTCTGTGGCAGGATTTTTGTATAAGAAAATAGATATATTTAATTTGAATTACTGTAGGATAACCCATATTTAGTGTTCTGAGAGATCTTAAGAACTATACGACATAGCAATATGAGTGCCGATGAACTATTGCTGAGATGGATTTTTGTAGCGGTTGGTGAGCAATTCAACAATTTGCTCCTTTCGTAACTTGACTTCTGACTCCCCGGAGCTTGCAAGAGCCATTAGAAATTTGCTTGAAATAACCTTCAGTACAGGCAGAAGTTCATCTTACCCACTTATTAAAGGATTAAGTAAATAAGTGTACCGTTTACACAGGAAAGAAGGTCCCCAAATTATATTCTCTTATGTGTCTGCCTACATCCCACTGCATTCCATACCAGCTGTATAAATTGGTACATGAACAGCTTGCAGCGTGTGGTAACAGCTTGTTCTTGGTCAAGAGAGAGGTGCATCTGTGCCCAAGGGGATTACTGCTCCTCACCTCTGTGCTGCTGGAGTTGTATAAATAGGGCGTGATGAAAAAGCAGAGTTATAACAGTCTAGCGGCAAATGTCACAATGCAATGTAAGGCCTTGGTATGTGTGTGCTCTGTTTCAGAACTAGCTTTTCTCAACTCCGAAGTAATAAGTGCAACCTAGATAAAGTATTGGCTTAGTAGATTTAGCTGCTGTTGGTTTAGCCAGACAACTTTTGCCTTGTGCAACTGATTGTTTCTCCTACCTGTCCCCCAGTACTCTGTATCATGTGAGGGGCAAAATGTCTGAGACTTGTAAGAAGCAAGCTGAGGTATTACTAAAACATCAGGTTGTTGTTTCATTTGGCTGTCAGATACCTGGTATAGGTCTCCTCAGTATCCTGGAAGTAGAGTGTGACTGCTGATCGGTCTTAATTCTTTTGACAATGGTTTTGGCATTCAGGATCTCTCTCCCCTTTGATGTCCCTTGTTGGAAGCAGCATAAGGACCATGGTGAGTGGTGCTGAGGAGCATGTTTAGCAGTTAGTTGGTGTTTGTAAAGGGGAAGGCAAGGGACCTGCAAATGCAGGGCCCTGCTTCTGAAGGGGGTGGGGGGAAAGAGTTGACTTGTTGGACTCAATGATCTTAAAGGTCTTTTCCAACATAAATGATTCTGTGATTCTGTTTGGCCTGTGAGGGCTACAGAGCGGTGCAGCTGGGTGTTGTCATCTGCGTTACCTAAAGTCTAGCCTAGTTTCTTTTGAAATATCTGATTAATTTTGAGGTTTTCATTAATGTGGGTTTTGGAACAAGTTAAATTTGACCAAAGTCCCTACAAGGACCTCAAATTTGTTTTCTGCTGAAGAACTCTTTATACAAATGAACGCTAATTTTCATCATTAAGTGCATTCACGCTTCACACAGGCTGTCCAACAGGACTGAACACCGAGACAGAAATTGCCTTTTGAAGTACCTTTCTTACAAGGTGACAACCACTTAGGCCCAGCTGATGCTTTGGTGTGTGTGTTCTTTTTCAGCCTTTCTTGTGTAGTTGTTTTATAGCAGTCTGAGTTTGCTGTGATGCTTTTCAAAAGAGCCACGCATCTTCTATTTCCTTACAGACTAACTAGCAAATGGATATTGCCGCGCCCTCCCCATACACATGCCAAGGATTTACAGTGTTTTAAGGCATGTGAGAGGGTTTGTTCAGGTATGAGAACTCGGTATTAAAAGTTGTAACTTGTTGCTCGCAACAAAGGCAAGTTGTTGTTTTGGTTGAGGATGGTATTACGCCACTGTGTTTGTCACGGTCAATTTATGCCAGGCTTTTAATAGGACGCTCTGCAATGAGTTTGTTTTCTGGTAGTCTATAATCCTTTCAGGCTCGCTGACATTAACGAGCGGCAGCATTACTGTGGCTGGTTTTCTTTTGATCATGCACAGCCCTAGTCAGGAAATGGGTGAGGAGCGTGAGTCATGATTACATTACCCTAAGGTGACTGCCTACTAGAAGTTTTCTTTTTGCTGCCAATACACTTTCCCTTGACACTACTTCGGAAAACAAAATGTCCATTTTGGAGCACTTTGAAATACTGAACTTTAAACAGAGGGATTTATTTTCTCTTGCAGTCTCAAGGCAAAATTCTGAGCAGGAGCCCCTGCAGAGTGCAGAGAGAACATAAGTGTCTGCAAAATGCTTTTCTGGAAAGCTGCGAAGGACGGGACTTGACTTGTAGTACATTAGGTCTGCTTGGGTTCATTGGATACAGCATGTTTCCCTGACGCATTTAATTATTTTGTCACGTTGCCTGCACATGCAAGCTTGAGCTCCAGTCTTCTCTACATACAGATGGTGTCATCTCACTCACCATTTGGCTTAAGCTGTGTCTTAAGAGCTGTACTGGTCTTTTGAAATATGGCTGCAGTAATGGGATGATGGTACTGAGTACTGGCTGAGGTAAATCCCTGAGTGTTGAGAAGGTACCTTTAGTGGGATATGGGACAACAATATTTCAGACAGTTTAATTAAATACATGTATTTCAGACAGTTTAATTAAATACATGCATTTTAAAGTCTGAAAGAAATATCAGCTGCTAATCAGTAAACTAGCTTTAGCACTGAACTGTCACTGTGTCACTCTGAATATTCAGACAGTATATCTCTGTGCAAGTGCTGTGTGTATTAATTTCTTTCAAATTAAACTGAAACTCCACCTGATTTTTAAGAGCACTATGTGAAATATGACTGTTGGCACAGAGAGTGAATGCACTCCGATACTACTTGATATATTCCAGAAAAAATGAAGTCTGATCGGTTTAGTACAAGCAGCTCAAGTTAACAGAACTGAGCATCTGTAGCAATGAGATTTCAGGAGGAAGCGGGGACCCCCTGAGCGGTTGTCCAGTGTGATGTGTCCCTGGCAAGCTACACAGCAGAGCCAGAATATTACGTCTTTCAGTTGTCACATATTCCTCCAGGTTCTTACCTCTGCTGAAATGGTGCCTTCAAATAGTAGAGTTTTTTTGTTAGGAGTAGAGTTGAAACTGACAGTGAACATGTAATTTCTACTTTTTTTGTTTGTTTGTTTTTGTTTCATAACAGTTACTTTGGTTGTTTTAACAATCTACTTTGAATTGTATATAGATAACGAAATCTTAGAAGTTGTATTTACTCCATGATTTCATCCCCATTCTTTCAAGAGGGCATGAATTGGACCAGAAAATAAAATTAGTGAAGATTTTTTTGTAATCCATTGAAGAATTTACTTTCTTCCACCTACCCCAACCCCATGCTCTTTGATCTCATCTTGATGACCATTCAACCCTCTGAAGGAGGCAGAAGAACTGCAACACACCAGAGGGTTCATCCTTTTTCTCTGTAATAAAACAAATAAGTCCTGTGCAAATTTATATTTTTCCCTAGCTTTGTACCTCTACCTCATTGTTAGCCTTTGCATATAGAGGGCTCTCTGGCCTTCAAGTTTGTTTTAAACCTAGTTTATCAGCTACTTCAAGACGGTAAATATTTATTTCAAGTGAAATGCTTTGAGAATTGAATAATAGGAGAACTGGTGATTATAATATGCTTATGTCACTTGTGTGTTTCAAGGAGATGATAAAGAATATTTGACTTGGAGATGAAGGGTTTTTGAGAATTGGAGGTGGGGTGTTCAGCATAGGGGGATTTTTTTTGGGGGGTGGAATGCTTTCATTTTAGATTGCCTATTGTTAGGAGCTACCAGTTAGGGAATTGTTAAACTAAGGATCTTTTTAAAAATAATAATGATAAACTCTTAACTATAGTTGGAAAAACTTCATTTCAACATTCCTGCTACTTTGGGAACCCTAAGGCAGAAGCTAGTGGAGCTACCAAACCATTTTTGCATCAGAAATGAATAAAATCTGGATGTAATTCCATGGACACTTTTTCTTGCACAAGAGTTGGTTAAGAATTGCCCATCCCTTTTGCCAGAACTCCTTCCTCTCCAAGAACGATGTTTCCTGAGGTAGCCGAGATCTTCAAGTGATTTGTTGCAGCTGAAAGTAGAAGTCTCACTCCTAGCCTTGTGATCTTACACCCCTTTCCTGGCTAGTTTTTTCCCAGTTCAGTCTGCTGAACTGGCTTATAAGGGGTCAAGTGTGTGCACACGGTAGGGGGAAGGGGAGAATGTCTTCCTGACAGCAACAGTTATATTTGGCTTGAACTGGCAGCGTTGCCATCAGTCACACTGCAGCTGTTGGTAAGCCTTTGCTGGAAACTGAGTCAGTGGGAAGAATTGCTGCCGTGGCCGGTGTGCAGTGTGGCTTGTACGTCTGTCTGCCCACGGAGGGTACAAGGAACTGCAGTGCAGAACCAGGAACCAGCTAGGAGGAGTGAGGAATCCAGGGTGGGAACTTCTTAAACCAGCTTTGAGAGCAGAGCTGGGCTGGGGAACTACAGCCTCTGTGTCAAAAGAGAGAGCCATCCATGCTAACCTGCTCAGAATTACAAAGGGTGTGGATTCATAATCCACTAAAATCTATATGAGTGCTGGCTGACATCAAAAGGAGCAGTGCTGCCTGCCTCAGTCCACAGCCTCCCAAGTTCTTCCCAATGGCAATACTAGCACTCAGGTGGACATACCTTGAGCTGCGTCAGGGAGCTGCTTTGCTAAAATCCGTTCCTTTCTTCTCCTGCAGCAGATGAGATTTCAAGGAGAGCAGTTACCCAGTCTCTTAGGTGGCACATGGGCTCAGGTTATGGGGTTTTTTTTTGTCCCATTTGACTGTTGTTTTCCCTTGGCCTAAGACAGCTGATGGACAAGTCTTTAAGCCTCTCCCTCTTGTGCCCTATAAGTTTATGGCCCCAGATGTTTGCTCATGTGATCTGCTGGCTTTGTAGGAGGAAACGTGTGACTGTGCTTCAGTGTACAGTCTGTCTGACGTAGCACAACCTCACCTTCACCGGCTGCATGAGTTAAGGTGCTAGGCTTTGTACTGACATGTACCTATGCCTAAATCTGCATGCTCTTGCACTCACTCAATTTTTGAAAGCAAATGATTGAACCGTATGGTATTAAATCCATATGTATGAATGTACCAGCCAACAAAGCTAAGAAGAAGGTAATAAAGAGGGACCTGTTCCAGTGCAAGGAGCTGAACAACAGAATACAGTGAGCTCATTAAATGCCCATCATCTCTGGAGAAGAGAAGGAAAGAAAAAAGGCTTTTATTATTCTAGAAAATATGCTAACTATACAAAGCTGAAAGAAAGCTGTGACTGAAAACTGGTGGAAGGTGAAAAAAAGTTTGCTTGATGAAAAAAAGTAAGAATTATATAAGACATTCTAAGGAGTGGTCTAAAACACAACTGCAAAAACAGGCTCTAAGGCATTTGACTTAATATTGCGTCACAGCCAAATTTTTGAAACATTAGTCTTCTGCAGTGTCAACAAATCATGCATTAAAAACCTTTAGAATTGCACAGTAGATGTCAGAAAGAAGTTGACATCAAAGGGGGATGTATTTCTATTGAAATAATGCAGACATCTTTTTATACAGCATTGGGCTGCATAGTATTTTTATGAGGAGCCTGTAAATAAGTGTGAAATCGTTGTGGTACAAATTTGCAGGTGATGGAGGTGAGGAAGATGGAGAAATCTCAACTGATTTACCAGTTGACAGCTTGAGCACATTCAAATAAAATGTTTTTTCTTTCTGATGTATGGCCTCACTTTTTATCCTGAACAACATAAATCCAGATCATTTGCTGGAGAATCGTAGCTTGGGAAGCCTTTTTCTTTTCTTGAGGAATAGAGTCTTACTGGACAAACAGTGTAATATGAGCACCAGCATTGACCGTGCTGGCAAAATTTGATTAAATGAATATATGTATATATCCTAAAAAACAGAATGGGGATGCCCACTCTGAGTGAAGAAATGGCAGCGATAAGGAATTTCTACTTTTGCCAATATAGTTTATTCTGCTTGGAGAACTCTTTTTTGTTATACCAGCACAAGAACTCTTAAATGGTTTGTAATAAAATGCTATCTTGTAAATGTAGGAAAATTCCTGTTGTAAGATGGTGAGGATATAAAAGCAGAAATATGATCTTGTTTGTAAACAGCGCAGCAACGATAGAAAGAAAGAAGCGATTTTTATCTTTGTATATGCTGTTAGGGAGAATGATATTGAAATGTTGTCACTAATTCTGGTCTGCTCTGAAAAGGAAGTTGGAAAATTGGAGAAGGTTCAAAGCGTGTGCGTGCGAGAGAGAGAGAAGACCTGAAAATTACTCCCCCACGATTCGCGCATGAGGAATTCCCCCTGTTCACTTCGATCAAAAAAGATGACTGAGAAACTACTTGGTTAGCATTCAAGTACCTTAACAGGGAGGAAGGTTACTGTTTGATGAAGGGCCTTAGTAATCGCACAGACTAATACAGAACAAAATAATGACAGGAGACTGGAGCCAGTTGCTCAAATTAGACAGTAGACCCAAATTTAAGAACTTCAACAGCTCCTTCCTGCTGTGCTGGTGCAACTGTTTGAAGGATACAATGAACTGTGGAAATTATTTTTTATGAAGCCAGGTTGGCTTTCCTTTATTTTTTTTTTCTTACAAGCTAAAATGAAAAATCTTTAATATGTGAAATGCCTCACTCAATATAATGCACAAGCACTTTAATGGTTCAAAGTTGAAGGTATTCCCTGGTTAATATGATTTACTCCAGCTTGATCCATGTGAAAGGGTACTGTGCTGGGAAAGGTGGCAAGATTTAAAGCAGTCAACAATTAAAATCATTTAAGGAACTTGGTTTTCTTTGTTGGTGAACTTAGGTTTTGGGAGGGGAAAAGAGGAGGGTGCTGGAGAAACGGAATATACCTAGAAAGGCACTGTATTCAGCCTGTCCCTGTCTGTGCTTACACTTAATGCCAATTAACACTTCTTCAGATGGACTGCTCACAGCTACTGTACTATTTACTTTTGATTTATGTGGGAAAAAGTGTTTATAGCAAGGGAGATGAAAATGTGTCCTTATGTGATTTTTCTCGCATTTGCCTTTTACTTTTCCTTCCAACAATGACTAATGAGTTAATTCCTTTGCTTAAAAAAATTCTCTCCAGTTAGTGTCTAGCCGAAGTTTTCCATACTTAGCCCTGAGCAGACAATTGTTTCAAGTATTCAAGCTGCATCAAGTAGCAGTAGCTTGGAGTATTTAGCCACTATTAATCTGGAAAGATACATCACGAGGAACTCTGCAGGGTTACCTTGCATGTCTGTTACTACATAATATTTTCATGAATTATTTGAATGTATGCTTATTACATCTGCAGATGATGCTAAACCCGCATGCTGTAGAGGCCAGAATCAAAATTCAAAATGATTCTGACCATCTGAAGTGTTTGAAATGAATAGAAAGCAATGCAGTGAGTATGGAGGCCTTGCTACAGGGGCATAGCCAAGAACAACATGTAGAATAACTGGCTAGGCAACAGTTCTTCACTAAAGGAGCTAGGTTTTTAGGGGACCACAAACTAAATATAAGCCAACAATGTTGTGATGCTGAAAGAAAAATGCAGACACTTTATTAAGACAGAAATTGAGATCTCAACTTGAATTTTATATTTGCTGTTGGGAATATTTAGAGAAAGATTTGAGCTGAGTGGAGGAAGACTGGAAATGGAGGTGGGGGGAAGCTATTCGAGCTTCAAAAAACATTACATGTGTTGGAAGATTGAATTATTTGTGTTATCTAAAAAGAAAAGGCTGACGGGAGATACAGAATGCATAAAATAATGAACAGTATTCATCAGGGCCCAGATTGGAGCAGAGGAGAATTCTCTGATGCATCTTCTCTGACGAGTGGCCTCTGTAACAAAAATTAATATTTGCAGTCTGCACCTGTAGAGAATTTTAAGAGGAAGGTGGACATACATCTTCCAGGACTAGCAGAAGGCATCTGAATCTTTGCAGGTGGACAGAAAAATGAATGAATGAACTGCATCATATTCCCCTCTTGACCTGTGTTTCTGTAGCTGTGGGAAGGACTGGGGATTTCTTTTCCTTAATTTTCTTAAAAGTGTATGTGACAATGGGATCAAATAGATTAGATTTGATCTAGGAAAGTAGGTTGAGTGCAGTTTGAGAAAATCAGTTGAGCTGAAGTGTGATTAGCTTGATTGTTTTTATAAAGTAATTACATTTGTAGCTTTAATCAGAAAGGTGCAAATTTTTTGATGGAGGGAGAAACAAAGGGGTGAGGACCTGTAATCTGGTCAGGGAATTTGACTTTAATAAAGATGAATTCAAAGGCTGCGCTTCTTATAAACAAGGTAAATTTAGATTAACAATCTGGAGGGAGAAGTGTTACTGCTTGGTCTGGTTAAAGCAACTCAGCCTGTGGCAGCTCTGTAAGCAGAGGTTACTGGTGGCCTGCTCTGGAAGTGAGCGGACTTTGGTCCTCTCATCTTCAGAGGCTGTCAGTTCATATGGACAGCCAAGTCCACAGGAGCATGGGAGTTAAGCTCTATGGTGTATCATCTGCTGCTTTTCTTGTACTTGAAGACTTGGTTATAGTGCGAGTTTGTTTTACTTGATTTCAGGAATTGTGACTGCATGAGTTCAAACCCCTGTTTGAAAACAAACAAACAAACAAAAATGGAAAAACAACAACAACAAAACCCAAGAAACAGAAAACCAACAAAACAAAAAGTGGTTTGCACTGATGTTTCAGGCTTAGTAAAAGTATCAGCATTGACAAGGATGTTCTCAACAGTTTGTTTGTGCTGCCGAAAGCCACTGGTAACCAAAACTTAAAATGAACCCCTAGAGCCTAGTTTTTTCTATACTTGCAGATATTTCATTGTGCAGAGAAGTTGCAGCAGCTTGTTGCACAGTTTGGATCTCTCTTGTGCTATGTTACAGTATTCTCATTTGGGTATTTAAATAATGTACAGATTTTATTTTATCCTAGTGACTTGTTCCACAAGATAATTCAATGTTATTTTAAACAATGGGTTTCTCTAAAGTTCACGTTTCTAGCCAGTCCCATAGAAAGGCCATAGACTGCCCAGAGTGCACAATTTGCTTTTGGTCCTGCTCTGTGGAAGTAGAATTTTCTATTATTTCTTTGCCTAGGACACTACTTAATGATCTAGGTCTCTTGGAGTTTGTGCACAGCTAAAATTTTGCACCTTGGCCCTTATTTGTCTCTGGCTTTGTAAGCTTAGCTGTGAAGGTATTTGCTGATAGTCTGTCCTTTTAAAACTTGATTGCGGAATAAACTGAGGCACCCATGGAGAACTGAGCTGTGTGGAAGGTGATGATTGCTGAGTGGACAGAAGGTTCGCAAGGCAGATCGAGAAGTGCCTCTGAAAATATTAGTCTTTGTTACCAAGCAAAACACTTATATGAGGGTGTGAAGTGATAGGAATGAAAATGAGCAAGTGCTACAGCCAAACTAAAACTTCAGGTTTCACTGGGCTGAAGTTTCTCTGGCTTTGTTCAAGCTTGGTTCTTTTTAGGAGACGGATATGTCTTCAACAGGAAGAAAAATCTTTTCATGTTGTTTTTCTCTTAAATTAAGGCCTTCCGCTGTATACTGGCAGTCTGGGATGGTGGGCTGTTGGTTAGGTATTTCGTTTTCTGGTAATTTCTCATTCAGCTTTCCAGTTTGGCTATATGGTCACTTAGTTACTGAGTTAAAATTAGTCAAAACAGAGACTCTTTTAGCAGCAAGATCAGGAAAAGGTCTCACTTTAAGACAAGGCGAACTTTACTGTGTGGCCTGGTATCGAGATTGGACTGCGTTCTGTCCCTTCTCTTAGCCTGTGTGTGCTTATGATTTCATTAAATCCTGCTGAATGCAGGGAAAATGTGTGAGGTTCTTGTGAAAATTCTGTGGACTAGTTTTTTGTTTTGCAGGAGTTAAGCTGGAGGCATAGTCTTGTTAAGCCTTTCTTCATTTGCCAAAGTTAGAATTTTTATTTTCTTACTGAAAAACCTACTTTTTTAAAAAACAGGCTCTTCCGTATTTAATTGTAAATGAAATATGAGTAACAATGGTATTTTAGGCTAAGTGAATATTTGCAGATTTACGATATATAGGTTGGTGCAAAAGGAATTGTGGTTTTTGCGTTGTTGAAATTTGCTGTTTGGTATTGGTTACATTCTTAAATGTGGTTATGTTATACATCATTTTAATGTGCCTTTCTCACTTTTTTTTTTTTTTGCTTCTGAATTATTACTTGCTCCTTATTTTATAGTTATTTCAGACTATGGAAATGATGTTAGACAAAAAGCAAATTCAAGTGATTTTCTTATTTGTGTACAAAATGGGTCGTAAAGGAGCGGAAACAACTCGCAGCATCAACACCACATTGGCCCAGGAACTGCTGACAAACATACAGCACAGTGGGGGATCAAGAAGTTTTGCAAAGGAGACAAGAGCCTTGAAGATGAGGAGCGTAGTGGCCGGCCAGCGGAAGGTGACAGCGACCAAGTGAGAGCAATCATCAAAGCTGATCCTCTTACAACTACATGAGAAGTTGCCAAAGAACTTAACATTGACCGTTCTATGGTCGTCTGGCATTTGAAGCAAATTTGGAAGGTGAAAAAGCTCAGTAAGTGGGTGCCTCATGAGCTGACCGAAAATCAAAAAAATCATTGTTTTGAAGTGTCGTCTTATCTTATTCTATGCAACAGCAACGAACCATTTCTTGATTGGATTGTGATGTGTGATGAAAAGTAGATTTGATACAACAACTGGTGATAATCAGCTCAGTGGTTGGACTGAGAAGAACCTCAAAAGCACTTCCCAAAGCCAAACTTGCACCAAAAGAAGGTCTGCTGCTGGTCTGATCCACTACAGCTTTCTGAATCCCAGTGAAACCATTCCATCTGACAAGAATGCCCAGAAAATTAATGAGATGCACCAAAAACTGTAACACCTGCAGCTGGCATCAGTTAGCAGAAAGAGCCTGATTCTTCTCCATGACAACACCCGACCACAGAGTGCACAACTAACGCTTAAAAAGTCGAACTAATTGGGCTACAAAGTTTTGCCTCATCTGCCATGTTCAGCTGACCTCTTGCCAACCAACTACCACTTCTCCAGGCATCTCAACAACTTTTTGCAGGGAGAACACTTCCACAACCAGCAGGATGCAGAAAATGCTTTCCAAGAGTTCATCGACTCCTGAAGCACCGATTTTTATGCTACAGGAATAAACAAACTTATTTCTTGTTGGCAAAAATACGTTGGTTGTAATGGTTCCTATTTAGATTAATAAAGATGTATTTGAGTCTAGTTATAATGATTTAAAATTCACAGTCTGAAATGGCAATTACTTTTGCACCAACCTAATATTTCAGCTGTTCAAAGTAGCTTAAAATCTGTATTCCTTTGAGCAGCTTTTAACAAGGAGGATAGGTATGCAGTAACAAAGTATAGATTATCTGAAGCTGATGTTATGCTGTACGTCCGTGGAGGAGGGAACTCTTATCTTTTATTTACAACGTGTAATTTGCAGATATTTCAATAGGGTGGCTAATAAAATCTGCAGTGATGGCAGCATTTGTTTTCAGCAGAGCAAACGATGCTTGCAGCAAGCATGTAATTCCAAAAGTTCTCTCCAAATGTAATGCCTCTTGCACTGGCCAAATGGAAGGCAAGGCCTTCACAGATACGGGGACTGCTGTATAGGGAGGGATCATAATTCCTGGTGCCAGAGTCTCTTGCAGCATCCTCTGAGAAAGTGTGGTTTCACACTGCCCCTTACTGGGGCTCTCTAATAATGCAAGAATTGAAGGAGATCTGGATGCCCAAACATTTGCTCTGGTTTGGGTTTTTGCATTTTTTTTTTTTTCCCCTGAGCTATGAGCCAAATAAAATACACTGCTCCTCTTGTGTGCCAAAATGGTTTATTTATATTAGAAGTTATTTTATACTTGATTTTAGTATTTCTTGATGTTCAGATGTTTCATTGTGTCCTTTAGGTTTCTTTGAAATCTCCTTTGTGGTATTTGGTGATGATGGTCTCTGATACACACCCAAACTGGTGGAAGCCATTAATGAACTAGTAATGAACTTTCATTTTTAAACTAGTAACCAATAAGTGTGACTTTGGACCACATGGACACTACACTACACTGCCATTCATTCCAGATTAAAAGATCTGAAAAGAATTAGGATTTTGAATTGGGGAATTCTGCCTGTTATTCCTGAGAAGTAAGATAGAGCTGAGTTCACTAGATAAACATAAAACAACCTCACTGTTCAGCTTTGTTCACTAAGAATAATCTTCTCTTTATAGTTGAGGACATTTTGTTTAGCTAAATGGGTTGCTTAGGTAGAATGGTAATTGGATGGGTGAAGCAATGCAGTGAATTTTTCAGTTTAAAAGTAACCGATTTGACTCATCAGTTCTGTTGCCATGGGGTGTGCCACAAGTAGAGATCTTATTTAGTAATTACTTTTGTATCGTACGGTACTAACATGGAGTTAAGTTGGTGGAGTTTTGGTATGTAATGTGCATCTCCTAGTATTCTATAGATCCTAATGAATTACCATTTTGTTGTGTAGAAGAAGGCTTTGAAGTGCAGTAGATATCTGGTGGGAATCCAAAAAAACAAAATGCTAACCTGGCTATATTCCCAGCTCCCCTTGTGATGCATGGTTAAGTACCCCACTCTAGGAACTAATTACTCAGGTTAAAGGATTTGTGAAAATGCTTAAATACTTCTTGACAATCTGGCTGTATAGCCATACAGTACAAAGCTTTAAAACTGGTTATTCTTACTGGGCAAGCTCCATTATGGAGTGAAGATGGTGATGGACAGAGTGTGAGGGATTTGGGGCTGAGTATTCTGGTGAGAAGGAGTGGTCTGTGATGCTCTAGACTAGAACTTTTTTCAAGTACCTAAAACTATCCTTTTAAATGGGCATGTTTAACAGAAATGTTATTGATGTCAGTTTGTGAGGGTTCCAGCACTAAATGGGGGCATCTGAAGTTCTCTAATCCAAGGTGATCTACTGCATTTCCAGAAAGATTTCCTGAATGACTGTCCATCTTCTTGGGTCTACCAAAAGCTTAATGTTGTTGAATGTCATAAACGTGTTTCTGCATGTGCTCTCAAAGGCCAGCATTTTGAATGTCAGAATAAGGAGAAGAAAGATTGAGATTAGTGATATTTATCGAATGAATTGTGCTCAGCAACCGTGTCTAAGAAACTATGACTTCAAAAAAGCTATGAAGTCAGAGAAAAGTTAGCTAGCCCTTGTTAATCTAAACTCTTTTATCTTGCCTAATGAAGGGAAACAACATCATAAAGCTAATCTGCAGGCTGGAAGTCTTAGTACAATTACTATTTAAAAAAAAAAAAAACAAGATGGAATGAACAATGAAAAATAAATTAATGATAACCTGATTTTGTATCCCATGCAGGTTTTTTTCAAGTTGTGGAAGTAGCAGGGCATTTGGTCGCTAACTAACCTGAAACTTGTGCTTCACCTTGGAAAGATCTGCAGTGGGAGGCATTCACCTTCACACACCCTACAGCTCTCTGCATCAGAAGAAAGGAACTTCATTTGCAAGAGTGATTTAATATGATGATGTAATGTTGATAACACTGAAGGTCTCCTGAGAATAACTTATTTTGTAAGAGGCTTCTCCCTCCCCCTTTTTTTTTTTTCCTAATAACTGCTTGTCTCAGAAACTACAAGCAAGATGCCTGCCAAGACACCCATCTACTTGAAAGCTGCTAACAATAAGAAAGGGAAGAAATTCAAACTAAGGGATATCTTGTCTCCTGATATGATCAGTCCACCACTTGGAGATTTTCGTCATACCATACACATTGGAAAAGAGGGACAACATGATGTTTTTGGAGACATCTCCTTTTTGCAGGGCAACTATGAGCTATTGCCTGGAAATGGAGAAGCCAGAGTTAGCCAGTCTGGTGGCCACAATGAATTCTTAAGGGCAAACAGCACTTCTGAATCCATGTTTACAGAAACTCCATCACCAGTGCTCAAAAATGCTATTTCCCTTCCTGCCATTGGGGGTTCTCAAGCCCTTACGTTGCCCTTATTGTCACCAGTGACATTTAATTCAAAGCAAGAATCCATCAGATCATCAAGAAATCCTAGGCTTAGCTGTGAGCCAGTAATAGAAGAAAAATTGCAGGAGACAAGTAAACAGATAGAGGATGGAGAAACATACAAAGATGACATATGGGAGCAAAACAGTGGTTCTTCGCATTTTACTAATGGTAGAGACAGCCACTCATCCAGCTTTTCTGAACGATGCACTGATTGGCAAACAGTTGATCTATTTGATGACGGTCGACTTCCATGTGAACTAACCAAGACAAAGACTAAGTCAGAAGAATCCCTTTCAGATCTTACAGGCTCTCTTCTATCACTACAGCTTGACTTGGGACCTTCACTTTTGGATGAGGTCCTCAATGTAATGGACAAGAACAAATCTTAGAACTGGTACTCCCTTGCTTCTTTATAAGTGATTCATTTAAACAAAAACAAACAAAAAAGTAGTTCAAAAGTAGAGACACTTAAAAATCAGCTGTATTTACAGTTGTTTGACGGGTTTTCTAAAAATATTCTTAAAATACTATTTTTTTACCTATTGTTTTTCATTATTTTTATTACACTAAATTCTCATAGCAGGAAGGTAAATTTTAATAACAGTTTTCAGCAAGTACAAATGTTTTTAAGTACCAGTATTAATGATCAGAAACTTAAAATACAGAGTTTGAGGATGATACTCATTGTGACCTTTGGTTAGTTCACTTTTATGGGCTTCTGAATATACAAGATTCTCTAAGCGTCAGAAGGGAGACTGATATTAATTATTCACTTTTATAAATTATTATGACATCACTTTACATGTAGGCATCTTTCTAGAACCTTGTGTTTGAGGGTTTGATAGTGTTTTTCTTAATTTTCCGTAGTACTGTTCTGTTACACCTTCACTGTAACTACTTTTTCGGTCTTATACTACCACTCTGTATTCAGATGTGAACAATTTGAAGGCTTTTTCAGCTTGAACACCTGGTCCAGAATCTCAGCCTCTTTAAATGAATATGCACAAATTTACACAAGCTGAGGCTTGGGCCTGACGTTGTATATGAAATGATATGTTGTAAACAGGTGACACATGCAAGATATTATGGTTAAATTATTTTAAAAGTTGAAATATTTTTTTGTGTGTGCATATTGGCTTTTTACTGCAGAGCCTACACATACAGTATCTCATCAAAATAGTCGCTTGGCATTATCAGTGCTCTTCTGAAAATTGTATATTTGTGTGTTTGAAAAGAAATATGTATTGATACTACTTGCCTTTTTTTTTTTTTCTTCATTTATTGCTACACATGCTTAAACTTGCAACCGGTTATTTGAATTTTTGAAGAAGGCACTGGTTATTCACAATGCTTCTGATGTGTGCTGCAACAGCCAGTGTTTTGGGAAATGTGGATCCTTTAATACAATACCTACGTGAATTGCATAGATATCTTGTGCAATACAATAAAAAGAAACTTTAAATTGCTATGTCTTTGTGATTCAGTACATAACCTCACCAAAACATGAAGTTTTGTTTTCTGCTGTAATAAAACAGACTGCAGTAGAGTTGCAGAAATACAGGACCAAGCGGTAGATCAATTCTAATATTGTAATTCAGTTGACTTCTCCAATTCAGTTTAAGTCCAAGCACGTAGGACCCTGTGAGATATACACTGATTTTAAGTAGTTGGAGACAGGGGAGTAACACTTTGGTCCTAGTGAAGTTAATGGCAAAGTTCCAGCACCTTTCACCGAAGTCTTTAGGTAAGATCCTGACACAGTTTGTAGACTGTTCTTCATTAGATAATCACATTTATCTGTATCTTTGTATCAGAACATATAAGTCATGGATTATTTAATAAGTGTTACATTTACCCTTAACATTTCTAGGGAGTCAATGCCAACTAATTCCATTCCTTCAGAGTGTGTTAGGAATGTAGTCATTACCCCTGTTTCTGGTTAAGCACTTCTATTATTTTGCATTAACGAGATATGCAGCTACATTCTCCCATATTATTCCTAGAAATGAACAACAGAGATGTAGAATGGCCAAGAACTGTGTTTATTTTTAAAAGAATGCTTAATTGCCTTTGACTTAATATTCTGTGTGTATAAGCCTGAATCAAATTTCCAGTGCATTCATGATCCAAGAAAAATGGTGGTTCTGTCACCTGAAAGCAGGTTCAAGGCTCTGCTTGGCCACATGTTTCTTATGGGACCTGGGGATTTAGAACCCAATGAGAATTTAGGCCAAAACTTTCTTTGTAAAAATCTGTCAGTCATTAGCATAAGGGAAGTTTGGGAGAAATAGGGAATTATATATTTTCTATGTAGACAAGCTTCAAATATCATGATTACAACATTAAAAGTATTTGCTGAATGAAAAGTCTTAATCTTGCAGGCCTTTTCAAGTCAGTATTCTCTAGAAAGCAGAAAGAGATTCTTACAGCAGCTATTGCAGTTGTGTTAGTTTTACTTTGTCCTGTTTTATATTTGATTTCCTGGCTTAGTCTGCTGAAAAATGTCTCACTATTGAAGGAGGTTTTTGGTCTGTATTATCCTTCCTATGTGATTGCTCTTGTAAATTTGTAAATCCTTAGGTCTTGTGATGACGGTGGGTGGTCTGAACTAAAATAATAACCATCACACCAGGCAAAAAGAACTGTGGTGGTGTGGAGAAGTTTTGCTCAAGTTAAGAACAGGACTTTTACACTAGCGAAGTAGCTTTCCTCTTCCTTTAAAGCCTTTCTGTTACTTCCTTCAGAAACTGAATCCTTGAATTGTTCAGATCTGCTCAGTCTTACATGTAAAGACCTACAAGATGCAAAGTTGAAATGTGCTCAGCTTCTGTTCTGACATAGTTATCTGTAAAATACTGCTTTGTGTAATCTGATATGGCATCTCAGCTGTCACAGCTTGTCAGATTAAAACCTTGAATTTCTGGTTTGTGAGAAGTTCTGCCTTCCTGAAGCCTTGATAAAATTCTTAATGTGAATTTTCCAGGGGGAGTTACACAGCAATTTCCTGAAGACCAAGGTAATGCTGCAAGTTGGCCTTCGAACTGGAGGAGAGGACTGGAAGGTGTTCCCTTGGATCTAACATCAATTTTTTGTGGTCAGGGGAAAAATATGCTGACTGTACAGCTGCCCAGAAAGGTTCACAGATGCTTCACAAGTCTTCCAGTATGCCAGAAAACACTTCCCAATCTCTTCTAACTGAAGAAGTGCAGCGAAGACCTCAACATGTAATCTAAATGTGCTAGAGGAAGAAGGTGGAAGCCATAAAGCATACACTTAGTTCCTGCATGAGAATTTGCTGAATTCCTCATCTGTACAATCCTACAAGCTGGGCTATGCACAATACAATACAAAAACTTATTAGAAAGTCCAATAATCGTCCAGTTCAAGAGCCCTTGAACCCCTGGCCCAGTTCCCCTGCCAGCCTAACTGGGGTAATTGGCATTTTGCCGGGGATGTCAGTGGGAGGTAATGGGCAAATAAAATGCTGAGACATGCCCAACCCCACATTGATCTCTGTTTTTTTTCTAACAAGGACCAAATGCAACACCCTAGAGAAAAACGAAAAGCAAAACAAACCTCCAAGCTAGATCACAACTGGATGATGGCAAACAGCCTGACAAGGAGGCTTAGCAGAAATCTTGAGACAGGGGGTTGATGCAAACACAGTTTCTTTTGAAAGTCCCTTGCAAAGGTACATCAAGTAATTAATGATTTCCACAGCAACCCCGCTTTCCCCCCCACATTGAAAAAGCTACATTTTATTAATAAAAATTGCTCAGCATTGACATTTGTTAGAATTCATAGTCTTGAAACTCTAATGTACTGAAGGTATCCATTTCATTTCACCTGTTTACCTAAACCACTACCAAGTGTATACAGGACCGAAACATTTGGATTTGCTGGCAAATGGGTATAAATAACTGCACAGTATGTGAACATGACAGAAAAGGGCAGGAAATGTTAAAAAAAAAAAATCTAAAGAGAATCGTAAGCAATACCTTGTTTAAGGGTGATTTTACTTCATATTCCTTTTCCCTTTTTGAATTTATAGGTGTTAACAAGGAAGCTATTGATCAGGGTTAGACCTGAAGGACATTCTCTAATTTGTGTAGAAATTTCACAACAATCAACAAGAATAGGCTGAGGCCAAGTTTCAAGGAAAACAGAGGACTTCACTTCTAGAAGGTATATCAGCTCAATTTTTTTTTCAGTCCTTCTAGAATTAGTGAGAGAAGGGACACTTCAAGTGGTTGTCTTTTTGAGAATGTCAGTTATGCCCAGTATTGGAAGCAGCTGTTTGATATGTCAAATATAAATAACCCAAATGCAAGCCTAGCAGGGAAGGTGTTGGACCTGGCATACTGAGGCCAAATAAAGTTCAGATGATGCGAGAAGCAGCTAACAAAGAGACACACTGAACTTCATTCCAAGGGAATAAATTAATGGTTCTTGTAAGCAAATTAATTAGATTAGCAGTGACCTAACTGTTCTGCTTTCATCCATTTGCTTTTCATATGAACACAAAGTACAATAGTGTATCTGTTTCCTATAAACACTTCCAATTTATGTGTTTTTTAAAGGGATTTCCTGGCTCCAGGTGTAAGGCTGGGTCCATCACTAACTGCTTCTCTTAAGATAGCATATTACAAGTGCTAGAAAATGAAAGAAGTACCTAATACTTAATTTACTTTAGAATATTGTGATCTATTTTCTCACTATAATGATTACAAAAGTAATTATTTTCTCTCGGTATAAATTAATATCACTCCAGTAGAATCAGGGTTTCTCATTTATATCAGAGTACTTCCAGGCAGACGTAAATTTCCCAGAATATTTACACCAGAAAGAATATTATTTTTCATAGATACATTGCAGTATGATCCTACACATTCTTCAATCTGTTTCTTTTCCTCATTGTCGAAGACAATTCTTTCTTAGCTTGTGCACAGAGACACTACGACTTTAGCTTTGTGAGTGAGTGACTTTTCACATGTGCTCTTTCCTTTGCTTCTTGAGATATTAATATATTTACAGAATCACAGAATGGTTGGAGTTGGAAGGGACCGCTGCAGATCATCTGGTCCAACCCACCTGCTAAAGCAGGTTCATCTAGAGCAGATTGCACAGGAATGTGTCCAGGTGGGTTTTGAATGTCTCTAGAGGAGGAGACTCCACAACGTCTCTGGGCAGCTTGTTCCAGTGCTCTGGCAACCTCATAGTAAAGAATTTTCTCCGCATGTTCAAATGGAACCTCCCGTGCTTCAGCCGGTTCCCATTGCCCCTCATCCTGTTGTTGGGCACCACTGAAAGGAGTCTGGTCCCATCCTCTTGACATCTACCCTTGAGATATTTATTAATATTGATAAGATCCCCTCTCAGCCTTCTCTTCTCCAGGTTGAACAGACCCAGCTCTCTCAGTCTCTCCTCACAAGAAAGATGCTTCAGACCCCTAATGATCTCTAGCTCTCCACTGGTTACTGTATGTAGTAACATTTCTTCTATTACAATGTCCTCTTAGGGTGCCATGAGAGCTGTGGCTGAGGTGGAGATGAGCACTCCTGTGGCATCGCTTGGGGAGGGACTGAAGACCCTGGGCTGAGCTGAAATGGGGCTCCTGCGCTGATGGACAGGGGTGGGGTCCCACTTGAGAACCCTCACACCTCTGGCAGATTTTTGTGGGTAATACATTTGACCTGAGAGATGAAGCTTAATTATATCTCCAGTGGTCATAGTTACAGGAGCCATCTAATATGCTATTAGATTTTGTTGCCGTACAAATGAAGGAGCCTTGGGCTGTTCCCTGTTTGCTATGGCAAAGAAAAGTCAAACCCATTTGCTCTATTAGCAAATTGCTAATGCCATTCCAGGGCACCTAACTGCCTCATTAAAAAATGCTGCAGCTTTACAAGACAAAGTGTTGATTGATAAAACTACTTCTCAAGAAGAAAGTTGATCCCACAGATTGCAGAGGTAACTATATTTTGATAAAATTGATAAAAAATGCTGAGTCAAATACCACATGTCAGCAGTTACCCAAGCAGATTTTTTGCCAGTCCATTCTTTCTTCCTTTCAGCTGTAAGTGCTTTGAGGTCACCGTCCCCAGATATTCCCCAGAGATGATCTTCTCCCAGGCAGTTAGCAATAGGACAAGGGGGCATGGGCTTAAACTCTGCCAGGGGAAATTTAGGCTGGATATTAGAAAGAAATTCTTTACAGAGAGAGTGGTCAGGCATTGGAATGGCCTGCCCAGGGAGGTGGTGGACTCGCCGTCCCTGGAGGTTTTTAAACTGAGATTGGACATGGCACTTAGTGCCATGATCTAATAAACGGACTAGAGTTGGACCAAGGGTTGGACTCGATGATCTCTGAGGTCTTTTCCAACCCAGTCGATTCTGTGATTCTGTGATTCTGTGACATTACACTATAAGATACTGTCTCATGCACTTTTGAAAGATCAGTGAACCTGAGCTTTTCGTTGCTTCATGCCAGATTCCTCCATATGTATTAAGTCATCTCAGTTGTTCCTAGTGAAAGCAAGTCAGGCCTAACCCCAACCCAGAGCCGGAACTAGCTGTAGTGGAAATCACATGCTCAGCAGTTATGGTCACCGTGAGCTATCAGTTGCCATCTCAACTGGCATCAGACAGACCAGCTGAAAGTCCTGGGAGGAGACACCCAGGAACAGGCCCATCACTGGGATTGTGAAGAATAATGCTATCTCTTGTGCCAAACACATATCCTGAGGACCTAGACTGAAGTACGACCATGACTAGCCCTTCAAGATTCACCATCAGGAAGGTCATGGGGAATAATAACAGGTTCCCTCAGTATGTGAGTGTTTAGCTTTACTGTCAGTTGTGTTCTTGGTCAAGTGGCAGATTTGGGTTTTGAACACAAGGGATACATGAGTGAGCATCAGGGGGGAGCCTTTGTTCAAGACAGTACCAGTCTTCCAAGGCAGGGGAGCAAGGCTGAAGCAATTGTTTGACCAGAGACACAATAAGTCACTGGGGAGCAAGAGTGGTGAGGAAGCAGGAGAAAGGTCCAGGACCAGGTCTAGTTGGAAGCCACAGGACCAAGAACCTCACATGAACAGCACTGCTTCATGTTAGGAGTCCTGCCTTCTGAACTGCTTTGTTAACTGAGAGGGTTTTGTTTTTTCTTCCTCTGGGCACGTTTGCAGATCCCAGGTGCTTTGCCTAAAGGGATGCCTGGCTCTCTGGTCTGTGCCTTTCACCATGCACTGGCTGGTTGTGCTTGTCACAGTTTCATAAACACCAGATTTCTACTTGGTCCACAGAAGCTCCCCACATCCAACAGCTTTAGACTTCCAGGGCATCGTCCTCCATCCTCCTCCCAGGCTTATGTTGCCTGTACCAGAATAAAAAAATAGCTTAAATGCTTGGAGTCCCAAAGAGCTATCATTGCCATCTATCTTAAAATGTAATAACTGGATGGCTTATTTGTTTTCTAATATTTATTCTCCTTATAGGACACAGAATTCTAGCCTTTACTTTCTGTTTCTCAATGATACTGTGGGATGTTAGCTCTGTCTCTCAGAGCGTCCACCTATTTCTTTTTGACAAAGCACTCTGTGGCAGTACAGAAAAAAATTCTGGGAATTTATTCTCTTTTCCTCCATCTTCATTTCTAATAAATTTTATCTGGTTTGTTGGAAAAATTGTGAGAAAATACTTACTCATAATATTTCTATATGCTCTCCTGGCAGATACATGTATCTGCAGTTCAGTGTTCATGTATTTATATTTAATCTTCAAGTGTTTTCTAAATTCAGAAAAGCTTCGCATCGCTTGTTATTTTATCCAAACTGCTCTCACTAGAAAAATGCAGATGGAGACAGCAACTTAACAAGCTGACTGTAAATGTTGACCTTCTGCATCCACAGGGTTGCAAGAGCTTTCACTACATTTGGCTTATGTAATTACTTCTGAATGTCAACCACAAATATGCTAAATGTTTACTACTATTCTATAGTGAGCCCTGTATCCTGTGACAGTGTTGGGGAAATCATAACCACATTGAGGATGTGCACAGTGAGGAATGCCATTTCTCATACTGGAAATAACAGCAATGATGAGAGATGTGCCTGGACTGGTACAGGGAGGGGATAACATTGTATTTCTATCAACTTTTGTCCGTTCTGTCAAATTAGATGAAAAAGTTTGCAGGTAAATTGTTTGGAGGGCCCCACTTAGGCTAAGAGCATTAGCTGGAGTATCTAAGGATTGCTGTTATATGGAACTGCAATGGTTGCTTAACAGACTGTATAAAGTTTCAATGATAGGTGCCTTAAAATCGTATTTTCTATAAACTCCCATGAAAAACTTTATCATTTAAAGAAAACAATCCAGGTTTTGCTCTCAGTTTGAAATATAATAAATCATAAGGCAATATGATTACATGACTTGGAAAAGAAAGAGAGCAAGATGGGATGGTGATGGCTTCAGGAAATCTAATAGCCAGGGAATACCAGCGAGCCATCTAATTTATTTGTTTGACTATTACCGTTTGTCTTTTTGGAACTGCCCTGGGGAGCAAGGACTGTCTCATCCAATGTCTGGAGAGTAGTTAGAATAACATGACTGTCACCACAGCTCAATAAATAATCCAACACATGTCCAGCAATAGAGGGATGTTCACTGTGCCATGGCATGTTAGCAAAGATGTCAGGCAGAGGTCAAATTTGTGCAGAATCAGTTAAGTGTGAACAGGTGCAACCAGACCACCATGAAATAACCCTCTGGTTAAGTCATTCTAAATGAGGCTTGAGACACTTTACCCTAGTGGTATTTGCAACCTTAAGCCATCCTGTAGCCACAGAGTGTCTGACACTATTCCTACAGCAAGCAAGCAAGCAAGCAAAACGGACATCCTTAATTAGGGCTGCATCAGGAAAAATATTTATCCTGTCATCCTTGTGGATTGCTCCCTGATGTGGAAGCAATCAAATGACATTTTCCTTTCCTACTGTTATTGAATGAAAGGAGAAAAACTGTAAGCAGTCTTCATGGGAGTGGCATCCTTTCACCAGATCATTTCATCAGGGTGGGAGAGAGTCATATAGCAAGAGGATTACTTTGCACTTCATGCAACAGGAAAATGGCTCTGCGAGCCCAACACATAGCTATCCCACAATCTGCAGGAGGCTGTGCTGTTGCTCACTAAGTCTCAACGACTTCACACCAACTTAAAAACCCCCTAGGCTTTTCTGCTTAGAAATTAATTCATTCAAACTGTGTTGGCATTGAGCAATGGAAAGGCAGTGAGCACGAAAGCTAAGAACCTTCAGTGGAACAGCATCAAGAGATATCTAAAGCATGCCTAGCTCCCCTTCGCCCTGTATGCTCAGTTCCTTCTGCTCAAAAGTGAGCATAGGAATGGAAAATTAACGTCTGCATGTGTCTTGCTCTGATCTCAGACAGGCTGCTGGGAGGGCATATGCCCACAGCCAAAAGCCCAAGAGCATACCAGTTTACACATAGTCCTTGAGCTTTCCCCTGCTGGAATTGCGGGCTTTGCCTCTTCTCCATGCACCTTGCAAAGTGTCACTCAGATGAAAGTGTACCCGCTGTGCCTTGCTTTCTCTATATCATGACATGACAGCAAGCAAAATATAAATGACACACTTTTCTATTTGTAGGGCTCCTCTTGCAGTTCTGAAAACTGAATACAGATTTTTTAAAAAGTCCTACTGCCTGCCTCTCTCCACTGTTAGCTTGCATTTGCAAGGTGCATTCTGAAAGCTTCCTTACTACATTAAATCATTTAGTCCTTGGTATATTGGAAGATACATCATGCCAGTGGGCAAATCTGAGAAAATAATGTAAGTTAGTGGCTGACCCACTGGGTAATACAGCTTTTTCTGGTATAGAATAAAACTCAATATACAACATTATATGCATATTAAGAAATAATAATAATAGTAATAATAATAATAATACAGCATTACTAATGCACCATGATTTTTAAGAGCTTTCATGTCTCTGAGAGCAGAGGGAAATCCTGTTGGGCAGATTCTCTCATGTCTAAAAAAGGCTTCTTTCATGATACACCTTTTCCTGAATTGGGGAAATACAGGCATACTGAAAGGGTCTTTTTCTGCTGCCCAGCTGCTTATTTGTAGCAAGCAGCTCTGAACCATTCACCTGTCCATCAACTGACTGAAACAGACCAAAGTTTTCAAAAGTACTTCAAAGATCTCACACACATAAGAACTCACAAACCCTCACAAACAAAGAACTTTCCAAACCCCATTCTTTAGAAAGCTACCCTAATTGTGTGCTGTGTTGTATCCCACACTGACATTTAGGAAGTCAGGCAAAGTATAAATTGATGCTGAATTTGACTTGGTGTTTTGATATTCAGATGTGTGCTAAGTGCAAATAAATTTAAGTACTATGGAGTCCAATTTTGGATTGTTTGTTCATTGTTTCTTAAAACATCTTTTAATCTGCTGTGGACAATTCTATCTCTTCCTTTTTAGGAAATGTCTTAAAGATATAATTTAAACTATCTCATAAAAAGTTCATCACTGTCTGGCAGAGATATGCACAACTGGGTTTGCGCATGGCTATTTTTTGGATTCTGTGAACTGTTTCCTTTTAGGGGAAAATCTATTGACAGTGCAAACTTCTACTCATCTTCATTCAAGGAAGGTTAATATATACTGTTATTTACATTCTATACCTGCTTCTTCATATTAATTATACTTTCCACAATGATTAAATTTATATTAAAAATATTAGTTGATACATACCAGCTTTTCAGAACAGACAGATCTTCTCACTTATATATGCAAAAGTCTGCAGATGATGGAGTCAAAGTAGAGAGGACACACAATCTGAAATACTGAATTTCAACATTTTCCTTCTAAAACTCATGCAATAATACGTTCAGTCACATTTCCTGATTAAATCTACATTTATTTTTAATGTGTTTTCCTGTCCAGTTAAAGTGTTTTTCTAGTAAAATATATGTGTATGAGGTAGGAGAGTTTAAAAAGGCATGAAGCTTTTTTTCACAGTTAGAAATCCATGCTACTGGGAAATACCTTTAGATATTCTGACTGAATAAACCAAGAGTTCACCACTTTAGCTGCAAAATAATACCCTGAAAAGCAAAATATGACACCGTTTGGGTTTGGGTTGTTTTCCTTCTTTCCACAGTGAATGTTCTACAAAACTCAGTGATGTCTGGACTTGATAAAGAAAAGGAAGAAACAAAGAGATACCTCAAAACCATCCATAAAGCTGTCACAATTTACACCTGTGAGGGACTCTCACAGTACCAGTTAGGCTTGAGGATATTAGTATTTTTCTACTGTAAAACTGTTTAACAAACTGAAAGTTGTAGATCCGACCTGAGGATAAGCAGAGTTCGTGATGCTCTGTGAAGTTTCTTGTTGAATGTCCTTCAGATCATTTTACAGTGAAGCAGGGTTTAGCTCCTGCAGAATGAAGGAAGAATTATCACTTTAAAATATATTTTCTCCTAGACCTGAGTGGTTGTCACAAAGTAATCAGAAAATAGAGCTGTGTGTAGGAAGCTTATACTGTTTAAACTGCTCCAGTGGAACTGGGTTTGCCCCCTTCCTTTTCTTCCCAGTTCCTTGCAACAGGGCCACAGCAAAGTACTGAGTGTCTTTCTTCTGGCCACCACCCACCTCTTGGCCAGTCTAGAGCACAAGAATGTATGCAGAAATGAATACTGAGTTAGGAAATCCTTCACAGAATCCCTGGTTATATTTCCAGTAATCACAGGTGTCCTTGGAAGATTCCCATTCAGCCCAGATTATACCATGGATCTGAAATGTAACCATGACAGGATACTGCTCTGGAATAATGATTCAGTATTTCTTCAGAAAGAATCAGGTATTTCTTGAACTCATAGATGATCACCACTTGTCTTCTATGGTAACTTATTCCTGATGTTTATCTTGGGGGAATTTCAGGATGATCTCATAAATCTTCTTCATCTCATCCATTTATAGGATTGTTTTCGCCTTCTCTTATTCACACTGCTTGATCCAACTGGCCCAAACCCTCCCTACAGTAACTGCTTTACACCAGAGATCATTTCTTTATTGTGTTTTATAAATAAATAGTTTAGATCTTTGGGTAAGATTACCCATCAGCTGAATATGCTGAAAGAGAATAACTGATACTTTAACAGTCTGCCTGCAAGCACTTACTGTACTAGATGAACAGTTTCTTGTGATCAGACAAAATATAACAAGGAATTTAAAACCAGCAAATCTAAACCTGATCATAAAGAGACGAGGCTCTAATGCTTTGGTCCTGTTTCTTTAAGACTTGTGAAGAAGTGTCAGTCATTTTAAGACAAATCACAAAACCAAGCAAAGCCTTGCTGTGTTACATGAAAATGTGGCAGCCCAGCAGGCACTTCTGGATCTCCTTCAGCAATAGGACAAGAAAAAGACAAATAGTCTTTAGAGACTCTTTTTATCTGCTCTGACGAGAGGATCAGAGGACTTTCATCAATAGCATGAGAATGCAGGGCCATGATGAGATTCTAAGAAGTTGTGTATAGTCTCCAGGTGTAGTACAGCAGAAAAAGCATTCTAGGAACAGTCATAAACCTGCGCATATGTAAAGGCATTGTCTTTTTGCCAAATTAGTCATTAATACAGCACTGAAAAACTTAGAGTAGCTCTGAAATTAATTTTCTAAGTTCCTAAGATGTCTAAGAACGCATATCATAGAAGAAATTTTTTTAAAGAAATGGTGAAAAATACTTCATTAAAGTTAGACACCTGCCTGTATTTCTCAAAAAAGTTTCAAAAATGAACACTTTATAATAGTTATGAAAATTACAACCACACTTTTCCCCAATTCACTCCCTCTCCCCAGTTGTAGAAATAACAAGATCATTAAAATCAGAATGTGTCAATGTGCCTATAAAGCTTACTGTAGGAAATCAAGCAAGTTGTTTTATATTTAGTTATGAATGCAGTGAGATCTGAAGCTTATCCTTAGTTCTACAAGAGGCATATTCCAAATGTAGTAAAGCCACGTCCCTGTCTCTCTTGCTCATGGGGGAGCCTGGACTCATTTAGTTGTTCTTGTGGAATGCAGCTGCTGTGTGAAGGTTCTGCTCACAGCTGGAGAGGCAATGGCTGGAGTTAGTTCAGTATATGTTTGTTTGTAGACTAGGTCTTAAAAAGATAAAACTGCATGAAGTACCCCAGTTATCAAGACCAATCTCCCACATCATAGCTTGTCCTATTACACAGATCTTTTCACAGCTAGGTCAAACTCCATCCCTTTGTTTCTACTGCTGCTGTCATAACTCCAGCATTTCACTCTTGCAGCAATCTCCTTCTTGGTTTTGCAGTCTAAAATCATTAAGGGTCAGTTTGTACCCTTGTGCCAGTGCTGTCTTTCACCTTAAATAGCTTTTCCTCCTAGTGTTTAACCCCCTTCACCAGTGTATTTGTCGACGACAGCATTCTTTTTCTCCCTCGATCTTAATTTTGCTAGACTAAACAAGCTGCTCTATTCAAATCTCTTAAAAGGCCTTTCATTCCCTAATGATCCTTCCAGCTCTTTTCTGCAAACTTTCCAGTTTAAGTTCACCCTTCCTGTACATAGATGATTATGCAGTTTCGCAGAAGTGATTTCACTAGTGCCTGAACTTTCCAATGTGTATTGCAAGAGCCTGCCAGATTCTTGGGCCTTGATTAGCATCAGTGATTCCCTACATCCTGCATGAAATGAGAAGCCACTACAGACTGCAAAGCAGTCAAGTGAGATGCTAGTGCTGGCTTTTGTGGCTAAGTGAAAAGCCTGTCATGTAGTGAACCAGTTAGAGGCTACATAACTGTGTGTTTTTATTCCTAGCTAAGTGTTATGGTAACATAGTCCTGAATTCCTGAGTTTACAGATCACTGTGGTCAAGCCTGCTTCTGAAAGGGAAGTCCAGCCTTAGGCACAGGCAGACATTGTTTGGATACCTAATAGCACTGAAATGCTTGGAAGAACCTAAAAGTTGAGAACTTGGGTGAACTAGATGTTTTTCCACAGGACTTCCCCCTTCTTGCTACAAAGCCATCTTTGTGTCCCACTCACTTCCAGCTGGCTGTTCTCAAAGCAGTGGTTGATTTGGTTTGATAGAAAGCTGGAGGGTTGTGCTGTGTACACTTGAAAGGAAGACCCTGTAGACCTGGATACTATCCGCATGGACACTGTTGGTACTGCATGATGCCTTGCTGCCCGCCCTCCTGCACTGTGACCCAGACTGAGAAGCAAAACAGTTGGTTCTCTACAGGGTCTGATATGGAGAGTGGAGCTGTTGTCACCAGTAAATCCTCATGAACTAAAAGGATGTACCTGAGGTACACCCCTCCTACACATCTGTGGTGGCAAGAAATCTCAGAGTTTCTACACAGTTTCTGTCTCGTCCTTTATTGATAAGTTGTCATGGGGTCCCACAGATCTGGGATGGATGGAATCTGATACAACTGAATCCCCATGAAGAGTCCTTCTGGGGGATGTGGAATCATACCACGAAGGTAGCTGTCAACCCTTCTAGACATAGTGGCTATGAATATGTTGTGTGGACATGATTAGCATTTTCTGAGAAAATTTCTCTTTCTTTTCATGCCATTACAAAGAGGGAAAAAGTGCATCCTGAGTGTATCTGGACGGATCTAGTTGCAAAATCTGGTGAAATCTTGGAGTAATTTGAAGTAAAGGCAAAACTCCTTTTTTACTTTCCTGGGGCCCAGATGGCCTGGATGTTAAATGTAAGGTATAATATCACAGCTTCGATTTGTTATCCGCTTTGGTAAAGCCAAAAAATCTACACACGGCTTATTTTTAATGGTCCTCAGCTGCTGAAAACTGTCACAGCCTAGCTGAAATCACATAATGTTAGCAAAGAATGTTCCCCACACATTCAAAATACAGGAATAGCAAAGGTGTCAGGAACTCTAAACATGTGTTGAAGCAACTTAATTATTCACTTTGGTTTAGTGTTAGGAAGCCTCAGCTTCATGTATTGCAGAAGTTCTCCAGACTATGTTAGGGAAGCTGAATGTAAAACATAACAACTTTGAAGGAAATGAAGCCATTGTTGTATATTACTGGCTGCAAGAACAGACCCACAAGCAAACAAGTAATGTGGAAAAATTACGGGAAACTCACATTTAAAATATGATACCTTCCAAACATAATTTCTACAAGCAGTAAGAATTAATGCACTGTGAAAAAAACAGTGCTTTCACTATAAATCTTTAAAAAGGAAAAAAAGTTCAGCTCAAAAAAAAGTCTGCAGTTATATCTCTGATATTTAGGCTTTTTCTTCTTCAAGTGTTGATAATTTATCAAGAAGCTCAAGTGTTTTCAGAGGAACAACTCCATGCTCACTCATTTTGAAGGAACTTTGGGTTTTTCCTTTTGTTTTCAAGTTGTTCTAGTCACATTCCTTCTGAGTGGGGAAAAAAAAGCCAAGTATTTCTAAGATATAAATAGTTTAGAGATGAATAATTAAGTGAGAAGACACCAGAGTTGATTGGTGATAGATCTAAGTGACATTACAATGAAATTTCGTTCTTTCCTAATAGCTCAGCATCGCAGAGGTGATGATTTTATGAAAAAATGCTCCACAAAAATACAGCATATTGAGAACTTGATTACACCTGCCCTCAAAATTAAAAGTAACAACACAAAATAAACACTGAAATTACCTCTTACTTTACAAATATATGCAAACTGTGGCACATTAGGTCATTTCAAGAGTTTTTCCAGGTGTTCTTGTTGATATTTTGGGCCTTGGGAAACCAGCCACCCCCATACTAAATAAGCCTTACTTTTCTTGAGCTGTCACCAGCTCTCACTCACCTGCCTGCTTTGGAACTTGCTCCTTCTCAGCAGTAGGAATAGTAGCTGGTAAGGAACAGGCACATTTTTCACGGTTTGGCACCCTTCTTATTACACCTTTAATATTTCGGTTTTCTTCCCTCAAAGCATAAGAGTGCAAAGCAAAAAGGAATCAAATAGTTCATACCTCCTGTTTATTTCAAAGTTAATAATGCTCACATTCCTCAAATAGAATCAGTAAATAGAAGTAAATACATGTAAAATGTAAATGTAAATACATGAATTTGCTTTGTTGAATTAATTGGTTATTTAGATAAGTTATTTTAGTCTCACTTAAAGAATTTAAAATAAATTCAATTAAATTGAAATGAAGCACATTGGCTCTACATTGTTTTGCCATACTCTATTTTTACTTTTATTTCCCTGTAGACTGAGTATCAATGTGTCTATCACAGTGAAATAAAAGCTTAAATGAACTGAAAAGAAAACTTTAAGGCTTTCTGGATACTCTTTTGCCATCCACTCACTCAACTTGCTGAATTTTTTCTTCAGTGTGAAATGTCTGTGCTATTCAAGTATATATTGCAAACCACTTTACATCACTGGTGGAGAGAACATTTTAAAGGTTAAAGATCAAAAAGTGAGTCCTAATTTAAAGGAGCAGGTGCCAAGCAAAGAATATAATATACTATTGTTACTGAGGGAGTCACATTCACTTCACCTGGCAGGAAAATGAAGCTCATTGATAAAATTGTACACCCTTCCTCCATGTTGTACAATGGTTTTGTAAAGTTAGGTTCAGGGAACAGGGGAAGGGCTTATTGTTTATTATTCCTAGATGAGCCATAGATTGCTAGAGGAGCCTTATCTACACTAGTTTTACTGCTACAAGGTTTTACAGAATTTTCATAGCACAGATGAACATGCTTATTCAAATACAGCTTATTGTAAAAGCTGTGTTAGCTATTTCAGTGTAATGCATTTACATATATGTGTCCACCCAACAGGCTTTCCTGCATATAACTATTTTGGGATAACAGTACCATTCTAATTAAAAGAGTAATAACTTTTTAAAGTATATCAGATTTGAATGACCTTTTGATTCTCAATAGTCCTGCAGTGGAAACTTCTCTCTCTTCCTTTTTAGGAAACCCCCATCAAGATTAATTTATCTCACAGAAAGATCATCACAGGGAAACAATAGATTGGACAACAGAGGCCTTGTGACCTTTGTCACACAACTAATGTGAATGTCAAATCTGTTAATACAAAAGTCAAGGTGACGAAACATAAAATTATCAAAGCTGGGAATGCTGAAGGTTAAATGTAAAAATAGTCATTGTAAGCTCTAAAACTAGCCAAAGATTTGTGCTACTTAGAAGCACCATTGACACTATTCAGTAACACAAGAGGGCTATTTGGAGTAAAGCAAGCTCAGGTTCATTTATACTACCTCCTGTTATTGTAAAGGAATACTGTCAGAGAATATACAGATAGTGCTAAATTCCGAATTATTACCTGCTGAAATTGTAATGGAAGGATTATGCCTAGCTGGAGAGCTGTTCCTTTGAAAGCTTGTGCTTTCCTATGATTTCTGCTAGTAGTAAGGTGTCATCTGCTTGCCATTCACAGCAACGTTTTCCTTCTCATTTGAATCAAAGATTACTGCAAAGGAAAGAGGAAAAATTGTGATGTTACCAACTTTTGTCAGAAAAAGCAAGTAGTTGAAAAGGGCCTTATAGTTGGCTTTCTGTGCTTTATCCTGACAGATACTCCACAGCTTGTGCTTCTCTTTTGCCTTAGCAGCAGAAATACTGCAAGGCTCACTGAAGAAAAAGTGGTCTCCTTGGCAACAGCCTTTGAGACGCAAGGAGGAAATTGCCCAGTCTCTCTGACCTGCAGGCTTGAACCCTCCCTCTGCAAACCAGCTGCCGTCTTTTGTCTATAGCTTCATTTTTAAAACATTTAGCTTTGATCTGTGTTTATATTGACACAAAGAATCTGTATTAAATAAATGAGGAAAGTTCAGCTGTATAAACCTGCAGGCTGCCTCAGCAAGAGCCAGAAGCAACAATGCTGAAGATAGAGATCTCCAGCATATTCCATTAACATACAGAGACAAGTAAACTGACATTATTGCTGTCTTCAGTAGTTCTTACAAACAAGGTGAAGTATGTACTTCCACATGGACAGACAACAAAGGCCACTTACATACTTTCTTCTATGCAGACCTATAGGTTTATTGGACCTGACTTCAACACCAGTCCTGCAAATATTAACTTGTGTTTAATTTCAAATATATGAGAAATCTTTTGATGCTAGGTGACATTTGTTAAGCATTGTGAGATCAGGGTATCTGTCATATCTGTCTGTTACATCCATGCCAGCCTTCTGCAATATGAGGAACTATGTGAATATGCCAGTTTGGCTGCTGCTGGCTTTTTGTGTGGAAAAAGTTAGTAGGTCATTACATTACCACTTTTCTGCAGCTGCAGTGCAAAAAAAGCCCTGAGAAAGCAAGTATAAATAAAAAAAAAATCACACTGTCATGCTCTGGGAAAGCCTTTTAAGAAACAGGGCTGAATCCCATCCGTATCTATTCAGTTAGCTCCCAGCTGGTAAAAGAGAGGTGGCATTAAGAGCAGTTGATGCTGCTCATAGAAAATCTTAGCCCAAGGAATGCTGACAGGGATATGGTCCTGGCTGAGTGAGCAAAAAGACTGAGGGTACCTCCTAACAAAGTGGCAGCAGAAGTTTTGACGCAGGGTCCTAGCTGTTGCCTCATGCTAGGATTTCTCTCAGTGTTCAACCGTCTGTTGCTGAGTAATAAATGGGTACTTCAGAAAAGGAATTACATGCTATCTGTCTAGTCAGAGTTTTGATGATGTATTGCACTGGCTGGCTTATGTGGCAATGAGGAGGCCTAGTCCAGTCTCAGGCTTGATGGAAAGCTCTTGTGCATACACGTTTATACTCTGGTTTGCTTTCTGCCCCAACAAGTGACTGTGAGCCAATGCTTAAGATCAAGTTTGTTTCCCTTGGTGGGGGCACAGCAGTAACATTCAATGCACTTCTTGTCTCATTCTGGTATTGCTTCAGTGCCTGAGAAGACCTACAGAACCTGCTAGTAAATGGATCTTCTTTTACCTCCATTTCTTCCTGTCCTATTATTCATGAGGTGGGAACACAAAGCAGCTTACGCAAATTTTCCACTGTGTAAAATCACTCTGGCCCTAAAACTGAATGTTAAAATGTAACTTTGTAAGTAAGAAGATCTAAAAGTGATATTGAGGTGCAATTACTGCTTTGCTCTAAAATGGTTTTGTTAAGAATGCAAACAAGCCACTGTTTAGCTTGAGACATTTTCATCTGTTACTTTATTTGCAAGAAAAAGAAAACATGCTAGTAGTACTAGCAAACATAAGAGCTGAGCAATTTCATAGAGTGATTATATAGCAGAGGTCTGGAAACCTTCTGTCTACTGCAGCTCCTAGATATTAACACAAGCAGCAGACTAAACATTTGTACCCTGTTTGTACTGCCAGCTGACAAATGAAGGTAATTAATGGGCAGCTATAAGGTGGAAGAGTCTGGAAAATACCAAAACTTGTCATCCTGAAATGCGTAGCACTGATGCCAGAATATTGATTTAAGAGCAGTACTGGTGCTAAGTAATCTTGTGTACTTTTGCATTGTGTATTGTTGTTTACAGCATAATATTTTTTCCTATTTCTTTTCTATCAAATTTTCTCTCTGAACATTTATTGCTAGCTGGACATTAGACAAAAAAAGTACCCCATATCCAGTGCAGCTATTCAAGTCAGCTGGTAATAAGACTTGACACTCATTAGGTTTTTTTTTAAGTTAGGTTTCAATTACTTTTTTTTTTTCCTTTCTTTTTGTAACATAGACTCTTCTAGTGGATAATTACAATTAATGTGTTTATTGAAATTAAAATCAATTACATCTATTGGATGTCTTTGCTCTTTGGGGAAATTGCCAATATGGGAAAAAAAGATTTTCCAAATACTCTCTTGAAAGTGTTTGATACTAAATGAAACTGGACAGTGAAGATGCATGACTGTATACCTCTTGCATTACTCTGTGCTGATTACTTTCTCTAAACCCTGTAGTCACGTGAGGTGAACTCACTGTATTTGGCCTTAACTGTAGAGTATTCTTCAATTCACACTTCTCTGCAGACAACTCGAAGCATCTACTTTTCACTGGCATCAGGGAAGGGAAAACTCCAGCTTCAGCTTTCAAGTCAACTTTTTTAGAAAATGTCATGCTTGTCTTTTTTAGATACAGAGGATGATAATCCTGCTTTGTAGTAAAAAGGAATGGTTATACTGGTCTGGCCTGACCTGACCTCCGGCTCGTCTTACCGCAAAATTTCCATGGTCACCCCAAAAACATCACTAGAAAATATATTTTTGTAAAGACAGTCAATTCAGTTTTAAGGAGTGCAAAACTCACTGAGTTTTCCATGCTCCAGTAGTTATTTCTTTCAGTATTAAAAACATGTCTTATTTCCTGTTTAAAATTCACTGATCCAAACTTCAGCCACTGCATTTAGCTATGCTTATGTCTTCATACTACAAACTCTTCAGTCTGCATTCAACGCTGATAAAAACCATTCTGTCTGTGGGGTCGGAAGTGAGATAAGAGTAAAACTAAAAAGCAATGGATTGTTACTCTCCAGTTTTCCAGGAAAGGCATAAAAAGATATGTTTCATTAGTTGCTGAATTCTATCACACTCAAGAGAGCCTTCCAAGATGTTGCCTGTATGAACACATTAGTAGATCATGTTATTAGACTAATCCATAGGCAGATTATAATGCTTCCTTCTGCACAGCATTTATCTCTTGGTTTTATTGTGTGATTTTTAAGAAAAATATTCCTATCCCACTTCAGAAAAGCGACAGGCATTTGTACGAGTGCGTTGGCTTGCACAAGGAGAGCTACCGTTATTCTCTAAAAGGATGTTTCTCTAAACAAAACGTTGGGGATGTGCACAATGTGGTATTGTGGCAGGTTCTATTTTTCAGTCATTGAAAGGGGTTCAGGCTGCATTTTAGCCATTGTAGCATAATGGTAAAATCAGTTCCTAAATACCATAAAAGTAATTCTTGTCCTAGGAATTTTTTTTTTTTTTTTTGTCTTTGAAAGGAGCAAACTCACTGCTGATAGCCCTCGTGAGCAGTGAGAGGAGCAATGATGGCTGCTTGAGCCAGGCCCCCAAATGGTGGCAGCACTCTGTTGGCACGGACCCATGATGGAGGGGGAAGGACTGACAGTGCCAGGTTGATACACTTGGTTTTCAGAGTTAAAACAAAACAAAGACTGAAATTCAATAAACTGATCAAACATGGTGGAGAGGAGACTTAATCTCTCCTCCCTCCTCTCCCCACTCCTCCTGCTGCTGGCTGTGCACCTCTTTCCTCACGCCTGCTCTGGCACGCTTTGGGCCCTTTTGTGACCAAATTTAATTCATTAGTATGGCAGGGACCTATTCAATTTTTCATGGTGGGTTTTTTGAATGTTTTTTTTGCCATTTTAGCTAATGGAATTGGCATATAACAAGGGCTCTGGCAAGCGCCAGGGCCAGCCTGATGGTGAGGAGTGGAGAGGAGGCGGGTGAGCATGCACACCTTTCTTGAGGACAATGAGCTTTAGATCAGCCAGATGTGCCTTTTCAAAACATACTCTTCAAGTTTTAATCAGAGCATAATAAATGCTTGTTCATACCTTAAAATGAAGAGGCCTGCTGTGGGGCAGTGGGACCCCAGGGAAGCTGGAGCTGCCCAAAGTGAGGAGATGGGGAGAGCAGACAGTTTCTCTCAGGGCTCCTGCTCTTTCTGTGGGGGCCCCATGTGCACCTCTCACTGAGGCGAAGAAGAGGCAGCTCTGAAGCAGCTCCAGGTAGGGAGGCAGCCCAGCCATGCGGAGGCCACTGAGGGGCTGGCATTGCTGCGGGAGCCCAGCCAGGGGTGGCAGCCCCAGGGTGCAGTGTCCTGAGCAGAGCCTCACCCTCTGCCCCAGCCACTGAGACGGTGGGTGAAGGGCTGGACTGACGCAAAATGCTGTCTACAACTAACTGAAAGGAGGTTGTAGCGTGGAAGGTGTTGGTCTCTTCTCCCAAGTAGCAAGTGATAGGACAAGAGGAAGTGGCCTCAAGTTGCACCAGGGGAGGTTTAGATTGGATATTAGGAAAAATTCTTCACAGAAAGGTTTGTCAGGCCCTGGAACAGGCTGCCCAGGAAAGTGGTGGCGTCAGCATCCCTGAAGGAGTTTAAAAGGTGTTTAGATGAGGTTCTTAGAGACATGGTTTAGTGCTGGAATTAGGTTAGGTTAAGGTTGGACTTGATGATCCTGAGGGTCTCTTCCAACTGAAGTGATTCTATGATTCTAAGCCTGGGGATTTATCCACTACAGACAGGGAATGGTGGCTGAGGGAGGAAAGGCAGCCCCGGCCCCTGGCCCCTCAGGAGGAGAAGCAGGATCTCCTGTGAGACACCATCATGGTAAGAGTCTTTTTTTTTTTTTTTAAATTGCTTTGAATTTGCGTTTTCCTTTCCTTCGTTTGCCTTTGAACACTGTGGATGTTTCCCCATGCCAGGGGCAGTGAGGGAAAAGCGTTGCTTGTGAGGGACAGTGTGAAAGGATGCAAGAGGGCCCTGCCGTGCAACTCACAGGGGAGAAGCAGCAGGTCCTGCTACGGCAGCACTGAGCCGGGCGCCCCAGCTGGCTCGGGTGCTTTGGTGCAGCCCTGTGTGGCACAGACGCCATTTGGGTCCCCACACTATGCCACATCCAGGCCTCACCTCTGCCCCAAGGCCTGGTTGAGGTGTGGCAGCAGTGAGACCTGCATTTTACCCAAATAAACTGACTTTTCATCCAGCAAAAATCCCAGGTTTTCGTAACAGGTGCACATGACATTTGACACCACATCCCACAGCATTCTCCTGGAGAAGTTGGCAGCTCATGGCCTGGATGAGTGGACTCTGTGATGAAAGAACTGTCTGGAGGGCTGGGCCCAAGAGTTGTGGGGAATGCAACCAAATCCAGTTGATGGCTGGTCACGAGTGGTGTTCTCCAGGGCTCAGTATTGGGCCCAGTTCTGTTTAATCTCTTATGACTCCAAAAAACTTCCCATGCTGTACCTGTAGCTATTACAGAAAGACTGTCAGATTGGATTGTGAAAATAGAAATTATTTACACAAATTGCAGTATGCTTTTCCGTGTGTCTTCTTGCTTTTGTTCTGCTGCTGTTGCATGCTTAAATTGAGGATCTGTGCTCCTGGGCATTTTTTGTTTTCTGTCTACTTTCTTTTGTGCTGTTATTTATTTTGTATCAGTCTGTTGTTTCCATTAACTTAATGTTTTTGAGGTAAAAAAGTATATATCATTCACTGTTGCTTGATATTTTCATAATTCTATCATTGGGCATATTCAGATTTTTTAATCATATTCAAAAGTTTCTATAGCCACAATTCTGTTGTAGCAGAGGAAAAATCCTAATTATAATATCCTACATAAATACTTTGATACAGTACAGTAGCACTAAGTCATGTGTTATTCAGTTGTGTGGGTTTGGTGATGAAACAAACCGTGAAAATAAAGTTGGCTAAAACTAGAAATGTGAGAGAATAGTATTCTTATACTGGTTTAGATAAGGCTGACAAAAATTTACGGTTTTGCTTACAGAATTAAATCTTTGCACTTCCTTATACCCTGATGTACTCAGTGCCCTTTTTGCCAGGCTGGTGCTGCTCTCATACTACATGTTTCAACAGAATTTGCAAACCATCTCCATATGGTTTATAATGATTTTTTAAAGTAGAAATGCTGAAGCATTATACTTTAAATCCAAATTTACCTCCATTAAATAGAAAATGAACATTATAAACCCAAGAGCTGCAAGCAAGCTGTCAGAGATCAGCTAACATTTATTTTTAGAAATTATTTTCAAAGCAGTGGCAATTTTGTATTTTCTAAATTGAAGAGTAAGTACGTGACTACATTAGGATATTTTCTGTTGCCAAAGTAATGACAGCTGCCTTGCCTGGACAGAGACTGAAAAAAAAGGACAGGTTGATGTTGAGTTGGGGCTGTTGTAGCAAGTCAAACAACTCTGTGAGGTGTTGCCAGGCCTGCCTGAACAAGGCCCATGTGAACTCAGTTTGGCTTGGTAATCATGGAAGCTAACATTGTTAATTCTTCTCATTTGTCCAGTTATGCTCTCAAGCTTTAGAGTATGTGTTTTCAAGGTTTGCAGTCATGATGGATATAAACATAATGGAAAGGAAGGCAAAAGTGCAGATATTACAATAAAGCAAATGATTCCAGGACTTAGGGCTTAAAGCACACTTCATGTGTGGAAGGGCTTACAATAAAAGTTATTATAGTTGATAGTGCTGGTGAATGTGATGGTCTAGTAATGGCGATGGTGGTGGTCTGTTCAATTCAAACGCTTTTGCAATGACAGGAAAAACTGTCCATGTCCTGCTCTTTACCTCTCTCTGTTGTTACTATTGCTATCACCAGGTAGGTAATGGTAGGTAGCATATGGTAGGGAAAAGGATTCTAAAGAAACTTGGGTTGTAAATGGCTACTGCTTCTAAGAAATATTGCTACAGGAGCAGTACCTGACCACAAAGTCCTGCATATACTTCAGCTTCCAGGCTGGGGCACAAACTGTTTGTGGTGTGTATCCTTACATTTTTGTAGCCTTTTACATGTACTGACTGTCTCCCTAGGATACTTGTACACACCTGCATTTAAAAACAGACACCTCTTCTGGTCCAGAAAGTTCCTCACCTGCAGCTTGTAGGAACTGGGGGAAGGGAACGAGTGTAGCAGGGCATTTATCATTTCATGCCTGCCCTGCTTTTGTGTTCTGTAGGAATCCACTACCCACTGCTGACAGAGATGGCTTTCTGTGCTAAGGGGACAGTGGATCTGGCTTAATATGGCCATACTTATGCTTAAAGACTGAGCCCTCAACAAGACATTTCAAAATACGAGGATTAATACAGACTGCACAGTTAACCTGAAAGAGTTAAGTTTAATTTAGCTTCTTTTACAAACTGCTTCTTAAAGGCTTTACTGTTTGCTCATCTCCACTGGATCTTAAACAGAGACATTGTGTTGCTATGGAAAATAGTGAGCAAGCAATAACAAATGCTTCCTCACATAGAAGCAAAGCACCCTGTTAACCATCAGCCATGAAGACTGACTGAGAGTGGAAAAGAAAATACGAGGAAAAATATGAAACCAGTTCCAGCTTTCCTTCTGTCCTTAAGTGAAATACAACCTCATTTTCTTCTTTCAGCACCGTGCAGTGGCATTCATGTGATCCTGAAGAAGAGGGTCATTTGCTGATAGCAATTTCATTATTCAAGGATACCCTCCACAGTTATGAGTATCAGTCTGAAACAAGAGATTTTGAAAAGCCTTGCCTGAGTTACATTTCACATATGCACTTCTTATACTAAGCCAAAAAGAATAAGGGATTTTTTCTTCTATGATTTTTTTAGTCCCAAGAAATTTCTTCCTGAGATGTATGTGGGAATATAATACCCTCAATCCAGTCAGACTTCGTCTTGCCTCCAGACTCTCAAAGCATTGGAGAAATATAAATTAGAAAAATTTGACATTGGCCTTGATCTTTGCTTTGCCACCTAAGATGCTTTCCAGGGTCAGCCTTGAAATTCAACACACCACCATTCTGTTGGAAGAAAGCAGAAGTTGCACAGTAGAGCTATTTTATTATTAAAAATACGGCTGTTACAGCTTCATTTTTTAAAATGGTCACATAGGACCCAACCTATTTTTAAACAACTGAATCTTTTCATTCTAAATTCTCTGCCTTTTTTCCATCTATCTGCAGTTTTCTTTTTATAATGTTCTTGACTAAGCAAAGTTAAAGTCGATACTCACACAGGGTACTGAAGTTGACATTGTAGGTCATTGTTTCAAGAGGCAGTTTGCATTGTGACAGGCTCAGAACAGACCACAGTGACACTGTTGTTCTTACTGTCAACAGGCAAAGCTAGGCCAAATTTGATAGGATTTACTCAGGCAAAACTCCAAAAGAAATTTTGCCTCAATTCATCTAAGAACAGTCAGAAATGGAGTTTAGCAGTTCCATATTTCTCGCAGTGTACTCTAAAAAATCCAGATCATGTTTTTTCAGCCACTGTTCATGCATGGTTCAAAAATGTTTAATTCAAATGTAATGTGAATGGAAAAACTCCCCTAAAATTATACATCAGAAGTTACTTTGATATAAAGTTCCAATTATATGTGAGATGAAACCTAGTAAATATAGACAATTCCCCACTAGCTAATACTTAGCTAATTTGTGTTAACAATGACTGGTGAATAAGATGGTCTGAAAAATGCTCACTGTCTTGTGAACTCAATCTGCAGCAATTGTACTTTATCAGTCTTCCTCAATCAGCAACGTCTCCATTTGTCAAAAGAATTAAATAATGAAATCCAGATTCTTTTTTTACATGTGTTTCCCTAGACTTTTTCTAGGTCTAGATGTTCATGCAAATGAGTAGCTGACTTTTCTAATTTCTTTCTTCTGTCAGAAGGCAGCATTACTTTGTAAGGAATGAGGTAAACCACTCATGCACATAAAATTTCTTTGGTAATACATCCCCATTTCATCTACATTTTTCAAGAACTTATTGAAAGAGCACTCAGGCTGTATATGGAGTACAGCACCCACAATGCTTTTTTTTTTACTTAATTTCTAGCTGTATTGCCTGAAGTAGATGAGGTTGTGGGTTATGCTCATTATTATGTTTTGAGTCAGTATATGAAACAGGATTAATAAAAGACTTTTACTAAGCTTTAGTCACCACTCTGTCTGTAAACAGAAATGTTTCCCAGTAAGTGGTTTAGACTAAGTTCAAGTTTATAAGCCTGACTCTAATACAGTTTCCCAAACCAGAAAAATAAATTAATTGTCATTACTTACCAGGAAGGTAATGTACCTGCAACATAACAGGGTGATCCTGCAGCAAAAGTAACATAGATTTCTCTGGACATCAAAAACATGCAATAATATTTTACTTCTCCCTTGGTAGGGAATCAAAGAGAGCCTTGGGTACTCCAGTTCAAACCACATCACAGCTGAAGTGTCCAAAGAGAATCTAAAGTTTCAGATTCAACCACTGCTATGTAAAACAATGCCACAGAAACATTCCCATGTCAAACCCACAATTTTTATGGCCAGCTGAATAGCTTTTTCAGACAATGAGAAATCAGTTCAAATATATACCTTATTCCAAGTAAAACAGAGATCCACTGTATATCTGTTCATGAAGAGTACTTAGCCGAGACTCTAATCTCTAGAAATTGGCATAATTTGAAGGCACTCAAGAGAACAAACACTCAAATTACAGATGGTTAAAATAGGAAATATGCTGGAGTTCTACTGGCACACTTTGTTAGACACTTCTCCAGTTACGCTGCTGTCCAAATATAACTGCTTTGTGTATTAGTTTGAAAGGCATTAAGGGTCATGTTTGCTAAATGTGAACTGAGATGAGTGCTGCAGATTTGATTTGCAAAAATAAAAAGATGAGAGGCCTCAAGAGTATGTCCCCTGCTCATGTGTATGGAAAGGTCTTCTATGGGTATACCATGATGGCTGTAGGGACAGAGCTGGCTTTTCATGGAGGATTGGTAGAGATTAGATCTCTGTCTCTTTTGGTGTCTTGAGCTGCTTCCTACTTTTCCTACTTTTCCTGCCTGATGCCTCAGGAGATTACCCTAGCTATCCCAAAAAACAGTTCAGCTCCAGGTGGGCGCAAAGCATGCCAGTGGTAGTGTCTACTTCAGTCCCTAGAAAAGCATGTGAAGACAGCTCAAATCCATAATAACTCACACAAGCTTGCTCCTCTTTCTCTCTTCTATTGCAAGCAGATTTTCCAGACTGTGCAAAGCAGGATGAATATCAAAGCATCCCATGATGAATGGCTCTGTCCTCCAGTTTCCTGAGTTTTGCTCACAGCTGAATAGGAAAACATTTCTTCTTAGGGCCGTTGCTCTGCAAAGCAACTGGAGTTCCTCTTTCCAACACTCTTCTGAATCACTGGAGCAGGCTCAAGCAGTCTATGGAGCTGAGAGCATCAAAGCAAGGAGAAAAAATAAGTTGATATTGAAGTTCCCTGTTTTCCCCAAGACAAGCAAAAAGGGAAAAGCCCAGTTTCTCTACTAAGTAAATGTGATCACATACTTCAGTGTTGTGTTGATTTTTAAAAAGATTATTTCTAGCTGTTTCTCGTGTTTTCCAAGAATGGATTTAACTGTGAGTTCACAACACCTACGCCCTGTGTTTAGTCACCCAAATGCCTTGAAAAGAACTTGTACTGAATAAAGAGAGCAAAACATTTAAAACTTCAGGTACTTCAGCAGAAAACTGAAGAAGCATCTCCCATCTAAAAGTCCTTTATTTTCTCAAACCTTTCATCCTTCTTTGACTGCTTTTGCCACAGGACATATAAGAACTCCAGTTTTAACTTACTGTGCTATCCTTTATGAGGCTGAAAACAAAGGATAGTTTTCCCTAGTGATACCAGTCTAGTTGTGGACTTTCCTTACACACATTAAATTTTAGAACAACTTTTCAGTTAGCTGTTCTCAAAATGAGCAAACTAAATCAAATAACATATTAAAAAATAAACCAAATTATTTGCTCAGAAAGCATAAGTTGTCTTTACATCAGTTTGAATTCACATCTCACGCTGTACTGAAGTTTGCGTAGATATGACCTCTGAATGTTAATATCAAGCAATGATAAAAAGTATATTTTCCTTTTAAAGCCTCACAGTTTGGGGAAACCTCACTGAAGATGGTTAAAGGCCTTGAACTTTCCTGACTAGCACTCTCTGCAGTTTTTGGTGGAAGACCCATGGAAGGAAATAAACACATCCTTGTCCTTTAGGTACCAGGGGAAGAATTTATGGGCTGACTTTCCTTCACCTAGAGCTGCACTCCCAGTCCTCAAATTGCTAGAAAAAGCTGTTTGAATGGTGTTTCAGTAATTTTGAATAATTCAGGCCTGCACATTTATCTGGACTCAAGAGCAATTTGAGGCTTGGAACTGGGACATTAGAGCTAAAATAACATAAATGTAATGACACGTGTGACCTTCCAGGATCTGGAAGCCTGCTGCCCTCCAGGTCCCAAGCTTATTCAGGAAATTATCTTTTTTATAATGTTGATGTTCACATACACAAATGGAAATCTGTAGTGTTTCACGGACCTGATACTAGAACCCACACAAAAGAGAGCAGTGGGCTCAGAATGAAATGAAGTGCTAAAGGAAATAAAAATAATAATCTTGAATTTAATTTATTATTCTTCTTTAAATATTTCTTTGGCAATGTTTCTATTAAAAGACTGAAGTTTAGTGTTTCACACGTATTTAACACCTGATTAAACACCATGTAAACCCATGGCAGTGGCTAAATATACCTCATTAAGGAAAACTTGTGACTACCGTCCTAATTAAGTCTTAGACTTTTCTATGTGTTGTCATGAATTGATTCTCTAGAAGTTTTTCCAATAAAGCATCTGTCCCAATTAAGTGCGTCCAGATTAAGTGAACTGCATTTTGTTGAAATCACCACCTCCAGCTATGATTCTTTATATCATTTAAAAATGTGTTTCTAATAAAGCTCTTTGCAGGACAGCAAAGGACAAATGTTTTTACAAAGTACAACAAAAATACTGACACTGTAAAAGAAAATTCTTCTTGACACCTGTCAGTATTTGGTCCTGCGGCTGACATGTCCCCCCTTTTTTGACTCACTTTATGTGTTAACTCTTGCCAGCATCTTGGCAACATTCTGCCTTCATATCTTCTACAGAATGCCACAGGTCAAGTTATCTTTTACCTCCCTTCTTTCATCCCCAGAGGTCAGGAGTTCATTTACATCACTTTGGAGCAGCCTGCTTCAGTAACAATTCGTAAAACAAGATTATGTTAAAGAAAGCAATGTAGATTGTACGAAAAACTGGAGAGAAGAATTAAATGAAACAAAAATTGAACAGAACAAACTTTCCTGCATCTGGCAACTGCACAAAGTCTAGCTCACCAGGTTACAATCTCATGGTTGTTACTGATACATTCAAGCAGACTAGAAAAATGTATCAGTGCTTATCTGACCTTTCTTCTCATAATACGGTCCACAAATATGTTACAACAGAAACTTCAACCAGCAGCAGCTTCAGCGAAGAACAGTTCTGGCAGTCATGAGGAGCAGCGAAATGCTTCACCTTTTGAAGCTCCCTTCAGCTGAAAAAACTCTCCCTTGTTAGGATAACTGAAATCCAACTTTTTCAAGTGGCAGGTTATGTTAAATATATTTTGAGCACACAGAAAATGAGTAACTGTTTCACCAGCTACAGAACATGCCTAATTCCACCCAGTGATGACAGTGTTTCCAGGCCTTGGCGTGGCAATTCCAGCTTTCTGCTAGATGTGTCACAATATCTTGTCCTCATGAACTGATAAAAGGAAATCTTCAGCTTAGCCAACACACACTTTTGCATTTCTCTTTATGAGAGCTCCAGTGATCTGTCACTAGCGAAACACCTTCCTCAAAGGAGAGAAACAGAATTATTCTTTCGATACACTAATTCAAAATTAGGCACATTGTATTTAAGCATGTCTTCTGCAGGCGAAGACTCCTGCCATAAGGCAGGAACCTTCACAGGTTGAGGCTGGCTTATCCATGTGCAGAACTTGATGTACTGATGACACCAAGCTGGGAGGAGTGGCTGACACGCCAGAAGGCTGTGCTGCCATCCAGTGAGACCTGGACAGGCTGGAGAGTTGGGCAGGGAAAAATTTAATGAAATATAACAAGGGAAAGTGTAGAGTCTTACACCTGGGCAGGAACAACCCCAGGTTCCAGTATAAGTTGGGGAATAACCTGTTAGGGAGCAGTGTAGGGGAAAGGGACCTGGGGGTCCTGGTGGACAGCAGGATGACCACAAGCCAGCACTGTGCCCTCGTGGCCAGGAAGGCCAATGGCATCCTGGGGTGTATTAGAAGGGGGGTGGTTAGTATGTCGAGAGAGGTTCTCCTTCCGCTCTACTCTGCCCTGGTGAGACCACATCTGGAATATTGTGTCCAGTTCTGGGCCCCTCAGTTCAGGAAGGACAGGGAACTGCTGGAGTGAGTCCAGTGCAGAGCAACAAAGTTGATTAAGGGAGTGGAGCATCTCCCTTATGAGGAAAGGCTGAGGGAGCTGGGGGTCTTTAGATTGGAGGAGACTGAGGGGTGACCTCACTAATGTTTATAAGTATGTAAAGGGTGAGTGTCATGAGGATGGAGCCAGGCTCTTCTCGGTGACAACCAATGATAGGACAAGGGGTAATGGGTGCAAACTGGAACACAAGAGGTTCCATTTAAATTTGAGAAGAAACTTCTTCTCAGTGAAGGTGACAGAACACTGGAACAGGCTGCCCAGGGGGGTTGTGGAGTCTCTTTCTCTGGAGACATTCAAAACCCACTGGACACATTCCTGTGTAACCTCATCTAGGTGTTCCTGCTCCGGCGGGGGGATTGGACTAGATGATCTTTTGAGGTCCCTTCCAATCCCTAACATTCTGTGATTCTGTGTGTGATTCTGTGATTGGTTGGTAGATTGTAGTCTTTAATAGGAAAGAATGCGTTCACAGGATGCGTTCGTGTTTGTCTTGGTTGTTAAATCAAACTGTAACTTCCAGCACTGGTCTCTTTCCCACTAGAGGAGCTCTGTTCTCCCTTTCCAGTGCGTGTCCTCAGAGTCGAATTGCAGCAATCTCTTCATTGTCTCATTTCCCACATGTGCCGAATGTAGGAGCACACGATCCATAACCAGAATTGACAGGAAATGACAGCCGTGCTGATAGAAGTGTGAGTTTGGAAAGAGGAACGGAGGGCCAGCAGCGAGAGCAGGGAAGAGCAGGTGTGACAGCCTGCAGACAGCTTGAATAAGGGAGGAAACACAAGGAAACTATGTCAGACAAGGAGTAGGAAACTGGAAGCAGGGAATAGAAGCTATTCCTTATAGTTAGGGTAGGACGAAGGGGTTCAAAGAGAGTAGAAACAGCAAGACAGAAGTGTGAGAGGGTTATGAAAGTGAAGTTAGAAGTGGTATAATAGAAAATTACTATGGAGGAAGTAGAGACAGCTGGGGAGGTTAAAGACTGAGGCAAACATCACTAAATATGAGGAATGGGTAAGGAAGGGAGAGTTTACTTGAGACTTGAATTAACTATTGATAACAGCAAAAATAAATAAAACAAAGATGAGAACATTTGGGGAATGATAAGGAAAAGAAGGAATGTGAAGACATTGGGATACAGGGGGGAAGAGTAGACAAGAAAGGATACTCGAAGGCAGATGAGGAGCATAGGCAAAAATAAAAAATAATTCTAGACCCAAAATAAGCAAAACAAACAAAACAACAACAACAAAACCACACACAAACAAACAAAAAACACAACAAAAACAAACCACCAACAACGTTCTTGTCTTAAGCCATCAAAGCAGGATAAAGAGTTGAGGAGATACATTGTTCACATAGTCTTTCCTTTTGCAAAAGACTGTACACTGATTGCAAATTACAGAAATAGCAGAGTAACTTCTGCTGCCACAGTGCTTGCTGCTGCAAAGCTGATCCTCTTCTGGATGCCCTTGTTAATTCCTCCAGAGATGACCTTGTCATGCACAACTATGTTGAAGAAGCAATATAAATGCATCCCAATGTATTAGAAAATTTCTGTTTATCCTTCTAATCACCTTTAGATTGGTCCTCTAATTGTAGTGAATGACACTTGCTTTGTCTGAACCTTTCCACCGTAAACCACTCCTCCAGGAAACCAAACTTACCTGAGTACACACCAGTATTAACTGATGTGTTCATATGAAGTAAGAGAGACATAAGCACAACATAATCCTTGCTGTGTAATATAATCCTCAGCGTTACAGGTGAAAAAGCTGACTTAGGAGTTTGGGGATAAAGGTGTTTTATTGTAGCCTAGAGATTTAGGCAGATGTCTGTACTACTGATTATGATTTTGCCATCAACGGAATCCCAGGAAAGTTACTTTGCATTTCATATTAGTGGGTATATTTTGATTTCCATGTATTTTATAGGAATCCTGCAAATCTTTCCATAATAGTAGTTTTATCCTGGAACAAGATAAGAAAATGCAACTTTAAACTTAACTAAGAGTAATGTTAGAGGGAGTGTTTCTGTGAAGAACTCTTTAAGGTTTCTGTATATTCACTGCCTATTCAAATCTCTCACACTCTCTCTTGATTTTAACAGGCGTTGAATCAGACTGAAAGTTAAAGCCTGATTGAAGCGTTCAGTTAGAAAAATATAATGAAGTCTGTGGACCACTGCATCTCAACATTGTGACAGAGCCACAAAAATTGTAGCTTGAAACAGCTGTCAGACATTTTTTGAGAAAACTGGTGCAATTTCAGACTAGTTTAATGGGGTAGCCATTTCATAAAGCAGTTAACCAGCTGCTCACACATGCCTATTTCACTTATCTTTAAAAAGTAGTTCAAATATTCATAGAGTTTTCTACTACTCATACACAGAATCACACTTTCAAATGGTCATGCTTTGTCTGTATTTAATCCATTCTCCTTTCAACTGAGCAAACACATGATGCTCATTGCAGGATACTTACTGTGTAGGAGGCCACTAAATGTGCAGCAAAGTTGCCTGGAACCTAATCTGTCCAAACACAGTAATATTATTTATAAAAAGTAAGCTGTAAAATGACAAATCAGAGAAAATATAAACTATAAACTGGGTGTAAGTAGATGAACTATAAATTAGATTACAGGGCAAACAGGCTCAAATTTCCCCTTTCGCTCCTTACGAAGCTAAACTGAACTTGGTGAGGTATTTCAAGGTAGATTTAAATAATTTAGTTCCTAACTGAAGAATCTTGTCATTGTTATTTATTCTTTCTAGGCATGGAACACATTTATTTTTCCCACTAGACTGTTTAGTAAACCACAGAATTATCCAGTTAGTGATCAAACCTTAATTAGATTACTTACATGCCAAAATAACCCCAGTCACTTGTGAGAACGACATTAACTTCAAATAATTTGGAAGGAAATCACAGGCACTGAAAGCAGCTCCCTCTCGCGCGGATGGGAGAGCAGCTGCCTGTAATATGACGGCCATGCCAAGCATACTTTTCACTCTGCAGATGGTTCTCTTCCATCTCAAGTCTGAAGATAGAGATGTGCTGAACAAGCCTTTTGTAACATTCCTATTGAAAAGTTAATAGCCAACAACAAAATCTGAACAAAAAAAACAGTGGAATATTCCTCCTAAATATAAAAATCTATCGATGGCCTTTTAGCAACATCAACTAATTTGGTATTTCCTAAACAAGGACTTGATTGATGATACTTGGAAGGGATCATGTTTTTAAATGTTAGAACTGGAATGGATTTAAATCATTGTTGATTGTAGTGCGTGCCTGCTCACACCAGTTATCATCCTTTGCCTGTCTGAAGATTAATACTCTGTATATATACTGTGAGGGAAGAAATTTGGAGCAAATACCTCTCCAGCATTTTTTCAATTCAGTCAGACTTTTTTTCCCCCCAGTAAGAAAATTCTATTCCTAGCATTTTATATGCAACAACTGCAGGAAAGTGACTTGAAAAAGCTTAGTCCACAACATCTAGCACCTTTAGTCATAAAAACGTGAGTGTTGAAAAGCCTCATCACGTGCAGCAGAAATTGTCTGTGGTGTCAATCAGTGCCCAGTGCTCAGGGCTACAAATCCACTTGTGAAGGTACCATAGGCAGACAGCATCACTGCAGCAAGCTCAGTGTATACCTCATGCCACAGAAAACTTTTAGGGGTGGTGTATAAGGGAATTAAAAATCCTGACTATGGGATGACTCTTTTCCCTGAGGAATCGAAAATTATAAGCCCCCGACACCAGAAGGAAAATTTTAACAGTTGTTCGTACAGGTCAATTTTTGTCTTCTTTTCTAATGCCATTTACAAACAAGTGTTATTGTGTAGCACCAGTACTTCCTACAGCTTCAAAATTAAGCTGTATGAAATGTTACTGTATGTCCTGCCAGCAGAAACAGGGAAAGAAATGTTCTTTAGCATTCCGTATCAACAACTGTCTCTGAAAACAAATTTGTGCTTTGTTTAACATTAAAATCGCAGTTGGCTTTAAACAAATAAGTGACATGAATTAAAGGCTCTGGATGGTTGGTAAGAATAGTGACAGAATGGGAGTCTGAGGAGACTCCCTGTTCTTAGACGTTATGGCACACCACTCTCATTCGTCAGCCCACAAAGAAATTAATGGAGCCTGCAAACTGCAGGACTCCAAACTGTAAAGTCCTGCTGTTAGTATTTTATTTTACACATATTGAAGTGGTATCCTGATGGGTATTTTTAGTAAGTTAAAATGGAATCATACTTATAACATGAAAATAAAGTAGTCTCTGCTCCTCTGCACCATGTAGACCTAATTACTTTGTCACTTAATAGATTCAACCCATATATAAGGCAATGATACAGAGATGGCAGGATTTCAATTCTTTGTTTGCTTTGCTGGTCTTTTCCAGCATTTTGTGGATATCCATTTCTTACCAATTATCTCTCCAGTATTACTTCTGAAGAGGGCATTGCCTCTGACAGGTCTGTCTGTGTACTGCAAGCTTTCATCAAATTGCCAATATTACTTCACTCTTCATTTGAGCCTTTCCCCACTCAATTTAGGAAAGATAAAGGCATCTGTGTTCTCATCTGCATACATACATATCGTGGTTTTTTTCATTATTTCTAACCATAAGGAATATTTTTTGGACTAGCTTTCAAAAAAACCCTCCTTTCTATCAGACCTTAGAGCAACTACAATCGGAGATATAAACTGACAGACAGTAGCATGTTGCGTTTTTGTTTTGCTTTTTTAAATTAAAGCTTAATGAAATGCTAAAATTATAATGTATTTTTGTTCTGTAGTAGCCTCTTAACTCTTGTATGTTTCATAATTTTACAAAGCCTATAAGGCTTAGTACTTACTGAGACTTCTGTCATTGATTTTACTCAGTAATTGTAACATAAATTCCCTTTAAATAACATGTGCCTCATCTTGGGTAAGAAAGTGGCTCTGCTTTTAAAATTTAATGTATGAAAAGCACTGTCTTGTCATAGTATCTAAAAAAAAAGTACGTAAACTGTTCCCCTTCTCAGTGCTGTAGAATAGGATCTCCTCTGAAGTTTCACAAGTCCTAAGAAGGGCTATTGCTACTAGCCCCCCAAAACAAAAGGGATATGAGAAGCATCACCCAAATTTGTGAATAAGCATCTAACATATTTTGCATACATTTTACAGAGTAGACCTCTAAGATGAACATAAGTTTTACCTTTTCTTACTGGCTGTGGTCTGAGACTGTTGACGCCACTAGCAGTCAAACTCTTAATATTTTAGTACAAAGTAGCACCGGTTTCTTTAATAGTACCATTTCTTGACCCAAATCCGCTTCTTTTAAAATAATTTTGTCTCTATACCTGTGAATGTTTTTTTCCAAGCGACTGCCTTGTGAGATGTGGTCAGTGTATTTAGTGCATTAATGAGCTACATGCCCCAGGCTTTGCAGACAGTTGTTCAGCTGTGTAAATCTCTCAGTTTTCTCTTTCCAAAAAAATACCCGGAGAAGGCAATAATGAGAGTTGCTCCAGATTTACACCTTTTACACTAGATAAAACTGTGTCTGGCTTTACTCTAGATTTAAGTTTCCCCCTGTGTAGGATAGCACATGATGTAGGGCAGGTTCTTAGTAAACTGCACTCTTCAGAGGACAAGCTAAAAACATCTTTTTTTCTTGTTTGCAATTTATGTTCATGTCTCATTGGCAAAATCCCAGCTCTGTGATGTTATGCAATTGCTAATTTCTAGTGCTTATATGGCTGAATGCTGGGTAGAGCACTCACCAAATCAGTCATCTATAAAGATACTTGGCAATCACTAAAAATCAGAATAGAACCCCCAGAGGTAAACATACTTCAATTTAGATTAATATTTCATATTAAAAAATGCATTCCTGTGCTATTTTGCTTTTCAGGATGCCAAATAACATGTTCTCGGCATGAGTTGTACTGAAAACAAGAGAAAATTCCACTTTTTCCTATCCCACAAACCTGCTAATCATTTATAGATAAGATCATTAGAGCAAGCTCAAGTTGGAGTGCAGGATCTAAATCTTTATGTCATTAATCAGCCTTTTATGAAAATGTTTTTAAAAGCTCTGTAATAAATAACATAATCAATTTTAGCAGAGTGTCCTTGTTTTCTTTACTTTTTCTTTTTAAAAAAGGCTAGTGAAAAGAAAGGTTAATTAAAAGTCAGTTATTTATGAGACATAAAACTACTTTCCAAATAATGCTTATCACAAAATAAATATTCCAGAAAACTGATTTTTTGATAATTATGTAAAAGTCAACTTGTTCAGAGCTCCCTACAATTATCACTCCAAATCTATGGAACAACAGAAAAATATTAAGTAGCTAGAGAAACTTTGTTATGAAAAAACTTAGCAACTTGTGCACAAGTGATATACTTGTGTATGCATACTCATGCACAAACACAGGCACAGTGAGAGGGGTGTCCAGCATTTCTGGCTTTATCCTGTGTTTGAGACAGATAGAAACCTCTGATTTAATTTATTGGAAGAACCAGCCTCAATTTTTGAAAGTGACTTAATTAGCCTAATTCAAGGCACTAAGAAGATTTTGATTTTCAGTGAAAAGTTCAGATTGAAAATTAAGCTATGACTATTTTTTATCAGAGCCACCTTTTCAAAGTGCAAGCACCTAAAATACATCTGAACCAGGTAAGCTCTGAAAAGCTCTGACGCATAAAGACCACAATTTCGACATAGCAAGGAGACACATTATACACTGTGGTCACTTTGATGCCATAGAGAATTAACAAAATACCATTAAAATGTTATGAATAAAAAAAATTAATTTTCATCCAAAATCCAGCTAAAATAAAAATGTAACTGTAAAAAATCTTGTACCAGAAGTTCTTTCTTCATTTTTAAAACTATATTCTCTGGAAGATCTCTAGATTAAGAAAATAGACTAGTTTTAACCAATCAGTACCTATACAGTTATTCTCTCCATCATATCTTGTTTCATTCACTTCCTGTCCATTAAACAAAGTTATTCTGTCTTCCTATTTCTATTGAGCAGCCAAAATCAGAACAAAATCAGAACATACAAATCAAATACACAGCAAGTTTCCACTCTTCAATGAGCAGCCAGGCTATTCTCCAGGCTCTCATATTCCTGACAGCACGTGGTGTGAAGGTCCAGCCCCATCTGCTGCTGCAAAATAAGAGCTCAACTGCCGCTAAGAAATCCTGGCTGTTGCCAGAGTCTTAGACAGATATATGAAGGAGAAGTGGCTTACACAGAGTTTCTGAGTCCTTGTTCTGAAGTAGCTTCTTGCCTTCCTGGTCCAGCAATTCAGTGTGTTTGTGGGTGCTCAGTTCCATCAGTGCTGTCTTCACCCCAAAGCTGAAGGAGAAGCAGCTCTAATTTTTCCTTCTTCCATATCAGTGGACAAAAGGCTTTTCACTTGAAGCTGCTGACTGAGGATGCTATTAAGAGAAGTTTTGAACAAAGAGAAGCGTTTGGTGCCCTTCTCTGAGTAAAGGAGAATTAGTGCAGCACTCAAAGTTAATTTTCATATAGTTCTTGTGCAAAAATGGTGTGCGGTTTGGAGGAGTAAAGCCAAAATCTGATCTCACTGATGTCAGATGAGATACCCTACTGATGAATGTGGTTCTTGGCTTCCCAAGCAGCCAGCAGAGTCAATGTGTTTCTAATAAGATGGAGACCGGGTAGGGGCCAGGTGCTCTATTAGTTTAAATTGTTAGAGTAGCAGGAGTTGTGTAGAAGGTTAGTGGATGGAAAAAGTTTCCTACCTTCCTTAAACCCATAGCCCTGGTCCAGAAATACAGTTGCTGCAGCCCAGCATTTGTACTGGCTGAGCTTCTGACTGAGACTTACTTTATAAGCCTTTTATGTAACAGTAATAAAGCAAATACTTGATGTTGTATATTTGCAAGAGAGCTCAGTTTCAACTGTTTAATTTCTCACTTAGTTTGGTTTGTGCAGAATTCTACCTGTTGCCCTCTAAGTAATTATTTTCCTTATGCTTTCAAATGCACTCTCGTTCCTACTGTTTACATAAATCTTTAGTTCAAAGGTAGCTGATGTTCATTAAATGTATGACTGAATGAAATATTTAATGCAAGCTAGACACAAAACCTGTGGCTGGCTAATAATGCTGTAATGGAACAAAATGTTGTATTACAGGATGAAAGTGAAGTTTCGCACAGTCAGACCTGAGTAATTTCAGACCTCGGAGCTGTAAAGGGGCTGGCAAGTGGCCGGATGATTTGCTGTTGTCCTGATGGCTGTTCTGATGGAGAGGGCCCAGTCACATCTTGTAATTATTTCACGAGCACTCTCTGGCAGCAGCGCGGCACCCTGAGGACCAATGCTGGGGTGTCCACAACATCAGCTTCCTGGCACCGGGCTCTTTTTCCAGAACAGGGAAGCTGCTCACCAATAGCTGGACTTCCTCAGGATACACCGTGTACACACTTCTTGGCACAGCAGAGGGAGGTTTTTTGCTTGGGCAGCACCTGCAGCAGCACTCTCAGCACCTCCACCCCCTCAGCTGCCCTCCCCAGAAGGCAAGGCTCTGCACAGAAGTGGGGCTGCGTCCCCGACCTGCTCCTCTTGCCCTCATAAATCCTGCACATTTTCAGGAACCCAGGAGAGAGAGGCTGGGGAGAAAACTGCAAGCATACCCAGAGGCAACACAGCTTGAAAGAATCCCAGTTACCAGTCAACTCTCTTTTTCCTTGAGTGCCCTGGTTTCCTTTAAATGAATCAAGATAGAAGGACTTTTTTTTTCATGGCAGAGCAGTCTCGGGCCTAAAAGTAACTCCATTTGTGTAGGGCAGTTACAGAGAGGGTGAATGGAGTCCAGATCTCAGCTTTGCAATTTGCAGAGATGAAAACATCCTACAGAGAGGTCACTAGTACCATCTGAGCTGTAACAGAGGTTCAGATCATACTGTGCTGCCCTGCCTTACTGATATTTAACAGGTTTTAACATCATCTGTGATGCACTAAGACAGTCTCTGTGTGGAGATAACTGACCCCTTATGAGCCTGAGAAACAAATTTCAAAAGATAGGAAAAAAAATTGTGTGCTTTTCATGCTGTCCAGATTTTTACAAAGACATGGATTATGTAGAACAAGCAAGAGTAGCTCAGGCAGAAAAAGTCACAGATCAATGTTTCCACTAAGATGGAAGCTGCACTTCCTCCCAGAGAGACACCCAGGAGGAGTCCAAAGCATGGCTGCAGCAGAAAAAAAACCAAACTGTTTTCACTGAGATGAAGGAGGGAGCTCTGTGCTGACATGTCTGGGACAGGTTCAGCTCCTGCAAGGACTGGGACAGCTCTCTGGCAGAGACCCTCACTAACACATCAGTGAATTCCACTGCAGTGGAGCAAGAAAAAACAGAGCAGCCTCTTACTGTGAGAACTGCTTTTCTTACAATAATACAAAGATCCACTGACTACTCCTTGCCTAAGCTGATGTCTCTGCTGTTCAGTCCCACTTAACCACAGGTTAGGTGGTTTCATGGCAAAAATGTACCAAACAGAATATGAGGTCAAGTTGTCTCTGTGTGAATATGTAAATATAATCCTTTCTACTCCCATCAACTAAAGCATTTGCCATACGAGGTGCTCATGTGCCCTACATGTGAGAACTAACTAACCTCAGTGCCATCACATATGAGGTTCAGGAGAGGAGGTGATGGACCTGACCCAAGAAGGTCTGATAACAAGGACAGGATGAGGATAAGCCACCCTTGTAACAGAAAAGGACGAGGAGGGTGAATGCTCTGACTACAAGTTTAAGAAAGAGCACAGCAGCCCTGGTCCTGCAGAGGGAATACCACAATGTTGATGGGCCTCACAGTGTGAGTGTAAAACCAGTCAGCTGCCTGGAAAAGAGGAGGAGAAAAAACAATCTCACGTGCATGACAAATTGCAGATGTCCACCACATTGACACATACATTGCTTTTATTTTGTAGTGTATTTATATTTTTACATGTTTTCATTTGAAAGTAATTACTCACAATTATTTCTATATCATGAGGGAGACATTAGCTCCCTTCTGAAACAGATCTTATGCCAGAAAGTAAAAAGAGGGGCAAAAGCAGGAGCACTTTTATGGAAGTTTATCTTTTATGGAAAGCTTAGTAACCTTTTCTAGTCCATGAGTGCTAACACTAAAAGCAAGCCGACATTTATTTTGCATGTGCTATATTGATTTCCCAAATTCCAGGTCAGTATTCAAACTATAAGGCTGTTGTCTTCCATTTTTTTCTGAACATAGACAAAGAAGGAAATAATTTCATTTTTTTCACATGATGCACATCTTGAAAAGTCCCAGGAACAGACAGCCCATATATTGCGCTAACTTCATGCCTTCCACTATAATTGAAAAAAAACAACAGTAATTCCCTGTTCCTGATAATCTCTTTTCTGAATGAACCAATTTTGGGATATGGCTTACTGTGGGGATTTGTGAAATTAAACAAAGAAATTAAAATTATTTTATTTTGGTATATCAAGTAGCTAGTTAGGGGCAAGGAGAATACAAAATCACAAGAACAAGAATATAAATAAGAGATCATTAATTAGTTTTACTCAGTTTTACTATATTTGCTTTGGCAACAGAATTTTTGTTCTTTTAATATCATAGAAGCATTTGTGTTTAACTATATTTTTATAATGCCTGTATGTGAACATCATTATACACTGCTGTACTCTTGCAGCTCTGATCTCATACTTGCATATAAATGCTAATGTATTTCAATGATTTTAAATCAACTTAAAATTTTACTGTTTCATGGTAATGTACAACTGTAGACTTTTCAAATGTGTTTTTTTCCAGTACAGCTTGGTACTCTGTAAATGGAAGGTGTAACTATTTGGTCCATTGAACCAAGCATCTGAAAATCACAAATAAAAAAAAATGTAACAGGCCTTGTGAACTCTTAATAACTTCCATTGAAAGCCATTATATAGAATTGTATAATTTCCCTCTGGAAAAGGGTAGTACAGTTATAATTTGGGAGGAAAGAAGGCCTAAATCAGAAAAAAAGCATCTAGCCAGGTAAACCTTCTTACTCGGTGCGTGATGATCACACTACCAACACATTACAAAATGATACAAATCCACTTATTGTTCCTGGAGGAACTGGCATGGAATAAGAGAAGCTTCTCTAATATAGATGTCCAAGAAATAAATACTATAGAAAGCAATAGCTCTGTGCTGAATGGTATTACAGAGGTTAGGGTGCCAAAGATTTCAGAAGTAGCCGAGTTTGAAAAGAAAGTGCATCTAGGGATATTTAAGGTAGAGGTCAGTTATAGGTTTCCAGATGATTGAAAAAAAGAGCAGAATAGAAAGGATAAAAACTGGTGCCCTTGTAAGAGGCATCATCTAAAATTAGTCAATCACAAACCTTTCAAAGTTCAAGTTTAGCTTGGAGAAGGTGTTAAGTTCAGGGCTGATTCCTACTTCATTGAAATTATTAAGCTGCAAACTTCAGAATTTACTCTCAGGCTTTCTCAAAATCACAGAAACTACTGTATGTCAAGATCACACATGTGCTCCTTGTTAAGGAAAAACAGTCATCCATTTGTCCGGATGATGCAAATAAGGTCAAGGGAGTTCAACACCTGCTTTAGAAAAACACGCACAATAGTTACCACATTCTGCTGCAACAGGTGCTGAACTCATCTAACCTTGGTCATGCCAGAAAGCCAACTGTTTTCAGTGCTGATGGGAGGAGTAAGCTTGGGTATGTTTATCAGCAATATTTGTACTGTGGTTGCATCTTTGCATTCTTCTGGAAATGAATAGCTATTGGGTTTGTTTGGGAAACAGAACTCTCTTCAAAGGGACTTCTTCTGGCCTGAAACCTCTGTGTTACTTCAGGATGGGCGAATGAGGCTGGTACTTGCCTGGACTCATAATTGTGGAAAATTTTTCTTACAACTATCTAAGAAGCCGGGCCACCAATAAAACAACAAAACATGGGTCTCAGTTTGTAGCATGATGCTCTAACCCATAGTGGCACAGCACAGTAAATTGCCTAGTCCCATAAAAAACAAGTCATAAAAAAGACAATTTTTGCAGAGAAGACCACTAAATTACAGTTAAGCATTCTTACAACCAAATCGCTCACGTACAACTTCATAAACACTTCAGCTGGTGCTCTTAAATTTCCAGATATATTTACTTTACTCCTCTAAAGCACATTAAAGAAAAAGTGCTCTTTGTTATCTGGGAGTATTTGGAATCTTTAGCAGTTCACTTAACACACCATAACGTCTGTCATAGGCTTTCCTAAAACACCAGGGAAAAATGCATACCTCAGGAGAGGAATAAATCTCTTAAAAGGTATTAGTGTAATTAAGTAGGTCACCCTGTGGAGGTGAAGTGCCTGTTAGTATCAGTGGATGTTAGCCCTGATTCAGCAGAGTGCTTAAGCAAGTTCCACTAAAAACTGTAGGCAAACATATGTGCGAGTCCTTTTTTGAATCATGGTCTTTAATTATTGTTATGGGGGATTTTGTCTTTCAGTTCCCAGTGGAGAGTCAGCCTGACAGCACATGACAGAGACATATCTAAACATAAATTATACATCTCTTTCAGTTTTATTGGCCTTCTGCTCCTGAGTTGTCTTGGTATAAACCTATCCTGTCCCAAACATACATGCTTGGCAGTTGCATTCCAACCTTTGTGTATCCTGTGACAAATATGCAAGAGAGCAGAGCAAGGAGTGTAATATTTTCAAGCCTATGGATGTTCACACAGAATCACAGAGAAGGGCTGAGGTAATCTGGCTCTGTCATTACAGCTGAAATTAATTTGCCTGGCAATGTTACTTAAATCCATGATAGGATGTGAAGTATGCTTCCTTTACCTTTCTGGCTCCTCATGGACACGGCAGGGGAATCGGTGTTTCTGATGTCCCTGTAGATAAGAATAGATTGACATAAAAGATGGATCTCAAAGGACTGAACAAACAAACTGAATGGTCAGAGGAGCTGACAGACCAGCTGCCACTACACATAGAAGCCAGTGAAGGAGAGGCTGCCAAATTCTCATAGCTGTTCAGGCAAGGAAATTCTTTCCCTTTTCTGATCCTAAAGATTAAATCATAACCACTCACATGTAAGCATTTTATATTTTAATCATTCCAGAAATGACTGAAGAACACTTTTATTGTCATGCAAATAGGCAATCCCCATTAAGCGTGCAGGTATTTCAACTTCCTGCTCTCCCAGCACCTGAGAGCCTGTCCAGTTAGGAAGAGAGATGCTCCTGAGTGCCGAGTCTCCTCTTTGCAGGGGATCTGCACAACATTTTGTCTGTTGGAAGTGCTGCAGTCACATGGGGGATCTCATGCAATTGCACACTGCAATTGCTCGCTGCAGTTGCATGTTGCAGTTGAGGAACGTAATTAAAAGTAAAGTAATTAGTAGTCTAAACGGTGCTTATGGGATGCTGAAATTGAAATTGGTGGTTCCACCTCAGGGAAGAGAGCCAGCAACTATCACCAGCAATTCTCTGAAGTTGTCAACTTAAGATACAATAGCATTCAAAAGGCCCAAAAAAAGGGTCAAACTTCATCAGAGAGGGCACTGAGAACATAACAGAAAGCATCATTTTGCCGCAATGCAGAATCTCCTACTCACATCTTGGGCACTGTGTGCGGTCTGATCCTCACATCACAAGAAGTCACAGTGGAGTTAGAAAAGGTGCAGAGAAAGGCAAGAGTAATGATGAAGGATGTCAAGCAACTGCATTAAAAGGAGAAACTTTAAGGGCTAAATCTTCAGTTTTGAGTGGGGAATGGTCAGCGAGAAAAGTGAAGGCACTCAATGAAGTGAATGCAGAGCTGCTAACTCACCACATCCTTCACTAGGAAAACTAGGTGCCACGCATTAAACCTAGTGGAAAATGGGTTTAAAGCAGGAAAAGGTAGGTATTTTTTAACACAGCAGTCGAGTTCTGAAATTTGTTGCCATGAATTTTGGAGGCAGATAGTTTTAGCAGAGGAAAAAAGGAATTAGAAACCCCTGGAAAACCAGTCCAATAGTATATTAAAGAAAATAAACAGGAACTTCTTAATCAATGACTGTGGAAATGAGAGGGATAGTAGGGAGACAGTGGCCGAGAGTGCCTGGTCTCCCTGAATAGCATCTCCTATTGCGACTAGTGGAGGCAGAATACTGGTCCAGCACAGTAGGGTATTTGCTAAATTCCTATTTTCAACACTAGGCTCTACTGAGATGTAATTTGCATCTGCTTCACAGCATCCAAGTCTCCTCCCGTTTCCACAGCCCCGTGTACAAGAACCAGCTGGTCCACAGATTACAGGGCAGTAGATCGGGTCAGTCTAATACTTCTGGTGTGTGGGGTGCCAGAGCGTGAGGGACTGCGAGAACATGTAGTAAGAGCATGAGACTCTCAGGCAACATCTGGAGAGTGGGAGACATGGTCAAATGATTAAGTCATCTGCTCCATATCATGCCTGGCTGTTTAAGGACTTCTGTCAGAGGAAAGCATTGAGAACATCAGGCTGATAGGCAGTAATAACAAAAAATATAAATTATTCCTTCTGATTCCTTGTTTGCCTTTTGGCTCCTACTACAGGACTTGTTGGGAGTAGGATTATGGGAGGACAGGAACAAGCTTAAAATCTGTGCCCTACTTAACCATCTCTGATTTTGTCTGTGGGAAGGAAGTGGCCTAAATCTGACCCATCTAATATATATAATATATTCCACGGCATATAATGTTTTGACAGCTTAAGTAGATATACGAGCACCGAATTGGTAACTCATTCAAATCAAAAGTGGTATGCCTCCTATCTAAATATTGCAAGTTCTGGTTTTATTCAGATAATTGTGTTTATTTTTTCTTTTCCAACAAGATAATTGTGCATATTACTTCAGTCTCTGGTATGTGTTAGTGTTGTCCAGCTTTTTTCTAATACATTCTCATGAAATTTTAGATATCAGATATCTGCATCGGTAACAGGGAATGTAGGTGCTGGACAGGAGCACTGGGCTGAGAGTCTATTTTTTCTGCCTCACAATGACATTGTTTAGGTCAGATCTTTTTCTTTCCCAAGTACAACACTACATGGACTGTATGAACATATCATAAATGGGCTGGTCTTTGCAATGTGCTAGTTAGGAACATTTCCATCCCATAAATCAGAAGCTAAGACACAGAGAAATTTGTGTTTTGTCAGGAGAAGTCAGTGACAGAGAGATAATAAATAGCTCTGAAGTGCTTTAACCACAAAGCTGCTGTAGATCAGTTGAAATGATGGGCCGTGGACCTCGTGTTTTGGTGAGTTTGACAGAACTGCAGAGCACTTCCAGGGACAGTCTCTGAACGAGAAGAGTTTTATCTGTGATGTCTAATCACCTCTGATAATGATAACATTTGGCACACATCAGATACTTTCCTTCCAACTATTTAAAGCCCTTTGGCATGCCTGTAATACAGGTAAGTGGTATGATGAGAATTATACCCCTGGGAACCTGCACAGATGCAAGGGCAGAGAGACCGGGTCAGTTATTAGAAAAGCTCTCAATAGATCCCAAAACCTTTGACCTCCAGTCATGAAAATGTGACTTACTTTTTTCTTCAGTGTTGCCCTTTCCTTTCCTTTTTCTCTCTCTGGCTTTCTTTCCTCAGTATTGTTTTTCCTTTGTCTGGTAAATAGTTGATTGCACTTGGCAGGTCAGCCTCTGAGTCTTAAACCATTTTGTGCCGCCGCTAAAGCCTTTTCTGACTCCTGAACCCCCACTTGTGGGCTGAATGTCTGGGAAAACTGTATTAGCACTCAAGAACAGGGTTCTCATACTTCATCAAGGGGATCAGGATTGTCTCCTTGTCACGTTTTACTCATGTGGAAGTCTAACAGGCAAATAGTTGCTGCCGTTGCTCACAGACAATGAATTAACAGCTTGGAAATTGTGCTTCCTGCATTCCTTCATCTTGTCCTCAAGTCTGGGATTAGCAAGAATTGTGAGCAGATGTGCTTGCAAGTATTCTATTCTCATACCAATCCATGTTCTGCAACAACGCTGTAGTGTCTAATTATTTTTTGAAAAAAATTGCTACTTAAAAATATTGCATGTATCTCTGCATAAATGATACCTTTTCCTTCTAAAGGACTGTCAGGAAGGCAGGTCAACGATTTACTGTGGTGATACCAAGGCCGGGAAGTGGACTGTTACCTCTGCCAGTTGCTATCTCGGTGGCAGAGTGAGAAGATGAAAGATACGGAAATTATTTTTCAGTACCTAATCCCAAAACTTGAGTTCAGTTGCTTAAAGAAATCTGCCTAGATACGGTTTTTGTCTGCACTTTCCCTCCTGGATCTCATTTCCTTGCCCTTTTCTCCCGCCTCTTACCTTTATTCTCTTCTTTGCCATCTGTATCACCTCTCTTTCCCAGAATTTGATAGTCACTGCTAAGAAGTTGTTCTGAGCAGCCTAGGAAGACAAGGCAAGGTTCAAAAGGCATTTGGCAACGTATTGAAAACAGAGCTGGGGAAACCTCTGAGGGATCCCTGCACTCATTTGGTTTTAGCTTTGAAAGCTCAGTTAAACTAGTTGTTCCTTTGCGTTGCTAGAGCTCAAAGGAGCAACTAAAGTGATTAAAAGGATAAAAAAAAAAGAAAAATTACTTTTATAAAACAGATGTTGGCCTAGGTTTCTGAAAAAAAAAAAAACAAACAAAAAACAAACAAACCACCAAAAAAACCCAATCTTGCTATTTCCCAAACCCATGAGAAGAGGAATGGCTGAAGGAACCTTGCTCATTCACAGGCTCTAATTACAAGTAAAATTTCATAGTGATTGAATGACTGAGATAGAGTTATGTGTGTCTGTTTCTCCCATTTAATGTCTCATGGTCTACAAACAAGCTTCCCATTGGCTTCATTTCCACCCCCTCCCACCCCCCCATTCACACATTCTAAGGGAATAATACAGCTTATAGTAAGGTGGGTTATTTTGGCAACAGACTAACTCAGGTACAGAATAAATCTGGCCCTTCAGCCCTGAGGCAGATAAGCGTATCTTGTAATCTGGAGTTCTGTGGACTCAAAAAAGGTCCTCCTGATTTTGCAAGCAATCAAATCCTTGTCTTCATTTTTGGACATTCAGTATCAATGCAGGCACAAAGCTGAGCAGGTCAAAGATTACAAATGAAGAGATACAGATGCCCAATTTCCTTTTTTTCTGTCAACACAAAAATGAAAGAATAAGTCTGGTGGGATCACATTATACATGCACATAGTTGTAGCAAAGAGTTTCGGCATACTAATATATTTCTTATGTATTTGAAATTTTATGCCCCTTACTGGAGATTTTTGGCAGTCTTTGATTAGGAAAGCTTCGAACCAAAGACAAGAAAGCACAAGAAAAACTGGAAAATCCCCTGTGATATGATGCAAAACTGAAGAGGAAAAATTGTAACTCAAGGCAGAGAACATTCAGTTCTTTCTGAGAATTTGTGAAGGGACATATGAGGAACAATAATGAAGTACCTAAGTCTGCTTCACTATACACTCTGTGAGTCATCCTTGTATTGAGATGAGCACCTCTCTAGCCACAAAACTACACTAAAAGGTGAATTCTGGCATGCTTATTAGAATATATATAGCAGAACAATTTTTGTTACATCTGCAGAAAAGCAACACATACTATTTTTAATGTTAAATCTTTACATCTTATTTCTACACAATTCCTCTTTGGTTGCACAGGCAAATCTAAGAAATCCCTTTACAACTTTCCTACTTAGACTCTTGGTGTGAGATAATGAGGTTTCATTAATCATTCAAATTTTTAATATAACCAAGGACTCACTAAATAAGTAATATATTCCTCGTAACTTTTTTGTTGCCATTTATGAAATTGTTCTGATGTTATTATGAGGATTTTGCTTATTTTCTTCTGCCAATATCAGATCTTATGTTATTATCCTCCTGTCTTCAGCCCGGCATTACTCACTCTACTGTGGCACCGTCTACGAAGATGAAGATGTAGATGTTTAATATATGCATCCTGTTCAAAAATCAACAACTGATCTCTATCTCTTCCTTAAAGAAATCTTCAGAGATTCAGCACATTCTTACATCAAATAAAGGATTATTATTATGAAAACATTCAAGCAGAAAACAGTTCAGGAAGAAGACAAAATAAAGTGATTGTTAATGCTTTTTTTAGAAGTCACAGTATATAGATGATCGATGTTTTAATTAATCTGTACAGATTTTGTTTCTGTGGTTACTCTGTCCCTCACATCAATAATTTGAAGTGACCTGGGTCCTTGCATTCATAGGCTTCCAAATGAGTCACAGCAGCACATTCAAATGCTTCAAGGAAACCATTAGACCTACCCATGCTGTCTGTGGGGCAGAGCACCGAGGTGGTCTTCAAGACCAGATTCACTGTCTATGCAGACAACGAACCTGAAAACATGGCCCCAGATATGATGGGACAGTGCTTAATGCAGCACACAAGCTCCTGTGTGCCTCAGCACCCAAAGTGAGTTAACCCAACCCTGGCACATCCAGGCTGCTGGCTGGCTGCAGGTGGCCACAAGTCACCCATGTCCGTGAGAGACAGGCAGGCTGATGTGTGCTCACAGCCACTCCCGAAACTGCTTTATAAAAGAGGTGTGAACATAGCTGCTAGGGGAGATTCATCGCTGCTGCTTTTCACCTTCTCCTTGACATGGTCTCACGTGGTGGGGAAGCGGGGAGCTAGTGGGTAGCATGAAGAATGAAGCAGATGTCATCAGAAGGACAAGGAAAAATGAATAGATTAAGTAATAAGCACGTAACACCTGTGTTTTGTAGTGATGAAGCAGCATGAGGCCCCCTGGGGAGTTGTAAAGCTCACTATGACAAGAGACATTGGACATCTGTACTGGGAAGGATGACTCGCACTTGTCTAGGTGCACCGTGTTTTGCACCAGGAAACAATGGTTCATTGGGATCTCATTAAGAAAGACACTCTGACCCTGTGAAGTATTGCTCGAAACACCAGTTGTTGGGGTTAACACTATAAAGAAGAAGAGTATAGCAAATGACAGGGGAGTTCAGCCTTATCAAGCATGTTCAGCCTTGGCTGGGCAGGCCAAGAGTGAAGTGTATTTTCTGCAATGTATTGTCTATTTGTCTTGAACTTGTAGTAGTGTCATCTGAAAAGTCTGGCCTATCTGTCTTCTGCTACCACCTCTGCTGTTGATTCTGCCATGGCTTGTGCCGAGGGGAGCCAAGGTGACCTTGCAAAGGCAGCCTTATGTCATTCTCTCCTGTTCCACAGAAAAATAAACATAATGTCCCTCTAAAAAAAAAGATAGCTTGACTGAGCTTCAATTCTTGGCAAAGTATCTAAACAATGTAGTTGTAATTGCTAGAGTGCCATACGGTAATAAGAAAATGACAGGACGAACTTAAAAAGAACAAGTGACGTAGCACTAATCTAATTTCCTTCTGTAACAGGGTAATTGGCCTCGTGGATACTGGAGAAACAGTAAATTGCCTGTCTTAATTTGGTCTTAGATGATATAAGCAACTTGGGGATATATGGTAAAGTAAATCTAATAACATGGTGAATGGAAAACTAGTTAGAAAGCTGTACTCAAAGGATAGTTATTAATGTTGCTCTGTCAAAATAGATGTATGTATTAAGTATGTTCAGAAGGATCTTTTCCTAAATCGTTATTTTCACCATTTTCACTAGTGACTTAGAGGATGGAAAAAATAGTATTGTATTTTATTTTATTTTATTTTATTTTATTTTATTTTATTTTATTTTATTTTATTTTATTTTATTTTATTTTATTTTATTTTATTTTATTTTATTTCATTTCATTTCATTTCATTTTATTTTATTTTTAAAATAGTAAACACATAAATTATTTTTCAATTGGGACAAGCACAAAGTAGTACACTTTGAAATTATTATTTACATGATTGAAAGACAGAGAACAAACAGCTAGATGGGCTTTCTGGACAAAATGGTTAGGAGATTTAGATTGCAACCTAAATATAATGAAGGATGCATTAAAAAGTGTGAGACACATCTGCACTGTAACTCTCCCAGTTGGCTCTGGCAAGACCTCATCTGGAGAATTATACTCAGACTTGGGCAGTCCGTTTTAAGAAATACATGAACCAGAGGGAAGCAGCAAAGATCATCAAAAGCCTAGAAAATCTGACCCCTGAGATTGCAAGGGTGAGGTTTGTTTAGTCTAGGGAAAGAGAACTGAGGAGAGATGTGTAAGTAGTCTCTAGGTACATAGAGGCTGCTGTGGAAAGAATAGAAACAAGTTGTTCTTCATGTTTATTGGAGATCGAGAAAAAATATCATGTGCTTAAACTGCAGTGCGGGAAGCTCAGTTCAGACACTTGGGAAGACATCCCAACAGTAAGATGATTAAGCACTGGAATAGATCCCTCACTAGATACAATACTTCAGGGCCCTTTGTTGTTCTTCCAGCCTCCTTATGTGGCATGAAGAATCTTGCCCCAGCAGTTCAGTTTAGGAAATGTTTTGTGTAAGAGGAAATGAGAAAAGCTAGAAGACAAGGTGTGGAGACAAGCTCATATGGTGGATTAGATGGAGAGAGCTGGGCAACAGGAAAGTTCGTGCAGAAAGGATGAGGTGGTGTAAGCAGATGGGGTCACCCAGAAGTAGAAAGAAGATGGAGAAGAAAATGGATCTAAAATCAAATGAGGTTTTGGTGGAGTGTGACCCCCACTGCAACTTCAAGTAAGGAGAGTAGGTGGCCCACTACATTTAGTACCTAAACAACTACCAGAGAAACTCACTGAAACTGTAAATATAACTGAAATATCCTGACTTTTCTAATTTTGTGTCATTGCCCAAATAATGAAATCTAAATGTTGCATAAGACATTTAATAAGAGCATTTTCAAACACTCATCACTTGATGAGGTGGCTGTCAATGGTGCATTGCATTATAAAGGGCAATTGCATTATGTTTCCTGAACTTGTTAGATAGAAGAGCTGCAAAATATTTTGTGCAAGAAATGGTGTTTTAAGAACAAAGTGTAAGCTTTTGAAGAAATTCTTTCTTTTCACCGTGCTTAGAGTACATACACTAGTCTACGCATATGCCAACTTGCCATTCTGAAAGATTTATCTCCCATTATTTTGTACATTGTTGAGCCTCTTTGGGAATTCATGCTTTGTGCATTTGGCTGACAAAGCAGACTTTTTCATCAGGATATAGTATTGTATGCTGTTCAGTGCTAACCACAGCTGTCCAAGGCCACATAGTAACTCTGGTTATAAAAAAAAAATGAATTGCATTAGCAGAATATTTTAGGGACATTCATCATGAAATCCTAAACTTCATAAACTTCCGGGACAAGCTTGCTTTCTGCCTAGTTATCTATAGTGCACTAGGATCAACATACTATTTCACTTATAACAATGACTGATATTAGAATACTAGACAAAACTGCAGTGGAAAGCTACATCTGTGGCTAAGTACAGCAGTTACAATGTTTTACTCAAATCCAGCTAATCCAGATGTCCCCCTCAGATGAAGAACATAACCCTTCTCAAAATGGATTTTTACGACTAAAACCAAAAAAGCCATAGTAACAGGAATGGAGTTTAGACCTAACTGATGATGTGAAGGTAAGTAACGTGTACTGTGAATATGTATTTAAAAGGTTGTATTGAATGTGTATTGATGTGTAATAACTGTACCTTCAAAACAGTGTCCTTGGCTAAGTGCGTTTGCACAGCAAGAATGAGTTTCTGCCTTCAAGAGTTTCCCAACTAAATAAATAAGAAAGAAAAGGGATGAAAATACACAGAGAAATGAGCATGTTTAATATTTTGTAGCCAGGCAGTTGGAAATATTATCAGTAGTCCCAGAAACTCAGTATAGCACATTGTGTGAAGAAATCTAAGTTTCATGTACAAATTCTTGAAGGTCCAGCTGTGCCTGGCTTGCTCACGGTATTTGTCTTGTTGATTTCAAAAAGCTGCTCATCAGAACAAGGGGAAGACAGTTTAGCCCTAGAGTTTTCTAGTCTTTCATTTATTTAGGTTGCTTATATCCCTCTTTATTTGTTGGACAGATCAGCAGATCTTCCCCATAGAGATACCTTGGGAAGGTAGCAAGTCTTCATGAGACTCTCCCCACTTTTCTCTCAGTCTGTTCTCCCTTTATACTGTCTGTTCTGTGTAAGTAATTACAGGAAGTTTCTGGTGACACAGAGAATATCTCTCTTCTTTATTACAGAAGTCCTTTCAGCATTACTGTTTCCCTACAAATAGCCTTTTTCCATTCTGAGTATTATTTCCTCCTGTTGAATTCAATATAAGATTATTTTTCTCCAATGTATTAGCTTGTAAGATATGTTCTTTTTACAATTGCTTTCCACCCATGATTTAGTTGCAATACTCCATCTTCTCCTTAACCTTCACATTTGCTTTTCTTCTCTTCCTCTTCCTCTCTTTTCTTCTTCTTACTCTTTTTCTTCTCCAAAAAAAATACATGCAGACTTGCCATGCATGTTCAAAAAAAAATGTCTTGCTCTGATTGGTGTTTCTATATTAGTCATGGCTTTTTAAGCTAAGAGCACCTGAAGCTAATCTGTTCTGCCAAGGATTAATGTATCTCCATTTATTTTAATTCATGCATTGGTCTGTCAGTCACAAGGTGTGCATTAACCCTGTATTTCCATTCTATATCCAAAACACAGCACTATACCAGCTACTAGGCAGAAAAATTAACTCTATCCCAGCCAAAGCCAGGGCAATACTAATGAGAATGTTGGGTTAATGAGCTCAGGGACCCCACGCTGTTATTGGGATCCCAAGTGGAATCACTGTACTTCCAGGTAGAATTAACTCACACAGATCTGTCTCAGGGGTCTTCCACAGTGCTGCAAAGTAAGGTCTGAGCCAGTAGACCTGGTCATTTGTATCTCTGAACATTAAGGTTCATCTACTTTGACACTTTAGTGTCAACCAGGAGTGCTCTTGTGAAATTGATTTCTTCATAGCCCCAGCTTCAACACTTTAGTTTGCATCATGGAGAAGCTATGGACTACTCAAAATGGCATCCATCCAGGTGAAGCTTAGGTGGGAAATCCTCCAAGAGCACTTCTAGTGCATTCGAACTGCTGATAAGCATTCAGTCCATGTGATGAGACTAGTGTTGAGGTTGGGTCTTCTGCATTGTGTTTCATTGTGCAAATCCAGTTCTATTGCACTGATTGCCAATATAGACATAGCCAAAAATACATTTGCTCCCTAATTTGGGAGTTTTTGCTACAGCAAATGCATTAAAACAAAGCTGTATTGGGATGACTTCATCAATGATGGGACACCACAGATTTCACTGGCATCACACCTGGAATGATAGCTAACAAAACTTCATAAAATGTGTGAATTCAGATTAAATTATTAATATAGGCAAACCTGATATAAAATGGCAGCTCTTAAATTGTATATCACCTCAAGAGCGTGACATAAGTGTCTTCCAGTAATAATTTATTAACTAGTGGGAACTACAAAGTACTTGTGACTTCAGACATATATATATCTCTGTTAGATAGAAAGCCTATAAAACTTACAAACTCTGCTATGGGGGCCACAAAATTACTGAGAAAAAATGAACATGTTTACTAAAAAGGAAACTGTGTTTAGACTTCAGTTTCATAAATCCTGGTCACAACATTACTCATTCTCTCCTAGGAAGAAAGATCCTGAATGCAGCATGCAGAGGTTTGAACAACCAAGTGACTGAATTTGGAGAAGATTTATGAGGAAGTTTGCAACCTTTCAGTGAAGCAGCTTGGAGGATGGTAGGAGCATGTACTGTAGAACTGTGTCAACGCAGAGACCAGTTCCTTTGTCTCACAGATACGTGGCCAAGAATTATGTTCACAGCGTAGGAAACTAGCTGTACAGCACTTGACATCTTGGCAAGTAGAGTAGTTTTAGGCAATCTTTGCACCTTTTAGTGACACCCCAGAGGCTGGAGAAGTGTTTGGTTTAATTTAGACAGCACTGTCTGTAATTTCTTAAGCATTGCATGGCATTTAACCCCTTCTGAACTTATTCCTTCTGACCTCAGAGTGTTTCTTGTGCTTGGGAAGAGATCCTAGAAGAAAAGTTTTATGGTTGCCTCTCTGCATTGCTCAGACAGTCCTCTCCTAGACAAACAAAGAAATTTTAGTCTGTTTATACCATTTGGTACTTTTGTTTGTTTTGAACTTTGCATTAGAAATCCTTATCTCCTAAACATAAGGTATTGACCACATTAAAAGACCTGTAGTGTTTTCACTGGATTCCATATGCCAGTGGTCCTTATTGCTCAGTCTCTGAGGAGATGATGGAGATTGATCGTCTTTTTATGCAGTATTCCCAGGATTATTTAATGAAGCCCATGTAGGAGGTCTTCTTTGGTTTTGGTTTTGTTTATTTATTTCTGTTATAGTCTTTATAGAATCTTGTCAATTTTCTGTCTTCTTTTATTTTATGGGTTTTTCACAAGTACTTCCTCAAGTGGGGGGAAAATGTTTTCAGGTTTGTTTGAACTGTGTGGAACCATGCAAGGATGTTCCACCTGGCCTCACAGAAAAGTCCTAAAAGTTTAAATCTAATTGTGGCCTAAACTTAGAAATCATCTGAAAAAAAAAACCCCAACTTTACCCAAAAAGATGACTTTACTGTTAGTACTGCATCCTGCCTTCCCAAATGCTTCTACAGCCCAACACTTTGCCCCGCCTCTCAGCTGGCCAATAATTCTCTGTCCTATAAATGATGGCTTTGCTGTCATTTTCCTGTGGTTTTTCTCTTTCTCAGGCACCTCCTTCAGCTTTCAGCACTGCATTGCAAGCTCCAGATCCAAACCTGCTTTCACAGCCAGAGGATTATGGCCCCTCTCCCGCTTTTCCATTCACTTGCAGTTTCACGAGCAGCGCTTTGTTTCAGTTGAGGAGCGTGCGGGGCCCCTGTGTGCTGTGACTCTGTGCCACGTGTGGTCATTTCTACCAGGGCAGGTGGCACCATGACCTGATGGAGTTTTACAGACTTTGTATTAATACCAGTGTTACTAACAATGCAAAGGGCAAAAAGTAAGGATAAGTTGGACACTAGCATGCTGGGTTTCCTTACTTAGATAGCATGTGAGCACATCTAAATTTCAGGCTCAAGAAATACATGACACATTTTCACAGAAGATGAGAAGCCACCTTAGGCATGACATGTCCTCGCTATTCTTGTGTTTTGTAAAATAAATCCCTTCCACATGCTAACAGGATGGCAGTAAATAAGATAATTCAGCAAAACCTAATTCATAAAAATGAAAATGTGTACTCTCTTCCCTCTGCCAGTATATTCCAATGTTTAAACCAAGCTTCATGTTTCTTTTAAATACTCTTTAAACCTGCCTCAATGGAAAAGTTATTCCAAAGTTTTAAAATATCCTCTATCATATTATATATGAACTCAAAATATTTTTCCAGGACCATATATTATTTCTAAGCTTGTTTCCCCAGGAGTCCCATTATGAAATGAACTTTAAAGCTACAGTTGGAAGGTGAATTTAATACCAGTCATATAAAATATAGAGTTCCATTCCTGCAAACACATCTGTGTCTAACTTTAAGCCGATGAATATTTCTACTAACTCAGTGGAAGTCCACTCACTAACGTTAAGTACATCTATGAAGTGTTTGGAGGCCTGGATCTGAAAGTACCACAATAATAATCATAAGTAAATATTTGTACAGCCTTTCCTTTCTCTAAATGTTTAATTTGGTGAGCATCTTTAGGATTCCTAGCTAAGAAGTCTGTTTTGCAATATTAAAACTTTTGGAGCAAACCCAAAAGCTGGAACTCTGCAGACCTTGCCAATTTTGATTTACAAGTGCATCAGCAATTTCTGGGTATTCTGGTTCTGGTTTGTGTTGCTGCAGCTTAAGATTATTATGCTGTGTTCAACTTAATACAGACAAAGAAAATTTAGTCACTTCAGTTGCAGCATTATGAAATATAAATGTGTTGGGTTTGGTTTTGATTGAAACCAGAAACAGGACAAATAGCTGCTTATTTGGAAATTCTTAAAGGTACGCCAAATTTAGAAAAAATAAGTTTGTTTTGGAGAGGACAATGTTTCCAACTTGTCTAGGCTAGAAAACCAGATCTTGACTGAAAACATTTAAATTCTTCTTTAGACAGAAATTTGCAGTTAAATAAGTGTAAACACAGTTTGACACCTTTTTTGTGTTTGTGAGCACAAGCCCATATTTCAGTTTTAACTGCCACACTTTGTTTTAAATATAGCCTTTTTTTCCTTATCAGAGCCAAAAAGACACACAAGGAAGGGATATTAGTTTCATTAGCTATACATTTTACACATACACATACTAGCAATTCTACTTCATAAGATTCATTTTTGCATTTTACATGTTCAATAGGTTTAGAATATGTATTATTGTATGATATATTCTGTATTTCCTTGTAGTCTGCCTGTGCACATGTGATGACCACAGTCCATCAGCATTAGAGTTTCAGAGACTGCCAAAAGTTCACAGTAGGTGTGTGTAAAGCACCTACAGCCCAGCTTTTGAGGCAGGAAAACATCCACTTTGCAACCAAATACAATATATGAGAACTGAAAGCAAGTACAATCTTGCCACTGTGGTCCCAGCTGCATTCATGGGTAGATCAGTATCAGTGTCTGTAGAAAGTGCTTTGCAAATACCCAGATGAAGCATACTTCAGAAGGGGAGTATAGACGGTCCACGGAGCCATAGAAATACCCTTTCACATGCCACAGAGAGGTGTGTGAGTGAGGGTTCATTGTTAACACAAAAGTGGTGAGAGAAACGTGTGATTTTGCACATTTTGGCGAGGGGGAAGCATGGCTGTGGCAAAGGAGCCAGCTTCTTGTGGAATGGAAATCATCCTGGTGACAATAGGATGCATTCATATGCATGTGGAGACAAGTGCGACTGTCAGTGAGTAGAAGTTAGCTGTACACATCTGGACAGGATGCACTGACCATCACCAGGGACCACAGAGGTCATTATAGTAGGAATTCTGCCTCAGTTTGATTTGCTGAGTACAACTGATGGGCAAATACTAGGAACTGACGGAATTTTAATGCAAAAATTACCCATTAAATTTGAATGGGCTTTGCTGTGTAAAGTTGTGAACGCTCAGAGTATATCATTTGTTGCCTTTATTTTTAAGCAAACTTGCACTTCAGCTCAACATATAATCTCTCCAAAAGATCTCAGAAATGAATAATAATGCTGATGATTTAAACGACAGTAGGAAAGCTAAACAAAACGTAAGCACAGAGGAAATGGTGCATGACTCCTATTATATTAATTCCACAATCAATTAAATGAAACTCGATGACCACATTCAGTGCCTGCAATAAAGAGAAAAGAAAGTATCCGTATAGATAAATCCAGATATTACTGCATTCTTTAAAAACAAAAAAAAAAAAACCACAAACCAAAACCAAACCAAAACCAAACCATAAGCAAACCAAAACAAACAAAACCAAAAAAAAAAGCCACCACCACCAAATAAAACCACATCCTACAGTTGCCACAATCTTGTGACAAAAAACCTGCATCTTGAAAGCTACTACAAAAATAGAATGGTCATAAAATACTTCTATTTAGTGAAGAATTCACAGCCTCTTGAAGCATACAAATGCCATTTAATTCTAGATATCCCCAACTCTCCTAGCACAACATGGTATAGAAATGTCCCTTCTCCTGGCACAGGAGTGCTCCTCCCTGCCAGGGTTCTGCACACAAGTTGACAGTGGTTCTGATGGATGGGTTGTTTTAGATGATATTTATCCTTTTATCAGGCTTCTGGAAAAAGTCTTATGTTTCTAGTCCCGTACATAGGGTTGCAGTAGTAGATGAAAAGAGAAGAAAAAACAGCATGCAAAGTCAGGAGAGATATAGATGATGGAAGTCCTTCTTCTTCACCCTTCACCTTTTCCACACTGAGTTGTATTAGACAAAAATGAGAAATAGAGGACAAACACTTGGATACCTTGCATGACAAAGACTTACAAAAAAATCTGTCAAATCAAGAGTCTCTGGGAAATAGCCAGGGAAATATCAGTTCTCTTAGTTTTATTACTTATAATTGAAACCAATCTGTAAAAAGGTTTGCACTGGTAACAAAATTCCATCTCCTAGAGTAAAACCCTTCCTTGGAGCAAAAAACAGCTATCTTTTATCCATCTCTAAAATTAATCTTTGCCAAGAAAGTATACACAGCTCAAAAGTTAAACAAGATATTTTTGTTCCTAGCTATTCACAAATGAACATCCTTCAATATTGTTTTGGAAATACTGCAGCATAATTAGGATGGAGTGCAAATCATAGAAATAATACTTCCTGTAGCCTTTGAAATGTTCTAAAGCAGCCTGAAGTGAAAGCAAAGGCCTTTACTGTTGCTTAATGCCAAGTGAGTATTCTTGTCCAAGAAACAAAGTCATGATTAAGATCTCACACACACACACAAAAAGTTCTCTTGTGTTTCAAAGACAGAAAATATTACAATGTTTGCATATATACTGTTTAAAGTAAACAAAGCATCCAGAAAGTAATACCCAATAACTGCAAATAGAACTTCAAGCCTGCTAGGGAAGTAACAGCTTCAGGCCATGCTCAGACCCCAATCGTTAAAGTAATTTTAAAGTGGAAAGGAAATTTTGGGGCAAAGAAAGAAGAATCACAAGAGAAGAGAGAGAAGGGTGCAAAGAGGGCCTCAAAAAGAAGATCCTTTATTTCAACTCTACTGTGAGAAAAATGTGGGAAATGGAATGAGCCTGCATTTTCTCCCCTCTCCACCCAGTCAGGTTGTCTGAAGGAGCTCTTGAAGTCAGAGGAAATTGTTCAAAGGTCCTTTTGTGGAGGACCTTGATCTCCCTGGCATCAGAGTGCTCACTGGCTCAACTTATTAACATAGAAGCAAAACCATATTTGCACTAAAGTCAATAGTCAAATTCCCATTTAATTCTCTGACATTATCAAAGGTACTTGAGGAGTTTATCTCAAGATATTGGATAGGCACACAAGGTTTCCATTCAGACTCTGGAAATTGTTGCTTCTTGTCTCAGTATTTGTTCTCAGAACTGCCTTAGTAAATGTGTGTATCTCCCCTTTGATAATGAAGACTTATGAAATGCCACCAGAGCTCCACATACCTACTGATGGTATTCTCATTTCTGGTCTTTGCATATGTGGAAGTCTGAATCTTCCTGTCTGAGGTAAGGAGATACTATGTGAGTAAATAGCTGCAGTGGATCCACACAAAGGATGAGATCAAAGGGCAGACGTAATTTTTTCATGATTTAGAAGGTGCCTCCACATAATTATGCCATTTTTTTTTAGCTTAATTAGTTACAGAGACGAAGGCAAAATAAATGTGGTTAAGAGAAGTTATTTCTGAAATTAAATAAAATTTTCAATCTATGCAAGCTGATTACCAGTGGAAAGACCTTCATTAGCTAGAAACAGAGGAAAGTGAGAAAATTAGGATAGACGCAGTGTCTCCTTTACTGAATATTATATAATAGTCATTTGACTTTTTTTTTAATAGCATCATATAAAAGAGGAATAATTCCAATCTTAAAAGTCATCAGTATAGAAACAATATTAATGACATAAGGATTCTTCAAATAGATTTGTAGAAATGATCAGTTTAGTAAATACAAATGTTCTAGTTTAAGTACTCCAGTGCTGGAGCACTTGGAAGCTGGACAGCTGAAACATCATTTCAAAAAATATTCATAGTTAGATTCCAGATATTTTCTAATGCAATCTGTTCTATACTTACATTTGTGTCCAAACATTGCTTAACAGTGATTTTTAAAAGATGTATAAACTGTATAAGATTAAGTTGATTCAAATGGAAATGGCTCATGACCCCATGATGAAATCCCTATGTTAGAGCACTGTCTTTCGATGTCTTATAGTGAACTATATTTTCTGCAAAATGGCACATTTCTTTCCTAATTCTTGAAGAAGGTGAGTGGGATTTCAGAAAACATACACCTTATGCAGGCAATAAAAATATCAATAATCTTGTAAAGATCCCCATTGGTGTGTTTTAAAAGAAAAAAGAATTTTCCACTTAGAAGAAGAAGAGAAAACAGAAAAAAATGAGATAAAGTGGACTAATGTGATAAAGGAGAACAATGCTTATTCACCTTGCGCCTGATATCGTCCATTAATTTTGATGGACTGACTCCTGATCAACACAGCTGTGATACTAAAATCCATTTCTCTATATTTCTAGTTATGCATCTGAGTACTGATGACATTAAAAAAATGAAAAATAGGAATCTGCTTTCTGATTAGTTTGACAAATGATAGCTTAGTAGAGTCCTAAACTCTTTTAAAACTTTAGAGATATTCCTATGAAGACTAGGTAATACTTTTTTTCAGATGATGTAACTGTCATGACATCTAGTGAGATTCTAAAACATAACCAAACCTGAACACATCTGAAATGAGTATCATGTCAGTTATGTCTTCTGAAGAAAAACACACCAGTGAAAGAGGTCTGACACTGATTCTGCAAAATATCAAACATTGTCAACCTAATCCAGCAAAATCTTCAGGGTTGAACTTAAATGATTAGGGTCACTGAAATCAACAGGGCTACTCTAATAAAGAGCAGGCTTCTCAGCCCCTTGCAGTTTGATATCACCAATGAGAAATATAATTGCAAAAGTCAGTGTTCACTTTCTAATCCCACCACTCTTTCCTTCATCTTCTTCCATATCTGAGGAAAAGGTGTCTATAGGCATGAGTGACATTCATAAGCAAAATATCTTTTCTTTATCACTGTTTCCAACTCCAAGAAAACTGAGAAATGACATTTGCTGCCCTAGAAATTCTCTTCAGTCACAGCCTCTTCCCAATGCAACCTGATTTTTCAGAACATAATCTGTAAAAGTATCCAGTGCGAGTGGCTGCCTTTACACCTTCATGTGCTTTGCAGCATAAGAATTTTGGGGAAGCTGTAAGGTCTGAGAATGGGAAATATCCTGCTCAGGTAACTTGATGCCACTTAACCTGTTGTATACACTAGAACTCAGCTTATGTGTGTTCTTTATCTCTTAACTTTCTCTGAATCAACATTTTCTTCACAAATTTCAACTCGAAGTTGTGCCCAAATGAAGAAAAACACACAATAAATAAATCAATGACTAGGTGAAATATATATTTATGAATGAGAGAGTCTCTGTTTACAGACAATCCTAGGTCACTTTAAAAAATATTTATGTCTAAATGCATCTTCTCTAGCTAAAGACTGAAAGGGAATTGCATCCTCACTGTGGATCTGCTCTGCATGCTGAGTCAAACAGAAAAGAAACCTGCATGGAAGTGTTATTTTTAGCATCTGTAGTACAGCAGTAAAGCATAGTCACAGTATTCAACCTAAGACCCCAAAGCCTCTTTGCTCTTACTGCTCTTCAGGCCCTGCACAGCTTGGTTTCTTGCCCTTTCTTGCTCCTGTGACAGACACACAGGGAACTGATGAGGATATCATGACTCTTTTCAGCCAGTCCTTCGCACTTATCCCATAGTTGAGTTATTTGTATTATTATATCAGAAGCTTTTTTTTCATCCATGGAGAAAAGGGTTGAATTTATCCTAAAAGCTTCTGCATAAACATTGTTTTGTAGATTATTTTTCTATTTATCAGGAAAGTAGCATTACAAGAGATGATCCCACCAGCCATAAAACTGCAATTTCTTACAACTGTTTATCATAGTATGGCATTTTCATAACAAGTTACTCTAACATGAGCCATTTGAAAATAGTTGCATTTGTATTTTCCTGGGGCACAGCTGTCTCGCATCAGAAATGTTATTTTGTGAGAGGTTTCAGTTGCTCTGGCAACAGCCTTTGACAAGTTCTGTCTGTGAGGCTGCAGAGAAGAGCAATTGCTTGGAGGAGAGGTCTTTGCCCTTCCCACTGATGCTCTGACTTTCCTATACAAACAGTACCATGTTTCTGAGAGCCGCCAGTAACTACATACCAAAGAGTACATTCCCTGACTGTTCCAGGGTATTACAGGGGAAGGAACTTATGAAATAAATACACTGGCTAAGAGTTAATTGGTTCTGATTCTATCATATGTGATTCATAAAGGAAAAGAACTACGTTGTTATGCATGCATTTGCTTGAAAGTTTCACTTTAAAAATGGTGGTAAGGCAGCTGCCAGGCCCACCATGTGTCTGTGAACACCATCAGAGCCGAGAGCACACAGAATGCCAATAATAACAAGATTTTGAAGTGGTAATTTCAGCGTGTTTATAATTTATAACTTTTGCTATCAGAAAAGATGACGTTTCTTGCCATTTTCTTTTTTTTTTTTTTTTTTTTCAGGCAAGATGATAATTATGCATCTGTGTTGCAGTATGTCAATCCACTCTAATTTAGTTGCTATTTGTGTCAGACAGATGTTCCTTTCTACCAAGTGATCTTAGCTTTGGACAGTGTCTCTGTTGCTGCTTCTGTCACGATCATGCCACAGTAGATCCCTCCAGATCACCTCTTTTTCTTTGTACTTTGGGTTGTCAAAAATTGTTTATTTATGGAGCTTCTTGCTACTGAAGTCCAGGGAGCTTCTGGAAAGAGGCCCTTGACTTAAACCCTTCCCTTGCTGAGCAGTGTCTGGGTGCAGGCCCCAAGCTTCTAAAAGCACTGCCCAAAGATTAACTGTGACAACCCTAAAGCTTTTTTTATTTTTTAATAGAAAGGTGAGATTGTCCCAGGTTATACAAAAGCTAGTTTCGGCTGGGTGACTATGCTAACTAGAGATTTCCTCTCTCAGTCTTTCATTGTACTTCAGTTGCTCACAGAATCAGGAAGTAGATATCTTAAGAAAATTCAAGCTCTCTGGGCTTACATGGTATCTACACGATTCTGGTGTCACCCAGTAAAGTCAGTGACAAGATTATGGAACATGAGGTCAGCACCATGCTCTTGTCTGACAGCGCTAAGCTGCAAAATTAGTTCTTGGCTGGATGACAAATTGGGATCAGGAAAAATAATCAGATAATTTAGTAAGGAATCTATGGGTATCTAATATGTGTCAAGGCGACTCAACTTATACTGTCAACAGCTTTATGACAGAAAGTTAGATGTAGGATATAAGTAGCTACTATTTATCATTCTGCTTGGTGATGTTGCATAGAATGAAAATATGATAAATGCGAGAGCAATGAGCAAAAATACTCTTGCCATTTTGAAAATCTGCTGCCTACCAGACTGTAGCTCCTGGCCAATATGATTGCACAGAAGAGTTTATTTGGGATTGAAACCAGTGTGAGCCCATACCAGATGTTACAGTAATCCAGATATTGTTTGCTAAATAATGTTATGAAAGGGATTTTTTCCCGTGTTCTTCTAGGGTGAACTCTTTCCTAACTTGCAGTAACATTTTCAAGTTCTTTTTGCTGCTGTCTGTCAGTGAAGTTTTCTCTTCCACTTTCAAACTATATTTCTACCATATAGTGCTTTATGTTTCTCAATGAATAGTCATGTATCAAACATTATTAAAAAATGTGAGGCAGATCCCATAAAACTGAGACTGGGATTTAAGATAAAATTACAATACAGAAGTATTAATGGATTGCTAGTTCTCTTAAATGTTTCTTTCTGTCAGCATTTAAAATTTGAATTTTAAAATTTTGCCCTCCAAACTGGAGTGCTAGAAATTTTCCTTCCTTTTTTTTTTTTTTTTTTTTCCTGTAATGAGAACATCTGCAGTCTTTAAGTATCCTTATTGTAGCAGTTGAGAATCTCAGGAAACAACAACTATTGCAGAAGTGTTAAAAAAAAATGAGAGCACTGATAATTGTTCTAATTTTGTTAGTGCTGAATCACTAGATTTCCAATCAGTTGCAAGAATAGAAGAAGTATAAATGGACTTTGCCTCTAAATTTGCATATAAATGAGTGGCACATGGTGATATGCATTAGTATAAAATCCTAACATAAATAATTCTAGCACTCCCGCTATATAATCAAAGCAGTAAAGAAGCAGCAGAAAGAAGGCCTCCAACAATGGGAAAAGGTTAGTGCTGACAGCATCTTATAGCATAGCAGCTATAATCACTGCTGCAAACTGCTATATGCATTCCACCAGTAGATTTTAGGAGGTATGTTTTATTGAAGACAGTATTCATAGCTCAGCAGTGGTTTCAACAGTGAATTTCTGACAACTGAGAGTCTCAATATGGAATTTATGGCAGGCAAAAAGCAAGGTTTGCTTATTCATAGACTTAATTAGATGTAAATTGAAGGCTCCCAACAAAGATTTTGACCCCACCCTGGGCTTCAGAAGCCCAACTCATGACGGCTTTCGCCAACTGCTGCTGTGAAAATTCAGGAAAATGAGCTTCTTTTCAGTAGGTTTGGGTCTTGCAAGGCCATCAAGGATCTAACGAGATTTTCAGAGGAGAAGTCACTGACAAATGTAATGATACACCATGCTGAAAGAAATAGAAGTCCTGCAGGAAAAAGTAATATCTGATCTTCTAATTATTGGTACTGCATGTATATGAAGAGATGGAATTAAGGATTTTTGGGTCCCTTCCAATCCCAAACATACTGTGATACTGTGTGATACTGTGACAACATTGTTATTCCCTTTGTCTGAGGCCATCACAATGAAACCTTTATGTTATTTAATACCATTTTCATATATTTCTTACAATTCTGTGTAGTAAAGTATCTTCAGTCTAATAACTGTTCTATCGATGTGGAAGTGAAACTGAAAATTACACAAGAGCAGAGGATTTGTCTGTCTTTCGTTGTTAGATTACATATGCCCATAATGATTGTTTAATTATTCCCCTCTCAATCTTATACAGGCAGAATAAAACTGTAGGAATGGTTATAACACTGACAGAAATATCAAAACAAACCCATATATGTTGTTTGAATAAATCTTAATGATTATTTAAATGTCATAACACTGGAGTGAAGTTTTAAGCTTATTAGAACTAACTCTATAGATTGTCTTACAGAAATTCACAGAGACTGTATGTATACAGAGCATTTAAGTTTGTCAGTAATCACAGTGAAAAGGAACACATTCAACTCAGGGATGTCATTCAGCTACAATGTTGGTCTCTTTCTCTTAGACTACATATTATCTCCTTCCCAAGATATTCTTTCTGGGCTTTCATAGCCCTGTGAGCTCAGTGTAAGTGCTAGCTATATGCCTGCTCTATCACTTCCCCAGAAAACAGAAACTTCCTCCAACATTATGAATAAACAAATAGAGAAGTAAGTGGTGCAGAAGAAGTAAGCAGACCACCTTAGGCTTCTTTAAAGCCCTCTGGGTCTTAAATATTTTGTGTTATTTCATTTTTAAAGAAAGCCTTTTAATCATGAATGATGGACCTGATGACTGATAAAGACAATAAATTACCAAGAATACATATGAATTTACTTACTGTCAGCTCTTCAAGGGATGCAAATCCAAAGACTGTTGTATCAGGGCTCACATATATACTTTAATTTTTTTCCTACCAAAGAAGTGGACAATAAGAAATGCATTGGCGGTTTATCAAATGAAACATCTGAGTACATACTCTGTGTATCTAGCATATTAAAGCACACAATCATTAGAGTTATGAAAACTTTGCGGCTCCCTGTTACAACAGAGGAACACAGTAGGGTCTTCTATTCTACTAACAGAACTTGCTAATTCATGTCCTTCCATGACATTGGTTCTTGTAACTTATTTTGTTGTTTCCCTGTGCTGAACATAGTAGGAAGTTTTGATCAAGTAAGCCAAAAGTTTCTAAATGCAGTTTTGATTCTGAACAGGAATTCAGTCCCACTGAAAGCATTTCAAGCTCATATCTCCTGTGATTAAATACTGCATTTTTGCACCTTTTGAGGGAATAGACTACATAAGCCTTTGCCACTAACACAGATCTGTGGCATAAATTCCATTTTCACTCTTAAAAAAGGAAGCACAATGAGGAATTATGTCGTCTTTTTCAAAATGCTTTAAGCTTATGTTTCAGCTATTTTCTTGTGTGGTTTCAGTCTCTTGTTGCTAATTAGAGCAGTCTTGGATGACATCTAAAAAAACAAAAAAAAAAAGGGCAGTTTTATGATTTTCTTTCTGGATGTAGAATCAACAGAATTATGAGGGAGGGTATTTTTACATGTCACAGATAGGACCTCATAATAATTTGCTGCAAGTAGTAATTAAGGTTGATTCTTTTAGTTTGTCCTTTAATATTTCCTCTTTGCTTGCTGCATCTAGTAACAATCCTAGAAATTTAATCTCATCAATATCTTCTGTCCTAGCAAATGTAAATACCAATTCAGCTGTAGAATTTATCCTAGAAATCCCAAAGCAAAAGTGCATGTAGAAACTGTGGGTGACATGATTACAGTATTTTGGAGCCACTTATAAATCATTCTGTTAGTCTCAAAAAGCTGTAAGTGTTCAAAGTAAACGAAACAGTGATAAGAGATTGATCTTCTCATCAACTCAATGCTCTCACATATGGGAGAATTTATTTTGGAAAAGGTTGCATTATCTGTAAATGGGTTAACTCTCCAGTTCCTTGAAGAAAAACTACTTGTATTTCATTAACAGAGTTAAAGCATTTTTCTTTTACCTAGATTTACTGTTTTCTCAAATACTCCCATTTTATCTCTGATTGTTCCTTTTCCTCCTGTATGTGGAATTCCTCACTTGTGTGTCAATATACCCTGTCCGCACCAGCTGGCAAAAGTTTCCAAAGTTTGGGATTTTTGGATTTAAGCTACCTGAGCCTGCAAATAAATATGAACCCATTTAGCATCAAAATGGCTTTCATCCCTGTTCTATTTTTAGGATTGGAATTTAATGAAGCCTTTGAACTTCATATTTTTCCCTTTAAATGGTAGACTCTGATGTCTCTGCTTTCTCCAATACAGGCCCTCGTGTAGAAAAGAGCTGCACCTCAGCAGCGCTCTTGGCCAGCTGTCCAGCCTGCTGCTTCTCACAGGAGCTTGGGGAGAAGATGGTAGAAGGGCTTACAAGAAGATGATGTTGCTTGCTCTAAAAATATTGCTCACTTTAATTTCCTGAGGCTTCCAGCATCTCATGGAACTATCATGGAATCCAAATAAATAGAGACCTAATGGAGTGCTCAGTTCAGCCAAGTAAAGCCTAACCCTGGAACACTGTTCTCAGGAAGTCTTTTCTGACAGATGATAGACAGTTTGAGCATCACCAAAACTTCCACCCTGTCTTTCCCCTCTCTCCTCTGTCTCCACCTCCAAATCCCAGTTTGCATCTTGCTCATACCCAGCATCAGTCTCAGTTGGTTCAGAAATGAAAGCAGACTAACGGCACGCACAGCATGGAGCATTTGGCCCTGGGTTTTCACTTGGCACCATGATGCCCAATCCCACATTTGGTTTTGCTTTAGGAGGCATTAAAGATCTGCTGGGAACAAACCAAAAATTAGCAGTGTGGATGGCCAGCAAATCAAACTGAATGGAGTCAGTTATTCAATACTGCAGATATACCGACCAAAAATAGGTTTAGTGGTCATTCACATTGTCTCCCCCAAATGCCTTTTGCTACCATTGTGTGATAATTACTCACTATAGTGACTAACAAGCCACATTCATTGTTCTTCTCTGTATTTTGGGATAAAAATTTGTATGTTGCAAGGCAATATGTGTAGATTTTTAAAATTGTTCACACCATCCTGCAGGGAGAATTTCAAGCAGGATGAGCAACTAATTAACTCTCCAGTACTCAGGATCTTCAGAAGGCTGCAGGGTGCTCTTCCACATTAAAATCCACATTTTGCACATGAAAAACCCAGATCGTTGGTTGGTTGTTATGAAATACTTTCTCTTAAGTGCAATTTTATCCTCATTTGAAGGCCATTTTACACCTCTAAAATGGCATCACTCAGTGAGTGGGGAGGAGGATGGAGCAGGCAGTGTGCGCTGGAACACTCTGCACGAGTCACTGGGTTGCCCCCAGCACTGCATGACCATGGTAGCCAGCTGTCCCACAAGGCTCAATTCCTCTTCCATTTTTTTCTATCAGTCATTCCTACCATATTCTGGCACAATGTCTTTCCCCATCTTCTCTCAGACTCCTCAGCAATGCCACCAAATTGCTATTCCATGAACAGGAAGGGTAGTGGAGCCATGGCAGGAGAACAAAGAATGAAAACTAACAGGAAGAGTCAAAAAACCCCCATACTTCATTTCTTGCCCATTAAATTTATGCTTGCAAAGTGTAAGGCAGCCATGGCCTGAATGGGATATGGGCCATTAAAAACTGCGAGAGGTAGTTAGGTTGTCTTTCTTTTCTCTCTCCCACTTAACTGTAATTTAAGGAAGCCTGTGTGTAGCATTGTTTCTGGGAACGGTATTGATTCTGCTGAGTTCTACAAGCAGAAAATAAGAAAAAGGGGCATGTGGAAACTTTGATGGTGAAAAAGAGAAGGAAGAGTAAAATTTGTGTTTTTAACAAAATGCCCTTTCCCAAGGATTTGTCAGTAAAGAAGATGTTTGAGAAAAGAAGTTTCACGCCTGGTCTCTTTTAACAGAGATGTTTTGTACCAATAGAAGTTCATGTGGTATTTACAGTGGATAAAAACTGTGAAAACAGTATTGCTCTCCAAACCCAAGTACCCTTGGGCATCTTTACTTATTAAAATTATCCAAGAGTAAAAACCTATTAAAATTATGCTCCAGTAGCTCACAGCTTCTGGGCCCAATGCTGATTCATTTGCAATGGAAAAAATTATGGTTAGTATCACTGGGGTAAACAGTGCTATTTTGACTGAAAAATAATACCAGAAGTGAGGGCATTGTACAAACTGTCTAAACTTTAGCTATGTTGCATATAGATAGGAATTTCAAGAAGGAGGTCCAGAAATTCTACTGCCTCAAAATATTTAATCTCAAACGTACTTAGAGATCGGTAGTTAGTTAGACACCTAAAGGTGGATACCAGACATGTTTGGAAGCAATGTAATCTGGGAATTTAGCTCTCTTGTTATCTAGGTCTTCATGCCTCTTTTCCTATGACCCCATACAGACCTTAAATGAAAAATACACTCAAAGGATGTCTTCTACATCACTTGTTGAGTTTCAAAGGAGAGGGCTGAGTTGCTGGGCCATGTAGGGAATTTGGGGAGGAACAGTGCCCCTTCACTTAGAGCAAGCAAAGGTTTGAGGTGTTGATTCTGCCTCCTTGTTTAAAGCACTCAGATATAAGAGTCTGTGCCCCAGAAAGGGTGCAAGTCACAGTGCACATTTATTGGATGAAGGACAAATAATCCAAGGAAGCTAGTGCTAGATACCATATCTGCCTGCTTTTAGGGCTGAGAACCTGAGAACCCCTAATAATACAGCCTCCAGATTAAGGTTGTATTTTTCTTGCTCTCTTTCTGGGACTAGGATTCTTGCATTCTTGGATACTCAACACAAAATAAAGATGAGAGCTGCTCAGGAATTTGGATGCTCCGAGCAGAGATACTTTACTGCATGAGGCGCTAGGAAAAGTATGTGTGAGAGTGTGTGTGTGTGTGTGTGTGTGTGTGCCTGTGTGCGTGTGATATTACTCGAGGAGATGAGGAGTGAGACCACACACTGGAAGAGAGAGAAAAAGCAGCTTCAGCAGCCTGAACAGCTCTGCTGTGTAGGCTTGTGGGAAGTCAGGAGAGGTGGCTCTTGGATTAAGGTTCTGGCAGAAGGACACTTGAAGGGGTAAGTGAAGAAGCTGTCATAGATTGTTTTTTCTTCTATGGTCAAAGAAGCAGGATTCATACATTCCTGTAAGTCAAGTTGCATAAAAAATATGTGGTTGGATCCATTACTAAGTTTTCTTCCCAAGTGGCAGATCTGAGGCCATCCTGATCTAGCAGCTGCTTAGATCAAAACATGCTACTAATAGCAGTAGCATGTTTTCCTCTCAGCTCATTGGGAATGTGAAGATATTTTTAAGAATTTTCATTTACATTTCAGTCCTGTACCTACTACCTCACTACTGCTGTCCCTTTTTCATAGTATTCAAATATACTATTATTACATAAAAACAGACTTCAGTTACAGTCCACCATTCTGATCCTTTCATTTTGAAATAACTCAGATAGCTCTGAGCTCTCCCTTTCTCCCCAGAAGAAGACAGGCTGACCTCCTGTGTTAGCTGTGCTTCTGTAAAGCTTTGTCAAGTGACATAAATTGACTCTAAGTTTGAAGTGAATCCTGCAACTCAGATCCATTGAGTCACTCCAAATTTATGTAAGAAATAAGAATTTGAGTCTCGGTTGACCAGTACAGATCATAATGGTATATGTTACCTGCCTTTTCTCACAATCAATGGCTTGGCACATCACTCACTGTCAACAAAGAGGAAGAAAGGCTGACAGGGAGACATACAACTGAAAGTCCTATGTAGTCTGAGGGTGGCTAAGGTTCTCTTTTGTAAAAGGAAGGTAAGGTAGTGGGGAAGTCAGTCAACTTCCTTTTGAAAGGAGTCGGAAGGGGAGGGGAGGGGAGGGGAGGGGAGGGGAGGGGAGGGGAGGGGAGGGGAGGGGAGGGGAGGGGAGGGGAGGGGAGGAGAGGGGAGGAGAGGAGAGGAGAGGAGAGGAGAGGAGAGGAGAGGAGAGGAGAGGAGAGGAGAGGAGAGGAGAGGAGAGGAGAGGAGAGGAGAGGAGAGGAGAGGAGAGGAGAGGAGAGGAGAGGAGAGGAGAGGAGAGGAGAGGAGAGGAGAGGAGAGGAGAGGAGAGGAGAGGAGAGGAGAGGAGAGGAGAGGAGAGGAGAGGAGAGGAGAGGAGAGGAGAGGAGAGGAGAGGAGAGGAGAGGAGAGGGAGAATGAACTGCAGGCCAGCTGCCCTGTTGAAAGCAAATAGTACTGACTTCTGCAGAGACAAGGGAAGCAAGTAAATAAGTACCTTCCTTCCGACCTTAACAACCCAGTAGTACTGACATCTTCTAAGAAGTAAATCTAATTTGTATAAAAATGATGCACACACAAATCCCACTGGAAGTGAGACAGTGCTCATGAATCATGATTCCTGCTGTGTGAGCATCCAGGTGAAATTTCTCCCCACTCATTGTCAGCAGCAGACTGGGTCAGGCTTAGGCTCAGGCTTAGGCTCAGGCTCAGGCTCAGGCTTCGGCTCAGCTTTTACAGCAGTTCTTGGGGCTCATCCCATCAGCTCCAAGCAATGTTGACTGTGCTCTGCATGACTGTAAAAAGCCAACATGGAATTTAACTGAATAAATAGTTTAGCAATGAATATTACAAAGTAACCTTTACTTGGTATTTTTTTTAAACAGGGGATAGATGTTTTGCTGCCAGTTTGTGTGTTTATTTTCCAGTTGCCATAGAAAATAATTGACCTATTTTCTTCCAAGAATAAATATCTTTCTTCAAGCTCCCTAAAAAAACAGCCAGCCAATTCTTGCACTGAGGCCCCACCCGTGCTGTCTGCTCTACAGCCCACAGCGGACAGATTAAGCTTTGCCATTTTTACTGAGGCTTTTGAACTGTTGGATGAAAATGTGTTTCTTACAGTATATTTATACTGCTGACTCCTACTGTTTCAAACCAAAGATACAGTTCTAATAAGAAGCCTAAGGAGATGCAAAATGTAAAGAAGGCAAGACATTCAGCGGTCTCATTGCTCTGGGCTCATCGCCATTTCCTCGCCTTTTCTTCAAATCTCCAAAACTGCTAACTAAGCCACCTTTCAGAATATTTCTCCTGGTCATTCTTTTTTGTTTTGCCCACTCTGGATACACAGGGGCTTCATCAAAAGCTCCAAATTTACAGGAAGAGTTGATGGCATCAGGATCTCAGTGTTAAGTAGGTTATCCTTTATTTCTGGATCATTTTCTTTCCTTTCCTCTGGGATGTAAAATGGGGAGAAAGAACCCTTTGGAACTCCTCATGCAGATCACTCCTAAGAACCAGGCCATTTGCTCCATTAGCCTCTCTATAACCCCAGAATATGTACTCAGACACTATTCTAGTCCCTTTTCCCCTCATGCTAGTCCCTGAGTGTTCATCTCCGTGCATATTGTTCAAATTCACATACTGCTGTCCAATTGAAATCATTCTAAAATTATTTCTGCCAGAGTATAGGCAGTGTTTCTATTTATAGATCATGGGTTTGTTTTTTCGCTGCTGCTAAGCACTGCATTGAATCTTTGAGAGTTTTATCTACTGCTTTGTCCAGCAACTTTTCTGATCAGTGTTCAGTGGTGTACATGGCAAGTAATGCAGCCTTGTCATGACTGAGCTGTCTGTAGCACTCCTACCTTATTCTCTGAAAATGTGGAAGCATGTGGTAAATGCAGCATGAGGATACACAAAATGAAAGAACAGCCTTGTAATTCTGATTTGATTTTATGTACATGAATAGGAACAGCAATGGCTGTTTCTTCTGTTCTTGTGCAAAAGAGTCAGCATCTTCACACCCATCTACTTGGCAGTCAAAAGTATAGAATCATAGAAGAGTTTGGGTTGGAAGGGACCTTCAAAGATCATCTAGTACAACCCCCTGCCATGAACTGGGACATCTTCAACTAGATCAGGTTGCTCAGAGCCCCATCCAGCCTGGCCTCGAATGTTTCCAGGGATGGGGCCTCTACCCCCTTTCTGAGTAACCTGTTCCAGTGTTTCACCACCATCATTGTAAAATTTTTTCCTTATGTCTAGCCTGAATTAAATTAAATCCCAGAAGGAGGACTAGGTAGAAAAATTCCCCAGAATCATGGGTGCATCTGTGTTGTGCATTGGACCATATTTGAGCCCAGACTTGCTCCTTTTCCTTGTACAAATGCAAGGCCTGACTTGGCAATGGGATCAGGCCTTCACTGGGGAAGAGAGTCTGGGTGCATCCTGCACCTGACCCTCAGTCCAAGCACCATCTCCAAGGCACCGCTCTTCCCTCAGGACGACAGGGCCAGCCCTGGCACTGCAGGTGTGAGCACACACTGTGCCCCAGCTCCTCCTCTGCCCTGCAGACCTCCCCACGGTGCGTGCTATGGGGACAGCTGCCCGTGGTTCCCAAGCCCGTCCATCACAACTGCAGAGGGAAATCGCTGTAATCCACACATCCTGACTCCCAGCTACCCTTCTAGAACACCATGCGTGCTTTAAAATGCAGTTGTTTAAACCAATCCAGCTTCTTTGTGAATTCCCTTTTAAAATATGCAAATATGCAAGACTGCTTTCTTAGTGAACATTACAAGATTGTTTCAGATATTAAATGAAAATCAAGAATAGCTGGAATTCCTGAGGTAAGTAAGACTGATGACCACTGGGAAAAGGAAAGGGAAATTATTATTTACTCAATGTTGGCTGCAACACCAAGTTAAAAAAGACATGGTTTTGATCTTGTGTCTTCCCACTAAGTTTTCATGTATGTGAGTTAAGTGATCCCAAAGATGCTCATGAGTCTCACCATTCCAGCGTGACAAACTACTTCATGTTCTCCATGGTTTGATAGCCAGATAAATAGAGGCAATGTTTATTTTACCACTCAGCAGATCTTTCAAATATTATTACTGTGGCATATTTCCTTTGCTTTATTATAAGTGGAATTCTATTTAAGACTTTAGGTCACTGTTATATGCCCTTGGGCTGGGCACAGATCTTTAACCAAGACACTGTAAATAAATGGCAGTGATTTTCATGTGATTGCAGATCATGACAGCACTGTGGGGAACAGCTCCTTTAAATGCCATGTCACTGTCACCTACTGCCTTGGGGCCAGGGCATGACATGCAGTAAGTATCAGGCAAAATGTCACATCTGGAAGGAAGAGTTTGTGTGAATCGTTAAATGGAATGTAGAAAAATGGTGTCACATACCCTGTAATCTAATATTATTCTGCCTTAAAAGGGCTGTTTTCTCTATGGAGATGCATGTTTAACCAAAATTACTTCTGCTTGAAGTTCAACAGAAACTAAACTTATCCGTTTATCCCCAGCTTTCTTGGGAAGCTCTTGCTACAGTGGTTCAATTCCAGGTCCTTGTATATTTTGCTGACATGATAAGAGCCTTTAACAAATAAACTCAGAAGATGGAAAGGAGAGGAATGAAATTAATTTGTCTTATGGCATGAGAATAGCAACCTTCTCTTAAGACATGAGAACAGCATCCTATCCCTAAGACTTCACGTCTTAGGAGAGTTCCTATTGGGACTTGAAAGAATCCAAATATAAGAAGAGTAGGGAATGTACCTAGCACATTTCCCTGGTACATACTCAGCTCAGGGATTTAAGAATTTATGATGTGTTACGTGAAGTGTATCTTTTCTGTTTGTTTTGAATCTGTCACCTGCTAGGTCTATTTGATATCGATAGCTCCTATATTAGAAAAGACAGTGAACAGTTAGCTACTATTTACCTTTTCTTTGCTACTCTCTGTTTACAGAAGTCTATCACAGCATCCCTCTACTGTTTTCTGGGCTGCGTGCCATTCCTCTAAGGGAAGCCATTGTTTAGCTTCAACATTCCTTCTTGTCCGTCTCTTTATCTTTTCTATTTTTACTATAAACTTTTTGAGAGGAGGGCACTGGAAGTGCACACAGTTTTCATGTTCTGTGTCCACTATGGATTCATGCCATACTGTTTTCCAAATAATTCCCAGCATTTTAGCTGCTTAATTGTTTATTAATAAGGACTTTTACCTTTCAAAATCTCTCTCCTGAGTGATAGAAACTATTTCTGAGTCTAACATGTATATAGGATTGTTTCTCCCACAGGCATTACTTTACATTTATGCATTCAGTTTCATTTGTTGTTTTATTATGCCCTTAGCATCATAAGGATCTCCTGCAAATCTTCACAGTCAGCTTTCATTGATTACCCTGAACAATAGAGTATCATCAGCAAAACTTGCCACTTTACTGTTTAACCCCTTTTCCAGTTCACTTATTACAGTCTCTGCCACTGTTTTTGCTGGTTTAGCTGGTCTTTTCAATAGTTTTGCATTCTTATTTCTGACAAATTTAAGGAATTCCTTTCAGCTCATTTCAAGGCAGTTTTATACAAGAAGTTATACATGACAGTTAATAGTTCAGCTATTTTAGACTTGTGCTCCTTTACAACTCTGTTCTGAACAACATCTGGGTATGGTGATTTGTTACTATCCACTTTGTTGATGGTTCCACTTTCACTGGCAGTTCACTCCATGGCACATCTTCAGGTTCAACCACTGCGAAGGAGTCTGATGGGGAAACGTTGCCAAATTTTACAAAGAGAGCACAGCTATGAAAAAAAAATGTGTTTACTGTTTCTGCTCTGACCTTATGTTCTCTAAGTACTCCCTTTTATGCTTGGCCATCGATTGCCCTGCAAACCTTCCGGCTGCTTTTTTATTCCTCATCTGTTTGAAAAAGAATTTATATGACATTTTATATCTTTTTCAAGTTGTTCCTCAAACTCTTTTCCAACCTGCCTTCCTATTCATTTACATTTAACCTGTGGGTTTTTATATCGTTTTCCATTTTCCTCCTTTCAGCGTAGCCTCAGATATTTGAAAGTTGTCTTCTTGCTTCAAAAACTTTCCATTAACCTGGTATTAAGCTTTGACTTAGGGTGTAGTGTGCTGATATATCTGAAGTCTGTGTGGCAGAAGTCTTGCCATCCTTCTGAGCCTTTCATATCTTGTCTATAAATAGTCTTCCTGTAATTGCAGATATTTACTCTTTTAGTTGTCCCTTTTAAATATTTTTTTTGTTGGGATTTTCCATTTCAACTACTACTGAAATAAATTTTGGAGACTTGCTGCTCCCCAAAATATTGCTTCTCTATATTTTAAATTTAGATGCATAATTGTCAGGGGTTCATTTTCACCCACAGGGAGAGTCCTCCTGATAGTTTTTTTTTTCCAGACATTATGCCATGTACTGTCTTGTCTGCTTGCCTCTCTGTATCTTGTCCTGTGGCATAACAGTTTTTCTTTATGTGCCCCTTTCAAATATGACAAGAGATACTGTCCGCATCCTACTTTAAATGAAGAGGTCATGCACCCAGTAATGCATTGCCTAATTCAAATGGGATCCTCTGCATTGCAACTTCACTTTCTTCCAGTGAAATACTCCCTCTTGGAACTATTCAGACACATGGTGTGAATTTTGGGGTTGTCCTATGCAGGGACAGGAGCTGGACTCAATGATCCTTGTGGGTCCCTTCCAACTCAGGACATTCTATGATTCAACATTCAACTTGCCCTTTTATTTCTAGGCAGAAGGATAATTATGCAGGGTCATCCCAGACTCTGAAATGGAACTGTCAGTCATGCAGTGGTGTCATCACACTATGTTTGATAAATCAGACACAGGACTATTCATATATGCCAACACGTCAGCCTCACTACCTCTGCCCTCAAGTTGATCATCTTATCTATGCATCCTCTTCACCTGACCTCAGAAGCAAGTCTCCTAAACTCAAATTTTCCACTTGACGGTATAGAAAAGGGCAGTGGGATTACTGGCCTCAATTAATAATTAATTAGTGAATAAGTAAATTATTGAAATACATACAGAAAAAGGAGAAAAAAAAATGAAACTATGCTATAAATAGAACAAGCTTGCTGCTTCAGAGTTAAGCAGTCATCCGTACTCATCTTCTAAATTATTTAACTCACTGCTCTAATTCATTAGTTTCTTCCAGTATGAAAAAAAAAAAGTTGGACTTGTTTCTGTGGCAATCCTCTGAATTTACATTGAACTGAAGATCTAGATAGGCTCTGATATTTTATAGGGTTTTATATCTGTTTAACCAAAACCTGTAAACTCAAGTTTACCTTTGTTTTTCAAATATATCCTTGGGGTTAGCACTGGGTCTGTACACTGATGACAGCTACAACACAGTAGAAAAATGAATAAGGGAGGTTTAAATTGGTTTCATCAGGATGTTGCAGCCACAGTAACCTTGACGTAAACCAGCTGTGAGCTTCTTGGGCTAGAACAGCCCTGAGATGAATCAGTTTTAATAATACTTCTGGCTTGTGTGCCATTTTAACTGTATCTAAAAATCCTCCAGTTTTATTGAGTCCAAGAGATATTGTTCTTATTCAAACAGTTTTATTTGCTTGAGACCTGTAAAACTTAAGCAATAAGCTACTCACATGCTATGTACTTTAGAGGCTCCCAAGTGACCCATGAAGAAGCCTGTGGCAAATCCCATATCACAGAACTGGGCAGACGGGCCCAAAGTGTAACCACGAAGCTCAGAACAAATCTTACGTCTGTGTACAAAAGACCAGAGAAAGAAAATTCTCGTTCTCAGCCACTCCCTTCAGTTCTGTTTGAGGGATGGGCCTGGCTGTGCCACTACCGCACCTTGCAAACAGTGCAAGGTAACAGCGTCTGCCCACTGTTCAGGAAAGTTCACTGTAAGGTCAGTAAATGCAGGTACTTTCAAATCGATTCACCTGCAGTCCTGAGTCCAGCAGTGTTTGCTATTCTGTTTATTAGTTGTCTTGAGTGATCAAAAGTATGCATGTTTTAACAAGTTTCCTTAGCACACAGTGGACTTCTCTGGATCTCACTGTGTTTAATGTTGCTTAAGAGAGGACTGGAAGGATTTGAGACCGTATCTGCACTATGGATAGTTTTCCTTGAGTCTCACTTTGAAGACAAATCTAAGCACTTACTAGGTGAAGTCTGATGGTACCAAATTCTTATTTGATATTTCTGGAATGCTTTGCCTGTCCCCTCAAATGAACATCTTATTTCCCTAGCAAGGAAGCAAATCATGAATAGCCCTGAAAACAAGTCCTGTCACATTTTGATTTGTCTTGAAACAAAAAGTTCTGAAGCCAATTCGGATCATGATCTTTGAATCTGAATTTACCAATCGCCTGAAATTTAAAGCATTAAAATCTTATTGCTGGATCTTGGTGATCCACCAGTATTTTGCACAGGCATTTTTGAAACAGGGAACATTTTGCATCATTCTGAGCCTACTCAGTGCAAACCAACAGAATGTGAGAACTTCTACATGCATGCTCTTGATTGGTGATCTTACTACTAAGAACTGCTGTGTTAAAATCACAGTATCTGTCTGGTACCACAATCCAAAATGGTTAAAAAAAAATAAAATAAATAAATAAATAAATAAATAAATAAAATTTAAAAACAACAAACAAACAAGCAAAACAAAAAAAAACAACAAACAGAGAGCACTCTGACACTAATCAATTAGGGGTAGGAAAATGGATATACTCCATGGACATCATTAAGACTGGAGTAGAAAATAAACATAGCTGATAAAAGCATGTGTAACACAGTAAGCCAAATAAAACCTCAGAGGGAATCCTGAAAAAAAAAAAAAAGATTTTAAATATTTGAAGAGAGAGGCTGCTGGAGAATATCTCTCTTAGCAGCATTGCAAATGGCTCTAACTGCTGGATATTCAGGGACATGTCAGTTCAATCACAGCATGTGAGTTGAATGTCAGCAAATTCCTGTTAGTTCTGACATTTCCTACCTTCCTGCCCCTATTTGCCTTTAACCAAGAGACATACATCCACAGATGTTGCTTTTACACCCTGATTTCTTGTTATTTGGCTCAAGGTAATCATCTTAACCTTCCTCGCCAAAACTGTCATCAACACTTTCAGTTGATTGCATTTGAACGAATGATCTCACTATAAATGTATGCCTTTGGTGTTCCTCTTAGCATCCTGTGACTCCCTTCAAGAAAAGAAAATTTGAAATGCAAATGGCAATTTAAAGCAGCGGCAAGACCCTTAGAAAAGTCAAAACTCACAGCTTGAGAAAGGTCCTTTTACAAAACTGGATTTGCTATCTGGCATGACTGGATGATGATCTCATTGCTGCCACTGAACCAGAACGAAGACCTGACTGAAGCTGTTCAGGAATTTGAGGACAAAATGTAATATAATTGGAAAACACTGATCTGTCAAAAGCAACATATTCTTTGGAAATAGTTTGGTTTCAACAAACATTTCCCAAATCACAGTCACACTTCCATTAAAAACTTGCTCGGTTTTCTGACAATTCATGTCACGGGCTGCTCAGGAGTTTGTGTTTTCAAGGTCTAAAGTTCTGGCAACACTTAAAATGAGTTGAGTTGGAAGGAGATGAAGACCCAAAGTTTACAGTTTGTGAACAGAAAGTTACTTTGCAGAAGAGCACACTTGACAAAATACTCAGAAGAAATCCCTCTAATAGGTTGCTGGTATCCCAGCCCTGCTTCTGGTCTATAGCGGCGGACGACAGCTTCTGCAGAGAGCAAAGAAGGTCCATTGCTCAGCCCTCCTGACAGAAGAAGAGCAGAGCAGAAATAATCCAGCACCTCAGTCTCCATCCTGGCAGCAAAAGGACTGCTCCTCTCATGTCCAGCCCTGAAAAACCTCGCTGGGAAAGGGAAAGGGGCAAACAGCACCTGGCTTTGCTCAATATCAGGAAGGTGGCTGAGGACATTGCCATTACAGACTTGGGCAGAGAGATGTAGCACCTCAGAGACCAGCTCTTCAGAAATCTCGCTCCCACAGGTATATGCCTGATCTGGGGCCTGAGAGATCGAATTTGGTTTTGGACAGGGGCTGGGCTAATGGCAGACTGATGGTGGCACCCATGTAGATGTGCTCACAGAACGTCCAAAGCACGGTACCTGCTCTTCAGGCTAGCCCTGAGGTTAGAGGTCCCCGGGATTTCCAGCCCCTGCCTGTCCAGCTGCAGTATTCCCTTCTCCCCAACCCCCGGGGGTCCCTTAGGACCCTCAGTTAACACCGGGGCTCACAAGACCTCCAGTCTCCCTGCTGGGGGGCCGGGTGCCAAGTGTAGACACTGCAGTTTTGAAGGCTGCCTGAGCTGGGGTTAGGAGCCGGGAAGGCAGGACACAGATGGGGGCTTTTGAGTGTCCTGGGCTCTCTGCCAGAGAGCAGAGCTGTGCCAGGCCGCAGGGCTGCAGCAGCAAACCCGACAGGGAGTCCCCAGGAGATAAGTCAGCTTCATTGCCTTTTGAAAAAAAATAACAAAACAAGAAGACCATAGAAATTTGTGCGGGATGAAAATAACTCTAGTTTCCATCCAAATCAGAAGGGAAATTTTCCACATTTCAGGGGGAAAAAGAAAAAAAGTTTTAGTCAATTCTAGCCTCGGTGTTAAGGCCTCAATCTATGCAACTGCTTAGGCATCTACAGACTCACAGAAGCAGAGCAAACTGCATACTTGCTCCAGCCCTTCACTAGAGAATGTTTTAAATGTATGTTCAGACTTCAGAAGACAAAATACATATGGCTCACACTAAGCCAGTACCATTCTCTCTTCTCCAGGACACTGACCTTCCTGTCTCTCTTGCTGTGGTTGATCAGCCTGAGTACTGTCGTTGATACTTACAGCTGCCTGTTGCCATTATAAATGCTTCACATGAAATTGACCCCAAATATAAAAGCATTTCACCAGCACTTTTGGTCCTTGCTCTGTGGAAACCATAGAAGCAAGGCTAAAGAATTCTTGCTTCTCATATATTCAGGAGAACATGCCAGTCTTAATGCTTTCTGATCATGCTTGTGTAAAATCCACAGATGCCAGAAGAGTATCACCATATATTTCTTCTGAGCCTTGCACGTGTGCAGCTCATGTCAACGATACATGGCAGAACCATATGAAAAAGGACTGTGAGAGCCCACTCACACACTTAAACTCTCCGGTGAGGACCTTAAAGTATTGTGGTGAGCAGGATCCAGGTTCCTTCCTCCCCTGACACGGCACACGCTGCCAGTCCTGCAGCAGCCCCTCAGCCCTTGCTGGCAGGAGCTCAGCACAGCACAGCTCCAGGCCGGGCTCCTGCTGCTGAGCTCAGCTTTGCTGTCCCTCACTGACAACTGCTCTCTGTCTTGTGGAACCTATATAGCTGGAGAAGTATTTTGGGAGTATAATATCTACAGTGGTCTGTTCAGAGCCTAGAAGTCATCCTGGCCTTTGTTTCTGCGGTTGGAGTGAAAGCTGTTGGTGAAATAGAGGGTTAGAACCCAGCATTTTGAGCTGTTACGTGCCATAATCAATCTTGTTAAAATATTCACTGAAGAAAGAACTTCCTTCTGGAGCACACATTGTTTACAGGCTGAATTCCATGCTGAAATTGATATTTATAGCCACTATGAATCTTTTAAATGAGAATGGCCTCTAACTGCAAGAAGGTATGAGGCTTTAATAACACAGTACTTCAGAGGTAGGACAAAATGTATGGCAGCCTTTTTTTTGTAGCCAGTGCATTGCAAGCAAAGAAATATAAAATGAGCTACACCCATGCTGATGCCAGCAATCACAGTTATAGACTGTATAAAAAGCAAATTAAGGAGTATCTTTTTCCTAGGGAAACCTCCTAGATGGTTTCTAGTTTTCTGATCATTGGCAGATCATTACTTAGTCTTTTTAAAGAGTTTTGTATGCACTGTTGAATAAGCAACCTGACAGTTCCAGATAAAGACACAATAATGGTATGCATTACGTGCAATTTTTACACATTTGTTTCCTTATTATCAAGCCCGTTTTAATCTGTATTTGTAGAGGCACAGTGACACCCAGTGGCTGCTAATAAATATAATAGACTAACCCATAATTTATTTGGAGCACTGGATCTGATTAACTGGCTCACACACATTCCAAGGTCAGAAAAGTTCCAGCATATCCTGTTAACTGAGGACAATGTGATCCAGTATCTGTTTCTAGTTTATATATTTTATTGAAGTGCCTAAACTAAAATAAAGTAGAAATACACAAAACTAATCATACTACGCAATGAATAATAAAAATATTACAAGTCTCCATCTTTTTAGGCTACATTTTGTACTTTCTTACGAAAAATTCCTTTAAGACAACTCTTCAAACTTCCCACAGTAAAATGAAGTTAATGTAATGTTTCCTTAGAGCCCTTGCTAAATAAAATTGTATAGGCTCAAGTACAATTCAGATAATTAGCTGTTTTCATTTGTCACAAAACTTTTGCTAACCAAGTCTGTAGAGGAAATATTTTCTGTTTTGTCTTTAAGGCAGGAGATAGGATGGTTTACACTCAATTTGTTATTCCATCTTTATTTTGCTAGCATTGCCAGTATTTTGGCTAGCAAATCTGCTCTTACAGTTGACAATGTGTGAAGATCACTTCATATTTTCAAGAACTAAGCTGGTTTTCCTCTGCCTCTAAAGCGTAGCTTGAAATTTTATTGTGGATTTTTTGCAGGAGCTAGGTCAGGCTTTGAAACAGAAAGTCAGTGCCAGGTTTAATTAGAAAACAAATTGCTCTTGCAATTGTCATCTTGACATAAATGAAAAGCTTCCTGCTTGGAATGAAGCAAATATTGAGGAATCATTCCTGATCTCTGATGTAGCAGTAGAATCATTGATTGCTTATGTAGAGCAGCAGCTCTGTAATTCAATTACCTTTGATCTCAAATTTTTGTTGAATCTTTGCTGAAGCTTCACAGAGGTTTTTCTCATGTTCTCATGGTCAGCAGAAGGAGTTTTAAGGGTGATTCTGTGCCAGGGCCAGTCTAGCATTAGTACACTGCAAAAGATGAGACTGAGCACATTCAGGAGCCAGAGGAGGTGAAGGCGCAGTGAAGCGCAGGCTCGCTGAAGATCCCAGTGGCATCCATGGAGAACAACTCTGCAAAACCGCCTGTGAGTGTTGGCCCAAATGACACACGCTGCTGCAAATCTGCCAGGGAAAAGCCCTCAGGGTCAGGGAACATATAATATATTCTCGTGAGCTGACTAATACTCTACAACAGTGTAACCCTGACTGATGTGGTATATTAGTACACTGACTCATTTTCCAGGCTGTGGGTTTCATGGAATTTTTGGTTTTGTCCTAAAGCCTGCAGAAAAACCTCCCAGTCACCCTCATTTCTTTTCATGTAGTGCTGGAGAAGGTTTGCTTCCTACCAATCATGCACGATCACTCTCATCTTCTAAGATATTGACCAGAACAGGGGTTGTTTAGGCCTTTTTAAGGCTTATCTCGACCTGGCGTGCTCTCTTGCCCTGAGTTCATGAGCTCCTACCAGAGTTTTCCAGTAAGACACTATTGCTACTAGCAGTGCTGAGCTATTATAGGTATGTTCCACATTTGTACCCTCAAACCTTCAATATGGAAGTGGTCTGGGGTTATTTTGAGTAAAGAGCCTAAGGGATTGTGGAGTAGAGCTCCTGAGACACCTGTGTGCCATGAAGAAGGCTTAGAAGTAGCTGGGTTTCTGCAAGTGCATTTCTCTCTGGATACTGGGATATTCACAGGCTTGAAGAGAAACAACCATTTGCTGTTCTCCCTACTATATTTTTGTAATTTGCAGAATATTTTGTGAGTTTTACCATGGAAAAAAAAAACCCTGTTATTATTGTTATTTTCTACCTTTTGGCAACTGGCACCATTTGATCTGAATCTCTGGCTAATTTTTGAGGTCCCAGTCTTGAAATAATTTGAGCTAGCTCCCACAAAAGTTACCTGATCATTGCTATATTCCAATAAAAATTTAGTTTTTTTTTTAAAAAAAAGGATGTCATGGAAGATTCACAGGGAAAAAAAAGATGGGAATAGAATGAAGTAAAGTTAAAGGAGAAAAGGAGAACAAATGCAGAGGAATAAATTCAAATAATTGCTTGTCATATGTGAAGCAATCTCTGTGGTTAGAAATAGTCCCAATCTTATTTTCCTTCCACTGGAATCCGTTGTGTTTTCACACAAGAAAACTAACACCATAAGGACATTAATGCTCTTCTTGCGTGCTAGCTAGTTATTAGAGACTCACAATGAGGAAGGTGATCAGAGAATATTACTTGTCACATGCCCAAACTACCCTAATTCAAGGAAATTGCCACCTCAGTGCATCATATGAGGCAGGTCAATCCTAGGGTGAAACAAGCTTTCTGTGTAAGAATTTTAATTAGCAATGAGCACAATAAAATCCATAAGCTGCTGAAAGTTAACAAGTGCTACTGTTTGAGATTTATGTTCAAATCCATGCTGTGCACTTCCCTTTCCTCACCGCCATAATGGATTAGCAGTATACTGGATACTAATCAACAAATATTACAATCATCCTTCTAATCTTATTAGCAAACTTGTAAGAAGCATTAAGGACACATTTATACCACTTGTGGGAAACAGTCCAAATACAACGAACCAAAAGCTGCTTATCTGCAAGCAAAAACAGCATTATATGACTGAAGGGGGCCAAGTTAATCAGAGCTATCAAGAGACTAATTCAGGTCCAGAGGGCTGGGAAGGCAGATTAAATGATCGTTCATAAATCATTGAAAACATACACTATACAGCATTGTAACAACAGACAATGATCTTCTGTAGGGTGCAGTTTCCTGCTTTCTGTATATCTATGTTTTGACATTTTAACTATCTCGTCAACATCTTTTTATCCCTAAGTTGTGATTCTGTACCAATAGCATTATAACTCAGCTTGTTAATCATCAGACCTTTAGGAAGGAAGGGGATAGACTGTAAAAACAAACCTAAAATTGTTCATGTTTACAGGCAGCACTACTGTGCTTACTACAAGCACGTACAAAATATAAAAGAATATGATTCAAGATATTGTGGAGGAAAACTGGCGTAAGCAACTGAGAGAATGTGAAAAATCAGTTTTATATACGCCTCAGGCTCATTTGCTTTATAGGATGGAGGGGAGGACACTGCTGCTTAATTTTTCATAGAAGTACTGAAATACGCTGTGTAGTGAGGAAAAGACACACCATGGAACAACTGGTGTCTGGCCTTATTATGCCTTTCTTCCAGTAGGACTGAGACTATCCACAGGCTGCAACTGACTCCTCTTTAGAACTGTCTTCCAAAGGCTCACTTACCCATTTTTGAAAGTGTTTAAAACATTGCTCTTTGGTTGCTTGCTTTTTTTCTCCCTGTCAAAAGTCCTAACAAAGACTTTTCCACTGCTTACCAAAAGTAAAGGTTTCCTTCAAGGATAAGAGTTTAGGGCACTTGTTTCTCATGGCACAAGACATGGAACACACTCCACTTCTCCATACAACATAATCTTCCACATTTCCAGGGCCTGATTTTCCATTGTCATGCACTATATGTGTGTACCTATATCAGCACAAAGTGAGGGCAAAAGGCTGCCACTGCAAAACACTCTCTCTGAAAACACAACATGCTGGGATAAAAGACCACACAACACACTGGAAAGAACAGAATAGTCCTTTAATTACAATAATTAAATTATGCATGGTTTTGTTAATTTTTTCATAGAAAACAGAAAGTTCTTCAGACTGGAAGAATAAGGCTGAATAGCAGAAGAGCCTAAAAACAAGTGAAGTCAGCAGTTCAATTTGATAGCACTGTCAAATTAAACTTGTACAGATTTGTCCCCAGCTGTGCCAGCAACATCATTTGTTCATTTTTGTGACTCCGTGGACTCTTCTCCCTTCTTTATCTCCACTGAAAAAGTTTACATATCCCATTTATAGCTCAAGGAAGGCACTTGCCTCAGTGCTCACATAGTCCTTTGGCTTCTGGCACAGCACCAGACATAAGCCCTCATCTGGCTCATATTTTCTCTCCAGGCCTTACCCAAATCTGCCTCCTCCATAGCTCAGGCTTCCAGGTTGGCCCTATTGCATCTGAGATGCCAACTGGCAAGAAAACTGCAGAGCCACCTGGAGCACAAAGTAACTATTTTCTTGGTCATTCTAATTTCTCAGCAACTTGTCTGAGCTCCTGGTTTGCCTCCTAAGTTTCTTCCTAAGGTGCCTTAATGGCAATCATCCTCAGAAAAAAGGATCAACCATCTCAGTTCAAGCTCCAAGACTGTATTTTTACCATCATCTCTCCAAGATCTTGTTCTTCCAAGGCCACCTGCCTGGACTACCCACACTTTTCTTCTTCAGGTTCAGTAATAGCTATTAAACCTTTTCTGTCAGCTGCTTCTAGATACGAGTTTTCACAGCCACCTTCAAATGGAAAATGAAGTCCTTTGAAGATGTGTTCGTTGTTTCAAGCACCTGTCCACATCCTAGTACATTAATTATGAGGCCTAATAGAGCTCTTTGGTTTTGTATCATATGTCTTAACTGTCAGAGTGGATTTATACATCTCAAGACAAGAACGCTCACTATGTTGCAATTCAACATCCGACAGAAAATAAAGACTGTGCTTTTCTAGTTATTTTTTCTTACAGAACAAAGCTGTGGAGGCAAAAATTTGCCTGGGTCTGCAGAATTGGGTGCCAGTGACAAAGAATAAACAAAGGAATGCACAGAATAAAAATGGTATCTCTAATTTATTCAACTTTTCATGGTTTCTACTGTAAACAACATTAACTACAGTCTTTGATGAGAAGTATAGTCTGCTGAGGGAGCAGGAAGCAAAGAAACCAAATACAGCTGTGGGAAGAGAGATGCAGGGGTTACCAAGTGGTTATTCTTTCACACCAATCTGAAATAGAGCTATGGAGCACAAAGTTGCCCTGCTAAGCAACTAAGAAATTGAAAGGACTGAAGTTCATAAATGTTGAAACTATCTATTTTAAACTGTATTATTTTGAGATCCCCTCCCTGTGTTAAAACAAAAAATACGTATTTTCTACAGAAATCCATGTGCCTTTTTTCACAGATGCACCCTAGTAATTTTTAATCTGTTTTTCTGTTTTACTCAGCTTTATTCAGTTTTCAGTATATATATTCGATATAGAGTTTTGCTGCTTGGGAAAAAAAAAAAAAAAGAAGTATTTTCTAGTCTGTGTCAGAGGGATAACTTAATGCACTTGCACTGAATTCAGTGCTTTGCTGAATTGGGATCATGCCTTTGAAGGATCCTAACTATGTGGAAAAGGTTGTGTTTCTTTTCACTGTCAAGGCACAGAGAGATTAATTAAATAGCTTTGAAGCACCCTCTGGCACAAAACTGACCTCACGAGTACAAGCACTTTATGAGGAGATAACACAGAGTTAGTGGGTTCATGATGTACAAGCACCCACGGTTCAACACTACCTGGAGAAGTGAAATCGCAGCTCTGACTGGTGCTCCTGTCCCTTCATTCCAGTGGCAGACTGGAAACAAGGGTCTGCTGTCTTGCCTTGCCCACCACTTTTTACACAAGTTGCCAAATGACTCCTGTTTTCTTTTGCTGTATTTGGAGCTGCCTTGTGTACACAGTTCTCTCCTGGGGTGTTTGTGGACGATGAGGGCCTGGAGACTGCATGCTGGCTTGTCTGCACCAGGACTCTTACCACATGTGAAATGTGAGGGAGCTTACTGTGAAAGAAAGCACTAAATGCTGACTTCATTTTGCAAGCCAAAGTGGTGGTCGTTTAAAGATGGTAACAGTCACTTGAGATAAACTATTTGGTGTTTTGCTATGGGGTAAGAATTTGTTTGTGGCTAATAACTGCAGAATAGCTCCTGTTTACATCTCTGTTTAATTCATGGCCGCTGTGTGACAATGCCCTCTTTTGTGGAGCTAATATGCTCTATTCATACTGTTGCTATTTTAGAGGTCTGATTTTTCATTGGCGTATCCTGGCTGTGCAATAAATTTTCCTGTAATGTATTTTAGAGATGTAACTATATTAGAATTTCCTTGCCAGGAGGAAAAGCTTCTCTGTGCTAGATCAGACAACTACAATGTCTAACTTAAAAACAAACAAACATAAAAAAACCTGGTAGAACACCTACGTATTATCCATCAAGTTGCAGACTTTTTCACCTTTTTATTAAGAGCTTCTCCTAATATACACAGTTTTAAACTTCAAAGCTAATAAAAACAAGCTCGTAGAAAGCACACACAGACAAAGTGAACACTACTTGAAACCATTTAAAGTCTGAGAGACATGACAAGTTGCAGCATCTGGGGCTAATGCAAAGTGATCTCTCTCTGACTTTCTTTTGACCTGTTTCTCCCAGAAGAGGATGTGACAGTACTCGCATTCCAGTCTCACTAGCAGACCAGGAGATCCAAATAACCCCAGAGCCAATGATTCAATGTGTGGTTATAGAGAAAAGCATTTCTCAAATATGAAAGATCGTGAGTGCACACTGGGAAAGCTTGTTCTCTTCAAGAATGCACTAGCTGAAACTGTTTTCTGCAGTTTATCTTTGCATCATTAATAAGTCCAAGATCATGGCGATCAAAATTCCATCCAGTCACTTTAATCTCTTTTAAATAATTCAGTGTGGTTAGTACCTGACTTAATTTGCAGACTAACAGTGATGCAGGCACCCAGTCTTTTTTGCTGCTGAAATCTACAGACACCAGCTTCTTGAGCGAGATCAGTGGCTGCATGAAGGAAAGCCAGCCATCGCTTGTCACACAATTCATGGCCAAGTCCAAGTGCTGAAGGTTCTGCAGGTGTTCTTTCTCAAAAAAATTGCCTGTGAACATATATTTTTTTATATATTTATTTTTGCTTCAAGCCCTAATGAAGAGAATTATTCCTGTTCAGGATATTGAAGAATTGAGTCTTATTGAATTCAGCTGAACTTCTACGCTTAAAGAAATACCACTGTTAATAGAAAATGATTTAAATAGGTGTTTGCATGTTAGTTTATTTTTTCTTACTAAGAACCAAGAATGTAAAATATAGCAGCAACACATTACGACGTTTTTATATCAACACTTTTCTTCCTTGTTAAAACTTAACCTGTAGTATCTTGCGTACAACAGGATCCTTTTAACTACAAAAAGGTCATTAACTTAAATGGAGCTCTGGACTGCTGCCCATGTTTACTCACAAAAGCACTGCAAGATCAGGCTCATGAAAATTCTCATTCATTCTGACATTTCATTGCTATTGCAGCCTCAGAAGGGGTGAGTCACGTGGATCCAGGTAGTTTTTATATCTCCCTGATCTTCAGCTATCTACCTTGACAAAAATTGTACTAGTATTGGCCTTCTTCAGCTCTACTATTGACATACATTCCATAACAGACATTATGTCAGTGGAAGATTTGATTTAAGAATAGTCCACTGGTATTCCTGTCATACTTATGGAGGAGATAATCGATCTGTCAATCAGAAAAGATTCCCTCCCAAGAAGATTCTTCACCAGCGACCTCCAGTTGCCTGCAGTCTTCCTTGCACTACTTACACAGTGAAAAATGGTCCTCATTGAGTAGAAATATAGGCATTATTTGGTTAATCTAATAATACATATACATATCTCCTACTCAGACTCAATGCTATTTCATTTACATTATTAAAAGTTGCTGGGTTTCCTGAACTGTTGGGTTTTTTTGTTTGTTTTCGGTTGTTTTGTGTGTGTGGTGTGTTTTTGTTTGTTTGTTGGGGGTTTTTTTAATTATTTTTGGGGGTTTTTTTCTGTTTTTTGTCCATCATCTCTTGATCATCCACAGTACCTTTCCTTACCTAGAATTCTGACCTCCACATCAGTGAGGCTCCATTTCCTCAATCCAAGTTTTGTCAGGTGTGGCATTGTTTCCAGTAGTTCCAACAATTTTGTTAGGCAAAACTTTACATCATCTCCCCAAGGAAGCATCAGCACTTTCATCCCAGGCAGGACGTTTAAGCCGTCAACTAAATGAAAATAAGTGTAAAATTGTTTTGTTATAACAGCTGAGTGAAAAATAACTTTAAAAAGTTAAACCAAATTGTATTTCAACAGTGAAGAAAACACTGGTAGGTTAGAGACTTCAAGACTGTTGCCTTGATAGCAAAGACAGAGTAGCCAATTGCATACAATATTCCTTACTTCTAAAAACTTCCCATTCTACTGATAGGAAATGGTTCAGGATACCAATTATATCCTACTTAAAAATAAAAGATGAAAGAATTATTGAATTTCTGTCTGGATAAGTCATAGAACTGAAGCTTATTCCCAATTTAAATGGTTTATCTAAAGAGACCTTCTTACTTACCAAGTCTGTGGATAGCATCTTTTCCTTTATTTTCTAAGTAATTTTCTGACAAATCAAGTACATTCAGTTTTGGCAAATTACAGAGATTCTGAGCTACAGGAGGAAAAAAATCTTGTTATACATGTGTTCAGTGCAGCGTGACTTATCTTCTGTTGCACCTTTCTTAGCTTTGAATTTTAATGAACAGCAAGACAAAATGTTTAAAACCCTCCAGGTTTTTCTTGCTTTTCCAACACCTCTCTGATGCAAACTGTGCTCTTGTTCTTAATTGTGTCTCCAGGAATTGAAAAAATATAAGACCTGGCCAGCTGTAAGAACTGGAGTAATGGTTTGTATAACTTACTCTGGTGGCTAAATGAATCTGCAGTGGTGATAAGACAACTTTAAGACATCTTTGCAACACAGAAGAAGGACAAAGCTGTCTGAATAGATGGGAGATTCTTTAGTGGTTTAAGCCCCGGAGACTTCAATGTCCTGCTTCACAAAGCTGTTGAGTTTTGTATTATGATATAGAAATGTACTTTTTACAGGAACAGGGAATTTGTAAGAGTGGGACTATGTGGAACATTTAATTCTAGACAGCTGTAATGGGGCAGGATACTGGATAAGCCTAAACCATTCATGATATGTATTTATTATCTTGTTCTTTGAAATTTTCCATATTCTCCCTAGGTGCTATTTTACCTTCTTGACTTTAGAAAGTTTCTGCCAATATCCAATCTAAGCTACAGTGTTGCAAATGTAGCTACTTTGTTCTCCCCATGGACAAAAAGAATAGTTGATTATTAACTCCTCGTAATAATGTTTAAAGGGCATAAAAATGTTATCGTATCTTTTTCAGACTTCTCAACTAACACAAAACTGAACCACTCCTCATAAGTTACATTCTTGGTGCTCTCTCGATTTCTTTATACATTTCTTAGTTATGATACTGAGGTTGGGCACAGATTTGTTGTTCAGGACTCACCAGCACATGTTTTTTGCAATTGCATAGTATTTCCAGTCTTCCACAGAACAAAAACAACTTCGAAAACTAGTTTTGATTGTATCAACCATTATTTGCTTTCCTATATTGTTTGTTTACAGAGCTATGTTGTAGTTTATCTTTCTCGATCATATAAACTTTATACTTAGAATTTCCATAAAAGCTTTATATAAACTTCCTTGCTGCATTTTACATCTCTGCTGACTGAAACTCATTGTGAACCTATGTATTTCTGATTTTATCCATATATGCTTTTTTCTTCTGTTATAAAATTTTGGTTTGATTTTCAAAACACACATATTCGGTTTGTAAAGTTAGTATTACTATTCTTACCTAGAATTTCCACAGCGTCACTGGAGATACAGCAGTTGATTAGCTGGATTTCTTCAAGTTCACTTAGTTCACCAGAGACTGATGTCACAATGTAGGTTATGCCATCCCCAATAGTTGTCAAGTGATTCATGTAAAGTAAGCGGAGCTTTCTCAAATTTCTGATACCTTCAGCTATGAATGGAAAAAAAACAAACAAAACAAAACAAACAAAACAAAACAGTTCACATTGTTATGTGAACTGTTTTGTAATGTTTATGGTATCTTGATCACATCAACTGGCTGGACAGAATTAGTTGTTTACTGCCTGGCATATTACAACTATCTATATTTTGGTGCCATGAGATGTTTGGTAATTTTTGTTTGCAAAAAAATGTGATCTTCCTGTGGAACAAATCCAAGCATTTTTTTACCAAGCCATCAAAGTGAGGATGGGTAGACATATGAATTGCCATCTCCATATCAGTTACAGGGTTGTGTGGCCCTAACGAACATTATTTGAACTTTTCAACCTTGGTATCTGGCAACTGACCTTGCTGACAGGCAGCAATAGGCCAGTGAAGGGAACTATTAATATACCACCTTTACAACCTCCTGACTTCCAGTTCATGCACAACAGCCAGTCCTGGGATCGGTATGTTAGATCTGCTTGACAACAGTACGCATTACTAACTTGGAAGGAGCACTCCAATACTTTGAGACAATCAGAATACAGAACATACCAAGACTTCAATTAAAATTTATAAGAAATCACTTCTCTAAATTAGATTGTAGGATTTTCAAGTCCCTGTAGTGTAAAAACTTCAGACCAACTTACTAAAAATTCACATTCTCAGCACTATTTACTTGCTTATGGTGTAAAATAGGATAGAGGAAGTTACCTAATTTTTTTGCATCAGCTTCATCCATACTTATGTTGTCAAGTACAAGCCCTTCAGCATTCACAAGTTTCTTTATTCCATCAATAAGTCCACCTGCCAAAAAAAAAACCCCATCAGCATGTTGATTTAATGAACAAACAAATTAATTGGTAGAATAGATACATTTCAGTGATATTAGGTTTTTGTGAATAGTTTTGTTCAAAAATGCCTCAATCTTCCACTAGCACCCTGCTCTAACAATAGTGCTGAAGAATCCTGTATGTGTGTGATGCGCAACATAAGGAAATACATGTCCTTCATCCTAATTGCAGAATCCTTCACCTCAGGTAAGTCTGGAGCATGCTACACTATAGTTACTATGCTTTACTTTATTATGCCATTGTAATTTTAAGAGAAAACATTTTTTCAAGGTAGAAGCATTTAATTGATTATAGGAATGACTTACCAAAAGATACTGCAGGTTTTCCACCATATTAGGTATTAACATCAGAACTAGACTTCTTCAAAAAAAATGCTTACCCAGAAATTATGGCAGAGATGTAGGAAGCAAGGAAGGAAAAATTCTGTCCAATGTTATGGCTTTAGATTAGGCTACAACACTTTCATTTGGTTCCCAAAAACATATGCATCACTGCAAAAGTGATGGTAGGCTGCATCCCATGGCACTTACAAAGTTTCACTGGTGGTATAGACATTATCTCATTTACTGTGGATTATTTGGACCAGAGTTGTTAAATTTTTCCCACATATAGTATTTTATTTAAAACCAGATTTTTTAATGTATTGTGTACCAAGAACCAAAAATATGATGTAATGACGACTTACATTAAATCAAAGGCCTTTGTGTAGCAAGAACTAAGAATATCATGGCAACTCACGGGAATTCTAAGGCCAGACCCTACTTATACAACTAAATAACATAAATAAATTTACATAACTGAGTAGAATGCAGTCACTTCCACCATGAATATAGAATTGCATTCTAGCAATATAACGTTTCTCAAATGAATCAAAACCGGGCATCTTCCATATACAAGGCAGCCACGAGCCCCTTTGCTTTACCCTCTCATCCACATTTATCTACAAGATCTCAGTTACTGCCAGTAATACTGTACCTTCTAGATTTTCACTTTGCAGATCTCTTATATGTAAGGTTTTCAGCTTTGTCATTGTTGTGATCTGTTGCTCATCTTCCACAGTAAGAGGTGTGGACTCCACAGTGAGATCTTGTAAGTTTTCACAGGTTTCAAGGACTTCATTCAATGTTCCTGTGATACCAGCACTATTGCTGATGTGCAGCTTGAGGCTTGCAGCAGAGCAACATATTTTGCCCAGGTATTTAATATCACGTTTCTTTAACTTCTTGAAATCTTGCAATGTAATTTCTAAAGATCTGAGACTCCGGTTCCAGTTGAAGAATAAGGAGACAGCCTTTTCAGGAATGTAAGTTTTAAGTGAACTACTTTGAAGGTCTTCCACATTCTTATCATCTGTTTCCTTATTTGATGAGTAGTTGCCAAAAAAATCTAACTTAATGAGTCCTAGTACACTAAGACAATTTGGTAAGTACCTAAAAAAATCAGAGAAATAAGTCGGGATATTTTGACTATTGATGTAAACACTTTTATCACAAAAAAACTCTTCAAAATCTCTGCTCAATGCTGATTTTGAAGAACTTTCATAAAAGAAATTAATGACACACTCTGCAAAAATATCCTTTTCTGTTCTTTTAAAATCTTCCTTTTCTGTTATATTTTCTGATTTTTTTGTGTATTCTCTTTCCAAAGCCAGATTCTTTAATGAAAACAGTTCAGAAACATCTCTATGTTGATCAATTCTTTTCAATAAGTCCAAAATTACTCTAGTGGCATCAAGGGAGGATCCACAAGTGTAGAGGAGCAAATTGAAATAAGTATTAGTAACATCTGAAATAGTATTAATTTTCTGTAGATAACTATACCCTTTCTTCACCTCTGTTTCTTCGCAGGATGTCACTAATTTGCAAAGTTTTCTGCCTGCAGTGTATTCCTGAAATGATTTATGAAAAAATCTATATGTTGGCTTCAGCCTTTGAGCTGTGTATTTATTTAGAAGACCTGAAGCTAGCAGGACTTCTTCTTTTATGTCAGCTAAATCCTCAGACTGAAAATCAAATCTTTGGTCAAATATTCCATCTAAAGCTAAGTCTCCACAATGATTTATGCTCAGCATAATATGGTTTTCTGTTATTTCTTTTGTTTTGTACCTGTTTTTCTCCACCATCAAGTCATACAAAGTGGAGAAAAGTAGAGTCTGGGTGCTTGGATGAAAATTATTTTCACCCATTTGGATGGCACAAGCAATGATGACAAAGAGTGGAGTCTTCATAAGGTTCTTCATGGAAGTGGCCTCTTTAAGCTGGTTTAACAAACCATCTGCCAGCTTATTTGTCAAGACATTTTTAATGAGCTTCTCGCAACTCTCGTCTGATAGGTCTCCAATTTCAGCAACCAGTGACCCAAACTGCCTGATTTTATGGATAGACTCAGTCCTGGTAGCAATAATAACCATGTTCTTGAATTTGTGGTTTTCTTTAATCATCGCTTCTATCTCTGGACAGTTTGAGGGTTTGAATTCATCATATCCGTCGAACAGAAAAAGGACCCTTTGTCTTCGTGCTAGTAGCATTTTCATGAAATCTTGTTTGCAGATGGGGTATCGTTCAAAAAGAAGCTGATCACAGACAGTCTCATATATTCCACCTCTTGTGCTAGTCAGGCTGATAAAGAAAATAAATTGGAATTTTTTCAAAGTGGAGCACTTTTCCAAAGCCCAGAGTACAGCAATTCTTTTTAAAAGAGTTGTTTTTCCTTTCCCAGCTTCTCCTTCTATAATGCAGGGATTTTTCAGTTCCTCCAGAAGGACATTTAGCGTCAGCTGCTGTTTCCTGCTATTATGTATATCTTTTTTCCACAGCAAGATATCAGTATAGGCAGTTCCCAAATCAAAAATTATGTCAATATCACTACCCAGAGGATGATATTTTTGAAACGCTGAAGATAGATACACATACTTTAAATCCTGAATCAAGTCATTTAATTTATCTTGTTCCACTTGACCGGTTGTACCTAGGGCAAACAGACAATGTATCAGTGAATCAAATAGTGAATGAGTTTGTCAATTAAAATTTCATTACTTTTGGAATAACTGCTTGAATGCACTGGCTAAATCAATGAAATAAGCAAGACTTAATTGATAAGGGCTGTAGTTACTCCTTGTGCAGGAGATTAATCTAGTCTGCAGATACCACTTTGGTTCTGCTTAATTCCTTATTTTAGGGCCTTTTGAACTCATCCTATTTCTGCATTGGATTCCAAAAATGTAAGCTTGCATACAAGCACATGAAAGTTTATGTGTACAAATGCATGATGAGAGTATGCATTTTTTGTATAATAACGTTTTCATGTGGAAAGATGGCATTTATATATACAAATGAAAGGTATTAGAATATTAAGGGAGATATTTGTAAATCAGTAACAGTTTTTGACAGCTGAACCAAATGAACTTTTAACCTAGTTCTTTTTTAAAACTATGTCTCTTTCATTTTTGTTACTTTGGGTTAGTCTAAGAGATGCTTTCATGCCGTTTGGAGGTAAGCTCAGTTGAACCTTCCATCATGGACATAACAAAATGTAGTAACATCTAACAGCATCTAAAGGGAGTCCTGGAAGGTTTGTATGCACTGCTTTTTAAGGCACATATATGTAGCCTAAGGGACAGGGCTGAGTCAGACGTGTGTTTCCAAATCAGACAGCACAATCCAACAAACTGAAGGAAATCACAGAAACCTATTTTAGGGAAATGCTTCTGTAACAAATGTCATGCCTCTCTGGGACTGCCGAAAGATTAGGCTAGGTGTCTGTGTTTCATCCTTACAATAAGATATTCCTTTAACAACATAATGAACTTGCAGCCCGTGCACAAGTAGTTTCAGCTTCCAGGAAGAGGCTTATAGTTGAAAAGCTCGTTACATATTCCCATTAGATTTTATATTAATTTTGTCAACAGAACAGATCTAATCCAGTGTTCAGTTCACCCACAATTCACTTATCAGAAACAAGTGATGGGACGTGTTTAACTGTCTGAACTTCAGCTATGTGATCACAGATGATTTTCACCCTTTCATCATTTTTCACAGAATTTGGTTTTCCTTTCTACGTGTCTTAATGTTTGTGAAATTTCTTAGTGCTCACTGTCTTATTCGCTCAGATGAAAGAATTCAGGCCACACAACTTGAATTAGAATTTACTTTTCCTGACTAGAAGACAAAAATATAACCAGTAATACTTACAATATCCTTGCAGGTCATGAAAGAGAAAAGGGTTGTGTTTCTCAATTGATTTAACAAAAATATTGCAGGCTTCTGAACCTTTATTCAAAATCATGTAAATCACCATTCTTGAGGCTTCTTGTTCGACCTTTTCACAGACAACGGTATTCACTTCTTCACAAGACATGACATTGCAGTCCAAAAGGTCATCTGCTATTTGCTTGAGGGTGATCTTTCCCATTCTTTGAATGAGATGTACTCTGTTGCTTTTTATAAATTCCACTGAGAAGAGAAAATTCAACTTCTTAGAATAAGTCTAGCTCATACAGTAGCTGACAGATTAATTGTCCTTCAGTATTCAATGTGCACTTTTGTGGTGCACTGACTGGCTAATATCTACACAGGCAAAAATAGTATTCAGGGAATGGTGAGATCTTAGTAGGAATGTAGAAAAAAATATAGAAGTTTCTGTGAATGGATTGGAAGTTACTGGTAAAAAAAGATGCAGGACGGAATGTATCAGTATGGGTATGAAAGTCACATGGTATGTCTAAGATGTTGGCTGGCATTGCAAAAACATTAAAAGGCTGCCCGGGGGAGTTGTGGAGTCTCCTTCCCTGGAGACATTCAAAACCCGCCTGGACACATTCCTGTGTAACCTCATCTGGGTGTTCCTGCTCCAGCAGGGGGATTGGACTGGATGATCTTTTGAGGTCCCTTTCAATCCCTAACATTCTGTGATTCTGTGATACTTTACTAGGGTAGTCTTGGGAGTGTCTTTTGTGGGCACATGTGTATGTGCCACAAGCAGAGAGTGCTCCCTTTTGAGAATTTTACATTTTTTGCAAATTTGTAATTTCATAGTGTGGAATTTTAAAATAAATATTGGGGACATTTATTTACCTCCATGTGTCAAAATAAAACTGGACTATCATTCCTCTGAGATTTTTAGACCTTGAATATTACAGTAAATTAGCATTTTTCAGGAATAACTTTATAAAACTTAAGCTTCTGTATAATTGTGAGGAAAAGGGAGAAATTAGTCTTTACAAGTCTGAAATTACCTGTGATATTTTGGAATAAACCATAGAAATTACTACAAAACAGCTAACATGAGAAACATCCAATTCAGAAAAATATTTTGTCAGAAAAAGTTATTAATCCAAAATTTTATATCTATGATGTGTTGAAATAGAGAATTTTTAATTAAAATTCTCTATAGAGTCTACCTTTAAAAACATTTTAGAGCAAGACTTTTTACAATGTTAATAAGTAGCTATATTGTATAACTTGAACATAAATACAGACATCTTTTAAAGGTTATTTGATTTTTTTATTACTGTTTACATCTAACATTAAATACGAAGAAACTGTAATTTATAGATCTTACTTGTTCAGACTGAAAGTTTCAATGCTTGAACTGTAGAACAGTGAATCTAATATCCAGGCTGAAAACCAAAAACAAATAAAAAGATTGAATATCCAGATATTACTGTCATTTTCCTAGACTAGAAAAAAAATTACCTTTTGTGAAATACTGATATGAAACTAGTCAGATATAACAATATTCTCTCTAAAACTACTTTGATTTGTTAACACAGATATATTTTATAACTTTAAAGCATGTTCAAAATCAATAAGGAGGAAATATTGATTTATGCAAGCGATTTTAATCTGTGCTTTAATTCCTCGGAAACAGATAATTCTCATAGATCAGCATTATCATTAAAATATAATCTTTAAAGTAAAGTTGATTGTTATTTTTGACAACCAGAAAGATACTGTTCGTTTCCCACATTGCATCCGTCCACGTTTCACATTGTTTCAGTTCATGTTTCATGTACTTTCATGGTGTAATTTATATATGCATTTTTATCAGTGAGCATAGTGAATGAGACACACATAATTCACTTGTTTTTACTTTGAATGATACCAAGATACGTTTGGATTGAAATGGTAATTAGGATAATAGCATACAAACCCAACATTTAAATTAATGTATTCATTACATATAACTAAATAAAGGTACCTTAAATAAAATTACTTACTTTTAATAGATACAACTAAGAAAATAAAGTACATTTTTGATAATACATAGCAGGTCAAATTAAAGCTTCATCTAGCCCAGCATCCCATCTCCAGCAGTGCCTTCTGTAAGATGTTTCACTCTTGGGATCTTTTCCATTTCCATTAAATTATTTTTGAGATGGAATGCTAGAGCAGACCATGGTATTAAGATACCGTACAGCTTTATGGATGGACACAGTGCCACAACAACATTCTCCCTTTCATTCTCTATTTTCTGACAATTCCTTCCATTTGCTTTTGCTCACCATTGAGCAGGTATTTTCATAGAGCTATAAATTTTAGCCCCAGCTCTCATTTGTAAATGCTAACCATCATCCTCATTTAAGCAAAAACATGACTTTTAGGAGTAACTTAACAATATACTGAACAAAAAATACTGTTTGCTTAAACAAGATTTTTAAAAAATCCTTAAAATACCCAAAAATCAAGTGTAGCACAATCTATGGCCATTAATCCTCTGTAATCCAAAACATAAACATTCTAAAACTTCTAGAATCTACAACAGTTTCCAGTATCACCAGCTTTGCATAGTAATAATCTCATCGTTTGTAGCACACTAAATAGTATGCTGATATTTCATAGTAATTAATAATAATTGCTAGCATGCTAGATTACTACTTAGCTATAAGTTCTGGAAGACTATACTGGCTTTACAGGGCTGAAAGACTATTTTGAAATTGCTCCTGTAAAAACTATTGCCTTAGATATTACAACTTTTCTAATAGTTTTTCTAAGCAAAAGTAAGACAAGCTTTTATATTTTGTTTAAAGAAATAGTTAAAATAAATAAATGCAAAATCTCCACTGACAAAGTCATGTAACATTTCTTAAGAGAAAAAGAAATATAGCAAAATGAAATTAAAACATCTCCAAAAGTTCTTTTTTTACAAATAGTCAAGAAGAAAGGTAGTGGTAAGAAAGAAAGCGGTTTACCCACATCAGTGTGTTCTGAAATTAAAAAGACTCAGCAGGCAGAAAAGTGTTGTAGTCCTCATAAAAAATGGACTCTGTATTATCTGTAAGTTCCTTCTCTGCAAGTTTCCTCCTTGTACAATTACTCAATGTTTTTTTTTTTTTTTTTGCTTAATGAGTATGTTGGGCAATACCTTTCTGCTGCCAGAAACATATGACACTGTTTCTTGACGTAAAACAAGTTCCAGTTCTTAAATACTTGAAATTTTATGATACAGCGGTAACCAAAAACCTAGCCTTCAGTCCAGGATTATTGGTCAAGTTACTAAATATTTCTGCTACCAGTAAAAATGAGTGTATCTACAATGCATTTACTTCATTCATTCTTCAATGGTTTCATTAAAAGATAGTAACTTTAACTCACAAGTGAGAGGTTCACTGCGGGACTCTGTAGTTATCTGGAATAAACCACAGCATCTCCCTGTTTCAAGCAGCCAGGGCTCAGGGATTTTCTCACTAACTAGAGCAGCACTGACTCGAGCAACTACATACAGCAAAGCAGGCTCAAAAAGAGGCTCTAACAATCCAAGATGCAAATGCAAAATCCATTTCAAAGTGGATGACTTATACTATCAGCATAAAGATTGACTTAATCTGCTGTTACTCTGAGACGTTAGGAATAAACCTCCCCAGCAACTCAGCTTTACTTCCTCTGTCACAGCAGTTTGCTCCACACCTCCCCCAAGAAATTGGAAGATGACTTAACATCAATGATTTTCACTTCCTTTTCACACAGTGAATATTACAAAATGTTCCTGTAAGTTCACGTACTGCGTGATTCTTGTATTTGTAAAATTCACATTTAACAGGAGCCCTTCCTAAGATAACCATTTGCAGATAGATTGTATATGTGGCCATCCCACAAGGCATTTGTATGCATCACAGCTTTCTACGGCCTTTTAAAACACTTACTTTCCCTTTTTCCTTTCCCTTACTGCTATACAGTAAGCCAGAGAGCAAGCAAATTGTCCTACTGGTGGTAGAAGCAAGGCCAGCACTTGTCAACAGTTAAGATACACAGAAGGGTGGTTGTCTGCAATGAGCTACAAGACAACCTAAACCTCAGCAGACCAACTGGAGCAATTTATGATTGCTCACATTTTTACATGTAGTCTGGGTCTTAATCAATGAAGGTCATTTCTAAAGTGCACAGAAAGGGAAAATGCAGAAAATGCTGAGAAATCTAGTAGCAGCATCCGGGTGAAACAGGTTACTCAACTAGTTTTGAACCCTTCTTTTTTTTTTTTTTTGCCCAGAATCCCACTCTGAATTGGTCGGATCCCACCCTGGGCAAGGTCTGATCTGGCAAAAGCGGTGCTGGAGTGCCCTCCGCTGGCACAGCCGCGCCAGGGGACAAAGGGGAGCTCATTGCAGAGACTGAAGGAAAGAGAAGGGGGCTGAAAGGAGGGGGAGGACAGACAAAATCTTAATATTTGAGCAAATGCTGAGAAAAATCCAGAGTGCCTGGATCAGGTGTGTTTCTCTATCCTTCACTGTTCTCGTATGACAGCGCAGCAGGAGGGGCAACTCTCGAAAATCCACTCACTGTTCTTGTTTTAGGTAAGCATGTGCAGAATGTCTTTCTCTCCTTCAGTGTCTCTTCTGTGTGAAATTTGATCTGGTTCTCAGCTGGTCAAAAAGTCCCCAGGAAAAGAGATAATTTTAAAAAGTTCCTTCTATTACCCAAATCATGTTTAAAAATAAGACAGTGAATTATAATGAATGTCTGTATAAATAGTTTATTGAAAGCAGAGAAACAGAATGACTTACTTGCCCATGTTCATACAGAGATCATAGTCAGAATCACAGACAATGAGAAAACATGGAAAATATTTCCAAATAGTGAACAAGATCCCTTCTTTGCTAGGCACGCTCAGCAATGTCATGAAATTGTCTTCTGCTTCACATCAACCTCCATTTTAGTTGTACTTTGAAAATCATACAGCACGTGGATAACATTGGGTCCAGTGCATGAAACCATCAAATGAGGAAAGAACCAGTCACCCGGCCTGGCATGCCATCTTATTTGTCACTGCTCCCATTTGGCACATTAATAAAATGTGCATTTGTTACTCATCCATTGCATAATACTGTGTCATTAATTATCATTGCCTGAAGTTTCCTCCTCAAAACTGAGCCCATGTGAGATGTCCTCTCTTGCTCATTTGTCTCCTCCCACTCTTTTACAGTGCTCTGAGAGATACTCCTGACGTTTATCAAGAGGTACACTACTTTTGTCCCACACACATCCAAGTCTTGTTCTGGCGGTGCATGTTGCTGGCCTTGTTAGGGACACAGGTACCAAACTCCTTGAAGGTTTTTAAACCCAGCTTCAATCATATCAGTGTAGGTAAATGTAATAGCGGAATCATAAAATATCTTGAGTTGGAAGGGGCCCGTAAGGATGATCGAGTTCAGTCTCCGCTCCTTGCAGGACTACCTACGAATAAACCGTACAACTAAGAGCATCATCCAAAAGCACCTTGAATTCTGGCTATAACAGAGTAAAGAGGAAGAGACATCAGAAACTGAAGGAAACCTATTGCAAAGGTCCTGTAACAAACAAGTTGCACATAATAGTTAAGAAAATTAGTTACTCTTACCAGATGTCTTGATTGCTCAACCTTTTAAAGGGGAAATAAAATTAAACAAATATTGGTATGGTTGTTTTGTATTATGAAGACAGTTTTCAGTTAAAAAAAAGGTTACATGCAATTACATGTGACTTCTGCTGCTGCAAGGAAATTGATAATCACTGTAAAATGTCCACAGAGAACCTGAACCCAAGTTATATTTTATATCAAGGCAAACTTCAGCTATGCTTGGATATGGCAAAGTATGCTCTCTCCATAAGAATCAGATTGGCTTTTACTTGTTCAAAATTATTTGAGATGGAACTCACAGTGATTTCCTTAAATGGGATATATAGGAGAAAGGAGGTTCCTTCTCCAAATCAAACCACTGCTCTAGCGCAATTTCTCATCCTGTAGCTTTTAAAATTTAAAATGCATCCATATTTATACTCCATGATAATTAATTAATTCTATGTATGAAGTAGAATTAAATACATGTAGCATGAATACCAAATTTCAGCCTGTTTCCCTGAGGTATCAGGAAAAAAACAGGTCCTCTGAGAAAAAACGTGCTGTTATTTAGCAGGGAGAAGAGGGAAGGAGCTCATGGCTAAGTCTAAGCAGAGTTATCTGGGAGCTTTTCTGTTAAATCTAGCAGTCGTTGAACATATAAAAAGTTCGGTTCCTGATTCTTCAAAGCATAGATCACAACCAGAGCCATTGTCCTTGTCATCCTACTATAACAAGGACTGGCAAACGGATCTCAGTAATATTATTTTACAGCTTCTTTAGTACTACAGAGGTCTCTTTGCAGGCCAGTCAAAACCAAGTTTCACAGCACGATCATTGGTCAGATCATGAACGGACCATTTTATGAAGCTTTGCAGGTTATCAGACTGGACATGAGCCAGCATTTCTCTAGAGAGTCAGTGGTGAAACACTAGAACAGGCTCCCTAGAGAGGTGGTAGATGCCCCAAGCCTGTCCGTGTTTAAGAGGCATTTGGACAATGCTTTCAATAATATGCTTTAATTTTTGGCCAGCCCTGAAGTGGTGAGGTTAGTTGTTCTAGATGATCCTCATAGCTCCCTTCCAACTGAAATCTATCCTGTTGTGTTCATCAGTTGCTGCTGGCAAGGCCTGGTACAAGGGCCACATTGGATATAGCAAATTAAACTTTGGGAGAACTGTTTAGATATGCAAATGCATTTTGCTTATGAACTGAAAAGGCAGCCATTCTGGAGTGTATGCGATATGCTGTATTCTATGTCCGATTTGTGACTGTGCCAGATTTCCTTCTAGACAAGGGAATTGCAGGAGAGCAGTCCAGAAACCCCAGAACTGCACCGGACTATAAAGGATACCACTAATATACAGGGACTAGGCATAGCTTTAGAAGTACCATGAAAACTGCATCTAGATACTGAGAGGAGGCAAATTCAAAACAATGGGGGAGAAAAAAATTGTGTAGGGTAACAGAACAGATTTAGGATTATATATGGAAAACAATTAGTAAATGGGTTGCAGATGATCATGACAATACTGGAAGGTAGAGCCATACAAAATGTCACTGGATAGTAAAAATGGAGGCAAATCTTTCTGAATAGTCAAAAGGAATGATGCATTTTTTCATCTCCATCATGGAAGGAAAATATTTGGGATGATGCTTTTATTCAACAAGGAAAGAAAAATAAGAAGTCCAGAGTTGTATTTGAAAGGATAAGTATTCACAACTTTTTTGATACTGAAGGTTCAAAATACTATTTTTAGTAGTAAGCAGGAAGCTGATTACATGGGTCAAGCAGCATATAGAAAGCTAAGATGAAAATATCTCCCTATGAACGACTTGTAGAAGAAAACCAGGAAAACTGCTGCAGATGGCAGCGAGGGGGAAAGCTGTCATCCCAGGGTCCTCCAAACGCCGAATTTCCGCTGTTAGCTTTCCAATCCGTTCTGGGAGGTCGGACATCACCCCTCGTGTCCCCAGCACCGCCCATGGCGAAGCGAGCAGGTCCCGCCCGGCAGCAGCCTGCAGGCCGAGCCGCCCCGCAGCCCCCGGAGCCTCCGGGGCAACGGGGCTGCTCCCCACCGTGCGCGGGGCCCCGCCGGCCGGGCTGCCACCCGACGCACTCGCTGGAAGAACACTCGTGTTTCGGGGGAGGGAAGGGGATGGCTGCAGTGCATTGCTCAGGGCTGCCGTTTGCCCCGACGCCCAAGCACCGTCCCGATCCGGTCACCCACGGGTCTCAGAAGTTAACAGCACCGGGCACTACGACGGGAGCCGGCAACCGGCGGGGGCTGATCCCTGGGCTGCAGCCTCAGCCCCCAGCCCACCGTCCCCACCGCCGCAACTCGGCGCCGTCCCTGCGGCCGCGGAGGCAGGTGCTGGCGGCACCGGGGGCTGACCCGGCACCGGCGAGACGCCCTTGAAGGTGGAGGTAAGGGGGGAAAGAAGGAAGCGGCTCGGGAAGCTACGGCGGCTGTTGGCCGGACGATGCGGCGAGAGCCATAGCGACAGCGCCCGCTGCAACCCCGCACCTGCACCCTCCCACCGAAGGGTCACGCCTCGTCCAATCAGGAGAAGCTTTATACAGGAGTGGAAGTGACGGCACTCCACGAGACAGAACCAGTATTGGCCCCGCGGCGGCTAATCACGGTGCGCCTTGCAAGCAGCCAATGGGAGGGGAGGTGTCGCTTGTTGTTGCCCTGTGAGGCGGCTGCGCGCTGTGCTTCGGTACCTGCCGCCGCCGCGGGAGGGATCGGGGAGGCCAAAGGCCCCGGTGCCCGCTCGCCTCTCGCTGCCCCCAGCGGCCCCGCGGAGGGCGGGGAGATGCAGCCCCCGGGCCCTCAGCAGCCGCCGCTCTATGCGCCCAGCAACGGGGACTTCACCTTTGTCTCCTCAGCAGACGCCGAAGGTGAGCGCGGGGCCGCGGCTGGGGCCGCTCTCGCTTTCCCGGGAGAAGGGCTCAGCCAGGCCCCGGGGGAGCGGGCGGCTCCCGTGCCGCTGAGGCGAGAGGTGCCTCCCTTCCCCTCTCCCCTCCTCCTCCGGGCTGATGGCGTGGCTGGAGGCGGAGCGGGGTGGCTGAGGTGGCCGCTGCCCTCAGGCTGCGGGACTGTGCTGTCGCAGGCTGCCGGGAGCGGGGCTGAGTGCCGGTGCGAGCAGCTGCGCCGTCCGTGTGGCGGAAGCGCCACCGCGGCAGAGCCGGCCGAGCTGCTCCGTTCCCTGTGTTTGCTGAAAGCCGTAACCGAGGTTGCGCCCGGTGACCTGACATCACTGTGACAGGCGCTGTCACTGACGGTTCTTCTTTCCGGCCTTGCTGGGAGTGCAGTTTGGTGTGTACTGAAGCCTGTACTGGATGTTCACATTCGCTGTAGTGCTGTGCAAAAGGCTCTGTGCTGTGTCTCATTTCAGCACAGCAGCGAGCAGGGGCGGGAAGGGGCCCTGTGTGTAGTTTAGGGGATGAAGTGTGGCCAGCTGCCTAACTGCTGCATTAATGGCTGTGGTGTTCTGCCTGAATGTGCCATGAAGCCTTAAGTCTGCAAAAATGAACACATAAGAGTCAACATAGTGCTACCTTGTTTTGATGGAGAATGACCTTTTGGGCTCTACCCATTTAAACAATAAGCATTCTGCTTTATGTATGTATTTAATTACTGTTGTAATTACAGACAGGGGCAGGAAACTGTATAAATCTGTAGGTGCCCCACCCTGGTAAAGAACTACTGAAATGGAAAACTTGCTGTAGAATACCTGTACTTTGGTGAACTTCCCAGTCCTTCTGACAAGGAATGCTAATCAACAGCTACGATCTTGGCTGTGTTTTTTCTTTTGTTTGTTTTGTATTTCTTATCCACCTTGGCCTGGAAAAGGATCCATGTACCTCTGAATGGAAACTCTCTGGATTGCCTCTGGAAGTATTTGTTGAGCAATGCTGAACCCAGTCCAATACAGCCACCTTTCCAGTAGGATGTGTTGTATTGTATTCAGCTCCGTGTTCTTTATGAACACAAGCAAGGCATGACCTGTTCAAGTGTAGTCCTGTCTGCAAAGTGCTGTGTAGGCGTTCCCTAACAAGCAAAACCAAGCAAAATTAAACACATAACTCTCTAATTTCTATTTGTTTTCCAAATCCTGGTCCATATGAAAAATAGAATTATAAGGTTTTATTTTGCCATCTTACTTCCACGAGAGGTAGGAACTGTTTGTGGGTAAGAATGCCAAAGAGGTAGTCTCACTTAAGTGGACAGATGGCATAATGAACAAACTAGCTTGTTTTTGTTTACCTCTTGTATTGCTTTTTCAAAGTTGAAACCAGAGACTATTGAAACCTACATTTCCACAATGTGTGGTTGAAATGAGGCATGTAAGGTACCTCAGCATTGCTTCTGTGGTGTTCTGCCTGAGCCAGTAGCAGTGAAGGCACCTTAACTCTTGTTAGTGGGCATCAGAACCATCAGTTCTTGGCAGATTCATCTCCTCTCCATTGGCTTGCAGTTAACCATCTCATTCAAAGCAGTCTGTAGAAGTGGAGGTAGCATTTTTTTTTTTTCATTGTTTTCTGCAGCTTTATGTCCCACCTGAGATATCTTGCAAAATAGACTTAAGATCATGTTAATAGGTTTCATGATTAAGAAGTGTGATTGTAGGTATTTACCAGTCATCAACTGCTAAAAGGAGTCTTGGTAAATAAGACTTGTGTAGAAGTTCCTCTGCCTCAGGATGGATCTTCAGCTGTCACTGAGAAAGGAGAAATAATTGGCTGGTTGGACTGTTACATTTGCTTATTTTGACAGCCACATTTGTGCACAAAGAATAGCAAGAACCTCTCCTTGGGATGCAGTGTTATGTTGTAGCATAAACAAATATTTTTAAATCACAAAAGGGTCCCAGTGACAACAGAAAACTGGTGAGGCTTTCTCTGCCTTGACGTGCAGTCATTAAGAATACATTTTTCTTTTTTCCTCCCTTCGTAAACAGCAGAGGAAGGCTTACTTGTGTCTGGTGAGAATGGTGTATGTGTGCCAATACTTACAGGAGCAAAGTGAAAATCCTTCTTTAGCTAAGGGTCATCTTTATAAGGATCCTGTGCAGTTGCTGTTGGAAAAATCAAAGCAATGGATTATTAACTCATGATTATGAAACAGCTGAAAAGCGTTTATGGAGAAGCTTGAATTTAAGCTTGAGTGGCCTAGCAAAAGCTGATTTGGGAAGGATTATTCTGTTAAATTAATTGCGATACTGAATGATTGGTGAACGATTCAGACATGCTGGCTGAAGACTGTGACATTCTGTCACTGTATGCATCTTGTTTCTATAAAACTGTATCGAATTTTGATAGAAGATGTCACAAATGTAATCTACAAATGTGGCCTGACTTGACTGAGTATGTGTGTCAGAGATACTTGCTATAGCTAGGTGTTTTGGGAAATTTGTGCCTAGGAACTTTTTATGTGAAGAACACATGATAATGAAAAAAGCAAAATAAGAGTTTCTTTGGTGAAGTGAAAAGACATTGGATGAGAAGAGAGTTTTTGTGTTCCAGTATATTTGTGATAAGGTTTGTACGAAAACTGTACATGTGTCTGTTTGAATTTTTGCTTTTTATCAAATAATGGAAATGCATTATTTCCTAAAGCAATAATTATTCTATATTTTTCTTTATTCAAGTTGATTCATATGTTTTCAGTTACTATTTTGTATTTTCATCTGTATATAACTGCATACAATGAGCGAATAAAATTAATATTTATTGGTGACTTTGATACAGCCAGAACATACATAAATTGCTTTTTGTTTTGTTTAGTACTTTGGCAGAGCAAGATCATAGCATATTGAAGAGAACTCCTTGTATCTCCTTTTATTGGCTGGAGCCTAGGGTTCTCTGATATTATTCTTTTCCAAATGTTTTTTTAACCTGTGTTGAAGGCAGGCTACAAATAAAAGCATATACAAATGCTTTTATTTCATGAAAACTTTGACATAAAAGCAGAGAATGGTTTTGGCTGAAATAATGCCACTGTGCAGGAATGGGCTCCAAAAGAGGTATAGTATGGCCAGCAAAAAAAAGGTAAATAATCCATAACTTACTGTATTGTTAGGCTTTCATTAGTTAACTTCTATTTTGCCTTTTTAATGCTTAATGATAAAGAACAAATCAAAGCCTTTTTGTCATACCTTAACACTGTGTAATCAAAACAGGAGTTCCATCAACGTTGGTTTATGTCCCAGATTATTACTATTGCATTCAAACCAGAAATACCCTTTCAAATTATATATCTGCTAATGTATAATTGTAGTCTATAATTTTGAATATTTCATGATGATGACCAGCACATGCAGCTTTATATATCCACTGTTTATCTTCCAGTACTTTTGAAATCAAATGGCTTTTGGCAAGACATTAAAAGACATTTTTCTCCCTTTTTCTCTAAGATCTTAGTGGCTCCATAACAACTCCAGATGTTAAGCTAAATCTTGGAGGAGAATTCATCAAAGAATCTACTGCAACTACATTCCTAAGACAGAGAGGTTATGGCTGGCTTCTGGAAGTAGAAGATGATGACCCAGAAGATAACAAGCCACTCCTGTATGTCATCATTATTTTTTGATATCTATCTTTATTAGCTGTGTAGGAAAAAAACAAACAACTTGTAGCCTCTTAAATTGTCCCACAGCCTTTTGCTGTGACTGGAATTCTGTTTGGCAAAGTACTTGACCAATGAGTGTTTTCTGGTGCAGGAATGAAAATATTATGTTTTTCATTATGGGTTTTATTTTTAGTGTATAAGAGAGGCTTGTTATTCACTGTGGGGGAGGAAGGAAGGAGGAAGTAAAATCCAATTTTATTAATCTCTATAAGTATAAAGCTTTTATGGTTTTTCCGCTCTTATCTGTTGATCTTGTAATGGTTTAAAAAATTAGATTACATTCTTTCTATCTTTTACACTGATGTTGTGAGTTTCTTAATGCTGTAAAAGAATCAGAGGCTAAGACAATCCTGTGGAAAGATTCACGTGAGTAAATCTAGTAAATTCTGTCATTTACTCTGAAGTAAATGCATTGTGAATCATGCTTATTACAATAGGGATGCTAGAAGCAAGGCAGTACAAACTTTATAATCTTTGATGCTACCTTATAGTATAAAGATAGATTAAAAAGGTGCTAGTGTTCAAAGACGAAAATGTCGTTAAAACAGAAAATCTCTGCATCCCTTGTTCTGTTCACAGAGGGGTTGTTGACTGAAGAAAGTTTGTATCTTACGGTTACTGCACTGTATGTCAGGCAGCCTGAGTCTTAGTCCTTGTTCTGCACATAAGCAACTTCATTGGCAGTGTCTCACTGTTTTCCTGTGCAAATTAAATATAATGATGCTCTAAAAAACTGCAGTGAGCAGGAGAGCACTCTGGAGAACTGAAATTAGAGTGTTGGGAGAGAACAGATGTCTGAACAGCTTAATGATGAAACTGCTACTTGAAAAGTACTTTAAGTGTGCAAAAGTAGCTCCTTGTGTGAATAAGTCTGTTCTGTAAACCTCCAACTTCTAATTAAGAAACAGAATGATGTACTGAGGTGACAACATATTAATTCCCTCTTCTGTGTAACTTTTTATACTGCGAAAACCAAGTTTGTGATTCAAAGACAGCTGAGTGTTTGTAGCTGCTGATTGCTAGAAGTGAGGAGAACATGCCATGGAAGTGATGAGTTTGTGGCAAACAGCATGACTATAATAATCCTAACAGAGATGACCTTAATCTCACTTTCATGTAGCACTTCTTGTGCAGTTCTGATTATTCCCAGAACAAACACTGTAAAGCCTGGTAACCTGAATCCTACCATAGATTTGAACAATACCAGCCAGCTAAGGGGAGTTCACTGATGTGGTGCTACTGTGCCAGCATTTAGTTCAATAGAGGGACTTTTTTTTCTGTCGCATTGGGCAGCCTTACGCCAGACCCTTGTTTCCTGCTACAGCTGCCATCACTTCTTAGGTGAGGTAGCTCTCAGCTTCACGCGAAAGACAGTTCATGTGAGAAACTGTCAGAAGCCCTAGGCAATGAGAAATAATTATTTCCAGGAAGGAAATATTTGTCTTACATAGTTGTAAGTGTAAAATATAGGAATGCTACCTCCTGTTTAGACAAATGGAGGAAAACAAATGCTTCTAGTATACTCTTTAGAATCAGGGTTGAGTTAAAGAACAATTTCTGTTGTTAAGTCACAGGTTAGTAATACCAACTCTGAAATAGCTTCAGTAATAGCAATCTTGAAATTGCCTTGAGAGACTAAATCAGCAGTATTTTTTTTTAAGAGAAATTATGGTGATTCATGTCTTTGAATTTCTTTCTTGCTTCAGCTTTTCTGAGGAAAAAGTTATAAATCAAAGCCTTGTAAAAAAACAGACTTAAGATATTATCCTACATCTTTCTCCACTGTGGTCTTAAATATAGAGGAGAGGGTTATCTTCTGCAAGTCTCTTACAACTCTTCAGAGCTCTTCAGTCATGACTGCATAAGGAAAACACTGGCCTACAGTTCTGTATTAAGGTTCTGCACATAATCTTAAAGAGGTAGACTTGGAAAGAAAGTCTGCCTCCTTCCTGTTATGCTAGCACCATCAGGGCAAGATGGACCTGTTGAGAGCCTCCAAAGCAGAAGAGTCTTCTGGTCAATTTATAGCTGCTTGCAGATAGTTTGTAGCAGGGACTGGCGAAGGCAATTATAGAACAACAAGATCTGTTGATAGAATTTATTGCTGATTTAATTGACTTTTATTTATTTTTTACGCATATTGGAAAGAAACTACTAATTAAACAATTGGCATAAACTGGTCCGCTAAAAGCTGCTGTTGTTGAAGCAAGTGAAAGCTCATTTTGTTTTAAAAACTTGCTTTTACCGGATATATTTTGAATGGTTTGATTAGTGAATGTAAAGGTATTTTTTCTTGTAGAATTCAAAATAAGGTTTTTCCATAATAGCTGTGCTCATGGCAAACTACTTAGCATTGGAATACACAACTGTGTACTTCTGCCTATGCATGTTTTTTATTTTTTTGAGTAGTTACAATGGTATGAATGTTATGTGTTCTTGCATGTCAGAAAATAGATCCTAATGGTATATTGTGTATGTTCTCTGTTCTCAGTCATGTAATTGAATTTTGAATAATTAAATATATGTAACTGTGTCACGCCAGTTACTGAAAGTAGGATAAAGATGCAGTGTTGTTTTGTTATGGATGAACAGTTCCTTTGCTAGTCATGGCTTCAGAAAGCCTTATGGGTGACAGGAGATTTGGTCTATAAACTTACTGTTTGCCTGGAACTTACTTTTAAAGCTCTATTTCATTACTGTGGTGTATAATAACGCTCCCTTGCTTTACAATTTCAGGGAAGAACTTGACATTGATCTGAAGGATATTTACTACAAAATTCGATGTGTGTTGATGCCTATGCCATCTCTTGGGTTTAACAGACAGGTAGTCAGAGACAATCCAGACTTTTGGGGTCCTCTGGCAGTTGTCCTCTTCTTCTCAATGATTTCATTATATGGACAATTTAAGGTAGGTATAAGCCTTCTACCTAAAAAAAATCAAAACTAAGTTTAGGGACATGATTGCTAAGCAATTTGCATTCTTACGTAGGTAGAAAGTATTTTCTTCACATACTAATGAGGATAATTTCAAATGCTGTTTCTCAAGTTAATATGTAGAAAGACAGCAGTAAGGAATGTAGTAAGTAGCCCACAGATAAGTTAATCATGATGAAATGTCAAGTTTCTTATGCAGTAAAACAAAGGAAAGATGTGGTTTTTAGAGGGAACATATCTATACTAATGGATTTAGAGTCATATTAGTGTATCTTTCAATTTTAATTGTGACCTTTTGTTAACTTGCTTTTCTTACTAAAAATGTTACCAAAGAACATTTATTTGGTTGTCATGAATTTTAATTTCCTGACAAATAAAGCTACTTGTTTAATTCATACTATATCATTGCCATTATCTGGTGTATTTAATCTCCATTAGTGCCATTTGCTGTTTTGTCCTCTCTGCTCAATTACTATCAAGTAACTTTCCTTTGATCAATAGACTTTTTTCATAATTCCTTTTGAACTCCAGAGTGAATAGCTATTCAGAGGCATTGTGCAGATTTAATTGGCCTCTATGAACACTGTTAGCTTTTTTCCTTTACTTTCAGATTGAAACAGAAAAGTGGTATCATTTATAGTCACAATTTGAATGTGAGCCTAGGTGAACCTGCTTCAGAAATCTTTGACTATATGTGTAGTTACAGGTGTTTTAAATGCAATGTAGCATAGCAGTAAGCCATATGGAAATGAACAGAATGTGCTTATGCAAGGATTTTTGTGAATGGTGAGATAAAATCATTCGCTTTGTGACCTCTGGCTTCCATATGGTGTACCAAATGCCAACTGAGAATTCACTCTGAGTATATTGTTTCTATGAGACTTGAAGTGAGTGGGACTAAACCACTGTTACTCAAACGGACCACTGAGCTGTCTCCCAGGCAAAGCAAGAACCATTCCTTGATCCCATCACAGATAAACTACCTCCTGCAGTTCAAGTACCTACTGTACATCAACAACAGGTCTAATGATTCTTAGAAATGGTGCATTTACCATACAGATATGAGAGTGCTGTTTATGTGTGAGGAGGGAAAGCTAGTAGCTAGCGACAGGATGACAGCAGCTAGACTAGAGTAGCAAGTGATAGGATGAGAGGAAATGGCCTCAAGTTGCACCAAGGAACGTTCAGATTGGATATTAGGAAAAACTTCTTCATGGAAAGGCTTGTGAAGCACTGGAACAGGCTGCCCAGGGAAGTGGTGGAGTCACTATCCCTGGAGGTGTTTCAAGGATGTACAGACGAGGTTCTTAGGGACATAGTTTAGTGCCAGAGTTAGGTTACGGTTGTACTTGATGATCTTAAGTGTCTCTCAACCAAAATGATTCTATGAACTGAATGGGTGGGCTGAAAGCTGGAGGGAGACAAGCATTCCTGCTCTGAGAATTCAGTGTGGTCCTCTTCTTCTAGACAGTGGAAGAAAGCAGGAATTAAAAGGAGACCATGCACTATTTTCACAAATAGCATAAAGCTATTATATTTACCTTAATTTTTGAAGTGGTGCTGTGATTTTTAGCTGGTTTTAAAGAAAAATCATTCCCTATTTGAGTCTTCTGTGAAACTGGAACTTTTAATTATGCAATAAAACTGAATTGAGTACTAACTTAATTTTTAAGTGCAGCCGTTGTACGTTTGGAAATACAGATACTGAGCTGATTTTGTTGTTTCCCTCTGAAAAGGTATTTCAGAAGGGAGAGCTTAACTTATAATCCTCCCAGTGGCTCAACTCCAAGAATAGTTAAGTTACTCTGAAGGTTCTGTTAAGACAGAGAATGATTTTAAGATTTCTTCTTCAGTTTATGAGCAGAGCAATGAAAGAAACTAGAAAAAATAATTAGACCTTGTCCCAGGAGTCTGGGGCTGTTTCTTAAGTTGTAATCACCTACAAGTTCTTAAAGTTAAAGCCCTACATCTTCTGACTGTTCTCAGTTTGTGTAAAGAATAAAGTGGCATCTTTATGGATGAAAGAAACAGAATTCAACTCCTTGTTTTGGTTGGGCTGCCTTTTAAAAACTCTGAGCCTGCATTTTTAATAGGTGGGATGTGAAGACATTGAGCTAGGGTGGTCTTAGCTTTAGTTTTAACTGAACTCTTCCTACTCTGATAGAATATTACAATACTTAGAATATTACAATATTTACAAAACACATTGGTGAACATGGAATGCACATGCAAACTTACCATTAATGTGATTCTGTACATGTAACCTCTGAATTTTATTCTCAAGTTGCATTGTGGTACTAAGTAATACTATTCTTGTCGCAATTCAGAATTCAGTTTTGCATAATAAAATCCGTGACTGCAGTGAAAGGGATTAATAGAAATGAGTTTTTCTTTCTTGCAATAAAAATGATTAATATAAATGAATTGTTCTTTATCTCTTAAGGTTGTTTCTTGGATTATAACTATTTGGATATTTGGATCCTTGACAATTTTTTTACTGGCCAGGGTTCTTGGAGGAGAAGTAAGTACCTGTATGCAAAAAGGATATAGAGGGAGGTAATGTAAAGTCTCTTGGCTACATTTTTCAGTAATAGTTGGGTTTTCTTGGTGCTTGGCTTTAGACCTTGTAGCCAACTATGAATGGATGCAGTTGGTAAGTTTAACATCTTCATTTCAGGTTCTTGACCTGTAGAATAAAATCTAAAATACAGAGGTGGCCAGCTAATCTTTCTGTGCTACAGATGCACGGCTGGGTGTGATAAACAATCTGGAAATTCACATTATGAATGCCAGAAATTCAACCAGGTGCCTGTGTTCCAGAGCTGAAGTCTATTCTTGAGGGACAAGGGCTTTCTATTTTTTTGGTCACTGAGCTAGGTGGGACTCTTTCTCCTTCTTTGCACTGCTCTTGTACTGCCCTTTATTTAATCTTTTGTTTGTTTGTTATAAATGAGGCTAACAGCAGTTGTATGTCCTTGTGGGTAGAGCACCTCCCAGTGCTTGTTTTCATCCTTGCCCTGATGCAGTTCGAAGCCATTAAAGGATGAAAGTCAGCACATGTTCTTCAGCTGCAAAGCCAATGGAAATTCTGGCTTTCATCCCTCCCGCCAGCCGCTTGCACCAGCAGGGTTGGAGTAGTTGTTTGAGCTGTTTACAAATTGAGTCACTAAGTGATTCAGTTGTAGACAAAAAACTACTTGCAGCAAGGCCCACAGACAGCTACAACTGGAAGATTCAGGAGGGTAGAAACTTCTTAAAATAGCTCTGCAGCATAAATTGCATTGAACTGTGTTGTGAAGAACTTAATATTCAGTGATATTTGATTTTTATATTTTTACTACACATCTTGTATTAATGATGAACTAGTGTTGAAGACTTCCTACATTATTTAAATTTACTTTAATATTTTTTAGATTTTCCTTTAAATCATAATCACTGGAGTCTTTGTGTGAACAGTTGTTTCGAAAGAAAAAGCTTTTATAAATGTGATTTTGTGGTTTTTCTGCACACTAGCCTAATCCAGATGCCCTTAAATCAATCTGTTTTGTGGTTCAAAATGTGAAGCTACCAGAATGTGTGAACTGGGGAGAAAGTATAGGTCTGCACAGTTCACTGTGAAGGATTATTGGCCACAAGAGATTGCTTGCAAGATGGGCCCTTGTTTCAGCACTGTTCTTCCTGTTAAATCCAAGAAGTCTAGCTATGCCCAGGAACATTTCAAGCCATAGGGGAACGTCAGACATTTTAATCCCTATAAAGCTAAAACCAGTTATGTTACTTCAAATAAATCTATTTAAGATAGTCATAATAAATTTAAACTGGAAATCAGAATATTTCTGTGCCTTAAAGGGATCAGGTTCTTGGTCTTCCGCTGATGCCAAAAGCATTAATGTACTTTGAGTTTATGTATAATGGATATGAGTATGTTAATGCAGAAAACTGTATCTTTGCTGCTTGTGACAGGCAGGATGACATCTGGTGACTGAGAGGTCTGTTGTAGTTCTGTGCTCCTGGGTATCATTTATGCACTCCATGGAGAGCAGTAGTTGAGAATCACTTAAGGCAGAACTTGAAAATATGAGGAGTGGGTGGAATGACATATTTGATCCTGTGTAAATACTTCCCTTGGAAGTGATAACATTGTAATTTACGGTGTTTAAAAAAAAAAAAAAGACAACATATTTTCAAGAAAACTGAATTATTATTTGCAAAATTCTAGGGGATAGCATAAAAAGCCAATTTTATACTAGCAAGATTCCTTTAGCTTAAATTTCATAAATACCTAACACATTGTTATCACTGTTCATACTGTTATAACAAGATCAAATCGTGTTTGGTGACAAAGGTTGAGTACTAAAAGGCTTGTTTTTATGTGCTTGAAAATTTCAGGTTGCTTATGGCCAAGTTCTGGGTGTGATAGGATATTCCCTACTTCCCCTTATTGTCATAGCACCTGTACTTTTGGTGGTTGGATCATTTGAAGTTGTTTCTACCCTAATAAAAGTAAGTTCTGTATCATGTATTGAGAATTGTTTACAGTTATTTTTTTAAGTTACGTGTCTAAGACTTCAGGTATTCATCTGTTCAGGACAACATGGTGATGTGTCAAAATATTCAGAGCTATAATGTGAGCTCTGTCTTCCTTTTGGTTAGCATGGTGGACATGACTGCCAAGCAAAATCTAGTTTAAATGTTTCTTTGGAGTATCTGGGGATTTACAGTGCTGTTTTAATAACACCTGTTGTTACCAGGTTAGCTTCTGTTTAAGTATTTTGCTATTGCTATAAAATAAATAGGATTATAATTTTGAGAAGAGGATGTTTAATTAAACCTCAAAGTGATGAATCTGTAAATCAGCTGTTCTGTCCCTTCCCCCATCATCCAGTTTATTTTTAGTTTCTGCAGCCTGACTATGACGTTAGTCATTGGTCTGAGAGCTTCCCATAGTGGTAGCAGTACCAAGCTCTCAAAACCCTTTGCAGAGAAGGTAAGTATTGTTCTGATTTTACAGATGTGGAACATAAGGCACAAAGCAAGAATAACTTGTCTGATACCGCCTGCTGTTGGACACCTTTTGTGAAAGTAGCAATGTTCCCTGATAGATCCCAGAACTACATAACATTCTTGAACACTTACAGTACTTCTAAAAACACTTTAGGTAGCCTTTGAAGTTATTGCTGGACTTTTGGAAGGGCTGACTGAGAAAATTCTTTTAATAGCTAAGCTGCACACTTTTGGAGTTCTTGTTCTGTTGATTTGGTTGATTTCTGTCCTTTTAGCTTGCTGGTAAACAGTATAATTGAAGTACAACTGAAGTGTATGATTAATAACAAAATTGCTGTGTTTGTGATTTGATAACTTGCCATTACTGTTAAGTGATACGGTCAGAAAGCTAATCATTAACTTGCCAGTTAACTAATATATAACTTGAAAATAAATATATGTTAATGAAGCCTGTGTTACTTGATTAGCACTAACAGTTTTACATTAACTTAGGGTGATTCTGTGCAAGGTCTTTGCATCATTAGTGTGAAAATGCAGGACAAGCCCCATATGACCAAAACTGCTGATGGTGTGATAAGTTCTGCTGCTTCTGGCTTGAGAGCTTTGTGTTTGGGGAAATATTTCACAGTCCTAAAGTTGTGGAACTTGCAGTGAAATAGTGAAACTCCAGTCAGTTCTTTTTCAGTTGCAATCAGCAAAGTAAACTACTTGAGCAATGCATTTCAATTACTTTAATTGCTGCAATTTTCTTTATGTGTGTAAGAGAATTCAGTCATGATCTTGTCCATCTCTGCAGACCTGCAAAACCAAAAGTATGCAGTCACATGCAATTTTTTTTGTTGGATTTGTGTGTGGTGGGTTTTTTTGTTTGTTTGTTTGCGTGTGGGAGGCGGGGGAGCATTTGGTTGTGTTATTTTGTTTTTATGATGGCAGTTGAATGGGCCGTGTAATCCCCGAAGGGGCTTCAGGTCCTCTGACAGAACTGTGGAAAAAGTTCTCTGCTGGAGAGAACTTGCATGCCACTCAGTTTTAAGTGTTTTTCCTTATTTTTCCTTTTTTAAAAAATCAATACCAAAGGTGCTGTTGAGGATAATAATGTCATATTACTTTTTGCTATAACCTTGTTGGTTTGAGTCAAGTTTACTGACCTCGAGACTTTTTTTTAAGTATGTGTGCTGACTTCATATAACATAGTGCTTATTCATAGGTAATGTTATCTTCTACCCATCTTTATAAGGTGGTTCTTTGATAACTTAGTAAGCAATACAGTTTTTGACACAGATTGTAGTTTGGCAGCCTTCTGACTGCACCTGAAAGGAATAGGAATGTGAGGTTCAGTTACCTTGTAGTGAGGGCACCATAATTAAAGAAAAGCTTATAAGCCAGAGGAATCCTGAAATTAAAAATGCTGATTTAACCTTCTGGTCTATATTGTAGGACGAAGAGTCAATTATATTAACTTCTTTCACTTAAAGAAAGGGAGGCGTTAAAGAAAGGTTGGGGACAGTCAAGGTAGAAAGAAAAGTTATTAATACAGTGAAGTTTGAAGCTATCGGTGCCTGTAAGCTTATGGTTTGCTTTGTGGTATCTGCGTGTCTTACGTTAGAGAACTTACTGGACATCCTTAGCTGCTCACTTCAGTACAAATGTCTCAATTGAAAATAACATGCCTATTTGCTAAATATTTCTTTAAACTTAGATTACAATGCATAGTGTATGTGTGTGGAGTTCTTCACATAAAAATCTTTTTGAGGGGGTTTCTTTTCAATTACATTGAGAGAAAAACTGATTTTTATTTTGGTATTTGGAGAGATATTTCTTATGGTGTCAGCTAAGACTTTTCATTTTCTTTTTCAGTTATTTGGAGTCTTTTGGGCTGCATACAGTGCTGCATCATTACTAGTCGGAGAAGAATTCAAGACCAAGAAACCCCTTCTAATTTATCCAATCTTTTTATTATACATTTATTTTCTGTCGTTGTATACTGGGGTGTGATCTAGTGCAAGATGTGGCCAGAAACCATATTTTATTGACTTGCAGGCTGATAATGCATAAGATTAAAGAGGCTGGAGATAATACAAGTGACTGTTTTGTATCCAGTTGTCAAGATGTTTTAAGATTGAAGAGCATATTTGTGTATATTATTTAATGAAGCAATTGTAGCTATATAGATTTGTATCAAAGTTCTAGGTTTGTTTAAGACTCTTCAGATTTTAATGAACAAAATAAAATAACCTTGTGTTTTATAAGAAAGTGTAGCAAAACCACAACTCGATGCCTGTGCCAAAAGCACTAGGACCAGATTACTATATTCAAGGAGAAAAATGAGAAGTTAACTGTAACAATCTCAAAGTGCAATTTTTCTTTTGAGCTTAAACACAGCTGGCTTTTCTTGGCGCAGCAAATTCTGTAGATAATATATATTTATGAAACAGTCCTGATTGTTCACAGAATAGTCTGTATAATCAAGACATGAAGATACTACTTTTAATTTAGTGCCTCAATTACTTTGAATTGGCTATTGAGTTTTTTTATAAATTCCAATTTGTTTTCAAAACATGTATATACTGTGTATTTTGTATCTATGGCTTGTGTGTAACATAAATACTCCTTGGTTAAGGATGTATATTGGGTTTTTAAAAATTGGAGATAAAAGTATTTGAAGTCTTCACTTCCTATCTCTGACCAAAGGAGCAAGATATTTACTGTGAGACATAATTAAAATGCATATTTAGAGAATCAAATTATTTTACTTAAAAATATAAATTTACAGAGAAACAGGCGAACACCTTTCTCATCTGTAGTGCTGGCTTAACGTTGGAGAAAAAAAGACCATCTATCAAATTTGTGTGATCTTTAAACAATGTTATTTTATGATGACAAAAATAAAAATAATGCTTCCCTAACTATGTTTTACAACATCTTGCTCTGTCTTGCTTTTAATAGCACGGTATTTAACACGCATCCATTTTTTTCCCTCCAGTACTATTAATCTCTTGTAAAGAGAAATAAAAAAAAGATTTGTAAGGCCAGATTTTCCCTCCACTAAATAAGGCAGAATTACAGCCTTAGTAACAGTTACGGTCTTGCTAATTTTGACTATCCAAGGATTATGTAATAGTGTGATGACATGTTAAATATTTCCTGTGTGCTGTGTTGATTGCTTATGTAATGGTCCTTATGGTAATGTTTCTTCGCAAGGGAAGTCCAGGGAAGTTCGCTTTGCATGGTACTGAGTTACGCATTTGGAGTCTTCAGTATTTAGCATTGCCAAATGCATCTTAAGTTTCTTTTTGGTAACAGAAAAAAAACATTCCCCATGTCTTGTTTTGGTTTTTTGTTTTGATGCTGCAAATAAAAATCAACCATGACAAGGTAATAGCCAGGGCTGTCTTTGATCCATGATGGACTTGCTTCCTTATCAGAACTGGTTTTTCAGCTTTTTAGACTGTGTAGCTTGCCATTTTAGTAACTTACCAGTTGTTAGTGATACAAAATCTATATTTAAATTCCAACTCTACCATAAACCTTTAGCTTATTCTGTCTGCTTTTCTGGCTGATACTTGTGTTGACTTTAAATGGAACTACTTAAAGTTGATGCTGGACATAAAGTGTAATGTAATACTTAGCTTGTAATATATTAAAGGAGAAAAACTGGTAGAGTGGTCAACTTTTCACCTAATTTTTGAGTGCTGCAGAAGTTCTGGTGGAATTACTGCACAGTTGTACTAAACCAATTATACTAGCAGCTTAGTACTTACCTGCAAGTGTTTTGCTGAGCATTCATACCACATTCTAAAAAAAAAAAAAAAGGTAATTACAATTTATTTTTTAAAAAAAATAGCATGTTAGCTTTGAAATCTTGCATGATAATCTGGTCTCACTCTTTTTCATGGCTTATATTTCTTTTTAAACAGGAATATCCAACTAGCATTAGAAGACTCAGTCCAGACCCTATGAATACACGTTTAACTAACATCACCACAACCATTTAGGTTACGAGGCTGTCAGAGAGCTTTAAGCTAGTTCCTCTTAGTATAGCTGCTCATTAGATGTCCATAATGGATCCTGTGCATCTGAAATGACTGAGTATTCAAAGGATGCAAGAATGTTCTATTTAATCTCCAAATTTCTCTGTACTATTGTTCTGTGAAATTCATAGTTGCAATTTTAATGGTTCATTTCCACAGACCTGGCACATGTAATATGCAATGTAGATATGCACTTAACATAGTACATATTTTGTACACAACTGCAGATTTGCACCTTTTAATCTTAGTATCTCTAGGGTCACCTTTTGCATATGCTGTGCAAGGAATATGTACAAACAGCTCTCAAATGGTTCTGATAATTTGTAATAACTTTGCATTTAACAAACATATTTTTAGATGAGGTATGTGTGTAAATACAAGATGTATTTTATAAAAATTTTGAATTAAACTTGTTTACAGAATGTATGAAGCTCATTTATATTCACTGAATTTAGACACATGTTTCTATATATGTCATCAATCTCAAGCTGTGAGCCTATAACTAAGTTTTTGTGATTATATATATATATATATATACATATATACACACACTATTTCTGTCTGTCAAAGCTGGAAATTTGAAGCGCATTCATCTAGCAAAAAGTTCCCTTTCCAAGGTGCAACACCTCATTTCAAGGTAGAGACATGGATATCATACCTTAGTAAGTCACGGTCTTTGAACAATTTTCTGTATAGAATAGCTAAACCCATGTGTGTGCACGTGGCTTTTTCCATCTCCTACCCATCAGACCTACTCTGCTGCCTATCAGAAAAGTTGCACCTGCTTGAAGAGTATATGAAATCCATTGCTTTGAAGTGGAGAAAACATAGAGTTTCAGATTTGCCTTAAGTTTTGTTGCTACCCTTTTTGGTCTTTAATGTTTCGCTTGAAGTGGTGAAGCAAGCTTAAAAGCTTGCTTATTTTGCCCTCAGGACAATTTTGATTTAGCCTGGGTGGTATCCGTACCCACATGCTTTTGGTGTGGTTGTTTTGCTGGGTTTTTTTGGTGTGTGTTTTCTTTACAGAGACACTATCACTGAAATTATTTCCCTGCTACAGCAGCCTGTCCTAATAAAAATACTCTTCTGTAGGAAACATTGTATTTGAAACTTCATTATATTTAAGACCATCAGTTACCTAAAAGCTTTCTCAAATATTTTTGCAGAACGTGCTACTTAAAAGAATGCCTAGAGGTGGTCTTGGGTATACAAGTTGTTATTCTAGCGGGTGAAAAGGAACAATACAAAAGGTTTTATCATAGTTATGTCATTTTTGAAGCATAGTGAATACTGCTTCACACCATGAACGCTCTCATGAGTAGAACAACTCCATCTCTTCTATTTGGGGTGAACAACTCATTCTTGAACCATTGTATTTACACAGGGGACCCCCTCCACGTCAACCCCGCCCCCCGGAATGACCGAGCCCCGGCCCGGCCCCCGCCGGGACACCCTCTCCAAGGGCCGAGTTCCTTCCGAAGGCAGGATGCAGCAGACAAGCGCTTTTCCACTTGGTACCAAAGCTGGAGGCAACTTCATCAAGGGGTCTCTCACATCACTCACAAAGTACAGAAAAGCCTCAGAGCCAGGGCAGGCAAAGGAAATCCCCGCTCCGGTGCTCCCGAGGCGGGAGGGCCGGGGGACGACGAGGGCCGGCTGGGCGCGCTCGGGCCCTGCAGGGAACGCAGCCAGAACACAGAAATGACGCCGACTCCTCACAGGACCGGCCGCCCGCCCTGCGGCTGAAACCTCCCGCCGCCGGCCTCGGGCCGGGGCCCGGCACCGCCGCCACCTCTCTGCCGGCAAGGCCAAGCCCGCGCGGGGCGGCCCGCTCCGGCGCCGCTTGCTGTGCCGGCCGCCCGCAGGGCCGTGCCCGAGGGTGCACGGAGGGGCCGCCGCGCCGCCCAGGCCGCGCGCAAGGAGGCGGGTACCCGCCGCCGCACGCGCGTGGAGGAGGGAGGGAGAAGACGCGGCCGCGCGCGCGCAGCGGAGCCCCGCCCCCGTCCCTGGCGCCCCGCCCTTCTCCGTGAGGAGCGGCCCTGGCTTCTCCTCCCCCCTCCCCCACACACACTGTCAGGCCGGCGGGCCGTTCCGCATCCGGCGCGGTTGTGTCACTTCCTGCTCACGCTGGCGCTCTCCCTTTCCCCCTCTCCCCGGACCCGGATGGTGACTGGCGGCGGCGGCGGCTCTAGGGACTGTCAGTGAGCGGCTCCCCCCGGGCCTCTTGTCCTGAGGGCGGCGGCGGCAGCGGCCGGCAAGATGGCTGCGGCGGCCTCCTGCTCTTCGGCGGCGGCGCCGCCGGCTGGGCCCGGGCCAGGGCCGGTGTCGGCCGGGCCGGGCTCCTGCGAGTGGCTGCTGCTGCGGGACGGCTGCCTGCGCTGCGACGCCGACGGGCTCTGCAGCCTGTGCTACCACCCGGCGCTCAACGCCATCCTGGCCGTGACCGCTCGCGGCGCCATCAAAGTCATCGACGGCACCTCGGGGGCCACGCTGCAGGCCTCGGCTCTCAACGGTGAGCGCGGGGCCCCCGCGGCCTGCCGGGCCCCTCGGCCGCGGCCCGGGCGGCGGGAGGAGCGGGCCGTGGCAGCGCCCGGAGCGGCTGCAGGTCACGATCGCGGCGCTGCGGAGCCGCGGGGGGGGGCGGGCCGGAGGCTCGCCTCAAAACAGGTGTCATGGCGGGCGAGGGGTTTCTGCGGGGAGAGGCCGGGCTTGGTTCGGGCTCTCGCTGCCGCGGGGCTGCCTCTGGCTGTTTTTCACCCCTTCTTGTTCTTCAAGCCTGAATGGTTCCCACGACAGGCTCATGTAGGCAGCACTGAGGTGATTTTCCTTAGTAAAATGTATTTGTGTGGTTGCTGAAAGATTAAATGGGGATGGAAGACTATGATGTATAGGCCTGTATTTTTTTATTTGATTTTCTCAGGTGTTCTTGTGAATGACATAACGCTGAACCTTCTAAATATTAGAAAACCATGCTATGAACAATAGGCATAGTTCTAGTTCTTATTGATATGTGATACTGTAGTAATTTATTTATTGAGCCTTAATCAATGTGTGTGTTAAGAAGGATTATTTCTTAAAAGTGTCATTTGTCTTCTAGCTCAGAATTATTTAAGATCAGAATCCGTCATAAAGTTAGTTGATAGTACATTTTCAGAATTACTTGTGTAGTTCTTCAGGCTCCTGAGTATCTTGACTGATGCTAGTAACAGGATCCTTGCTATTATGTTAAAGAGGCATGACTACATACTGACTTTGTGGAGGCTAAGACTGTAGCATCTCTATAACTGTGAAACTGTGAAGCAACTTTCTTTGTTGCCCATTAATGTTTTTACGCTCCTAACAAACTAGCTCTGTAGAAAAAGGTCTATATGCCATTAACAGCTTCTGTCTCTCCTTCATGAATGGTTCTTAAACTGTGGTACTGGTCAGAATATTGCCGAGGGGTAGGAAGGATTATTTGGTATGTGGTGAGACCAGCCCTTGGCATAGAAGGATCCGCCTCTTGCTAGTTGTGCGTTTCCATGTTCAGGTTCTTCTTACAGTTATGTGTTGCTGATAAGATCTAGCTTTGCTGAGTGGTGATAGTGAAAGGTTGATGTTTGCCTCCTGCATGTGGTATAGTAATGTCAAGAAATGTACGGAGATGCCATAGTCTGGGCAACATGTATGCTTTCACCTTGAAAACGAGCAACTGTATTACAATGTCAAACTGAAGAGAACAGGACAAAAACCAGTGATTTCCTTTCATAAATCAAAGCTGGTATATTGTAAAGTGCAAAGGTTAAGTGTTTGGGACAATATTAAAAAAAGTGTTGTGGAATTATTAAGAAGGAGTCAGCTGCTTTTGTTGTCAATTGTTTTTATTGAAAATGAGACTCCTGTGTGGTGTTTCCTGCTTTGTTCAGAATTCAGATCACTCTGCTTTTATAATTCCCTTTATTCTACTGTGTTATCTCCTAAAGTGCTTTTTTTTTTAAAATTAATAACTTCATTTTGTACTTTTCTTCAAGCTATTTCCAGAATTTTGAGAGTTGCTTTTAAGTTGTAAGTGAATTGGGCATAATTTGAGGACTTAATTTGTAATTGGTTGTCTGTGTAGGAGATATTTAATTCCCATGAACAGAAAAAGAAGTGAGTGGTGAATCAAAGCCTAAGCTGTTGTTTTACACTTTTCTGTGATATAATACTTGCAAGGGATTTGATTTAGTATTCAAAACGCTAATGGCAGTTCTCCTCTAAATAGTAACTATTTAAAAATAATGTATTGCTTTGCCGCTGCCATGTACAGTCACGTATACTTCCTTCAGTGTCAGCCTTCTCTGTGACAGCATGACTGTAAAAGGTGGATTCTACTCCTCCTCACATGAAACAACAAAATTGCTTGTAATCTACCCAGATTTTATCTGTGCAATATAGCTGATGATTACGTTACTGGGGAAAAAATATAACCTTAGTTTAGTTTTAATAAACTTTAAATCAGTTTCCTGATTCAGACTGACCTGTCAGAAGTCTGGCTCATCTCAGCAACTGGTGTCTGTTTGGGCTGTTAGCAACCGTGTTCACTGTTGTTCTCTCCCTCTTCAGCCCTTTGAGAAGATGAGGAAGAGGGAATTCAATTGTTCTCTGGTATCTGCCTGCTTTGTACAGTGTGAACTCTTTTAATGTAGCAGAGTAGCAGTTGGACACTCAGACCTGTAGATCAACTCTGTCCCTGCTCCCTCCCCTGCCATAAATGACAGGTCAAAGGATATTGTTGCTTCAAGGAGTTCTGGTGCTATGACTAAAAGTAGAGTCCCTAGGAGTTAAAACTGCTTCTCTTGGGAGACTGCTTGTCCTCTTTGGTAACTGGGGCTGCAGGTCTTTAGCCCTGCCAAAAGATTTGTATTGGACAGAAATGCTGTTGCTCACTACCCAAGGGAAAACAAAACATTGCAGGCCTCGCTTTCTAGAAGGCAGAGCAGATTCCTCGTCAAGGGATGGAGAGGGGGGAGAAAGGGAAACAGCACCAAGCCTCAGTGTCGCTTTTATTGGCAGTTGCAGTTCACTGCAGCAATACATTAAGCTTTGAGCTCCTTCTCAGTGAAAAGACTGAACCTGTGGAATACTGAATCTGGTAGAGCAGTGGAGGCTGCCTGCCTTCCTTAGAATGTAAATGCAGATTGCTTGCTGTGTTGTGTAAAAGAGCAAGACAAAGGATTCACAGCCAAAAGACAGTGCAGTTATAGATCAGGTCCAAATGTGAGGATGTGGTCTCTGGTCTGTATGCTTCAGTTTTTCGTGTGAGCATTATTGGTGTGATGTACGTCCTGATCCAGGGATTGTTCTTCTGAGCCCAAACTGTAGGAATCCACTGTGGGTTATGATTATTATTGTACCATGCTGAATCTTCATCAGATCTATCTCTTCAAAGTGTGTGTTTGTGTTTAATCTGTATCTTGTGTGGGTACTGTAGGCCTATTCAAGAGGGCCAGGTGGTCATTTGCAACAGCCCAGAGCATGGTAGTAAGAGCACCATTGGTATGGGGAAAATCAGGTGGCCCTTTAAGACTGATATTTGTTTTACCTGGTCATGAGATTGTCCTTTTTATTCTGCTACGGCTGTTGCATACACACCATGCACTTCAGAGAGCCAGACTGGAAGTGCAAGGACAATTCTTGTGATTACTGGATATTATGTATTTCTATGTGTTTGCTAGTAGTAGTTGGTCAGGACAAGTTTTGAATCTGTCATCAAGTATTTTATTTTCCTTCTTAGGCATTTAAATATTTGTATACATTCAGTTTCAAGTTGAACACTGGTAGCCAAAGAGTATGAATGATCAATCTCCAAACATAGCACTAAGGAATAAGCCTTTGCCTAAAAAAATAGACAGAAAAAATCCAGAGAATCAAACCAAATTTTCAGAATATGGAGTGACTCTCTTAGTGTTCCTAGCGATGTTTGATTTATCAGTTCCTTCTATTTACAAGTAAAATAAGAAAACTCCTTGAACTGGGAGAGTGCTGTAATTCCCAGAGAAGCTTGGCCAGGAACACAATAAGAAACTGAAATGTACTGTCAGGTGGAAAGTGACCATCTTGAATGTTTCTGTAGGTTTTTCTAGATTAACTTGGCATAGCAATAGCTTCAGAGTCTTGTTTGTGAAAATGCACACTGTTTCATAGCTAAAGCCTTCTAAATTTCTATAGAGGCCCTAACAGTAATTAATATACAGACTTCTGAATCCATAGAGGGAAGGATGTGTTCTCTGCATGTATGTACGAGTTCCTGTAGGGGAAACAGAGTCTGCATTATCACCAGAGGCCCTCAACTGTTGTTCCTCCAAGAGAAGAATTTAGAAGGAAATAGATCCCAGCCGAGGGGGCTCACCTGTGCCAGCAAGTTCAGCACCATTGTCTACTTGTCAGTGTTCCCTTTTGGGAAGTCCTGTTTGTCTTCAGCTGGATCATTTTGAATTACGGAGACTTGGAAATCTATCAATGGATGTCTGGTTCTGTTTCTCTTTGACTCCTTTCCATGTGATGCAGGAGGCAAAACAAGAAGAAAAGATGCTTTTTTGTAGCTTGGAAGTTGTAGAGGGAGTGTACACTTCTCATAATCTCTAGGAAGAAACTGTTGAGGTACTCTCATATCCACTTCTAGGCTTGAATTATTTGAAGACATCATCATCAATTTCAACTGCTTCAAGCTCACTGTGGTAATACTCCTCAAGTTGTCTTCTTCATTCCTCAGAATTGAGGCAAGTTTCTGTGTCTTCTTGGCTTGTATTTTAATTTGTTCAATTATGAGATACAAAAATATTAATTATGAAGGCCGTTGCTATTAATGGAATTTTATCCTTGTTTTTTTTCTCATTGCATGGGGAGTACTGTCAAACATCTGGTGATTGCTACAGCCCCCCTTGCCCTTGAGTATATGTGGTTGACGATGCTAATCTGGGTAAAATGCTTCTCAAAGAGATCATTCTATTGATTTATGTGATCTTAAGGTCATTCATGAGGAGCCTTAAGCACTGGAAAAAACAAAATAGGACAATTGTTAGATTTGAGCTCAGTGTTTGATACCAATAAAGACTCTAGATCTCTGTGTACTCCATTTGTTCTGCTAGTTTAATCAGAGTATGTCAGATATCCCTTCTTACTTGTTATGCATCTTGCCAGGCTGTCAAGATGCTGTTAATTGCTATTTCCAGGCTCTTTGGAAGCACATCTGGATTATCTTCTGCAGAAGCTAAAAAAAGAGTAAGAATAGAGATCTCTTCGCATGCGTTTAAAGGGTTGTTTGCATTACTGTGCTTATTGCAGGGATCCCAGAAGTAACAATAGAAAGCAATGCAGGCATATGTTAAGTTGCAAGGCAAGATACCACAATATTTTTTTATTTTATTGCCAGATCATTCATATTTGGACTGATGGATTCATGGTTGTCAATGTGACAGTAGTGCGGTATTATTAAAGGCTGCAGAATGCTTTAATGTCAGATAATCAGAAATTGTCTAGCTCTCTGCAAATGGACTCTGAAAAAGGTCTTCTGCAGGAAGATTTATCTTGAAATGTTTCTTACTGTCCCGAAGAGGAATTACTGTGCCCTGCATCAGGGATTTGAACCTTGACTTCGTCCCCTGTTCCACCTCACAAGTAGCTAAGGTATTCATAATTGATATGAGGAATCCTCAGGAAAATACTAATTTTCAGCTTCAGTGCTGATTGTGGTCCAGCTTTGGTCAATACAGCTTTTAATACGTTTATGTGATAAACCCTTCAGCTCAGCTACCAATCATGTTGTGTACTGCATCACATAAAATTTAGAAGAAACTTAGCAGAAATATGTTCTGGCAGATAGAATTGATTAGTTCAAGTCCAGAACATTGTGAGGAAAAGCAGGTAAATCTCAGATGGACTTGAAGTAATGCAAACATGGAGAACATTTTTGCTTTGGATTGCCCAGCTTAGTAATCTTCAGAAGCTCCAATCTTTTTACTATTCTGAACATCATGGTCATCAATGGTTTGGATTTAGTGTGCTCTGCTCTCCTATAATTGGTCTTTTCTAGCAGCCAACAGTAATGTTAGCTGGCTCAGTAGAACCTCTTTCTGAGTCTTTAGTTATATTGTTTATAAAATATTTTTATGGTTACTATTGCATTAGTCTCCATAACTTGAGCTTAAGTGAAATTAAACACCTAAGATTTTATGAGGCAGAGTATAAGAAAAATCTGTCCTAGACTGAAGATTCACCTTAGTTGTTTCTTTCAAGCTTTTAATAGCTATTATGTCTGGGTTTTTTTTAATGTGGTCCTGATCTGTTATTTCAGGTTGTATTTCTGAGTTTCTTTCAAATCAGGAAACAAAGCTGCACATGCTTGCTGTTACGAGGATTCTTTAGTTTTCCCTGAACAGCATGACATACTTCAAAAATGCTTCTTAGACTGTCTTGGCAGTGGTGATTAGGCTTACAACCATGTGGACTTGTGGACAACTTTTGAGCATCTCAGTCTGTCCTAGGTCATGTTATGAGATAGCTTGTTGGATGTTGCCTATTCCACTGGAATCAGTAGCTCCTCGACATAATTTAATTTAAAAATGTACACATGGATCCATTCATTGTCCTGATGGTTCCTAAGTGATGCCACAGTATTGCTTTCTGCTGTTAGAAAACTGTCCTTTAAATAGTTAATGCTCTCTTAATTACAATGGCTGCTTGCAGTCACCAGGTGAGTGCTTATTACTGAGTGGACAGTTCAGGAAAGAACAGCCAGTTGTCCTTATTTCTTCCATTTGTGAAGTGCATCTGGATACCAAAACTTGCAGCTTCTTTTGTTTTTTTGTGGAGTCAAATAGTGGATTGTGTATTGGCCCAATTTCTTTGCTGCCTTGGCTTTGGGAAGGGTATGAAGATTTGTTAAGGATCTAGCGCACGCTGTTAGTCAAAAATTAGGCAGGAAGTCCCGTATATGCAAAACATTTATTTTGAAGATTTGCATGTATAGTAGGGGAAGGAGCAGATAAGGATGCTGCACAAGAGGCAGGGGAGAAAAAGCAGCTTTTGTTTTACACCTTACATTAAAAGTGTAAAATTATGGAAATAATAACTGTCACATTAATGTAAACACTATTTTATTGATAATTTTTTTAAGGTGTAACTTAAGAGAGGAGGGAATTTCTGTATCAGTTAAGTAGTCTTGAAAATTAGTAACATTAGTGAAAACACATATCCAGTCTGAAGTGCTGGTTAATGAAGGCTTGCATGGCATACAGTCTGTTGGCAGTTCTTGAGGCCCCTGCACAGTTTATGGAGGGAAAACTGATCCACTGCACTCTCCTGACCTGAGTGTGAAGCAAATAGGACCTCATCTGAGCATTTGGCAGCTGTAGGAAAAGAGTTTGATAAACTGTTTATTGGGTGAGAGGTCACAGAGACTCTATCATGAAAAACTCCTTATGAGAAGGAAGAGCTGTGAGAGTGAGGATGGGACTGAGAGCTATGATGGAGTAGCTGGATGAAAATGGGGAAAGGGTTAGAAAGGATTAGGGAAGTGGGGAGCTGGGGAGGTAGCAGTGAAGAGTGGGAAGATAGGGAGTGTTTTATTGGCGAGCAAGAAGGCGCTGTGGCTATTGTGGAGATACTGTGGCAGACTTAGTTGACCTGTCTTCTACAAGATCCTAGATTCATGTTCTGATGTAAATGATGACATGCAACACTGCTTGATAGCCTTTTTTTAATAGTGTGGCTGTTTTGTTTGTTTGTTTTTCAGTTTTCTGTAGCTTTTATAAGTCAAAATTAACAAGATTAGTTTTGTCAACAGCTAATCTTAGGTTCCCTATCCATTCAGTACAGAGAAAGGAGGAGTCCTTACTCTGAACTTTTGGAGGAACCTGCTTCCCATTACCTATAGAAGGAGCCTGGCAAGACCAGTCTTATACAAGGCTTAAGTGAGCTTTTCTGAATGTCCACTTTTAGTGACAGAACTAAAGTTAAACTTAATATAGTCACCATGTTCAAGTGTTCCTGTGCTGCAGATAGATGTCTTAAACATACAAGGTCCTTTAGTTTTGCCACCTTCTCTAAAGAATTTGAAAAGGTGTCCTAAAGAATAGTTTCACTTTTAAATATAACAAGCATTAATGGATCTAGTCTGTTCTACTTCAGCTTTCCTATGTAGAAGCAGTTGTTAGGAGAACATCAGGATGCATTTAATTCATCTGAAGTACTCTTAAGATCTTAGTGGAGTTGGAGCCTGCTGTACTGGGCTCTTAACTGACTCATAATACCAGAATGAGATCTTGGAGTTGTGCTAGAAATGTGAAATACCAGCTAAAGTCTCAGGAGTTGTCGTATAAGCAATTACTAGAGAAGTTGTCAAGAACCCAGCTGAGAATATAAGTCCATTTCAATGCCTCTATGTGTGTAATTTTGATATTTCCATCTCAAAAAAAGTATAAAAGATGTAGAAACAGAAGGTGTGGATTGTTAATGTATGTGAGACAGCATTCAACTTGATAAAGATGGTGGTGGGGATGATTTGGAATGGAGAGGTAAGACAGCGAGAGAGGCAAAATTCTGGATGTGTAAAAAATGTAAATTTGGAGTTGATTGTCTCTTCTAGTATAAGAGCTGAGGGCATCAGAAGAAGTAACTGAGAAACAGTAAAAATATGGAGGTCCTGGCTACAGAACATTGAGGAAGTACACATGTTGGAAGTACATGTTTGTGGAAGTACAACAGTGTTGGACAAACTAATGGAAGAACAACCTATCAAAGATAATTATACATAAAAAGAGTCACTTCTAGCTCAGAAGGTCCCCGAGCATGAACTAGCAGGGGCTGAGTGTTGCAGGAAAGTACCATTGTATACATAGCCTTTCTTAAATTCTTCACTAACCACTTGGTTTAGACCACTGTCTTGGACAAAATGTGGGCTTATGCGGATTTTCCTCTGAATCTGGTTTGGTTGCTGCTGTGTTCAGGGTTGTATATCCTTCAAAGTACTGTCAAAAAGAGAAAGATAGGTAGTAACTCAGCAGTCTTAACATAGCTGTCAAACTACTGCTACAGTAATGGAAGACTGCTGTTAGATTTCCTCCTAAACCCTTTTTTCTGCATTTTAAACAAGCCCAGTTATCTCAGTATTTATTTTCCTGTTGTATGCTCCAGCCCTCTAATTATTACCCCTTTGTGGGACTTTTATATATGTGCTGGTATCTCAGATTGAGGACCAAAGCCAGACTTGGTATTCTGGATGTGGGCTCAAAATTGCTGAGTGGAGGAGACAAGGCTGTTCCCTGATGTACTGCCTGGGTGATTCCCTGCATGGTAGCAGATTGTTGCTGCAGGGATGCATTGCTGCCTCTTGTTCAGCCTGTCCATCAGGATTCCCGAGTTTTTTCTTTCCGGTTGCCATCTAGACAGTTGGTCCCCAGCTTCTGTTCATGTATGGGGTTATATTCCGTACCAGATGCAGGACTTTGCATGTCTTTGAACTCCAGGAGATTTGTGTCAAGCTATTTCTCTGGCTTTTTGAGATCCTTTTAAAAGGCAGCCCTGCCATTTAATACATCGGTTGCCCTCAGTCGCCTCCCGATTGGTGTCATCCAGTCTTGCAAAAGGTGAAGTCTGTCCCATCATTCAAGCCATTGATGAAGACAATAAACTGTACCAAGCTTTGCTGAATGCCACTCATAACTGGCTGCCAGGTAGGTGTTGAACTTGACACATGAAAGTCTAGCCAGTTTTTCACTTGCCTTGTAGCCCACCCATCTGCTTTTGAGAACTTTCTGCTTCTCCCAGCTTGATGTTTTGGAAGCTTCTTATAATATTGGGGCTTGGTGGCAGCAGGGGGAAGCTAAACCATTTCCTGCCAAACAGTCTTGGGAGTTTAAAAAGTGCCATAACTGGAGATGTTTTCTCCTGTTACAGAGACTGCAGGGTACATAGTGGGCGGACACAGGTGCTTTACCCACTTTACTGACAAAAAGAGGAACTGTTGGTAAAATTTCATCTGGCAAAGTTTCTTTGTTGTCAAATGCTGTGATAGGAATTTCTCTTGAAGAGCGGGAACTTCCTGTTGGTGAGCTGTGAGGTATTCCTTGCCTGCCTCTGCTTCTGGGTGGATGCTATGGAATCTGTCTGCAATTTCTGAGAGACATCTTTCCTAAACACTTTTAATCATAGTTTTTCACTTTGAGAAAAATTTTGAAGAAGACACTATCCTCCCTGAGGTGTTTACAAGAGAATTGCAGGGATTTAAATTTTCACAATTTACCTGAGTTTGCCAGAAGGATTGTAGAATACCTTGTGAAAGCTTTCATAATTTGTTCTTGGGATAATGGTATAAAGTTCTGTGAGCCATTGTGTTCTGTACAGCATGCAAAGCAACAGTAATGTCAGATACATGGAGATCTGAAACAACAGAAAGAGTGTGGGCACAAAGAGCTCACCAGTGTCTTCCTGCTGATTCAGTCTTGGTTTAAGTCTGTAGAGTGGAAGATGACCCTGTGCCTGCAAAGCTAGTGAGATATGAACTCCCTTGATCTTAGTCAGTTTTTGTTTATATCCTGGAACCTTTTAAGTGTTAATGTCAGCTTCTGTTCGTAGTTGCTTGATCAGACACATCTAGTTAATATTCATGTGGCAGTCTCCAATGCTTTGGCCCAGATAATACATCTTCCTACTCTAATAAGGATTATTAGAACCAGCTATAATATAATTAAACTGATTCTGAAACAATTCTGTTGTGTTTGTTGCTAAAGGAAAAGATAAACTGTGGATCATATGTCTTGATTAACTATATCTGGTTTTGGCAAATAAGGGAGTTTCAAGGTGCTTTGTTATGTTAAGCTGCTGCCTTTAGCATTTTTTCTGTTTGGAGAACAGTTTTCATTTTCTTTCCTGTTTCAGCTCTGGATGTGTCTATGCTTTATTCAGTCATTTTGGACTGCTTGTCCAGGTGATGTGTCAGATGGAGGTGTGTGTGTGTGTAGTGAAATCTAGAAGAGAAAATGTTGCTTGTGTATAGCTGGTTTAGGCCGGTCTGTATCATTCATCTAAAAAAACAACTTGAACTTGTTTTCATCCAATAAATTCCTTTCCATCTTTTCCTCAAGTCTGAGAGTGCTCTTGTTTTAGGAAAGGAGGGACCCTTGGAGTGTCTTCCTGGTGGCAGCAGAGTTCTTTGCTGAGGTGATGTTTAGAGCTAAAAAGGGGCTTGGCCTGGACTTGGAAGATAAAACTGCACTGCTGAAGTTTCCTCTGAAGATGTAGGTGAGGAGGAGAAGAGGAGGAACAAGAGAGAATCTGTACCTGATAAGTTCAGCAACGATGGGCAGTCATGGCCTGGTTTGGCCATGTCATAGCCATCTTGTGTTCCCAAATGTTCATAACCACCATGTCTTTGTTTCCTTTGGGAGCCACTGATGTAAAACAATTTAGAGACAACTTTGCAATTTTTAAACCAGAACTTGCAGTCGTTGCTTTTTGTCCTCTTATGTGTGAAAATGTTACCCTTTGCAACTCATCCATAGTTGTGATTTTATGTAGTATTAGTTCAAAGTAGTTTCCTGCAAGTACAGCAAGTTACGACAGCAAGTTAAAATTTAAGATAGGTGTTTATTTGTAGTGTGAATTTCCTCAAACTGCAAGTGTTCAGATATACTTGCCTTGGCAAACTTGTGTTACTTAGGTAGCATATAATGAGATATTATGCTTCCTAGCTGCATTTTTTAGTTGTTTTTATGATTATGTGAAACTGTAGCAATAGGAAAGGTACTTACCTTACAACAAATGAGGACAACTGGTACATATGTTTTTTTAATCCCAGGTACATGTGAAAAATGTGTGAGAAGTAGCTGAGCAATGTCCTGGCAAGAAGCATTTTTGTCTTAATGGCAAGGATAGTTTTTCTGTCTGCTAGCCTGACTTCTGGAAGGAGAATTTCACACAGCATATTACCATGAGTGCTAATATCTCCTAAACTTCAAGCTTTGCACCCACACTTCACAATAGAAAGGGGAAAATTAAGAATTTATTTTTAATTTTAACAGTGAATTTTAAGGATTTCTACAGTTGTACCCTTCCCTTTTCTTGAGTTTTGGGATTCTCTTGCCTTTAAATATCTTGCTGTTCAAATCTAATGATACAAAGTTAATAGAATAGATAGAGCTTTTAATCTCCTGAAACTTCTTCCATTTATCTTCTCAGGGTTTGAAATGGGTGCTGAGATACTGTTTGGATATTCGCATTTAAATTGAAAGTGTAAAAACTTGTATCAGTGCACATAATGTGTGCATTTTGCTGGGCTGATGGGATTTCTGTTTCTCAAAAAAATCTTACCTTAATTCTTAATCTAAAGACCTAGTTGCATGCACAGGTCAAAGTTGTGGTTGTTCCTTTAGGTATTTGCTTGGTCTTGGATCTTAGCGTTATGGAATTAGTGCTATGATACGCGTGTGTACCACTCCCACTTTATAGCTGAAGATAAAAGTATTAACTCACCGTGATCTAGAAACTATTTGGGGGTTTTTTGTGTGCTGTGCATTGAGAGCTTCCTGTCAAGAGAATTGCTGACTTTATGATATGTTTTAGTACCATTACTGGCTAGCAGTTTTCAAGGCAAATTAACTTTTTTTCAGTATTTGAAAAGATCAAAGGTGTTACTATCAACATTAACCTACATTGCTTTATGATGGTGGCCACATATGTTCAGGTGACAGCCACTTTCTCTTCAGCTCTAAAGCTTTTAGGCTAAAGCTATCTATAGCAGAGAAATGGAGACAAGCTTTTTAATTTGTCTACTTCTTGAAATGCGAGGCTAATTCTCTAATTAGTTTGTTTCATCTTAATGACTGCAGAAAAGGGGGCCCAATAGATGCTGCTTAGACTGTTATATACTCTCCAGATAAGCTTTTTTTTGTAATATTTTTTGTAGGTCAAATTTTGATCACAGGAAACTGCTAATCTCTGTTCTGTATTCTTTGAAACAAAGAAGGAAGGAGGATGTTCAAATTCTCAAATTCTTAATTTCTGCAATCTGATGTTTATTTGCTTTTGGTTTAAGTTTTAAGTAAGGTTGCTTGTTCTAAGGTTGCTATAGGTGACATGCCATATTGGAGTATGCTATTGGGCTTGCACTTCTAGCATGCTGGCAGCCTGTCAGGTTTTCTTATATGAACTTACAAAAGGCTTAATGACTTCCTTGCGAGATGTTTTGGTTTTAATCCTAGACAGATACACTGGAGATATTGGGAGAAGTTAGGATCCACTTGCGCCAAGACTGAAAAGCAAAATTGTTAAAAACTTTGATTGTTTCTCCTTCCAGCAGCCAAAATAAGTTACAACTGAAGGAACTAGGGCTAAAATGGGGATAAAAATTGGATTTTAATGATCTGGCTTAAGTAATTTAGTGAGTTTATGTGAAACTTTTGAACTGTGACTTATGAAGTTGTAGATCTCTACTTATTGCTAGTAAACTTAGCCAAGCTGGATAGCCAGGACATAATGTTCTAATGCCACGAGTAGATTTTTCAAAGGATATCAGTCTGAGTAATTTTGCACATTGTAAAACCTTGATCCTGAGTTAGAAAGGACCCTCTGACAGTGCTTTGAGGATGATTAAACTCTTTAGGCATTTCTTCTACAGTGGTGACTTTTTCTATAGTGGTGACTTCTAAATTCTTCAGTTTCCCGGTTCTCAACCTACTGTTTTAATCATATGGCCAGCCATATGTGAACTATAATATCATTTGTTACTAGCGGTAGAACCATCTTGAAATGTGTTTTCTGAACTTCAAAATTAAACTCGTGAGTTTGCAAAATAGCTTGTGAACAGTTCAGAGGCTATTCAAAGTGTAAACCAGTCAGCTGTGTTTCCCAGGGTGTTGGAATGACACTAAATGTCGATTCAGTCATTGCCTTGAAGCTCCATCACGCTTTGAATAAAATACAGCTGGCAACTGTAAATAACTTTGTAGAGATAGTTTGGCCAAAGTCTTTCTGTTAATGTAACCAACCAAAGTATTAACCAGCACAGTGAGAATCACAGCTGCTAGGCAATGTATTTTGTGCTGTAGTTATAACTTTTTGTTTTCTTTCTTAATGGCCCAGAATTATTATGTTAATTAGGTTTGTTATCTACCTCATTAGGAATCTTCATTGGTGCCTAAAACTTGTGACTACTTACACAGAGGATATTAGTTAGCCATTTTGTGGTTTAGACATGAAATTTCCCTAACTTCACTACAGAAATGATAAAATAAGGGTGATTGGCACTGCAAGAAAAGGTGAGCTGCTTCTCCCATTTTCTCTGGGAAGGAGAAGAAGGTATCCTGAGGTGATCCATCACTCGAATCACACTGAATAGACTGCAATCACCATATGAATCTACTGAGGTTTCTAATTTAGGGCATCAGATACCTTTCAGTTTATTTGCGTAATAGATACTGTACATCGTTGAAACTAATGAAGATGTTAAAACTTGTGTTTGAATTTTTGTTGAACAGTTATTTTTCTGTAGAGTGACTTACCCCCTTGCGGGCAGCTGTGTTGTCTTTAGAAAGTCTTGTGTGAGGAATTCCAATGTATTGGCAAAAATACAGTTTGAAACTAGTTGATTTGCCATTCAGAGGACCTTTTTTTGTTGAGCTAGGACTAACAACTTCACAACTATCAAGTGATTCCAGGCTTCTTGAAGTGTTTCAGCAATGATTGCAATTGCAGTATACTTCATGCAGGCAAAGGCGTATGTCCTATATTTTGAGAGTATATGAGTCATTGTTTCCAACGTTTTGGTGAGAAGGGCAGCTGACAACTATTCTTGACCTGAGCTTTCAAGAGAGGATACAACAAATGCAGTGTGCTCAGGCTGATGTGCCCTATATTTGGAGAAGTTTTAATATGTATTTAAGTGTATAAAAGTGTGAAGACAACAGAATTATGTAGCTGTCTTTATCTGAATGCTTTATCTGTATGCTAAATGGTGATTTTTAATTATTTGTAATAAAACCAGTACCCAGTGTCTGAGGAAAGAGCAGAACAGGGATGGGACTTGATTAATATAAAATGTAATGAAACTCCTGTTCCTGTACACCAAGTAGAGCTCTGTGTTGATGATCCAGTGATTTCAGCTTTGTCCTTTGCATGGTGTGTCTATACACTTATACATACAGTCTGCTTCTGTAGCAGCAGCTTACACTTCCTGTGAATTAAAGCAATTTGCCTTCTACACAGATAGCATATTACATGGATTTAGTTTTACAATCCATCCAGCCTTAGACATGTCATACACGTAATAATTCCGCGTAACATTAAACATTTTTGGGGATAATATCCATTGCCACAGCCTTTCCTTGTTTATGTGCTGACAGCCGTCTTGCACCCCCAACAAGCTTCTCGAACCTGTTACTGACATCACGTGTGCAGCACTGCGCAGAAATAAGTTACCTTGGTTTCTCAAGGAATGCCTGTAGCGTTGACACACATTATATGCTGTACTTAGTTTTCAGAAGTTTCAGTATGTTTTGATTGATGAAATGGTGTTTATCACATTAGTCTTGAAAACACTTTTTTAGGCCCCCTCATAGGTGCAGGAATTGAATGATGGCTTCCATGATGGGAATAAAATGGTTGTAGTTGTCGATGGGTTGTATAGATTTTGTTTGTCTGTTAATATAGGGAATATAAAAGTTTGAAAGCTGTTGTGGCTAAAACACTACTTTTTTATTATCTCAAGAAGTAAAGATTTTGCTTAAGTGTTACATTACTTTCCAGAACAGATATTAAAGGTCTTTTATAAAAGCTGTTTTCTAATCGGATTTTGCTTTTTGTCTTTCCCTTCATAGCTAAACCAGGTGGACGGGTGAAATGTCAGTATATCTCTGCTGTGGATAAAGTGATCTTTGTGGATGATTATGCAGTAGGATGTAGGAAGGATCTCAATGGTATCTTACTGTTAGACACAGCTCTGCAAACGCCTGTTTCAAAACAAGATGATGTGGTTCAGCTTGAATTGCCAGTTACAGAGGTAAGATGTGGAAAGGGGAAAAAAAGAAGTATATAAATAACTCTGTCAGAAATATTGAAACCAGACGTTTGACCCTGAGTTTCTCCTGTGCTATTAACAGCATGTAATGGAAAATTTTCATAGTTATTAGCTGTCATAGGGCAATAGCCTTTTGCAGTTACCTGTATCTCAAACAAATAAGAGATTGCCTCATCAAGAGCATGTTATTTCAGATGGAAGAACTTTTTTAGTGACCAGAAATAAGGACTCATTTCCAGAGCTTTGTCAGTGGTTATGTATGGAATTTATATGCACTTCTAGAAGTCTATCTTGGCTGCTATACATCCTTGATTTTTTTTGTTTTGGTGTTTTTTTGTGGGTTTTTTTTTTTGTTTGGTTTGGTTTTAGGCTTTCAGGGAAAAAAAGTCAATTAAAATCAGCTAATATGGTGTCGCTACATGTGACGAATTAGTGTTGGAATCTAACTTTTCTACCTAGGTCAGTGTTCCTGATGAAAGGCTTTTTTTCCCTGCAAACCTGGCTTCCCTTTTTAACGCAGTTCCTCCTGGCATGAGATGATATAACCAAGCATTTAGTATAACTTTGGGGGAATCTAGTGTATACATTTTTCCTCAGAGTGTAATGCTTAGGATTTTGTTGTAGTGGTTTACCTTCAGCTAGCATAGCGTTTGTTAGGTGAGGTAGGGCATGCATTCTTATTTTCAAATGTAGCCTGATACAAGATAGCTAACGAATGTTTCTATTCTAAAGCATTTGGTGATGAGGAAAGTAGCTTTCACCTTTGTAATACTCATGAAGTAATAGACCTGGGAAGTAAATCTGTACAACAGTTTCAATTACAAGTGAAATGAATTCGTTGTTTGGGTAAAGCATAGAGCATCTGCCAATGGTAATATTTAGAGTAGTGCTTACAGTTTAAAAAACAAAACTGGACTATTCCATCCAGATTCTGAATCTTTAAAGCACTCTGAGGAAAGAACACTTCCCACTCATCTCTCTGTGAAATAAATTTATATTGAGTGATGCACCAACAACATGAACTTATCCTGAATGTTGATTTAAAATATTTAAGTGCTATTGGAGTATTGAATTATAGGTGCTTACAAAGAACGAAGAATGTGTGTTATATGTGAGGTTTTTAACATCTCGAGTAGGAGTAACAGCAATAAAATGTTGCTTCATAGAGGTCTCCAATAAGAACTTTCCAGATTTTTCAAGCTTGCTGCCCCTGGCATCATTTTTACACCCTTCGTGGGTGTAGTTACAAAATCTCGGTATGTGTGGCTGAGTGTGAAGAGACCAATAGGTCAGCATTTCCCTTCATAAGTTTTGCTGTCACTGATTTGCAGTCTCACATAGCTCAATACAACCTGCAAGTTTGTGTCAGTTTTAACTAAAGGTTCTTTTGTTCTAAAGAGTTTACAGACCTTTATTTCAAGGCTAAAATAGGGCATTTCTCTGTAAAGGTCCTTCCTGTAGAAAAAAAATGGAAAATGTTATAGTTCAGTAGGAACAGATTTGGGGAGTTCGTGGTCAAATCAGTGAGGTGGGAGGAAAAACATTAGCAGTCTTCAGTTCTTTGAATTTTAAAGCGGACGTACTTAGACCTCAGAAAATTTTAGTAAATAGTAGGCAAATACCATACAAATGCATCAGCCCACCTCTTTCATTATAGGAAGGTCAAAAACCTTTATCCAAGCAAGAACCGTTATTTTTTTATTAGTCTCTAGAACTTTTCTGCAAGTTTTTGCACCTAATTTGTCTTTTAATGTGATAGATCTGCTGGTAATGCAGTGCATCTTTATGCATTTCGAATCAGCAGAATTGACAAGTTATGATGCATACTCTATGCTGGTTTTACTTCCACTATAAATTCATGAACTTCCGCAATCTATCTGTTGTGTTCTTCTGTCATCCGCAACAGACTTGGGAAAAATGAGATATCACAAGAATTGTAATTGTCTTTTTATTGAATTCTGAGAAACAGATTCAGCCTTAGCTAGAGGACTGATTTGCCTTCTTTCCATCTGTCTTTCCATGACCTCCCCAAGGACATAACTGAGTGGTTGTTTGACCCATTCCATTTGGAGCAATTTGCAGCTTTTTAAAGGCCTGGCTGGCTGTTGCCCTTGTGAAATATTTCCTTGTGCTTGTAACTTGAAAGATTTCATGAAACGTTTTACAGATGTTAGCCCACCTAACAACTGATACAGAATACGCTGTGCTTTGCTCATAAAGTGTTCCTTTAACTCTTACCTTTTGACATGTAGTTGACAAACAGAGGGACAAGCTAGAAATACATGCAACTTGGAAAAAAAAAGAGACTTTAAATTGATGTTTATAGTGTTCTTTTCTAGATGCATTATTTGTGAATTTTAAGAATTTCTAGGTTCTAAACTAGCCTGTTTTTTTCTGCCTCATTTTTCAGCTTCATTATACTAGCATTTTAAGTAATTTATCTCTAAATTTGTTACAACTTTTTTCATCTGTGTTTTTTTGTTTTGTTTTTGGTTTGGTTTGGTTTGGTTTTTTTAAGGTACAAAGCTACTCAGAAAAATGTCAAGACTTTGTTCTTGTTCGTACTTTTTGTCCCTAAAGCTGAATGAATCCTTTTGAAGGGAAAACATTGAGCAACAAATGTCTCCTTTTTGCTTGGCTTTACTATATGTTCTGTTTTATTTGATTATATGACTGACTTGTTTAACATTGGTATTATAATATTACCCTTGAGGGAACTTCTAGTAATTACTGGCACTATTGCTGAAGTTTATACATTGATTGGCCTACAAAGTAAAATTTGGAAATGCTTACTCAACTCTGGGTCTTTTACAGGAATTATGCTGATATAAGGTATAATGAAGCAGGACATGACAACTTACATTTCCCAGAGTAACAAAACAGATGTAATTCTTGTCTGTAGTTATTAAGTGTTCATGCTAACTTTTCTTGCACATCTGCATTTTAGGCTCAGCAGCTGTTATCTGCTTGCATAGAAAAAGTAGATGTTTCTAGCACAGAGGGATATGACTTATTCATCACACAACTGAAGGATGGTTTAAAAAATACCTCACATGAAACAGCAGCAAATCATAAAGTTGCGAAGGTAAGAATTTGTCTCTGTACTAACATGGATTTCCAAGTCTAATTTGCTTGGCTACCATTATTGAAGTATAAAAAATGCTTGACTTAGTGTGGTAGATTTTGTTTAAAGAATGTATTATGTGTTCCTTAGTTCCTCTGTGTGAAGTTTCACTTGTTAAGAGAACAAACAAGGTCAGTTTCTTGCTGATGAAACCCAACTAATAAACTGAACTGAGCTTAAAATCTGAAGTTACTGACTTTCCTTGCATTGTGTTCAGGTTGCTTTTGTGTGTCCTTATTATTTCTTGAAATCACGAGAGGGTGCAAGATATGTGTTTGGTTTTGCTGTTGACGCTTTTGAGATCTATTTGTTGTTTAGATGTTAAAATTTTAAAATATAAACTAGGCACTTTTTTTCTTAATTTAGTGGGCAACAGTTATGTTCCACCTTCCTCATCATGTTTTGAAGTCTGTCGCCAGTGCCATTGTAAATGAACTCAAGAAGATAAATCAAAATATTGCTGCCTTACCTGTAGCATCCTCTGTGATGGATAGGTTGTCTTACCTCTTACCCAGCGCACGACCAGAACTTGGTGTGGGACCTGGTCGATCTGTGGACAGGTATATTAAGACAAAATACTTGATGAATTTGACTTCTTAGTTATATCAGAATAAGCTCTTAGATGATTTTCATTTATTTGCCAGAGTTAGTCCTATTCTCTATTTTCTTGCTGTTTCACATACCGCTAATGAACTGTTTAATGCATGATATTATGTACATGTTGCTAAACTTAGAGAAACCTTTAGAGGTGCCACAAGACTGTTTTGTTTGGATTATGCCAGGCAATTTGGTCTTTTGCTGAGGTTGTACTTAAGGCACCCAAGTGAGAGAAATTTGTAAATTTTCTGTAATTGTTAATGATAACCAGCTGTAATATTGCTAACTGTTACTAAAGCATTGGAAATATCTCATAAATAGTTTACTTCTTTAATTCTAATGTAGAATTTTTCACCTTTCTAGGTCTTTGATGTATAGTGAAGCTAACAGACGGGAGACATTCACTTCATGGCCTCATGTGGGTTATAGGTGGGCACAGCCAGATCCTATGGCTCAAGCTGGGTTCTATCACCAGGTAAAAGGTTTAGTTGTTCTTGGTATTTGTTCCCTAGGCAAAGGTTTGGGGAGCAGGGGAAAAAGTAACTTTTTTTTTTTTTTTCTTTAATAGACTCCTTCGATTATGCAAAAACCATAATGAAAAAGTTTTGTCATTCAGCTCTTTCCTCTTTTAAGTTTCGTATTTTTCATGCCTTGAGTTTTCTTCTTTTTTTATACAGATCACAGAAAATACTGTTCTGAACTTCAGCATAGAAAATACTTTGAAGTATCAAATTGTCCTGAGTTAAACAACAGTTGTAAACATGAAGTTGTTTGTTACAGAGTCTCTCTTTCTCCTTGTTAGATTGCTGAATAAATATCCTTACTTTTTATATTGGAAGTAAAGAAAAAAAAAAAGGCAATAAGCTTGACATTGGAGTTTTCTAATCATACTTTCCTAGTGGTACTTAAACTGTATTGTAACAAACAATGGTCCTAGATCACATTACTCAATTATTGATCTCAGTTAATAAATACAACCTCACCATTTTATTCCACTAGTTTTGCTTATTACCATTTTTCATTTTTTGAAATTATTTCTACTGTACTCAAAGTATTTATGTTATGGAATTACATAACGATGGCTAGGCAGTGCATATCACTGGCTTCAATATTGTCTATCTCATTATATGAACTGCAAAGCGTGATAGATGCAAGTAGATAAAGTTTATAGAAGATTTCTTAAACTTACTCAGGAGAAGAAATGCAGGGAATTAATATGTTAGGATTGCATCTGCACGTTCCCAGCTATGTCTCAGTGACTTGAAATGTGGTCATGCACATGCTAAATTGTAGGATAATGGACATTTACTTTCTTTTTCCTCTGTCAATTCAGTTAGTAACAAATGTTCTTTGCAGAGGAGGGATATAATATAGAATGCTTTATATTCTAGCAGATTGAAGGCATAATAGGAAATATTTGTTTAATTTGTTCTTCCAAGCATGTAGATGTACAGTTATTCTTCTGAGGTGCCAAACTTTTTGAACCTTAGCAGTGATGCTGAGTTCTATTCTATGTCTGTGTGGTTTTTATCCAGTGGCTTGCACAGGTGTTGGTTTTAAATCTCTTCTATAGTAATGTGATGTATCTTTTTTTTTTTCATGTGGAATACTGCCACTTTTTTGTATGTATTTTTGGCCTTTTATATGTTTGATGTGGTGCTTTATTATGCCACTAAAAGAAGGAGAGGACTTCATCACCTAGTTAAAGTGTTTCATACTGCATAGCTATATAAATGTGAAATGTTTCTTCTTATTTTTATAGCCTGCTTCATCAGGAGATGACAGAGCCATGTGCTTTACCTGTAGTGTGTGTTTGGTGTGCTGGGAGCCTACAGATGAACCTTGGTAAGTTTAGTGATCTTTGTAATAGATTCATTTTTGTGCTGAAGAAGTTAGAAATCTTTGAAGGACAAAGATCAACACTATTTCAGTGGGATTTCTGGTGAGTTTAGGGAGTGTAACTGACAAGGATGAATTTCCACCAATGATTACATGGAACAAATCACAAAATCATTCCCTGTACTCTGTCAAATTTCTGTATAATACTAAACCTCCAAAATTGTACTTGGTTGTATTTCTTAATTCTGGTTTCAAATTGTTCCATGGCAAAGATGGCAGCAAACGTTTCTTTGCAGGGCTCTAAACTCCATCTTCTGTGTGATTGTGAATAAAACACGTGTGGGGTTTTTTTTAATTCGTAAACTTCAGTCGCCATGCAGTGCATATTTGCCTTTTATGTGAAGCTGCGAGATGCATTTCTAGTTTTCTGAATCAGCTAAAATTGCACATAGTGGCAGAAATGTGGGACCTTATCTTGATTTTAAAAGGGATCTTAACATTTTTTGTCTAGATTATTTGGTAATTTTAAATCATTATTTGAACACATCAAATTCCTGACTTGCTGGACACTTTCCTTTGTAGTATTATCTTTGTAGTCCTTGTCTCCTGCTTTCCCTTGATAGTTTCCAGATATTTTGTGATAGTGTAATTGCCCTTTGCCATGTCTCTTCCTTAGGTGTATGTTCAGAATAGAAGGTTTTTTTCATACTTCTTGGTCAATGTGTCATTCAGGATTGTTTTCAATTTTGATTTTTTTGTAAGTGTGGATGTGGAACTAAAGACAGGACTTCATCTTAAGTTTATTTATCATAATATAACTTTCAAATTCTAAAGTACATTCTGTAGAACTTAGTCTGCACTTTTCTTCATGAGGACATGATGGCCTACTGCCTATAGAACAATTTTCTTTTAAATAGACTAATGATATTATGAGCACTGTGTGTAGATTGTTTCATTTGAATATGAATATCTGTTAAGTGGTCAAAGGCTTTAATACAGTCTACTGTTGAGCAAGGGCAGGGGAAGCTGCAGAACTCTCTTGTATGGTTGACTACAATAGAGCTCAAAGAGTTCAGCTTCACCTTCACTTCAAGGGCTGAGTTTTTGTATAATGTGTATATTTTTCACGGTGAGAAGTCAATATTTGCCATGTTTGTTTTTAATATGAAAAGGTCTGAACATGAGAGACATTCCCCAAACTGCCCATTTGTCAAGGGTGAGCACACTCAGAATGTACCTCTCTCAGTCACACTGGCAACGAGTCCAGCACAGTTTCCCTGCACAGATGGCACTGACAGAATAGCCTGCTTTGGATCGGGAAGTTGCCCTCATTTTCTAGCTGCTGCAACAAAACGAGGAAAGATCTGCATATGGGATGTTTCCAAACTTATGAAGGTATATGATATAAACAACCAGTTTCTATCAATTTATTACTGATTAAGCATATCTCAATGTAAATTAAAGACTGCTTCTTTTTTTTGTTGTTATTTTTCAGGTCCACTTAAAATTTGAGATCAATGCGTATGATCCGGCTATTGTGCAGCAACTTATGTTGTCAGGAGAACAGAGCTCAGGGGTTGACTCAAGGAGACCAACACTAGCATGGCTAGAAGATTCATCTAGCTGCTCAGATATACCCAAATTAGAAGGAGACAGGTATGCCAGTCTACAAAATTAGAAATATGAAATGCTGCTGTGTAAGCGGTAGAAGCCATTTAGTTAAGTCATGCTTTGTGAAACATAAGATTGGTGAGGTTTACTTTTTTTAATGAAGATAATTCTTTTAATCACTCTGTATCTGTGCACAATTCACTTAAAAACGAATAATCTAAATTTCGGTCTTTAAAGCCAATTCAATTTTATTCCTGCTGTTTCAGTTTTTATACTTCACTAACAGAGAGATACTGACTCTCATTGCTGCCCTGACCTGATGTTACAGAGGCAGAGAAAGAAAAGAGAAAGCAATATAAATTTTGGAATAGCTTTTCATTTTAGTGATGAATTATGCATTTCAGGTTTTGAAAGTAAAAGCTACTCCTGGACTTATGGAACATGCTTTTCTTTGATTGCTTCTCTGTAATTTCTGAACTACATGATCTTTGAAGGTCCCTTCCAACCCAAACTATTCTGTGATTCTGTGAGTCTCTGAAAATAAATTATGTAGGTGTGCTAGGAATTGCTTTCATTTTTTACCTTTAACACATGCATACAGACTCTAAGCAATTAAACAGTCCTGTCACAAGCTTTTAAATAAGCTAAAGCTTAGAAAGTAGCGTGTGAGAAAAAGCAGTATTCTTTCATTTATGCTTCTTCTTTCTCATATTACTGAAACTCAAGCAAAAGAGTGAATAATTGTTGGAAAACTCACCACAAAGGTGTTCAGGTAGTCTTGCTAGTTTTCTGAATGTTTCTTTTTAAAGTTCAGCATCACAGAAAATAACAGTACTGCTACATGCACAGGAAAGTAAGTATTTGGTTTTAAGCTTGATGTGATTTCCACAGCACTGCAGGGCAAATATGAAGCTTGCTCTTCTGAAGAGGCCGTATAGAAACAAAGGGCAACAGAGTGTGGGACCTAACAGCTGCTGGGGCCTAGACTTCTACTGTAGCTTTAGGGCTGTAAACTCCTTGAGAGTTAAGTAATTAAGCCAATTTTAAGCTCTGGTTAAGAGTCAGTACCATCAGTATGATCAAACTGCTTAGACTAGGCATTTTCACTTTCCTTAATCTATATGAAATTTACTTTCACTTTCCCACTCAAGGGGAAGCTGACTGAGAATCCAAGTATTGAATTGTTGTGAAGGTTGATCAGGTTTGAGACAAAAAAGATCTGTTTCTTGGGCATGAGGAGGAAGCATCCAGTTTGATGAAATTTGGGGATCTGACTTGGTACTGTGAGTAGTTATATGTGAAGCTGCAAAGGCAGTACTGTCCTTCCTGTCTGTAAAGTGCCTGTAATAGGAAATTTTTTCTTATTGGAAAGGCCAGGTGTGTAAAATCTTCACATGTTCTTAGAACTACTAAAGGGCCTATTTCTCTTGAAGAAGTGTCTTGAACAGAATCTGCTTTTATGAAAAAATGATTCATCTCATAGTATTTTTCAAAGCAACACATGTTAGGGTTTGTAGACCCTTTGTGCACTAGCTACAAAATCTCCTTGGTAGAACTGAAGACCAGTCTGGCAGCTCCACCTTTCAAATGCTATTTTGAGGCACTTTGAAGAGGATGGCTTTGGGTTAAGAGGTTTTGGTTGGTTGGTATTGTTTTACTTGGAAAGATTCTGAGAACTGGCTTTCATTTTAATTCCATTTATGTCTGTAGAATGAGGTAAATGGAAAGCTGGTCTACTGTTTTTGATGATGGAGGAAAATGTCTTTATTTTGTTAGTGTGTGTGACCAACTCATCAATGGATGTACAATGCTGACTGAAAGAAATGCCATTACAATACACATTGCATTTTTACTATATTAAAAAAAGTAATTAAAAATACAAATACAGCTACAGTGTACATGGTATCATTCATGCAGTATTTTTTTTTCAGTGATGACCTACTGGAGGATTCAGACAGTGAAGAGCATTCCAGATCAGAATCTGTGACAGGTGTGTTATATCTACTCCGTGTAATAGTTTAGAGGACAGGAGGGGAATTGTTCTCAGACTTGTAAAAAAGTTCTGTCAAAACCACTGATATTATATTCACTGTATTAGGATAAAAGAAAAAGATTGATCTTGAAAGCAATGTTGATATTTAAGTCGCTGTGTGGTGGAGAAATTGCAAACAGGAGAAAAGTTAATAACCAACAAAGTAGGGTTTTAATGTCTTATTTGACAACAAGCATTGCTTATCTTGCTGTCAATAAAACATGCAAAACAAGTTAAAAGAACTTACTGAGAATGGGAGCAAATTAGAGGTGTACAAAACCCTTCAAATTCAGGGGATTGCCAGAGAGAGTTCCTGTATCTTGATTGTTTTCTTAGAGGTTGAATCAGAATTTTTAGTGGGAGGGAGGATTGCATGCTTATTTTCCATAATCCATCTTACATCTTTGAGTAAAGATGAGCAAGTTAGGAAAAAAAGAACATGTTGATGTGAATAAACACGAGGGAATAGACTTGGGATATAAAAAGATTGTTTTTCAACAAAAGTGTTGGCGAAGATGGTTCTCTGTCATTTATGCTTAAATCACCTCTTAATCTGGGTTTGGATGATGTCCTTTGTAATCTTTTAAATGTACGTTATTTAGCTGAAGTCTTCTGATTTATTGTTATTCTTGCAGTCCTGTTTAATTGGATCAGGCTACGTCCTTCAAGCTTTTACTGGGTTTTGTTTTATAATAGCTTGGAGTTCTTTCTATTAGGTGGTGTATTAATGGTGGGGAGTATCAAGTTTTAGAGAAATATGATGTGTTTTTCAACTAAGATTGGAGAACAAATGTGCAGAATTGCAGATTTTTGGTGGTACTGGATTGTCTAGGAAGGAAGGGGAATAAAATATGGCAGAACATTAATTGAGTTGATTAGATTATTTGGATTTCAGTATGGTGGTCTAGCCTAATTAGAATAATTGGTAGAAAGATGATGCTGTTTACTGGGAAATTAGTTACAGAGGCTATTGTCCTGTTCTCGCTACTTTTACTCTTGATGATAAAATTAGGAAAACTGAAGTCTCTGTGGAAGGGATGTTTCTGGGCCTCTTATTGTTTCTTGACCATCAAATCTGGAATACATGGAATGTTTTAACATGTTGAAATGGTAGTGCAGGGACTTTTTGCTGAATATAAGGGTAAGTCCATAATAAATGCAATATAATTCCTTTTTTTTTGAACATATGTAATGTTAAACATTTTTGTTTTAAAGGGCATACGTCACAAAAAGAAACCATGGAAGTCAGCCTTGATATAACAGCTCTCAGTATTCTTCAGCAACCTGAAAAGCTTCAGTGGGAAATTGTTGCAAATGTTCTGGAAGACACGGTTAAGGATCTAGAAGAACTTGGGGCAAATCCCTGTTTGGCCAACTGTAAGAGTGAAAAGATGAAGGAAAAACATCTAGAACAACACAACATTCCCTTTCCTTGTTTATTAGCTGGAGGTCTGTTAACCTACAAATCACCTGCTACCTCTCCTGTTAGCACTAACTCTCAGAGGTCACTGGATGGCTTAAGTAGGACTCGAGGTGAGAGTGTCTCGGAACAGGGATCAACTGACAATGAATCCTGCACTAATTCAGAACTGAATTCCCCTCTGGTAAGGAGGACTTTACCTGTATTGCTGCTATACAGCATTAAGGAGTCTGATGAAAAAGCAGGAAAACTCTTCTCACAGATGAACAGTATTATGAGTAAAAGTATACACGATGATGGTTTCACAGTTCCACAGATCATTGAAATGGAGCTGGACAGTCAGGAGCAGTTGCTGTTACAGGATCCCCCTGTGACTTACATTCAACAGTTTGCAGATGCTGCAGCCACCCTGACTTCTCCGGACTCGGACAAGTGGAGCTCGATGGTTCCCAAGCCTGGGACTTTGGTTCAGTGCCTGCGTCTGCCAAAGTTTGCAGAGGAGGAGAACTTGTGTGTAGATTCGATCACTCCTTGTGCAGATGGAGTTCATTTGTTAGTAGGACTGAGGACTTGTCCTGTTGAATCTCTGAGTGCAATAAATCAAGTAGAGGCCTTGAATAATTTAAATAAGTTAAACTCGGCACTATGTAATAGAAGGAAGGGGGAACTAGAATCAAGTCTTGCTGTAATGAATGGCACGAGTGTTGATGTAATCCAACATGACTCACCAGCAGATGTACCAACACCTTTAATAATTCAACCTGAACAGAGAAGCGTTAGTGGTGGATACCTAGTGCTTTATAAGATGAATTATGCCACTAGAATAGTTACTCTAGAGGAGGAACCAGTAAAAATCCAGCATATCAAAGACCCCCAAGACACAATTACCTCAATGATTTTGCTCCCACCAGATATATTGGATAACCGAGAGGATGACTGTGAGGAGCCTGTAGAGGAAATACAGTTAACTTCTAAAAATGGCAGTGGGAGAGAGAGAAGATCTGAGATCTCTACTCTTGGGCACCTGGTAATAACTACTCAGGGAGGATATGTAAAAATACTAGATCTTTCGAACTTTGAAATTCTGGCCAAAGTGGAGCCACCTAAAAAAGAAGGCACTGAGGAACCAGATATGTTTGTCTCTGTGATATACTGTTCGGGCACAGACAGATTATGTGCATGCACCAAAGGTAAGACTTCCTTTAAAAGAATTTTTTTTAATGCTTGATTTGACTGTATTTTGATTATATTATAGAATGTTAGAATCTGTGTTTCAGAATAGGTAGATTCCATTGAAGTTATTTGTAGTTTAATTCTGTTCTAGGGAACATGGACTCAAGTTAATTCCTCATCTTAAATGTAGATTTTAATTTCTAAAATGGGAATAATTCTTGGGTATGTCCAGTATACTGGCAAATTTTTTTCTTGTAGAGGCAGAGATTTTCTTAAATCCAAACCAAATAAAAGTAGTTCTTGTATGTAATTATTTCTGTGCTAGAGAGCCACAGTTCAGAAAAATGTCTCCTGTATGTAATTGGTGATATTCAAGAGGGTGTCTATTACACTGTTTTAGCTTTATTTAATAGTGCATGCTTTTTCCTAGTAAAAACAGAACTCCAGCTGTGAGGTTAATTGCCTTTGAAAACTGTTAGTTTATCATATCCATGTCATAATGTTTTTACTTAGACTTTGCTGATCAAACTGCAATCTCATTTAAAAAAACCCAAACCTCGCTAAGGTGTTTTTCTACAGAATTATATTGCTACTGATTTCTTTCTAACATCAAATCTCTTTTGTCTTTCTTGTGTTTTAAGATTGATGATAAAAATTACAGGGCATCTTGTTACTGTACGCAGTACGTTCCTATCCAGTGTTTATGTGTATGGTCACTGTGTGCTTTGTAGCATTTAGTGTTATCTAAACCTGTTATGGGACTTTGAGTGTAAGATATGCTGGTCTATTGAGTTGGGAGCGTTTATGCTGTGTGTGTAGGAGTATTTGTCTCTTCTGCCTAGATAACCAGCACCTGTGCTAGTGACTGGAGAATACTTCATCTTCCTCATAATACACAAGCACATCATTCTACTTTTTCACTAAATATCTCTGTATTATTTTCTCTCTGAGAGTGTTAAAATACCCATGTAGTAATTTATAAATATCTTTGCCGTGACTTCTTTTGTTCTTGCTGCCTTTAAGGTGACTGGGATTTTTTTTTCTGTAGTCCTACATGCCTCAGGTATCCCTCTACCATCAAGTCTTTTGAATATGGTACTTTGATAACTATTCAGTTTTTTCTTATCTATTGGCTATTCTTACTTTTAATTTACACCCACTGCATCTCTATTTGGATCTTGATTTTTCTGCTCTGCAACCAAATTAGAATGAACTCCAGAATTCATTTTCATTGTTAAAATGTCTTTAGAAGCTTTCAATTTCTGTTTCTTTTTGAACATTTCAGTTATTTCTTTTGGTATAGTTTTTCTTACCTTTGGGAAATTAAGTCCAAAGCCATAATAAATATTTAGGGACCGATGTCCCTTAGAAGTCTGGATTTCAGGATTTGATACTAGATACATCTGAAGCCTCAGAGTCCTAAAGTTAATGCCAAAATATGAAGCTTTGTAAAGAATGACTTGATCTTCAATGTTTATAAATAACTGTACTGCATAAAATTCAGGAATGCTAAAAGAAAAAGCAAATCAAAAAGCCTGACTTTTTTAATCCTATGTCTTATTGTACATTTGAATAACTTGATGTAAGGAATAGGTTTTGCTTATTTTTTTTGTGTTGAATCGTAATCATCCTTTAATCTTTCTGCTTTAAGTGGGCAGAATTGCTTGCTTATCTGCTAGGTGGCTGAAGATTTTTCTTTTCTTTTTTTTTTTTTTTTTTTCCTTAAATGCACTGTTCTTAGGCTTCTTCCAAAATTGTTTTCAGGTCTTTGCTCCTCTCTGTTTACTGCCACATAAGAGATGGTGCCTGTAGTCTGACAGCATTAGGAAGATAGAAGTTGAAAGTAGAACATAATCACTGGTGTATTCAACATTATTCCTCCTAGGAGGTAGCTTCTAGTGCAAAGATGAGTGAAAATGTTAAGTAGAATATTTGGAACCTACATGCCCTGGAAATGCTCGGATATGGTTGGAAAACTATCAAAGAATATTAGCTGAGCAGTAAATTCTTACCTGTTTACTGGCTTGGGTGGTGGGAGTAGGCAAAAAGATACTTTAATGTCTGGAAGTTTTGTTCTGTTAAGCAAACATAGTGGAGTTTGCTTTCCTCTCTTCCCCTTGGCCAAGGTAGACTGTAGTTAATAACCTTCTTAGTAGTGCTTTGTGTGTGAGTTTTAAACATTTTGTCTTGCATCAATAGTATAAAATAGCTTAGATTCTGCTTTTGTAGCATCCAAAATAAGTAAATTCTTTATTATAAAACTATACAGTAGACTGACAGATATAGGGTTACAACTCTAGGGTGTTTTTTTGATAGTTGAAGTCCATTATCTGGTGTTTAAGAGGACTGGATATAGTTTATTTTGGATACATAAGTTTCCAGAGCTATATTTGTCACTGCCTTCCTTATATCTCAGTTTTCATCTAATTATATGTCTTTTTTTAAATTACAGCCCTACCAAATATTACTTAAGAAAATGGGCAATAGTACACATTCTACCTTTTTCTTTTGTTGGGTTTGTTTTGATTGATTGCTTCCTTCTGCAGTTTAGCTGCTCAGCTGCATTTGCCAGTCGAGCAATGTTGTTGAACTTTGCTTTATAATATGGAATGAGGTGGAAAAATTGTTGTATCTGAAGTGTTTCTTTTTATCTTACATAAATGTGTAAATCGCTGCTTGTATTTTATTTTGGCAGTTTTGCAAATTGTGCATACTTGTGTTTCTAGGCGTATTTTTTTAAAAGATCATTAAGAATTGACAGTTTTCTGTCCACTGCTGCTGATCTTCTCCCTTGTCAAGTTACAAACTTCAGTGTCTGAAGCTCTCTGAAGAAATATTATCGAGTAGGAAAGTGAGGTGGTCTTTTAAACAAATGCTACAAGAAGTGGGAATGTTGATGGTGGTGTGGTGAAGCAGGTACTTCCCTGCCAAACTGATTGAGCAGGTGTTAGATTTGTGTGATCTGTTTGAGTGCTTGAGTTCCTTCTAGTGAGTGAAGAATTCCTGGATTGTGCTCACCTGAAACTGTAGTTCCTTAAATTGATTTAGTTATATTTTCAGTTTAATTATTATTTGGAAGTAGTTTGGGTAGAAGCAGGGGGGGGGAAGAAGGTTTTCTATTTGTTTTCACCATAAGAAGAACCCTAGTGCTTTTTGCTCTGGCAGTTCTCTTTGCTGCCTACATTGCTTCAGAGCCAACAGACAAAAAGACCCAGCTCCAATTGAAGTTCCATAATCAGCTTCTCACGCGTAACAATTCCAGAATCACAGTAGATGACTTCTTCTGGATATTACCTGTTTCTGAATTAGTCATAGTTGGAAGCTGTAAAAGAAGACAACCAACACTGAATGTAACCCGTTATGTGCATTTGTAGCTTACTGATTGTTTTACATTTTCATTTATAAGCATTTGTTTCATTAGGTGTCTGTATGTGATTATTTTTTCTTTTAATGTACTTTTCTATATACATGATTCTCTTAAATTCTTACCTGCAGCGTTAACATTGTACCAAGAGTTTATCTAGTCACTCCCCTTTGCTGGCGAAAATGTTGTAGGTTTTTTTTTGGTGGTGTTTGTTTCTTTCAGACTGGAGTTTGATATGTTGAAAGTGAATTGTCTATGCTAATATTTCATGTTGCAAGCCTGGCAGAACTGGATGGCACTTTCATACATTTGAGAATTGATTCTCCTAAATCTTCTATCTTTCAATTATAACAGATTTCTTGCTCTTGGATTGTACATAGTGTATTAATTACTCTCTGTAGCTTTTTTCTGGTTTTGTTTGGATATCTTTCTTGTCTCTTCCATGCCATTAGGCCTTATCAGCCTTGCATCCTGGTGTATTTGAAGTTCAAGAATCAGTATTTTCAGTTTTCTGCCTTCATAAGCAATGGCATCTAATGGGATTGGGGAGAGCTCTAGTTTTTTCCACATCACAATTAGTGCTGGAGGTCATGCTAAGAGATCAGCCTGTTTTTGAAGATCTTCAACGTGGAGATTTAACAGCCTATTCATGCAATTTTTTCTACTACATGTTGTCCTTAATGATGATCTTTTTTCCCTAGTGTTTAGCCTGTATCATCTTTGCAGATTGGAGTCATTACTATCCTTTATAACATGGCAAAGAGATTGCTTCAAAAGAGGAGGGGAAGACAGAGTTTATTTAGGTACTGTCCTCCTCCAACCATTTATTTTCTGTAGCTGAGTATTTCCAGACCTTTTAAACTTTCCTCAGGAGCTTTTGAAGAAAAAAAACCCTTCCTCTCCCCTCCCAAAAGATCTGCTCAAGTTAGTACACATGTTTCTTAATGGGATACTCAAAACCAGGTACAGTAATCCTACAGATGTCTTTGAATGGAACAGAAGAATTCCTTAGCAGCTCTGCAGTCTCTGCATACCATGTGTGTGTATACACAGTGGGATGTTTGCACTTCTGAACAGGAAATTGAATCTGGTTTATCTTCTGACTCACAAGAACCTCTTTTACAGAACTGCTGGCTAACTGATTTTTCTTCATCCTATAATAGTGCATTTAATTATTTCTTGCTAGGCATAGCAACTTTCACTTGTCCCTATTCAATTGCATTCTATTTTTTCATAAGCTGGGATGGAATTTTACAGCTGAAATCTCCAAGAATAGTCTCAATTCTGCTGGAGTGAGGTTTTGGGGGAGCTTTCTTGAGGACATTTTTCAAGTGTTCTGAACTAGTAAGTTTAGAGCTAACCCTTTCTGTGCAACCCAGTGGTGAGACGAGGAGGACTGCAAGTTGTTTAGTTTCTTCTGGTATGGCTTTGTTTTCTTAATTGCTTTGACTATTCAGGTATTGTTCAGCTGTGTCCTTGCGTTGTGATTTGCTGTTGACAATTGTGTCTGTTACTCTTTCTGACTCCTGCCAGAGTACAGGATACATTCAGGATACTGAACATTTCAACAGGTTGGCTTTCACTGCAGAGGCCAAGTCTCTGACATGTTCCCTAACTTGTCCAAATGCTGCTTTCCGGGAACCAGTGACTGTTTTGCCAGAAGGAAGCTTGGGATATATTTGGATGGATTTATGATTCTTACGTTCTGTTTGTATAGCCCACCAGGTTCTTGAGTTCAAATGAATTACAGATTTTAAATACACTTCAGAATTAAATTAACAGTGTTTTTTGTGGGTTACCTGTTGTCTTCTGGAATTATAATGATGCTGGTTTCCAGTTCTCTTCTGACTTCTGACTGACTTAGTGATCACAAAGTCAGTGGTCACTGTTTCAACCTAGTAGTGCATATCATGCACCAGTAGGATCCCCAAACAAAATAAAAGGGCAGCATTAACTTTTGCACAGGTTTTTTTTTTTTTCCCCTGGCACTTGACTATAGCAACTATGGTATCTTTGAAACAAATAATTAAGCATGCATCTTTAGAAGGTGGTCTTTGGATGTTCTAGGAGAACAAATTCCACCTTTGTGATACAGAAGGAAAACCACCTGACAGGTTTTGAAAAGTGTGCATATGCGCTAATAATTTTATAGGCTTATACTGTATAACTGAAGTTCATTATAAACTTCTTTATAGAAGCTTTTTAAAAACAAATAGGGAAGAAATTGAGATATCTCAAGTTTAGCACAGTATTTTTCTTGGAAAAGTGCTGGATGGAGTCTTTCAGGAAAGCAGGAATTGTGATTCTCTCTTGTAGTATGGATAAAGCGGTAAGGATGTTTTTTACTACTGTTAATTAGTGATGGAAGTTCACAGACTTGGTATGAGAAGCAAGGTTTTGTTTCTTTAAAACTTAACTGTACCCAACCATCTACAGAACAAGTGAAAACTTCGCATAACTTTCCCTTAGAAAAACCTACAACTTTCTGAAGTTCTTCAGTGTTTCTCTGCTGTGAGCTGTAAAACTGGCAGATAGTGCAAGTCAGCATGTTGAACTACCATTGCATGAGGGTTTGCCCCTTTGTGAGCTGTTTAATTTCAAGTGCTATTTGCTAGAACTATTTTTTTTTTTCCCTCCACTCTTGGTATCTACTTGGGATGTGCTGTTCTGCACCAGGAGTGGCTGGGTTGGGGCTGAGAGATGTGTGGTGAAGGCTTCTTACTGGATCTTAGTGAGAATGGCCCCACCAACAAATGGGTTAATGACTTAATGAAATAGCTGTTTGAATAAGATAGAATAAGAAGACAAATATAGATAGTGACAAAATCTCACATCCCTTCAGATGCTGGGAGCCCTGCTGTTGTGCAGCATCACCCAGACCCCAGGTGGATTTTCCCACAGCACACTTCACAGATCCTGTCCATGGAGAGGTTCTTTCCTGTTGGTCATTTGAGCTATTATTTTCCTCTTTTTATTCTGTCTTGTGGAAACAACTATTTTATTAAGCCATTTGTTGTCTGTCCTTTCCTACTGAGATCCAGAAAAAAACAGGCCAGCTCTCTCTGTGTCTCTCACACATCTTCTTCTCTCTGTGCCTCTCACACGCTCGCTCTCTGCTGCGCTTGCGCCTCTCTATTGCTCTATGTTTCACTCCCCTTGCCCCTCACAATTCAGAACATGTACCTGCTGGTTATGCTTTTATCTTGGGTTTTTATTACATATATTATTTCAAATTTGTTTCAGATTACCTGGATAATTTGCATAACAGGGTTTGACCTAATGCTGGATGCTGAAGGACAGACAGTCTGTAATCAATTTTCAGAAAAACTATGGAAGGCCTACCTTAGGATTTTCTTCTCTATCTAAATCCTACTGATTAGGATTTTTGTAACTTCTGAAACTGTTAACAGCCCTTCCCCTAACTTTATGTAAAATTGAGCATTCCTTCTTGGTGACTTCTCTTGAAATGGCAGAAGTCCTGTAGGTATATCTGTAGTGGTGAATAATGAGCAACTTTCTTGGATGATTTCAAGCTTCCATCAAGACATTGTGTCCATTGAAAGTTTTGTACCTGCTCTTTTGTCTGTTGACCTCTTCAGTGTTGTAATTCCGGGTTTGATGAAGTAATGTTAAAAGTGCCTTAGGTGAGTTCAGTGTGGAAGTGATTTTTCAATTCTCAAATATTGAACTTTAAAAGGAAATTTATGGGACCTGTACAAATGAGGTAGTGTAGGCCTTCAGTTGACATGATGGAATATTTTCTGTTTAAAAGCATGATTTGGATTATGGAAAGTGTCATAATGGTTATGATTTTGGGTTTCTATTGAGGTTTCGTTAGTTAATTCCCTTTTAACACCCCTTCCCTGTAATATGTTTTTTCTTTGATGCCATTTACAATTGGAGTCAGTATTATTGTATTTCTGTTTTGCATTTACCCTGAAAAAAATTCTAGTAGTGAAGCAAATTGAGTGTTCCTGTATAATCTTACTGGTTTCAGGTCCTGCATAATTACTGTCATAATTGTATGGCACTTCAAGTCTGTCTTCTGAGTTCAGTTTAGCAGTATGCCTGTCTAAACTTTCTTCTTTTGTTGTCTGATGATTTTAGGTGGGGAACTTCATTTCCTTCAGATTGGAGGGACCTGTGATGACATAGATGAAGCTGATATACTTGTAGATGGATCCCTTTCCAAAAGTGTAGAACAGTCATCAGAAGGCACCAAGCCCTTATCTAACCCTTCTAGTCCAGGCATTACAGGTAAATTCCATGTGTTTAAATGTCTCGTAGGTAAAAAAGCTTTTGTCGTTTTTAGAAGTTGCATATTAAGATGATTTTGAGTGAATTAATAGCATGCTGCTTTCTACTTTTTTGCTGCCTGAAGTTGGAGTTCTGTAGTTCCTGTTGTCTGTCACTGGTTACATACAAGTGTAACACTTTAGCAGTTCCTGATACAAAAAAACGCCTTTTGTGCAAGTGTGGCAGGCAGGGAAAAACAGGTAGTTGTGCTGACACTGAGCTTCCCATATAGTATGTAAAATTGCCTTAAAGTTAATAAAACTGTAAAAAACATGTAGTCAACAGATCTCCGTTGCACACAGTGAAACTGATGCCCTCTGTAGCTCAAGCAGTGCAGTTGCTGTTGATAAATTAAGCTTATCGTGTGAACTCTTGGAATTTTTCTCATTTGTGGTTTGTCTGGGTCGAGCTATGCTCAAATTCTGCTGTCATTCTACTAGTTTCTTTCCTGGAAAGGTTGTCTGCCCTTGGACAGCAAGAAGTAATTGTTTCCAGCTGTCCAAATCCTGTTTTCACCCCAAACATTACATTTAAGTATTGCCTTTACTGCAGTTCTCATACACCAGTCCTGTGAGCAGTCTTCTGCCTTTGGTAGTATCCTGGTCCACTTAGGTGCAAGAAGGAGTTGGGCGAGAGGGCAGTTCAAAGGGGAAAAATGTGAGCGGCTCCTCCTGCTTGTAAGGGAGAGCAGTGAATGTGCAGGTTATGGGAGCTCCTGTGTAGGCCTCTTGATCTTTTCTCAGCTCTCATCAAAGGTGATTTAGTGTAGATAACTTCTTGTAACTAAAACTTAACAACAAATGTAATTTTGCTGGTTAAGTGGAAAATTTGAGTCATACTGAGGTTTTTAAAGTGTATGTATGCTTATAGTCTTGCTTTGAGTTTTAAATTGAATTGTTTATGAGGGAGCTGTAAAACTGTTACATTTTTCCTTTTGTTTTAACCTGCAATTGTTGAAGATACAGACACAAAGCATAATTACTTTAGTTCGGTTGGAGTTTGGAGGTTTTGGTCATGTCTTTTGGTACAGAAATAGGAATATACTGGGAACAGATGACCTGTAATGTAAAATACAAGAATAAATAATACAAAGCATGAAGATAAAGCAATGATACAATGGCAATAAACCATTCATGTAGCTGTGACTGTTTCAAAGAAGTGATGCTAATTTTATGTGTGTGTGGTGGGGCATGTTTTTCCGTGCAGCTACAGAGGACAAAACCAGCTGGGAGAGGACTGAGTGGCAGTACGGGGACCATTTTGGATCACGGCATCTTTTTTGTCACCAGGCTACTTGCTGTCTTTCTCCCCAAACCCCGGCTTGCTGCCGGCCTTGTAACACTTTAAGTTGTGTTGTGCTGTGTTTGTATGACCCCCGATTTTACTCCACAAGAGGTGATCAAAAAAGGAAAGGAAAAGATGTTTTTTGCCATGTGGTTATATGTAAGCAGCAGTAAAGGGGTTTCTGTTGTCTTCTCTGCTTTTTAATTTCTCCTGCTCCTCCTCTTTTTCACCAAAGGAGCCATTCTTAAGGTTTGAAGACTGCTAGGTAATAAACTGTTGAACATACATGAGGGAAAGAAGTTTATGGCTTTCTTCTGCACCTTCCTTCTTTTGCTAATGGCAAATAAAGCAATGAAGAGAATTTGAATATCCAGGACATAGGTGTGCATTCCCTCTGCAGCAGATTTAAATTACTTCCAATCAAGTGGTAACTTTGGTAACTTTGACTAACCTGATGAATCAAATTGATGGTCATTACTGTTTAAATTCTGCCAGTACTCTAGTGGCCATTTTTTTCCCTTGTTCTACTCCCCATCCAGCTTTCAGTATAGGCTTGAATATGACTTTTTGAAACAAAAAAGATATTTACTTATGTATAGACTTCAAATAGCTGTATCTTTAGACTACCCACAAGCTGCAGATCCTCCTTTAAGTAGTCATATAATTCAGTGAGTATAGTATTGCTTGAACTTGGTCTGTAATGTTTTCAGAAAAGCTGTTGGATACACAGTAATAATCAGATAAATTGAGTTCTATTTTACTGTGGCATCAAACTGAGCCACTAAAAGCTGTGAGAGAAGCTTAATAGTCACAGGAAGCCAGTCCTAAAATGAGAGGGCAAGAGAGAAGAGTTGAAACCAAATGATGATTGCAGAGCTCTTAGTCTGAGCTATCTGGGTTAAGGATACTAAAGTCAGTAATACTTGATTCTTAGCGTATAATGTGCAAACGATTGCTAGGGCTGTGCAAACATCTCCACTTTGGGGGAAGAAATGTGTGTGCCTTTCTACTCCCAAGCTGTGTTCTGGTTTCAACTGGGCTTGCTTTGCAAGATAGTCTCTAAGTTCAGGCTTTACTGTGTGGGTGGTATTTGTGCCAGTGGTTTGTGGTTTGTTTTTTTCCCTTGGGGTGGTGACAGTAGAAGTCAGGTAGCAAACTTTTCTCCTTGTGAAAAACATAATTTCTTTACAAGTAAAAGATTTTCTCCAAAATGCATTTTTAAGATAAAATGGTCAAAATGTAACAAGATTGTGCATATCTTATTTCCCCTCAAGTTTTCCTTTTTTTTTTCTTTTTTTTTTTTTTCTCCAGATGAAACCTGATTATTTTTAGAGTTTCTTTGTAATGTTTCTTTTGGTGTTTATCTCCCTGGGATATTTTAATTTTCAGTACTTCTTCAATTAATATCATTGTTTCCTCAAGACAAGACTTGAATATGAAGACAGGAACACAAAATACTTGTCTAAGCCCAGTGTCTTTTAAGTGCATTACATAAAGCATGTTTGTTTTTCACTTTTCCCTCTTTTAAGCTAAATTGGAAGCTTTCCAAAACATTCTAGTAATCCACCGTAAAACAAGTCTATATTGATAAGGAAGTGCCAAACTAATGTTTTAAACAGTGATAAAAATGTTACAATTGCATAGTAATTCCATATGTCTGTTTTCATGAAAAATAAAACTTTCTTGTTTTTTTGTGAGTCAATGGAGATACTAAAAAAATGTTTTAATCAGCTTTACAACATCAAAGTATAGCTGGCTAACTGCTTTTTCCTGATGCTTCTGATTGAATCCCAGGCAGCATGCTCAGGGCTCTCAGTACTTAGAAAATGTATTCCAACTGAGCTGCCTTCAAAGGATACTGACTTCAAGACTAGGGTTGTTTGGTTCCTTGTGTTTGGGATTTTTTTGTTTTCGCTGGTGTCTTTTTTTTGTTTGTTTGGGTTCTTTTGTTGTGGTGTGGTTTTTTCTTTTTTTTAAAAAAAAAACCAGCTTCATATAACATTAAATTAATTTTACCTATAGCAGTTTGGATATATCTCAAACTGTTCATAGGATGTTCTGGAAAAAATACCTACATATTGACTAATATATATTCTGTAATTATTCAGGAGTTGATCTTCTGGTGGACCAGCCATTTTCCCTTGAAACACTGACATCCCTGGTGGAACTGACCCGTTTTGAGACCTTGACGCCACGGTTTTCAGCCACTGTCCCTCCCTGTTGGGTAGAAGTCCAGCAAGAGCAGCAGCAGAGGCGGCATCCGCAGCATTTGCACCAGCAGCACCATGGGGATGCAGCTCAGCATACTCGAACTTGGAAGCTGCAGACAGACAGGTAGGGTAGGGCAAGGATGCGGAAAGAAGCATGTCTGTATTGCTTAACTGGTTCATGTAGCCTGTGTAGTCACAAATTTCATGCAATTTAATTGTTTTGAAGTAGCGTGAAAGTTTAAGAAGATATACTTTCAAACATAATAATGCCTATTTGGTAGTTTGCATTATAGCACTTTGTGAGATTGCCAGAGTTGGTTTAGTGGACCTTGAAACAAATTGAAAAGTCAAGTTTTGAATTCGGGTATTTTTCTTTGCCAAATGTTGTCATTTCATTATATAACTAGACAAGCACATCCCCCAGAATTACCGATACTCTTGATTGTTTCTGTGAAAGTCTGATTCACCTTTCTTATGCATAGGAACATTCGTAGTACTTTTTTTTTTTTTTTTTAATTGGAAAATGCAAGCTGTGGGTGCCAGTATTACTATAATAATTAGTTGTCGTAAACAAAATCGTATTGTAATTTATTTTAAAATGTGAAGATAGAATCTGGATTTATGTCTGTGCAGGTCAAGTTAAATGTTTATAGGTGAGACATTTAGTTGAGCCAGTATAGAGCCAGTTAAGCCAGTATAGTTGTGCTAAAATTTAGGCAATATTTTCATTCCAATGAACTGCACGGACATGGTATATGTAGCACTTCCTAGTTTTTTATGCATGGCTTTAGAACTTGGAATTCCTCTGGAATTCTAAGGGCCACAACAACAGTGTTGCAGTCACTTGCAAGAGTTGCTTAAAACATATCTGAAGTAGCTTTGCATAGTTTTTCTGTAAAATGCTTGGGGAAACAAAATATAGATATAAATTGTGTGCTTTACTAAGAGACGTATGCAATAAAGCATTACAGGACCTTTTGGGTTGGGTTGTGACACATCTGTCCCACTGATGTATAAGACTTGAATATTAGTGTGGAATCTAAATGCCCGTACAGTGGAAAGAATGAAATAGCTGAAGGGGAGCTAGGGGAGTGAGAGTTCATATGTGGGGGAAAAAAGCTTGTTGTATAAATAAGTGAAAGCTTGCATGTGATAAAGAAGCATTCCAGGTGGGAAAACATGTCTAGAAGGTAATAGTTGCAGGCATTTCCAGGGGCGACACCTAACATGAGCTGAATTTATGGTTAAAAACTTGCAGTTCATTGTAGGCTTTAAAACCTTTGTTTATCTTGTGATTTTGCTTTGTGTAAGTAAAATGATCTATATGTAGCAAATGGCAATGAGGTGGTTCCTTGCAAACTTCCAGTTAAAACTACTGATTATCTGGTGTGTTCAGCAACAGCTGAAAAGTAAAAAGCTACCAATATGAAGATACAAGGAAGCAAACAGGGAAGGCAATAGATGTTAATTAGAAGGTGATAGTTTAGGAATTAGTTTAGGAATATTGTCTCATTAGAGGAAAATAATTATGCCTGCTGCAAAGTAAAACAGGAATGTAAAGCTAAAAGTTTTGGTTTAGTACTGGAAGTCTTTGACAGCTGCTTAATGACTCATGATGAAAATGATTAAATTACAGTCTCTTTGTTCATAAGGTAGAATATACAATATTAAGATTAAGTGTAATGTTAGTGCTTAATTAAAAGTTATCTGGGAAGAAACCTTTTGACTTCTGGGTTATTTTGTTGGTCCTTAATATGAAATTCCTTTTATCTTCCCTTAGAGTGTCACATACTGATTCCTGTCAAGATGTGGGATTATAGGGTTAGGTGGATGAGTAATGCAATTTGATATGGTAATTCTTTTGTTTCTCAAATAGATAGAAGAAGATAATTCTGTAAATGTATGTTAGGGAATGGTCTTTTATTACATTCACACTCTTTCAATCCTACTTTGTTTTTTTTAGAAGACTGTGTAACAAAGACAACTGAAAAAACAGAGTCTGTTTTACTTTATAAATTATCCAAATATCAGTGTTTCCCCTTCAGTGGTAAATTAACTGAAATGTTAAATTTGGTTAATCCTTTTTAAAGATTTCCTAGTGTGCTTTGATAAAATAGTGACATCTGAGTTCCCTGGCTTTTTCTCAAATTTATATAAGAAATACTTTATGTATTCATCTTATGCAGACCTATTTGAAAATATGTGAAAGAAGGAAGAGCTGGGTACTGCTGAGCTTCCCAGTGTTTAAACTCCAGAAATGAGTCTGCAGCTCAAAGTTCAGTTGTAGTGGAAGATCAAACATTGATGAGATGTTCTAGAAAGGAATGAAGAAGTATGTTGGAAAAATTTTTGTAGTTGTGAGAGTGGTGGTATAGTTGCATTTAGAACACAGTCTTGATTGTGTATTCTTCTTTAAAAAGGAGCTAGAAGAACTTGCATTAGATTATCAGAGAAAAGTGTTGTTTACGGTGGATATACTAAAAACTTAAGACAATAATGAGGAAGTATTTTTTTTTCTTTGAAACTGTACATGCGAATAAAGAGGATGCACTTAAACAGAGCTATGAGAAATTAAAAAGCTGTTTAAAGGGGAATTTTTCACTTATCACAGAATTAATCATGAAGGTCATTGCTAAAAATATAGGAAGAACTCCTCGCTGTTGGATTAATAGGGGGATTATTATTCAATACATGCTTATTCAGAGATACTTAAAACTTCTTTGGGGCAACTGCTGCTGAGTTTTGTCAAAAATAGATTTCTAGAGTAGACAAATAGCAGTTGTAATTCAGTACGGTAGCATATGTTGTATGCAACATACAGACTACAAAAGGCTGCTACAGACAAGCTGGTTTATTATTCATTTCTGGTTTTGTACCAGATCTTTAACTTAAACTGGATGAGCAGAATATTACTTAGTCTTTCAGAAGACTGCTTCCTTTGAATGTCTCATTCAGGCCATGCTTTGCATGACACCTGTGGGTATGCTCAGACATAAAAAACCCACTTGCAAACCACTCCCTGTTTCACAGTGGGCTCTATATTCTCCAAGTTAGAGGAAAAGGTGGCTGAACATGAACCAGCAGTGTGCCCAGGTGGCCGAAAAGGCCAACAGCATCCTGGCTTGTATCAGAACTAGTGTGGCCAGCAGGACTAGAGCAGTGATTGTCCCGCTATACTCAGCGCTGGTGAGGCTGCAGCTTGAATCCTGTGTTCAGTTTTGGGCCCCTCACTACAAGAAGGAAACTGAGGTGCTGGAGAGAGTGCAGAGGAGGGTGACCAGGCTGGTGAGGGGCCTGGAGCACAAGTCTGATGAGGAGCAGCTGAGGGAAACAGGGCTGTTTAGCCTGGAGAAAAGGAGGCTGAGGGTGCTGTCTACAACTACCTGAAAGGAGGTTGTAGCATGGAGGGTGTTGGTTTCTTCTCCTGAGTGACAGGACGAGAGGAAATGGCCTCAAGTTGTGTCAGGGGAGGTTTAGATTGGATATTAGGAAACATTTATTCACTGAAAAGGTTGTGAAGCATTGGAACAGATTGCCCAGGGGAGTGGTGGAGTCACCATCCCTGGAGGTTTTTAAAAGTTGCATAGATGTGGTGCTTAGTGACATGGTTTAGTGGTGGACTTGACGGTGTTAGATAAATGGTTGAGCTCAATGATCTTAAAGGTCTCTTTCAACAAAAACAATTCTATGATTCTAAGTTTTTAGCTTTGTATTTGCTAGCAACATTATTTTTTCCCTGGAGTTGTAGGATAAATTTTTATTATATTTACCTGAGTTTTTTGTACAGTTAGCTGAAAATTCTTCACTGTTGCTTCTTAAATCATAAACACAAGCTGGTTTTTGTCTGTCTTCTCACTTCTGTCCATCTTTCCTTGCATAATCACTCCTTTTCTATGTTGCTTGTTCTGGAAAGCTGGCGTGCCATTTCATTGTGTGTACCTGGAATCCGTTAGAAGTGTTTTGTACTTGCCTAAAGGAGATATGACGTTCAGACATAGTACTGTAAAAAATGCAAATAATTAAATATAGTTGTACCGATTGTTAATCTGTTTTAAAATGGCTTTCTGCACAATAATCATTGCGTAGGATATTATTTGATTTAAAATAGCTTTTTGTAATTTAGAATTTAGTAAAACATCTAACCAATATTTATAGCAGCATACTCCATTTCTTAGTGAAATCAGTTATGCAATTAGATAATCACAGACTATTGAAGTTACTACGTTTAAAAAAATGTTTACCGATAAATTGAGAAGATCAGGAAGTGCAGTTATTTTTGAAATGTATACAGATGTGACAATTGGCACGTTATTAGTTTGAATCAAAGAGCAATTCAAATAAAACTATTTTTTGCAAACCTCAGTGTATCACACTCTGGAACTGATCATTGTGAGGTACTTATTATCTCAAGTTTACACTTTCTGTGTAAACCAAAGCAGGCTTCAAAAAGAAAATGACTTATTGAGAAAAAGCTGCACCCATTTTGCACAGGATGGGCTTCTGAGTGCGCATGCAGTAAGAAGCATTTATCTTCCTGTATAAATTATCAAATATATTTAAGAAATTCATTTAAATCTAGTATTTTGAGTCTTCTAGACTCTGTACCACTGGGAAGTGACATTATTTAACACTTACCAATGGGAAAGGCCAGCTTAAGAGGTTGCAAGGTAGTTATTATCGTGCTTTCATACACTTCACTGATTGGTAGATGCTTTTTTAGTGTGTTGTTTTGGTTTGGTTTTTTTCTCATTCTTTTTTCCAGGAATGAGTAACTGATTTTATATTACTATAGAAACAGTACTTAAGTTATGGTATAGGGAATCTTTTTACTGCTACTTTTATCCGAATGTTGATTTGCCCTCTTATCAATTGGCTTTTAGCATGTTCTTCACAAAATGAATGTGGTTAACTGCAGCTCAAAATTCATGTGGATGTCCGCTAACACAAAATGAGTTTTTATTCTTGTTAAAAAAAAGTTGCATAGATGGAGAATGCCCAGGGTAATGTTGCCTGCTTGCTCTGAATTTCCTCTTAACACTGAGTCATTGTTGTATTTTTTTTCATGACAGCAACAGCTGGGATGAGCATGTCTTTGAACTGGTTCTACCAAAAGCTTGTATGGTTGGACATGTGGACTTCAAATTTGTTTTGAATTCAAACATCACAAACATTCCCCAGATTCAAGTGACTTTACTGAAAAATAAAGCTCCAGGCTTAGGCAAAGTCAATGGTAAGAAGGAACTTCTTTCTCATTATTTTTTCTTTCACAAACTCCTTATTTTCTGTGATGTATCTTAGAAGAATTGCTTGAAATTGTGTGAATATTTTGAGTTTGCTTATTTCCATTTTATTCTATTTCTCAGCATCATGATCTGTTTTCACTTACCATGTTTGAATGTAAATTTGCGAAACAAACTAGCTAAACAGTTTCAAAATCCTGAGTTTATACAGATAAAAGCGTATCGCTTGGAAAGGTTGAAGTGAATTATTATTCTGTACTGCTTGAATCCTACAGTCCTTAAAAGAAATGTTGTAAATTGTAAATCATCTTAGAGATTGACTGATGAAACAAATGGTGTTCTTTTAAGTTCTTGATGTATTTTAAAAAATTATAATAAATTATTCCAAGTCGCAGAAGGAAATTACTTGCCAGTGCCTCTTGGATTCATAAGAGAAAATAGCAAGGCTTTTTTTTTTGAGGACAGTAGATAAACTTGGGTTCATGGGGTATTCTCTCATCATCTGGCTCATTAACTAAGCAATGTGAAAGCTGCAGTATGATTTCACTTTCATTCCTCGAAGCTTTGACAGGGTAGACCAAAGCTTTGAGTGCTCTTGCCTCGGGAAGACTCCTAGCTGGAATCTGCATCTTACGAGCTCTCAGGGAGCCTGTGAGGGGGTAACATAAATTGAAAAGTCACTTCTTTGATGTAGAAAAGTTTGTGCCTTCATGGGGATTTTCCTGTGGCAGGATTGTTCATTGCATGTCCTGCTGCCCTGTCTGCGAGAGGTGGAAGCGGTTCTTCCTTTTATTGAGGCATTAATTGGTTATTTTTATCTGGCCACCTCTCTTTTGAAAAGCTTCTAGGAACTCAATAGTTCAGAGAAGTCTTGCTCTTGGATAATATTAAATTGGCTGCTGCATATAAAATGTGTTAGAGAGAACAGCAAGAATGATTGTAAAAGCTATTTTTTTCTTTTTCTATTTTTTTACATGCTAAGTAAGAGCACCCCAGATAAACAAGGGTAACAGAGCTGTCAATTTTGAAAATGAATACAGGCATGCCAAAGATCATTATCATGCACTTATATGACTTCTCACTCTGCAGCATCTCCCAGAGTTTAACAAGAAAAAAAAAGTGTCCTGGAGATGCTCCTTAAAGAAATGCTATAAACTGGTGGTTATCCAAGAATAAAATATTCTAGCATAGTAATATTCTTGGAGAAAAACATGTTCTTTTAGGATACAAGATGGTTTAAGAGTTTTAACGGAAGCGCTAGCTGTGACTGCGGGACAGCGGTCAACACATGTTCTTGCAATTTCTTACTTTGTTTAATGCTGGAAGTAAAGCCTTAGTTTTAACATGTACCAGAATTTTGTCTTATCAAAGCAAAAAATAGGACAGATAGTCCATGTTGCTCTTCCAAATGGAACCTGCTTTGTTTTCAGCATTAATTTTAGAATTCAGTCCGTTTGCAGACCTGAAGGTCAGAGTTAATCTGAAAACTCTCACCTTTGAAACAAAACAATAGAAGAAAAGCTAAATTGTGTTCCTTAATGTTGCAGTTTTAAGTATTTCTGAGCAAACAGCTGCATGAGTTGGTAATTTTTGAAGAGATTTGATTTGGCTGTGAAATAGGTTGCCAGAGCTTTCTATGGATGCTTTACAGTACAGCATACCCATTAGAAGATAGGACAGAGCTCTTCCAGAAAGTGATATTTCACTACCTTACATGCAGTCTGATGGAATTTGCTTTTTTCTGTTATGGACAGGGTAGAGAATGCATGGAGTGGAGGGCCAGGTGATCTTTTTTTCTTTTTGATTCAGTAGGATTGGGGCGCCTCATCTAACCAACATCCTCTCAAGTGTCATTGCATTGCAGCTGTTTTCTACCTTATTTTAGTTTCTTGGATTTTGGAAACGGACCTTGATGACATTTGCCTTTTTTGTGTGCACTATTGAATGAAGTAATAGGGCACTAATTATTTAATTATAAGGGAAAACAAACCTAGATAACTTATATCTGTGCTGGGTATTATCCAAAATGTTTCAATCCCAGAAAGAAGTAATATTCGGGATTATTTGGGGGAATTTGAAAATGTATAAAATCTTCAGACTGAAATTCAGTTCACTCCCCCTTCTACCTTTCCTTCCATAGGTGTGGAGAAACTGAAATGTTAAGATAATGAAACCTAAAGAAGATGTGTAGGGGAGAGTTTATTCAGTCATTTTTTTTGTGTGTGACAGGAACCCTGGAACCAGTTAAATATCTAGTGTGTAATAACAGGAAGGCCAGAGGCATAATTCTTTGGGTTTGGAACTAATGCTTTTGATGTGGTAGTTAATGCACTATATGTGCTTCTTGTTCATTTGCTTGCATGACCTCTTCATTTATGATTCATGACAACCATTTAATTGAAAAAAGAGCTGTACTTAAGTATTATAAAAATCATGTCTGATGTTCAGCAGGAAGCAATACAGTTATTTTCAGCGTAAAATATCAAAATTTCAATACTGGAATCTAATTACTTGGGAGTAATCTACAGTTGGTTGTTAGGAGAAAATAATATAGTCAATGTGAAGCAAAGAAGCCTGTTTACAGGTCATTCACATAAATATATTTTAACTATTTGCTGCAACTTCAATTGCAATCCTAATGTGAAAAATATGCCTTTGTATGTTTGTGGTTCTTATATTAGAAATAGTGTTTTGCTATGAAAACTACTGCTTCTGTTTTCCTTGAGCCTTAAGCAATTTTTATTAAATCTTGCTAATATTTTTGTTTCCAGAAGCGGCAGTAGATCGGCAGATCACATTTCCTTTATCTCCAGCTCATAATATTGAAGTGGAGAGAAATGGAAAACCAGCACTGGTTGAATTCAGTGAAGAAATGCAGTATATGGATATAGAGGAACCACAATGTAGGTGTTATTTATCTTGTTATACTTCGTTTGAAATATGAGCTTGTTTTTTTTTGTTGTTGTTGTGGGGTTTTTTTAATGATATGCTGGAATTTCTCTGCAAAAAGTCCTCAGCCATTTAAAATAGACTAATTTCTCAGCCCTCTTCAATGTCACCTCTCTCATTGGTCTGTTTACTGTACAGTTGGAGGTTTAACACAAATGTGCCCAAAAGAACCCAGCTTACTGGAGTCTTGGTGCTTAAAAGCAGATTAGTATTTATCTGAAATTAGAAATGAAGTAGGTTGATATGTCAGCTTTCTGTATTAAACTCTTACCTGTTCCAGCAGTATTTTACTTGAATACCTTAGCTCATTTTAGTAGACTTTTTCTTTGCATACCTGGCTTTTGTAGAGATTGCTGCTGTAAACCAAGCAAAATAATAAACAGCTAGTAAAGAACTCCTAACTAGTCATGTTGACTTCCAGCCACATCAGACTTGCTGTGATGTTTTTATAATCTTTTTGTTAACCAGTACTCTTCCACAAGATCTGTTAGAGAGACTCTGAAAGACAATCAGATTGGATCTGAGCGAGGAGAGCTACAGACTAGAAATTGCTAGTTGAAGTGAATCAGTGCCAGAGCTTTGATTCCTCTTCTTGATCCTTTTAGCAGTCTTACTTCACATCATCTTTTCTTTAATGTGATCAGGCTTTAAAGAGCCCTTCCAATCCAAACCATTCTGTGACTCCAAGAAGGGTGTTGCAAGGGATGAGGGAAGGGATCAAAGGGGTGATAGAAGAAAAAGTGCTGGAAGGAGGTGCTTCATGCTGAGAAAAAAGCAACAGATGAGTGAGTGATAATTTCAGTAATTTCAGTATAGCACAGGAGAAACAAGTCAGCTATTTTTTTGAAAGAAGCAAATGAAAAGCCAAAACAAAAGAAAAAAAGCACAACGAACACAAAACCACAAATGAACAACAAACTAACAAACCACCGAACAGTTCTGTTCTGCTTCAGAAAACACCCAATGATAGCTGTGGATCAAAATATATTAGTCCATCATTTCATCAGTTGTGTATTTGGTGGCTTTGATGAGCCAGTCAATGTACTTCATATCCATATAATATAACTGAAAATGCTTCAAAAATTGTTACTTACCTGCACTGATTTCACTGAAAGATGGCGACGGGTGAACCTCAAGTAATTGTTAGTTTTTTGATGTAGGGTTTACATGTATGTAGTGACAAGAGTTTGACATGGTGTATTTTTAACCAATGAAAATGATGAGATTTTGTGACTTATGAGTCAAGTCCATATTACTCTTCTGTTTTAAGGTCTTAGATTGTGTCCGTTTCTGGAGGAACACAAGGAAGATATACTTTGCGGTCCAGTATGGCTGGCTACTGGACTAGATCTATCAGGACATGCTGGAATGTTGACACTAACAAGTCCAAAGCTTGTTAAAGGTAAACTGGTGTATTATGCTGTTCGCTCGAAGAGTGTTTGACTAAAGTGTATCTCGTACTTTTGTAGGCAGACTTTGGTTTGTATTTATTTTCACGTTGACAAATTTTGCTGTGTAACACAATTGTGAGTTACCTTTTCAAACTGATGCTAAAGTACTGTGATTAATGTAGCTGAGTTTTGCTTGTAGACTATCTCTGTGAAGTTGAAATCTGTTTACAACTTGCCTTAGTAAACTACGAAAATTCTCTGCACTACCCCTTTTTTGTCCCCTCCACTTGTAGGCATGGCTGGTGGCAAGTACCGCTCATTTTTGATTCACGTTAAAGCAGTGAATGACAGAGGAACAGAAGAAATCTGCAATGGTGGCATAAGACCAGTTGTTAGAATACCATCTCTAAAACCGCAGACTAACAAGGGCCATTCCCTTGCTTCATTGTTGGCAAAAGTTGCAGCAGGCAAGGTAATGAATAGCCAAGAAAGATGTCTGTGATAAATTTGTAGAATTGGCGTGAGCTCTGTAATCTGAAAATGGAACAGCTGTTAGGATAAATAAGGTCCGTTAAAAATTATTTTTTGAAGAGTTGACAGTTTGTTGACACCTTCAAGAATCGCATTTCAACATATCTGAGTTGTTTCTTCTGTGCAAATTTAGATGAAGAGGTCTGTTGTGCCCCTTCCCATCCCAACCACTTCTTTTTGAAACCTCTGTTTACATGAGTGTTTTCAGTAGCTGATACACCTCATCCTCTTATGAAGATTTATGTGTGGTGTGTGTGTGTATGTGTATTTTGCTCTTGATCATTGTAGTTGTAAGACTGAATAATACGATGTACGTCTTGTGGACTTTATTAGAATGGTTAGAACATAATAAATTATAGAACATTGTTAAATTTAATGTTCTGTATTAAAGCAATTAGTGAATAAAAGTAGTCTATTTTAGTACTATGCTGAAGCTGTGTGAGAGATTTTACTGAACTTTATTTATCTCACTGAACAAGGTATAGAAATGAAGTAGTGAAAAGCAATGTGGTTTATGGAATTTTCTTTTTTTCCCCCCAAAAAAAAAATCAGGAAAAGCCATCTAGCAAAATTGAAGCCACTAATTCTTCAAGAAAATCAGATAATCTGAGAGGCTGTGACTTACTTCAAGAAGTGTCTGTAACAATTAGAAGATTTAAAAAAACTTCCATTTCAAAGGAAAGGTTAGTAGGTGTTTTTTAATTCTAAAATACCTTAGCTTTAGTTACACTTCTCATGAAGTACTTAGTTTTTTCAAAATAGCTCTGGACAAACTACTGTTTCAAGTTGTCATTTCATAAATGAAGTTTGTACGGAAAATCCTGTAAATGGTGAGTTTAGCTGAGTTCAACCGTGCTGTGCAAGTTGCAATAGAATAACGCCATGCATAAAATTGTATGTTGAGTGATTATTTGCCTGACTCGAAAAGACCAGTGTAAATAAGTTTTCCTGGTAAATTAGGTAAATTATTTGAACAGATTATTTTTAAAGGAACCATCTCTCTATTTCCACGTGTTGTCTTGTTTCTTACAGCAGAGAGTATATTGTCAAAAAGTTCAGAATAAAATTTAACTAACAAATTCTTACTCATAAATTTGGATAATTTTTCTATAGATTGGTACTACAGATGTAAATACAATTAATACAGTATTTAATTTGTATTACCAACTGCCACCCCACAGTGGTGGCACTGTCTGTAATGGCCTTAAAAGAGAGCAGAGAGGCTGCAAAAAGATACATGCAAATTGCTGTCAAAGGGCGTTGTAGATGATGAAAGTTTGTTTAGGTTTAGAAGTGAATAGGAAAAAAAAAAATCCCTGAAGGTTAGTAAATATACAGTAACCTAGGAAGTTCTTTGAGCAGAGAACACGAAGATGAGGAATGTGTGCATGGAAAGTATCATATATGCTTGTGTACTAGTTCCACTGTCACATAGGCATCTTTTATTTGCTGCTTCTAAGACAGAATACAAAGCTGGAGGGACAATTTCATGGGAGAATGGCCCTCTTGGATAATTCTGTTTTTTATTTCCTTCTCCTCCTCCTTAGAGTTCAACGATGTGCCATGTTACAGTTTTCAGAGTTCCATGAGAAGCTGCTCACCACCCTTTGCAAGAAGACAGATGATGGTCTGACTACAGAACATGCTCAGAGTCTTGTACTAGACACGCTTTGTTGGCTGGCTGGGGTGTATTCAAATGGACCTGGCAGGTACGAGAGAAATAGTGTTTGAATTAGCACGACTATTTCTCAGTATCAGCTCTGTTAAAAAAAAAAAGTACAGTTTGATGTGGTTCTCTGAAGTATGCAACTTGTTTTCACAGCTCAAAGGAAGGAAATGACAGCTTGCTTTCTAAAACACGTAAATGTGTCTCTGATATAATACGTGTTTGCTTCTTTGAAGCTGGGCGGAGCATAGCTCACAAATGTGCACGATTTCTTGCACTATGCATCAGGTCAGTATTAATTATTGATGTTTATTTTTTTATATATTTATATTTTATATCTATTTGGGGAGTTTACATGCAGTCTGAATTTTATGTACGTGTTTGTTATTGTTTCACACTAAATTTATAAAGCAACAAGATCTGGAAGATCTTCTGTTGAGGAAAAATGTGTTAGGGTATAACTTCAAAGAACATGAGTCTTTCTTTCCACTTCATTTTCTAGCGGAGATGTCGTGTTTTGTTCTGACTTAATTAAATGTTAAAATGTCCGTGTGTTTCTTTGTAGCAATGGCAGGTGTGACCCCACACAACAGGGGTTTGGATCAGTTCTTCTAAAAGCTTTACTTGACAATATGCCTCTTTTGCCTGCTGCTGCAACAGGTGGTATGTATGCGTTTGTTGTCATAAAAATACACAGTGCATTTGTTGTTTGGCATGTTTTGTTGGACTCTTTAGTGAAATACGAATTCAGTAATTGCTCAGTTAGCACACACTGCTTCTTGCAGTGATCTGGTCAGGTTGTATCCAAGTATGAAGTACGCGTTTGTAGATGATGGAATTATAAGCAAATTAGCTTGCTTAAAACAGAATGCTAAGGCACTGACATTTTTGGGAGAGCTTAAGTAAGTTTTGAAAGAATTTCCAAAGGTCTTCAGCAATGACAGATTCTGTTGCCATAAATGAGTGTTAGGATTGTCTGTTATTTCTGAAAATTAGGAGATTTATTCCAGGTAGCCTGGCTATCCAAATGATGGCCAACTAGCAATCCACTTCAGTTACTTCTGCAATGAAAGAAAATTTTTAACTAAATTCCTTCCTCATCTATATTGGAGAGTAATGGTATCCTAGCACCTTGTTGAAGCCTTTTGAGTGCCAGATAGAATGTAAGGATGACTTTAGCACTTGTATTTTGGGTGACAAGACCTGCTTTGTCTTTTTCATAGTATGACATTGTTGGATTGCATCTAGCTTGGCATCACCAAGGGGTGTTGCAGGAAAATTAGTTTGCTATACAAAGTGCTTGTTGTGCTACCACCAAGGTAGAAACATTTAACATACTGCTGTTAAGGGTATGGAATACACAGGCGAGTAGGAGGAGGAAGCTGAGGTTTGTCTTTGCATACAGAACCATTGCCCTGTGCTCCCAGAACTGATCTGTAAGGAAACAGTACCTCCAGCAGATAAAGCACCAGGAGACAGCAGCCAAAAACAGAGGATAAGAGGAGAGGAAGAGTTGATTCTAGAGTAAGGCTTGACTCTGAAGGGATTGGAAACCCTAGCCTAGCACCTTAGTGTATCAAGAGCATTTTGATTGTTGTGCTTAGTAGAAGCAGTGGGCAAAAGCAATGAAAGAAATATGTGCAAAGCTGTTTCTTGGGAACCTTTTTTCTTCACTTACGAATTAATAAGAGAAATTGAAGTACTTGTGGAAACTAATGGTTACAGAATGATTCTAAATTCTAATTCTAAGTCACAAAAAAAGGGGAGGGGGAGAAAGCTTCCTAGTCTGTATTCAGCAACCATTAGATACTTCCTTTGTCACTTCCATTGATAATGTTTCAAAGTTTGTTTTCTGAGTGGGAAATTCACATCATGTTTCACCTGAAATTATTTTTTTTTATGCAGGATCTGTGTATTGGTATTTTGTATTGCTGAATTATGTGAAGGATGAAGATTTGGCAGGATGTAGTACAGCTTGTGCATCATTGCTAACTGCTGTATCCCGACAGTTGCAGGATCGCCTAACACCTATGGAAGCATTACTTCAAACAAGGTATCAAGAAATGTGGTGGTTGTAAACTTAATAAAAACAAACACAAAAACTGTCTAATGCCATCCTCTGGTGTTCTGAAAAGGTTAGCTGTTGAAAAAAGTTACATTTTGCCATATTTGTTTGAGGAAGGATTAATTCGCTACAGCTCTGGAAAATAGTTTTGACTTGTGCAAAGTTTAAGGTGAATTTAATTGCTGTCTTGCAATTTACAGTGCACTTTAAATCAGCAAATGTGTATGTAATCTTTGAAGTATGCAATCTTTAAGTTAGTGTAAGGATTAATAAAGCATGTCCTATTTTGGGTATGGAAGGGAACTGACCAGTTTCAGTTCTGCATAATTCTACACAAAATTGTAGTTTCTCTGTAGGCTGACCTACATTTAATATATTGCTACTAAAGACCAGATTTTAAGTGTAATTTACTGGAAACGCAAGTTCTCACCATAAATTATATATCAATGTAGTTTCAGACTGTGATGTTGCATCTTTTACATGTAGAACTGATTGGCCATTTAACTTTGGATTTACATGATACCCAAAGGAAATCGCTGGTGGTTCAGTTTTGTAGCAGTTTTGAAAATCATATTACGATGATGGGAACATGCTGCTGTTAGGTAGCTCCTTCCGTTGTGATTTGGGCGAAGAGTTTTCCTCTAAGTAAAGCAAGGTCAAGGTAGAAGAGGTATGGTAGAGCTTAATTCAGAATCTCCAGATAAAATTGAAAATGTAGTAAGATAAGTTTGGAGGGCAGGATTTTTGTTGTTTTTGTTGTTGTCATTGTTTTTTTGTTGGTTGTTTGATTTTTTTTTTTTTTTAATTGGTTTGATTTAATTTAAAGGATTAAAATTACAAAATACTTGACAAAACCTTTTTGTCAGGTGTTATACTTGGATCTATATCATGCTCTCTACTACATTCTTCTTCTCAATTGAGATTTTATTTCACCATCATATTTGTAGTTGATTAGAAGACTTATCCTGGCTATAGAAGTGGTGACTGGATAACGGAGAATTTTGAAAATTAGACAAAGTTAACTGGAAAAATAAAAGGTTTTTCTTTTCATGTTCAATTTTCTGTAGAAACTGAATGTAGGAGGAAAACATGAGAATTCTACTTGACATGAGAATGCAGCTTTCTGTAGGAAATGACTTGTTCCTTTACATAGATTGTACCTCCTTTAGACAGCATATATGAAATGGAATTTTTTTTTCCTTTCCAGTTGCCTACTTCTGAGTTTTGCACATGTGACATTTCACAACACTTAGTGGTGAACACAGCTGTCTGCAACGCAAGGGGAGGTCTCAGAAGTGAGACCCTGCTCCTGGCATCCTTCAAGCTTAGGTTTTCTGAATGTTTCTAGATAATGTTTTACTGATTTTCTTCTTGGAACTAAATCTCCTTCCTCTTTTAACTCAGTATCCCCACAGTTAGGATAAGAATAGTGGCAAACACATCTGTCTAATCCCATGTTTTATTACTATAGCTCTCTCTCTAGCGAGGACTGACTATTTCTTGACTGAGTTTACTAATTCAGACAGAATTTACTGACCTTTGCTTCGTATGTCTACATATCAAGAGATACTGTAATTTCTCTTTTTTAATGTAGAAGATAAGTGTTAATACATATTTAAAAAAAAAAAATTAGTAGGCAGCCATTGCTTTGCACTTTTTCTGTTCTCTCTCCTTGAATTGTATTCTCACGTATTTGTGTCCATTTGTGTTGCAGAGTTTCTAGTGTTGTTTTTTTCTTGTCATTGTTCCCTGGTACAATAGCCTCATATTTGGTAATCAAATAAAAGCAGTTGTCTACTTAAAGGTTCTGTGCATTTATGTTGTCTTCAGGCAGAGTAGTAGTCATTTTACTATTGTGTGTCACAATAAAGCAAGTAAAACTTGCAAGGATAAGGCCAAATTTTATGTGTTACATGACTTGGAGTTTACGGAACAAGAAAAAAGGGATTTCAGACAGTTTTTTAGGCTGTTCTACAACAAAGCATGTTTGTTTGTCTCTAGCAAATCTGACTAATTTCTCCAGCCTGTTTGTGAGAGCACGTGATTAAAGTAATAGTGGAAATTTAGTTATTCTAAATATTGTAAGCTGTTACATGGCTTAATTATCCTTAACACTTGAACTCATTCTGCCCACGTCTAAGCTGAAATCTCTCCCACTGCAACTGAAGCCTTTTAGTCACAGAATCACAGTTTGTGTACTGTGCACCTGGGCAATAAAGAGCTGATCTGTAGCCATTCTTTAAACATTTCCTTGAGCTGTTTTCTTTAGTCCTTATCTTCCTTGAATTGTGATACACAAAATTGTAAATGTTAATCCAGTTGAGATCTCTGAGTGAAGCAGAAGAATTATTTCACACAGTACATATTAATTACTGTGTAGATGAATAGGGTGGTGGGGTTTTTAGTGACACTGTTGATTCATTCTTTGGGTTTTTGTTTGTTGGTTCAGTTTTTTGTTTGGGGTTTTTTGTGTGTGTGGTTTTGTGTTTGCTTTGTTTTGTTGATGTAACTTCTATATCCTTTTCTGAAAAGTGTCGCTAATGCAGATTTAAACTGTTAACTTGGTCATTTATGCTGAAGGAGTAGTAAAAGGCACTATGCTTATTGAAATATATCTGGGTTGGACAGAATATACTTAACTCTGCAATACATTTGAATTCCAGTCCTGTTCTACAAAGCTCTTGTAACCCCTTTTTAGTTTTTATCTCTTCTTACCTAATAAATCAAACTTGTAACTGAAATCATACAAGTGTTAGTGTTGAGCTGACCTAATTTATTGAGTTTGTAAATCAGACTGAAGATGCCCTGCTGAATTTTGTCTGAACATTTTTGTGTATTCTTGTAACCACTTTACAGTAGCACGTTGTCTTACTTTGCTTATGAAAAAATGTCATAGAACAAATACGTCAGTTTTGCTAGATGTGCGGTGTGTACTATTTCTCTGCAGTACATGCTTGTAGAGAGCAACCTGTATTGTTCTTGGTATAAAGTTGTCATCTTAAATTTGCTACTTTGTGGATGCTTCTAAATAACTTGGTTGCGGAATGTATATTAAATGTCAGATTTTCTTTCTTCTCTTTTTTTTTTTTTTTTTTTTGACAATCAGTAGCAATTATTGCCTTTCTGTATAACATAATTTTCTGTCTAGTTATGGTCTTAGTATAGTGTGTCAAAAAGCATTGAACCCAGCCAAGGTAGAAGTGTTTTAACGTTCAGAGGAATGTAGAACCTGTTCTGCCTTGTTGCTGGTGTTGTAGTGTTCATGCAGACGTTTATCCTTTCATGACTCAAAAAATATATTTAAACACTCCAGCCTTCTCGGTATTACCTGCTGGGAGCTTTCCTTGTCTGCTAAAGAACAGAGAAGCTGCTCAGAGGCAGAGGGAAAAGGGGCTGGAGGAACCTTCTGTAGCTGTCGGTGTGTTCATGGAAATACTTCGTATTTGTTTTGGCTCTTGCCAGTCAAAGTGAGAAGTGTTATATCTTTCTCACTTTTGTACCTCCACAGGTGCATTCTTTCTTTCTTCTCCTGCTTAATAAATTGGCCCAATTTTCATGTTTTTCTCTGTGTGTCAGTTGCTGTTAATACGTGTTAGTACACAAAAAAAACCCCACAACATTGATTTTGTTATTACTTTGGATTTTCCTTGGCTTAAAATACCTTAATTGATTTGGGACCACCTTCTTACCTGAGTGAATGTGTAATTTTTTTCCCCTGCAGTACTGCTAGAGTAGGAGTAATGAGATTTTCTGCTGTTGAGATATTTCAAGTGTTGATTTGTATCCCTAGCAGCATTTCCTTTTTCCTTCTTACTTCAGCTGGAAGAACAAGCTGAGGTGGAATTTCTTTTGCTGTTTTGGAAAACAGTACTGTGTTTTTGTTGACTTCAGATAAATCTCTGATTTACCATGCGTAGGCATGCGTGTTGGTGTGGCTAATTGTCTAAGGCTTGTAGTTCTAGTTTACAAGTCTGAGTGTGATTATGTGTCATGTTCTCAGGACAGTATTACATCTTCAAAACTAATTAGTAACGTTACTTATTTAGCATCATAAGCTGTTTGAAAAGGTCACCTAATACATTACTTCAATGAAATATGAGTAAGTGGTAATTTCTAAGAATAGTTTGGAATATAATCCTGATGATGAAATACTTTTCCTTTTTCTGTAAGTAATTCTATATAAATTCTTATTGTTTGAATAGCGCTGTTTGTCTTATTCCATTTGCAGATATGGATTATATAGTTCACCTTTTGATCCAGTTCTGTTTGATTTGGAAATAAGTGGCTCTTCTTGTAAAAATGTGTACAACAGCAGCATTGGAGTACAGTCAGATGAAATTGATTTGTCTGATGTTCTGTCAGGTACGTAAGTTTAACAGTAATCTATTATGGAAGAATTGGTAATTCTCTCTATTATACTGGTTCGCTTTAGTGGAGATGTGGTTTTATACTTTCCATCTGTTTTATAGCTGTACATAATGAAGTTCAAGATATTCTATTGCTTCGTGAGATGTCTTATATTTCCTGTAGCCCTTAGGGCAAGGAAAAAAAGCTTCTTTCTGGAATCCCTTATTTTCTTATCCTGTAGAAGATCTAAGAAGAGGCTCGAGATTAAACAGACTGCTGTCATACCCTGGGTCAGACTTATCTAGGAAGCATCTGTCATTTCTCCTGAGCAGCTTCCTTGAGATATGTTCTTATTCATATAGACTAGCAACCATCTTGTAGGCAGAGAAACCTAAATGGATTTTTCTGAAATGGGAAGCTGCCCTATGTCACTCTTCTACTTAAATATTACAGATTTAATGAGATGTTTTTTCTATTTCAAAGGCATTATAGTACCTTAAAAACATTTTTGTATCTATCCTATCAGGTTGTAGCTGGGCTTGTCCCAGTGGGGCTGCATTCTAAAACTGATGAGGACCGGGTGGCCTCCTATGCCCTTAGGGAGAAATTGGTGTGCTCTGCTCACTCCCTGAAATGCCTGTACACCAATGCGCGCAGCATGGGGAATAAGCAGGAGGAGTTAGAATCCTATGTTCGGTCGGGAGATTATGATCTGGTGGCAATTACAGAAACATGATGGGACAGTTCACATGACTGGAATGTGGTCATGGATGGCTATGCCCTTTTCAGGAAAGACAGGCCAGCCAGGCGTGGTGGTGGAGTTGCTCTCTACGTGAGAGAGCAACTACAATGTACTAAATTCTTCCCAGGAGCGAACGACGAGCGAGTTGAGAGTGTATGGGTCAGGACCAAGGGGCAGGCTGGCAGGGCTGACACTGTTGTGGGTGTCTATTACAGGCCACCAGATCAGGCTGAGGAAGTTGATGAGGCCTTCTATGGGCAGCTGAGAGTGGCCTCACGGTCACAGGCCCTTGTTGTTGTGGGTGATTTTAACTTCCCTGATGTTTGCTGGATGGACCATTCAGCCAGCCAGCCACAGTCCAGGAGATTCCTCCAGTGCATTGACGAGAACTTCCTCATGCAGATGGTGGAGGAGCTGACTAGGAGAGGAGCACTGCTGGATCTCATCCTCACTAACAAGGAGGGTCTGGTCGAAGCAGTAAAGGTTGAGGGCTGCCTGGGTTGCAGTGACCACGAGATGGTGGAGTTCAGCATCTTGTGTGGCAGGAACAGAATAGCAAGTAGAATTGCAGCTCTGGACTTAAGCAGGGCTAACTTTGGCCTTTTCAAGCAATTGCTGGGGGAAATCCCATGGGCAAGACTGCTTGAAGGAAAAGAGGCCCAAGATAGCTGGATTGCATTCAGAGATTGCTTCTTCCACGCTCAGGATCAGAGCATCCCCACACGTAGGAAGTCAAGGAAGGGAGCCAGGAGGCCTGTGTGGTTGAATAGGGATCTGTTGGGTGTGCTCAAGCAGAAGAGGAGAGTTTACAGGTCATGGAAGCAGGGGCTGGCCACTTGGGAGGAATATAAGGCTGCTGTTAGAGGATGTAGGAAGGCAGCTAGGATAGCCAAGGCCTCCTTAGAATTACAGCTGGCGAGAGGGGTCAAGGACAGAAAAAAGAACTTTTTCAAATACATAGCAGATAAAACTAATACCAGAGGCAATGTAGGCCCACTGATGAATGGGGTGCGTGCCCTGGTGGCAGAAGGCAGAATTACTGAATGCCTTCTTTGTCTCTGTCTCTGTCTACTCTGCCGGAGGCTGTCCTGGGGAGCCCTGTACCCCTGAGACCCCTGATGAAGCCAGGTCAATGGAGGAGTTTGCTTTAGTCGATGAGGACTGGGTTAGGGAGCAATTAAATAGTCTGGACATCCATAAATCCATGGGTCCAGATGGGATGCATCCGCGGGCGCTGAGGGAGCTGACTGAAGTCATTGCTGGACCGCTCTCCATCATCTTTGCCAAGTCTTGGGAAACGGGAGAGGTGCCTGAGGATTGGAGGAAAGCAAATGTCACTCAAGTCTTCAAAAAGGGCAAGAAGGAGGACCCGGGTAATTATAGACCGGTCAGCCTCACCTCCGTCCCTGGGAAAGTAATGGAACAACTTATCCTTGGTGCCATCTCAAGGCATATCAAGGATAAGAGGGTTATTAGGGGCAGTCAGCATGGCTTTACCAAAGGTAAGTCATGCTTGACCAACCTCATAGCCTTTTATGAGAATGTAACAAGGTGGATGGATGATGGCAGAGCGGTGGATGTGGTCTACCTTGACTTCAGTAAAGCCTTTGACACAGTCTCCCACAGCATCCTCACAGCTAAGTTGAGGAGGTGTGATCTAGACAATAAAGTAGTGAGGTGGGCTGCAAACTGGCTTAAGGAGAGAAGCCAGAGAGTGGTAGTCAATGGTGCAGAGTCTAGTTGGAGGCCAGTATCTAGTGGAGTGCCTCAGGGGTCAGTACTGGGGCCAGTATTATTCAATATATTCATTAACGATTTAGACGAGGGGATAGAGTGTACTATCAGCAAGTTTGCTGATGACACTAAGCTGGGAGGAGTGGCTGACACGCCAGAAGGCTGTGCTGCCATCCAGCGGGACCTGGACAGGCTGGAGAGTTGGGCGGGGAATAACCTGATGAAATTTAACAAGGGCAAGTGTAGAGTCCTGCATCTGGGCAGGAACAAACCCAGGTTCCAGTATAGGTTGGGAAATTACATATTAGAGAGCAGTGTAGGGGAAAGGGACCTGGGGGTCCTGGTGGACAGCAGGATGACCATGAGCCAGCACTGTGCTCTCGTGGCCAGGAAGGCCAATGGCATCCTGGGGTGTATTACAAGGGGGGTGGTTAGTAGATCGAGAGAGGTTCTCCTTCCCCTCTACTCTGCCCTGGCGAGACCCCATCTGGAATATTGTGTCCAGTTCTGGGCCCCTCAGTTCAAGAAGGACAGGGAACTGCTGGAGAGAGTCCAGTGTAGGGCAACAAAGATGATTAAGGGAGTGGAGCACCTCCCTTATGAAGAAAGGCTGAGGGAGCTGGGTCTTTTTAGTTTGGAGAAGAGGAGACTGAGGGGTGACCTTATTAATGTCTATAAATATATAAAGGGTGAGTGTCACGAGGATGGAGCCAGGTTCTTCTCGGTGGCAAACAATGATAGGACAAGGGGTAATGGGATCAAGCTGGAACACAAGAGGTTCCACTTAAATTTGAGAAAAAACTTCTTCTCAGTGAGGGTGACAGAACACTGGAACAGGCTGCCCAGGGCGGGTTGTGGAGTCTCCTTCTCTGGAGACATTCAAAACCCACCTGGACATGTTCCTGTGCGACCTCACCTAGGCGTTCCTGCTCCAGCAGGGGGATTGGACTAGATGATCTTTTGAAGTCCCTTCCAATCCCAAACATACCGTGATACTGTGGTAATCGGTGAATCTTTAGGCCACAGAATGTTCAAAGAACAAGACAATTTTTCCCTGTCAGGAAATTCTTTTCATAGCAAGCATATTCATCAGTCCTAGTGACTTTACCTTTCTTGTATCCTCTTGTCCATCTCTTTCCCATCCCTCCCTCTGTAGAACACTGTGAATTTGTTAGCATATTGAATAATAGTTTAGTTTTTGTGCTAACTTAGTGTATGATCTTAGTTGGTCTTTTACTTACTTTCTCTTCCTTTCTGGTAACATCAGTGTATTTTTGCAAGCTAATTTTCTCACAGTGTAGGAAAGAATAGAGCATCCATATGTAATTTATTTCTGGAGTTTAGAAGGTTACACTATGATTCTGCTGTCGCATTTGATAATTTGACTTAAGATACTCTGTTCGGATTTGGCAGCATTATCCATTTTGAAGTATGCATCTGTTTATATTGTGGATGTGATAGTGCTAAGGTGTTTGTTTCACAAGGTGAAGTAATATGTGGATTATATTTAGTTGTCCCTTTTGACTCTGCAGGACTTGAAATGTCACTAGCAAGAAAACATTAGCTGATTGTGCAGGTATTTATTTCTCTTTCAGGAAATGGGAAAATAAGTAGCTGTGCAGCTGCCGAAGGTAGTTTTACTTCCCTTACTGGACTTCTGGAAGTTGAACCTCTGCACTTTACCTGTGTTTCAACAAGTGATGGAACTAGAATAGAAAGGGACGATGCAAGTACGTTTACTGGTATATACAGTTTTTCATTTTTTCTACTTAGCATAGTTCCACAATATGATATTTTTAATTGGACATAATGAGCATGGTTTAACAAACAGATTACTTGTAGTTTTATAAGTGTTGAATTTTTTAAAAAGTAGTTACTATACATGAAGTTAAACTTCCTAGAGCTTAACAAACAAACTGGATTTCAAATTTATTAATTTAAACAAATTTGTTTCTATCAGAGAGTAAAACATACAAGCTTACATATTTACCTTGCAGCCTTATGTGGCAAAGGAGTTCCAGGGCATTAGGTGACTCTTGTGTAACAAAAATGCATATATGACGAGTGTGCATAGTCTGTAAACCATATAGTTTGTAATTCAAGATGTTACTCTGTAGCAAGAACTGGGTAAAAGGAGACCTTTTTCCAGTTTTTGAATTGCTCTTAACAATTAGTAAGGAATTAAATTAAAGCTGTGTTTTATAATTTCTTTTCTACATACATGTTTTTGTTTTGTTTGGGTTTGTTTGTTTGTTTCATGCCAGTGAGTACCTTTGGGGTTACCCCAGCAGTTGGTGGCCTCTCTTCGGGAACGGTTGGGGAAGCCTCGACAGCACTGAGTTCAGCAGCCCAGGTAGCTTTGCAGTCTCTCTCTCATGCAATGGCCTCAGCCGAGCAACAGCTCCAGGTGCTGCAAGAGAAACAGCAGCAGCTTTTGAAGCTTCAGCAACAGGTTGGAGGCTATTTGGCTATTTTTTAATGCTGTCTCTAAACTTCAAAAGCGGAGAAAGTAGTTGCAGAGCTAGTTGCCTCTTTTTTTTCTTTTTTCTTTTTTTTTTTTTTTTTTTTTTAGTTTTTTCCTCCATAGTGTATTTGAAGAAGGAACAGCTCTGCACCGAGGATCACTCTTATTAAACAAAATACTAAGAGTGTCTCCCATACTGTTTTGGTCTTTCAGACTTGTTTTTGTGTATTTTGAGGGTGGGTTGGGAGTTTGTAATCAAAACTAAGTCTTAGTACATACATATATCAGTCTGAAATTGAAAAGCCCGCTGAACTGAGAAGCATGATTGCCAGCACAGGGAAGTATCGGTCATAAAGCCATTGTCAGTATGAAGCTTGACTGTATTGACTCTACTTTGCTGTTCAGTTGTAGGTTTTTACATTTTTTTTTTATTACTCCAATGAATTACTTCATTACTCATGTTCCTCAACAAGTGAGGTCAAATTGAATAGAGTTTGATTTTTCAGCTTATGGTTGGACATCTAACATGCTTGTGCTGAAGGTGGCTTGTATTTATTAAATCTAGTTTTATAATGGAAGTTGAACTTGTAGTTCAGTACTACTGTTGTGTTCCCAAGCAGTATTATCTGCTACATACACTGCTTTGATTTTACCCACAGAAAGCAAAGCTGGAAGCAAAACTGCATCAGACGACAGCAGCGGCGGCGGCAGCAGCATCAGCAGTTGGTCCTGTTCATAACTCCGTGCCTTCTAATCCAGTAGTAGGCCCAGGGTTCTTTATCCATCCTTCAGATGTCATTCCACCCACACCAAAAACAACTCCTCTGTTCATGACTCCACCTTTGACTCCACCTAATGAGGCAGTTTCTGCTGTTATTAATGCAGAGCTTGCTCAGCTTTTCCCAGGTTCAGTCATTGATCCCCCAACAGTTAACCTTGCAGCACATAATAAAAATACAAGCAAGTCTAGAACGGTAATTATTTTTTATTGTTTTTCTTGTAGAAACAAGATGCTGTAAAGCCTTATCAGGATCTAATTTGTACTTGAGTGCTAGTAAATATATGTTTATTTGGATGAGATGTGAAAACTGTATGACTAATTTAGATCGTATGAAAAGACAGACTTATGAAAGCAAGGCAGAGTTGTTGTAGTACTCCAATGGTTTCTTTTAATTGTAAGCAGCTCAACTGTATAAGGAGTTATTAATCCTTTGAACTTCGTAGTTAGCATATTTTGGTGGTTCATGCTCAAATCTGAATGTAGTGAGGTATTGTCAAAATTTTACATTTTTAAATCACAAGAGGTTTTCTTACAGTGTTTTGCAAATAACAGCTTATTATAAATGCATAGATTTTAATGACCTGGTTTTACTGGTGTTTTCTCACTCCTCAGAATCCTCTTGGATCTGGTCTTGCTCTTGCAATATCTCACGCTTCACATTTTCTTCAACCTCCACCTCATCAGTCAATTATTATAGAGCGAATGCACTCAGGTAAAACCAGAATTCATAATAATAGTTTTGACCTATTTTCTGATAAGAAGTGGAATATTTTCCAGGGTGTTAAGTAAGTTGCTTAGCTACAGTCTCACTTGGTTTTCCAAAGAAATTCTGTTTCTCAGTTTTCATTTCTGTTGTATCTGGAAATTTAGGACCCAGCATTCAGTGATGTTTACTGAGTTGAAAAATCCTGGGGGCTGGGGGAATATGTTTGGTCTCTGGACAAAGCACCTGTTCTGAAATAATGCATAAGAAGTATAACAGTTTAAGTTGAAGCCAAAATTTTCTTATCAAAGGGTGCAAGCTATAGTGAGAGATTCTGAGGTAGTGCAGCTATTTTTAACCTAAAATATACACCTTTTGAACAATATATAAACAATGGCTTTATTATTTGAGAAGTAACATCTCTTTGCTGTTTAGCACACACTTGTATTTTAGGCAACCTTGTGTTTTTCCCCTAGGAGCAAGAAGATTCGTGACTTTAGATTTTGGAAGACCGATATTGCTGACGGATGTATTGATTCCCACTTGTGGAGATTTGGCCTCCTTGTCAATTGACATTTGGACTTTAGGAGAAGAAGTGGATGGAAGGCGACTGGTAGTGGCTACTGACATCAGCACACATTCACTTATTTTACATGACTTGTTGCCACCCCCAGTTTGCAGGTTTATGAAGGTAAAAGGAGAAAGGCTGCATACTCTGTCTTTTAGCATGTGAACTTTTTCTTAAGTTCTCTTCCGTCCAAACTTTAGTTGGCTGTAAATTTTTAAAGAATTTTTGACTTGGTGTTTATTTTGCCTGTTTTGATACCATTGTGTTACAGCATAGTTGTGTTCTCTTTTCAGATCACTGTTATTGGACGATATGGTAGCACAAATGCCAGAGCAAAAATCCCATTAGGATTTTATTATGGCCATACCTATATCTTACCCTTTGAAAATGAGCTGAAACTAATGCATGATCCCCTCAGAGGAGAAGGTGAAGCTGCAAATCAGCCAGAAATTGACCAACATTTGGCAATGATGGTTGCATTGCAAGAAGACATACAATGCAGGTTAGAAGAAAAAATTGTGTACTTACTAGTTATTTTAATTTAAAACTCTGCAATATCATAATGTTATAGATTTGGGTTTTTTCTTCTGATATTTTCCAGACCAAAGAAAATTCTGCCTTTGTAGAGTTGTTACAATCTTTATAGCAGTAACAAAGACTACACTGTATTTTTTATTTTTTTTAAATATCTGTTTTAACAGTGCATTCAAAATGGACCAGAACTCACCTTCTGGCAGGATGACTGTCAAATGTATTGCCATTTGCTGATGTCTATTGAATTGTGTGTTGGAATGTTTCCCTTTAGGTACAATTTGGCCTGTCATCGGTTAGAAATCCTTCTGCAGAGTATTGACCTGCCGCCACTCAATAGCGCTAACAATGCCCAGTACTTTTTACGAAAGCCAGACAAGGCAGTAGAAGAAGATAGCAGAGTATTTTCTGCTTACCAGGACTGCATTCAGCTACAACTTCAACTCAACTTGGCTCACCATGCTGTTCAGAGGCTCAAAGTAGCTTTAGGTGCAAGCAGGAAAACGCTGAAGGAGCAATCTGATCCAAAAGACTTGATTCAGATGTCATCCACAGAACAGTTACGCACCATCATTAGATATTTACTGGATACTTTGCTTAGTTTGCTTCATTCTTCCAATGGTTAGTATTTTTTGAGGTTTTGATATTTTTGACATGTTAGTAGAAACAATTTGCAAGTGTTTCTGTTTTTTGTTCTGTACTTTCCTACTATAAAGCTTTTAAACTATGTTCAGGTATGTTTTACTATGATTTTAGTAGCTGGTAGCATACAGTGTAAAGTTTCACCAGTGACACCAAGCTGACCTAACCACTTCCTGCTCCTAAAAAGGACAGGAGAGCATGTCAAGATCCTTCTCTCTTTTCCATAGTTCTGACTACATATTCCTTTGTTCAGATAGTCGTCTCATCCTTTTGTGGGTTGATTCAGTTGGCTGAAGTAGCAAAAGGCTGCTGGGGCAAAACACTCATGTAGTTTCATTGGTAGAATCAGCTTGTGGAAGGATCTGTGAGCATCGAAGCCTTTACAACACTGGGCATGGATTAGGCAGTTAGAAGTGGGGAGGGGAAGCAGAAATTGCTTCTGCGGACTGGGGGGGTGCAGTCATGGAAGAGTTCCAAGACAATCAAAATTGAAAAGTCTGAGTAGGAGCGGGGCGGGGGTGGTGGGGGTGGTGTTGTTTTGTGTGTGTTGTTTTTTGTTGGTTTTTTTTTTTAAGAAAGCAGAATATTATTCTATTGATAGATAGGTGTGTCTGTCTTGTAATTTTCTGTGCCGGTCCATTTTTAAGCATAATAATGGTTTGGTTTTTGCTTTGTGTAGATTCCATGAGGGTATTTGCACTGACAGGACACTAATTTGGTTTTCACCAAACGGCCTGGTCATTATGGGTTACCTGCAAATTACCGTCTCCCTTTTGTACTCCCTTTGCCAATTAATGTAATGATAATAGTTTTTAAAACTTCCTGTCAACCTTTTCCTCCTATGTTTTCAAGCCATTGTCTCCTTTAACTTAGTTGTTTGTTCTCATTTCTTTAAAGGGCACTCTGTTCCTGTGGTTCTGCAAAGTACTTTTCATGCTCAAGCTTGTGAAGAGTTATTTAAACACCTGTGTATCAGCGGGACCCCAAAGATACGGTTGCACACTGGCCTTCTGCTTGTTCAGCTCTGTGGAGGAGAAAGGTGGTGGGGTCAGTTTCTCTCAAACGTGCTGCAGGAATTATACAATTCAGAACAACTTCTCATATTCCCACAAGACAGGTAAGGTATAAGTCTGTATCATAACCTGCAGATCACTTAAATAATCCCATTGCTTGTAAGTTACCATTGGAATTGACAAAAATGTGACTGAAGGATACTTATCCATGTATTCCATTGATTTAAGAAACAGTACCCAAAAAGCATGGCAAATGAGAAATGTCTGATTGCAGTTATTTATTGCAGCTCTTTGGTGCTTGCACCACAATAAATTGCTGTTTTTCCTTACTTGGAGATCTTTGCATACCTAGCAGGATTGCCCCCCAGTGTCAAAGACTGCCTTCTCCTTTGGCAGGCTTAAATGCACCCTCATCATAGAGCTCCTCTTCTAGTGTAGTAGAAGTAAAATTGAGGCTGGAAAGCACACTATTAGCATTTAATACAGAAGATTTCCCCGAGATAAGGGCAAACAAGCATGGAGTTGAGCATTCAGTGTTAGATGTGTTGATAATGTCAGATTATTGATTGAAGTCTTTGATGCTCTAAACGTTAGCATTTTATTTTAATCAAACGTATTTGCTGTTCTGTGGCTTTTTGCTTTTTTTGGACAGCAACATGTATATTTGCATAATTTTTAAAAAGGAATTATGAAATCCTGAGATCTTGTTTCAGATATAAGAAGCAGAATGCTCTGCTGACCTCTTGAGGGTAAAAGAGAAAATGTTCTCCCTAAAATACTGCATTATCCTTACAACAATAGAATGTGAAATTCATTTCACTTGCTGGGCCACAGTACTTTTTTCTGCAGCGATCTGCTTGTGTCTAAGATGAAAACCTAGGGGAATAGTGTTCTATAAGGGGTATTTCAGAATATTACTGGATCTGAAAAGAAATAAAGTCTTAAACATGTACATTTTATTTTTAGGGTCTTCATGTTGCTTTCTTGCATTGGCCAAAGATCGCTTAGCAACAGTGGTGTTTTAGAAAGTTTACTTAATCTCCTGGATAACCTGCTGTCACCACTGCAACCTCATTTACCTGTGCACAGAAGAACTGAAGGTAGCCCTCTAATATGGGAAACTATGTTTTCATATTCATTGTAAGCTAGCAAATTGAGAGACCAGCTCACAATTTTCGGTGTATTAAAATAAGAAATTGCTCATTTACTGTATTTCCAAAACACAGTTGACTTCTAAAATGTGCTGAAACTTCTTGTTCTTAAGGTGCTAAAAGAGATTCGTCCCTGACTCCCCATCCCCTCTTTAAACGTGAGCAAAATCTATTTGTTTGCTTTTAATTTACCTACGAAGCTTTAAAGTTTTAACAAAGTGGGAGGAACATCCAGTATGTAGAAAGCCCTGGTGACTCTAGTGAATGACTTTGGAATTTAGCATTTTCGAAAGAAGTGCCCCGTTTTGCTCATAAGATCCTTTCAAACTTTCAAGCAGTTATCAAGACAAGTTAGTTAGGTGTATCTGCATGGTTTCTGCAAACTACATAGGGGGTTTTTTCAATCATAAGGATTTTTTTTTTGTCCCTAAAAAAAAAAAAATCACTGAAACTATATTCTCCAAAAGTGATTTTGAGTGTTTTCTTAGCTATCCCAAGTTTGAAAAAAATGCTTGCTTTTGAAAACATCGAACTCTAGGCTACTTCCTTTGTTCTGTACATTTAGCAGAACATTGTAGAAAACGTTTAAAACTCTTAGCTATGTGAAATTGGTAAATGCCCCTTGAGACTCTGTCCTTACTTTATACCCTGTCTCCTGATGTAAACAAGCCTACAGCTGGTGTCAGAAGCTCTCCTATTGCTTCCCATTCATCTACTGTGTACTTTCTCTAGCGTGGCCATATCTTGCTGTAGTCTTGAACTAGTTTGAGGCAAACCAAAGCTTACGTCTCCTCTACCTCTGTTTGCACCCTCCCTGCAGCTACTAGTTCCTTTCATAGCTCTTGCCTTACTACTTGTCCTCAAGGAGGGCTTTAGGAAGCAGAAGTAACTGATGCTTCAGAGCTCTATTTGCTGGTCTTCCAGCTTCCTTCCTCCTGGATAGTACAGGTGAGTACTAGGGCATTATTATGTGTGGTGGAAGCATCAGGTACAACTGAAGAAATTCCTATTTGAGAACTGTCACACCTAACTAGAGGTCTAAGGGGTGAAAACTTACTGGGGAAAAAGTCAGAAAACAAATGACAATCACAGCAAGAGGTGAGTGTTGTGGGCAGAGAGAAATTGTAAACTTTGAGGCAGAGGGGGAGAAAATGGAATAAGCAAAAGGCACACTTGGAGGGAGGGAGAGAAGCTGAAGGTTGGGGGTTTTTTGGGGGTTTGTGGTTTTTGGTTTGTGTTGTTTTTTGGTTATTTTTTGAGAGAGAGAGGGAGATAAAAGGAAATGTACTTCTTTAAACAGAAGTATGAAAAAGTATACATCTGCGGCAGGTGCCGTTCTTTTTCTTCTGCCAACCCAAAAGGTGTGTAGTGGTCACCAGTGCTACACATTTCTATTCTTGCAATTTAGTCTGCAGTTCCTGTCAGGTCCTGTTGTGGGGAGACCTCTTGTCCTCTGCCTGCCTGGGGCAGGCTGCTCGCTGCCCTTGTGGACAGGAACGCAGTGTTAACAGTCAGGGCCAGCATCCTATTGCTTGGGCTGCCAGCAGCTACGTGTGATTTTGGACAAGTTGTTTCTGTGCCTTAGTTTTCTTCTTTGATCTGGAATTAATATTGTTTGAGTTAATTTAAGCTTTTTTTTAAGGTAAGTGCATGAAAAGTGTAGTGCAGTTAAATGTGGCTCAACACAGTGCGCACCTATGAAAATGTGCGTGTAACCTTTAGTACTAATGACTTGGCTGTATTGATATTATGTAGAAGTAAGCCATTTGCATAATGACTGTGATTAAGTGGTTGTTAATTTTAGGTTTCTGGTGCTTATTGAACATTCATGAGTTCACTTCAGAGCTATTAATTTAGATTTGCTCATGCACACAAAAGTTTTCCTTGCATGATGTGTAAGATATGGTGTTTTTTCCTTCTTCCTATACAAGAATACTGCATTTAATGTGTGAGACTGAAATAGGCAATAGCTGGTCATTAGCACCACCAGCGCGGTTTGTCTCTTCTGAACTCAGTCTTTACTGCATCTTATTAAAATGGCTACATGAAAATCTACTAACAAGGGCATAAAAGTGAAGGTATTTGGGTGCATGGTTATAACTGTCTTGTTGGAGCCCTGGTTGCTGGAGGAAATTGATGTTGTGGAATTTGAGACCTCTGATTTATGTGCTTTAATGCAAACAGCTGTCATTCTCCATTTGGTATTTAGGAAATTTAGACATACAGTTTTTCACTTAAAAAAAAAAATGCTGCTTCTTTTTAACATTAGCAGTAGAGGTTGAGCTTTTGACTTCTGACTTCTTCATCTAAGAACTTTTCGTTTGCTTAAGTTCTATACTGAATGTTTGATATCGTCCCTCATTTATATGTGCTCAGACTCCTATCCTCATTTTAAAAAAAGGGAATGGAATCTTTGTGACCTAGTGAAATGTGTGCCATCTAGTGCTTTTATGATTTCTTTAAAACTACGGCTTCAAAACTTTATTGAGGTACTTGAATCTATTTATTTTGAAGGAGTTTTAGACATTCCCATGATCAGCTGGGTAGTAATGCTGGTGTCCAGACTACTGGATTACGTAGCTACTGTTGAAGATGAAGCAGCCACAGCCAAGAAACCTCTGAATGGAAAAGAGAGGGAACGATTTTTGACAGGTATGTAACACTTACTATCAAAATTTGCTACTATGGGTATTGATTTGCAAGCTGTTCAAATAGTTAAAATGTATTTTCAATTCACTTGAAAAACAATGTTTTTAAAATAAATGTCGTGATCATTTTATTTGCACTATTATCTGCTTCTTTACATCCTCATCTGCTTAGAAATAGGACCTCTTTTGTTTTATTAAGTGAAAAATACAGGACTGATTTAGTTTGTAAAAAGTCCGTATACTATCCTATGACTGTGGGACCTGGCAGTTGGGAGTGTACACAGTTTGTATTGTGAGAAAGGGCAATAGCATGACCTCATAACTTCTCTGGTCTTTGCCATGGCATTTGTATTCAGTATTTTTAAACACATTTTCTGTCTGCTTATTTTTATTAGTATTTAAGTGGATTAGCTGTGGTTTTCTTTGAACATCTTTTCTAAAATTGAAAACTGCAAAGTTTTTGTGGTGTGGAAGCTGTTCGCTTTTAGTTAGGACAGTCTTGCTTGCCTCCTTGTATGTCCTAAAAATAATGAGAACAAGGTGGTACCATTGCATTTTAAAATTACACAGAAACATTGCCATCAATACTGATAGTTGCATAACACTAAGAGAGTTAGATTTTACTTGTTTCTTTAGTATTTAGTGTATGGAGATGCTAACATTGCTGCAACATAAATGTTTTTCTCTGGAGTTAAGTGAAGTTTAATAAGATGGATTAATATATCCTCTTTTTTTTTTTCCTGTTTCCATTAGGAAATCAGTGGAGTTTTATAAATAACAGCCTTCACACTCAGAGTCTGAGCAGATCAACTAAAGGCAACAGTAGCCTAGATAGACTGTATTCCCGAAAGATCAGAAAACAGCTTGTGCATCATAAACAGGTGACTTCCAGCACGGTAGTGGCTATTTTCACAGAAGTATATCTCACTTATAGTATATCTCATTTCTTGAAATAACAGCTTTGGCCTTGGGACTCATTCAGCCTTGCTTTTGCATAGGTCTGGTTCTGTAGCTAAAGGCTGCCTAACTTCTTTGACATTCATTTCAAACTGTGGGGCTTGGGATCTGCTGGAAGAACAGATGTTGGAGTGTAATTTGCACTCTCTGGCCCATATTGGACAGTAAATATAATTTACTTTTTAGATAACTCTGTGCACCTAAGCTGTGGTTTAAAAGTTGGTAATTCTTAACAGGCAAAATTTTCATTTCTAAGTACAACTATGCAGGTTTTATGACCCTGGGCATGTATGGCTTGAGCTCCTTTACAAACACTGTTTCTTCTTAAACTTTATCTGTTCTGGGTCTGCTAGCAGCCCCTTATATTGTCTTAGTTATAATTTTACATAAATTGTATTTTAAAAGCTCAAGTTGCAATTTGAACGAAGATTATTATCATATGAACATACTGATCCTTTTAACTTCTTATTGCTTAAATTTTCATTTTTTCCTATTAACATTTTCTTTTAGCAACTTAACTTATTAAAAGCAAAACAGAAGGCTTTGGTGGAACAGATGGAAAAAGAGAAAATACAAAGCAACAAAGGATCATCATACAAACTTTTAGTAGAACAGGCAAAACTAAAGCAGGCCACTTCAAAGGTATGATGCTCTGAAACTGTAACTGACTTCTTGTCCCTCATGTGAAAAGACCTGTTCCTGCAAAGTCACTTTTGTCCTACACTGACCTTATTTTAAAAGGTTGTTCCATCATGGCTGCTATCAGGTATTTTCTGATGCTGAAAACAGCAGCCATCTGTAAATTTCTTGCACTGTGAAAAATAGTTTATCTTTCTACAGGGGTTTTTTAGGTAGTCATGGCCAAAATCAGTAATAATCTTGTAGCTTTGGGCATGCCAGTCTTATCTTTTTCACTTTGGATAACATATACCCATAGAAATGTAAAACAATATTTTATATGGTGAATTTTAATGCATGATACTCTTCTGGATGCTCTTCTGATTGAATAAGCAGAAAATAATCATGTCAATGACTGTCTCCTCCACCTAATAAATATGACTTTTGAGACTGTTTTCTGAGCTTTCTCAGAAGGTTCTTAGCATCCTAAAAGTACTTACCACGTAAGTTGCAGCATCTTGCAGTAAGCCCCAGATATTGAAAGTGGATGTGGTAGTTAAAGAATTATTTTGATCATGAGATGAGGTGCTGAAATATAAGGATTTCTGGAGATGGCAACATGGACTTTGCAGAGAGCACAAACAAATGTGGAAATCTTTCTGGATACCAAACTTAGGTATCTCTTTAAATATTTGCTCTTTAGTTCCAGAAGTACTAACGTCTGTTAGGATAACTGAAAATAGGCCTGTGAAAAGTGATTGTAGAATGTTGGACCTTAAAGGCAGTCTAAAGGGAAATGTTACAACAACTTCCCATAATTATGGAAAAACAAACAAACACCCCAAACAAACAAAAAAACAATCAAACAACAACAAGAAAAAATGAAACACCAGCATAAAAATAAAGACCTAAGTTTTCACTAACTCTGCTTGTCATGGCTGTTCTTTCCTGCACTGTCTTCTGCTTTATTCCAGCAGGTTGTATCAGGGGGGCTACTCCACTGGGGGCTCCCTTGAAACATCTTTAAGTGAGTCACTGGCTGAAATATGCTGTCCAGCTATTTAAGTTTCACTTTACAGCAGCCATGTTGTATCGAAAAAACATGTTGAACTAAAGAATTTTCCTCTTGCAGTATCTTAACATCTAGTTATGGTTTTACTGTACACTTGATAGTTGCAGTTCATGCAGTTTTTGCTACTTCACCTACTAATTGCTTTTAGTTATGACAAGCTGTGAGTAACTTAAAACATTTATTGCATTTAGGAGGAAGATGAAGCCTTTGTTTTAGTAAATAGTTCTTTCTCTGGTCTACTTCAGTTGCTACTGCTTAAGTGAGATTATAAGAAGCATTTGTGTTACCTAATTCTAGACTGCTTGTGTAGCTGATAAAATTAACTGAGCTACTAAATGTGTGCTCTTGGTGGATGGGAGGATTAATAAAAGCACTGTCTTCCCTCCATTGAATTTGTAGACCCACTGTAAAAAAGGTTGTAGATTAGAGCCCTGATCAATTATCAAACTAGTTCAACTTATGGTGGCTAATGGACGCTTTGTACCCTGGAAATATTAAGAAACTTAGAAATTATTGATGATTTATTGAATGTGAAGAACTGAGAAGTCAGCATTCTTGTAAGGGTAAATTGCCATGTTAGCTATTTTAGTATACAGTTTCCTTTATGGTAACCATAGCTTTATATGCAGGTGTGGAAATACAAAAAGAACTTCTAAAATTCATATTCTCAATATGACTTATGGCAAAATAAAGACTTAATTTTCACCTGTGCAGAACTGGATAATTTGGTTATGAGTCTGTCACCTGAGATAACAAAACTAATTTCTGTCAATAAAGCCTTAATTCCATTCCATATTCTCATATACTGTTAGACCCTCTTTCTTCAAGTTTTACAGTTACTGGTATTGCTGCCTCAGATTTTCACTGGGAAAAGATTCAGAGGTTAGTTTGAAAATGTAACTTGTTTCAAATTTAACTTCTGCAGCACTTCAAGGACTTAATACGCTTACGCCGGACTGCAGAATGGCCTCGTTCTACTTTAGATACAGAAGTATCAACAACAAAGGAAACTCCAGAAATTGAACCACTTCCATTTACACTGGCACACGAACGTTGTATTTCTGTAGTGCAGAAGCTGGCACTCTTTCTCTTGTCAATGGACTTTACTTGTCATGCAGACTTGCTTCTGTTTGTTTGTAAGGTAAAAAAAATATGGAACATATTACTCTGTATCTGCAATGGAGACCACATTAAATTAGCTTTCTATTACTGCTTTTTTGCTGGCTTATTTATAAAAATTAGCTGCAGCATTGCAATTTCTAGTAATTTCTGGTGAGGTAGTTTTTCTGATCTGTCACCTTTTGTGTAACTTAGAATTTGATGGCTTCAAAATTACAGAGAAAAAGTAACTTCAAAAAAATAGATTGGTGCACAAGTAATTGCGGTTTTTGGACTGTGCATTTTAAATCATTAGAACTAGGCTCAGACACATCTTTATTAATCAAAACAGGAACCATAACAAGCAACACATTTTTGCGAATGAGAAATAAGTTTATTTATTCACGTAGCATAAATATCCGTGCTTTGGGATTCAACGAACTTTTGGAAAGCATTTTGTGCACCCTGCTTATTGTGGAAGCATTTTCCCTGCAAAAAGTTGTCGAGATGGTTGAAGAAGTAATAGTCAGTTGGTGAGAGGACAGGTGAATATGGTGGATGAGGCAAAACTTTGTAGCCCAATCCATTCAACTTTTTAAGCATTAATTGTGCACTGTGTGGCCGGGTGAGAGAAGAATTGGGTCCCTTCTGTTGACCAACGCTGGCTGCAGGTGTTGCAGTTTTTAGTGCATCTCATCAATTTTCTGAGCAGACTTCTCAGATGAAATGGTTTCACTGGGCTTCAGAAAGCTGTAGTGGATCAGACTGGCTGCAAACCACCAAACAGTGACTGTGACCTTTTTTTGGTGCTAGTTTGGCTTTGGGAAGAGCTTTGGAGGTTCTTCTCGGTCCAGCCACTGAGCTGTTTGTCGCTGGTTGTTGTATAAAATCCACTTTTCGTTGCACGTCAAAATCTGATTGAGAAATGGTTTGTTGTTGTGTAGATGACGACACTGCAAAACGACGATTTTTTTGATTTTCAGTCAGCTCATGAGGCATCCACCTCCCGAGCTTTTCCACCTTTCCAATTTGCTTCAAATGCCACATGACCATGGAATGGTCAATGTTAAATTCTTTGGCAACTTCTCGTGTAGTTGTAAGAGGATCAGCTTCGATGATTGCTCTCACTTGGTTGTTGTCACCTTCTGCTGGCCGGCCACTACGCTCCTCATCTTCAAGGCTCTTGTCTCCTTTGCAAAACTTCTTGACCCACCACTGCACTCTATGTTCGTTAGCAGTTCCTGGGCCAAATGGGCTGATGATGTCGTGAGTTGTCTCTGCTGCTTTATGACCCATTTTGAACATGAATAAGAAAATTGCTTGAATTTCCTTTTTGTATAACGTCATTTATAGAATCACAGAATCATTTCTGTTGGAAGAGACCCTCAGGATCATTGAGTCCAACCATAACCTAACTCTGGCACTAATCCATGTCGATAGTCTAAAATAAATATCAAATAAACATCAAGTAATAAGTCTGTAGTAAAAAAACATATGGTGAGAAAAGCACATTAAAATGATATATAACATAAGCACATTTATTTAGGAATGTATTCCAGTTTCAAATGGCAAATTTCAAGAATACAAAACCTGCAATTACTTTTGCACCAACTTCATAATTGCTCTTGTAAAATACTAAAATTTAAAGCTAGTAAAAAAACCTGATTTACTTGCAAGCAAAATCTAATAATCATAGAAGTTAAATCTATTACATATTTTCATTGTGTTAAATATGAATAGGCATATATTTCCTTTTTTATAGGTTCTTGCTAGAATTGCAAATGCTACAAGACCAACAATTCATTTATGTGAGATTGTAAATGAGACTCAGTTGGAAAGGTTATTGCTGCTTCTCGTTGGAACCGACTTTAACAGAGGAGACATCGCTTGGGGAGGAGCATGGGCTCAGTATTCTCTGACTTGTATGCTGCAGGATATTCTAGCAGGTTTGGTTTAAGTTCATGACACTTTCTTTAATGTTTTAGTTGGTTTTTTTTAAAATTATGTTAGAATCTGCTGACATTGTTAAGATATTAAAAAAAAATCTTAAAATTGAGATTAGTGTGTAAAAAAGGCAATTTAAAATTGCAGTTACAATCAATCCTGAATTTGTGACTTGTGCATTGAAAGTTAATACTTATATGACACTGATGATTTTCAAATTATTCAGAACTGTACCCATAAAGAAGTATCCCTTAGAGAATTTAAGAGTTAGATGAAAAAAAGCAAAAAAGCAGCTAGTTGGTTGAGAAACTGGGATGTTAGTTTGTAACGGGAATAAAGCTTGATATGGAGTTTTCTGCTTAATCTAATCCATAGGAGAGCTGTTGGCACCAATAGCAGCTGAAGCTATGGAAGAGAGTGCTTTGGCAGAAGATGCTGGAGCTTCGGCTGGTGATTCTGATGACTCTCTCCAGCAGTCCACGGTTCAGTTAGTGGAAACAATAGATGAGCCTTTGACACATGACATCACAGGTAAATTATTCATATTCTTGACACATATATGTATACTGGAAAAAAAAAAAAAAGGAAAAAAAAATCTTTGCTGTTACTCAGCTGTCAAAATATCAGTAAATATTTTTGGTGATAGGATAATTAGTTTTGGAAAGTATAGGCAGAATATGAGCAATGCTTCAACTTATTTTTACATCTGATTAGTAAAAAACAGTTGTTTTTCTGATTATTTAAAACAGGCAACTTCATTTTTTTTATTGCATTCATTAACTTTTTCCACTAAGAGCTCTAATATTAAAAGTTTTAAAATTATCCATAAAGTGTGTGATATATCCGTGTTTTATATTTTGTACTCTTCAGTATTAATATTTTGTTAATCATTCAAAGGTGCTCCACCTCTGTCATCTCTGGAAAAAGACAAGGACATTGACCTTGAATTACTGCAAGACTTGATGGAAGTTGATATTGATCCTTTGGATATTGATCTGGAAAAAGATCCCCTTGCAGCCAAAGTCTTCAAGGTATGACACACCTGAGTTTCCAGGATAACCTTTACATGTGCAGTAGTAAAGTCCTTTCTCACTTACACTTCTTTATTAGTGCTATTTGATGTTTTAGACCTGCTTTTAGATTTTTATAAAGGTTTAATTAGAATGACAGGAAAGAATGTAGAGATTGTGTTCACATCTTAGATATATTTCTATTTCAGTTGACCACAAAATATGTTGCTTTTGCATGCCGATAACTGTATAAACAAGAGATTCTAACTTTACTCATACCTTAGCACACGATAAAAAACACAAAAGCATAATATAAAAGAAAAATAACATCTGTTTTTGTCCTTTTTTGTTAGGAATAAAATGCCACTTGCTTCTGCAATTGTTCCTAAGAGTTAATACTGCTAGATTGTGTTTTTTTAAAAAAAAAGTCAGAAGTAGCTAGTGTTCAGACCAGCTTCAGAATATGAAGAGAAGAAACTACAAAACTGATTTCACTGTGGAACAAGCAAATTATTATATGATTTCATACTCTGTCTGTAAGGGTGATGCTCTCATCTGGAGTTTTCCCACTCCTCTCACTATTGACTTAAACCTTCAGCCTCATTTGAATTAACCTAAATTATTTTTCTTAGTACTTGCTCAGACAAGACTAAATTTTCTTTATTTTCTGTATTCTCTCATATGTCCTTCCACTGATTATCTATCATGGAAAGATTTTTTTATTTTTTTTTTACTTTAAATCTCACCCTACAAAAATATTCTACTTACTGCTTAATTTTTGAGTTACTGATTTTTTCCCTCCTTCTTTATTCAGCTATTATTTAATTTGGCTAATATTTAATTAGTCCACTTTATCCACATTATCTTATTGCCTGATCAGTTGTCCTCTAATAAACAGTCAATAAAGCACCTCTTCATTCTTAATCCTTCTTAAGATTTGCTTCTGTGTCTGTAAAATGACAGTTGATGCTGGATCTTGCCGTTAAAAAGACAGGCATACACAAATTGCCTTCATACAGTCTTGCATTACTATTTTTTTTTCTTCTGATCCATATACTTTTTAAGTGTCTTGAATTGTGACACTCGAGTAGAGATTATTCGATTCTTTCTTTGGCAGAGTGCAGTGCAAACAATCCCTGAGCCTCACTGAGGCTTAAAGGTACTTTAACAGTACAATTAATGATATAGTATTCTGTCTTGATAAATAACTTCTTAAAATATCTCTGTGATACTCCACTTCTAAATTTACAGTGTGATACAAATCTGTGAATAAAAACAGGTGATAACATTTTCAAATTGACTTCTGGTATCTTTGAGACAGCTAACTACAATTGCTGGATTTTGACAATCACTAAGGATTCAGTAGCTTATACTACAATAACAATTGAAACAAAATTTTCTAAAGCTATTGAATCCAATCTTATTGTTTTAATTTTTTGTTACTTCAGTGTTGTTAGTAATTTTATTTTTGTACTTTGGCAGTCTAATGAGTTGCTGTTTATTTTTTTCATGTTGTTTGGTTTGGTTTTTAAGCCTATAAGCAGCACCTGGTATGATTACTGGGGTGCCGATTATGGCACCTACAATTACAATCCTTACATTGGAGGTGTTGGAATTCCAGTTGCAAAACCACCAGTAACTACAGAGAAAAATGGATCACAAACTGTGAGCATATCTGTCTCTCAAGGTAAGCAATGAACAAAAGTTCTGTTTGGGGTCTCTTTTCTGTGTATCTGACACTGTTGCATATCGAATTATGTTGACAATCTCTGTGTGCATTAAGTGGAAAGAATTCAGTTTTCTATATGCTGTGTTTTTTCTGTGGTAACTGAGAGAGTATTCTGTGAGGTTTATATTTAAAACTGCCTAACATAGCAGAAAATCTTTTTTTCTAACATTTTTGAACACACACTTCTAGGCAGTTCTAAATCATTCCTGTTTTCTCAGGAATTTTTGGAAGCTCTTTTCTGGTTGTCTGGTATTTTTGAAAGTTGGCTTTACCCTAAGAAATGAGGTGGTGAACTTGTTAAGCTTGGATGAGTACTGCTGAACTGGGGTGACAGATCTTTCCCTTGCCACCCTGAAAAACAGCTTTTTAGTTCTTGTTTGGGAGCTATTACCTTAGGAAAAACAGGCTTACACATATGCAAATTTAGTAATCTGTAATATTAAAGTGACTGTGAAAAGCAATATGTGTGTTTCATAGAAATGTAGTATTTTATTAATTATATATTTAATGTCTATAGGAATCTTGCATTCATGTTAGATTTTCAGTTTCTACATTCTGCTTCTGTCATGTATAAAAGTGAATCTTCCTGTTAGTGATACTAAGATTTTTTTCAGTTTAATATGGACTGTCTATCTATATTGCTTGCACAGGAAGTAATAGTAACTAATTATATAGGTCTTTGATATAATTCAGTTTATCCTGTTTATTGCCTTGTGTAGCTTTAGATGCACGTCTAGAAGTTGGGCTTGAACAGCAGGCTGAGCTGATGCTGAAAATGATGTCCACCCTGGAGGCTGATTCCATTCTACAAGCATTAACAAACACATCTCCTACACGTAAGTACATGATGTCTGATCATTCTCTTCACATAATGACCACGATGCTTTGAAATTTGTACTAATTTTTTCTGTAGTCACTCTAGCAGCTTAGAAAAAGTTAAATTTCATTTCATATATCTTGTTACAATGAGCTTTAGAAATACTTCTTTATTTAGATTTTTTAATTATGCGTAGACATATATTTAAGACAACTTGTGAAACTGGTCAAATATGCAGTATGCCTTTTACAGTGCATAATATTACAATGGAGGAATTGGTTTTGTTTTCTGATGTAGGTAAAAATGAACATTAAGTTTCCTGTTTTTCTGAAGCTCCATTCTTGCATTCAGTGTGAAATTTCAGCTGTTTCAAAGCTGCTTTGCACTTGACAGTTTCAACTTTTCAGGGATCAAAGTGAAAACATTTGAATACGTTTTTGAACTCACCTGTTTAGTAAGCTTATGATATAAAACAATTAATGATGCCGATTTACTTTTGAACATCTTTTCAATTCATTGCACTCTCCGTCTGGTTAAGGTGTGCTTCTTTGTAGCTCTCCAGGGTACCATACAGTCATTAGTTGAATATCTGATGATGGAGTTGGTTTAGTGACATCCTCAGACTTTATTTTCTGGAAGTTTATTATTGCCTGCAGTAGCTTTACCATAATGCATGAAAGAGATGTTCCAATTGCTTGTCTTACCATAGTGTTAGCAGGACACTCCTATGATGTATGTTTGGCAAGAATTATGAAAATGTATCTCTGTGGGCTCACTTTCCAAAGATTTTTGTGTGAAGCTGGAGGAGTCTGACATTCAAGGATGCCTTTTGCCGTACGGTAGTCAGTAGTCAAGCTCAGCTGAACACCACATTGAAGATATTTTAAGTTATAAAATAAGTGTCCCTTAAGCACAAAATATGGGGAAATAAATATTAAATTACTTTTAGAAAATTTTACAAAATAACTCATGGGGAGCTGGTATTTTTTGGTTTATTTTTTAGTAACTCAGTCTCCTAGTGGAACAGATGATTCCTTGCTAAGAGGATTACATGCTGCTAACCAAAATGCCCAGTTGATTGTACAGTTGTCATCTATACCTATGCTGAGCGCATGCTTCAACAAACTTTTTTCCATGCTACAAGTCCACCATGTTCAGGTATAGAATTATGAACTTTGAAATATTTTGATAGTATTTCTCTATATATTTGCAAGTTGTTTGCCTGTATTTTGTAATACTTCGGATGCAAGTAACCTGTTATGTGCTTTATTGCTTTTGAAGTTGTAATGTACAACAGTACCAATAACGTAATAGGCAAAGTGCTGAAAGCTTTTGACAAATAGGACATATATTGAAAAAGCAGGTATACATTTTTATATTTTAAAAAAAGTTATTAGGTTAATTGTTAGCTTATTAGTGAAGAGTGTCACTAAGTGTGCAGTCTCCGTCTGTGGAGGTTTTCAAAACCCAGCTGGATAAACCCTTGAGCTGCCCAAGTCTGACATCTCGATTGGCCCTTCTTTGAGCAGAAAATTGGACTGAGTAACCTCTTCAGAGGTCCCTTCCAGCCTCAACTGTCCAGTGATCCTAAATGTTAAAGTTAGAAGTATGCTTTTTAAACAGTCGGCTTGGCGACGCTTTTCTTGATACATACAAAGGAGTGCCATGTGTGCTGTAGGTGAGTGGTTAGGTGCCTGCCTACCTGTTCATGTTTTAATTGGGTGACTGACTCCGTCCCTCAGTTGTTCCTTAAATATGTCAGCCAAAATATGTAAAGGACCTTGATGCTTCCTCAAAGTATCTAAGTAGTTATTTTCCTCAAGGGAGTTATTCAGAGTGAGCATCTGTGTGTCTCTGATAATTAAAGGAGGTTTCCCAGTAATTAAATTAACCTTTTAAATAATTTTGGTTGACTAGTGAACATCACTTGACTATATTGAGATATTCCAAAAGTTTACATGCAAATCAGTGTTACAGATGTAAGGTTAGGATACAGGAATGTCTAAGCAGTGTGTAAAGCTATTTTTTAATGTAAATGTGATGAATCTTCTCAAGAGAAAATTAACTGTATTTAGAAGAAATCATTTTTACAAAAACATAGCAGAAACAGTAGTTATGCTGAATATGACTTGAATATTATGTTTATCAGAATCTTCATATCAAGTAAAGTGTGTGTTATCAGTGAAGCATTAACACCTGAGAATGTAGATAAGGTTTTTAAAATCAAAACAGCCTTTCATGCTCTGGAGTTGAGGAAAAACACTTGAGTTTGATCTGATACTGTTTTTTTTCCCTTTTTTTCAGCTTGAATCCCTTTTACAGTTATGGCTCACATTAAGCCTAAATTCCAGCTCCTCTGGAAGTAAAGATAGTGGCGCTGATATTTTCCTTTATAACGCTAACCGAATACCTGTAATTTCCTTGAACCAAGGTAAAATACATTAAATATGGGGAAATAATTTTCAGGAAATTAAACATTATTTTATTATGTTATTATTATTATTCAGGTACTAAATTTTTGTTAATAAGCAAGAAGTATTAAATATTCTTCGTAACAGCACTGTTGGGATAATGTCTTTGTTCTTATTAAAGAGCTCTTGGGCTCATTATCATCTTAACATGAAAAACATGTGGCTAGTATGTAATTAAAACATGGATTACTTGAATTTGCATAATCTCCTCAGAAATTAAATTGTAAAATTTGTGGTTCTTAATCATCATTAATCGCAAGAGGACTTTTTAAAAGACACTTCTTAGTCTAAGGTGAACTGTGCACCTGTATGTGCTTCTCTGACAGATTTCTTCTTGTATGCCATCCTGTGATCTCTTTATTATCAAAGGAATTGGTGTTGGGGGAATCTCTGTTAGTTTTTGGCATCAGTCTACTATCTATTATGAACCTATTTTCCTGTAAATTTCTATAGTTTGTATAGTTTTAAACATCTGTGATATCTTGCGGTGACAGTCCAAAACATTAGTGCCTGCTGTAATTAAACTGTAATGCTGACTTCCATGAGAGCATCTTTGCATCGTTTTCTGTGAGATATCAGGGTCTGGGCACTGCAGAAAGTTCTGTGGGCCAGTTCCTGGGAAGTGTTGGTGATGCTTCTTTTCTGATTTCCTGGAACAATACTTGTCAAAACAATAATATTAATAATAGTAAGAACAGTAATAACAATAATAAATATAGCACCTCATGGTGAAAGTAGGAAGTTCATAATAATACCATGAAGATTAAAGCTTGTAAAAACATGTTTTTCTTGACAGCTTCAGTAACTAGCTTCCTGTCAGTTCTGGCATGGTATCCTAATACGTTACTCCGGACATGGTGCCTTGTGCTTCACAGCCTAACTCTCATGACAAATATGCAGCTTAATGGTAAGTTTTGGGTGGTTTGGTTTTGTTTTGCTTTGGTTTTATGTTGCCTATTTAGTGACTAACAGATGAGTATTGATTCCCATCTGAAAGGCTACTGTAACTTTCCCTTTGTCATCTAAGTACTTTTGTTGGTTCTTCCTACCTTGAGATTTTTGAACAGTGGGCTCCTTGAATTGTACCATGGAAAAAGAAGCCCTTGTGGTAAAAGAAGACATCACTATAAATAGGTTGTCAATATCTTCTAAAAATGAATTTTAGGACTAGCTAATCATCTGTGGGAATTAGCTTTGTACTGTGGGAAGAGGTAGCAGAGAGAAAGGATTAGGGCACAATGAGAGAGATTTATGTTCTTCTGATGCAGTAGGGATATTTTCATAAGTATGCAGGCCCTAGTCATTGCTTATGTTAAGCTATTTGAAAATAAGCCTTTAGAAACAGAATATTGAAAAAGAAATCCAGCCATTTCATTTCCATATGCACAACAGATTGTCTCACATTCTGTATATTGCTCCATAACACACTAGAAATAATCTGCCTTTGTGAATGAGATTTTGCCACAAGACTGGTAGAAATTAAAAGATGTAATATTGAAATCAAGCTTCTAAATGGCTCACTATCTTAGGGCAGCTGTCGTGAGGAATGTGGCCTTGTCCTCAAGGCTAAAGAAGAAGTGAGTAGTAAGAACTTGGAGACTAGAATCTTTAAGAACTTATGTTTAGACCAAATCAGAGCTCTTCTAAATTCTGTTTTCAGTCCAAGCATATGACTAAAGATAGTAATTACAGAAGAAAGAAACCCAAAGCCACCTGAAGATCACATTTCTGGGAAGCAGTTCGCCATTTTCCACACCTTTCCTCAAAGATGCTTATGAATCTTTTTTTAATATGTGCCATTTCAAATCACTGTCCTTAAGATGCACTTTTTTCTTCTAGTTTCCACTTTCCCTTTTCTGTAATGTTATTTCAGTCTCACAAAACTGTTGAAATTTTTGCTATTAGGTGAAACAGTAGAGCTGTGATTAAATTAGTGGAAGAGACTTAACTGATATTCTCAAACTGAGACCTCTTCTTGTTCTTGGTATTTGAGAATAGAACATGGCTGGATTTGTAGGATAAGAGTGTGTGCAGTTAACAGCCACGTGTATTTTCACCGCTCCAATTTGTAACTGTAGACTAGCAATTTCCAAAAATTATGCTGTATGTATTGCTGAGCTGATATGTGAATCTTTTCCAAGTGGTATGAGGCTCAATATTTGTGCTCTGATGCTGACAGACAGGCAGCTGGGTGTTTGTGGGAGTTTCTTAGGCAGCTGCCAGAGATCAGTAAGTGAGGATGTGAATGAAAAGCTGCTCAGAAGCAACTGCTCCAGCTCATTGCAGGTGTACTTCAGCATTCAAATGTGGTTGTGGATTTTTGTGTATATAGGGTTGTGAGCCCAAGGTTGGGGTTGGGTTTGAAAGGGCTGGAGGTGCAAGCTTGCTGGAGGGCAAAGAGTTGAAGATGTGTCCTTTTATACATGTGTGTGGACTAACACAGATACATATCACTTAGCTGCCCCTTTTCCCGTACTGACTGATAGAACCAGGAGCTAAATAAGGTTAAGCCCCCATGAGATGACTTCTGTGTCAGGATTCCTCAGCAGCTAATAATTCACGATAATATTCCGTCTCCTTGGCACCAATTTTTCACATTTAAGAAGTGAAATAATCTCTGTTTAATCCTTGACAACTGATGGTGGGATCCATCAGACCACTTCTCCAATCAATAAATTTGGTTTCTTTGTGCTTTGGTTCAGAACTGGAATTAATAAAGATCTCAATAAGCCATTGTAGACAGTGTCTCAGAGGAGTTCTGGAAAGCATGATCTCGAAACTTATAAGCTTGTGAGAAGAGATCATTTTTGTTGTTGTTTGGGTGTTTTTATTTGTGTGTGTTTGGTTGGTTGGTTTGGTTTGGTTTGGTTTTAAATATATACAGCCAGTAGAGAGCAAACTATTTAAAGACAAGTTGTTCCCGAGTCTGGCTTTCTTAGGAGTCAAATTTCTCTTTTATCCTCTTTAATTCTGTAATGTTTTAAGCTATGAAATGCAGATGGTTCACACATCTTTTTTGACAGGTTATGGTTAGGGGTTTTGTGGGATTTTTTTTTTGTTTGTTTTGGGTTTTGTTTGTTTGTTTTCCTTTTTCACCACTAAGATGTCAATTATAGCTTATTGGAAATAATTTACGTTGGTCTTGCTAGATGTGTGTCATTATAAAATGAGGTTCTTTCCCCTTTTAATACCCAGAATACAATAAAGCCCCAAAATGTGTTCGTTTGGAGGATGTCTTTACTGATGAAATAAAACACTACCAAAAATATTTTATTCAGGTGATTTCAGGTGTAATAAACCTCTTCGTAGAATCATAGAATCACAGAATGGTTTGCGTTGGAAGGGACCATAAACATCACCTAGTTCCAACCCCCTGCCATGGGCAAGGACACCGTCCACTAGATCAGGCTGCTCAAAGCCCCATCCAGTGGGACCTTGGACTTTGCTGGGGTAGGGAATCCACAGCTTCTCTAAGCAACTTGTTCCAGTGCCTCACCACCCTCATGGTGAAGAATTTCTTCCTTATATCTAATCTAAATATGCCCTCTTATAGTTAAAAGCCTGTGTCCTATCCTTACATGACCTTCAGATTCAATAAGCCTTTTGAATAAGCAAGAAGGCACATCTTCTTGACAGAATCCTTATTAGATAATCATATTTGCTGCTTCAGAAACTGAAGATGATTCACTAAACTCTTTGCAGGTGGACATTTTAGCACTGAGAAAATCCCACTATCACTGTTTTTGTAAACCATTGGATCTCAGCCTTCTCAGATAACCTCCTTAAGTTTGCTTTATTTAGTTGAAATTAATTATTGCCATTTGATATATACATTCACATTCAGCCATTCTGTTTTTCAAGGAAGGAAAGGAAAAAGGAAGGGAAAGGAGAAACGAAAGGGGGGGAGATTAAAAAAAAAATAGAGCAATGCTTTTTCATATTCTTCCATCCATTCTATATAAGAGTCTTTCCTTATTTGCATTTTATGGAAAGTGTCTTTGAACCCACTTCTGAACTATTGTACTCTGAAGATTACAATTTTGGTCACCATTTCTTCAAGAGATGAAGAAGAAGATCTTGGCATAAGAAATGAAGTGGTTCTAGAGATCTCATCCTAATGTTAATTTCAAAGCTATTTCTTAGTTATTTTTCCAAAACCTCAGATCTCTCCAGTAGCAATCGAGGCTTTTCAGTTGTTGTGGGGTTTTGTTTGTTTGTTCCTTACCTGAGTATAGGGCAGATTCTTGTTGAAACAGTCCTGTGTTGGGATTTAGGAGCAACTGCTGTCTAGGGCACATCAGCTGATGGTTAGAAAATCTTATTTCGTTATCCCATTATGTGCTGATAAATGTCTTCAGAATGAGAGCCCAGTCTGTCTAACTTCTGTGCTTCAGAAACCTGAGGAGTGCAAGATATTCTTCAGGGACAAACCCAATACCCTTTTCAGAACAAGTACATTATTTTTTTACAAGATCTGGGGACAAATTTTTCAAGGATAGTGTTTAAGATCAGTATTGGATGGGTGACATCTAGAACCATTTAGTGCCAGGAAGGTTGGTAGAAGCAAATCTACAGTGGCAAGGAAAAAATTCTCAGAGCTACAGTTGCTCTGAAGTAAACAGCTGGCATCTGTCGAAGTGTTCTCATAATGCAATTACTCATCTGGTCCTTTAGCAAGAACTATTCATGTTTTCCTCACATGCCCTTTTGCTTATCTGTTATTGTTGTCAGCAGAAATACTGTTTGAAAGCATTGTTTTGAGCATAAACACTACCTGACAGAGCAGATAATATAGATGCATCGTGAGATCTGAGTTAGAATGTCAAACAAAACATAGCAGATCACAAATATAATGTATAAAAAAAAGTCATTTTTTTATTTTGTTGTGATATTTTCAGCTGTTAAATAGAAAATATAATAATAAAATAACATAGGAAGTATTGAAGATGTATTTATTCAGTTATGGCATCAACTCTGCCGTGAAACAGTAGAAAAACTATGGAGCTTTCTGATCCTTGAAGGAAATTGGTTGAGAGTTAGCATACGGACTTGGCTACTGCTTGTCAGGAGGAGATGTGCTGGGATTGTCAATTCTGGGGAAGTTCGGACATAATATTTGCTTGTTTTCAGATGTAAAGTCTTCACAAATAGCCAGATTTAATTAAGTAGTTATAATACAGACCTAACAAGTAAAGGTGAACACAACAGGAAAAATTTGGAGTTTTAAAAATAATGTTACCTTCAAAGAAAGGAACACCATGTGAATGAATTAAACGACTTGAAGCTACACCCCAAATGTGACCTCTTCTGAAGAAGGCAAGCATAAATATTCTGAAAGCTGTAGTTTCGATACGGAGTCTTTTAGTTTGTTCTCTTTTTTAAAAAAGAACATTGAATAGCAGTGTTGCTTGTCACACTGACCATTATAGGTGATTTGAGGTCTCTCAAGAAAATGAAATACCTTCTGTCTGTGAAGGTACCATTCTGTGAAGGAAAGCACAAAAGTACGTCCCTTTTTGAAATAAAAATATAAATATTTTCCATGCTTTGTGCACTTACTTTAAAACTAATTTGAATACTCAGTACTTTAGCACAAACTCAAATGTCATATAGCACAAAACTGAAGTCATACACAAAGCTGGAATGATGCAGTTACACTGAAACAATGAAAAGTTACAGAAAACTGTGAGAAATGGTATAACCAAATTCAGATTAACTTCTCATTTTGATTAGTTATGTCAGCTGCAGTTGAATGTGATTTTATTCATAGTGATTTGAAATTTCAAAATAATTTATAAGTGGAACTTATCTAAAAAAAAACCCCATAAAAGGCAGTAATAAAACAGGTCAAGTATACATGCAAGAGCTACAAGCTCAGCAAGCTGGTGTTCTTTGTGACCTGAGTGTCTTTTTAATTTTTAATTTGTATCATGATATACACAAAAACACCACCCAGAAGCAACCAGTGTAAAAATACCTCACCAACAACCTACATACCTAGTTTTCTTAGAGGGAAAATCAGTGTATTGTGTGTTTTACTTAAGAAAATGTTCAGGAATGCAGATTCAGAGGGGAAAAATAAACTTGATGTGTTCACTCAGGCTGGTGTTTCCAAGGCACATCCTGCAATGGAGGCTTCTCTGTTCTTCTGAAATGTTCAGTTTTTCTTTCAGAGAACCTGTGAAATTCTGTGGTTACTTTTTGCAGACTTGTCCCCCGCCTAGACAAGAGCTAGCTTTTCATCTTGTGCACTGTCAAATGTAAGCAAGAACAGGCTTATTGTCTGCAATACAAAGGAACTGGAATGCTGTGGGAAGCTTTCTTGCTTTTATTCAACTCCAGCTATTGCTGTGCCATCAGTCATAGCCAACAGGCTTGTTCCACTGCTAATGTTGATAAAACAATGCAAAATGTTTTTTTATAGCTGTACAAGAAATACTTTCCCAGTTAGTTTTCTGCATTCATCTAAAACAAGAAGTCTATTTATAGGTTGAGAATAAAATGGCATTTGATAAGGGGAAAACTTACTATGAATTATCTTCTCTGTTCATCTTCTCATAAGGATTTCTTCTCATAGCAAGTGTCTTTCCAATGCTATTTTTATTTCATTGCTCTGGAAGCATTTCAACTGAGATGGGAGCAGTCAGGGTTTAATTCTGTTTTTGACGGAGATGTTTCCCTCCTGGTTGGGATCTTTAGCTTAAGGAAATGATTGTGAATGAAGGCTCTGATAAACAGAATGGGTAGTAAGTAGTTCTTTTATCAACCTCCCTAACTAAGAATCTGACATTGGAATGCGAAGGGATGCCAGCTGGGCTCTTGTACCAGAGCATCATTTCCTCTCAATTTTAATCTTTTTTTATATGATGAGATATACTGAAGAGGCGATCTCTCTCAGACTGTAATAACATGTAATTTCATTTAGATACATGTAATATTGTAAGAATGCCTATTTTTGTTCAATATTGTGAATTGATTCTATATACCACTGCTGAATTTGTAAGATATCCCAGGTAATAAAGCTCATTTGTTTGATCATTAAGGGGAGTATTTTAATTCTAATTCTGGTCCTCAGAGTTCTTATCTGTTAATCTACCTACAGTTTCAGTCAATGATGAGAAATCTCTGAATGTGCCAAGAACAAAAATATCTTGTTTACAGGATAATAGAAATGTAATCTCTGTCTGACAAACTAACAAATGCACTTAAACCTTATTAAAGTGTTGGACTAGCAAAGAGGAACAAATCAAAACGTCTGTATATATTGCTTCTACAAAAGGAAGCTCTGCTTTCAGGAATAGTGCCTTAGCAAGCTTGGAACACTGATGGAAAAGTTTTGGGGAGTTTTATCTGTACTTAGTGGAAAACGCACACTCAAAATTGTAGTCCTGAGTAAGCAGCTTTCAGTAACTGATTTTGCAGAGAATATTTACACAGCATGGAATAAGTATAAGGGATATGCAGTATAAATGTTTGATTTACACTTAATGCTTACAGTTACAGACTTAATTCTCATGTCTTTATTTTTAAGCTGGTCCAAGCAGTGCCATTGGAGCTCAGGAAAGTACTGCCCAATTGTTGGTGTCAGATCCAAACCTCATTCATGTGTTAGTGAAATTTCTTTCTGGCACTAATCCTCATGGAACAAGTCAACACAGCCCACAGGTAACTAGCAATTGAGAGAAAAACTCTTCATAATAGGATTTCAGTACAATTGACATAAAGATGTGTTATTCATAATGTGTTATATCTTTGGCTTCTTTCTTTTTTTTGGTTATAGTCTTGGTTGGTTCTGATGAGCAACCATGGGGGAGTTCATGTTGGTGATACACTCTTAGTGATCTTACTTTTTTACAACTATCTGAAGACTTGCCACAGGGAGAAGATGCTCTGCGATATGTCAGTGAATATGTTCCATGTTAGGATTTCTTAGCTGCACACATGAAAAAAGTAACAGAGTTCAGTTTGTTTTCTGGAGTCTTGTTAGGTTGGGATCAAAGTGCCAATGAAGATTAAGTTTAAATAACTAATAATTCCAGAATTTAAAATTATGGTTTTCTTTTCTGCCAGTTTTCTAAATTCATATAGTGTTTACTGTTTCTCCTCATTTCAACCAATGATTTTTTTGCTTTTTGCAGTCCTTGAAAAACCTCTGAATAGTGACAAAAAACCCCACCAAGTTAACTTGATTGGCTGTAATATTTCACAGGAGTCTCAGAAACACTTAGTTTAGGAGACAGAAAATACCTGATATTTCTAGTGTTTTCCAGAAAATTTTCCAGAAAATACATAGTCTTTCCCAGAACTTAAACATTGTGCAGTGCTATTAATTTAAGACACTTGTAGTAGATGTGTGGTTTCTGAAAAAACATGCAGATTAGCACAGAAATGTGTTTTGTGAAGCGTAGTTTGTGTTGCTGAAAAGGTAGTCTCAAGCTACAAAAAGAGTCTTAGGTAAATAATGGAATCATTTGCTTTTTAGTCGTGGTTAGTGATAGAAAACCACATAGTATAATTGCTATGGAATAGTTCTCTTCTGAAAACATTGTAAATTTTTTCACAAAGCAAGTTAAGCTACATAATACATTTCTGTTCTTAGAAAATATTTTTGTTAGATATAGCTTAACATTCTTGAAGACATTTCAGTTGTATGTAATACTAAAATGCCTTTCCCTGTAGGTTGGGCCAACGGCGACGCAAGCTATGCAAGAATTTCTTACTCGATTACAAGTGCACCTTTCTTCAACTTGTCCTCAGATGTTCAGTGAATTTTTATTGAAATTAATACATATACTTTCAACAGAAAGGTACATCTTAACTATTTTTTTCCTTTCATGCCCTCTTTCTCTTTAAAATCTGTGTTGACTATGAATCACAATGGACATGTGTATATCCCACCTAGTGGTGCTGTCAGGTTATAGACGGATGAGGTCTTTGCTCTTGCTGCAGCACTATCAGCAGGATCTGGGTTCTTCTGGCACGTGGAACAGTGTGACTGGTTTCCACACACAGCGGTCTGTGTGTGAGGGACAGTGAACAGAAGCACTAAACAGTTGGTTGGGCTGCCCCACTCTCCTTCTGGGGCCTGTTAATGTCTTGTTTCCCCACTAGTGTAGAGAAGAAATGCTGCTGGCCGGGGAAAGAGAAGAGCTTATGGCTTGTCTTTTACAGCTCTGCTCCCTCAAGGCTGTGTCGATGGGCTCAAGATTGTGCAGTACACCAGTGCAGTACACCAGTACACCAGAAATGTGGCGGTTTTTGGTCTGAAGTACACAGTATCACAGAATCATTTTGGTTGGAAAAGACCTTTAAGATAATCAAGTCTAACAACCTAACGCCGTCAAGCCCACCTCTAAACCATGTCCCTAAAAACCTGATCCAAGTGTCTTTTAAACATCTCCATGGAATCAGCATTTATTTCTAGTATTGATATTCTGCTCATCCCCAGGCAAAGGTTTCATATAATTAGGGATGAGCTTCCTCAGTTTCTGGCTTCCCAGTAGGTGGCACTTTAGTGTTATCTATTCTTTAATCATACAAAAACCAGTTTTGGCCTTCTTGAAGAGATTTTTTATCTTAGTAACTTAAATTGGATGGGTGGTGTTTAGCATGTTTCCTTGATGATCAATCGCTTATACAAGAAATGCCATAATACAATAAAATCATTATTTCACAGTGAATCTTGGAATGCATGTCTGCATGCCGTAATTTGTTTCAAATAAGCTGAGGACACCACTGAAAGAATAGGTTTTTAAATGTGTTTGATTTTATTTTTGGACACAAACCGAAGGTGGGACTGAAATGTCGTACAATGGGAGCAAAGCACCAGATTTAGATGGTTATTTCTAAAACCTAAGGTAATTATTAAAGTATACCAGGTCTGGTATAAGCATAAGACTGATTGTGAGGAAGAGCAGTATTTTACTGTTGTAACTAATTAAATGCTAAATATTTTCTTCAGGGCTCTTTCTCTAAACTGTTTTGTTCTTTATTTAATTTTAAAAGTTATAGTAAGATTAGTCAATGTCAAAAGATGAATATATCAAAAATTAGTAACTAACACTTCAAGAATTAGCACCATTTTTATTTTAAATATACTGATTCAAAAGGTTCATTTTTGTAGTCCACCAGTATATGTGTAAAAGCACTTGGAAAAACTTGTCCTTAAAAGAGATCCTTCAAGCAATTGAAGGTTGCAAGCACCAAACTGTAATGGTTTGAGTACCTTCTCATGGTCTTATGTATAGTTACTATTTAGATAGTTAAAACCTGACCGTTCTTCTTTCTACTTTAGGAGGGGAAAAGAAAAGCAAACAAAACCCAAAACGCACTATGGAAAGAAAAGTGTTTTAATGATATCCTGTTAGAAAACAAATTATCTTAATGATATTAAGTATTAGATGACTTCTTCCCATGAAATTTTTCTGCAAACATACAAAACCTTTCGCCCACAACAAAACAGGACTATGTTCTAAACCTATACCTACAAAATTAACTGGATGATTAAAAACAATTATGGATCCTAGACTTTTTCAAACAAAACTTTAATCCTTAGTGGTACTAAGAAAGTGATAGGATGAGCAGGTTCTACAGGCTCTGTAATGACCAGTATATTAAGGAGTTATGAATGTTTGTCCCATGTGAAACATCAGATTGTGCTTCAACATGGATTTCTGAAAATGGCTGGATCAAGGAAAAAAAAAACAACTAAAGAACAAAATACCCACAACAAAACAAACAAGCAAACCTGTTTAACTTTTTAATATATTTTTTTTTCTTTCAGGGGTGCTTTCCAGACGGGCCAGGGACCCTTAGATGCTCAAGTGAAACTCTTGGAATTTACCTTGGAACAGAATTTCGAAGTTGTATCAGTTAGCACTATTTCTGCAGTAATTGAGTCTATAACGTTCCTTGTGCATCATTACATTACATGTTCGGACAAAGTGATGTCTCGCAGTGGCTCAGACAGCTCTGTGGGCGCTCGAGCCTGTTTTGGAGGGCTTTTTGCCAATATTATCCGTCCAGGTGATGCCAAAGCAGTTTGTGGAGAAATGACAAGGGATCAACTTATGTTTGATTTGTTAAAGCTGGTCAACATTTTAGTTCAGCTGCCACTTTCCAGTAACCGAGAATATAGTGCCCGTGTTCCAGTAGCCAGCAGTACTACAGACAGTGTGTCTGATGAAGAAAAGGTTTCAGGAGGCAAAGATGGCAATGGAAGCAACCCTAATACTCAGGGATCAACTGCATATGTGGCAGACTTGGTGTTGGCCAACCAACAAATTATGAGCCAGATTTTGTCTGCACTTGGCCAATGTAACAGCAGTGCTATGGCAACAATTATTGGTAGGTATTTTGTAAATAAAACAGAAGATCTTTTGGGGTGGTAAAACACTTAATATTTCTACCAACTCATAAATTGGGTGTATACATGAAAGAATGTGTCACAGCAATGACAGGACAAAAGAGACTGATGAGAAGTGAAAGGAGGGACAAGTATGCGAGGGGGAAAAAAAACCCAACAAACTACCATGGGGTGGGAGACAGTGATTAGAACCAAACAGGGAATGCATTTGGCATTTGAATTTGCTGAATCTCAGAATGGTCAATGTTGAAAGGGGCCTCTGCAGATTCTCTAGACCAACCTCCCTGCACAAAGCAGGGTCACCTGGCAGTTGCCTCAGAGGGCAGGTTGCTCAGTACCTTGTCTATTTGGGGTTTTAATTCCCCAAAAGTGGAAATTCCACAACTGCTCTGGGCAGCCTCTTACAGTGTTCAATCATTCTTGAAGTAGAAAAGCTTTTTCTTATGTTTAAATGGGATTTCTTCCTGTATTTCACTCTGTGCCCGTGGCCATGCCTCTATATGCATGCATTAGAATCAGTGTTCAGTTTCTAGTATAGATATGGTACCTCAATCATTCTCTGTGTATTGCATTATTTTCCTTCTTTTTCACTCATTACTGAGAAATGACAAATTACAATTGTGGCCCTTGCATAGAATACAGAAACTTTACTATTCCTTTGTTTTACCAGAAATCTCATTAACATTGGTTCCAGGTCATGTATTTGTGGGTGGGATCTTCCTGTATGAACAAGTGAGGAAGCTGATGAAACTTTGAACTGCAAAGTTGCTGTTTGTCAGACATGTACCTAAGGTGCATTTTCTCAGAGAGGTTCTCTTTGTGACTTGCTCATGAGCTGTATGGTAGTAGAGAATTTATTAGCACAAGCTAAACCACTGACTGAAATACCATGAATGTTACTGTATGTGCAAGACTGGGAAAACATTTCTCAGGAGGACAGGCAAAGAGCTTACACTCCATTTCAGGCATAATAGTTGTAAAATTTTGTTATTTTACAGTGTTTCCCGTGTTTTGAAGAAAGTACCTGTGACCTTTTCTGTGCTAGTCTCTTTTAAGCAGATGTGAAACTGTTAACCAATGCTATTATCAGAAACAGTATATATGAGAGCATGTTAATGTTAGACCAGTGCTTCATTTTGGCCTAAAAGCAATTGAGAAAAAAGTAGTAACCTCCAGTAGTCAGGAGGCAGGATTTGACAAGCCTGGGTTATGCTGTTGGAACCTTCCCGAAATTAATCCCAGAACGTCTTCTCGTTTACACTGGGTACTTGGTATCATATTGCAAATACGCTATGAACACTGAAATTAGTTTGTTCTTGTAGTGATGGTTTGTGTTCAGTATGCGTTTCTTTGGGGTGAAATTGAAAAATTCTTCTCCTCGACTTTAATGTCTTTCTAAACCACTGATTTCTGTCCAGCAATTGTTTTGCATTTTAAAAAAGGCAGTTTGGAAAGATAATATTGTTTCAAAATGGTTTTCATTGAATTCAGGATACTGGGCCAGCTGATCCCTTCAGTGGATTGTTCCTACCAAGATCTTTTAATATAGGTTATTGAAACTAATTTGTATGTTTATTTTGGGAAGATGTAATGCAGTTATTTGTGGTTTTAGTTCCTTCATGAAGAACTGTATTAAGCTCTCTCCAGACAGCATCTATGAACAAACATTTCTCCAAGGCTGCAGCCAGGGTTATATATGATCCAAAAATCAGTTATCAGCACATAGTCATATAGTAGTAAACACGTAACAGCTAGTGCAGCATGCTGGCTACCCAGGGAAGATAAACAAGAAGGTGACTGCAGATGTGTGCTGATAGGTAGTGGCTCTGCTGTCAAAATTTATGCTAATAATGTTAATTTACTGCACCTGGCAAGCCAGCTGCTCAGGAACCAAGATGGCCTTGAGTAATTCACTTGTCACATAAAGTTAAAACATATGTTGAGTTTTCTTTTATGACCACTTTGTCTATTTATTTCATTAGGTTTTTATGCTTTGTCATTGATGGACTATGAAAATTACAAAAGTAACAGTATTCCCCTTCTATCTTACCTTCTCCTTGTCCCAGAGTCTTCACAGCAAACCAACCTTAGTTGGCTTTGGCTCCATTATTCATTTCATTCAACTTTTTTAGACCATGCAGAGACTGAGTCTTAAGACTTTTCTTTGTCTCCATGCATCCAGTGCTTATCAATATTTTCTTTCTTGATAGCTTGAGGGTGTTTTAAGTCCTACAGCTGTCAGTTCTCTTGATGGAATGTTTCTCTAAGGCGTATTCCAAAGATCACTTGAACATGTTATTTTTTATTATTATTATTTGTTAGTATAACTCCAGTTTCTCTAATGGAATGGGATTATTCCATCTATACCTCGCATTCAAATCTAAAACCACTTTTAGAAGCTTTTCCAGATAGATATATTTTTTAAGACAGTTGTATTTATGGAGGTAATCTCTTCCTTGGGAAGACTATACTTTTGCTTTTCATCCTCAGTTTCAGCAATGTGTAATCAATATTGCTGAATATTGATATTCAGTAAATTCTCATGAATAAATCCTGAGCTGTAACTTCTATTATTATCTGAAAAAAAAAGTTAAATACTTTTTGGTTGCTTCTGGCTAGGAGTGATTCCAATCCTTGTTGTTCTTATTCTGTTTCCTTCACTAATTACAGTCATTTGTGTGGTCTTATCTAAAATTGAACTTAAATTCCCTGACTTCCTGGGTCAAGTCTACCTATCTATACTGTAAATAAGGTAACATGTACCTTGGACCACTAACAGTAATTTAATATGATCCTGAAAAATGGCCTATTTGTAGTTTGTAAAATCCATGTGAACATTTAACTGAAAATAAATTTAAATATCCCTGAGTTCTCTTATGTGCTGTAATGGGGTTTAGGTCTCAGCTTCTGACCTTTGAACTATTTCTGTTTTCACTAAGGTGCAAGTGGCTTACATCTCACTAAACATGAAAACTTCCATGGTGGCTTAGATGCAATATCAGTTGGAGACGGGTTGTTCACTATCCTGACAACACTTAGTAAAAAAGCAACAACAGTGCAAGTGATGCTTCAGCCAATTCTTACCTACATGGCCTGTGGGTATATGGGAAGACAGGTAAGTTCCCTTAGGTCTGTTGTGCTGCAAGGGAAATATAGATTAGTTGATACTGTAACCTGTAATACTCTCAGAAAACTGAACTAGTGCTGCATGAAAGAAATGCTAGCATTTTCCCACCCTCACTTTGGTGCTGAAGTTAGGAAGCCTCCCTCTGTTGTCAATGGTAGAGGGAGAGAGGGAGAGTTTCTGTGAGGGTGTTTTGACGTTCCTGTAAATGTTCATGGCTAAAGGTTTGAAGATGGATTGAGTGTTTTATTACGCTGAGGCGGGAAACACATTCATTGTGTTCATACTAATGGATGTTCTAAATACTCAATATTCCAATTTTCCTGCAGCTACTTACCCCTGGTAGTTAAGATCTTTTGCTTACCACAAAGACTTCTACATAGGAGTGAACCATATGGAGCATGATATTGGTCTTTTGTGGTAGAGAGGTCAACTCTGGTGGCATTTCTTCTTTGTGATTTTTGCCTGCTAGAAGAGGAGACCAATGCCTATTTCTGTCATATTAATTTTGCATGAAACTGTTTTTCTTAACTTTGTCTTCTAGGGTTCTCTTGCCACTTGTCAGTTATCTGAGCCACTGCTTTGGTTCATTTTACGAGTGTTGGATACAAGTGAGGCACTGAAGGCTTTCCATGATATGGGTAAGAATGTCTCTAGCTGCATCATGTGAAAGGTTTATTATAGATTATTTTTTTGCACTTAAAGAAGGAATACAGATATGTGTCTGGAGGAGCAAATTTACTGAATAGGCCTTTGCTGCTTAGAATCTATGACATGCTTCTAACAGCGGTGTTTTTTCCCCCGGCCTGTATTATACACAGGTGGCGTTCAGCTTATTTGTAACAACATGGTAACGAGCACAAGAGCTATTGTTAACACAGCAAGAAGCATGGTTTCAACTATTATGAAATTTCTTGATTCTGGTCCCACCAAAGCAACAGACAGCAGTTTAAAAGCTAGAGTGCTAGCTTCTGAGCCTGATAATGCAGAAGGAATTCACAATTTTGCACCTTTGGGTAAGTAATACTTTCTCTTATATTAATATGTACTGGTCATTTGAATCTTTATCAAGTTCTTAAACAAAATACTGTGATAGCATCAAATGTTTCAATACTATTAAATCTTCTAAACAGAGGGGTTGCTGGTGCTTCAAGAAGATGTTGGGGGAGGAGTTTAGGTCCTCCTCCACAGGTAATAAGACCTGATGTGGGTACAGGAAAGAAGGAAAAGAAGTGATCTGTATTTGATGTTCTCATGCATCGAGGTGGGCCCCTTCTTCCTCCCCTTGGTCAGGGGATACCCCGTTCCAGCCCACCATCTGCCACAGACACACTGAGACTTGCTCACTTCACTTAAAGCACATCAGATTCAGTGGAGCTGGAACAGAAGCACAGCAAAGCTGGATGATAGAGAACGAGCCTGAGCCAGGTCAAACAGAGCAGCAGAATCTGGAGAAGGACTGATATTGCTACTTCTGCTCTCACATCTGCACTTTTGCCAGAATTGCAATGTTGTTTTGGTATCAATACCATGGCTGCTAGTTAACTGAAATGCATATGTTTTAAGATGTAAATGTGCTGTAATATCTTGCACAGGCTCCTTTTTGCTATTGATATCTTAATGTTTTCTGTTGTTTCCCACTAAACTAGCATAGCCTGTGAATGTATTCATACAGTGTCTCACTATCAAGAGGAGAGAAAGAAAGGATTGTTTTTAAAATTTCTTGAAAAATTATTGGGCAAGAAAGAAATCCATTCATTCCTGTCATTCACATTTATGAGTGTCAAAAATGTTCACAGGAATTTACCTCCAGCTGCTACTAGGCATTCAGTCATGGGGCCAGGCTCAAGCTACTTTAAAGTAAAACACCACAAGCACTGTAGTTTGAACAACACAAATCTGGTCCTGTTGTGCCATACTACTTGCTAAAGAAGACATAGCTTAGATCTTTCTACTCATTTTTAACTCATGGTAAGATTAGAAATATTAGCAGCTGCTGTGGTCAGGGTTTTCTGACTCCAGAGTCCTTTTTCTAAAAAGGTTTTCATGTGCAACAAACCTTTTTAGAGAAAAAGGTTTGCAGGCTTGGGTTATAAAGTCATTTATGTTATCATTGTGATATTTAAACATTTAAAGCCTTCATTATGTTAACTGTGAATTAACTGAGTTCAAGTTCTAGGCATACTGTTCAACCTGCACCTTTTTGATTGGTTTGTTTTGTAATGAACGCTTAATAGAAAGTTTAGGATTTTGGTAGCAAGTGTCCTCTAGCAAATTTTCAAGCATGTGCATACGCATGTTGGTATGTCAGCTGCCTATTGTAAAACAGTCTGAGTAAAAGAAAAATATCTCAGCAGTTGTCGTTATTACTCATGGGATGTTATCATTAAACTAAAACAGGCGAGAAAGGGGCAGGGAGGGGATTGTTTTCCACAGTTCAGGCTGTAAATTAATGTGGGTTTTATTACAAAAAGTTGATGTTACCAGTGCTGTTTTTGAAGGTTCCATCACCTCCAGCAGTCCCACGGCCCAGCCGGCTGAAGTGCTGTTGCAGGCAACTCCTCCCCACAGAAGAGCTCGCTCTGCCGCATGGTCGTACATATTCTTACCCGAGGAAGCTTGGTGCGACCTCACGATTCACCTTCCTGCAGCTGTGCTGCTCAAGGAGATCCACATCCAGCCTCACTTGGCCTCTCTGGCAAGTAAGTAGACTCACTGATATTGATGCTGGTTTGAAAATTTGAAGGGTATTATTTAGAAATGATACGAGGAGTATAATTAGAGGAAATAAAGCTGACAGGCTGTGTGAAGAATGCCTGTAAAGTAAGTTGAAAAGCTTGCTAATTCTGCTTTCCTTGAGAATGGAAAGCCCTGCTTCTGCTTGATTTCTTCTTGCTCAGTACCTGTTTTGTGACATTAACTCTTAATGTGCCAAAAATACTTGTCAAACTTCTCAAAACTTTCCCTACTGAGAATGTGATGTTGGTCAGGAGTCTTCAGGCAAAACAGTTTTGTGTGTTATGAAGCCTGAGATTTTCAGCCCTTATTGTCATAGCCCTGACAGGGAAATGTGGCATTTACACTGGTAGGACTTGTCTTCATCTGAAATCTTTGAAATAAACTGGATACACCATGTAGCAAAATGCTTATGCTTGTCAACATCTACCGTCACACAGGTCAGATACTGCAGCTGCAGTTCCATAGTAGTGTTTGCCTAAGATCATTTCAGTCATCTTGTTCTGTATCTTTAACAGGGATACATGTTTAACACTTAAAATTCAAACCAGTACAAATTTTTAAACGGTATTAAACCTTCTTATCTTACTCTGTAGCTTGCCCTTCATCAGTATCTGTTGAAATAAGCGCAGATGGTGTCAATATGTTACCTTTGTCAACTCCTGTTATCACAAGTGGTCTCACGTATATAAAAATCCAGCTGGTAAAAGCTGAAGTTGCCTCAGCTGTCTGCCTCCGTCTCCATCGTCCCCGGGATGCCAGTACCCTGGGCCTCTCTCAGATCAAACTGTTAGGCCTCACTGCCTTTGGAAACACCTCCTCTGCAACCGTCAATAATCCATTCCTTCCCTCTGAGGATCAGGTCTCTAAAACAAGGTAAGCTGCTGCTGTCAGTGGACAGAGGCATGTTTGTGCTGGTTCATGCTTTTGTCTTCTTTAATGACATTTTCTACTCTGAGTCAGATCTTTCAGTAAGAAACTGTATTCATGAGTACCTGGTTTTCTAGCTGATTTACAGAACCTGTTTCAAGTATCGTGGAAAACTTGTGAAAGAATACAAAGGGTAGGAGAGAATTCAGAGTTGCGTTCTGTGTTTTTAATGGGTAGGCATTTTTCAAAAAAACTGAAGTAGCAATATATTTCTTATCCCTACCAAAGTCAACAGGATTATGTAAGTGTTGGAGCAGGAATAGAAATAGGACAATGGGATGTTTTGTAGAAGTCATATCTAATAGTGCTGTTTGTGAATGTTTGCAAAATAGGAACTGAACGTTTTGATTCTGGTGTATCAGCAAGATTTCTTTTCAAAAGCTTTTATTTGGTTAGGTGGCATCTTGAGTTTACTGATTTTTAAAATAGAAATAAATAAACCCTTGAGCATTTTTAAACAATAAGTGTTAAAGTTCACCAACTTTGACTTGAATGGGTGATTTTCTGAGATTTCCTTATTCTGAATTTTCACTTAGTTAATTGTAAAAAATCATTACTTTGGAATAGTTCATCTTTGACCTGTAATGTTTATAAATTTGAAAAGAGAACATGGGAAATTTTTAAAAGTCTTTCTTCATTTGCTGGGAAAAATTTTGAGAGAGTAATTTAGAGAACTTGAATACTGTCCAGTGTATATTTGATGAAAGCTGCATAACTGAAATTGGTCTTTGATCTTGAATATCAGTGAAGCAAATTTGCATAGCCAAATTATACCGCTGCTATATTTGTACTTTAGAGAAGGTTATCTTAAAGTCACACAAAGATAATCAGTATCTGAAGAAAAAAGGTGAGTGTACATCATGTCTTGGAACGTTTTATTGTGGCTTTCAGCTTAGTTTTATAAGTATCTCAATAAAGTAATAGTAGTAATATATATTCAGCAAACTTGGACATAATTTTTGTTTAGGCATAACAGGGTACTTGCTCTTTCCTAAAATGCCAAATATTTAGGAGTAAATTGTTCCTAAAATAAAAGTGTTAACTTCATTTAAGATCTATATGCAAGTTTGCCTTTTTTTTGTTTGTTTTTTTTTTTTAGCTGTGGGAGATGAGGTTAGCTGTGAAAATAAGTTAACCTGTTTAGAACTTTTCAGTGAAATGGTACTATTTATTTCACATGCAGCTTGGATTGCCATCTTGTTCACAGTGCTTGTTTAAACAGCATTGTAGTATACTTTTTATAAAGTCTAGTTAATATATTTCCAAATTGATTGAATTATAATAGGTTTACTTTTCACAATCTATTAGTAAAAGGAATATGAAACAATATTGTCAAAGAAGTAAGAGAGATGCGTGGGAAATGCAGTGGCTAACACATTTTTAGTTTCTTTAAATAAATGCACACTTTTTCTATGTGCTTTTTAAATCAGGTTCATGAAGGTTCACTGTAATTTAGGGTAAAAGGGTATGACCCAAAAACTTTGTGATGTCAGCGAAGCCGTGCAGGCATATCATTTCAACACAAACCACTATTGCAGAATCTTAACCTTAAATATGAATAAATCTAATGGTGTCTAAGTTAGGCAGTGTGCCGTTTCATGTTTCACATTTACGTTATGGCCAGCTCCTTTTAATGGGGGGAAAAAAAAAAAAAACACCACAAGAAAATGAGCATATCCTCTACCTTCTGTCTATATAAACACCTTCCACACCACCTTCCCCCTAATAGGTTGCCCCAGTGGAAAAAATAGGTATGTGAATAAAGAAATCCTGAGATACTTTAGTAATAAAACTTGTAGGCACTTAACTCCTCCTGTCCACAGACCATGCCTTTCTTATAACCTTAAACCAGTGGTTACAACAGCATTGCTAATGTATATGACATTGTGGTCTTAAATTGATTCAGTTTAATCTGCTTTTCTCAGATGGTATCTGACCATGTCACAACTGTTTTCTGCAGTACTTCCCCTAGAATTTAATACGAGTAGTTATATTACAAATGTAAAATAGGAAAATTATACATTAGCTCATTTTCATGTTTTCTTTTTCAGTATTGGATGGTTAAGATTATTGCACCACTGCCTCACTCACATAAGTGATTTAGAAGGCATGATGGCTAGTGCTGCAGCACCCACTGCTAATCTGTTGCAGACATGTGCTGCTTTACTAATGTCGCCTTACTGTGGTATGCATTCTCCAAACATTGAGGCTGTGCTTGTAAAAATTGGTCTTCAGTCCACCAGAATAGGCCTAAAATTGATTGACATTCTTCTAAGAAACTGTTCAGCATCAGGGAGCGATCCTGCAGGTGAGTGCAATGTTTTTCTTTTTAGTTGTTGCTTAAAAACATTGCTCATATAAATGTACAAATATAGTATATTTACATGTTACTTTCTGATTCTGAATTTGAATTGCCAGAACTTGCAGTTTTGCTTTGTTATGATTCTGTCTTTGTATGTGGGTAGTTCTACAGCAGTAAAGCAGTGTGATCAAGGTTGTTTTGATTTTTGTATAGAAGAGATAATTAGGCGAATGCTTTGAAGACATGGGAGTAGGACATGCAATATATCATAAGTTTGTCTTACTATAGATACTGAGTCTAGATGTTTCGAAATAAAGAGCATCCATGAGTACCATTAAGGAAAACAAATCCAGTAATATTTGGGCAGTAATGTTCTGTAGGACATCATAACATCTGAATAGCACTAAGCGTTGGAGGTGGAGGTACATAATTGAGACACTTGAATCTGTCTCCTACAATGAAATTTTGCAGTAGCTCTTCTGTTAATGCGCTGGGGTTTTTGTATTTATGATTCCCTAGCACTTTGCTGTTTTGTGTCTTTTAAGTGACAGAAAACCTAATTCACCTTTTTCCTGTTTTGAAGTTGCTGATAATGACAAAAACCACTCTTTTCAGAATGGCTTCCATGACATATTTTCCACAATTTAATGTTTCAGTGTAGCCTACTATGTTTTGCTTAAATGTTGTTAGATTAAAGAGTAGTTTCTTACAGGGCAGGAGATTAACACAATGAGGAGAAGGTAAATAGGAAATAATCTGAGGAAATTCTTTGTCGTAGTCCCATTGATGGAAATTGGAGTTATGAGCTTCCATTTTGAACTGAATGGTTGCTTCTGTTGAAAGCATGAGGTTTGACAGCTCTATTGGAGTTAGTCACGTCTCCTTGCAATATGTTGAGGAAAACTCTACTAGTTAAACATTTAAGTCCTGTATCTCATGACTGTTGCAATGATTTTCCCTTTTATAGCAAGGCTGCACATGGCAGTGAACATACAAAAGGCACAATTTTGATATAACGGTGTGTATGAGAATTGCGTCCTTATGTTAATGGCAAAACACAATTAGATGCTAATATTGCAGTTCTGTAACAATTTCATTAGTACTTTTTAAAAAAATGCATATGTAAGTACTTCTATTATTTCCCCTCCCCTTTTGTGTTTTGTTTTGTTTTGTTTTTTTTTTTGAACGCGGCAAGATCTGAATAGCCCTTTACTGTTTGGAAGATTAAATGGTCTCTCTTCTGACTCTACAATAGACATTCTTTATCAGCTTGGAACAACTCAAGACCCGGGAACAAAAGACAGGTAATATCATTTAGATTCTTATGTGGAAGTGTATACAAAAATAATCTGCTAAATAGTGGATTAGTGTTACTGCACAAAAACAGCCTTTAAAAAATGTGATTGTTATGAGGTAGCTTTCCCTCCCAGCTCTTTGTATCCTTTGCAGAGAATGCTATCCCTCCTTTTTTGCTCTTATAAACATGATAAAACTTTTATTGTTCAACTGACTTTTCTCTCAGATACTCAGAACTCAGATACCTGCTATGTTTTCTTTCTCTATAGAAAGATCACTTACATTTGGCTGTCTGAGATGACAAGTGTGTTTAATTTTTCCCTTGTTAGTGATCTAAGTCTTGAGAAGCTTGAGTTCACTCTTGAACTATGCTTCAAAGAAAGAGATAAATGTGTGAATGACATTACTAAGAAGCAGCAAGCTAATTTGGTTTTGAGTGTTTCTTTGACCCTTCATAATGTACTACATCATCTTGCCTTCCAGAATTCAAGCATTGCTGAAATGGGTCAGCGATTCTGCGAGAGTTGCAGCTATGAAAAAAAGTGGCCGGGTCAGCTACGTTGGTCCCAATAGCTCAACGCGAGAGTATGGTCTTTTGATGCCATCTCCTTCCCATTTGCATTGCGTAGCAGCAATTTTGTGGCACAGTTATGAATTGCTTGTTGAATATGATTTACCAGCATTGCTGGACAGAGAGCTCTTTGAGTAAGTAAAGCAAATTTTTTCACTGCATACTTTCTATAACTGAATTATTTTGTTCGCTGAAATGGTGCGACTTGAACTGCACTCATTATGAAGCAGTAGTGCAAATAGCTAATTGGTAGAGTGACTATTTAAAGATATCTAAACAGGTAATTTTATAGTTCTAAACACAAAACTGTACTTGACATATTCCAGGTGTAATTGCGTTTAAAAACAAAAATCCAAAACAAAAGAGCAAATCTGTGTGTATACTTGCCTGGTTTTGTTTGTCTTTTAATGGATAGCTCTGGGCTGTTCTTGTTGAAATTGAGGGTTTGCAGTAATTTTCACAGTACCTATAAATCATGATCTTCATTAGTATCCTATTATAGAAGCATTATTTTAATACTCATGTTATCCAGTATCTATAAATGATAGCTAAGAGCTAGAGGAGTAGGGGATTGGGTTTTTGGAGTTGCCACTTTTGTTCCAGCCATAGTCTGATTTGAAACAAACAGAGCATAAAATCTTGAGTGAATCTTGAACCATGGATTCACTTGGATGTTGTTTGATTCTAAAAAAAAGTTCACCCTAAATACCAAATGTATACTTTTAGTGGCTGAAAATATATGAACTAACATTCCTAATTTATGTTGCTTAACCATCTCTTCTGTTTAAACAAAATAGAGAGCCACACAGGTTTGTTACATCTGTTTTATAGAAATAGAGCTGTTAAATTCCTGTATCTAGTATAATATCTTTAATTTGTACCATTGAATAAAATTCCAGTTAATGAATGGAACTTTAGTAGCACAAAATTTTGTGTTGCCCTTAGGAAACGTTCACATTTTTGTGCTGCCTCAGTCTCTGCTTTAGGCGCAGTCAAACATTCCAGCACTGGGAAATGTACAAGTTACGGTTATTGGTAGAAGCATGTGGAGCGTTTCTGTATGTGCAGCACGATGGTCTTTAAATACATGACTACAAGCCAGGCCTTTTCCAAAGACACTTCAATAATACTGCCATATAAATAGTTGTTTATTCAAAGTGAGCTTCTTCATTTTGGGAATCAATTCAAGGATTTTAAATTGCAGGTCAATTAGTCTTTTCAGGAATACCTTTTAACAAAAATACGTTTTCACTGTGGATTTTAAGAATTTTAACATTTGAAAAGGAAGAACTCTAATAAAAACAGATTTCTTAAAATGGATAGCCTATTTAAATTTATACTAATATAAAAGTGGATTTCACAACTGAATTCCTGTCTTTTGGAGGAGAGTTTGTTATTTTCATCACAGGACAAAATGAAGGAACACTAATAAAATGATGGTATCTAGTTTGAGTATGCATATTGTAATATAGCCCTGTTCCTCTGTGTCCTGCCAAATAAAACTATAATTCATATCAGCCAGCATCTGGAGCAAATTATAATATACGTTTTTAATAAATATAGAAGGATTGTTGTCAGACTTATAAGACTAAATAATTCTTCAAGTAAAAATAACTACTCATGTACTCTTCATCCTCTTCGATATTTTAACTTTTGAAATATTTTCATGGATTTGTCTATAACTCCTAATTTCTTCTTCATGTCATATTTCATTTTTCTCTTGGATATATTTTCCCATCATCCTCATTTTCCATTTCAAGATTTCTGCTTTGGCCAATGGATACTAATTTGTTCCTTAGCTATTTTTTAATATCTAGTTGGAAAAGAATCTTATATGCAGTTGGAGAAGAGTTTAAGTTTACTTTTATTATATGTGGACTTAATTGTGACTTTCTTGCTAAAGTTGTGGGTCATTTGATCACTGAGATGATATTTTAATGTTTTATCTTGAGAGGGTTTTTCGTTAGCTGTTCACTAGGCTGATGATAAAGCTAACATTTGGTTAGACCCATGCTCTGTTCTAGACTCTTAGAATCCTTGTCTTCTAATGGAAACATGATATATGATGAGACATCCAAACTTATTTAAAAACCTAACGTGAAGTGGCATGAAGTGTGTGTTCATCTCTGCATGTAAAGGTTAAGATAATGTGACTTATGTATGATGTCATGGTACTGCGAATTCAGTTCCAAAAACTGTGTTTGTTTTTTGTGGTTTGTTTGGGGGTTTTTTGTTTGTTGGGGAGGGGTAAATACTTTTCCTACTGTGAACAAATCTATATGAAGAAATGATGCTTCCACTGTTTTACAAATAGCATTTCTGAAATTTAAGCCTAATAATAGGAGCTAAATTAGCTGTTGCATTCATTTCTCTTGGATTAGCATTCAAGCAGGTATTATTTGGATAGAAGTGAGTGCAAAGGTAGGTGGGATTTTAGTATCTCTGAGGAATAATTATATTGTTAAATTGTGTCCTAAGTTCAAGTTGAGTAAAGTGCAGGTAACAATCAGCAACCAAGATGCTGCCAAGCAAACTGCCTTCGTTTCTTTGCACCATCTTCAGGTAGAACTCTAATAAAACAAACTTTTAAAAATTTTGGAAACATGTTAAAATACTTTCAGTTCTTACAAAGAGTTAAGAGAGCTTTCTGGAAATGAGTGTGTGTGTGATCCTATTACATAGTAGCTGCTGCTTGGAGGGTTGAAAGCACAAAGAGGTTGCAGTTGGCTCAAAAATGCATAAATTACGTGACAACTGTCAAAAGACTGAAGTCCTGTCTTTAATGTGCAGCATGCCAGAAAAGGCAGTTTATTTCTATTTTAAATTCAGTATGATGAAAGAAATTTAAACATAGAGTTGAGGATGCCTCTTGGATAATGAACATCTCGCAGATAACGTGATCCAAATGAGGCTTTCAGGCTCAGGTCAATCTGTTTTACAGCAGCTTCTACAACACTTAATCATAAATGTAGAAAGATGTTTTATGAACCAACAAAGAAAAGGGAATATGAGTGGCAAACTATGTGTTGACGTGATTTTCTGTCTTTTACAGGTCACTGTTTATCTGGTCCATGTCTCTTCCCTGCAACATGGTTTTGAAGAAAGCTGTTGATAGTTTGCTTTGCTCAATGTGCCACATCCACCCAAATTATTTTTCCTTGCTTATGGGATGGATGGGTATCACTCCTCCTCCAATGCAGTGTCAACACAGACTGTCCATGACTGATGACAGCAAAAAGCAGGACCTTAGTTCATCTTTAACAGATGACTCTAAAAACGCACAAGCTCCCCTTGCACTAACAGAATCTCACCTGGCTACTCTTGCTGCCTCATCTCAGTCTCCTGAAGCTATCAAGCAATTATTGGACTCAGGTTTGCCTTCACTGCTTGTAAGAAGTCTTGCTAGTTTTTGCTTTAACCATACTTCTAGCTCGGACTGCACTGCACAATCAACGGATACCACCCAGGACAGGCTCAGGAGGCATCATGTTCCACAGCACTTTAATAAAATGCCCATCACAGCAGACCTGGTTGCTCCTGTTCTCAGGTTTTTGACAGAAGTTGGCAATAGCCACATGATGAAGGATTGGTTGGGTGGCTCTGAAGTGAATCCGTTGTGGACAGCACTTTTATTTCTGTTGTGCCATTCTGGTGCTACTTCTGGAGGACACAATGTGACAGCACAACAGACTAGTGCAAGATCTAGCTTGCTTTCTTCAACTGTAACAACAGGGTTGACCACTCAGCAGCGGACAGCAATTGAAAATGCAACAGTTGCTTTCTTCTTACAGTGCATTTCTTGCCATCCTAACAACCAGAGGCTCATGGCACAGGTGAGAACAAAAGAAAGTTTTACTCTGTATTGGTAACTTAAGATTTCCTGGTTAACTTGTTTGTGCAAGCATGTGCTTAGTGCAGTCTATGACCAGGGGAGTACAGGCTATTGCAGAACATGGCTTTGCATTTGGCATTCTAGTAAAAATTCAGCTATTTTCCTTACATTTGTTAATGCTGTAGACCTAGTTGAATTAAAGTATAATTAAAGAAAGATTTTTCAACATTAAGAATGACAATGCCCTGGGAACAGGTAGACTTGAGTAAAAAAAATCAGTACAGTTCTCTGTTAATGGCCAGTAGTAATACTGCATTATGTGGTGGGAAATTTTTGCCTTTGGAGTTTGAAAGCTGTTTTTCTAAATACTCTTGTCTTCAGTTTTTTTATATTTTTGAGTAGTCTACATGTTTACAATTACTTTGCTGCAGTCAGTGTTTTTAACTTATTTATTAAAAAAAAAACACCTTACTTGCTGCTGCTATTTTCTCCAGCTGTACTAGTTTCTGATCTGGTTTAGATGATAACTAGAAGGTAGATCTTAAGCACTGCCTATTATGGCTGTGTAGAGCTATATTTTAGAAATATTTTAAATCTGATGTCATCTTGCATTCCCAGGTTCTCTGTGAATTGTTCCAGTCCTCTCCTCAGCGTGGGAACCTCCCAACCTCTGGAAATATTTCAGGATTTATTAGGAGACTTTTTCTGCAGCTGATGCTGGAGGATGAGAAAGTGACTTTGTTTCTTCAATCCCCGTGTCCAGTAAGAATTTTTCATATCTGTATGGTGAACATGGAATAAATTAATAATCAGAGCATTTTCAACTTTGACATGTCAGCAGCTTTTCCTACTGTACACGTTGCAGAATTTTGTAAAGGAATGTGTCGGTGAATTGTAACTCAGCATTTTAAAACAAAATTTAAGGCACTATTTTAAGATAAAGCCATGTTGTTGAAAATATGCTGCTTGTGAAAGAATTGACAACTGAAATTTATCTTATGGCAGACTCGTTAATAGTATCCTTACACATTAGCAGCAAATATAGATACAAGTTCTAGACCTTCCAACAGTTCTTCATTATCAGTTTAATTGAGGAACAGTCATAGTTGTGATGCTTCAAAATTAGCAGAGATCCCTCAGCCATTAGCCAAAACAACATGGATAAATTCTTGAATTGATTTATAAAGTAGGTGTATGATTTTGTACTTCACCAGAGCACAGATTTATAATTATGACTGAAGTGCTATGCTCTCAATGGAAGGCTGTGAATAAAGAAATACAGGAAAAACAAAAGTCACTAAAAGATCTGACACTCCCATCTAAGGAAGAATTCTTTTCTGCCTCTGTTGCTGCTGTTCTTACTACATCTCTGAAGGAAGGTCCTACAGGAGATATATGGCAGGGAGACCAGATTAGTTAGTATAAAAAAAGGAGGAACAAATGCAGTTTTAGCACAAACATCTAAATGTTTTATTTTAACCTGGCTGAGACTAATTGTTAACAGGACCATTGGTAATGTAAAAGTAACATCAATTACCTAATAATTTGTTTTACATAGAACAGATATTTACAGAATGCTGCTAGGTATGTAAAAGCAGAAAGAATATCTTGAATAGAAGTTGTCAAGTTAATTCAGTTTCTTCGTTTAAAAATGCCAGGAAACAGTCTGTCTGTTGTTACTGAGGAGATGATGATTCCTCTTCTAACATTGAAAGAGAAACTTTCAAAATAATGTGGATGTGCAGCATATACTTCTAGTATATCCAACAACATAACCTTTCAAAGATTGGATCGCTGTTTTTTTTTCTTAAGTTCTTAACTAAACTGTATTTTATAAGCTAGATTTTTATTGTCATCAAGTATTAAGTTTGTTTGATAATATTGCGTAATAAATTGGTTTTGCATGTGAATATTAGTTAACAGTTCTCCTGATGACAGGAGAAAGGGGACCAGTGGCACTCTCATTGTTGAAAAGTCTAAAATTCAGTGCAAGCAAAGAGTGATACAACATGTGAACATAACTTGGACTGAAATATGTTAACATATTTGAAATGTTTTAACTTCTAGTGACTTAGTAATGTGTCATCATAACAAAAAGTAGATATCAAATCTAGAACAATCTTCATCTTTAAGTCAGAGCAAGTATAGTGGTTTTTCTTAATTAATTTCAGAATTGTTTTAATTTCATAAATAATTGCAATTCTCAGACACTCAATTTTTCTGTCATATAGAGGTATATAAAATGATAGGGTTTTTTAAAATAAATATGACATCATAGTTTCTCATCCTGAAAAATAAGTGGGATTTTGAAGCAAATTCTTTTGAGTTAAAAAATAAAACCTATCCTAAGCTCATGTATTTTCACTGTATGCGTCCAAAGTTGAAGGATATATCAGTTTTCTTTTTTAGCACACAAAAAGTATACTTTATTTTGCTGGGGCGAGTTTATAAGAATTTAGTGTTTTAACTTATTCCTGAATGTTATAGGCATGTTAAATGTTGACTTTTTTTTTCCTTTCAGTTGTACAAAGGTAGAATTAATGCTACTAGTCATGTAATTCAACATCCAATGTATGGAGCTGGACACAAATTTCGTACTCTTCACTTGCCTGTCTCAACAACTCTAGCAGAGGTTCTTGATCGTGTTTCAGGCAAGTTTGCAATAGTTCATGTTTAATTTTTTTAAGATGCAGTTTTAAAGAAAAAACAAACAAACAAAATGGCCTACATAAACCCAGAATGTCTAATATACATATTTGCAGTGTTCATTAATAATTGCCAAATATGAAAGAGTGGTTTAAGTTTTAAGCTTTTGCATATGCCTTCCATGTTCCATGTAAAATTCTCTTTTACTGGTCAAATGCAGTTCTTTCCATCTATAAAACTCAGGTGGGGCAGGTGGGGGTTTTGTTTCTTTTTGGTTAGGTTGTTTTGGTATTTTGTGTTTGCTTTTTAGTATCAATGTGTTCTAATATCTCTCATGGGATATTTGCAAGACCACACAAATGATGCTGCAAATATCCGTCTTTAAAACACCCTATTTTCGTCCAGTCACTTAAATATTCCCAAATTGTGTCAGTTAAATATCCTTGAACTTTTAAAAGTTTATCTCAAGATGAAGATGAAATCATGACATTAATGAAGGCTCCATCTAGTTTCTGTGGTTATGCATTTGCCTATTGTATAAACTTTTGAGTTTGCTTACTAAATGGAGATTTAAAACCAGAACTTACTTTTAGAGATTAATTTTTAAATTATATATGAGAGGATAATGTTGAGGCATTAATATATTTGTTAGGTTTTTGAAGTTCAGTACTTCCAGTTACACTACTTGAATATACATGGAAAGATGAACCCCTGTAGAGGACTTTGTTGACCAGGCCTCCACAGCCCATAATATGAATTTTAACACCCGAATGATAGATGTCCTAACCTTAAAATGAATCCCACCTTGAACTTGAAATTTTATCTAATACTTCAGAAAATAGAACTATATGTTAAAGATTAGGGTTAGTGGTCTTTTTAAAATGTATTTAAAGAGTAGAATTCATACTAAAGGTCTCAGGTTCATGGCAGAGCTCTCTAGGTAAAACCAGGCAAGATACAAGTCGATTCTCCTCAAGAAAGAAATAGAGCTAAATTTGTTAGGTATTGTCACATCAAAAATCAGTTTTAAGCACGTTTAACTCAAAAAAAAAAAAAAAAAAAAAAAAGGCAGCAGAGAGGGTGAACCCAGCACTTTGTCTTTACTCTTAAGAGTTCTGGTTCTCAGTAATAGCAAAGAAAAGTCAAAGATCATCACAGCAATAATGATTTTGCCATTTCGAATATGTGCACTGAAGTGTGTCCACTTAGCTGCACTCATATCCAGCTAGGTTTGTATGTTCCTATATGCAGATATATTTGTGTAATTTTTTGGAACTCAGTGTAGCTTAACTTTAATTTCTGAAGGAGATCTTTGTGGAGTTAGAGGAGCTATTACTTTTCTGTATTTGCTGAAAATCTTTACATTGAAATTATTATCAAATTCATTACAGCAATAAATATGTTCCCTAACAAGGTGATAGAAGTACTATAATGGTATTTGGCAGAATACTAGACAGAACAAGATATGTTTTGGGATTGTAATTAAAAAATAATGAAGCCTAGAAAAATGCTTGAAGTGTATTTGTGAAGGAATAGTTTACTATTTGTGATAAAATTCTGAAAAAATGCTTTAAGCTTATTTATGAGGGAATTATTAACTGTTTCTGATAGAATCCTGTATCCACATGGTCCTGTGTAGAATGTGCCCAAGGTCTTTAGATTCTGGTGCAGTTTATGGTCAGAATTGCTGCAATGGGTGGGATGGTCAGCGCAAATGAGGAAGGGATCAGTTGTTGAGCGGTGACATAAACTGTACTGAGTAGCTGCCTTACTCGTCTGTTGTGGTCAGCTGGATAGCCAGTGCTAATAGGGACTGGGGAGGGGAATGGGATGATGTGATGGGCTGTAATGCCTGTAATTGAAATGTATCAAGTGCTGACTTTGTAGGGCATCGTAACTTTGGGGTTCACTCCGGAATTGTTATTCCTCAGCTTAGCTTTCATTTAAAATTGGAATAATTAATTCTGGAAAAGTTCAGGTTCTTTTATGTTTCCGTTCCTCATCTGATGTGATTTCTCTGTATTTAAAACTTTGTGATACTTGTATATCATTCCATTAAGTCCATGGTTAGGAGATAGTAAAGAAGATCTGAATGTGTGAGGAGCAAACTGTGTGTTTCGGGTGCCAGGGGGAGAGAAGGGCTGGACTGGGGGTGGAAAAGAAGAAAATGATGCTGCCACTGCAGCAATAGAAGTCGTGAAGATCCTGTGTCAAAGGCTGTCCCTTTGCTTAACTTCTTTTTTCTCAACTACACTGTTAATGTCTCAAATTGATCATGTCATGCTTTCTGTAAAAATAAATCACAATAACTATTTTTATTTCACACATTTTCTCCTAGCCCTATTCAAAAGGGGCGAGGGGGTGAACACACACACAACACAGATATAAAATCATTGCTAAGTCTGCTACTCATATCCCTTCACCATGGGAAGAAGATGTGCATTATCACTGCAGATAGGTTTGTCTAGGATGAGTATCACTTGTTTTGTATATCATTCACCTTAGTCTTAATTTTATTAATGAACTTTAAATTCTTTAGCAATAAATGGGCATTTGGTCCATGGGACCAAAGCAGAGCAGCTCTGAAGTTTAATAATAATAATTTTTTTAAAAGCCAATACCCAGTCTAATTAGATAGATGGACAGTTTTAAACTGTCAGAAGACAGACTTTTGGGGGAAGAAGGGACCAGGATTATCATAATAGCTCAACTTGCAGATATTTACAAGATTCTTGCTGCCTGGGATGAAACTCTAAGCCACTAAAATAGTTGAGAATAGCCTTGTTAACAGCTTAGAAGCTGCAACAAAATCAACTTTATATCTTGAAATGCCTTTCTTTCCTTTTTTTTCCCCCCATATAGATACACCCAGTATCACAGCTAAGCTAATTAATGAACAGAAGGAAGATAAAGAAAAAAAGAACTATGAAGAGAAAGAAAAAGTTAAAGCAGAAAATGGATTTCAGGACAATTATAGTGTTGTTGTCGCTTCTGGTATGTTTTTTTCTTCCACCTCTGAAAAATGGATCTTTCTGACATTAAAGGAGTGTGGGGAATCATATCTACCAACAATTCTTTTTATTACTAATGATGTTTAGAAAAATGTTAGTGCCTGACTAGTCTTACAGGCTCTTAGGCAGCAAAGGTTGGTTCCTTGTATTATACAACTGCTACCTCTAGCAGATGAAATACTTAGGCAAATTTGTAGCTAAGTGTGTGTGTCAGTGGTATGTTGTGGAAGCTGTTGCTAGTGCAGTTTACAGGATTTTGTAGAGAAAAACCCAGAGCTTGGGTTATATGGCGATACATTAGTATTTGTGTACTATTACTATGGTATGGGTATTACTGCCTCTACCTTTTTGTAGTGTCTGGTGCATCAGTTTGAGCACCTACACCCACAATATGCTTTGGAAATAAAAGAATCCATGTACAACAACAAAGAATCCATAACAACTGGTGGAACTCTGCTAAAAACTGTCAGATGAAGATGTTATAAAGCCATTTTATTCCACTTGGAAACCACACATACAGGGTTTTCTTTCTAAAAACTAATGTGAAGATCTTTCTGCAGTAATTTGTGTAAACCCTTCTCCAAAACTGCTATGGAAGTTATAGATTGAACATAGTGATTTTGAACTGGCACAAGATTACAGTCCAGATGATGACTGTAGTGACCATTAGTCTTTTGGTTTGAAGTTCTGTGTGTGTGAGGGAGATTAATGAACTTCAAACTACCCTTTTGCTGTCTAGCTTTCTGCCTTCATTGAACTACCTCAATTTCATTTACACTTCATGAAGCATGAAGAGGAGATGCTGATTTCCTTTGACTTCTGGCACCAATATTTCTTAAGCTTTTTATTTCAGGTTTTTAGATGTAAATATAGCTCTAAACTCAAGTATTGAAAAAGGCAGCATTTTCATGGGTCAGCAACACAGCTAATAGTTCATTACAGCATCTTTATCTGGAAAGATATTTGCAGTAGGTGCCACTTAAACAGGATAAACATGTGTGGTGAGATCTAAAATATTAATAAACCTAAATGAACAGTTAAAACATGCATAAAGAATCTGGTAAAAAAAATAATATACCAAGCTTGAAGATATGGCATAATATACTCAGCCACATCTCCTTCCAGTTGCATCTTTGATCGTACTGCCTGATATAACCCGTTCCCTATTTAGAAAGAAGCAGACTTCAGTTTTTCCTTCTTTTAGTTTGTATTTTTCCCAGTTAAGTAAACCAGTTCGAACGTAAACTTAATTCATTTGTTTTTGCTACCTGTTTGTGAAATCTTTTCTTCTTTTGTCTTTTTATTTATTCTGAAGGATTGTTTTTAGTATCCTCAGAGCCTCATGCAGCCAGTGTTTAACTTGTTCCCTATTGGTAAAATTAACAGAGATGGTACTTGATGTCTGATCTTCCTGAGACAAGCTAGTTTTGTATACTGAGATTATTGAAGAATGTGTTGTGCATTATAGGCACTCCTACTGATCAGCTGAAACCAGAGTGTATTATAGCGTTTCAGGTGTGGGTGGCGTTAGTTTTCCAGCTGCTCTGGGCTTATTACAAGGCAGTGGTTGTATGAGTCTTTGTTTATGGACCTGCTGGCTTTTTTATTTGGTCTGTCACCTGCACAGAAGGGTACATGATAGTTGTATAGTTTCACTGTGCCTTGAGGCAACTTAAACTGTCCCAAAATAGAGCAGTCATGCTGTATAAGCTCAGTAAGCTTTTATGTACATATTCTGCCTTTTAATTTTCATTTAGTATTTACTTCAGAGGTTTTGACCTAAGCAACTTTAAGAGCATGTTTAAAGACAACTTTCATCACATGTGCTATTGTCAGTACTGCATCTGAAGTCACCTTTGTAGGCCAGACAAGTGCTTGTTATCTGTCTATTGCTGAAATATCTCTCAGTCTAGAAATTTTTGCCTTTCTTGCTTCCAATTGAAAAAAGAACCTAAAAAGTTTTACCATGGGGCTAGACAGGCTTTCTGACTAAGTTTAAGAGCAGAATCAGAATAGTTTCTGATTATTTTTTAATATGATGCAGTACAGTTACAGTTTGGTTTATGTTTGAGGCTCAGGAGGATGTGACTATAAAGACTATATAGTTGTGACTATAAAAATTCCAGGATTACATCCAAATATATTTTATACATGAGTGCTATTCTGGAATTTAATCTGCCAGTGCTGAAAAGTTTGCCTTTTTTTGCTGTCCTTGAAGGTCTTGAATACATTGCATCTTGGCCAGCTGAAGTTACTAAATACCAGAATGACTGAATTTTTTACTTGTGTACTAGGTTTGAAATCTCAGTCAAAAAGAGCTGTTTCATCCACCCCTCCACGTCCACCATCAAGGCGAGGAAGAGTGATGGCAGATAAAGTAGGTACCTCTTCCTCAGGAGGAGAATCTTCCAGCAAGACCATTAGTGTTCCAGTCTTTCATCTATACCATAAACTTCTACCAGGTAACTTTAATAGCTGTTTTAAAACTCCAGAATTATTGTCTTTTTCAGTGGCTGATATGTCATCAGAAAGTAGATATAATGCTAATAGACATTTTTATCTTTCTATTGAGAACCCTTCTGGCTTGGTAACAGCTTTCAACTGGAAGTGGAGCATTATAACCTCATGGTGACTTGACAAAAATAGAGATTGGTGTGACTGGAGTTCTTAACCTTAGGTCAGGGATAAAGGACAGGAACATGGACGAAATGCTTCAATATTATATGGAAGAGCTTCTTATCTGTTTTATAGTATAAAAGCAAGGAACCAGCTAATAAGTGGTAATTGTCTCATAAAAATAATTTTCACCCAGTAGAAAAATAAATTTGGAACTTACTACAGAATTATTGACTTTGAGGTTATCCTCTGGCAATTATTAGAGGGATCATGTACCTGGATTAAAATATGTAAAACTGATACAGTTAAAGCTATTGTTTTGGAAAGGGGATCAAAACACAGTGCCTGTTTCAGTATCTAGCTGGTAAAGGTTGAATGTCTACTGATGGTAGTATAGACCCTTCTGTAGTTGCGCTGTGCTTGATCACAAGTGCAACAGCCTGTTGTTAGAAAAACAAAAAAAGCAACCATGGAAAGCAGAATCAGTGATGAAGAAAAGAGCAGAAAACTTCTTCGCCTGCATGAAGGCAAGACATTTCTAATTTTCATTTCTTAAGACACCATCTTCCACTGAAAAAACAAGGTGCTACTACAGACCTTCCTAGAACTTGCGTTATTTGATTAAGTACAATCAAGATGAAACAGGCGTGCTAAACATATTATGTGGTCCAGCTCTAAAACATTTTACTTTAGATGTAAGTCTGCTTGTTACCAGGGGGAAAAATTTCTATCTTTAGAATAACTTTTAATTTCAGGCAAGAACATATTCTTTGTAAACAACAGAGTGGCCAAAATCTTGATTTGAGTAATCAGTTTTGGCTGTATTGCACGTGCATTTCAAGTCTGTGCTGCTGCTGAAAAAAGTGTTCCTGGTGGTGCCATTCATTTTTCCTTGCTGAGCTGTGTCACAGGGCAGGAGCAGTGAGCTGTGCTTGGGACGATTAGGACTGAAAAGGAATTGCAGGTTTCTTTGTTTTCCACTTTTTTCCACTTCAGCCATTTTTCCTTATGGTCACACACTTTTATGCCACCACAATTCAAGGGTGATGCAGGGGTGGGGTTTAATAGTAGGGGACAGGCAGTACCTGCTTAAAATGCACATCAAATCAGCCTTAGCCATTTGTTAGGTGTGCCAAGTGCCTCGGCTCTTGGCACAGAGCTGCCTTAGGGAATGTTGGCATAGCTCTCTGATAGTCGGTTCCAAACTGATGGGACCCCTTTTCCCAAGAGAACAAATTGTAAAATTAAGGCCTTGACTTGGAGCCAGATAATATTTAGTCTACTTGGCATCTGTGGTACAAATAATGAATACCACCTGGACGCGTAAGTTAAAATAACCCAGTCATAATTTTCCCTGCTGACTTGATGCCGTTGTTGTTCAGGCCAACCGCTACCAGCTGAAATGACACTTGCCCAGCTTCTGACTCTGCTCTATGACCGTAAACTCCCTCAAGGATACCGATCAATAGATTTGACAGTTAAGCTTGGTTCCAAAGTCATCTCAGATCCAAGCTTATCGAAAACAGACTCATTTAAACGTCTTCACACAGAAAAAGGTGAGTGTTCTTACTTTTTTTTGTGTCCTCCTTTAAAATGCTTTTATTTTCGACAAAAGTGGTTTTGATTTTCTTGGTAAGAAACAGCAGTTTTCTGTCTTGGATGATGTTCCAAAGCTATTCTCTATGAGACAAGTGCTAAACTTCATGATAAAGAACAAATTCATTGCCTATCTTTAGGTTGTGTCTATGAGACGTACCAATATCATTGTTCTGGTTTCACTTTTCTTTCTTCGTTGTAGTATTGTGTATGATTGTATAGATACTGTATATTTTATTTCTCGACATGTATACCAGTTTTCTGTATTAAGTGTTTGTGCTGATAACCAGAGCAGATGAAGTAATGCAGAAGCTGTTTGAAACCACGTGACTTACAGAAGCCTGTGGAATCTTTCATTGCAGCAACTCTAGCACTTAAATCTGCTTTGAAAATGGGAATTATTCTCAAGCCCATCTAAGCAGGTCTTGTAACTGGCTCTTAAAAACATTATTTTTAACATTTTCTAATACAGTCTGTTTCTTGCTAAGGGTTTTTCTAATTGCTTGCTGTCCACTTAGAGTGCTGGGGAAAGGGGAGAGAGAAGTTGTATCCCATTAATTTGTCTTGAAATATTTTGGTGTCACTCCTTAAAGGGAAGGGATCTTAAAATCAAGCTAAGGTGATCTGCTGATGACCAGCCTGCTGACACAGCATGGAATTACAAAGTCAATAATTCAGTTATTTTGAAACAGGGGCTTGTTGCAAAAACTGTTCACTTGATTGATCAGTCTCCTAGAAAAGATAAATAGAAAGAAGAATTGAAGAAAAAGATATTGTCTTGCTATCTGGTCTGAAGTAATGGCTGGATATACAAACCTCTCACACTATTGAGAGGCCTTTCTCTTTCAAACAATATTTTTGGTTTGCTGTTTATTTTCATTCTAAACCTATAATAAATATTTTTCTGAATTCAAAAGAGGAGTTTTAGTTTACTGGTTGCATGTGAAAACATGAAAGTCTTCTTTGAGTTTTAAGGTTTTTTTTAACTTCAGACTTATACTTTTGAAAATTTGGCTTTGTCATTATAAATCTGTTGATCTCTGGAGGTATACAGCAAAATATCATTTACATTCAGATATGTCACAATCACCACTCATCAGCTACCAAGGTTTTTGTTACTGCTTTTACGTTACTAGTTTTTGATATCTAAAGAAATCATTCTTACATACCAGTATTTCCTTACTTGCTACTTAAAGTAGATTTCTTTTTTTTATCTGTGGTGGATGGACTTTTTAGTTTCACGTGGTGTCTCTACAGCTGCATTTACTATTACTATAGTTGAGGAAAAGTGTCATTTATTTCTGATATTTTCTGTGTGCCTTTGAGATCAGCAGTTTTCCATAGCTGAAGTGTGCAACTTTACTGAAAACTTGCAGAGCATTCATGGAGTTGAAGTGGTTTAAATTGGGTAATAAGAATATTAATTACAGCAGGTACTGGAGAAGCTTACTTGGGTGTAACTGCTTGCAACAATATTTAAGATGTGAAAGGAGCAGCATTTTATTCACACTCATAATAAAAGATCTGCCTATACCCTTACTCACTGGTAACATATTTTTCAAGTGTCTTTTGCAGAGAAGCATTTGGCCTTAGAGATCTTTCTGTGCACTCTGAGTACTGTGTGTGTCTGTTTTCTTGTTTTCCTTCTTTCAGAAGGCTTACAGCTTTTTACATTGTAAAACAGAGGAGTGAGTCTTCCTTAAAAATCTTTATTTTAAAATTTTCCCTATCAAAGAAATGTGGCCTTTCTCATGGTCTGATCAATTCATGTATTGCAAGCAATGGAACTGTAAGTGGTGGTCAGCCCAGTGTGGTGGAATCCTCCAGGTGTCTGATGGAAGGGGGTCTCTTGCTGAGCCCAGCATGTTCGCAGACATCCATACTCACCCTCTGTGGTGCAGAGGTATTTCTGTCTGTATCCTGACAAACAGCAGACATCAAAGCTGTATGTGCTGTAGGTGCTACGTTTGGGCTTTTTCTCGCAAGGATTATCCTTCTTTGGAAGAGTATGCGATCTTTTCTGTTTCTCACAGTCCACCAGTTTGTATTAAGGAGAATTGCCGTACATACTCTTACAAATCCCTGATTTGAGCTTATTAAATCAGATACTTTGATCACATTGCTCCACAGCACTGTGTTCCTGCCACAATATATCCATGATGTCCTTGTAACCCGATGCTTCTTGAACATTTAAAAATTGAGAACTGGGATGGAGAGAGACTTGCTGTTTCCTATTCCCTTACAAATTAAGGAAGAGAGGGTTTGAAAAGATAAAGTGTGTCTGGTTGAATCTTAAAAAGAAAGAGTTGTTTTTAGTAGCTGCATGAAGTATGCTTTACTGTGCTGCTTTGTGCAAGTATATAATAAATGATAACGTGTACATACAAGCTTTTAAAGTCTAATAATGGATTTTCAGCTGGATGTCAGGCTGCTTACAGCAAAGCAGTACTGAGACCATTTGATCTATGCTGCCTTTTGAGGTGTACTGTGAAGGTTTTGAAGACCACCGCATTACAGTGTTTAATAACATAACCTACAATACAGATTCTTTAGATGAAATAAATTGAATATTCACTGTGAAGTCTGCCTGTGGTAATGAGCAGAGGGTTAAGTTTTGGCCAAATGAATTGTGGTAGGGCTCTGTATATACAATTTGTATGTATCATTGTATGCAGTGATCATTTTTTTGACCCTTCTGGAAGATATTATGGTGCTTAGTCATAAACTGAGAGGATAGAGGCTAGTAGAAAATTAAAAATAGACATCTTGATCTTTTTTATGGGGAAGAATATCATTAAATTTCATAGCTCTGTCAGAGGGGCAATTTGATACCTCTCAGAGAGAAGAGGTATGAGAATGGTAGGTGTGGTGAGTGATAGGACTTCATGGATGGTGAGCTAAATGGTAGCAAGGGGAAACTAAAAGAAAAAATTCTTGTTCAGCATTTTTGAAGAAAAAGCAAGACTAATTTAAGTAAGGTGATCTTTCGTTTCTTCAGCTATAAACTCTTTATCAGAGAGTAACAAACCTGCTCTTACCTCCTAGATGAACGACTGTATTAGAAAATGTCATACTTCCAAAGTTAACAAAAATTTGAAGGCATAGATCAAATTCTAGTTAAGGATAAAATTCTAATAACTAACATATAAGCCTGTATAAGTAATCTAAAGTTATGACATGGATCTGCCATCATTGACAAAAGGTACCACAAATACTTTTATTTTGTTTTGATACTCTCAAACGTATTAATTTCAGGTGTTTTTACTCAGTTTTGCTTAAGAAGGAACTGCTGCTTTTGAAGTACTCTTAAATGAGGATGAAGAAAGAAACACAACATTGATGATGATGATGATGATGATGTATTAATTTATTTTATCCCTGTGTTTTTGTAGAACATGCAGATTTACTGGGCCCTTGCCCTGAAGATGAAGCAATCAGTCCTGGAGATGAGTGTATGGATGCAGTTCTAGATGAATCACTTCTTGAGACCTGTCCCATTCAGTCTCCACTGCAAGTTTTTGCAGGGATGGGTGGATTGGCCCTTATTGCAGAGAGACTCCCTATGCTTTATCCTGACGTGATTCAGCAAGTGAGTGAAAAAGTCGGTGTAGAAAAACATGCAAAGTGTGTTGCATTTGTTTTGTTTAAGGGCAATATTTTCCTCGTATTTCTCTATGGTTCAGTTTGACATCTCGATTACGTGAGGAAGCTGCTTTAAAATAGGCGAGTGTGTAGCTCCACAGCCCAGTCCAGCTATACATGCTACTTCCCTGTACATGCTATGGCTGCTTGGATAGCCACATCCTTGTGGAACAAATGCATTAATTCAGTGTTGCTGCTTGCCTTGCTTCTGTTAATTCCTAAAATATCTTGGAGGGTGCGGTAACATAAAGTTTCTGATGAACTATAAAGCCATAGTTGCTTATCATTTAATTGCTTATGTAAATGTACCCTAAGAGGTTTTTTTAATGGTTAAGTGAAATAAATTCTTAAAGCAGATTATGTAATTCTATTTTAGATTTATTATTAAAAATAATAAAAAACTGTATATTCTTAGTTATCTTTATAATAATACATAATATATCTAAGAATAAAATTATATCATAATTAATATATCTGTTATTTATTTTTATACTTATTAAATTAGACATAGAATTTCTCTTGAAAAGCCTGTCAGCACTGCCAAAGTTTCAGTAATAGCATTAGTGTGGAATTACTCCTTTAGCTGCTGTTCTAGCTACACAGTCTTTATTAAAAAGGGAAAAATAACCTTTCAATTATTTAAATTCTGTTTGGCTTTGTTTTAAAAATTTTTGGCTCATAGTTCTGATATGAAAGACTCTGAATATTTATTCACTTTGAAATTAAGTTAAATGTGAATTAAGGGTGTTGTTTCAGTACCCTGACTGCAAAACTATGGCAGGAATAGTAACCCCGTATTGAGATCAGATAATTAGTATGACTCGTTTGTCAGTAGTTCTGTGAAGATGTTTTAGAAGTCAGAAATTCAGAATTTAAACGTTAAGGAAATGTGTTCACATAAGCAATTACTGTATTTGAAATCTAAGACGGATAATGTCTACTCTGTATTGAAGAAGACTGATTCATGGATTTCTGCAACAAATGAAAAGCAACCTATGACCATGAGAAATTTTATCCCTTTTTTTGCTTCTTTTTCTATAGTCCTGGAAAGCTATTTTCTTTTCACAATTTTTTAGCTTCTGATATAAGTTTGGATTCAAATGCTGAATAAGAATTCTGTGATCCATAATAACAAATTAAATACAGTAATACCAAATAGATGATTCAGAGTGAAGACTGATGAATTCTCCCGACTCTTCATTCTTTAATTTTGTTTTTATATTTCTCTCAGTCACTGATACTTCTGATTCTATTCATGTGTACATGATTGAAATAAATGCAGCTAAACTTGGCTTTGACTTGGAATTAGGAATTTGGTATTCTGAATAAATTCTGCAAGGGCTTTTCAGATTAATGTTTTCCCATTTAGATCCGTCTGATAAATACTCAAATTTTAAATATGATTGCATGAGTTCATCTGAATAGCATAAAAGCCTGAAATTTCTGCGCTGTTTAATTATGAGAGGGCCCGAGATGCCATATCTTCATTTTAACAGAGCGTATGACTGTTTCCTGGGCAATTGTGCAACTGTTACCCCCTTAAACTCTGATTCCCATCCTAATAACCTGGCTGCATAGTCCTCTGTTCATAGAACAGCACTGCAGACTCTTGTGTTAGAGCATAATACTAATAAAGCCTGCCAAATCAGTTGAAAGCCTGAAAGGAGCACAAGTTGCTACAAGACTGCCAAGATACCCAGATTTCTTCCTAGTTTTGAAAGATACTAATATCAATTGTTCTCCTTTTTGTGATATGTTGTTAAAAACTAAGCACTTGAGTTCACACTGTTTAATGTTAAGAATAAAAGGGTCATTTCTTATTTAACAGTCTGATATATAAACTTTTTATGTCTCCTATGCCTCTAGATTTTAGGCAACACATTTTTAACTGAGGGTTTGAGGCTGGCAAAACACAGTTGCTTTCTCATATAGGCGTGACTTTCTAGAACTGTATTGAAAATGCAAGAATATGCCCTTTTTAGTCATTTAGCCTGGTCACCGTATCTGTAAGTGGTAGTGTAGTTCATGTGACTTTTTAATGGTGTGCTATATGAAGACTATATGTGCTTTAGATCCTAACTTTAATAAACTTTCTGCCTAGGCGATTAACTGAATGACCACCAATTTTTTTGTTGTTTTTGTTGGTTAAGGTGAGCACGCCAGTGGTTACAGCAACCACCCAGGAAAAGCAGAAGGACAGTGATCAATTTGAATGGGTTACCATCGAACAGTCAGGGGAATTGGTGTATGAGGCACCAGAAACAATTGCTGCAGAACCTCCACCGATCAAGTCAACAGTTCAGACTATGTCTCCCATTCCCGCGCATTCTTTGGCTGCCTTTGGTTTATTTCTTCGTCTCCCGGGCTATGCTGAGGTGCTGCTAAAAGAACGGAAACATGCTCAGTGTCTGTTGAGATTGGTGTTGGGAGTTACAGATGATGGTGAAGGAAGTATGTGCTGCGATTATTATGTTTCTTTGTAGACCACGGCTAGATCATTTTACTTAACTTTATTTACACTGTAATGCTTTTAGGAAGTTAGAATTGATTTGTGCAGAACTGTGTTGCTAGCATCTTTTGATACTCTGTTGTCTCTAAATATTAAATTCTATCTGGCAAAATTTTGTTACAATCATCAGTATTCAAGTGTTCTTATCTAGATGTCAAAATAATTGTAAAACAACTGCTGACAACTTACAAAGACACTATCAAGATGACAGTGCACTCGGACAGAATGATCTGAGTAGCCGGCTATGCTCAACTAACTGAGCAAACGTCTTATAAGTCCACAACAAAATGCAGAATAGCATACACAGAAGCATAGCTACAGCAGATGTACAATAAACTGTTGAATAATAGTATTTTAGAAAAGGAGAGAAAGATCTAAAGATCACAGTGATCAAAGTAGCTGAGCAGGAGCTCTGCCCTCTGAGTTCAGAGGGAGAAACGGGGCATTCTTCGATGAATGAACAGATGAGCTGGGAGACAATTTGTAGTCAGTGTCTTTACAACCAAACATAGAATTCTGCATATAGCTCTAATATTGGTATTTTTTAGTGTTTTGAAAAACTGGAAGAGTGTATGTGAAAGATGTTTTAGTACTTTTAAGACATTTCCTTTCATTATGACTTTGAAAAGAGTGCTGGTTTTTCTGTTGCTATTGATATACAGTTCCAGAATATCATTTTCCTAATAGGTAGTGGCTGCTTTAATTTTCAGCCTAAATTTATTCATATCCAGTTTGTGCCTATTTGTCATTGTGCCAGCATTGTTCCTCATGATAAATAGCTCTTCTTTCTCCAATGCATTTTTGACAGGAATTGTATTTCCTCTTAGCCTTTGTGTTTGGACTAAACGGTCAATTCATCCATTCCCTAAGCCAGACATCTGAATTCAACTCTCTGTGGATTGTGAGATCAGTTGTATGCAGTAGTCCACATTAGTTCCCTATATGAAACATCAATATTTTCCTTTTCTTCGTGAAATGCATCTTTTCATACACCTAGAATCTCTCTACTTTCTTGCATATTATGACAAGCTGCACTTAAAAATCTGTGGCTTGGAGGTTAACATGGATTCAGTTGTCTACCAAAATAAATCATGCACGAATGTTTAGCTTTTTCTTCTTCTTTTTTTTTTTTTAATCTCCTTGTCATTTGGCTACACCTGCAGTTCTGTAGGTCTATTAGATGGACTTTTTTCCAGAGGTGTTCAATTTCATTTATGAAGATCCCAAACAGAGGACTTTTTGTTTCCTTCTTGTTATTGTCTTTATAAAGAATATCAGATAGATATGAACTGACTCCTGTGTGTATGCAGATACATATACATGCAAATATAGACATACATATTTGTAACGTATTTCAGTTTAGACCTGATGATAGAGCTGATAAACTCTAAGAATGAGGGAGAAAATAATATATCTTTAAAATAAGGAGCAACTTCTGACCAGAGTTGGCTATTTTCGAGTATCTTCAGTATTTTCAGTTGTCAAATATCTCTATTTACATATGCATTTGTAAAGGAATGTGAAATGCATTGTTAAATACCAGAAAAATTGAGACACTTCCCTGAATCCAAGTACATTGCATTAATAGGTCACTCCATTATTTGAAATGTGGCTTTTAAAATAAGTAATTTTTTCTCGCAATGGAAAAGTGTTAAAAATATAAAAGAATTCTACAACAAAATTCAGACATGTAGCTCATCTAATTCAAATTATGTTGGTATTTCACCATGTATTTAAGGTGAATACCATCACAGCTTGGATTGTGTCAGTGACTTAATTCCCACTTTGGGCACATGAATATGAAAACAATCTCTCCGCCATGATAAACTACAGCATCTTGTTGGCTGAGCTGCTGTTAGCTTGTGTATTTTTAACTTGCTGTAGTTGGAATGTTTAAAAAGAAAAAAATTAGTCTGAACCACCTTCATTTTCATCATTCAGAAATACAACCGGAAGTGTGGTCAAATACAGAAGTATGCTCACTGTCACTCACAGATTCAGTTTTCTCCCTGGAAATGGTAAATAAGATTTTATAATTCTGGTTCTTAACCAAAACCCATAAAGGAAATAAATAAACATTCTTTCTTCTACACTCTTCTCATGCTGAATTTTTTTTCTGAAGAGAAACCTAATACAGATAGCTTCCCATATGCAAATGCTTAAATCCTTAGTATATTTCTGTATGTGTTGTTTATAAACCATTGCAGAGATTAACAGTCTGTATTGAACTATTGAAAGAAAATGTGGGTTTCATATTTTTCTTCTTCAATCTAGGTCATATCCTTCAGTCTCCTTCAGCTAACGTGCTTCCAACTCTGCCCTTCCACGTGTTGCGTAGTTTGTTCAGCACTACACCGTTGACTACAGATGATGGGGTGCTGCTGAGGCGGATGGCTCTGGAGATCGGGGCTGTACATCTCATCCTTGCTTGTCTGTCTGCTCTGAGCCACCACGCACCAAGAGTGCCCAACTCTAGTCCCAACCAGACAGAGGTAAGCTTAGCAGCAGAATAATTGCCACTGAGAAGCACCAGAGAGTTTTCAGTATAGAAAAGAAAATAATTTTCATGCTTTAATTATAATCTACTTTCTACAGAATTGCTGTTTGAATGAAGAGCAAAAAAAAAAAATAGAAAGTACTTGATTAAGTGATTTTCCGTGCATGCTGCAAATAAACATAGTAGTCATGAAATTTAACCAGCAAAGGTGGCTTGTCCTGATGCATTAAGGTGTAATCAGTTTCTTTCACAGGACCTTCTTATTCAGTGCATGAGAGGCATAATGCTCAATGGATGGTGGTTCTTTAAACCTCATTAGATAGCATGACCTCATTACCTTATTTAGCATTCAGCATGTAAACTCTGCTGGCTGCAAATTATTTCCTCTTAAATGCTTCACAAACGTAAATGAGTTGTGAAAATTAATGAATTAATGCAGTGATTTTTTTAATCTGCTTTTTACTGATAGGGAAGTGAGATCCAAAGACAAAAGCTTTCCACAGCGCTGAAGATCCTGAGTGAATCTCCAGAATTACAGACATACCACTTCTCTATAAAAATGTTTAAAATAAATTGATGATTTGCCTTCTTTAGCATCTTTGTGGCAGAGGCTTGCATGAAAAATTTCCTCGTGGCTAAATATGGCTAAGACGATGCAAAATATAGGGCTGTCCATATTTTAGCAGCTCTGATACTGATGAGGGCTTGAGCAAGGAAGACATGAAGCTGTGCATGAGAATAATTCATTTTAATGGCTAGTGAAATTTAAGGGGAAGCTGAGATATTCTGCTCCTAATGGGCTATCAAGCTGCTAATACATTAATACCTTAACATTATTGCACTTTTGGAGGGAAAGGGCAACCTTTAATTCTTATCTCTGCGTCAGTTCTACTGTGACCCCTTAAGCAGCTTGCTTTCTCGTAATTCATACCCATCAGGTGATAGATGGTAACTCAAAACTAAAGATCCATTGGACCAGCACTGAGGCTTGTGTTTCTGGGGCCAGGCTTTCCCTTAAGTGCTTTAACTCAGTGTTTGTGACAGTCCTCTTGAGTGTCAACGGCAGAGCATGTTCATGAGTAATGTCTACATGAGAATAACCACACAGCTATTTCATCACCAAGACGCATTACATTCCCAATGCAAGAGCTAAATGGTGATTCCAGACTACTGTCAGTATGGAGCGTTTATTCAAAATCAGCACATGCTTGAGCATCTTAACATTGATGACATTTCTACTCCTATTCACTTCATCTAATAATGCTGTTAAACCTGATTGGCTGTTAAAGAGCGATAGATACAGAGCTGTGATGTTTAGTGTGATATGGATTAAGTAGCGTTTTAATACCTTGAATCATTTAAGCAGTGACAGTATCTTAAAGGAGAACAAAAATGAGTTTAGAGAAGCATCAGTTGCAACAATTTAGCGCTGACCTGTACTGGAGCTCCATGGATGTGGCAGTCTTTCCTATCTAAAGCTTTGAATTCCCCTGAATCCCAGTGATAACTTTATTAAGTTAGTAAACTGTGATTACCTTCTCTTGCAGAACAAAGGCTTTCTAAAGAATTGGTTCATAAGATGGAAAAAAATGCAATTATTGTGGTGGGGTTTTTTTTGTTTTGTTTTTTAATTTAGCCGCAGGTGTCAAGTACACACAACAGTGCGTCAACAGAAGAACAGCAGTTGTACTGGGCTAAGGGTACAGGTTTTGGCACAGGCTCCACAGCTTCAGGATGGGATGTTGAACAAGCTCTGACTAAGCAAAGGCTAGAAGAAGAGCATGTGACCTGCCTCCTACAGGTGCGTAATAATGGAATGTCATTAATGGTAAGCACTTGAAATGTTAGAACCTGGATAATAAAAATTGAACTTGTATTTTTTCAGTCATATAGCTCAGTAATTATGGTATTTTGGGCAAAATTTACTTTGCAACTGCCTGTATACATGAAAAATGGTATAGATTGTATTTGGAGTGAGGCTGTTTTCAAACAACAGTGGGCTGCTGCATAAAGAAGGTGTGAGTGGATAAGCCTGTGTGACAGTTCTGAATAGACAATGAACCAAGAAGCATTCCAGTGTATTTCCCTGGAGCTGTCATACATCTCTGTGGACATAATTGCATTCAGTCAAAAGTAAAAACTGTCCATTAAAGGAAGAGGATGCAGGAATAGACATTTTGTGTGCCAAATAATCTTTCGTGTTCATTTCTCGCATACTTCTGCCCTGCTTTTAGGAAATGCCTGTAGTTGTTACTGGTGTCCATGAATGCGTTATGCTAATATAACAAAATCTCACTCAGCAATACTATAAAATCATGAATAGGTCAATTAAATGACAATAGTAAATTACCAGTAAACATCCAGATCTTAGTAAAACTCTGCCTTCCAAATGCCTCATGCTAAGGAGAAGAAAATCCTGCATAATTAGGCTTTTCACTCTGTTGTGAAATGTGACCAACCCCTGTTATTTTAGGTCAGTGTAGGGAAAATGAGGTTCTATCTAGTCATCAGAAATTTCATTCACAGAACTGTCAGCTCAAATTCATTAGCTAACCTCTCTGCGGGGATAGAGCATGAAGGAGATGAAATTCTGAAAATGCCCATGCCCCGATTGATGAAGTTATCATTTTGATGTAATCAGTTATTCCAGTCACTGTAGCTTTCAAGGCACAAGCATCATGGTCCTTGCAAAAGCAAAACAAAATGCGGAACAGTTTTCCTAAGCAATAAAGAGGAAAATCACCTGAATTACTCTTGGTGAAGCTTCTGGACAGTGTTCTCTATTATGCCATGCAGAAGTTTAGCTGTAACTGTCTAAGTCATGAGCTAAGGAGGCATTTGCTTTGGGCAATCAGCAATTGCAGGGAGAAGTAGAAAAGCCTTCAGCAATTTGCTGAAGATGTCAGTCAGTTGTACAGCAGACTTTGCCTGGTCCTTTCTCTAGAAAGCTTGTTTAGAAAAGTTCTGTTCTGCAGAGTGCTGATAAGATGCTGCACCAAAATACCAGTGCTAAAGGGGTTAGAGCAAAGAGGGAGGATGAAAGGCAGGAGAAGAGGCTAAAAAGGTGAATGGAGACCCTGAAACTTCAAACAATACAGCCTTTCAAGCCTCGGTGTTACTTAATTTGAGAGTACAACTGCACAGATCAGAGCCATGGAAGTACATTAGCTCGTACGTACATCTACAAAGCACAGTAGGGGCCTGTGAACAGCAGGAGCACAGGAGGAGCTCCCTTGGGAGGAGCAGGCAGGCAGCCGTGAGGTGACTCCCCTGCTGTCCTGAGGGGAAGGCCGGCTGCTCGAGCCATGCTCCCAAGCAGGTGTTCCAAGTAAGTCTCATGCTCACCGTAAGTCAGTGTTTCATCTGTAAAACCTGAATTCCCATCCTAAAGGAAATTACAAGTGTTTTTAAAACATTTGCAGTTAAAAAAAAAAAAAAAACTTTTGTTGCTAGTGGGTGTTCTGAAGGGAATGGGATGGATCAGCAGAGTGTCTCGGTCGTGTGAGCTGGCAAACTCCTGCTTTGAGTAACTCCAGTGGTTTTGTCAAAATTCATGTTAATTGATCTCTTAAAGTCGTTCAGAATTATAATAGCTATTTAATTTTAGCATTAGTTAAAGTTGGAATCATAGTCTAATAACTGTATAGAATTTCTTCTGAGAGATCTTTGGGACCGCTGAAGTAAATACCTGTACTGAATTAGGAAAAATAGCTAGTGATGTGTTAGGGTGTCTTCCTCAAGGAAGGAAAGTCAAAGTTCTTTTGCCTAAAATAAATCAGGTTTGATTAAATATTTTTGTGTATTCCAGGTTCTTGCCAGTTACATAAATCCTGCAGGGAGTACGTCAAATGGAGAGACCCAAACTAGCCATGAGGGGAGGGGACAGAACAGCAGCGCTCTTCCATCTGTTCTCCTGGAGCTACTTAGTCAATCTTGCCTCATCCCAGCAATGTCATCATACCTCCGCAACGATTCAGGTAATGTGCCATTGTCTCCTAAATTAAACTCAGCTTACTTCTGTCAAATAAGTTTTTACAGAAACAGTAGGTAGTTCTGGGTAGAATTGTACTAACAGAACATTCACTTGAGCCTTAGAAAACAAAATTATGGTGTTCGTTGAAATATTCATTTGATGAAGGAGTTTGAACTTCCTTGTTTTAATGTCTTTTTAAAATTTGAGATTTAATTCTTAAACTGTTGAAATTAACAGGAAAATAGTATTTCTATCTGAAAAGTTTATCTTTTAGATGTTCTGTAGAAGATACACGGTGAGAGAGATTACTTTATACAAGACTGTGAAGAAAACTGTTAATTTTGTGAGAAAATTGAGCCTGTATATGCACGAAAGCTGGTAAATGTTGCATGTGCGAGGGCAATTCTCTTTGATCAGAGCTTTTTCTGCTTTATTTAGGAAATACAAAAATAAGCCTCATCAAAACTGCAAAATATTTCAAATATATGGGAACAATGAAATTGTTGTGTTGTTTTTTTTTTTTTTTAAGGAAAAAATAAGTAGTTATATGTTGTCATCACATTTCTACTTGTAATCTTAAAACAAAGACGTTTTGGCAATTTCATCCAGTATGTTGCTGTGAAAACTATTTCAGTTGTTCAAGGTAGTGTCAAGCAGTGTAAGTTAAGCACATCTGTATGGAACTAATGGCAAAACCAGCAGACTGGGTTTGTGATTTGTGTTCAGTCTCTCAAGATGACAAGCTTTAGTATGAAGATATCAATAAGCATTTTTTCTTCAGATAATGGTCAACCTGAAGTTTGTAAACATTGCCTTACCCTTAAGTTGAATCTTTCTTTGTTTTGTAAGGATGGATTTAATCCCTAAATAGCAGGAGGAGTTGTTCAAAACGTGAATAATTTGGTTTTGGAGCCTTATTTTACTTGCCCTATTTTTGGATTAACTGCTAAACATCTTGTCACATTACTGTAGTACTTTTGAATGCCACTTTTAGGGTGTGGTGATGTGAATTTCTTGAAATAATGTCGTAGCTTCCTGTTGAATTACACAGTGTATTTTATCTCTGGGGTAAAAGAGAAATCATCTGTGACTTAACTAGTTACTAAGCTACTTAGCACTAAAACAAGAACGTGGCTTTTCTAATCTGTGGTAACTAGAGCATTACATATTCCTGTATGATGGAATGGAAGTAGTTCAAAAAGCCTACTGGAGCCATATAGGAAAAATAAAAATATGAAGATGTTTCACTTGCCAGTCCACAGTTTGACACCTCTTCCTAATTTTGCAATTAATTTGTTGGTTCTATTTTGCACATACTACAGTGAAGAAAATGAACTCTGTAGTCTATAGGCCGGGCTCGTTATTGCCAATAAAAATCTAATGTAAAAGAATAAAGTAAATGATAAAGCAAAACAACAAAGAATCTTTCTAACAGATACTCGTAATTTCTTCTTTGTTGAGGTAGAAAGGAGAAGTCACTGTAAGACCTGGCAAAAATGCTGTGTTATCTGAAGGATGAAGCTGTTGTTTCTGAGTTATAGATGAATCACAGCTGTTGAAATTGCTTTTTGCTGTTTTCAATAGAAAAATCTATATGTATAAGTCACCTTTAACTGGGGAAGAACAGTCAGATACTGATAGAAGATATCAAATATGTGGCTGGTGGTGAGAAGTTCAGACTAGTTGGGCTTTCAGAGACCATTTGTTTTCCTGAAGTAAAGAGAAAAGGCAAAGTGTCAGTGGGAAATGTTCATTTTAGGTATGTTTTCCACTGCTGGACTACTGTTGTGTTGGCAGGGCACGTTCATATGTTGTGCTTGTGAAATAAAAATTAGTGAAGAGTGAACAAAGCAGATAGTTCCTGCTTTTTTCATAAATGGATCTGTAGCTCTTAATGCAGCAGCCTTGTTATGCTTAATACATCGATCCAAGCTATAGTCTTGAATGCTTCCTGTGGCATTTGTTCAAAATTCTATATAAAAAGTTATAATTAACAATGTTCTTCTGGATTAAAAAAAGAGCTTTGTGGATTTATATCGGTCAAGCTTGTCTTTTAAGATGTAATAGGATCTATCGGTATGAGAAGGAAATGTACAAAAAGGCATGAGTTCTGGAAACAATATCTTCCTGAATATTTGAGTCAGATGCATTTAATTTGAAAGGAGTCCCTGAAAATAGTTTGTCTTAGTGATAGCCAGGCATAATTCCAATGCAGTTGTTTAGTTCAAAAGCAGGCAGGTAATTCTGACACTAGTGAGTCTGAGTTGGAGGTGATGCTGGGGCTCTCGGTGTCATCAACAGTGTCAGGAGACATGGCTGACAGGGAGCCTGGCTGTCACAAGAGGGACAGCAGTTGAGCTCTGGAGCTGTGTTAAGCTCTGGTACAATGCTCATAAGACTGAAAAATTCCCTTCTTTAGTAGGGCTGAACGCTTGCGCGGGGGAGCAGGAAAGGGAACAGCGTTATTAGTAACACTCATCTACTTGGTCTTCTAGTTTTCAGAGCAGTGTGCCTTCTGTTCTCAAAACGCACTTTCATGTGGAAGAGGCAGGTAACTGTTTTCTTCCTGTACCGTGCTGGAATGAGAAATTAGGACACTGCATACAGAATGCTAATAGAGTATTCCCGGGTTCTGGCACCCCAGCAGATACAAGCTGTGCCCAGTATAATGCTGACAGAGAACAGCAATTTTCAGAAACTCTTTCTCAGACTTTAATGGATGCTGTTGGTACCAGTTAATGTTTACCCTTATGCTGGAGGTATTCTGCTAGATTTTCTGTTTTGCTGTAAATGGTTGCAGTAACGGTGATCTTCACATGTTATGTATCTGTCATGCACATAAAATGATGTGGGCAAAAAAATTCTATGTAGAATGCAGTGAAGCTGCTGGGTGTGCTGTTGCTCTTTATGCACAGTAGGCTGATACCCCTATGGTGATACAAGAATAGTAAATATTTTGGTATTGATGAGAATTTTTTATTTGGTTTAGATATGTTCATTTAGCTACAGGTATGATAAATCCTGCTTACAAAGTCATTTTGGCAAAATTCTTGAACAGTTCCATTAGCAGAATAGAAAATTGACCTTTGTCAAAGTTAGAAATTTATCTAGGTGTTTTTGTTGCTTAAATATCTTTTGCCATCCCTGCTCAATTTGCCCATATCATACATAGGCTAGATTGATATCTAGATTGTTCTAGATAAAAGGAATATAGATCAGATAAGGGACATTCACATACCATTTAATCTTTTTAAAAAATCTCATCTTGAAGCAGATCTTTACAAACCAGGTGGCTCTTACACATTCTGCAGCTTCATCTGTATCAGAGCAAGGTGATTGGGAAGTCCTTGAAAACTGTGAAGTGACCACTTTCATTAATTTCCATAATTGCTTTTTTCTTGTAGGGAAAAAAAGGTTTATCTTTCTATGGAGGACTTGCCTTATTACGCAAGGTAGATCATAGCTCAGGTCACAGGGAGCGATAACTGCTGTAATCCTCACCCTGTTTCTTGATCATTTTTTCCTATGTTTGTTTTGTATCTTAGTATGGCACAACTGTGACCTATTATCTTTCATTTTATAAATGACAAAAGTTTATCTTTGTAACATGGTGAGATTTTAGTTTTTTAACATTTTTGTTTATTTCTAACTACTTAATTCATGTTTACTTTGGTTAAATTCGTGTTACTCTGAACTCCTCTATCATGGAACAACCAGCACGTGTCTGTATTTCACACCAAAATCTGCCGTGCAAAGCCTTTCAATGTTGTCTTGTATACAACACATTCCATTTCAAAGACTTACTGCCATGGGAACTCTATCATACATGTGAACAAAATGCCCAACAGTAAAATTTGTGCCGTGTAACAAGAGGTTCCCAGCAAACATGTGACCATCAGGTCCTAACTGGAGTACATGCCTAGCTTGAAGGTCTAGATTTTGCTGATAGGAGTTACTTTGACTGATGGACCTGGGCTTCTAAAGACTAACACAAGCTAGTATTTACAAGTGGGAGAGACGAAAGCAGCAGTAAGAGTCTTTGTAGCTCACAAAGTTTATAGGGAGAGGCTGTGGAAGGGAATAATGAAATAGAAGTAAAATCAAGTGACTTTTAGGACAAGGACTGTATGTTTCTTGGACATTAAAAAGCCCAGTGAAGTTGGGATTTCTTCACTGATAGCACAATATTAGGTAGGCTCTTCTTTCTTAAATATAGAGTTGTACTAGTTTGTGCCTAAACTAGTATCTAGCAAACCTTGAGATGACTTACATTCGTTTAAAGGTGAGGAAGATGGACTTCATAGCAAGTTGCAGAATTCTGCCTGAATTCTCTTTGCTTGAATTCCCAGGATTACAGGAAGCAGGTGATACTGTGATTTTTAGCTGGGCTTTTCTTGCATGCTCCCGTCTTAGCTCTCCTAGCCACCCTTCCTTCTCTGGTGGACAAAGACGCCATGTGATGTGATCAGCATAGCTTGTGGTGTTAGATTAGCTCAGTCTCCCTTACGTTTGACTGCTGAGATGATGCTTTTCTATGTGACAGATTTACTAAAAGGGTTGTGTTCACTCACCAGCATGTTTCACATCTTAAGAGCCAATATTTACTTCTAATGCACCTTTCATAGTTCACCAAGTACTGTCGCACCCTAGATTTGTGGATTCATTAACAGTTGTGCTGCTTTGTCCTGCTGCCAAATACCTCATTACCAGCTTTATGTAGTAAGTACTATAGACAAATCTGTTGAAGGTGAACATACTGAATTAATTTTTTCTGCCTCTTTTGAAATACCTTTGTTAGTTGGGTCCATTAAAGTTATACTTTTCAGACCTCGCCTCCTTCCCTCAGAGCTTGGACTACACTAGATTTCCTGTTGAAGTTAGAGTATTTTCTATTAATCATACTTATTCTCAAGGTATTATATGGTGCTGTGTTACTTTTTGCAAAGTAGTCCAGTTCCACTGGACTGAGTAGGCTGATGACGTTAGGATGTTCCTGTTCCCTTATGGATCTCTGACGTTGGTGCATTAAGCTCATTCAGCTAAGAGTACTAATCTGTATTCATCCATTGCTGAATGTGTGAAGGTACTACTGCAGTGTACGTGTTGAATCGTCATGAAATTCTGCCTTTCCCTAGGCTATTGACATTTTACTATGTCTGATAAGAGGTAGCTGCTGTTAAGATACTTTTTGTTGTTGAGATTCTTACGCATATATTGGATTAAACGTTTAAACATCAGTACTGTCTATTGGAGCTCATTTAGCCAAAGTAAGACTTAGGTCCACACAAGTATAGAGGTACAAGTATTACCTGTTAAGAGGGGATTTTGGACTTGTGTTTTAATACAAAATATAATGGATATGCTAAGGCAGTTTATTACAATAGTATTACCCTGTTACTTCCTTCAAAGGGTCAAAGCCTTTTGTTTTAAGTGAAATAAGAAATACAGTGGCAGGTTAGAAAGACAGTATATAATTGCCAAATAAAAAATTCAACTAGTTTCCATTAATGTTAGTGAATTCATTCATTGGTAATAGAAAGATGCTGGCACATTTGATACGTTTGGTTATAACTTTGGAATTGCTTTTTATCTGTTTTGCTGTCGAAGTGTTACAAAAAAAGGTGCAGTATCTCACTCCAGTGCTGGTGTACCAGTTGATTCACAATTTTGAGAAGAGAGCTATGCACTGAAATGACATGAAATACGTGTTTATTTATTTCACAGAATTGACAAGTTTTAAATAATTTCAGGATCAAAATAAACAGCAGTAATTTCTACATGATTTTCTGTTCCGTTTTCAGGTTCTTGTAACCTCTCGTGTTATGCCCTGTCTCAAATATCCTTGTATGATGAGATTAGTGCAATAATATCCATAAGTATGAGATATAAGAATTATATTGATAAATTTAATAATGTATTGACTCTATTCTATAGTCTTAAATAAACAGGAATAACCTGCATAATTCCTTTAGAATGTAGCTTACTTTTACAGAATGTTTTGACGCTTCATATACTGAAAATGAGTATACAGTACTAGAGATTTGCTTTAGGCTATGGATAGTGAATAAATTTTCTTGTCTGCACATGCTTCCTTCCAGCGCAGCCTCAGCTCTGTTGATCATTTCTTTTGGATGAGCCAGTATTGACTCAGAGCGGCAAAACCAGAATATACCATCTTCCACCTCACTCATCCATAAATCAATGTGTTACAGTGTAGTTTCTGCAGCTGAGTGAAATATCATTGCCAAATTCATTCTATTCTAGCTGCCTGACCTTATTTTATGCATGTGCTTGTTTAGAAGCGACTTCCAAAGACTCAGTTGGCCTAGCGGTTATGAAGTTCTATACAGTAATAAACTGTCACCTATACAAGAGGTGTATCTTTTTCTCATTTTATTGAAGGGCTGGATGTAGCTTTGCAGCCTAGGAGAAGGAACTGAGCTGATTTTTCAGAAATGCAGCTCCTCAAATCCTCTGTGGCAGATGTGTTGCTAAGAACTGCATTTATTTAAGACAGTGTCTCCTGTTTTTTTGGTTGGTGGTGTTTTTCTACTGTGTTTCGAATTCTAAATTCTCAAAAGTAGCTTTTCTGTTAGGAGAGATAAGCGAGATATATTCACAGATACAAAAACTCCTATGATCTCAGACTGCAGCTTTGGATCTCATTCAAAAACATACATAGGTTTAATTTAAAACAAGGAAATATTTCATCATTTTCATTAGTCTAACTGCATGTTGCATGAAATATGTATAAGAGTTGCAATTCTGGGCCTCAATCATAAATGGTACAAAAAGGAAAAATGTCCTCAGGACCTGGGCCAGAAAGCAAGAGTACACTTTCTGGGTGAAGATATTTAAACCTGTTTTTCATGCAACACCATGAATCCTTAAGTGAGATCTTTTACTTGGTTTGAAATAAGCATCAGGATGAAAACATGACATTTGTATGTGACTTACGTTAAACATGTTATAAAAATGGCGATCTAGAAAATGTAACTTAAGATTTTTTTCATTTGTATTAGTGTGTCATTGTAATTGTTAATATTTCTTTAAAAAAGTACTGAAACTCTTTTTTCACACCGCTTTAAAGGATTTTTAATTAGAAAAGCACATGGTCAATAGAGCATGATGACTCCAAATACAGATTCAGTAAAGGCAAGAAAATCTAACCTTTTCCAGCTTTCCACAAGACTAACAAAAATGCTGCAGAATATAGTCAATAGTTAAAATTTTATTTATAATATTACAATTTTTGGTATAACAGTGTTCCTGTTTTCACACTGATTATACATTAGTGTAAGTTATAAGCCTAAATTATGATGCTTTAAAAATAAAACCTTTTTTTCTGTTTCTGGTCTCAGCTATGAAGAGACATATTGCACAAAACCATAGAAAGCATCATGGGGCTTGCTTTATATGTATTCATCTATTTAATCAATTTGTTTCTACGTTCTGATTGTTTTCAGTGTTTGCTTACATTTCTTGTGACTTGCATGTTTGCTGGCAATAAAAGAGTGCCATCTCTGTTGCTGCTGTTTGGATTTCATCTCTTATCAATGAGAAGTTGAATATCGTCTTCCTTCATTTATGTAATTTAGCACGCTAGCTGGGCTCGCAGGTACATTTAGCAGTCACTGATGCGGCACCCTTAGCCAGGCACTTTGCTCTGGAATGTTTCGATCATCTTGTCAGACAGTGCATTTTTTTGCTTTAAATCTAGAAATCATTCTTACCATCGCTGGTCTTTGCACTGTGTGCTGTGCAATCGATGTTCACAAATGTCATCAAAGCGTAGTGTAGATGTACACAAAAACAATAACAAATAAATTGAGCACAGTTCCAATAATCCCAAGCAGTGCTAAAATAGATTCTTCTTTTTCCTCTTTCTCCTCTTGCCTTTTTACATCTTCCAGTGTTGTGATGGCAGAGGTCCCCATTTTTCCTGCAAATACCTTCACTAGTATTCTGGCAGCTAGCTAGAAGAAAGAAAGCAAACAGTAAATCTCATCTGACAAACATGCAAGCTTTGATCTTTGTAAAAACAACTCTCTACTTCTTTACACAGTATTTCTTAATGCTATATTCATTGAATTGCATTCATCTTTGGGCTTCTTTTGTATTAACATGTCCATGTTAAAAGTAGTTGTTCTGTAGATACAGATTTGGTAGAAGGAGTGGAAAAATAGCTTGATGCTTCAAGCCAATTAATATGTTTTATTATAAAATAAATTTAAAATTTGTCTATAACCAGCTAATTTGTTTCCTTATGAAACATCAAATAGATGCAAGCAGGTATGTGAGCATTGTCAAATACTTTGAAATGCCTGGGGAGAGTATGTGAATTTTCAACTGTTGTTAAATATTTAACTGTCACAGTACAAAAACAGTTGGAAATATTTGTGTCGTCTGGTTTTAACATGGAAAATATGCCTCCTTAATGCAGTATTGCAGTCTTTTTTGGTCAGTGAGCCCTAAGTAGGTAATTGCAGGTGAGATCTTATCCTTTTACTTGTTTAATACATCAGATTTTGGACATCCATGCAATAGTCAATATTTATCAGAAAATGTCTGTCTCTTCAAACATAAAGGTTGTTGTTTTATGTGCTTATTATTGCAGTACACCAAAGGACAATAGTACTTTTATAGTAACAAAATTCTATGCAATACAAGGGCTTGAGATAGAGATTTACAGATGCGTGTATGATTTATTACAATTTTGTTGGAAAACTGAGGTTGACAGGTTGTCTCTATTACTTAGCTGCTCTGGTACTCTTAATTTACAGTAAAATATCCCCTATAAACGTATGCCCTGTAAAATTATGTTCATTGGTGGCTGAGATGTGATAATATATGTAATCTGCTATGCTGTTTTAGCCTTATTGATCGCAAATTTGTAACCTTAAAGCAAAATTTGATTGGGATTTCTACTAGTTCAGATAACCCCAATTTACTGGAAATTTGCAATCACATTTTATAGTGCAATAACATTTTTCTCTCTTGGCAAACATCTTTAATCATTGGAGATAAACATATTTCTGCTGTGGGTCTAATTAAAGCCATCAGCTCAGAGCATATCACACAGAATGGTAAAAAAAAGATGATGTTTCTTACCCTACATTGCATCAGGAATAAAATGTCATCAGACATGCTTCTTACTCCTCGATTCAGTGGCAAAGCAGGCTTTTATCTTCATGAAGGGGCTGCTCTCCTCACTCAGACAGACCAGACAGGAGCATGAACAGTTCCTTGATGAAGTTTATTGATGAGGATGATAATGTTACAGAATCTTCCAAATGCCTGGCCTTCTCTCTCAGTAATCCACTAAAGCAAGTGTAGTTGAAAAACAGTAAAACCCTTTCTGGTAGTGATCCTCACTGTTGACTAATTCTCAATAAAACTGAGGAATTTTTTTTTCCTTAGATGATGCAGAGCAACAAAATGCATGCTGTTCCGTTTAGCCTTTAAAAAAAATACAAACAGCTCCTGATTTTATTCAGTGATATTTAGTTATTTAAGACTTCAGAAGAATCCAGCCTTCAATTTACTCTTTGTGGCAGCCATCTGAAGAGGCTTTCTCAAGTTGGCATGCTGTAATTCCAAATGCAGCGGACTACGTGCAGTCACACTGTGTGATTTTAGTCCAGCCTGGAAAAGGGCGAAGAGAAGTCTGCTTCACTGGCAGGAGTGTGGGTGCTGCCACACACCTGCATTCAGAGCCTCCGGAAAGAATTCCAAGGTATTCTTCGGAGCATTGCATAACTCAGCCAGGCAAATCTGAGGGAAGGAGTGACAGTGGCGGCAGTTGCACGCTGTGGTGAGCTGTGACATTGATTAAACATGCACTTGGCACTTGCTGAATAAAGCAGGAGCTACGAGCCACCCTTGCAGACGAGGAGTTGCATAACAATGTGCGGTGGCTCTGCTGTCTCATTGTCAGGCCCGGCACATCCTCGTCCCCCACCAACAGAGGAAAAAGTGTGCGGTGGGCAGAGGAGCAGAGTTAACTGTACTTCGGGGTTTTCTGAGCGAGCGCTGCGTGACAAATGGTGACATTAAGGCATTCAAGCTGAAAGAGTGTTGCTGCCTTTTGTCTTTTTATGCTTTGTTTGGCAGGCAATTGTTTCTATGGGAAATGCTGCTTCTAATGCTTTCCCTCTTTTTAGTCGCCGCCCAAAGAATGCAGGTTAGTGTGGAATTAATGAAAACACAGACCTAAAGAAAAATATTCCGTTCCTGATTTCACAGGAAGCAGTAACTCCTTTATTTCCTAGGTAGATCAGAGAGGTATTTTTTGCCTGCCCTATTGGAAAGGGGAGGGAGCTCTGCGAAGTCTCCTCTTCTTCTCAGTCTCCTCAAATAAAAAGCCACAAATTCAATAATCTCTGCAAGTAGCTGTTCCAAATAATTTTATTCAGTCGGTTCGTTCTATGATGGCTGCCAATGCAATGTACTTTTGTTGGTATAGCATAGCTTCTTGATATGAAGGCAACTATATTTTACAAATATGGGAAAATATTTTTAAAAATACTTAAAATATCAAGCAATTCAGAATTCAGAAGTACGAAAAGCTTATGCATATGAAAAATCAAATTATAATTAGTTACATTGAATTCAGTGAACAGTAGGAATGTAACTGGAAACCTTGATCAGTTTCCAGAACAGCATATTTTAGAAGTTAAAAGACATTGATTGAAATTTAGTTTTCAATAATTTTTTTGTGAGAAAGCAAAGGAGAGTAAAATCATTGCTTTATATACTCCATTTTCAAATTAATTTACTTATATGTTAATTTTTTCTCATTATTTTTCCGAAGTGTCTAAGTGCATTGGTTAGTTTCTTAGTAATGGACAAAACTGCATATTTTACATGTGCATTATTTTAGTGGTAAATACCATGCTTGAAATACTGTGAGTAGTATGGTACTTGTACATAATTTGCCCTTTATCTGGAAAGTAATGTTGCCTCAGTGAAATTGGTTAACTCTTAGAAGACTTAAATAATTACGTTAAAATATATTCTAATATGTATATATGTAGTCTTTCCTTTTAAGCTCTTTCTTTATTCTGAAAAGGCTGCTGCAACTTCACTTGTTCCTGGAGTTGTTTTCTGTCTGTATCTTGAGTGTATTTCTGTATTCATTTAGATCCATTTAGAAATAGGGACATTTTCACCTGTCTGTTCTGACCATTGACTTTGCTGAGAGCATCTAGCAATAAGCAAATTTTCAAGCCTTTGTTCTTTATTAACTATCCCACGTTAAAAATCAAACCCTTTCCATTGTCAAAGGGGTGAGATTGTGCATTGTGCATTTTTTATTTAACGATGTTTTTGGAGGGTAGGAATCTGTTACCTTGTTGACAGGACCAGGTATAAAGGTTCAAGGTCAGCAGAAGAATTTCTTGCAATATTCTCAAGTCTAAATAGTGACAATAAATTCAGCACCTCTGCTGCAAATACCCAGCTAATTCAGGTGTATCCACAGGGAGCAGCAAAAGGTTCACAAAATGTCTCTTGGCCTGGTTATTGCCATGGCTGAGGTCTCAGCCATGCACAAAGCCAGGATGCAGCTGACATTTGGGTGGCTGAGGTGAACCCAGGGAAACAAATCTCCCTGGGCTCCCTCTGAGCACAGGCGAGGGGGAGCAACTCCTCCTGCACACGGGGATCCAGATCCAGCGTTTGCCATGGACCTTGGTTTGGTGGCACTCCTCCCCTCCTGTCCTTCCATTGCATTAATACATGTGTCTGTCTGGATGTGCCGTGAACCAGTTAGGAAAAGAGACCCAGCCAAAAATAAATCCTTTAGCACAGCACAATAAGAGGGACGAGGCAGTAGCTGCTTAAGCTGTCAGTGTTGGCAGAGGGAAGGGAGGGAGGGAGTAGAAAAAAAGAGAAAAGGTGGTCAGACTTAACATTTCTCAGTTATAGGAAACTCAAGGAATTGGGTGGAAGCTGGTATTTTACAAATAACTTCCTGTATCTCAGTGCATATTCAGTATTATGAGAAAATTTCATGGAAGATTTCTTACAGGTGCAAGATTTCTCACAGGTCTAATTCTGGGCCCCTCAGTTCCAGAAGGACAGGGAACTGCTGGAGAGAGTCCAGCACAGAGCAACAAAGATGATTAAGGGAGTGGAGCATCTCCCTTATGAGGAAAGGCTGGGGGAGATGGGGCTCTTTCGCTTGGAGGAGACTGAGGGGTGACCTTATTAATGTTTACAAATACATAAAGGGTCACGAGGATGGAACCAGGCTCTTCTCAGTGACAGCCAACAGTAGGACAAGGGGTAATGGGTTCAAACTGGAACGCAAGAGGTTCCACTTAAATTTGAGAAGAAACTTCCTCTCGGTAAGGGTGACAGAACACTGGACCAGGCTGCCCAAGGGGGTTGTGGAGTCTCCTTCTCTGGAGACATTCAAAACCCACTGGACACATTCCTGTGTAACCTCATCTGGGTGTTCCTGCTCTGGCAGGGGGATTGGACTGGATGATCTTTTGAGGTCTCTTCCAATCCCTAACATTCTGTGATTCTGTGAATAATACAAGTTGATTTGAAAAGATCTCAACTTATCCATAATATTTGATGGTATTTGGAAAGATGGGGAGATAGTTTATGTTGCGTGTAAAATAATATTAGAGCCTGGAAGCCACCTGTTTTGGGGTTGACATTACATGGTTACATAGTATTTGAGTTTGGACGCTGGTATCCAAAAATGTCCTAAAGTAAATTCTGTTACTTCCATCTAGGCAGAGCTTTCAAGCACTTAGTAAGACTTTGGCAACTCCTTGGTAACTGATTTATGTATCATCCCAAGAGCAGCACAACTTCTCTTGATTAGAGGTCATTCTGTTCATGTTGGAGCACTTGCATTACATGGGAATGGACCTTAGTCAATACAAATCTATGTCGTATTTTAAAAATATTCATACTTCAAGAGGGAGTTGCCAGGCTATCTTGTAAAAACTCAGTGGTATAAATTCAAGGATTTACAGTCTTGATCCTTTAGATTATCATTATGCTGCTATATACTACTGCTGTGGGTAATGTAGTACACCCATAACATCACATTTACAAAAAGAACAAGTGCTCTTAAGTGAAGTGTAAGTTTTCTTTTTCCTCACGTATTTTTATGGATTTATGTAATTTTGATTTTCATGTACTCTAAGATTATTCTATATGCTGTATTTTTTCATAAAAATACCATGGTTTCAGTCATATATTGTTTGCCCTTATGGAGAGCAAATGCTCTGAAGAAGATTGCAAGTTAAAGCAGAACATAAAGGAAGATTTGAAGGAGAAAACGGAAAGAAAAATGTAAAGACCTGCCTAAACTTTTAAAGTCTATTTAGGTCAGAATGCTGTAATGAAATCCAAAAGATCATTCATACATCAGTTGTCCATTAAGACTGTCTTCCCTTGTAGTTCTGCATTTTCCCTAGGATGCAGGAAGCTACTTGAAATGCAGTAGCATGTGCATCCTGTAGGTGATGTATTCTAGTTTTCTTCTCCGACAACTTTCACAAACTTCTTTTTGTGAGATCTGACACTTTTTCAGTTAAATTGCACAACAATAGAGCAAAGCTGTATCTGTTGGGAGATGCAGTGGTATGCACAAATTAAGATTAACTAGTGTGCTTTGCATAAACAAGAAGTGGATATCGGTGCTCCTTCTTTCTCCCTTAGTTTTTTTTCTTTCTCTTTTTTTTTTTTTTTTTCCCTCTCCTGAGAACTAAACACAGCTACTGTATTCTTTGTGGGAGCTGTTAGCTGATTTTTTTAATGATATAGATTGCTGTGTGATGCCCTTAAGTCAGCAGTGTTTCACGGTATTTTTTTTACTCTTCTGTTGAAAAAAAGAGTAAAAATTCAGATCCTTCATCTATAGCAATACAACTTACTTTTAGATTTCTTACTGTTCTCATTCACACCTCTTTCATGTGTTTCATCTCGGCATTGGCTTGATGCTTTTGACACTTCAACTATATGTCTACATCTTGTTTCTCCTTCTGATTGAAGAACTTCAATGCCTTTTGACTGTTGTCGGGATTTTTTTCTTGATTTTGTAACTTAGTTACTGACCTAGAATATCCTTGGAAAAATCCAGAATTCTCTCATACTTAATTCCAGAAGTACCTTTAGTTTGTTCCCACCTGTCAGTCGTCACTTAACAGAAATGTACTTGTCCTGGTCTCTCACACTTGCTATAAAGTAGTTCTGTGTTTAGAAATCAGTTAAATGGACACAAAGTGGAACTGGTTCTTCTGCCAGACCCCTTTTGACACCAGCCTCACTTGGCACCAGTCAAGATCAACCACTGCTTTATTGTCAGTGAATATGGTCAAAATGCACACCACTATTTTGTCACAAAAAGTCGTAAGTTTGACAGTTGAGTAATAGTTCAGGAAAAACTGAGCCAACCTGCCTTTAGAGGGTGTTGAGTGACATATCACATATTGCTTTTGAGGGAATTTTTTTAATCACTCTCTTGATGAACTGAAGCAACTGAGAAGGTGGTGACTGATGAGTGTTCTGGAGTTAGAGGTGAGGCTTTCAGCCCCACCTGTGTGCAGTGACCTTCTGGAGATGGCAGAATGATGGAAAAAAGTTGAGAGGCTTTTTTCTTTTTCAGTCTCTAGCCTTACGTGCGACCTCAGGCAATCTTCATTTTTCACTTCTTCACTGGTGTCAAAAATAATCTCTCGTATGGGTATTGTAACTTTAAGAAGCAATTAGTAACTTTTAAAGTGCTTCGGTCATGATTCGGTGCTGTTCTCTGCAGCTCAGGAGGCGCTTTGTCAAAGACAGCAGGTATCTGGGATTATTCCTTCACCTTGGTTTGAGTGTAGGCTATATGGCTGTGGAGTATTAGGGCTTCCAAGTACCAGGTTTTTGAGCTGACAGGTTCATACATTTTGTTGTATTCAGTGAGTCCGTTAAGTGAATATTGGCTCCTTACCGAGCAAGCAAAGGGAAGCAGAGCAGTGAGAACCTAGTCCACGAGGGCAGCTTTCAGAGAACATCAGTATTGAAGCAAGGTCCTCTTTCTCCAAAGCCCATAAACCATCTTGCCTTATAAGAAAGAAACAAACCTGGAATACACCCCCATCCCAGCACCTTTGCCACATCTCTTTCCTCTGATCTGTCACTGTTAGTTGGAAATAGTCTTGGAATAAGAGGGGGAAATTATCATCTCATGAAATTTCTTATTCTCTATTGCAAAAGAACATGACTATGCTTATTATATTTTCAAAGCATTTCCTAGCAGATAGTGCCTTTGGAATATAACTTTAATAACATAATTTTTTAATGTCAAAACCATTTATCTGTTTGAGTGGTTAATAATATAAAAAGATTTATGAAATAATTGTAAATTTTTACTTCTAGCTCTACTGTGTTGCAGAAATCTGTTATAATTTATAGGGAGTAATTATAAAGTATGTATTGCAACATTATGGCATTGATATCTTTGAGAATTAAAAACCTAGTTACAAGGTATGAAGCAGCTTAGATTTGGTTTGTACTTGGATACTGGATTGCATGGCAAATAAAGCACTTAGTCCTTAAGGACTGAACTATACTTCAAAGAGCTAATAGAAATATTTTTACAACAAATTATTAGAAGATATTAGAGACTGTAACTTTCTGCTTTAATCTTTATCTGTTTCTGTACTGCATGTTGTTTTATATGGCTTTTTAACATAAATCCATTAACTGGAGAGCTCTTCATTGATTTACACAGCTGGTGGTGGATTTTGCAGCTGCATGTGCAGAGCTTGCTTCAGACTAGCTTGCAACCTCTAGCCCCACTCACTTGATCACAGTGAATTAAAGTGCATGTTAGATTTTCCAGAAGGAAGGGAGTTTTGCAAGAAAGATAGTCATGAAATCATCAGGTGAGAAATAGGAGGGCTAAGGGCTAGATTTCAGTGAGGCTTCTTGCATCTCACCTTTTTCTTCCTTCTCCTGTTTCTCACCTACATATTCTTTGTCCTGCTGCCTAAATAATGCAGAGTACTTCACAGAAAACAGTACTCCGGCATCAAGAGTGGGGTGGGGGTTTTTTGTCTGTTTTTATGAGCGTTATATAACAGAAATTTTTCCAAATATTGACTAAGCCATAGGTGCCATATAGAACAATCCTGAAAGCATAAATAAGTACACAAGATTTTTTTCTCATCTGGAGACTACCATGAAGTTCTGGACCGCTGCAGTTACAGGGTAGTATGACTGTCTTGAAAGCATGAGCAACAGACTGCATATGTACCTGTATGTGCTTGCCAAGAACCTGTAATTTTTTTGCTATTCCCCTTTCAATCCACATAGACATCATTCTTCTGGTACCAGCAGGAGATACACTTTTTTGACAAATCTTGATGCCTTGCGCTCCACTGTGTAATATGTTTTATGGAAAAGGAAAGTAAACTGTGGTGTTTGCCCTCCTGACTACCACAGATGAGTTATCTTTTTTAATAAGCTTTCAGGAGAAATGCAGTTAGATGCTGATCCCTGATAGAAGGATGTGTAGAAACTAACCAGTCATACATGAGATGCAGCTGGTGTTCATTTCCTTCATAAAGTTACTTTCTGTATGTTTATTTTGAATTACTCACTTGAGAAATAGAAGGTAAGTACTGTTGTCTTCAAAAGTGTTTGGTTTTGGCCAGAGGTGTTCAATGAAATTCTCTCTACCAATAGACTGTCACCATCTTGTGACATCTGTTTCATTTACAGAAAACAGTACAGATCACTGAAGTGATTGTTCAAGCACAGGCAGTAAAGTTTTTTGCCTTGTTTAAAGTGGAGGGAGCTTGTTCTTAACCTTTCGTGGTCCGTTTATCTCATTGCTAAGGCCCATGAGCATTTAATCCAGTTCTTTCTTTCACTTCATTGATTGGAAACCAACTCTGGTATCTCTATCCCCGTTTGTAGGACAAAACTGGGAGTCTGTAAATACTAGACTGGTTTTCCTTCTGAGGGTAATTGGTGAAGACATTCAGCAGGCCCTTTAAAATTTGACATGCCACATTGCATCTTTCAGAATTTCCAGAGTAAATATTACCGGGCCTCCCATGTTTTCTTACTTTAGTTTAGTCAGACAGTACATCTCAAGTGGTTTCATTTAGACTTGGTAATCACGGTTGGAAATATGAGTGCCGGATGTCTGGAATAGATTGCTGTGCAGCACCACGTGCTACAGACATTCACAGGTTTTACCGGAGGCATTAAGAATGAATTTTAAAACTGATGCCTCTCATTACCGACAGACTCAGTCCTTTTTGCTAAGAGAATAGGACATCAGAGGGGAATGTGACACAATACTAGAATTCCTACATTTCCATATTATATCACAGAAGTGTACAGTCGTCTTCTTTCCTTTTTTCTAACTCTCATGCCTTCCTTGTTGCCAAAGATACAGAAACCACATACAGGGCACAGATGTTTTATTGGTACACACAAGAGACTCCTGAAAGGACTGTAAGTACTGCCTTTTCAGGTTTTTTTGTCTTTTTCTATGTTAGTGGCTTTGTCAGTTAGTGGCAGCACAACTGGATAAACTGCTAAGAATTTCTTGACCAAACAAACTAGCAGTCCCATTCTTTCTGTTTACGTACATACCAGATTACCAGGATTAGTTCTAGACATTTTTACTTTGCCATTCCTAAAAGCGAGCTCATCATACTTTCAGGGAAGAGTTTTGTCAGCTGAGGCATGTGGCTCAGCAGGCATTTGAAGAACAACTTACTGGAACATTTTGGTGAGGGCAGTTTTTGCTTTCAGCAGCTGTAAGTCTCATTTGGTCAAGTGATAGGTCTTCATTATTCTGGGCAGTAACAGTCTCGCTTGTTTTTCGTTTCTGTCGTATTCTTATTTTCTCTCCTGTTTTTGAAAATAACATACTGTAAATGTGTCTGGCATTTCTGATACTCTTATGCAGACACTTCCCATTCATAGTATTTCCTTTCTTATTGTTCTCTCAAGGTATTCATGGTATTGGGTACAAGTCAAACAAAATGAATCTCTGTAGCTGAAGCAGTCTAGAAAAAGGGTTAATCTGTGGTAGATTATTCCAACACAAAAACTCTAGCTTTTTGAATAGTATTTATATCCTTGTCCTTTCTAGAGGACAGCTTCAAGATAGTACTGCACTTTAACAGAAGAATATTTTGTTTTCTTTTGAGTTTGTCTTTATTGTTATGATGTGGTATAATGAAGGATGGTACATTTTAAGAAGTGATGCAGGAACTTGCATGAGGTTGCATGGAAAGTGAAAATTTTCCTGTTCCACAACCCTGGGGCATGGAGGTGATTCTCCCCATCATAATGAGGTGCTCAGTTAAACTGGCTGATAAATTTACCACGTAGCTATTTGCACTCTAAAGCAGTTTCAATATGCAGTGAGTGCAAGGTGTTACCTTAGACTCAGGGAGACTATCAGGCTTGAATTTTTCTCTTCAGCCTGCATTTTGCCTGTTTACCAAAAGCTCATCCTGATATTTAAATAACCAACTCTTCTCTAGAAAATGAGCTGAAGTGATAAAGGTTCTGTTTTGCGTATGCTCAGGGGTTCTGCCATCTTGGCCAAGCAAAATAATTAGATATTTAGGGAAAATTAGATTCCTGTCCCCCGAGGTGTGCTCACACATATGGAAAGTTTGCCATAAAGTGCACATCCTTTCATTCCAGTAACAGTGTTGGTATCCTCTGTTGACAGAACAGAACACCTAAGTCTTGGCATTTTTCCATCTGCTGAGGTAATGGTTTAAAAACATCCAACGTCCCACAACATCATTATCTAATTTTGAATTTCCACGTTGATTTCTGCAGCATGTGCAATGAAATGGCAGGTTTCCATCTTATTTTCAATTCCCATCTTATTCTAAAATACTAGTGACTGTTTTATGGGCTGGAAGGGGTAATGCTCAGTCTGAGGGCCATTTCAAGGTGGCTGCTTGCCCACTCCTGTGCCAAAAATAGTGAAATCACTATTCCCTCCACCAGCGCAGGGATGATGAAAGCCAGATTAACTTCTTTTAAAATCCTGCTTCATGTTCTTAGACTAGTGATACTTTTCCTTTTATCTCTGTGGAGTGCCTGCACTTCACAGAATCACAGAATGTTAGGGATTGGAAGGGACCTCAAAAGATCATCTAGTCCAATCCCCCTGCCAGAGCAGGAACACCTAGATGAGGTTACACAGGAAAGCGTCCAGGCTGGTTTGAATGCCTCCAGAGTAGGAGACTCCACAACCCCCCTGGGCAGCCTGTTCCAGTGCTCTGTCACCCTCACTGAGAAGAAGTTTTTTCTCAAATTTAAGTGGAACCTTTTTGTGTTCCAGTTTGTACCCATTACCCCTTGTCCTGTCATTGGTTGTCACCAAGAAGAGCCTGGGTCCATCCTCGTGACACTCACCCTTTATATATCTGTAAACATTAATGTCGTCACCCCTCAGTCTCCTCTTCTCCAAGCTAAAGAGCCCCAGCTCCCTCAGCCTTTCCTCATACAGGAGATGCTCCACTCCCTTAATCATCTTTCTTGCCCTGCGCTGGACTCTCTCCAGCAGTTCCCTGTCCTTCTGGAACTGAGGGGCCCAGAACTGGACACAATATTCCAGGTGTGGTCTCACCAGGGCAGAGTAGAGGGGAAGGAGAATCTCTCTCAACCTACTAACCACCTCCCTTCTAACACACCCCAGGATGCCATTGGCCTTCCTGGCCACGAGGGCACAGTGCTGGCTCATGGTCGTCCTGCTGTCCACTTGAGACATTTAACATGAGGTGGTAGGCAAGCTTGCACCTGGTTTTATTTTTACTGTTACAAGAAAGACTTTGTCTGCAGAATTTTGAAATCTTGTACTTTTTTTCACTACAGAAAATATTTTTATTGTCTTAGCTAAGTGGAAGATTGACACTTCTAGTTTACCTTTAATATTAGGTTTATTTCTTTACCTTTTTTTTTTAATCTTTCTTTTATCTATGCCTTTATATCACTGTACATTTACTGGATAACATAGAGCAATCCTGTAGCTTTACATTGATGCTTTCTTACACTTGTTTTCTAGATTTGTATACAAACATGATTTGGTTATAGCTTTGTGCTTTAATTCTATTTCTTCATATTTTATGCATTTTTTATTTAAAATAACTGATGTCAGTGGATAAAACCAGTGATTTCTCAGAGGAGAGATTCTTAAAAATTGCAGTGGGGTTGGATCCTGTGGTAGTGTTAGTTTCCAGTGCTTCCAGTGCCTTTCTACGCTGATGCCTACTGGGCCAGTTTTTCAGACAAACCCAATGTGTATGCAATTTTGCATTTTTAGTTTTCATTCATTATTCTTGCTTGATGTATTCCTCACCCCCTGTTTAGATGGTTCTGTAGCCTCCAAGAAGCATGCCTTCGTTACCTAACCACCTTTTCAGAGTTTATGATATTTGGGGCACTATTTAATGGCAGAGTGATCTCTCTAATGCAGGGATGCCAAACTCATTTTCACCTGAGGCCACATCAGCCTGGTGGTTGCCTTTCAAAGGGCTGAATGTAATTTTAGGACTGTATAAATATAACTACTCCTACAATTTTACAGTCCTAAAATTACATTCAGCCCTTTGAAGGCAACTGCTGGGCTGACGTGGCCCCCAGTGAAAATGAGTTTGACACCCTTGCTCTAACAGATTCCGTTACCAGGGACTAGAGTGTGGCATGGAAATAGTATATCTCCAAAACTGGGTGCCACGCATTGGTTTAGTAGTCCATTATGCTTTAAAAGCTTGCTTTGTTTCTTCTGTCTTTTATATCATTCGTGTTTCTTTTTCCCGTCCTTTCAAAATACAGGAAATTGTGTCTGTTTACTCAACTGTACACACCAGCCTAATGAAATAATGCCTCATGCTTTTTCTGGCTGAGGTTTTTTTGGATTCATAGGTACATTTGTGACAAGTTTTGAAGTATTGTTTGATTTCACTTGTAAACAAAATTTTCCTGAAAATACTTAACTTCAGCAAACTCAAATGTTCTTTAAAAATAAGCAAATCAGAAATAGTTAAGGGCAGTGGTCTGCTCCCTTCAGCCACCTTACTACTCCATCTCCAGATCACTGACCGATCAACTTGAGCAATGCATTCTTCTTCTGTAATTGATCACAATTTTCCTTTTATATTGCAGTTAAACTGTTATTTTTTTTTCCAATTTTCCTAGAATACACTTACAAGAATAGAAGTGCCAGGAGGGACCAAGGCTGTTAGCCCATTACTTTATCACTAATAGTGGACTATAACAGATACCTGTGGGAGATTATTGGGATGGGGCTGACATACAGATGGCACCCTGGTATTGCTAGCTAGTATGTGGCAAGGGGTGGTGTCTCTTCATTTATTAGCCCTTAATGGCCCGTTGTTACATGAATTTACCCAGTTACTTTTGAACCTGTAAGTATTTTTACTGCCTCAGCATTTAGTGCTAAGCTTCACCAAAACTTCATAGTAATGTGTTGGGTAGTGTATGTTCTTGTACAAGCAGCACCGTTTCTTCTAATAGTGTGCCCAGTCCTTTTCATATATTGATCAGTCCAATTCTGCTCACTTTTTTTTACCTCCCCTAATTTGAAAAGAAACCCAAAGCTGCAAAGTATTAGCTTATTTCCTTTTACATAGTACAGCAGCTCATTTCTTGACTTGAGTTGTTTAGTCGCCTTTCGCTTGTCCCTTCTCCAGTTCTGTCCTGTCTCTTTGAGAAAGGGGAAGGATGCCCATGGTGTTGAAGTGGCACTGAAGATGGAATACAGTCTCCTTAAGTAATTTCTAATTTTGCTTCACCTTTTCTAACTTTTTTTTTTTTTTGACTGCTAGTGAGTTCAGTGCTGACATCAGATGAACAAAATTTTAAGGCCATGTCTGAACAATAATACTGATCAACTTGGAGCCTCACACTGTACATATTGAATCCAGAGGCCCACCCTCCTTGCATTGTTGCATTGTTTTACTGCTTTGACACAGGATTTGTAACTCATGACCTGTAGGGAGGCTTAACCCCTCCTTCTGCTTCCTTATGCAAAGGGGGACTGGTCTTTTCTGATGCCTTTATTTTTTATACTCAGAATGGTACTGTGAAAATGCTTGGGTTATTCCTATAAATAAAAGTGGAGAAAAAAACAAGCTAATTAAATTATTACAAGATGACAATATTTGAAAGCTTTTGTTTTTTTTTTTTTTGCTGGAAGGCTAATGTTTTCTTAGAGATCCAATTTTGAAATACTCGATAGGCAATCTTTTTTTCTATCAAAATGGAGCAGAACACAGGGTGTTAATTAGGCCTATTATAAAAGAGGCTTGCCCTGGGTTGATTCTGAAATGGAAAATCAAGAGGCAGCAGAGCATGATGTATTTGGAACTGACACTATAGCCTGCAGCGTGGACTGCATTCATAGATCATATGTTTGCAAAGATGCAGTAAAAGGGGACTGAGGAATGGCTCCAGTTTTAAAATGTTTAGCAAAAGGACATGTGGCCCTATTGGAAAAACAATGTGTCTCACTCGTGCGTGGCAGTTAACTGTGGCACAAGACTGTGTCTGAAGGTTTTAATTAAAAATACAAAATGAGTGTTTCCTTTGTGTGGCTTTTTGAACAGCGCTGTTTGTAGCTGCTGAGTGTCTTTAATATGATAATGAGATCCTGAAGTCTGTGATTTAATCAAGGGTTTTCGGTTTGTGAATAACATACTGAGGCATCAAAAAAATGTCCTCAGTAATTACTAAGCGTGTTTTACAAATGGTGTAAACTTCACAGAATTTTAAGATCTGTTTTTAAATTATTCTGAGGTTTTAAAAAAAAGGTAAAATTTAAAAAAAAAAAGGAAAAATGTAGTGGCAGGTGTGTGTGGTACTGCAGTTGTGATTTAACATTGGACTTAAAACTTTTTAGTAACTAGCATGATGATAATGTCTTATTTTACTTTTAGTTTCTTAAATTGATGAGACCGATGTTCTTTGAACTGTATTACTATAGAAATAAAAATGGGTGTCTTGGAATACAAAGGTATTTTCTTGGGTTTTTTGAAGGGGAGATTTGGATACACTATAGTAAATTTTGTGCATTAGGGCATGTGGTGAATGGAACAGTTTTACAATATATCTGCTCTATATACGTCAGTGGTTTTCCTTCATATGGCTTAAAACAGAGGCAGGAGTAGATGACTACTTCTAGACAAATATTTAAGAAAATACAGTCATTCTTCTTTCCAGGAAGATACAAGGATTCATTTAAATAGGAGAAAAATAGATTCAAAAAAAAAAAAAAAAGAAATGAGAGTTGAGGGTGTCTCTTGCATCCCTGGAAACTCTACCCCATGCAAAAGGAGGCCTCTTGAAATGGAATTATAAAATCCTAATTCAACTTCACCTTTGGTTATAGAGGTCAATTTGTTCATTTCAGGTTTTAACCTGCTTTTTTTCCCCCTCTTCTGATCTCTTATATGTAAGCCACACTTGTAGCCATTTGCAAGAATGTTTTTGTTTAAATTACATTTCCTCCTTTTAGATAAATGCATTCTCTCTAAGAATGCCTTCTTCTTTTCAGTTATTTTCTTTTAATTGTCCATTCATGACCATCCCTTTCATATTTGCAGTGGCAGATCTCTTTGAGAAAACAAATTAAAAGGCTGTAATGGAGAAAGAGTTTCTAGTGGTACCTTCTGCCATGGCTGCCAGCACACCCCTCTTTTCCTTCAACATAGGCAGAAAGTCAGTCATGTATATTAGTCAGAAGTAAAAGAAAAAGTGTGCATAAGAAATTATAGTCATGCCTCTGAAATAACTGAACTTCAATAATTCCTTAAATTATTTGAGTCTAGTAAATAAGAAATTACGTACAAGAGATAGATTGAGAGAATCTGTTACAGCTTTTCTCATAGCACAGAAGCAAGGAGCATATGCATCTGCCAATGTGATATATGTAAAAGTGTTTGGGTTTTTTTCCTCAAGTGTCTGTTTCATTTTGTTTTACATCAGGTTTGTACACTTCTTAGGGCTAGAAATTCCTAGTTTGGTTACAGTGAGAATCACAGTGGGAAGGCCTTCACATTAGATGCAAATAAAGCAGACCTTCTCATTGTATTCTTACAAATTGTTCTTCTCTATTTTGTTCTTTAATCTGCTGCAAAGTGTAAAAATTTTGGGATAGAATGAATATGCTATATTAATGGTTTCCTTTATTTTAAAATAGATGTGCATATTCTTTGTGATATGTTTTAAATATCCTTTGCAATGGAAATATGTTTTATAATCTTATTCATAGACAGTTAAGCTATACTGAGGATGTTAAATGAATTGCAAAAAAAAAATTTATGGCTGTTCAGTACTATCTATTTAATGGGCCATTAGGCCTGGCTATTCTTTGTTTGAATATTGCATAATATTAAAAGAAAGCAAAGGAGTATTAGACTCACTTGGGCCATTATCGTGTTACAGATATATATATGTATGTGCTTTATATGCTATTTAAGGTGATACCTTAATCCTATGAAACTACCTGCCCTCCTATGCTTTTTCTTTATATTAAGGTTGTAATTGCAAAGAGGTAGTCTTAGGTCTTTGTAAGAAATAGATATGTATGGGTGATGAATAAATGGATGTGTGGAAAGCAGTCAAAATCTTTTGAAATCACACACATGGTAATCAGCTGTTTCTCGGCAGGCTGTGCGTAGAAGCTTTCAAAAATGTGATCAGTGCCTTAATATCTCATGACCTTTAGGCACTTGTGAAAGACTCCCATTTTCAAATGACGGGATAGTCAGCAGCTTCTGAAAGTCAAGATTTCTTAAAATAGCTTCAGTAAGACTCCTCTTCCTTCCCCCACCCCCTCAAATCAGAACTGCTTGTTGTTAGACATTTCATAAAACCAGATCTCTCTTATATGCTATTTTTTACCTATTTAGCCTTAAGTGGGTTCCTAAATTGCAAATAGTGTGGCAGGAGGCTAACTGCACTGTAGTGATTCCAGTAAAACTTGACCTTTATTACCCAAAGGAATGAGAGGGGGCAGCTGAGACTCTATGCCACTAAACCAGGAGATGTTTTCCAGATGTTTGCCATTCCTACCTATCTTAGTAAATGGCAGTGACCTTGCTGAGATCTCTGCTTTTCATAAATGCAACAGAATAAATGTAGACCTGAGACATACTTCTGGTGTGAATTGTGAGTGTATATGCATGCTGCCTGTCATCCAGAAAGGCTACAGTAAACTTCCTTGCTGATTACCAAGGACAAGAAGACATTGGCCTGTTTTTTGGATATGTCCTCTTGTCCTTCTAGGATTCCTAAGTCCTGCAATTAATAAAACAAAGGTGGTAATAAAGATGCTGCTGTTACTATCCTTTAAATTATCTGTCTGTCTGGTAGCACTGCAATTCCAACCGCAAAGAGCACTGTTGTTGTCATCTTGCTGCCCAGCCCGTGGTGTTGCCCCACTGCTCTCTGTCACCTCCCAGCCCCGCTCCCTCACCCTGGGTTGTCACAGCTGCCTGCTCACGCTCCAGGTTCAGCAGCAGCTTTTAGCTTGTGCTCTACTTCATGTTCCACTGTTGGATCTGTTTAACTGCTGGTATAGCCAAAGGTGAGACCTTGATGTGTATTTATGGAACATAAGTTGGGAAGCACATAGTAAGCTCATGGGGGAAGCAGACTGGGTCAGGCGATGCAGAAACCAGGTTCCAGACACTGGTTTTGGAGCCTTCTCTGAGACAACACTGTAATCACCAGATGGGCCGGTCCCACCAGCCCTGGTTAAGGCAGTCAAGGAAGCAGTATAAAAACTGAGCACAAATACCTGCTCTGAGTCCAGTAATAAAATCATCTTTACCTTGCTTTTGATGTACGTATGTGGCATATAGTAGTCATTTGAAGAAATGCTCAGAACCGTAGCAGAAGTTCAGGTAGCCTCTCTTGGGCGGCAGTTCTGTTTGAGAGTCAACAAGGGGGAGCTTCTGAACTGATCCCTGGTACTGAGGGTTGGCCCTTCCTCAGCAATTCACTGCCCCACAGAATCGAGGAGCACCGACAGCACAAAGACTGACAGAGGGGACGTGGTGTGTGTGTGTGTGTGCCTGACAGCAGGGTGGTGCGGGAGCCTGCGAGCACCAAACAGAGCTGTTTGAAAGGATATTTGTCATCATTTAATAACGTTTTTGATTTTGGAATAACAGAGAATCCTGGATAATATATCCATCTGTCATTTTTATAAAGCCAAGAATTTTAATCTCCTGTTTTGATTTTCTTAGGAATGCTGTATATTTGCAGTTTGGTGCTTATGTGCATGCCCATATAAATCAAATGTTGTTAGTGCCTTCTTATACAACTGAAGTACCCATTAAAAAAATCTGACATATTTAAGATATGCTAATGCTACTCAAATTATTGCTCTGGCTATAAGCAGAAGTACTTGTTTCTGGTTTTTGATGTCTTGTATTTTCTTTCCTACACAAACAGCTACTGTATTTAATTTGAGTAAAATGTTATGCTACACCTGTATTGTCCAATTCAGTCAGGTAGAAAAAAGTTGGGTATGTTCCCAAGGAATTGCATACTTCTAAGAAAACAGTGGATTACTTTTAACACGTGTTCTTCATTGAAGTTAGTATTTGCTTAAAAATCTGAATTGCTGGTGCCTTTGTTGGTAAGATACCTGTCTGTGAGGATGATAGGCAAAAGGTTCCACTGCTTCTATTTGATGGAAATAGGGCTTGTTAATTTGCAGATTTGTATTTTCTTTTTTGTGGTTTTAATATTTTGATTCCTTTAAAGTACTTTGTTACAGGATCTAAGTATTTTTTTTACAAAGCTGGATCATTTATACTTCTGAAACACTCTCCCTGTCATAAATCCCAACTACCTAAATATGCTGCAAACACTAAAAGCAGTAAAGATGATGATGGAGTCTGACTGGTACAGCGTGACCACTGAGGTTCTCATTTGAACGCTGCTGGACTGGCTCAGCCACGGTCAGTCCAGAAAGGTGCTGTCAGGACATCTGCAGATGCAGCCAGGAACACCAGGAGAGGGACAGGTTAAGGAACAGTAGATCTGGGCCAGGAGGGTATAGTGTCTTGTAGTCCAAGTGTCTTACATACTGTGTCTTAGACACTGAGCATCATCCAATTTGGAACATCTAATTACCTGTAAATGTAGTGATTAAAAAAATGCTCGAGTCTTCTTAACCTATTTCAGAAAGCAGAGTTGTATCTGCAGAAAACATACGCTGTGGTCAGTTTGGCATTCTCTTTCCATTGAAAGCAAAGTAGGCACAAGGAGTAGACAAACTGCCAATAAAGGTAATAAACAGTAATTTGGCAATTTTGAGTTCTTTACAGCAAGTTTTTCTGATGCTTGTCCAGTACTGATAAACATTTTTAGGATTTAGATTGGGGATGGGGGCAATTCTGCCTTTTTTGGACAAACATGCTTGCGTGAGTCATAATCCTTAGTAAGTATAATAAAGGCCTTGGACAAAAACAGTCAAAGACAAATAATGGTATTAAGAAATTTAATTTAAAAGCACCTAGCATTAAGGTAAAATAAATTGGTAGTTGTTTTGTTTAAACTGATACCAAATGCATACATGTCATTTGTTTCACATGGGAACAATTGCAAAGCAGTGCAAGCAAGTTAAACCTGCTAAAACCCAAAATTCTCTCCTATCTTTCTAGAAAACATTCTCATTTTAAAGTTTAGTTTCCCTCATGACAGACAGTAATTTTGAATTTATCCATTTAGCAAAGGAGAGGGGAAGCAAGCACTGAAGGATTTGAAATTATATATTCTGGCCTCATGAAAATTTCATGGTTAAAATAAGTAAATAAATAAAAGCTTTCCAGTAGTGAAATGCTGTGGTTATCTAAGAGGTCATATCTCTCCTTCACTCACTATCGTCATAATAAACAGCTATGGATTAAATTGAGGAGCTGTTTGATCTTTAGCACTGCAACTGGGACGTGGTTTCTGGCAAGGATTACACTGTGGGGTTTCATGGTCTCCCTTTCTCCCTTTCTTTTGCCCTGCTCTCCCCCGACACTTTCTTTTTTTAATTCACACATCATCATATCTATTCATGTTTATTTTGAGGCCATTTTACACGTTGTGGAGATTTTTCTGTGGGCAACCAGTGTTCACTAGAGACTGAGCATAAGGAATGGATGTATATGTATTAAAAAATATATATAAAATATATAAAATGTAAGAAATTACACATAATTGAACCTGGTTTTCTAATGCTAATGTTTAAATTCAATGGAGTTTGCTTTAAATATGGAATATTTTGACACAGGATATTTTTAGAGCCGTGATGCGAGGCCTGATGGGTACTGGGCTTTGGTTCAGTAAATGTTCTTCCTGGTCAACAACAGAATTTCACTCAGTTCTAAGACTTTGTGCCATTGTAATAGTTTCAAATTACGAATAGCAAGCTGTTGATCAAAGAACTCTTAGAGATAAATCCAGCTTGGTGAATTTTGCTTGTCTGTTTTTACTGTCCCGTCGTGTTGTATTTAGAGCTAAGGGTTTGGTGACAGGAGATGAAAGTTTCTGATCTGCTTTAGCTTGGAGGGTGAGATGTGCTAAATGAAACATTAGAGAGTTCTTCTGTGCTTTGTTCTGTCCTAATGCGGGTTGTCAGGGGCTTTTTGTTTGTTGGCGTTTCTTTGCTGGAAAAAAGCATGAATTTATTTTATCATAAACTCAATCATTTGTGAATTCTTTGAACTAGAGCAATACTTTTCTGCAGTTAAGTTAAAAATAGCATGTCCTAAGGACAGAGGAAGCAGCTGTGTTAAAGTATCTGTGTATTGCTATGTTTTCAGGATTTCTATTAATGATACAAAGTCAGTGGAAAAGAAAAATAAACAATGTGATGCTAGAGAATCCATTAGAATTGTGTGTCTCCGCCTGCCTTTTCTAGCCAGAGGAGCCCATATCTATAGTCTACCCACGGTTACCTCTATAATATGTATGTATCACACTGAGCAGCACTAAGATAGCGAGGTTTGCCCGGCTAGTTTATAGTCTTACTCATCCTCATTGTTGTGTGGTTCATACGCACACAGCTAAAATTTGTGTCTACTTCAAAGCCTTCGCATGCTCTGAAGAATGCATAATGATTTTTAAAACAATACTTTCTCTGTGCAAAGAAGCAAAGCTAGACTTCTTACTAGATAACTTCATTTATTTCATGACTGCAACTATTCCTGCAATAATGCAGATAAATTTTCCCATAGGAAAAGATAAATATAAATAAAGTGGGCAATATGTAAGTCTGTCTTTATTAATACTTATGCTATTAGAATCAGCAAATGCTGCCATGCTATGCCATAGGTTATAATTTTTCCTCCATAGATATTTGTGATTACTGTAAACATACAACTTGAGCCAGGATTTATATATTGATCTACTAGAAATGAATATAGTATGCAGTAATCCTGTTCCATACCTTGTTAGCACTTACGTCCTCTTGTGTCTTTTGCTAACCTTTGTTTTCCAGGTATCTTATCCTATATTTTCTGGACAAGTCCATTAAAACATAAATTATAAATGGCTATTACAAGATGCTGTATTTTATCGTTAAGTGTCATTAATATTTCAGTAATTATTAAAATCTAGCTTTTCTACTTAAAACACCTGTACTAAGAGTGGAAGGGTCTTCAGTTTTAGTAATCTGTGTAAATTATTTTTCTCTCTTAGTTTTGGATATGGCCCGACACGTTCCACTTTACCGAGCCCTGCTAGAATTACTCCGTGCTATTGCATCCTGCACCTCGATGGTACCGTTGCTGCTTCCTCTGTCAGGAGAAAGTAGTGAGGAGGAGGAAGAACAACTGGAGTCACAAGCTTCTGTTGGGACTTTGTTGGCTAAAATGAAGACCTGTGTAGATACCTATACCAACCGACTGAGGTAATCACTTTTATCATCCCTGACCTTCACTTATGCTTACGTATGATGAATATAGAAGTGAAAAAAAATCAGTTCTGTATTTTTATCTGAATGGGTGCTGCAGTCCAGAGTAAGAACATACCATCTATTTGATCATTTATAGATTAATGTTTATACGTATATATTCTGTTCTACTGTACTATTTACAAGGAAATTTTTTTGTATGACACAAAGAAGCTGGTAACTTTGCATACTCTTGTCACTTCATTGGTAACTGTCTACTGATCAAAAAGGTGATTGCTGCTCAATAATCTATATTCTATATGCTTCTGCGCTGCTTTACCCATTGAATAAGGACCAGGTTCCTCAATGGATTCCCCACTGGAGGCTAACCGGTTAGGAGAGAAGGCTTTGGCTTCTCTCAGGAAGAATAAGTTTCAGGAGGTGAAAAATTTGGGAATTATTTTTTGTGATGAGAGCCCTAACTATGTAGAGATGGTTGAAGATTTTTGACTAGTGGTATCTGTTGGTGCTATATACAAAAAACATGTTTCTATATGTTGGTTATTTTATGATGGCTAGTTTGTCCATTAGCACAGGCATCAGAGGTGAGCCAGTATGCTGAAGATGATGAGAAATTACAAATGAATGTCCTGGAGCTGTCCATGTCAGACTTTGAGGTCTTCAGCCTCCTCTGAGAAACTCTGTATTTGACAGTTCTTGTCAAACACTTGCAGTCTAGCAGAGCAGTTAGCAAACAAATGGAAAAGTGTCTGAATATCCCATCTCAGCTGTGATGCCATGGGGCCGTGTGAGGGTAGCAGTATAGTGCTGTATGAGGTGGTTCTGCGCACCTGCCAGAGATCAGCTGACTTTTTGAGGAAACAGACAGATAATCATAAATGGCAGTTTCTTTCAGTAACCGTAGGCCAGCCTCTAGGTAACTACCTTTGTAAAATGGTTATAAAGGAGATAATAAACACAAATTCTCTCTAAGGCTAATTGCTAGCTGGTTTTCTTCCTTGATGATTTTGGTGTAGTCCAGAGTTACAAGACAGTTTTGCATTGTGAAACCTTGTATTATTGTCCTATTATCCCCATTGCTGGTTGGGCCATAGATGTTGGAGAAGAATAAAATGTAGACCGGCAGTCTTTTTCCCATTCTACTTAGTAACAACCAGTAACCATTCTGCTACATCAGTTTTCCCTTTAAATATTCCCCTTTTAGCAAAGAAAAACTGAAGATTCTGGGTAAATACAATGCAGCTTTGTATGATTTTAGCAGCCAAAACTACTTACCTTTACCTTCCTAATGTTTCTTTGGCCTTTTCTGACTGTTCCAAAGTTCAAATCATCTTGGAGCACTTCTGAGTGATTCACAGTGTTGCTCTATGGTTGCTTTTATCGTCAGTTTTTGCACTGCAAAATGATAGCTTCTCATCTTTAGAAATGCTGCTATCACTGAGGTCTGACTGTCACCTTCTGTGGAATGTTGCGTTTCCATTGTGGCTCACACGGCAGGATACACATCTGAGAGGGCCTGGTTGTTAGTCATTTGACCGAATAAATCAGTGCTGGATACGTTTGCTGTTAGAAGGGACAGTCCCCACATTGGCACACACAGGAGCCCCGGTGTGCCCCCCAGAACCTCCTGCCTCTGGGAGGTGCTGGAGCTGGTACAGATTGCACAACCTACTTGCCATCTGTTTCTCTCTGTCTTCAACCACTCTCGTTTCCAGAACTGAGGATTTGGGGATTTTTAATCACTAAATCATCTTTTTTTGTCTTCTGACTGAAGGAGCTGGAAAAGCAAATGCAGCAGTTCAGATTTTCATGTCTTTCTTTTAATAATTTTCTGCTTCCAGCAATCAATTGGTTTTTTGATTCTGCTGACTTGCTTCCAATTTAAAGATGGCTTGTTAAGAAATAATACCGATCCTTCCCTCTAAAATTTAGTGCTGTCCATAAGTATATGTTGAAACATCATGAAGAGAAGGTAAATATGTCAAGAAAAGGAGTGTGTAGAATGTTCTTCCTACTATGAACTGAGAATATTTATCAACCAATACGTGAGAGGTTTTCTGAGCAGGAATCCCATTATTGGGAACCCTTTCTAGTAACTCGTCATGGAATGGACTTTACCATTAATTTCTCTAATCCTTCTTGACTGAGATTGCTAGTTTCGCATGTCAAGCATGTAATGTACTTATGGTATATTTTGCTGACTTGATGAAAAAAAAAAAAAAAACGGAAGGACAAATAACTGTTCTTTGTGTTGAATCTGCATCTAAAAATGTCAGCTTGTGCTTTTGTGCTTGCTGGCAGTGTTTTATAGATCATAGTATATGTAATCTTCTTAAAATAGAAAGGAGAATATATTTGGCTTCTGTGTAATCCATTTCCAGTAGAGATGGATGTAAGAAATTCTCCACCAGTGACTTCTTTTTTGCAAGTCTGGTCATTTGTTAGCCTCAGATTTAATGGGCATGGAAAGCTGTATCTTCTGATGTCACTTACCCAGGCTGAAGTCTAAAATATTTCTTCCCGAGAATGGCACATGATCACTGCTCATGAGCTCTTTTTAGTTTGGTAAAATAAAATACGATATGACTAGTCCTTCAGTGTCAGGTAGGGTCTGAAAACTAAGAATTCTAGAAGCGTATTCGGTATGATTTTAATAATCGATGGATTTGATAAAAATTCTATGGTTGGTTCAGTTACATTATCTGTACAGTTTTCTTGTATTACTTTGATATATCAGCAGAAAAAGAAATCTCACTAGTTAGTTTAAGCATAATACTGTTTGTCTTTAAAGCAGTATATAGACAAGGTTGAAAACACCGACAGCCTGAGCAGCCTGGACTCATTGAAGTGGAAGGTTTTAATTCCCAGCATTTTAGTTGAAGGTTTGCCAACAATATAAGCAAGTGTTGGCCTGAATTTCTTAAATGGGACAATCTGCTGCCCCTTTTAGGTCAAATGCCAGAACAACAACATCATTGTGGAATATCCTTTCAAAGACAAAACTTTCCTTTATCTCAATGGCAGTTCTTCTTGCATGTCTACTGAATGTCATCTCCATGTTGCAGCAAGAGTGTCCACCTGGATCCACAATTTGAAGGGGAGCATCTTTGGGGTTTGGGTTCCAGTAAGCATTTAATTTCTTTTACTTTCAAAGGCCATAATAGTCTATAGGTAAATTGGGAAAATTCTCGATAATGGAGAAGACGTTCAGGTACGAGATGATTTCTCATGCCTGTTTGTTGGACTGCTAGGGAGTCAAAAGCCATCACTAATTTGCGAGTGGTCGGGCTCATGTAACGGGTTGTTGCCACGAGCACTAAGTTTGAGACATGGGTTTGCTATGATGGCTGAGCCCTCTGCTGCAGAGAGCTGCCACTGTGGAGCAAAGCAGCTCCTCTGAACCAGCACCTGCTAGGGGAGCTTCGTGGCAAAGTATTAATTTTGGAAAAATAAGCTGATAGCTTACTTGTATAAGGTGGAGTATAGCAAGCCTATGTCTAAAGTTCCTAACCATACTTGCCTTTTCCACATCATCTCGGCCACCCCCATGATAACTGTTTGAGGGAGATCTGAGTTCTATCATCTTCACACATCTGTCCCTTGTCACACTGCTACTAAGGGTTAATCCTGCCACTTCCAAGGTTTTCTGAATGTACCAGCCCTGCCTGTCCCATTGTTGTTATCACCTCAATGTTTTTCTGTTGTGTGGGGATGTTAGAATACACCCAGGTTGTCCTGAGGCGTTCTCCCTGCTTTACATTGTCTTCACTGTTATTTTCAGAACCGCTACATGGAACAGTGCATTTTGCAAACAAAAATTTTTCTTTACAATTGGATCCCACAATTGAGGCCTAATCTGTTTGAATTCTTCTTTAAGACACAAAACAAGTGTCGGTTTCTTTTGCTGCGCTGTCAAGCTAATGTTGGGAGCTGATGGGTGGCTGAAGCAAGCAGTCCTGCGGCCTGGGCTGGTTTGGGATGCTCCAGCTTAGTGTTTGTAGGTGCTCCTCCAAGGAGGAGCATGTGGAGCCATCTGAGGAGATTGCCAGCTGTCACCAGTGTGTGTTTGCGAAGGCACGTTCCCTTCTTTGTTTTGCCTGGTTTGGGAAGATTGGTTGAAGAATCTGTGAATTAATGGGAGGAACAAGCTTCTACTGGGTACCTGTGGAAACCTGCAGAAGGTGGGGGGACCATGAGGGCTGAGTGATACCACGGTTGCAAACCCATGGCTGTTTTATCCCAAGACAGTGAAGCATCACCATAAAACTGAGCAGAATTCTGCTGTAAGCACTGTGTCTGTGGTACAGAAGGGCTGAATGGTTCATTTGGTTTATTTTATGAATACTTTGATAAAGGTATCATTCTGTATCATCATGATTACCTGTAAGTATCAGGCATGGGTGAGTAACTATTAGTATTGGCTTTAAAAATTAAAGTTGCCCTGGGAGTGTATCATTCATTATTCATTTAGCACAGAGTGAAGAGAAGGTTGTCATCTTCTAGCACAAGCTAAATTAATGACTTAAATTATTAGCATGTACACTGCTGTCTCTTCTAGCAAATATATGAGTGACTGTCATTCATTTAAATATGAATTGACATGATTTTGTCTGCTTTTTCTTCAATGGTTGAAAGTCTAAATTAAATATTTGGCTCCTCCTCCACCGTGAAAATTGCAATGTTTAGATAAAGGTTTGGCTGGTATTAAGTAACTGTATTAAATTTTGCCTTTCAAGCAGAATCTTGGCAGAAACAAATGTACAATATAATGCAGACATTTAGATGTTTTCTAAAAATAGAGAAAATGTACAGCAAAATATTGATATGGTTATATATTTGACTGTAGTTTATTATTTATGAGTATTATTGTTTCTCATGTTTCTTTGGAATACCACTGAAAAATCTTTAAATTAGAGCTCAGGAATTTGATAACACTGTTAGCTTATCTACATACATAAATTTATATGCAGGCTGCTAGAGTTCAGGGAAGGAGCTGCAGGATCCTAGTGGCTTTATAATTTTAATTTGGGCATTTCACCTCCCCATTCATATATTTTGGGGGGAGTCTTGTGATTCCCAACAAGCCCCTCTCTCGAGATGGGACTCTGCTTGTCCCTGTTGAACACTTGTGTGTCACACACAGCTGGGAGAGAGCTTGCTGCAGCTGCCACTCGAGGCGGGAGTGCGGCAGCAGCGTAATGGTGGAGATAACACCAAGAAGGGAGGATGACGTTCTCGCAGCTGATGATTTGGTTTGCCCAGTTTACACATGCAGACAAAGGTAGAATGGTCCCCAGGTTGCTTTTTCATGTGCACACAGAGTAGTACCATGTGTTGCAGATGACACTAAGAAATGAGTTTGGGGATCAAGAAATCATCTTTGGCGTTGCTGTAAGTTTGTCATTCCAGTAACATTTGCACCGTCCTGAAAGTCTCGCTTCTCCCTCTGAGACCAAACCTCGCAAAGCCTGTTAAAGTATTTATTACTCAGGCCGTAGCACATGCCCAGAGGCTGCAGCAGACTTACAGAGGCCACAGGAATCTTTGACCTTTACTTCTCCAAGTGGTGTGAGATTAATCTGTGCATGTTATACGTAAAGCCCCATTCAACTTCTTCGTAGGGCTTTGAATGACATTTGTGTCTCTCCCCTTTTACCACCATATAGTTTGTGAAACTTCAGAGGCTTTTAGGTTTTTCCAGACCAAGATGTGTTGTTAGTTAAATCAGGCAGATGGGGGGTGGACCAGCTGCACATGTCCATCTGCAGTTCCAGAGCTGTTTCACACAAGATTTTAATTTTATAGTGTACCTAATCTAATGTTCTTTAAATTGCATTTATTTAATAGTCATGATAAACCATGTTGTAAGGATATGGTTTTAGAAAGGGCTTCTGTGGTATTCTAATGTTAAAGAAATATAAAATAAAGTGTAATAGCTAATGTCTGCAATTAAATTCAGTTCTTTCTCAGATGGCTAGAGATGACACAACTGTGTGAACTTTACAAATTATAATCAGTGTAAAAATATGTACCACTGGGGAACCTTTGACAGATTTCCCCATCTCGTGTCTAGGGAATGACTTGGTTTACCATATGTTTATTGAAAATAAACTGAGAAACTCTAAAACACTGTTAAATACCTCCAAATAACTTAGAAGTTAGGGCCGTATCATTTGGGTTTTTCCCCAAAAGAGAGAATAAAAAATAGCATCTTTACCTTAACTATTAGAATATACAAGCGTGACTTGTGTGAGGAAACTAAATGCTGGTAAGGCAGCATGTCTTATTTGGGAGATCTGTGATGCCAGCTAGCTTATACTCACTAAGAAACCGACTGAAGTCCCTGATTGGGCAGAATTAAGGTCAAATATGAGACCTGGTTTCTTCTTGGTATCCAAGGTGGAATCGCTCCCACACTTTGCTTCCTACAGTGCTTCTACACAGTCTGATTTCTGGCCTGGCTGGGGAGTGAGGGAACCTGGTCACATAGACCATCACAGGAACTCCAGATACCTGCAGGTGACAGGGTAGAGCTCTTTCCGCCAACCTTTGATGTACAAGGTATATTCTGAGAAGAGGGGCTTTTTGTCTATTTGCTCAGGGTAACAGTGGATAGAATATTTATATTAGTGGTAAAAGGGACATGAAGAAAATATGTTCTCTTGTGATAGTTCAAAAGCGCTGAAGTGTTCAGGAGGAACGGGAGGAAATTCTATTATTGGTACTGAGAATTTGAATTTGAGTACGTCTCCTTTTCCTACTGCTTCAACTAGATAGTTGACTGTCAGTAACTCAGTATATCTGCAGGAGGTTTTCAGCATGTGGTTAAGCCTTTTATCTAATGAGGCCAACACTTCAATTTTTGTTTTACTGTAAGACCAAGTAGGAGGAAAAGGCTGGTCGTCTAAATTGTAAAACCACAGGGAGTTAGAAGCCGTACAAAATAACAGTCTTGAAAATAAATTTGTAAGAATTAATTTCACTTTCAGTATCTTCACCAATCACATTTGCATTGCTTTTCATGCAGTTTTCTCTTGGATAAGTCCATTAACGTTTCATTTTAGTCAAAATTTCTCCAGGGGTTTTTGTAGCAAGTACCTTAAGGATTCTACATCAACAGCCAGCAGTTCTATTTCTGTACACCAGTAGCTGCTAGCATGTCTGTGATGTTAAAACAGGTATCACTGAGGTTTAGTGGACTCAAATAAGCATTTTTTTAAGTGATTTTTAAAATATTGGCTTAGATTTCCACAAGGAAAAAGGCAGTGATAAGGATTTGGGAAATATGAATGGGAGAGGCAGCTGCTGCTGCTTTGTCTTCAGCTGTTCCTCAAACGTTGGACGACGCTGTTGGGCCCTGGTGCCTTCCTCCCAGCCTTCTACATCTGAGAGCTCAGCGTCGCTTCGAGTCAGCAAGGAGCTAACAGCCTTTGGGGTTGAATCTGGAACAGGGCAAATGTACTCTGCTGCAGTAATGAATTTTGTTATTAATGCACTCCAAGGGTGTTCTCATTCGATTAGGTACAGTACAAAGACTTTGAGTATTACTGTAATCACCGCTACTGAATAGTTTAGAGACTCATTCTTTATGCATAATTTCAGTCTGAATTAAAACACAGAAAGGATGCAGTTGCTAAAATATGTTTGGGACATCAGAGCATTAAGTTGCTAAATTATCTTGTGTAGATAGCTTTCTGTTTTGCTGCTGGGTATGGTAGTGGGAAAGAGAAAACCAGTGCTTCTTGGCTATTGAATTTGTTTGACTCTTAAAATGAACAAGTGCTATTAAAACAAACAAACAAAACACAGAAATTACAGTAAAATAATTTAGTGGCTGTCAGCATTAGAATCTCTTTAATTTTGCAGAATAGCAATGTACATTTATGCTAGCTCTTAAAGCATAGTAGCTTTTAAATATATACATTTACATTGCACTGTTATCAAATACCATGTCTTCATTTCAACAATTGAATATATATGCTAGTAAAGACTGGGTTATCACAATCAAAATATTTAAATATATCTTATTACTAGGCAACCAGCTTCTGTCAAACAAGAGTGTTAGTATATACTGTGTTTTCAAATTATTTCATTATAAACATTTGAGATGTTTAAATTGGTATTTTAATTTGCAATATATTGATTATAAACATCCAATATAATATAGGCGCCTTTTATATTTGTAAGACTATTAAAATTATGTTCCATTGAACTGTTTATTCTTGGTAAGGTAAAGTAAGTAAAAGGTCTTAACTTTTATAGCCCAGAAGAGAACTGCAGAGAGAGACAAACCTCATTTTTGTGATGCCTGGGTTGTAGTTCATAGACATGTTGTGAATTTTTACTGATTTCTTAGTGTTTTACTGTCAGCATCTTTTAAAGAATCGCTAATGTACTGTGGAGTAGGAAAGTACTTGATTACCTGTTCAGGTCTTGAGTTTGCACCAGGATCTACATGGGCAGATGAAGTGCACATTCATGACGTGATCTTTCTCATGCTGATTTTGTGGGCTTTTCTAATGTCTTTTGAAAGTGTGCAAACATAAGGACAGCAAGCAGCGTAGCAATCAGGGATAGTAAGTGGTTGAAGCAGAAACTAGTATACTAGTGTCACTGGTTTTGTGTTCATTTTTTTACGCTTCATATCAGATGTATTTCTGTTTGCCGAATCAAGACTGTATGCTCAGTGTTGTCACAGTTGATTGCTGCATTCAGTGATTAACGTGGAGAAAGACAGAGACATTCCATTTCAGAAGACTTGTTTTAATCTTTAATCTTTAGTATTTTTCCTTGTTCACAAATATGCTGAGTACTGTATGACTGGTTGAAAAATATTCCCTCATGCTATATCCTATTTCTTTGCTCAAAACAGGTCTAAAAAAGACAAGGCTAAAGCCGGAGTAAAACCAGATGCTTCTGATCAAGAACCAGAGGGACTGACACTTCTGGTACCAGACATCCAAAAGACTGCAGAGATCGTTTATGCTGCTACCACCAGTTTGCGCCAAGCAAACCACGGTAAAATAAATACACAGTATTTATAAAAGTATTTCTATAACAGTATCATTGTGTATCATTAACAGATAGCTTAGAAAGTAGCTTAAGAGGAAGAAAAAATACTTCCTTCCATTTTCAAAGAGGGCTGGAACCTTGTGGTAGTCTTCAATGTCTTTTTTTCAGGAAACAGAATAATTCAAGTAAGCGAGAGTACATCTCACAACGCAATTATGTAGCACCTTTGGTTTTTTCTCAGCAGAAAACAACATACATGACCTTTATAGTAAAGCCTTTAACTAGATGAATGCAGAGCAAGTGTCTAAATCATGGCTTGAACCTGCAGACATTCAAAGGACCACCTGGTTGTGTGGTTAAAAAACCTGAAGGTTAAGTAGCTTGATCAGGGGAGTGGATGTCAAAAAGGTGTGTAAAATCAGCTCCTGATTTTGGAGTGTGCATCAAGAATACATGTATGAATGTCCATTCACACAAGCCTGTGTCATACTTCCTATTTTTAATTGTTAAAAAAGTAGAAGAAACAATAAAAGAATATTTATAGCAGCAGTACTTATTGTTTCTGAGCTGAGATTAGGACCTTTATTTGCTTAGAGCTGTTCAGTTAATGAAATGTATGGTAGTGAGAAAAACAGATTTGTATGTCATGAGCCCCAGTTTTGACGCTTCTCTGCGAACAACGTAACCATAAAATGTCATTTCAAGTTAGAGAATCCTCAAGTACTTGCTACACTTGTCTGAAAATTATGTGATTAACCACAAACAATCATCACATTTTGTGTAACAGAAAAGAAGATGGCTGAATTCTCCAAAAAGACCGCTGTGAAGCCCAAGCCTTTGTCTGTTTTACGATCTCTTGAAGAAAAGTATGTGGCTGTCATGAAAAAACTCCAGTTTGGTAGGTTGAGAAGTGTGAATATTTGTGTTTTAGAAATAAGATACTGAAGAAATATGTAATCTATTGGAGGGAGTTTAAATTAAACTGAAGTAAACTTCATTGTGTTTTGCATTTGGAGAATGTGATGGGAATCGGTGCTTACAGTGGCCATAAAGGGAAGATGTTTTAAAAAACCAAACAAACAAACCACAAACACATAAAGAACAAATGTCGTGCAAAAAGAGACACAAAATTATTGCAAAAACGTGCTGTGAGCGTTTTTTGAACTGCAGTGACAGCATTTGCAGTCATATTTCTTTGCTCTTGTATTTGTAAGGGGTTTTCCTCACAAATATTTGCAGAGTGCTGGCCAAGAGTGGTCAAGTTTGTAGTGGTGGCTTTTCACCCAGGCAACTCTCCTGCAGAGCAAGTGATTAAAGAGAACTTGCTTCACGGCAGTGTTTTTCTGATTCTCTAATAACATTGCAACCGCCAGAGAAGTAAGTACCGCTGGCACTCTGCTTCATACCAGTTCCTTTATTAGCATTATTATGTGTTCATAAGTATCATTATATTCCTGGTCAGGAGAGTAGCTGGTAGGTTTCTAAATCAGAAGCGGTGCATTTCTGACAAGTCGCATGTGAAAGCTGGTAAATTCTCTGCAGAAATTAATTCAGCCCAGGACTGCTAATGCTCCATTTTCTGTGACCACAGTTAACTCACAAAATATGTAACTTTTGCATTAGTATAATGCAAATTAAAGTTTCCTGATTTTAATACTCAGAGTCTTTACCCAAGACTAATCCATTATTAACTTGCCTGCTTTCCTGATGCATTAAAATTTTATTCTCTTCTAGATACATTTGAAATGGTTTCTGAAGATGATGATGGAAAATTGGTTTTTAAAGTCAATTACCACTACATGTCTCAGGTAAAAAATGCAAGTGACGCCAACAGTGCTGCCAGAGCCCGACGTCTTGCTCAAGAAGCTGTGACTCTTTCCACATCGCTGCCTCTCTCATCCTCATCCAGTGTTTTTGTGCGTTGTGATGAGGAGCGGCTTGACATCATGAAGGTAAAGAAGCAAAGTTATTTTTATTTCCCTCCTTCAGCTTGGCATGTAAATGTTGAAGCTATTCTGAAGGAAAAAGTTTGTTACTCCATTATGGTCCAAGTGTATCTTTGCATACAGCCCTTGAAGTCAATTAAAAGGAGTAGGTATGGAGAAGTATATTAAATATCTCTGGACCTGAAGCCAGGAGCAAAATTCTATTAATAGCATCCATTAGAGGGTAGAATTTTAGCTCCTTCTGTTTTGCTTTCCATTTGTAATCTGGAGAAAAGAACATTGGCAGAGGGCTTCGCTCAGCCAGGGTATAAAAATGGACAGACTGACAGCCTGCACATGATTATGATGACTAATGGTATTTTCTGATAAGTAGCATGTAGAAATAAAATGCTTCATATATCAACTGTGTGACAAATATAATGGTTTTTTAAAAAACTCATCTCGTTTTTTTTTTTTTTACAATGGTAGGTTCTTATCACTGGTCCTGCAGACACCCCCTACGCAAATGGTTGCTTTGAATTTGATGTATATTTTCCACAAGACTATCCTAATTCCCCTCCACTTGTGAATCTGGAAACAACTGGAGGCCACAGCGTGAGATTTAATCCAAACCTCTACAACGATGGCAAGGTAGGTCAGCTTTGTGCCTGGGTATAGATGTAACAAGGGAGTGAAAGAGAGGAAACTTTTTTCCTTTTGCAATCAAGTGATCAGCTGCTCCAAACATACAGGAGGAAGCTCTTCAGTGAAAACTGGTCTTCAAACTGACATGAAGGGTTTCAAATGGGAATGATCTCCTCTCTGAATAGTCTTGGAGATTTTTTTAAAGCCTCTATGGGTTGGATTGTATCAAAAAGCAAGTAATTTTGACCTAGAAAAATGTTCTTTTCCACCTGCTTTGCTAAATTGACCAGGAAGAAATTTGTTTTGGCCAGCCGAAATACCCTTTCCATGGGCAAAGTGTGCTACGTATCAGCTGCAGCTGAATGTGTTTGCCAAGTGCCTTGTGTCTCTCTTTCCATGCAAAAATGCTTTTTCTTTAGAGAAGATACAAGACTTTTCTTAACCTTGGTATCCTTTATAAAAGAAAATTTAACTCCAAAATACGGACTTGACTATTTTTCAGAAAACAATTATTAAGCTTTTGGCAATAAAAGTTAAAACAAACAAGTTTTCTCCCTTCCCTCCCCCCATCTGCTTGGTATGGTGTGGCTCATTCTAAAGGCTCCAGAAAGGTCACAAAAATCCGAGTGCGTATCAGGGAGATGCGACATCTGTGTATATTAAAAATCAGCACACGTTGAATTCCCTACAGAGCTGTAGAGATGGCTGCGTGTGTGCCTCCACCAAGCACAGTCCCACTAAGTAGCTTCGTCTGTAGCGCTACTACACTCCTTCAGCTTTGTGTGCGTGTGTCAATATTTAATCCATAGGCTAATGTTTTTCCATTATTCTGCTGTTGTTCACGGCTTCCCCATGTCCCCTGTTTTCACGAGCTGTTATACCTCTTTCCAGTGCTAGACATGGGATTTTCTCTTAACATGGAAACAACATAATTTATACTGCAGACTTTGTCCTTTTCTCTTTGCCTAGTATTAAATCTTGGCAAATACCTCTAAGTTTCTTCTGTTTATTTTGTCTCTTTGTGTTCCCTGTCTTTGATTGTTGCATTTCATTATAAGGTTCAAGAACTCCATAGACTTCCCTAAAGTCCAGATCAGTGATAAAAGTTAAGGAATATTTTCAATTCCTTGACAGTCTGTGTGACAGAAACCACCTTTCACGTACTTAAGGAGTCTTTTAAAAACCACGACAATAAGTGTCACAACAGTATTTAAAGATGAGAGTAAAGAATTGGATGCTCATTTATTAACATCCTGTTCTTGTTTATCCACATTATTTTTATCTGCTTTGATTACAAATTAGTTTCATAGGCAACAGATTTGTCTTCTAGAATGCAGTTATACAAAAGTTTGTCTAAATAAATGTAAATGGAATATTAGCATTCTGTTCTGCCCAAGCAGAACAATTTTATCACAATATTTGTCTGTGGTATTAATAATGTCACCTTTTCAGGTGTGTTTAAGCATACTTAACACATGGCATGGGAGGCCAGAAGAGAAATGGAATCCCCAAACATCGAGTTTTTTGCAGGTGAGCATTTCTTCCTTCTCTTCGGTAGATATTATTTAGAAGTAGTAAGTGGTCTGTTGGTCCTAAGGATTCTTTTTCTAGTGCTTTTAAACCAGAATTTTCTTTCTCAATCATAAATAAGATGAAACTCCAGAAAACATCCTTGGAACACTAGAAAACAAACACTGCAGAGTAGACAAGTTCTTCAAAGTGCTCTTTCCAACCAATATTTCTATTGGTCTTGTCTTGGAAGAGTGGCTGTTCATATGTGCAGCTCATTCCTGCACTGCCTGGACTTTGCTTGGATGATTTCAAATATTTGATTAAAAAAAATAGTCTGCAAGATGGCATCAACTCCTGGAACTCTCTATCACAAGCTATTTGTGGTGAAGACAAAGCAAACTCCACGTTGTGAGAGATGAGCAGGTGAAATGTCCTAGTGCGAATTGTGAAGGTGCTCCTCCAAAGTCTATGAGTAAGCTGAACAGAGGAATAAAGCTGAAGGGAGTTAAAGTGTAGGTGTGCTGTGTTCAATAACAATTAGTGTTAAATTCTACTGGAATTTATTAGGACATACAGCCCTTTATAGTTTTCAGCTTTATGCCATGGAAATGCACTGACTAATAAGCACATACATTAAATAAAAGTAAAGCTTGCAATGGCTTATTTCCTATGCCCCTTTCTGAATGTATTCCTTTCTTGGAGTAATTATTACATAGCACAAGGTACACTTTCTCTTCCAAATCCTAAAAAACTGTACAGTTTCTGTTTCAGCATAGTAGAATTACAGCCCTGGCCTTCAGCAAAACAGATTTCAGCTTGTTCAAGAATTGGCCTTGGAGATCTGGTTGATCAGTCTCCTAAAAGTTCAAGCATGGTCTGTTCCCGTGTGTGGAAGTCAAGCAGGAGTGGCAGAAAGCCAGCATGGGTGAACCAGGAACAACTGCTTAAGCTCCACTACAAACAGAAAGTACACAGAAGGTGGAAGGAGGAGACAGGCTACTCATGAGAAATATAGACATTGGCCAAGCATTCAGGAGAGAAACTAGGAAAACCAAAGCTCAGCCAGTGTTGAAAATGGCAAGGGATATAAAGAGGAGCAAGAAGGGCTTCTTACAAGTGTGCTGGCAGCGAAAGAACACATTTTCCTTTGGCTTCCCTGCTGCTCAGCAGGGCAGGGAGTGTACTGACAGGGACACAGAAAAGGCAGAGGTCATCTGTGCATCATTCATTAGGGGTAAGGTTTGCTTTGCCATCTCCCTGAGCCCTCACTAGGATGGTCTGTGAGAATGAGGAGTTGCCCACAGCAGAGAACAGAAGTGTTCAAACTGATTGGACCCCCATGTTCATGGCTCCACATCTCATGCGTCCAAGGGTGCTGAGGGAGCCAGCCAGTGTTGCTGCAAAGCCACCAGCTCTCATCTTCGGAAGGTCAGAACCATCAAGGAACCTTCCTGGCAGATCTCACACCCAGCTTCAAGACAGGCAAGAAGGAGGAACTGGGGAGTTGCAAGCTGGTCAGCAACACCTTGTGGTCCTTGGGAAGATTATGGAGCAAATCCTCCTGGAAGCTGTTGTCAAGTACACGAAAGACAAAGTGATTGAGGATGGGCAGTGTGGCTTTACTGGAGGCGAGCAGCACATCTCTGCTTGCCTTCTGTAGTGAGGTGCCTGGCTTTGCACAAAGACCCTTGTCACCACATCAGGGAGATGTGCATTTTAAGTGGTGGCAAAGTGGCTGGACCAATGCAAAGAGATCTTACTGCTGTTGTCAGTACCGGAATGGGGAAGGTATGGAGTGGGTGGAGCCAGACACCTCTTGAAAATGCAGGGACATGGGAGCTTTGCTTAAATATTAGGAAAAACATTTTCACTGTGAGGGTCATCAAACACTAGGATGATGTCCAAGAGAGACTGTGGAATTTCCATCCTTGGAGATATTAATGCTCCCTCTCTCTTCACAGGTTAGTTACAATTTGGAGATCTAAGTTGTGGTTCCTTACACAGTATAAATCTACCAAAATACAACTTGTTAATCAAGAGAGAAACTGAAATTTTGGACTATAAAATCAATGTAGAAATGTACAAGTACTAGGAAGCCTTATTTTCATTAATCTTTTTTCTTAGATCAAAATATTATAACTGATTGTTAGAAATCTCATGCACCATTGAAGTTTCAAATTTAAAAGTGTTTTAGGGTTTCATTTTGAAAATAGTAAAAAAGCTGTAGGAAAAAGTCCTGTCCCCCAACCCCCATACTGGGAGAAAAACACTTCATAGTTGTTAAATGGAAAACAGCTGTAGGACTAAATAAATCAGTTGGAAAGAATTAAGCCCTACATGTTTTTTCTGGCTCAAAGATTAAACTATTGTCAGACCACCCAAAATACTTCAGAAATTAACTTTTATAACCCAAATGAAACTGGAAGATCAGTTTAGAGTTTCTCATTCATTACAATTATAATTCAAAGTATAATAACAACTGTTTTCTAAGGCCAAGAAAGTACAGTGCTGCATACTGTCAAATTGCTCTACCACAGCTATTCTGAAATAAATAAATAAATAAATAAATAAAATATATATATATATTTAAAAAAAAAAAAAAAAGGCAAAACCCACCTACTTCCAGATATGTGTAAGGGCCACAGATCACCAAAATGCCTCAGGTACCTGAAGCCTTGGACCTTTTTTGGTTTCATAAGTGGCCATTTTCTTGCTGGAACCTAATTTGCAAGGCACATTCTCTATGTTTTAATGCATTTATCCTTATTTGAATTTTGTACATGTAACACAAAATAGCCAAGGCCGCTTGTTGAATGCATGGCAGGCACTGGAGGCAGTGTGATGGTGCACACGGTACCGTGTGACAGCAGGTAGCTAAGCACCTTCCTGAGAAACACAAACACTTGTTGAATTTTCCTTCTCAGCCCAGCCAAAGATGCTGGTTCACTGTGGAGCCACCTGCCCCAACAGGGTAAAGACCTGCTGCCCTGGGTGGCCCTGCTGTGCTGCAGCTCAAGCAAAGCAACTCCACAGCTACAGCTAGAAAGTGCCGTGGCCCCAGAAGGAGCCAGAGGGGGTTTCTGTGAGTGGTGGTGGGACTAACCTGCGTCATTGCACTGATTCTTTGGCTGTTGCTTTAATCTGGGTTCCTGGTTTGGCGTTGTGTCTATGAAGCACGGACACATCGCAGAGAGCACGGAAGGCGGGAAGGCTTTTGTGCTGGCGTTGCTGCAAGAGGCGCTCTGAGAGAAGGCCACGTGTAGACACCAAGCACAGCTCCTCCTTGTTGGGGTGCTGCCCTGTGAAAGAACCAACATCTTTAATTGTCACTGACGCGGCCCCTGGCTGATGGCAGCTCTGTGTTCTGCAAGTTCCAAGGAAAAGAAGGGCTGTTGTCATCCGTACCCAAATCCTCAAACTGGGCTGCCAAATGAGGGAGCAGCTTCAAGCTTTAAATTGTATCTAGGCTGGGAGGAGAGTCAGTTCCAGAAACAGCTGCCCTGACATATTTGATGTACTGCAGTGGGTGGCTTGCACCTAAGTATGCCAGGAAAATGCTAGAAAAGTAGGCTGGAAATGCCATTCGTAGGCATGTAACATATCACTTTTTCAATATTTGAGGAAATGTAAGTGTTCAAATCACCTTTTTTGAATTCTTTACAGTTCTGAAACTAGGTTTGTGTCACAGAATTGTAATCCCTAAAATTCTTGCTGGACTTTGTCCTGAGTACGTAAGAAAAACCTGTCCTTCATTTAAAAAAAAAAGTCAGTTACGTCTTTCTACCTATATAACAACATTTTCGCAGTAACATAATTTTTATAAAATACAACAAGTTGTTAGGGACAAACATTCTAATAATGGAAAAATAGCCAGCCATCAAGTCATGAATATGTAATATATACACATTTGGATTCCTAAGTGTCCTATGTATCTACTTAATTCTTTTGTTTTATATTAGGAATATTTGGGCATAGAGTTAAATGCCTTGTATATATGTAAGCACCTATTCCCACATGTACTCAGTAATAAAATTGAAAGGGACAAAATTGTCATTTCCTTATCACAGAGTAGTTGGTGCTTTGTTGATATAGCACTGAAAACGCTTTTTTTTTTTCCTATCTAGGAGAAATACTGAGGTTTTGTTTTAATGGCATATGACACAGTGTAGTATGTAAAACCTGAAACTAAAGGGCTAAAAATATACATAAACCAACTGAATGTGTTTGAAAGAAAAAAATGGGAGTGTGTCTATACTAAATTAATTTCAGTGGTTCAGATTTCGACTGCCTTGTTCCTTTTCCGTCTGGTTCAGAATTAGAATCAGTAAGCTCAGCCACAGAAAAAGTTAAAGAATTGTTGACTGAGAACTTGATGAATACACTTTCTTTCACAAAATGGTGCAATCAGATATCTCTTCCTTTAAACATTTACTTTTATTTGTATTTTTGTGGGGGTTTGTTATTTTTTAACTTATATTTGTCATTTTGTTAGTATTTGAGCTAAATACACGGTTGTAGGACTTGATGTTTTTTATGTGTAATAATGGTTTTTGGCTTGAAAGCATGGACGTAACCTATATTACAAATGTAGTAAAAAGTATTTTGCCATAGAAGTGGTTTTGTATACAAGGTGGGCAGAAGTATTTATATTTGTAAAAACAAGTGGGTAGCACAATTCTAATATTTAGTTTCTTCTCTTAACAGGTGTTAGTGTCTGTCCAATCCCTAATACTGGTAGCAGAACCATATTTTAATGAACCGGGTTATGAACGATCAAGAGGTACTCCCAGTGGTACCCAGAGCTCCAGAGAATATGATGGAAACATCCGACAGGCAACGGTCAAGTGGGCAATGCTCGAACAAATCAGAAATCCATCGCCATGTTTTAAGGAGGTAGGTTTTGTGACACACTATAAATATTTATTTATCTTGTTTGAGCACTAAGAATAATGCAGGTATTTGGAAGCATGCATGAGATATCCCTTTCAGGCTCCTCTTTATTTCCTGAGACAACTTAGAGAATGAAGTGAATAAGGGGCACCTGACTTCCCAGATTCTTTTCTAGGAAAGGGGAATGCACACAAATTGGGACTGACCTGTAAGGAGGCTTGGGGCACAGTTTGATTTAAAAAATGGTTCATACAACTTGGCTCATTCTTAGTGCCAGGTGGTGCGTTTTACTTTCCCTGTGACAAGTGCTGGTCAGCCTTACAAGTGGGCACTGTGTGTTTGTTATCAGCATGGCTGACAGCAAGTATTTTTCCAAGAAACATGAATTTGAAGCAAGTATTAGGACACACTTAAAATACACCAAAACAGCACAAATTGGACAAATACCCTCAAAAAAATTCCAGCCTGCATGTTATTTATGGAAAGATCCACAAAGCATCTGTGCTAATGTAGAAATCTGTGCCTCTTGAAAACAACTGTCTTGATGCTGATGCAGCAATACTAACTATAATGCATCCATGCTGTCTTAAAAAATATTGAAAGAAATCCAATTGCTTAATTTGTGTTCCTGAAAATAGAGTAACTCACCCATAGCATCATAGAATAATTTAGTTCTTAGGGACTTAAACATATATGGCAAAGGATTCAAGGAAAAAAGAGCTGAAGATATATCAGTAAGAGAATCTGTATGAATATTAATGCAAAATGGTTCGTCAGCTATGAGTCATCTCATGGTACTGCCAGAAAAATACTTAGAGAAAAACATATTTAACTCTGAACACTAAAATTGTTGCCACTTCTAAACTGAGATATGGAACCATCTTGTAGTATCACCTGTGCTTTCGATTGTCTGCATACTAAAATGCTGAGAAAGGGTAATTATTTTAGGATTGTACACATGGCTAAGTATGGCCTCTGAGTGAGAGGGTAGTCTCCCATCCCTTCCTGTAAAAACATCCTTTGGAATGCAGAAACCTTTTTCCATTGAAATTGCTGTGTCTTCTGGAATAAGAAACCATGGACACTTCACCTGCATGACAGGAGGTAAATATTTTATCCACACGCAGGTGGAAAATGACGTGCTGTGTACTGTAGTGTCTTGAATTAATGAAGAAAAACATGGTGGTTGTTCTAAATTACCTCTTAAATGTTTTACTCAGTAAGTTGAAGACCATGATAAAGATAATATCATGACGCATAATCAAATAACCTCTGCTAATAGGTCATTTTTTCTAGCTAAATGTAAGAGTTTTGCTTTTGCAAAAAAGTTCTCAAATTACATTAAGTTTAAATTAATTTAAGGTATCAGAAGGTGGTGAGCTCCCTGACAGTAACGTTCTATCTTTCTTTTCACATATACAGAAATGAAGGTAATGCAATATTATAGTAGTTGATAAATGAATCCCAGTTTGCCATTATTGTGCTTTTCTTCAAAAGAATCTCAGCCTTGTTGTGCTGACTCTGCAGCATAGCTTGTCTACAACTTGTATGAAAAGGGAGCTTGTAAGCTGCTGTCCTGCCCCTCTCCAGGCAGATGCAGCAAGAAGGTGCATCCAGCCAGTGATGGGTGTTTGAATGGCAAACCAGCCCTGCCCTGAGAACAGATGACTTCTGCACAGCATGTTGTTACCAGAAGGCAGATGCTGAAAACAATACAACTCCAGGCCTTATAAATGATGTATGTAGCTAGGGCTGAGTTAAGCTAACCCCCCCCACACACACACATAAGTGAAAAGCAGCATTAAGAGGTAGGTAGCAATTGCAGAGGTATCTTGGACATTGGGAACTCCCTTCTGTTACTTGCAAACAGAGGAGAGTTTTGCTGTGCAGAAAAGAACTGGCCAACCCCTCAAAGCTTTACATCACAATTGTTTTGTTCTGGTTTAGGTAACTGCAGTTTTCCTCATTTCCCAAGATACAATTCTCTATTTTTCCATGTGTTGAGGTCTTTAGGACAGTATGATGATATCCTCCAGACTCTGAGAAGTATGAAGCTACAATAGCCTGTTTCAGTAAGGAGACCTTTGAAGCCAAGATAGCTTTTGTGTTAAACACACAGGCACTCTGCCTTACACTTGTGTTCCTACCCAGTGCCTTATCCATTGTGCAACGAGAGCTCCCTTTCTGCTTCTCTGAATACATATTCCCTGCCATTATGTAAAGGCACATGTAGCTTTCTTCACATATCAAAAAATGGAAATTTGGCACTGGAAAGCATTACATTTTTCTCTGATGCAAGAGCCAAGCTTTGGAAGAACACTAGATTCTGTCTGCAGCCCCATGCAAATATAAATACATCTCTGGTACAGATTATCAGCACTTCTCGGAGAGACAAGGTGCTCGTTAAGACTCTCTAGTCATTTTATAGGAACCTGAACAATAATAATCATTCTGTAACATAAATGTAAAGGTATCCTGAAAACTGAGCTCTAAGAAAGAACATACATCCTTCAACTTACAAATCTTTTGTCTTCACAAATCTGAGCTGCCTTCCCTTCAGTGTCTTAAATGACAGGTAGGCTCAGGAGATCTAAACTCCAGTCTTTGGGAGTTCTTCCAAGCTCCATTATGGATATAAGGAACACATCCAGAATTAAAGTCAGTTATGCTTTCAATATGCAGTTTTTCTTTGGACAGATAGCTATATACTCTAACCTCTAGAGGGAAAGGTGATTTTGTCAATTATGTAGCAATATTGCCAAGAACACTCCGTGCTCAATAAAATTTCTTTGATTTTATTGTTTATTTCAGCAGGCAGAGTTTTAGCAATCTGTTTAAGACAAAGCCAACGCTAACCAGAGTTACACAACTTTGTCCAAAGGGTTTTTGTAAAACAAAAATCGGTACAGAAATACCACAATTACTATGTGATCAAATAGTGGTTCCCACCCAAACTGTGGGCAGCTCAACTGCTATTGCCTGGGAGTTCCTGTGTCCCCAGAGGTGCTGCCTCTGCCTCGGGAACGTGGCTGTGGCTGCAGCTCTTGCACCCCAGCGATGTGACCCTGACATGTTCTGTTCCTGCGCTCACGCTGTTTGACAGTGCTTGTGCTTGTCCGTTTGCTGTGCAGGCAGCAAGTGGTCAGTGACAGGAAAGAGGTGGTGCATGTATTAGTACTTCCCACTTGTGCTTCTTTAATCACACAAACTGTGAAAGCAACAACAGAAGCCTTAATATTCCATCTGTGTAACCCTGCCCCTGTGCACACGTGAGTGTCCATCCATAGTTCCTGCACAGTCAGATCATCTTTGAACTGGAAAACATGTCTAACGTTCTGCTATCACTTTTTCTTTTCCCTGGTGTGATACTGTATTTCTGGCGCTCATTTACCCTTCACCCAGCCACCACAAGCGAACGCTGAAATGGCAAACTGCACATAAATCATAGATTCGTACAGACTGGAAGGGACGTCCGGGCCAACCTCCTCCTGAAAACAGGATCAGCTGAACTCGGACCAGGTTTCTCATGGCTTTTTTCTGTTGGGTCTTGGAAACCTCCAAGGACAGAAGTTCCACAATTTATCTGCATCCTGGTTCAATGCTGGATTATACTGATTATTTTTCCTTGTATCCACTTAGACTCAAATGGGTCTTGGAAATTTTATATTGTTAAAGTATAGGGTTCATAGAAAACCATTATTGCTGTTCTTTCATTTGGAATATTTTCTTGCAGGTCATCCACAAACATTTTTACTTGAAGAGAGTGGAGATCATGGCTCAATGTGAGGAGTGGATAGCAGACATCCAGCAGTACAGCAGTGACAAACGGGTAGGCAGGACCATGTCCCATCATGCAGCAGCTCTCAAGGTAAGACTTGCTTTTTATAGTTTTATGTTCTTGAATCCAAAGATGACAAACAGCAATAAGATTGCTGAGCCGCTGGGTTTTATAATAACAGTAACAGAAAACTCCAGCTACTGTAAGACACATAAACAAACCTCAGTTTCCCAACTGTCAAGAGATAAAGTGTATATGCACTCCACTTTCTCAGAACATCTACAAGTCAGATTTTCCTTTAGCACCTGTCCTGCCTATTTTTTTTATAAACATGTAAGATAGAGAGAGTGTATTGTTGTTTTCCCTAAGGGTGGGTGGGGGTTTAGGATAAAGTTGTACTGCAACCAGTTCCTTGGCAGGAAACAAGCTTTTTGAATAGATAAGCACAGTTATTAAACTGTGGCCCGTTACAATTAGTTTTACTCTGTGTTCAACTTTTATCAACAGTTTTAACCATTATAGTGTTTTCTTCCCTTCTAGCCAAGTACTATCATTTCTGTATTTTGTGTCCGCACAGACAACAGACCTATGTTATTTTTATATTTATTATTTCCCCTGAGAATTAAAAAAAAAAAAAGTAGAGACTCTTTCTTTTCTATTGCTAGACTTGCATTCTTTCAATGTGACTTGTCTTCAGAATGGAAGTTATAGTTAGTTACTATAATGAGTACACAAATCTCTATATATCTGATCTCTTTATAAATCTCAGCTTTGACTGTATAACCTGCCTCGTCTAAGCCAGTTTCTGCTGTGAGCGCAGAATGCAGATACGACTCAATTGTGAGACAGAGGGTGTTTTTGTTGATGCACTTATTTGCTGCAGTTCTGGTTGCTGCCTTGAATTTGTCCCTAGTGGCCCCTGCTACTTATTCTGTCACTACAAGGGAAGCACCGATCCTTACAGTCATTGAAACGGTACATTTACACCTTTTCAACTTACTTCTTTTTCTGCCTGACGTTGTCCAACATTGTGAAAAGTATCGTTTGAACTATGGTCTTCCACGCTGACATCTTTCTGTATATTCAGCGTCATACAGCACAGCTGCGGGAAGAACTTCTGAAGCTTCCGTGCCCGGAAGGGCTGGATCCAGACAGCGAGGACTCCCCGGAGAAGTGCAGTGCCACAAGTAGCTCAGAAGAGACTCTGCTGCACGAACAGGTCAAACCCAGCAGCAGTAAGGACATCCCCACTGATTTCAAGTTATGAGTTGCATTGACATGGACTTTCTAGACACAAAGGCTTTGAAGCACAAGCCAAATATGTCAATATTTGTATGTAAGAAACTAATTATGTAATAGGTAATGAAATTGAAACTATACTATGCCCTTAAGATATACAGTTTAATTCAAGATGATCTTTTATTTACCTGTACAAGAGTGTAAACTTTTTTGTGCTTTTATTTTTCAATTGTGAGAACCACTGATTGGTATGTTTAAAAAGTTATGTATACAAGAAATGGATAAATCACTGATATATAAGGGAAACTACCTTAGGAAAGAATGTTTACTGAATGTTTATTATTTTTTTTTTACTTGTAGAGTGAGGGCGGTTGTAACAAAGAATATATATTGGTCATTCTTACAGCTACTATTTAAAGTCAGAAAATTTTCACTGAATTTGATAGATTTTACGTTTGGCCATATATTCATGCTCATATTTGATTCTAAAGAAAACCTCCTGTATACTTCAATAAACGTTAAATGGACATGATCCCTCTTTTATGATTTACTGGTACATTTTTTAAATAAACTGCCATGAAATACATTCTAGCCGAAGACTTGCACTTGTATGACTGAATTCATCCCAGTCAACATATTTAATTTTATGCTTACTAATTCTAAAATGCAGATGAAATAAATGCACATGGTTTTACCTCATGCCAAAATTTGGACTTCTGAATTCCTCTTTTGTTTGGCTATTTTATGCAAACTAACAGTACTCTAAATTTCTGAAGGGCTATTCTGGAACACGGTCTTTTCTCTGTTGAAATGTCTGATTTTTACATAATGAGCTGTACTCCAAGTACTGACAGGGGCTCATGACGTGCCATGCAGGACTCCAACGTTCTGGAGTTCCTACTGTACAGACTTGATTTCTAATTTTATACTTGCAACCACAGATCCCTGCCTAAAAAGGGTCAAGGATTTGCTTGATTTAATAATCAAGGCTCGCTTTTGACATCACACGCGCTACTGTTCTTAATTTTTGAGCAGTCCTTGAAGGACTAAAAAGTTATTACTGGTATTACCTCAGACTAATGATCTGTTGTATTATAAATACTATAAATGAGGCAAAACAAAGCTTTTTTGTTTCATATTTGTTCTTTGTTTATAAGTATCACGCTGGAATTTTTTCGCTTTTTGTTTTACGATGTATTACTTCTAATCATTAAAAACGGCACCAACTGAGGTTGTGTTCTTACGCTGATGGTAAACAGACTTTGATAGTTCTGACCAAAGTAAGATTTTTGTTATATTGACATGTCCCAATTATACGCACCTCTCAAAATACCAACTTAGGCACGTGTGCGTTACTGCAGGGGATCCTTAATCAGAAAGCAAAACAAGCAGCTCTGTGCCAGAGCTGCTGGTAAATACGTGAAACAAAGTGTTTATGCTACATAGTCGAAGTGTTAGAACTCCCTCAGTGTTAAACCAGCACCACGTTTTTCTGGATGGGTATTTATTTGCCTCCTATTACTGTACAAAATGACTGTGATGCTCTTGTAAAGGCTCCAAAAGCAAAATTACCCACTGACTTCCAACTAATTAAGTTAGTGATTTCCATTAGAGCTCTTCATTTAGTGCTTAAACTCTCTGCCTACAGGAGCATAGTCTTTTTGTAAAATCCTGGCACTTGTACCAAAACCAGATGTATCAGACTTGAAGATCCTCCTTAAACGTGAAGACGACTTCTTTTTTTACCGTTAAAAAGCAACACTGAAATAAAAAGTACCTAACTTGCATTGATTTGACATGAAGAGGGTGGCTAACATGATTGTACATTTTTCTATAGTGTGTATTTATGGTATCGTAGCAATGCTAATGTAAAGTCACTGCTGCTTAATTAAGCAGATGTAAACAGCTGCATGGGATATTAAACTCTAATTTGAATCCACGTACCAATTATCATTTTTTTGCTCTAACCTGAGCGAGAATGGTATTATACCAAATTAATGCACAGATTCCAGCCTTAATAACTTGCAACTATCTTCCAGTCGGGTAAGTAAACTGGGTACTTGACAACAGATACAAAACACGTGTTTTCATGTTTTTAGATGTATAACACACAAGGTAGCTGTGTTATTTTGCAGTAAAATCACAGTAAATGCTGTGAGGTATGTAGACAACTGAGGTTTTTTTTAACCAGCTCCCCTCATCTTTTACCATTTTATCAAACTGAACAGATAACCTGTATAGATATATCACTGATATATCAGAGTTTCTAGCCATCCCATTGAAGTCCTGTACTTTAACTGTTATGCTGTTTTTGTAGAAAATATTTGAAAAGTCAACAGAAGTTCTTTTCAAAAGCAGAACAGGCAGCAAACTGTTAATGAGATCATTATGGAATTTCAGCCCATGGTTTTTGGTACTGCCTTTGGCCTACGATCCACTGGTGACACGTTGCCATGTGGCACAGCGCGGGATGTCACCAGTGGCAGCCATTGGAATCGCTGTGGCTGCTCTGCCCAAGGATGAGCACACCACATAACTCAGTAGCCTGTCCTGACGCTTCACAGACAATAACGCCGTGTTTTTGTGACTGATTTGATCTGCCCACTAAAGAGGGAACAGCTCGGCAATCTGTGACACCTTGTGCTCTGTGAGACCAAGCTGCTCGTTGCACCGATTTGCTGTGCAGGAACAACTGTTCTGTTCTGCAGTTGTAGACATAGTGCTCTTTGTATACACACATAAATGAGACCTCTGCAAGGTTTAGTGGTTTCTTCTGGAATTTCCTTTGGGTAAAAGATGTGCATAAACATATGCATTAATGCTCCTCTGGAATCCCACCACTGCTATACAGGAAAAAAACAAAGATGACGACAATCGGGGGGGGAAAAAAATGAAACATAAGAATCCTGTAAACCACTTCAAGTTCATTCCAGTAATTACACATTAGATGTCTAGGTACTAGCAGAATAAACTAAACGTGACTATAGATTGACAGGGCGTACAGCAGCCTGTTTGACATTGTTGGTTGGGTTTCATCACTGTTTTTCTTCTCTAAACATTTGCTGGAAGTTCCAGGTAGAGACTATGGAGGTCTGCCAGCCTGTCCAGGAGACTCCCTCGCAGCAGGTGAAATCAGAGCCCAGATGAGGGCGCTGGGCCACTGATCACTTCCTGGGAGCTTTGGTGTGGGTCTGTCATCTGCCCCATGCTTCGATAACCATCTATTAAGCAGCAATAGAGCTTGAATTCTTTATTTAAAAAAAAAAAATATTTCCGATGGCTTTAATCTCTGCTCACTGTATCAAACAGGGCATTCCATTTGTGGCAGGAATTACATTGTTAAGAAAAGATTACTACAAAACAACATTTTTTCCCACACGACTATGTAATCCTATACATAGGATGTTTGATAGGGGAGCTTTTCTTCTCCCAAATGTTTCTGTTGTTACATAAACAAATATTCTATTTTACATCCTGAGGCAAACAACTTGATAAGCAAGCAACCATATTACTAATTTACCTTGTTTACCCATAAATATCTGAACACAAATCCAGCTGCCCTACATTTCAGCTGGGTCTCTACTATGTTGCTCTGATGCCTGTGAAGGAGAATTACTTAAGCTTAGGTTTTTGGTAGGAGTTTCTCAGGCATGTTGCCTCCATTTTCCACCTCCATGCTGCCTTTGCTTTAGTGTGGTTTGGAAGCCTTCTGTTCTTGTTCCCTTGTTTCTCCAGAAGCCGGTCACTATCACATGGACTCACCTCCCTGGACCATCAACTCTCTGTAGTTAGGAAACAGAAATAAGAAGCATTTTTCAATGGAAATGAGACACAGATTTACATTTATCTTGCCATAAGGTACAGCAACTATTTCAGATATACGTTCTAATTTTTTTTTTAACCATGTATTACACATATGCATACTCCTGTATGTATAAATGTATCAGGTCTGGTAGTTACCTGTCTTCAAAAACACTTCTCTGAGTTTTATTTCCCTCTCCTTTTCCATAGCTAGTGACAACATTAGGTGGGATGTGCAAGCATTTATATTGGAACATGAGCTATATTGGAACATGAGTTTTCTGAAACAGAGTAAGCTGAAAGGAGATAAAAGTTACACAATTACTAAAATTAATCACAGGTAAAAATATTTCTCCAGAGATTTGCTGTTGCCATTGTTTTATTCTCCCAGAACATGAATGCAGAAAATACAATATCTGCCCAGTGACTTACTATAGTAGAACTCTACAATAATCTCACCACTGCTTCTATTTTTAATAAAGGCTCAGAGAAAACAAATCCCAAACCACAATGCTCCATCTTGGAGAGAGTTCTGCATATTGTGACCCGTTGTCTCTACAGGCTGCGATCTCTTCTGTGCTTCTTGCCTCAGAAGCAACGTTTTGGCTCTTGAAAAGTGATAACCTGGTCCACTTAGTTCTCCAGCTGTATTAATGCTACTTGTCCTTTACATTAAGAGTGCTTATAATAACTGTAGCATTTAATAATACAGTATCATCCTCAATGTTTAGATAATAGCAATGTTGGAGTTGGTAATGTTTCTGTAATTCAGATAGCAAAATTTTATAGTTAAAAGACCAAAGGGAAAGAAGTAGGTTCTTTATTAGAGACCATGCAGGGCACATAGCAGCCCTGCTTCTGACAAGAGGACGGGAGTTAACCTTGGGAACCAGTGCAAGCAGACCCCTAAGAAAATGTCCCAGGAGTAAGGAAAGGCACATCATCCCCCTCAAAGACATTGAGAAATGAGGTGACTGTGGTGAGACTTGCACAAAACAGAGGTTGTTAAACCTCGAGAGTATTGCCCAAAATTATACTTGAACCAAACAAAAATATATTTTTTGCAAAAATAAGCAGCAGACTGATCTACTAAGGTTGCTAGAGCTGGAGTCAGACGTGGCTTTCCATGACGTGCTTCTCAAACGTATCATGTCTCACTGCATTTAAAAACCTGCAGACACTTTCCTCTTGCCACTGTTGTGCTCCATACTACCAGTTTAACCCCGTACTGCATTCCTTTTAAATGTGTTTGTCCTGCACCTCCATTCAATGTTCTCTTCTTCACCTGCCAACCCACATCCACAGACATGCACGAAGCCTTCACTAGGTCATAAACTCTTTGTATAGAGCTCTATGGGTAGAAATCAACCACATCCCAGTCTCCTGAGAGCAAACATATAAACACATCTTAACAAAAAAACAAAAAAAAAAAAGCAACCCCTCCCCCCCAGCCAGAAAATTAAATTAACCTAATATCTCATAATAAAAAAAATTCAATTTGCCATCATTAATGACTGCCTCAGTTGCTTCATTAAGTATTTTCTCATTTACCAAGAGAGCAAATGGGATAAGCAAAATGTGGTGTTTCTTCAATCTTTTTTTCTTTCAGATATTTTAAATATGTATGTGACTCAGAAAAAAGAGTACCAGCAGAAAATGTCCTGCAGCCTACTCCTAAACAATGCTTGGATATCTCCAGAAGTCCTGTTCTCACCTTCAAACTGTAAGTTTTCAGCCACAGAAAAACCTTTGCCCATATCTAAACTGGCAATAACCACATCAGTGCAAACTTCCAGGAATTTGTTGGTCAAAATTCCTTTGTTTGAAGCCTCTGGTAATTATAAGCAGCTTATTTCTACAATTATTTTAAGCAGCTTGGAAGAAGGTGGCAGTGAGTTGGATGCCACGCAGCTGTACAGCGACCTTAGCTGAAGCCCAGCACAGCACAATTCGAAGCCTTGAGTATGACAGCACCTCTTAGCACTGCAAGGGGGACCAGTGTGGTTAATTTAGGATGTAACAAGGGCATCTTCGTTCCATATGCACTCCCAGGCTCGCCGAGCACCAGCACGCTTCCCTGAGGGAGGCCGGGCTGCCAGATCCCTGTGCGTGCTGGCTGGGAACGCGGGATGCGTGTCCCAGGCCCCACCCGGGCTGCAGCCACAGTTCAGCCTGTCCTGAAAACCTTGCACACGGTTGCAAGCAACGTACCATGGCAACGATTGAAGAGGAAACAGAGGTGATGAGGCAGATCAAAACCAACAGCCAAGAGCACGATCGCTGGAACGGAAATGATAGGCCTGCCAACAGGACCCATCCTCTCAACTAGCAAGTTGTCACTGTGCAAATCTCAACTGCATTTTGAGGCAGTTTCAGCCAGTGAGACTTGGTGCAATATATGAAGGTTGTGGGGGCTGGTCTCCAGCTCGGCAGCAGTCACGAGAGAAATCGTGCAGCCATCTGGCTGGCTGAGCGTTGCCATAGCATGTGGGATTCTGGATAAGTCCCAGAGCATTACAAAAGCCTCAAACTAGGCAAAAAAAATTTCTTGCGGATTCAATTCAACACATTTCTCATCTGCCTCATGGTCACTAAAGGCAACAGAGTGTGCGGGCAGGTCACACAGACACTGAAACCTGCTGTCATCGAGCTCCCTGGCAGGCTTTAAACATGAGCAATGTGAAGGGTCTAACAGAGACCATCTGATCCATATGACAGAACAGGGAAGACAAGGTAGAAACTACATCCAAGTGATGATTTAACTCGATACGGATTTCACTCAAGTTTAAAAAAATAGTAATAATCTACAAACATACACTCAATCACAAACAATTGCTGTGGATGACAGCAAATGGAGACCAAAGCAGAGGCACTCCCGAGAACAAAACATCCTTTTGTATCTGGGCTGTGTACTGACGTGTTAAACCTCCTTCCTCTCTTTTTTAGCTGTTCCTCCAAGGAAATCATTCATGTTAGAGAACAAATAGGCAGATGAACAAATGACGTGCAGCAGGGAACTGAACATCATTAACCTGTATCAGAGGAGAAGCCAAGCCATTTAAACAGAGAATAGAACAGCAGTACATGGCTCCTGATAAACAACGGTGTAATTCAGGAAAGATGGTTCTCTCTTGCAGAGCTCTCCCAAGCCTGTACTGCTAGCAGAAATCAAAGAATGACAGTGCTGAAATTTTAAGATTGCATACAGAGGGCTGCAGCAAATGCTAAATTCAATGTATGCCTAAATGCAAGACATGGATTAATCATCTGAATAAAAATAACACAGTTAAAATGCTTGTTGTGATACGGCTGTCTTCCTGAAAATGTTAGTATGACTTGTGTATTTTTAATTACTACTTTAAATATGCCTTTGCTTTTACTTGCAAATGCATTTTCAGGCAGAGAATCCAACAGCAAGTGATTTTTCCATTGCCCTCAAAGACAGCCGTCCAGTCAATGTCACTAAGGATAAACCATGACTGTAAATGCATCCAGTTTTCATTCCTCCCTGATAGTTCATTTTCCACGTTTCAACAGACTGATCTTCTAGCAGCAAAGCTCCATGGAGGCACCAGAACGCTGCCCAGCACCCAGCGCTCGGCACAGGCTGCCACCGGGCACCTGCCGGTCAGACCCTGGGGTCCCCCAGCAAAGCGTGATTGGTACATCAGACCCCAATTATTCTCTTTTCATTCCCAAATACTGCATCCTGTGACTGATGCAAAGTTTCCATGCAGATTGGATCGCCAACAGTGTTCACCTCAACATTTGCTGCCTTTTTATCAGACTGAATTTGTTCCGTAAGCTATCTGGAAAAAAATGCCGCTATTTAAACGTTTCCTAAATATAATAATTTCCATAGTTGGACAGCTTTAATGGCCTTTGGAATTTAGTTTGGTTAGCATATATAAAGAAAATATTTCAGAGCTCTTATTAAGGCTCATCTTCTCATCTTGGTTTAGGTCTTTACGTATTACTTGTTATTTATATGACATCTAAGGAAAAAGACAGCTCTGTATGATGCTAAAGGAAATGTTTCAAGTGTCGTTTTAAAGCGTGGATCAGAAAAGATCATTTGCTCTTGGCCTTCTTGTTAAAATACTGTTTTGCCATTCGTATGATCATTCTGTGTGCCAAGTCCTCTGCCCGAATTCAGCTGTAGCACAGAATCACAGAAACACTGAGCAGGGAGGACAGTGGGAGGTGATCCCCCTTGAGCCTGCTCCTCCCCACACCGCACGTCCAGCTCCCTCACCCTCAGTGACTACAACTGCTCGTGGAATACACGGTGTGGGTCCCCAACCATCACAGTGGTTTAGACTCTGTGCTTTGAGCTAATTGCTTTCTCCCTTTTGTCTCTAGTTCCAGTTATGCAGAGATGTTACCATGGATACCCTGCGTTTATAGCTTTCTTCAGTTACAAGACGTAACTTGTACTTTTTAATTTACTCAAAACCAAAACCATTTTACAAAAGGTGAAGAAAATAAGGAGGAAAACTGAGCATAGGTCATGTTTCTCTGTTTCACTTTAAAAAGGCTGGTCATTTCCAGTTTCTCTTGTACTTGCAGTGAAACCATTAATCATCATAAACTCATTTTGTCTAAAAGCAGAGGTAATACATTTTTCCATGTAAATCACTTCATTGCCATGACAGAATTATGTCAGAGAAGCTAAATAGGTGATCTAATAAATTTTCCTTTTGGAACATTTTTTAGCATTAAAGGTTATGGCGAGGGGCCGGCTGTGATTGATGTTGGCTGCTGGTAAAAAGAATTTGGTTTTAATTTTCATAAAATAGACCTAATACTATATTGACACAGTCACACTTCTACAGGCTGAGAAAATACACTCAGTACTGGAGCAGTAAGAACCCTAGACCTTTCTAGATTGAAAAAACAGCTCCAGCTAATAGTAAAATTTTCTAAAATTTGTAAAAGTTGGTTAAAATAAAAATTAACTTTTCAAGTTGTATAATTTCATTCGTCCTTTTAAGGACAATTTTTGAGCAATAATTCAGTGCTTCATGTTCACCATTTGTACATGTGTATACAGCTGAACACACCAATTCTTTTAACTGATCCTAGCTTTGCATCTAATTTGGCTATGATGTGCATAAGAATTCTCAAACAAGGAGCCAGCAGTACAGAAGAGAAACAGAATTTTATTTCTCCCCACAAAAGCAACCAGCCTTGCCTGAATTGCAGTCTATACCTTAACCAAAATGCAACTGTTTACTGAAATCCTACAGCAGCATGGTAGAACAAATATATATATATATATATATATATATATATATATATATAATCATGGAAAATTGAAGGACTGTGACAAAACCTGCAAGTCAAAACTGTTACTCTCTGTGTTGTTGTATACGATCTCTCCAAGTCAGGTGTTAGAAGAATTTTATGACTTTGGTTTGATTCAAACAATTTTTTGTATTTGCTCTTTTTTTTTCCTTCTGTGAAAACAGATGAAAACCACACTGGGGAAAAGCTGTGTTTCACACAGCCTTAATCCGCACTCCTCACTGTGTACCCAGAGCCCTGCTGGGGGAGGCACAGCCATTCTTCTCTTTGCACACAGCTGCTCTAACCAGAGGTGCAGCCCACACAGACCAGCTGCAATGCAATTCAAGTCCCCTTCAAAACAGCTGTTTCTTATAAAGCTACAACAGCAAGCTGGACATCACATCAGCATTTATCTTAAAATGGGTTTCACAGCCTCTAACGAGCACCACGGTTGCAGGACTGTAGTTCTATTAGCTTCCCAATCAGCTCCTTTAAAGCCAGCTTTGTGCGTGTAAGACTTTTACATCTCCATCTACAAGTAAGACACCCCAAGGAAACAAATAACATCTTGCAAAACACGTCATCTGGGCAAAAGAGAACTAACACTTAAAAATATGGATTGGTTCATTATTTGTTTCTTTTCATGTTCAAATTATACTTCAACACCTGACTCGAAAGGAGAAGCAATTTTGTCTGGGCAGTTTAATTTGGTAGAACAGTTAAGCAGGTTTGATATTTAACACAAATGTTTTAATCATCTATTTCATCCTGAAGCACAGTACACAGCCATGTGAGATGGCATGACTTGATTGAATGGATCTCTGCTGCGAGAATGGGCATGGTCCCCTTTTCGCACTTCAGAGCTGCTTGCCCACAGCTGAGCTGCCGGATGAGCCATCACTGTGACAGCGCCATCCTCAACTTGACAACAAGCTGCCTGGACAGAGCGGGACCTGTCGGGAATTGAGTCCTGCCAAGGGAAAGGTCCCCTGGGTATCAGAGCAGCCTCCAAAGAAGGGGCAAGGAGGTGTGGATGGAAGCAAGGCAGAAGGGCCGGGCTGTGCGACCTCTCATTTGCAGAGGCAGGAGGCTGTTTGGCCAGCTCAGCTGCTCATGCAAGTACAGCCTCAGCTCTTCTACCTTGCTAATTTTTAAACTCACCCTATAACCGTCAGTCTCTCTCTCTGTGTTTAAAAAAAAAAAAACAAAGATTGTATTTCTCTAGTTGTATCTGTGTGTGAGCCCACTGATCATGACAGAAAAGAAAAATCAGATAAAATAATTCTGCGCAGTTCTGACAGGGATGACACAGTCTCTTTCCTTCTGGTGAGCTTTGGTAAGCATTTATTTGTCAATACTAATACAGGAGAAGGGAAAGGAAATAGATTAATGTGCAGTATCAAGTGCTTTGGATTATCTATAGCTGCATATTGGTTCACTGGCATTTTGGAGGATGCCACCTTAAATGAGAACAACCCTTGGTAGCAATCAGTCAGGATGTGGGTGGTATCACTCTCCAGAAAACAATCTTCACTGCTGACTCTCGAGAGACACAGCACAGAATCAGATCCCAAAAAAACACTGGCTGAAGTATGAATTCACTAAAACATTTTGAACTCAAACACTGTGCTCTTAAGTGCTGTTTCCCTGTGTGACTCCCTTTATCAGTTCACAGATTTTTCGATTCACTTATCTTGTTCTCACTGCAAAGAGTATTACCAACTTTTCCAATGTTTGCATTGTTCTTTCCCGTCTGTATTCTCCTTGCTCATGCAAAGCTTGACTTCTTCATTTAAAAAATGGTCTCTTCTGGCAATGTGCGACCCTTTGCTCCAGGCTCTTTAAGTTGTTTTTAGTATTTACCTCATACTTGGATGCCCAGTTCTCTTAACTCCTATAGTATCTTCTAGGTTAACAGTAAAAAGTCAGCATTTTTTCCTAAAATTGCAGCCTAAATAATTGTGTTCCATTTAAATTATTTTTCAAGCTCTTTTCCTTTCTGCACCTTTTAAGAAGAAAACATTACATGGAATTTAGTGATTGAAACAAGGATTCACTTGAGCAACATGGTAATGTAATGTTTAAATGATAATGACAATAGTAACACAAATGAGGAGGGAAATGTACACACACATTCTCCATATTGCATTCAATTCAGGAACAGACTTCACCTGACTACCCTGTATTTATTTTAAGAAAAATTCATACTTTTGTGCTCCTTGATGTTGATAAAGGTAGTATGTTGGGGTTTTTTTTAATTCATACTGGGGCCCATTATCAACTAAAGCCATGCTAAAAGCCGACAAACTAAACCTGCCAGCTATGGATTTATTAAATTCCCTTTAATTCCCTCAACCTACTGCATGCAGAAACCAATTGTATGGCGTGGGTTTTTTTTTAACTCACAGTGTGCACGTATGTCTCATAATTTTCCGCCAGGTGCACTGCAGCAAGCCAAATAGCATTAACCAGTTCACAAAACTGCTGTATGCAGCATTTGCTGAAGTAAAAATTCTCTTTCCTCTGCTTTTGACATCCCAGTGGCTGCTCTGCAGAACTGCTCTAACCACTGCACTTCGAGGTGACAACACGCTGATATCTTATTTAAATTCTGCAAGGGCACCATCTGCCCTGTATTTGAGCTATGAGGCTGAAATGCTCTTGATTCCAAGACAACCAAGAGGTCTTTTGGAGAAAAGTATGTAAATTGTGTGGGGGAGGAAACAACACAGGCCAGGTTTCATTTGCTTGGAAAATTCTATTGCACTCCCAAGAAACAAAGGACACTTTAAAGTAGTCTGGGTCAACCACTGAACCTCTTGTCCAGCTGCTTAACCTCTACCAGCAACGCTGCCACGGCTTAGCGGGCAGTTCTTCCAGAACATGACTCTCAGCATAAAACGCTACCACTAATAATTATTTTCCTTTTCAGTAACAATAATGCATTAGACTGCTGAAATTCCCATCCCCTCCCCCTTACTCATCTCTTCCTGAGCAAGATACTGGAGCTCTTTCTACCCATGTGTGTAAATTGGTACAGCCCAATGCCTCACTCAGCTACCAACAACCCATTTCCATTGCCTGTTTACTCTTTCCTCCACAAACACATTCATGCCATCTTTCACACCGCATTACAGACAAACTAAAATAAAACCCTTCCAGGCTTGTCTGCAATGCCACTTCTCAACACTCTTTCTCATCCTTTTTCAGCATCTACCATGACAGCTCCTGCAACATACTGATTGTATAGACATGGAGGGTTTGCAGCAATTTCCGTTATTTATGTGGCATTCAGATCTTTTCATTAAAAAGATAAAATCAGACAAGATGCAGCTGTTCACACAGCTGGCTTATTTTCTCTGCTTTTTACTACATTAGCTCTCCACAGCATCTCCAAGTGCATCTTCTAACAACTCTCTCTTCATATCTTTAACACTGCGAGAGCTCTCATTGGGGCCTCTACTGCATTAATAGGCCTTAACAGCCCTGACCAGCCTCAGCTGGGGCCTCCACACACACCTCTCCCCATGGGCCCAGCAGCTCTACTTAAGCCCAGCCCAGGTCCTGATCTAGGCTGTTGCAGTGTTTTTTTCCAGCTCTGTCACAGTCCCTGTTGATCCCAACCCCTGGGCTGGCTTCACCTTGGACCTGTTTCCTCCTCACTGTGACAATCGGGACTCAGTTGAATGTGACCACAGCCTCAGGGTCTGTCCTGCTTGGGCACTGTGGGCAGGGGACCCCGGCCAGCCCTGCCGGTGGTGCGGTGCCCTGCAGCTCACAGGCCTAAGTCCAGCACTCAGCGGGCCCTGACAGCCCTGTAGCAAGGGCTGTTACCCAATTCTTCTGCTGTTATTAAGATTTCCAGGCTCTATTTTAATACAATTCATTAAAAATAATAAAATTACTTCCTAGGCAATGAGTAAGCAAAGCTGTTCTGTTGCAGTACTGAATTTAGACTACTCTTTCTCTGGAAATGAACAAACTGCTCAATACTGGGTTTATATAGTGACTCTCACAGCAGGGTCTATGAGAGGCACTACCCGAATATGAATAAATAACAACACAGCTTTGAAATTTGAAAAGAAAATACTTCATCTGTTGTTTGTGCGAGTTTGAAAACCATTATTGAAATGTTGTCTAGTCTCAAAAGATTATATCTACAAATAGGAAAAATTGCAAGCACTCTTTTATGTTGTCCTGGTTTTGTTATAAACAAGTTTCTCTTTTAGTGAATTTGCCTGTCAGCTAAAGCTTCATATTAGCTGCATTTTCCTGAAGAACCAGACACATGTTTTGGTAAACATAGCAATGGAATGCGAAATTATTGATAAGCATGGATGGACATCTTGCGAGAGGGACGACGAGAAACTGGTGACCACTAATTGCATTGCCAACGGCAGCAGAATTTAGCCTAGGTGCACATGGATACTACAATGCTAGTAGTAGGTATAAGTACAAAGCGAAACTTTAAAAAAAAAAAGAATTAATAATAATTACCAGGAAAAGAAACAGTTTCCAAAATTGTGTGCTGAGAGCAGAAATGTTGAGGATCATGTCGATATAACGATATCAGGAATTTTGCATATACAAGAGTTAGTGAGGCCTGGCTTCCCAATGCCTTGTGTCTCAGCTGACTGCAAGCTGCAGCTGAAGCTTTTTCTGCTCTCAGGGCATTTAATGGTTCCCCACTCCCACGCACGCCTCGCTCCCCGAAAGGCTGAGTTCTCTGTTACACAATAATACAAAAGTTTTCACATGGGAGACACAAACTGGAACTGTTTTATTTCTATTTATCTATCCAGCTTTTTCACAAACCTAGAAAAAAACTACTTAATCTAAGAGACAAGTTACACCTCTGTTTCAGTTTGGCTGAGCATGGCCAGTGGGTTCTGAATATATTAAATGAACACAATCAGCAAGACAAAACTGCAAGATCTGTTTTGCCTACAAAATCAGGATGGCAAGAACAGGAACACAGGGGCTGGATAGTTTCTTTCTGTTCCCTTAAGTTCTCTGTTTATTTTCAATCACAAGTAGGACTAAGATGTTGGTATTATCCCGTTATTGGGATTTGTTAATATATTTTTATGTATCATCATTATCCAATAAACTGCAAAGTCTATTTATTTAGGCAGTGAGTCTGAACACTCTGTTATTAGGCCAAGCTTCTGGCAGGATTTTTTTCCTGGAGGTTAAATGGCATCTTTCCAAATTGCACCTTGGCAGAGATTATGGCTGTGCTTAGCCCCATGGGATTTGACTCTTTGTATTTCTAAGTCATTAAGCGACTATAAAATCTTTACGATACCTAATGTCTTGAATTTTACAACAATTATTCTAGTAGTATAATGATAACATAGTTTATAATGTCTCTTTAAATTTTGCTCCCACATGTTGCATTACCTTCCAACTTACTTATCTACAATGTCAAGGCTTTATAGAGTGACAACAGGTACTCTGCACATTCTAAGTCTGGGACCTTCCTACAGCTGGGCACCATGTGTATTTTGACACCAGTCCTTACCATAAATAATGACAGAGAATATAGTAACTGCTATAGGTTTTTAAGCTTGTTTGCAAAGGCTGGAATAATGCAATAACATCTAAGCCTACCTGAAATATCTGTATACCTGCTAAGGTGAGACAGTTTTGATTTATACAACTTTGTAGCAAATTAAAAATAGTAATTCTAGAGAACACAGGTGATAAATAATTACATTTTCAATTTTCAGGTTCAAAAGTCAGCTACTGAAATATGCTGTTCCTCTTCCAAGTGCCTCCTGTGCAAGTCTGAAGCAGTTAAACTCCAAACACAGAATCTTTTAAGTCTGAAGATACTAACAAATATTTAAAATTATCTATTTCTGATGGCACTAAACCAGAAATGTGCTATATACTAAACTAGTAAGTAGGAAGCTTCCCTGTTATTAGGCCTATGCGCTTCAACGCAGAGACAGAACAAGGGGTTTGGAATACCTGAACACTCAGCCATTACAATAAACAGGGGACACATTCAAAACTCAGTTCATTTGTCAACCTGACAGCAGCTGGAAGATTTCTGCACGTAAAAATATAGGAGCATCTGGCTATCAAGAATATTTAAGACCTTACCTATTGATCTCTTTCATCTGCTTAAATTAATTCAAGATGTTAAGATGCCAAAAAATGGTGATTAAAGATCCCATGCATATAAAACTCAAATCCCAATAAGCAGTTAAGGAGAAGATGATAGAAATACTAAGGAACAAAACCAGCAGCAGAGTTCCCAAATAACTGATTGAAAACCTGGAAAGACCAGAAACTTGACTGCCAGAAATGGAGGACAGTATGGCTTATTAAAAAAAAAGAGAGAGGGAGGGAGACAGAAAACATTTTGTTACTCTGTCAAGAAGGACTTTAAGGACAAACTCATTGCAAGGACAGATAAGGAACCAGAAGATGGGGAAATGTTTGTGATTCTATTACATGTTTAAAAACAAAAAGATCAAGACACAATATAATTTACAAGTATAAGCTAAATGTTACTTCTCTAACAAGGACCTATAGCCTCTGCAGAACTCAGGTTTGACATATTAAATCACTGCAGTAGATTCATTTAACTTAGAAACTGGAGGGCTTCGCAACATAAACCAACATAAATTGCTACACTAACTAGGTGACTTAAAGATACAAGCCTTTTCTTACCTTCATTCATTTTTAAAGACCAGGACGAAAATCGAGTCCCCAACCCCTACTTCTGTTCTTCCAGAAACAATTCAACTACAGCAAGGACACTATCCTGTACCTTCCTTCCCTTTGCAGTACTAGCAGAAAAAATTTTGTAGCTTAAAAATGAGATGTAAATAGAAATAGCTATTATTCTGTGTCAGAATCAAAGAGATGACACTAGAGGAGAATTTGTTCACACTAGAAGCCAGACTAAATTAAGCCTTGACCTATACCACATGGTGATGCTATCAGAAATCTGGCTCCACGCCAGTTAGTCTCAATGTCGCCTCTGCAATCTAAATTTGGCTATTAAAAATATACTTATCTATTGAAAACGAGGAAAGCAATACACAATTGTTGATAACCTTTCTCAGTTTGGAGAAAAGTAATAAAGCACTATTTGAGCAGGTGAAACACCTAATGCAATTAGGACTGAATAATACGTAACTTTAAAAACCACCAACAGAAGAGCGACAGTGGTGCCTTTTCACCACTCCAAAAAGCTGTTGCTGAAAAAAATAATTTATAAATGGGTCTTAAGAAGGATTATTTGAAAATAAGGGAAAAACTTTAGCTAAACAGTTTTACGAAGTTTAACTGCATTGAAGATTGAAATCCCATGTGAGCATCCAGCATGGGAACAATGAATTGGCGCATAGCCTTAGAATTGCTGCCAGCTTCAAAGGAAAACTTGAATCAAATACCCTAAGCTTCAACTTCCTTGATACAAAAAGGCAAGGCATGGGTTCATAAAGTTAAAAAAAAAAAAATCTGGACAAGAAGATCTGAGAATAACATCAAGACACAAGTAGCAGCAGATACCCAAATCCTATTCCTTGGGAGTTCTAAGAAAGGATGTTTTATTCAGGAGAGCACTATCGTTATGCCTCTTTGGCCTGATCTCTCCTCATCTTGTGAGGGGTCATCAATTTTTAGAAGCAAATCCTGCAAGACTTTTGCCAGACATCAAGTCATATGCTCTTAGCCTGAGTGTGCTGACAAGAATTTGGCGGTAATGCTAACATACACCCGAAAAGTCCTTGTGAAAAATGCAGTGAGTAACAATTCTAATGACTTTGTGGAAGGATAGATCACCCACTGTGTCACCAAGGTTATAGAAGATGATAAGCATAGGAGGGGAAGGGGGGGGGGGGGAAACAACACCACCATTGCTGGAAAAAGGGTGTTTTGGGTTCTAGCTCCCTGCCTAACTTTGGAAATCTGCCCTGAAAACACGATGTCTCATCTACATCCAGAGATCAGAAGAAAATACGGTTAGTGAAGCGTCTACTCTTTGTGTGCCATTCCTGCTTCACTTGTTCTGGGCCTGATCTATGGTGGTGAAAATAACACAGGATATGTACTGTTTCATCCCAGATAGGATAGTTCTGAGCTGAGTGGAACTGAATACAAAAGAATTCATGGTACTGGTTGATCATCCTATTGCAGAAAGGCTTTTCTTTCAGTGGCTGCTCACTTGCTTTTTTTATACGGATTAGGATATTTATTCTAAAGGGTTTAGATGTTATGTATATAAAGGAAAGGTGTACACAAACAGTACAGATCTGCAACTGGTGCTTGTGTTACTATCCTCTTGTGTGTTGAAGTGGGAGGGATTTCAGTTATAGCAAAGCCCCTAGAGACACTGGATAGGATTTTATATTCCTTTTCCACTTGGAGGAGTGAATACTTGCTTGTAATACAGAAATAAATGACCTAGTGCACCTGCAAAACAGTGCTTGCTTTTCTTCCTGAAGAAAGCAAAGTCAGCTGTAGATGTCTGTAAGAATAAACACTTCAGTGGGAGGAGAAAACAAAAATGTGCAAACTGAAATTGCTCCAAGGGAGAAACCGTAGTTCTTTCCCAGCAGGGACGGCAGTGTGCAATGAGAATGAGTCATTATGATGCAGCTCCGTGATTCAGACAATTCAAAGCCACTCTGGGATGTCAGACTACCAACATATTTTTGCTCTGTGTGAATCCATACAAAGACAAGAAGTATTCTCCAGGTTTTAATAGACTCCCACATCTCCAACAACTTTCTGATAAGCTTTTTTCTTTTTCCTTTTTTCTTTTTTTCCCCCAAAATTCATTACTGCAAGTCTGTTTTCAGCCACCTTTTGGTCCTCAGTAAAGTGACTATATTTGTTTCAGGCCACACTTTATCAGTTAAACAAGAAGTACTACATAGCCAAATAGAACCTTAGGCAATTCAGACAAATATCCTAAAACTCAAGACTGGATAAGGACCAAAAAAATGAACCGTTGTGCCTTTACACATTTTTTTAATTCATGAAGCTGAATAAGAAGTCTCCCTCTGAGATGCAACATAAGCCTCATGCAACTGCATTTCTCTCAAGGAAACAGGTTCAAAAAGGTATGAATATCTCCCTTACTCTCATGTGCAAAGTATAGTTACAATGCCCTGTAATTTATTTTGTGGCAGAACATAAATTAACATGTAGACATGGACTAATCCGTTACTGTTTGCTACAATTGCCTTTGCAACAATTGCTACAATCAGTCTTTGGACAGAATGGATGTACAATAGATCAGCAGAGTTCGGGCATACAACAAGATACAAAAAGTGATTTCTTATCATGTGCATTTCTAGTCTGCTTTCTAGTCATAACTCTATTAGAATGTTCATTAACTCAAAACAGTGGAAAGAAAGAATTTCCCACAGCAACAGAAGGCATAATTCTGATACTAAGAAGAACAGTTGGAAACCTATGGTAACTTTTCATCCTACTGGTCACAGGAAATCTGAAAGGGGATTGGAATGTAACAGCGTTCACTTGACCATACGATCTGAAAGATTATACATAAGTTTCACATGTGAATGAAAGTCAAATCCTGATCTTACCAATACCAAGAGCTTTGCCTGTGGAAAGTAAGAGATTGTGACATCCAACAGTTTTACTGATATTTGTGGAGTCTAACGATCAACAACTGGGCAAAATGAATGAAAAATCTCTTGAGTGTGTCATGGGTACTGGCAGTACACAGCAAAATTGTGAGATTTAAAGAAACCTTTGATCACCTTTGGGGACTGCAAAAGAACAGGTCATTTTCTTCTAACCGTCTGGAATCCTGCTCAGAACATGTCAGAGTTTCTCCTTTGGGCAGCCGGGAGAAGAGCTCAGCAGAAGCAGCCATGAGGGAAAGGGAAATGAGTCATCCTAGTTATGTTAATGACCTCATCAATTCTTCACTGTGTCATATCATAAATATATAGTAAATATTGATAGTCATTTTGAGGCAGATTTTGAAAGAGAACATTTTTCTTGGTTTTGTTCTTCCCAGGACAAATAATTCTCAAAGAAGCTAGTAGTTACAAAGATCTAGAGAGAAATGAATTATGGAGAATGCGAAAATTCATTTTAGTGCAGATTTTACGTTGCTAAAGGCCAGTCAGACCTACTGGTGTTTTAACTGTGAGTATTCTATAATCTAGTTATTTATTTTTCAGTTTTTAACATTTGCAGACAGTTTTGCATACATCAAACTTTGAAGGACCGATGCCATCCTCTGTGCTCTCTGTGTTACTCAAAATCACATTTGAAAAGACTGCAAGCTATTAACTTCTCATCAATACTGTGCAAATGATTATCTAGATTAAATTTACTATAATAATTGGATTTCTGTAATTTCCAGAGTTTGAGGCCTCCTGCCTGAACATTTGGTCCTCACACACTCTTTATTATTGTTAGTATAATTCTATCACATAGCGAAACTGTGCTGAACTCAACTCATCAAACTATGTATTTGTGCTACTTGGCAAAGCTGTGAGCAACTGGCAGTTTTGCAGGATAGGACGCGTCTCGTCAGGCGGGATGATCCTGTCTCTCATTATCACTTGCCACAGAGCATTTAAGATAGTACCACTATTAAAGTTAAATCCTTCATGCTAATTAGTTGGAAGAATCATATTGGAAGTTACATTATAACATCTAAGTTTGGTGACTGTTCTGTAAATCTAAAACAATTCTGGAATACAATTTGTGTGAAATACATTAATGCTTAATCATGTAACAATTTGTGGTGTTCAGAATCTAAGACAGAAGGCAGAAAAGAATTGCTTGTTGTAAAAATAGTCACAAAAACATATCGGGTATTTTTCTGCTTATTCACATGGAATATTCTGTAATTAACATGCAGACATACACACACACAACCCTTTTCATCCACAGTACTCACCAAATCTTGTATTATAAAACAGAGACGACCAGTGGTCCTCATTCTTTAAGTCACACACCAAGCCTCAGTGAGGTGAAAAGTCACAGAGATACCTCAAACTTTGGAGAACCAACAGAAAAAGCAGCACTGTAAGTGATTTTCAAGCACAATTGGAATGGACTACCCAAGAGATTCACTGGTCCCTGGTGAAAAACAATATGCTAGGAATTCAACTATGTTCTCAGAATATGAAACTCATCACCCTTTCGTTGTTTACTGCCTGTCATAATCAGTGTTTCTGAAGAACCGACAAGTCTAATGCCAGCACAGCCTCATAGTAACGACACAGTAGAAACGTGGTAGCCACCGTGAACTGTTTGCACATGCACACCAAGAAACAGAACTACCCATTCTTTTATTAAAATGTGAGATACTCTCAGAAACACTTTCTGCTTACAGGTGACCATGCACAAGACAGATTAAAGTTATCATGTAGCTTTAATAGAAGATTCTATCTGTTCCAGCTAAAATTTCTGTTTGATGTAGTGATTTGTTTGGCTTTATTTCTCCAGACCAACAAAGAGAATCCAATGAATGAAAGTCCCTTAATATTATTAAAAAAAAAAAAAAAAAAGGTAATAAAAAATATATATATATATATTTAAAAGCCTTCTCCTTCTTTCTGAAGATACCAAAGAAAGACAGGCAAGTTGTTGCTGTATAAAAAAAATCTAAGACATCATGAGGTAATGATTCTATGTGAGCTCATTTGAAAAGTCATTAAACCCTGTGCAAACTCAGGCATGATATGACATGCTTACTTATTGAAAGAGTAATTGCTGAATTCTTCTTTTGTTGAATAGTAAATTGAATTATTTTCATGCAAGCTGTTTCTTCGTCTGAAAGCTCACAGATGTTACGTAACTGATGCAGAGCAAATTTCTGCCAATTAACCAGGCAAGAATTAGTTAATTAAAGTTCAGATAAAGTATGTTCTTATGTGACAGAAAGGAGAAAAAAGAAGGAACAGAGAAACATTTGCTAAATGAGCAGTGAATATATTCATTGACATCAGGAAAGACAATAGTAAATGAATGGCTAAATTCAAGAAAAACTAACCTATTAAGAGTGGCTTGATTGCACCTCAGATCTTGCAATTTTGTTTTACAGACATATATTTGCTCCAGACCTACTTTATCTTTGTCCACTTATCTACTAATCTTGGGTACCACACAAAAAAGGATACAGTAATACTAGAAGACAATAAATACAATAAATGATCAATGAAGATTAATGTCAGCACTTTCAAGAGTCACCACAGTAGCAGAGAAGAGCTGTCCGGGGCTATTTGCAGCTGGCCATGTTCTTTGCTGGACATTCTCAAAGAGAGATTTAAACCACTTTTCTTGTGTTGTGCAGTGGCCCACACTGTCTCTCCCTGCTATTGCTTTATAAAAGTTTGTAAGAGAAAATGATTTTCTAACCGCTACTATTTAAGCACATTAGAAGTGTACGTTTTCTTCCTCCACCTCACTGACTGAGCAGTGATTTCTGTTATTCAGGGTCTGGGGGAAGCAAGAGCAAACGCTGGCGAACTGGTCAGCCCTGAGAGAACCAACGGATACAATGCTCATTGGTGAATGGAGTGAAACAACTGTAATATATGTCAACCATCATATCAGTCCCTGTGTTTGAGATACACAACTAGTAGGTTGTAACACCTGTATAGTAATTGTAATTCTTTTGCTTTTTTCACCTCAAGACTGTAAGTCTAGGTCTATTTTTAAATTGCAAATGTAACTGGAAAAGCTATGCTGGAAGCTTTCTGAGGGACCACTTTTCTCCTTAGAATGAGGGCCTGTGCATTAAGTTTAACAAAACTGAAAAATATAGTTTGAACATTTATCTGATGTCTTTTTTGGGCCACTAAGCTTCTAAGAAGCTTGAAGTATGTTGCTGATGCCATAACTCAAGATGGTGTAAGCTTAAATACCACGATTCACAAAGAATAACTGGTTACTGTGATATAGCTTGACTGAACTAACAGAGCCACAGCAAGAAAAGCTGATAGAATTCCCCAATACCTTAGGCAGCCTTAGAGCTGCCCACCTCTCACCAGATACATCAAATATTCTCTTTAAAATTCCAGAAGTTTGGTTACACGATCTTGCAAGTTTTCATCCTGCTAAACCAATGACTGTGTTTTCTCCTCAATAATTCCTCCCATTTCCCCATTTCTCAAATAGCAAATCAACTGTTGTTCAAAACCAGCATATAACACAATTGCTTCTTTCTTCAACAGTACCAGAGACCTGGCCCATGGAACTGAGGATAAATTTAAATTTCATCTAACAGCAGCTTTTACAAACACCAGCTCATTGTTAAAAATGTCATAATAAATGTCTATGCTAATAATAATTACTTTAAACTTTTTTTTTTTGTTTTTTTACAGGTCATGGTTGTTTTATGATACTTCATTATGAGATCATCTGTTTCAAAAGGTTTCAGGAAAAAAAAAAAAACTGAAACAGAAGATAAGTGCTGCATTAAAACAGCAGCACAGATATCTTGCAAGGTGACATTAAACGTGCTAGTTCCAATACCACAGTAGCACAACACTAGAGAAACAAGCTTAAACAGCAGACCAGTAAGTTTGGCAAATGGCAGCTGATAAACAATCAGAAACATCTTTTACGTTAACAGTATCAGTCCACTGTCAGTCAGGAGTGCACTAATTCCTGCTGGTGGAACCCCTACCCACCTGCCTGCTAGAGCTTCCAGATGCCTCCAGAACTCAATTGTAGAGGGAAAACAATTCACACATCGGGGGAACTGGCAGAAGTGAGAAAGACAGCAAAATATCCTTCACTTTTCTTAAGTAATTATATTTACCAACTCTTTAATCCCAGAAAATTTTTCATTACATTACCAGTTTCCCCTGAAAATAAAAACCAGAAATTCTCACAACAGGAATTTTTATTTTAATATTATCAGCAGATAATACAAATATATTTTAAATTTCTTAGTTGTATTTTGACAGACATTCTGAATATCCTGCCAAAAAAAAAAAAAAAAGGTGGTGGTGAAAATGAGTGTTATTTTACATTTTAGTTACACGTCTTTTAAGAATTAATCAATTTTATTTGGGAAAATCTATGTACATGTAATGCACATCTATTCCTTGGAACATGAAGAAATTTGTTACTGTGCAAGTTCCTGACTATATTTTCATACAAAATCACAATTATGTTTCTACACACAAAGAGTAAGAAAGTAAAATGATTTTCAGATAAAACAAAACAAATTTCATCCTTTACACTACAGTCATTTTCAGAACAGTCATCTTTCCATATAAAGAATTTGCGCTCTGCTGTGATGGCCTTCTGTTTTACGACTTGATTACCTTCATGTTTCATTAGCAACTCTGAGAGAATAATTTTATCGCTTCAACTGTTTTCTGTAATTTTGAAGGAGCAGGAAGGCACGGGCCTTTTTTCTCCTCTTCGAATGTACACACATGTGATGCAAGCAAAGACCTCAGAAATGTTGGCACAGAATTATGTTCCTGTATCTGTAGAGGTGCTGAAATAAGTACAGGCACAGACCAAAGCCCGGTCCTTACCTCCTCTTCAGCCTAAGCCAATTCAACTGCACATCTGTGTCCAAAACACCTTTGGGCTTGCAGGTACCTGACCGTGCCTATTCAAAAGAAACCCTGCCTGGCCACTAACCATACTTCACGTTTTCTCTCTTTTAAGTCTGAAACACTATCATTTCTACTGCCTATGCAGCTGAAAAAATGGTTTTACACGTTCCGACTCCCCGATCCTGAGCAAACGTCGCCTGAGGGGAAAACAGGACGGACACACCGCCCAGGGAGAGGAGCCGGACTCGCACGGACAGACAGACGGCAGCTCCCTACAGAGCAGCTGGCGGAGCCTCCCCCGCTGCGAGGCGCTGCCCCGCCCCGCTCCCCGGGAGCGCTGCCGCCGCCGCCCCGCCTGCCGCCCTCCCACAGAATCACAGAATGTCAGGGGTTGGAAGGGACCTCGAAAGATCATCCAGTCCAATCCCCCTGCCGGAGCAGGAACACCCAGATGAGGTTACACAGGAAGGTGTCCAGGCGGGTTTTGAATGTCTCCAGAGAAGGAGACTCCACAACCCCTCTGGGCAGCCTGTTCCAGTGTTCTGTCACCTTCATTGCGAAGAAGTTTCTTGTCATGTTCAAGTGGAACGTCCTGTGTTCCAATGTATACTCATTGCCCCTTGTCCTATCATTGGTTGTCACCGAGAAGAGCCTGGCTCCATCCTGGTGACACTCACCCTTTATGTATTTGTAAACCTTAATGTCACCCCTCAGTCTCCTCCAAGCTAAAGAGCCCCATCTCCCCCAGCCTTTCCTCATAAGGGAGATGCTCCACCCCCTTAATCAACTTTGTTGCTCTGCACTGGACCCTCTCCAGCAGTTCCCTGTCCTTCCGGAACTGAGGGGCCCAGAACTGGACACAATATTCCAGATTCCGCGGGGCCCGGGCTCTACCCGCCCGGCCGCAGGGGGCGCTGCTCGGGGCGCGGGCGGGGCGCAGAGCCCCCGTCCCCCGCAGGGAGGGGCGCAGAGCTCCCGCCCACCTGCTCCACCCCCCGCTCCCCGCGCTCTGACAGGCCCCCGCGCGGGGTGTGCCCTCGCGCTGCTGCCGCGCCTGCGCGCCGCCGCGTCCTCCCGGCGTGCTCGGCGATAGTGTCATGGCGGCTCCCTGCGGCCGGTTCCTGCACATGGGTTGAGGGGACGCCGGTAGCTCCTGTCAGCGCGGGGGTCGCGGGCGGCGGTGGGGAGCGGGGCGCGGGCGGCGGGAACATGCTGGTCCTGGAGCGCGCCCTGCTGAGGGGCTTCCTCAGCGCGGCGGAGGCTCTGGAGTGGAAGCAGGGCGAAGTCGCGGCGGCAGGTAGGCGCGCGGCCGTGGTCGTTCGTGGGTGTCCGGGACCACCAACGTCTCCGCCGGCCCTCGGCCGAGCCGGGCGGCGGCTGGCGGCTCCTTTCCCCCACCAGCCCGCACAGTGTTCCCCCCTCCCTCTCTTCTTCTCTTGCCGGGCTCCGGGGGCTCCTGCCGGCGCGGCGGGGCGGGGGAGGCCGGTTGGGGTCGTCGGCCCAGAGGGGGCGAGCGGCGCTGCCGGCGGGGCTGAGGCGAGACCTGCAGCCGGGAATCCCCTCGGAGTTCCTGGGCCGCTGCCCGCCGGCCCGACTGGGTATCAGGTGGAGGGGCTGCGGCGATCCCTGCCCTGCACCTGGTGGCCGGCAGGAGCCCCACCGGCCCTTCGTGTCGGCGCTTGGGAGGCTTTTAGTCACGGTGCTACCGTTCCCTTGTCTCATGGCCCACGAGTAAAAGAGTACCTGTCTGTTTGCATTGAGCGGTGACGGGAAACTTGCTTTTGTAGCAAAACATGAGGAGAAAAAGTCTGGCATGAGCTACCTGTTCTATCCTTATTATATTTAGTGATACTGGCTTGAAGGAACAATGGAAAGTAGTCTCTTGAGGGGACTTGATTAGGTTGGTACTGACCCAGCTTTCCTGCAGGGGAATGCAGTAGCTTTTAACATGTAACACTTGTAATGAAAAGGCACTTCCACATTTCAGACAGGCTAGAAATACAGTTGTGGTAAAGGCATGTGCCATGCTGTTTAAAACACATAGAGGTTGTAGCATACTGAGAGACTCCTTCACTCTTATCTGAATTTTACTCTTACACTGAATTTTGGAAAAGAACTGCACAGTTATTCAGCTCTGTTTCCTTCTGTTACTTCTTATTTAACCTTGATCATTTTACTGTCCAGGAATGTTAGGTGGTGTGACTGACATCTGTCAAATCTGTCTATGTTTTCACTGAGAGTTGTGTATGCTGTTCGTGGTGTGGTTTGTGTTGTTGTTGTGGGGTGTTTTTGTGTGTGTGTTTGGGGTTTTTTTTGTTTGTTTTTGTTTTGTTTGAGGTGGGTTGTGGGTTTTGTTTGGTTCTGGGGTTTGGTTTTTTTTTAGTAGTGTAGTGCTATAAGATGTGGGGCAGACTGTTGTTGAAGAAAGGTATCTTGCAGTAGAGATAGAAAATGGTGGGTTCATGGTGATTCTTGATTTTTAGTCATCGTTTACATGGGCCCTTCCTATTGATGATTCTGACACTAAATTTAAAGACTGACCTTGAATTTGTATAATGTCTTATAAGAAGCTAAACACAGAATCAAAAGCAGAGTTTATGTGCTTACAGTTATGTTACAGTGTTCCTGGACCTAGAAAACCTCAGTATTTTTCATTATTGCCCTTAGAGCCAATAGCTTTTCTACAAACTACAGTATCTCCTATCTGGTCAACTATAAACCAATATAAAGAAGTTGTCATTTGATGAAAAGATGTATCCCCAAAGCATAGACTGGAAAAAGGTTCTTGTTGTATCTGTTCTATGTGAGAGTATGATGTCAGCAGGGCTGTAGAACCATTACTATTCTTTTGCATTTGCTCTCCCACGTACAGCTTCGTGTTTTTTAAATCATCTAGCACAAATGATCTCTTACATCATTTGGTTGATTGTTGTAAGTAAACTGTGCCCAACAGCCTGGTCCAGAGATGAGTGTATCACCCATTCCTACCAAGTCATCCGTTGCTGCTGTTGAAGTTGGTTCTGTGATGAGTCTTCCCATGTGTTTGACATTTAGAATACTTGTTTTTAGCTGGATGAGCCTGGGATTGGTATTTGATTAATTTCCTTGCACAGCTGCTGCTTTTGTGGATCTGTCCCTGTGCTAGCATGAAGTTGGCTAGCTCAGGTACTAATACTACTGTAGCTGTGGTAACACTGAGTGCACAGTGGATTCACAGATTAAGACATCAATCCTATGCAGAGCTCTGTATTTCCTCAGCTGCACCCCTACCAGCATCTGCATCAGCTATAATAGTTTAAAACAAGTTAGTACATCCACGTGAGTTGTAGCCACAGCTGCAGTGTACATAGATACTGATTTTGCTCAAGAAGGTTTTAACATGGTTCTAATAGCTGCTGGATTGATTGCACTGTAGCATATCTGGTGAAAAAAGGGAAGATACCTTCTGTGAACAAAGTTGTTGCCTGGGTCAAGAACTTAGTGGATTTGAAGCTTCTTCAGAATTAAATGAATATCAGCACTTCATGACTTGAAAGACTTCACTGGAGAAACTTTCATTGATCCAAATCCACCTAGGTAGTTACTCCTAAGAACCTGACTCCATATGTAGACTTCTCATTAAGATAGTAGACTTATTATAGGAAAATAATTCTTCTATAAAGATAAAATCATATTGCCCATGCTTTCTGAATATTCTAAGCATTTAAAGGAAGAACTGAGTAGTTTCTGCGGTTTTACAATAGAATTTATTCACTGAACTCTTGCATGTATTGGACCATTTTTATTTGTTATGTTTTCCCTAAAAGGGTTCTCTAGTCTGTGAAATGGACTTATCTATAGGATTTCACTGTAACACACTCATGTAAAACGTTTTGAAGGAAGAAAACCCTCTTGTGATAATTGAAGTTATCTTCAGTAACTATAGTGTACATATTTGAAAGGCCATTGATGTATCTCTGCTGGAATTTTAGTGCAAGTTTGTGTTTTACATTCATCTGGCAGTTTGCATTTCACAGTAACATTAATAGAAGTTCTGTAAAATTTATTTTGAATAAAGCGATGTCTGCTGCTACTGCTGTTCTTTGGTTTCGTGCAACATAAATGAAGATTCTTTCGTTGAAAGTGGAGTGGTGTATGTTTTGGTTTGAATAGCTTTTGTAAGACAAAGTTGTTTCAGTCAAAGTTGACACTGATTTTTTTTTTTTTTTTCCAGAAAGTGGATCATTATTGCAGTTGATTTTTGATGGAAAATATGAGGCAATATTTTCAAATTCAACCATCCAGAATGTTTTCAGTGCATCTTCTGAGACAGAGGAGAACATCGAGAGTTACTTGGAGAAACAAATTCTAACATACCTGGACTGCTCTGCAGAGGCTGATAATGTGGAAAGGTAGAGATTATTATTAATTATATGAAAGGTTAATAGAGGCCATGCTTGCTTTTTACAAAAGGCATTTTTGAAAATTTTATAATATGTGACAGGGCAGAAAACAGATTTCTCAGGTTGTTCCACCAGCTCCTCTGAGGCATCTAGTCATTATAATTGTTTCTTTCGCTGTATACTATTGTGATATGAGGGTTGGTTGAAAGCACTAGCTTTATTTACAGTGGTTACCTCTGAAGCTGCTGACATAAAGAAGCCAACAAATGTAAATTCAGGTCGCCATGTATCATCAAACAATTTGTTAAAAGTTTTCTCTCTGAAACGTTGCGTTATGTGAGTACTTGAAGTGCTGTGTAATGTTACTGTCTGAGCAACACCTGCATTTCTAAGCCTGATTCATAGTAAGGTGGTTCTACTCTTCCTAGTGTAAAAGGAGTAAGGTATTACTCCTGGATGCTATTCGTTGGTCAGTTATCTTCTTCAGAAGACTTTCTCTGACAGATTCTCTCTAATTGTGCTGTGTATGCTAATTTTTGCTGTTAAGGAGTATGACATCAGTGTCTACAGTTTTCTACACAAATAATGAACAGACTGAAATCTATCACAGTAGGCACAGTAGAAGCAGAAAACCATATAGGTGTATATGTATATATATATATATTTTAAAAAGTGAGGGTGGGGAAAAAGGTTTTGCTGAAAGAAGACTAAAAGATAAAGGTAAAGACAAAGTAAGAGGAAGGTAACGTATTGTCAGTAAATATGGTTGAGTACAAAGGCATGTGTTTTGGTATGACAGGCATGAAAATAAGGGTATTTGCTAGAATACCAGAGAGAAACAAATAGTTGGCATCTCTAAAATATTGAGCTGAGATTTGTTAGTGATGATAGTATGTCAAAAGCTGATCTTCTAATGTGGTACATAATACAGCGTTCTCCTGTTTTCTGAGTTGGAATGTTCAGAGCTTGTTCCTGTGTGTTTTTGTTGCTAGGTGTTTGGGTTTTGTTTGTTTGTTTGCTTTTTTATTTGTTTGTCTTTTCTTCTTTGTTGTGCTGTTGCTTTAAATATTAGCTGGACTTTAAATGGTGACATAGCCTAGAGAAATTTTTCACTTTTGCTAAATTCTGTCATCTTGGAATAGTTTATTCTGAATAATGTGGCAAAGATAGAAGGATTGGTCAGGGCTTGAAAAAGACCCAGTCCTGATTTTAACAATTACTTGAAATATGTGTTGCTGCTTTTATGAAGCATTCACCTTCTTAAAATAATAATAATAATCTATATCATGTGCTCAGTAGTACTTTATGCATATCCTGTTGTGGTGATGTGTCCTCTTCCCTTGCTCCCCCCATGAGCTTTTATTGGCCTATATACTATTTACAGGACTCTGCTGCTGCTTCCTACTGCAGACAGCAAAGCAATTTGTTCCTCAGGTGATCATAGTACAGCTCTTTGGTCTTTGAGGTTTCTCTTGTTCTCTCTACAACTCCAGGCAGTGTTAGAAGCCCCCTTGCCAGAAGGTATGAAGGCAGATCTGCAATATTTAGCCATTCAGAAGCAGACAGAGGTTTTTCTGCCTAAAGTTACAGCCTGGAGGTTAATTCAAAATGAAAGCGTGTAGTCTTCAAAATGGATCAGTGTCTGCCAGAAACATTTTTTGTTTGTAGCAGTCAAGTGAATTTTTCAAGCTCGGTTAGTAAAAACATAAGAAGCTTTGAATGATATGAGTGTTAAAGTAAGTTTTGCCTTTCTCTTGATAGAAAAACTTCTACTGAAAGATCATTTCCTAATTTAGCTAATGATCTGCTTATAGCTCTTAAATCTATACCATGTTTATTTGTCTCCAATGACTTTCTAGGTTAAAATGTGTTACATGGTTATTTTTCCTACCTGCAGGCCCTATGCCTGCCTTATGGAAGGAATTAATGCAACTTTTGCACTCTGAACTTCCATTGCCTATGGTGAAAATAGTTTTGTCTTTTTTTTGTTTGTTTTAATCGTGGGAAGGTAATTTGCATTTTGTGCTGACTGCTTCAGAGGAAGTGCATCAACCCTCGAAGTTCTAGCCCAGAAAATTCAGTAAGACACTGGTTTTCTTGTGACTTTTAGTAGGCGAGCTTGGTTCAAATATATGCTATTTTTCCTGAATGTAAAGTTGTAATTCTGGAGATTAAAAAACTGAATGGGACTTGAATTCCATCAGAAACAGAAAGTTGGGTAATGTTAATCTTATTCTTTTAGCACAATATAATCATGGTACAAAGTATGGTTTTGTAATAGCGTTAAAAGAATTCTTAAGGAGTTCTTTTTCTGAAGCTAAAACTGAGCAGCTTGAGGGCAAAACAGTTCAAAACTTGGATTGAGACTATAATTTCTTTGGACGCAGCCTGTAACGTTTTCCACTTTCAGATCCATGGTCCTGCAAGGGAAATATTTAACAGTATTTTAAAATCTGCTGCAACTTTTTCTGATGTTGTAACAGCTTCCCTTCTTTCCCTGCACCAGACTTTTTTTCACTATGGCATTTTTAACCTTTATGGCTTAAAAACAAAGTTGCAAAGCATTCCTTACAATAAACTTATTGAATAGGAGAATTTTTTTTTACTTTTTTTTCCTGCTATTGCTACTTCAGTGTTTAACAGCTATCGTCACAAAATATAGCTTCATAGCTGTATTTTAAATCAACAAATTGTAGAGGATGAAGCAATAGTATATGTGTTAACCATGTAGAGGGGGAATGCTTTTTTAGTTTTTCCTGAGCTCTGTGTGAAGGAGATGCATTCAGTGCATGACATACAGCTTGATTCTAAAGACTGGAAGGAAATATTTTCAGAGAGCTTGTTTCAAAAGAGCTTGATGGTCTCTTATCACATTTGATTCCAAAACCTAAAGGAACAAGGAAATGAGCATGAACACTTGTTTTAATTGACTGTGTATTTCCTACTTTTACCTTATTCAGCATATTAATGAATACCAAACTTTACACAACAAATTCATACAATAAAGCTTGTTATGGCTTTCCAGCTTGAACACCACATGGTATTTGTGGTATTTCTCTTGGGGTATCTGATGATTGGTCAGCTGGTGTGCTATATATATTGAAAAACAGAAATGAAGACAGTCTTACAATTTCTGCAGCTTGGTTTGATGCATATGAATTGAAAAAAATAACTGCAGTGTCTAATTTTGCTTTGACTTGTATTCTGTAGTTTCTGGCTTTACTAAAAAGACAAGACTCCCCTTTGTCCCCCAACAAAACCTGTAACCTAATCTCATCTTAAGCATAGCCTGGCTATTGAGTATTTTCTCACTCTTAAATTTTGTTTGTAAATTCTAGCATTATATGCAAATCCATAATTTTTTAAAATGCAAATGCTTCAGTCTTTATTTTGAATTTGAGCAAGTTTAGGTATAACAGTATTACAGTGGAGTGCATATAAGGATCTGATTTTACATCATGGATCACAATATTATTGGGCTTGATGTGAACAGTGTCTTAAAAAAGGCAGCAAAATGCCTATTCACATAGAGGAAGGAAGAACAAGACGAATGGATACAGAAATAGGTCTAAGGAAATATAAGAAATAAATAAAATTCCGTAGTTTGTCACAGTAAGTGGGACACTAGCAGCAGCCCCTCTGTTGCTTTTCAGGCAGCACAGAAGGGCCTTTACCAGGCATCCTTTGGGCAGTGAGCATTTGCGGGTCTGTATTGTTAGTGCGAAGGACAGTCAGAGATACAAGGAAGTTTTTCTTGGAAAAAAAATAGGGGATAGGCACTTGGGGCTAGCATTTGCAGAGATTAGAGCTTGGAATTGACTTTCTGATTAAAAAATGGGTGATAAAGACACTGGAACTTGTTCATGGATCTGAAAAAGGGGGAAAAAAATAAATTGGTGATGACACGTTAGCCTGCGGAAAGACAGGAATTGCGCTTATGTAATGGAGTTGGTTATCAGTTGTTTCAGAGGCCTTCTGGGTGGATATCACTCTGTCAAGACTTAAAGCGAGATAGATATCAGTAATGTTAGAATAAATAAGTAAAAAATATTAGCAGAAATAACAGCGTAAATGATAAAAGAACGACACTGAGTCTGCGAAAGACTGAAGTGCATCTGTCAAATCACAATGCAGATGGTTGATACTGTGTGTAATATTTCAGAAGCTTTGAAGTGTAATTTATTACAGGAGAATAATTAGAAAATGTATGTCTATGTGATTGTTTTGTTGTAATAGTAAGAATTTAGTGTATAGTAATTTAGTGCTTTGTGTTCTTGAGTTATTTGGAAGTTTAATGGTAATCTTAGATGTTCAAATAATATTTGCTGGTAGACAGTTCCTGGCTGAATGTCAGCTACTAGCTGTTATCTTGTCTTGTTTGACAAGAACTCTTCATACCAGTCCTTGTTCTCTAACTCTTCTGAAGGCTGTTCTTTTTTCCCCCCCCCCCCCTAATCAAGTGTTCCCCACCCCTGCTTTCCCATTGTTCTACATCTTTTGTCAAATTCTTGCCCACTAGTCGTTTGTTTGTGTGTGGCTTTTCTATTTGACTTTGATTTTATTAGGGGTTATATAACACTTTATCCTTTTGTTTCCATTTGGAGGACTCTTGCATCTTTAAGTCCTTGTTTTACAGAAGAAAAAAAAGAAAAAGACTATTTTCTTCAATTCATTTATGCTCCTCAACATACCAATTTTTATATGAAAGCAGCACAATTAAAATATTAAATTTTTGTTGGCAGAAGGTATGTTCTATGTGCGACAAAGCCCTTGTTGGCACATGACTAATTATAACAATAAGGTTCTAAGTCATTAATGTATTGTAAAACAAAACAGAAGTTCATGTAAATCTCCTAAAAGTCTACACCTATTAAACTGACTGAGCGATTGCACCCTGCGTTCTGCAGACCACATAGGCTATTTGTTACTGTAGGTGCATAAATAAATAATATCATAGTGATATTAGATGAGTTTAGTCTTGTAAATTAGGAAAATTTTACAATACTTAGTTTCAGAAACGAAACTAAGTCTCATAATTCCATCTTTGAATAAAATATTATGATCTAAATTAAAATTAAAAAACATGATTGAGATACTTTTGCGGCAAATGTTATCTGAACCAACTTCAAGGTGATAGTTTTGCACTTTTTTGATGTTAATTATTTTATTATCAGAGGGAGTGAAAATAAACAGCTGTGTTGCAACAAAAATAAACATGTGTTTTGGAACATATGCTAATGCAATATCTTTTCTCTGAAAATGCTGAGGATTAGATGTAACATAAGAAAATATAACAACTATGCAATAGATAAATATGAGATAATCTGCATCCTATGCTAATCTCCTCATCTGTGATAGATTCAGCCTAAAATTTTGAAACATATTAATCAACTCTGCTTCCAAAATGTTTGTCATTAATTACAACCGTTATAAACAAACCTATTTCCAAGCCTTTTAGTTCCCCATGTGCATTCTTGACTGCTACATTCATTGTATTTTCCTAACGAGTGTCTTATTTTTTTTAAATTTTAAGGCTGATGAGTTTGAATTAGTACAATAATTAATCAGATCCTGTAGCCCTAATTATAAATGTAATATGTTGCTAATTGATTTTCTTATCCATATCACAGGCAAAGGCTGATGTTTCTACTTGGTGTGGGCAGTTTGCAGCTCTTTGTTCAAAGCAATTGGACTGGGCCTCCTGTTCAGTTGAAGCTTCAGGACTTCTTGCCACCTGCATTTTTACAGAAATTCTGTGAGGTATACTTGCATTTTAATAAGCAATCCTTTTATTGTCACTGTTTTCCACAAATAACTAACACACATATATGTCAGGGAAGGCACATCTGTGAGGTACGGTGCTAGAATGAATTGCCTTGATTGTTGATCCTACTGGCTGCTATTGCAAGCATCTTCAGCTGTAGCAGTTTTATAAGCAGTGTCCTAAACTCTTTCTCTACTTATGAGGTTTCTAGCTGGAGATGTTGCTTCTGAATGGGGAAGATACGCCTATTACATGGGAGTATTTACTTGAAGGGCAGTTGCAGCCAAAAGCTTTTTATTTATTTATGCAGGGATGTGTTCTTAGCTGGGTCAAAGAAAGATGTTTATAAATGGCTTAGAAATTTTCCCTGCTTAGGGTAAGGTATATATCTTGCAAGTAGCAGAATATCTGGTAGATACTAAGAGAACAGTAGATTTGGATGCTCACTATCCTGTTAGGCTCATGGACAATGCCAAGTGGATTGTAGTAGTATTAGTACAAATATGCTAACTCAAATAAGGGTTTTGGAAGAGAAGGGAAATGTAGGAGATGAAACTGAGAGCTGTCAATTTTGGCATCTTTTTATGTAAATAAATAATCAACACCATAACTTCTATTTAGTGAGGTTCATGTGTTGTTCCTCATGGCAGTATCACACTTCATCTCATGACTTTTCTGCACTTGTGGTTCAGCAGAGCTTCCTGAGCATTCATTTGTCTCTTGGAATGAATGCTATGGTAAAATACTGATTCCTGCAGTGTGTCAAGGAAGAACATATCACTAGTCTCTGCAAATGCTAAATCTACACGAGTTTGAGTTTAGAGTTTCACTGTGAATGATGTATGGACCATGAATGATGTAAATGCCATGAACTGTGGAATGAGGGGAAGTCTGAGTATATGAAACATTCCACATAAAACCATCGGATCTGTGTTGCATTATTCTGGCATGTTTTTGCAAGAATTCCATAATTCATAAAGTCCTGCCCTAGGTTCCTTTGCAAGGTTGTATTTCTAAGCAACTAATTCAGATACAGCATCTCTTCCATTTTTAAAAATAGACGTTTATCAGCTTGTTTTCTGTTTTAGAGCTGACATTGTCTGTGTATAAGCTTATTTTTTGCTTGGTTTTTTTGATACTAGAAATTCAAGTCTCACCTTCTGATGACTAAATAAGTAACAGTGGAAGCCAAGTGTACTAAACCTTCTATGGTGTGAAGTGAGTTAGCAGAATTTTTGAAGTATGCTATTTGTGAGGGAGAAAAATAATTCAGTTTGCCTTTATATATAATAAAAAAAAAATACAAATTTGTTTCTTCCATTCTCCATATAATTTGTTTATCATCTTTAAGATTATACCATTAAAATATTCTTATATTTTGTGGGTTCCTTTTACTGAAGTAGTCTAATATTTTAAGTTAGTGTAGATGTGCAGGCTGCAGTCTACCACAGAGACTGCAGCCCAAGGTGACAGTCATAGAATTGCTGTCATTGACAGAGTTCACCGACCTGTAAAACACAATGTTCATAGTTTCTATTAACCGTCCTATTTATTGTCTGTCTTAATGGATGGACGAGATACTTAATTGCCTCTAAAATGAGGGAATACATGTCTCCTGTTAGGCTTCTGTTACGTTTTTGCTGTGGCTCTGAATGTAATGCATTGAAGATGTTTGCTTACACAGAATGGTTTCCAGAAACTAAATTGGTAACAGATTGTAAAGGAAAACAGACTTGAGCATACTTGATTTCTACTGAGTACTGCATCAGACTTTACTATTGCTGCAAGGTTTAGCTATTCAGACATTTAGGCAGAAGTTTACCTTTATTTATATTACTGTTATCTGTATTATCTTCATCTGAAATATTAGTGGTTTTTTTCCCCAAGAGCACTGAACATTTATGAGCTGAAATATAATATCCAGTTCTCTTCTTATTTTAAACATCTTAATTCAAAAGCTTTTGTATGTTTTGAGTTATCTTTATCTGCTTTTCTTTCCAAGGATTCCTAGTGTATAAATACTGTGTAAAAAGGAAAATCTTGATAAACTGACGTTTTTTGTGCTTCCTTTTATCCAGTTTTCCTCTCTTGCACACACGGATATTCAGAAAAATGAGTTAAAATCTAGCTCTTTCTCCATCTGTTGTAATCTTCTATATTCTGTCATCAAGACTGATACAATCCCTTTTTAAATAGGGCTTCAATTTTTCAAGTTTTCAGACTAAAATGATATTTTTTCCATGTCAAGGTTAAAAAATTATTCCTTCATATTTCTTGTAGCCTGCTCTAAGTAATATCACTAATTTTCAGCCTTAAATGTCTCATTTATTTAAGGAATATTTTCAAAACTGTTATTCTTATTTTCAGAACACTTTATTGGATTAGTCTTAACTTTGTGTTTTCAGGCTATGTAACTGCTGCAGTTTCTATCCTTTGAAAGTTTCATGTCTGGGTCAGTGGTGTAGTTTCATTTCTGCTCCCAGATAATTTCATTAATTTCTTATGAGTGCATTAAGGCTGCATGAGACTATAATTAATTTCAGTGAGGAACAAATAAAATAGCCTCTTTGAGAAGAGTTGCTGGTAGGGGCCTCTTGGATGTCTTCCATGAACAATATTCATGAGTATATGTACATTATTTCCTATCCCTTAAATCGATTCCAGCCTTCTTTGTAAATTGCAGTTACATTTGTGTACTCTGTTACAATTTCTTTTTATGTCCTGCAGAACTGGCTTGTGCTTTAGTTCCATAATTTCTAAACAGAAAATCAGCTAGCATTTTAGTTATTAGGTGTCTTTCAGTTTTCTAAAGTAATTTTGAGACTTTACTACACCAGTTAATAGTCTGATACTACCTTGAGTTTTTTAGTAAGTGAATTGTGATAAAGGAAAATTTGAAAGGTACTGGATTTCAATTAAAATAGATTAGCAGTTTTGGCTTTGAACGTGCTGTGATTAGACTAAAACATTTTTAATGAACTAAGTCCTTATAATAACTGGGATATAGCAATAGCCTCCTTGTGTCTTAGAGAACTGTCACTGTCTCCTTGCATGTAAGGGAATAAAAGGGACAGAACTGTTGAAGTTGGAGCATATTTATTTTGCCTTAAGTTTTGGAGTTTCTGCATATTAGCTCGTACGATTGAGTTTAGTATTTTCAGTAGAGGAACTGGACAAAACTGTGTGGAAGGACTAATTGAGACCACCAGTGACAGTAAGAATGTTGTTAGGACAAGCTCCTTTAATTTTTTGTTGTCTGATTTCATATTCGCAAGTAGGATATGTTTGGTAACAGTGGGAAGCTCCATCTGGGAGAAGATCCCAATGTGTTAATTGATAATACATGTAAATAACTGGTAAGAATCCTCCAAATACATATATCAACAGGTGCTGCTGGCATTTTTGCTACTTGCAGGTTGATTCCAAATAATGAGCTTTGGAAATCATTTGAATAATTATTTTTCAATATACTTGTATTGCTGCTGCTTTTATGCATTATTTGATCCTTTTGCTGGAAGAGACTGCAATATTACCACACTTTTATTGATATTTATAGACACATTCATAATTCATATTAAAAACACCAACGTACTGTGTAGTGCTACTGTCTCAAATGTAGTATGATTCCTTAGCCTTGTTAATTCAATCTGTTAAGAATTCCTTTTTCCAGACCCAAATGCTTGGCTGCCATTAACATAAACTATCCAGAAAGAAGAATGAGGTGAATTTTAGGCTGACTGATGAGTTGTTTGAACACTGCTGACCAGCAAGATACAGGCTTTGAAGATTTTGGAAATTTCTCCCTCTTGTGGGGAATATGAGGATGGATGATAAAGGCTAAATGTGGAGGCAGTCTTGTAAGCAGAGATAATCTGCTAAAGTAGCCAAGAGTCTTGCTCTACATTCCCTTGCTATGAATATAGAAAAGAGATTCTTAATGCAGCCACTTGGAAAATACTCCCTTAAAAATGGAGCAGAATTACTCTCATGTGGAATATGAACATGTGCATTCATAATTAACTATTTCTACATGTATTACTCTCGGGGAAGGCCTGCTTATGCTAGCTCACCTTTATTCTCTTTAGTCTGCAGCTCAGCTCTGCATGTGTTACCTGTTGCTGGTTTGGATTGTGAAACTGGAGGCAACCTCCACTGTAATCTTATCTCCTTTGCAGAAAGTTGAAGAGAGAAGCAGTTACAGACAAAACCAATTTTTCCATCCCCTAAAGTCTAAAGGGTGAATTTTGTTCAAAGGACCAAATCTTTGGCTGGTAACTTCATTACATCCTCCCTTATTCTGGAAGATGTATCACCTTAGCTTTGCCAAATGACAAATTGTTGTGTAGTAGTCTTTGTTTAAAATCTGAGAAGCCCAGCAATTAGTAGCCACATACAGACATGTTCCTTATTTGATAGATTTTTGTTCACCCCTCTTCCATTTTTTTCAATCAAGTCTTCCCAAGCCTTTGGTCTGGCTTTTTCTACCTCTGTGTATGTCTGCACTTCCCTTTTTAAGATTTAGGGGAAGGATCCTCAAGACTGAGAAGGAGCCGATGAAATGTTAGGAAGGCTGGTTCACAGCAGTCCCTGATACAAAAGTAACAACATACCGAATGCTCAGTTTGCCTCTAGTCATTACCAAGAAAAGAACATGGAGCCCCTAAACTAAAATGTTAATACTCTCTATTCTTAGAGCTGTTCAACATCAGTGGTAGAAGTTTTTTTTTTCTGGTTATTGTCGTAATTACTCAAGTGGTAACTGTTGTGCTGGGAAATATTTTTGAAATACTGTGGAAATTGATAGAGCCAAGAGTACTGTCCAGCTTGCAACTGATTAAGGGCTTTAGTAGCACTTAGCAGTAGCCATTAAATTACTGTTTGGAAGTTGAATACCTAACCAGCTGTGTTTCAGAGATTAAAAAATATGTGTTTAGAGTGAACTGAGCTTCATTTGTCTGTATTTAGTCCAGAGGTGGTCAAGTGGAACTACCTTCGGGTCCAATAGAAACTGGATGGTTACCTCAGAGATTTCTCAGCCTATGTTCATAAACTAATTATCTAGTATATGTTTCTGTGCTTTAAGAAAATTATTTCTGAGTAAAAGAATTACACACTTTGATGGCAACTCTGGTGAAGAATGGAAAGACTGAACAATCTAACCCAGGTTTACTAGGTCAGGAACATTGTGTTAGCAAGTTTGGGGTTGTGGCCATTTTGAGATATTTTGAGTAGGAAGTTTTGAGTAGGTTGACACTTTGAATATTTAGGTGTTTAAACACAAGAAGACAAGCTCAAAATTTCTTTTTACTCTTAGTCAGTGTTTTATGGATTTTTGTGGACTTGATTCCCAACTTTTCAGCCCTTGAAGCTGTAAAAGCTTAAATGTTTAAGCTGTTCTCTTACCTTAAAGGCTACCTTAGGGTAGTAAATTCTGTTATGATTCTGCACTGATAGTGTGGTCTTAGAGCAAGAGCTAGAAGAATGAATATTGGATTTAGGCTTTCTCAGCTAAAAGAAAATGATGTCTGCTTTCCTGTATGAGATTCACTTCATGGAAAAGAACATGGATTTGTTAACATAGAAGACAGCTTTTTCTCTGAGATTTGGTGGCCTACTGTCAAGGCTGTGACATGTCATTATCCCTCCCTTCTTCCCCACCCCCTGCCTCATTACATCCACCTTGAATCCTTTGTTCAGTTTTGGGCCCCTCACTATGGGAAAGACATTGAGGTGCTGGAGAGAGTTCAGAGAACGGAAGTGAAGCTGGTGAGGGATCTGGAGCACAAGTCTGATGAGGAGCGGCTGAGGGAACTGGGGCTGTTTAGCCTCGAGAAAAGGAGGCTGAGGGGAGACCTTATCACTGTCTACAGCGACCTGAAAGGAGGTTCTAGCATGGAGGGTGTTGGTCTCTTCTCCCAAGTAGCAAGTGATAGGACGAGATGGCCTCAAGTTGCACCAGGGGAGGTTTAGACTGGATATTAGGAAGACGTTTCTTTACAGAAAGGGTTGTCAGGCATTGGAACAGGCTGCCCAGGGAAGTGGTGGAGTCACCATCCCTGGAGGTGTTTAAAAGCTGTTTAGATGAGGTTCTTAGGGACAAGGTTTAGTGCTAGAGTTAGGTTATGGTTGTACTCGATATTGGGTGTCTTTTCCAACCAAAATGATTTTATGGTTCTGTTCCTTGTAATGTTACATTAGCTGGACTGAGCTCTCCAGTGAAAGGACTTGAAATGTGAATTTGGGATGAAATGTTTGCTACAGTATTTAAACAAGTGCTGATTACTCTAGCAGAGGAAGGCTTTTCTAGAAAATGGTTCTATAACAAAGCTTATGGCTTCTTTGCTTTCCCACTGAGTGTTTTAAGTGTGGTCTACTTCAATTATAGAAACAAAAAAGGAGCAGATGAGAAAAAAGTTTATGTTAAACTGAAAGTTATAGTAAGTGTCCTGTTCTATGTGTTTGTGTTTTAAAAATGAATCTTAGAAGTACTGAATGATGACTTTCCTTCCCTGAATCACAGTAGAGATGTTGGTAAGGCTGTTCCTTTCTGAATCACTAGAGGTGGGAGGGATGTGATGCACTTCCACTTGACAGTTGCTTTCCTTTATTCTCAAGAGGTTTGTCAGACTGTTGTAAACTTTGTTTTCCATGGTGGGATTGAAATGACTGCAGTGATGTCATGCAAGAATTCCACTTTGAGTAATTAATTTAAGTCCCAAGTTATTGTCTAAAAGTATCTTCAACGTTAATTCAAGGTAAATAGCTACCAAACCTAAACAAATTGGAAAAAAAGCCTGAAGATTATTCTGTCATTAAAAAGTGAACTAGGGGAATAATGTGGCTTAAGAACTTTTTCTTCAGTGTAACCTGTTGTTAAAGATATTGAAAAGAGTTTTAAATAACTGAGGAATTACATTATTCATGTAGTTTTAAAAGCAGGAATGTGATTCAAATAGCTTTTATCCTGGTTGTGTAGACTGAATAAGAATCTTTCTCAGACAAGTGTCTTCAATGCAAGCTGTCATTTAACCTTCCCTTCTTCTCTTTCCCTTCCATTCCCTTTTCTTGCCCCTTTCATAACAGCTGAAAACGAAAGCCTTACTTTTTTTTTAGTTTGCAAAGGAAAGCTGCCATATGAGAACCAGGAATAAACTGATGAACTGGCATCTGCCTGAGTCTGAAGAGAAACTGCTCAAATGCTTTCATTGCATTAAAAGGGAGAGAAGAATAGGTGACTGTCAGATGACAATCACCACTGAGAGACAGATCTCTGGAGAGCCACCTCAAGCCCATTAAGTAAAAGAATTACTGTAGGGGACATCATACAAGAAAGCATCCAAAGCAGAGAGAGGTTTTTGCTTATTTGACAAAGGGGAGAATGGCTCTAATATTGCTGCCCTGATGCCACTCCACAGGAAACTCCCTCTGGGGAACGGAAGATAACGTGTTGACATCACTGGAGGAATATCTAGTGTATTTGAGTGCTGTGGGATTAATTTAATTAACAAATTATTTCTGTGAGGACAAATTGAATAGCATGGATTTACCAAAAGCTTTTCTCCTTAGGTCATAGGAAGGATTGTATTACTGGAATGTTTTGGGGAATAGTGTTGACTTGACATATGTGTTTCAAGTGGGAGGAAATTAGAGTTTTTCAGATCATGTTGATATGTTGTATCAGAACAGCAAGGAATAGGGCAGAATTCACCATGACTTGGTAAAAGGTTGAGGCTCATGGAGACAGTAATTGTTATGTTTGTTTGTTTAATGTTTTGAGCAGACATTTTCCTTAAATACATGAATAGTTCTTCTTAATTCTAAACTCACTTGTGTTTCCTTGTCATTTTTTTTCGTTCTTCTTTTAGCCAAAAATGTTGCATGCAGCTATTTTGAAGGTGCTGGTTCTGGATGGTGAATCAGTCTATACCTTGACTTCTCATCCTATTTTGCTGCTTATAGCCAGGATAATCCTTGTGAATTCAAGACACAAACTTGCATCTCTTCAGGTAAGAAATATGTGGCTAATAATTATGAGTGCCAGCTACTCACTAATCTCTCATTTTTCATATCCTATTGAATCAGTATAACTTCCATTTATTTTTTTCTGTAGCTCTGAGGTTTTTCCCTCTAAGAAACAGTTTAGACAAAGCGATTATTTCTCACTGTCTTCCCAAAAAGAGAAGAAAGTTGCCTTCATTACCTGGAAGAATTAGAAAATTTAATAGGAAGCAGCTTTTTTAAAATATACATACTTCCTGACATTATTTGAAGGGGGATAGGGAGGATTGCCCTATAACACAGCATACCTATTCTATGTCCTCTTTAATGAGCTTTGGGATACTGTTAACCATTACTGTATGAATTCTAAGCTCTGAGTTCTAGATGCCAAGGAAGTCCCCTTTTTTGTTTTTCATTGTCCTCTACCTCTGCTGCAGGCATGCGTGTGGAGGCTACCTTAATTCTATGTTGTGCTTGTACATCAAAAACAAGAAGATATGATGAACCTCTTCTCAAGAGGGTTTTTATCTCTACTTCCTTTGTAGTTTAGCAGCAGGCTGGTTGGTAGCAGGCTTTTCTGGAACTGGGGGACTTCTAACAGCAGCAGCTTCTCTTTATTGCATTCCAGTTGAACAGATTTTGGCTGGAGATCAAAATGCCACATGGTCCCTCTTTATGCTTGGCTGACAACATCCATTTCCAGCTGGGTCTTTGTATGAGTGATGAATTAAACTGTGTGGGAGATGTTGGCTGTACTGCATTTCTGGAAGCCAAGCTCTTCCATCGTTTTCCCTGTTATTCACAGATGAGTGCTGTTGAATTTCAGCATTTGGGTCAGTCAGGGAGGCAAAAAAATGTGCCTGGTATAGAGAATTCCCTTGCTGCCTCCCCTTGGACTGACATAATGGGGGGACTTTCTTGTACCTCGTGAAGGTTCAATTACTTGTTGCTGCATCAAGCTTGGATAATAGTTCAAAAGCAGCAACTGATAAAAACTACTTTCAGCAGCAGGTCAGTGCAGCAACTGAAGCTTGCTGTTCTTTTGTGTTTCAGTTTGATTCAAAGGAAGTCTCTTTGTATCTTTGATTGGTTAGATTAGTGCTAACAAATTTAAAACGGTAAAATACTCTGATATAGATTATGTAAAGCATTAATAAAGCCCTGTTTTATTAAAAAATGCTGTTGTACATGGAAGGTTAAATGCTTAAAGTAATTAAAAAATTATTAACTTGGCTCCCAAATGACTAGTGTTGCTGACACAGTGTTGTACAGAGCTCAGCTGTCTTATCTGAAACTTCATAAATATGTTCTCTCTGATTGTAACATTTCTGAGTGGCAGGCGTCAGGCCTCAGGAAATTGTATCATTAAACTGGATGCTCAGTTTTTGTGGGAAAGTGAATGCTTCGTTATATCAAGCTAAACTGAAGTAATTTGAAACTTCGTATTTTAATTGCCTTTAGATTTCCAAATAAGTGTTGAAATATTGGTACTTGATGGTTTTCACGAAGCCTGTTGTTTATGTGCTTTTACTGCATCCGGCTTGATATCAAAAGGCATTTCACTGCTTTTTGAAACAGATACTATTACTCTTTTTGATGGTTCCTTTCTAGGGACATTAGAGTCAAGTGCATGTGATTGGATTAGATGTTTTTACTTGAATACTGCACAGCCCTTAGGTCAGTCTGATGTGAGCATACTGTATAAAAAGTTCAGGTATCTCTCAGAAGCACGCAAACATCTGTTTCATAGAAAATGATTTATATGCTAACGGTAGCAGAATAAGTAGTAATCATTAGAGCCTGTGTAGAGTTATGCCCTATATTCACAGCTGATAATCTTGAGTATAATTTTGATAATAGATTATTATATTGTCAACTATCTTTTCTATGCATTTCCACCTGGTGCAGTTAGGGGAGGGATAAGATATGCTGGGGAACTTACGTTTTGTGTACATGGCTTTCTAAAATCAGGTATTTCCTGTGCTGTGATTCAGCTCTGCTACAGAACGATTACTTAGTTCAGGTATTTGCCCTTCTGAAATTCCACATACAAACATTAATACTTTCAATTATGATTGTAAGGTGTTCTCATGAGCGGTTCTGATGATCTTCCACCACAGCCTCCTTTCTACCCCCATCTGAAGAAATAAAAAAAGTTTAAACAGAACAGGAAAAAAACGCATAGAAGGGCAACACTGGATGATCAGAAATGTAATGCATGGCCTCTATATGAAAAGTTACTAAATAGTCTAGGATTCTTCAGGCTGAAAAGGTTACTGAATGTCAGATCATTGCTGTCTATTAAAATCATGAATGTGCCACAAAAGAAGCTAAGTAGGAAACAGCCAAACAGGCTTTTTTTTTTTTTTTTTTTCTGTTTCAAGAATTATGAAGGTATGAGATCAAAGTAGCAAGTGGCTGCTTCAAAATAAGCAGACAAAAGTATTTCTTTTGTCGATTGTTCACAGTTTCCTAACAGACTGTGGTCCTCAATATTTGCAGGGTTCAAAGAGCAGTGTGCTGGTTTGGCTGAAAATGAGTTCATTTTCTTCAAGCAATTAGAAACGTTTCCTTTTCATAGCTACTACAGTCATTGTTTGGACTTAGTTTCAGAACAAGAGATGATACCCCAGGACATAGTTAATGTTTTTAATTGCTGTGGTCTGAGAGCCAAGGATGTTCTGAGTGCTCTGCCCACAGGTGTGAGGCAGCTACAAGGGGGGCATAGATGGGGCAGAGCTTGACTGACATCCAGACTGATCAATGAGAGTATTCTATCTCATCGGAGTCATGCTTCATATTTAAGGCGAGTCTGGATCTTCTGGTCTCTGTCACATTCTCAGCTTTTCCCTCTCAAAGACCTGTTCAGGGGAGTTCTGCTTCTGACTTTATTTAGATCCGCCTTTGCCATCCTGCCTGTTTTGCAGAGCCCTCTGGGCTTTTCTGCCTTTTTCCTCTTTTCTCTCTCTCTCTGGGTTCAGCGTTGGGACCAGGTGCTGCTTCCTGGGACTGGCTGCTCAGTGTAGATGGAGTTTGTGAGGAATTGCATTGAGTATATTTTATTTTATATTCTGTTTCTATTATATATAGATACTTACTAGCTGTGTATTAGTATTTATTTTGTTAAACTGTTTATTTCAACCCAAGTTTCTCCCTTCCTTTTTGATTCTGTCCCCTATTTGGGGGGTGGGAGGGGAGCGAGTGAGTGAGTGACTATTGCTAGCTCGGATTAAACCATGGCAGGCAGCTAGAAAAATTAACAGATTAAAAGCCCGTCTAACTCCTAGAGCACTGCAGAGCTGCTTGAATACGTTCATCTTTATGCTAGGTTAGTGGTCACTTTTTATATAAAAGAACTATTTTGATTGGGTTTCTATTTTTTAGAAATTAGAATCAAATAGATTACAAAATCTATATTTTAAAGCCACTTATTTTCTTTTTTTTAAAAAGGAATCTATATTGTTGTTAACTTATTTGTATTTTCTTTCAGACATTATCTTGGTGGACTCTCAGATACGTGAATATCCACCAGCAGTTGTTAGAGGAGAGATCACCCGAGCTATTTACTCTTGCCCAGACCTGTATAAAACAAGGTATGTTTCTAGTTACTCTGTTTATTGGCCTACAGCATCAGTTGTGAAAGATTGTGGGTGAGCGGAATTTGTAGGCACAACTCTCACAACATGATGCTTATCAGGTGATTATGTAATTACAGGCAGAAGAGAGGGAGCAGAATTCACTTAAATCAGCATGAACTTGTATGGCCCGTGCTGTTTTCCAGACTATAAGTTGAAAATGGAAACGTGTGATTGTAGACAAATGTCTTATTCCCCCAGACTTAGCACTGTTAACTTATCACAAGCTCACTTGAAGCCATTCTGTACAGTTTGCATTCCTTATTTGAGTTTATTTTATTTTGGTTTGAAAAGGGGATGTCTGTGTTCTTATGTATCTTCATGGAGGAGAGAAACTCTTTTCCTGTTTTTTCTATCCCCACCTAAGTTTTGAGTTTTGTTACCTCTATGCATTATATGGTTATATGCTTTACTGAAAATAAAAATTCCTGAAAATGTGACTTCCAAGATATGTTGTAAAATGTAATCTTGTACTTCTCATAGCTATTGGAAAAGTGGAGTTGCATGGAGGTGGTTAACTGTTCTGGAGAGGGTTATTTTGTGTAGTTTGATTGGAGGTCAGCTTTTTCAGACAAAACTGTTGTTGCTTTGTTTTAATGTGGTAAGCCTTGAATATTTGTGTTCTATGTTGTACAGTACTTTTAGAATGTATATTTTCTAAATATTTACCTAAAAAAAATTTCTGTATTATGAAACAAGGGGTGCTGATGTGCTTCATTCAGATAAATAAGGTTAAGGAGGTGTGTTTGTACCTTCATATTCCACAAAAGAAATACTTAATAACCCTTTTATATAGGGCATGAAAAACCTGCTTAATTTTTTTGTATCAAGCAGACTAGAAAACGTTGTCTTGCTAGAGAAAAAAACCTTCAGATTTAGGAGAAATTATATTTTCTTTTTAAAATCTGTTGTTCTCAAGTGTAAGGTCAGCACCATCACCTAAACAGAAGACAACTGCGGCAGGTCCCTGCTGTTCTGAAGCAGCTCTTGTGCAAAACCAATGGGGCTCTGTGCAGTTTCCCATCCGTTTGACCCTGTGAGAAAAACGGTATGGGATGCCCAAGGGCTGTTGTAAATTTGGGACATCAGTGCTTTCGTGCAGCTGCGTCAATACTAGTAATGATGTAAAGCTTTCCACAAGGGTCCTTCGAGTCTCAAATGCTTAAATTTATCAAGTTTTGGGGTTAGCACTATGAATTATATTTAGATAGGGAGTGGTAAGACTGCTTCTCAGTGTATCACTTTAGTTCATTATAGCAGTATATATGGTTTTAGCACAAGTAATTTCATATTCAGAACACAGAGACTTGTTAGTTATGGAAAATCAAGTAGTAATGTATGATTATAGGCTATAACCTGTTTTTGTTTTCTTTGAATCAAAATCTTTCAATTGGAAAACTGCACGTTTATGCAGCCTGCCTGTACATTTCGTGTCATGTAGGTTTTGTTGCACTGACAGCAGGACTTCAGGATTTAGTGGTTCAAACTATGCTAAATAGTCAATGCAAATCTATGTTTGCATTTGTGTAAAACCCTCAGTGTATTTTTGAGTGCTTTTCATAGTACCTCATAGAAAATGCCATTTTATTTACTCCTCATGTAAACAGGATTTTTGTCCTTTGGGAAACCATCAGAGAGGCATTGTATGTGCATAGAACATGAAAAGCAGGTAAAAGATGGCAGATGTCTCAAATCATTAACTGTTGGGGTTTTTTTTTATCCACTCTTTTACAAGAAAACCAAAACTTTTGTAAGAAAGGCAGATGGTTTACGGTCCTGTGGGCATTATTCTGTTTTTTAAAAGAGAATGCATTTAATGATAAATATGGACAAAAGCATTAAAACCTCAGTTCTTAATGAGTATACAATACTTAAATGTGAGGTTAACATTCAGCTAACTTTCTCAGTTTTGAAGTGATGTGTTTGAAAGAGACTTTGTGTTAAAAGCGGGGATCAAATTGCACAAACTTTGTTTTTTAACCAGTTGCAGTCACTTGAGGGTGTTTTGTTGTTTTCTGGTTTGGGTTTTTGTTGTTGTTGTTTTTTTCTAAAGGATTAAATTGTAACCTGCTGCATTCTCTATCCTACTTTAGTTGAAAACCAGTAGAGTAATATTTTTAAATTGCTAATTTGCTTTCATTAAACAATCTCTAAATTCAGACTTTGAAAATAGTTGAGCTACTAGGCAGGATATATAAATACTGAACCAAAAATCCATGCGAAAATATGTTCAGACTCAGCAGCTTTCTGTATTAATTGAAAGATTTTGAAGATTAGGAAGTACTCAAAAAAACCCCATCAAAACAACAACAATAAAAAAACCACCAAAGCCTATAAGGTTTAAGCGATATAATCTCTTCAGACTAGAGTTAACTGCTGATCTGTAAATTCAAGAGTCAGAGAAAAATGTTTTAAAGGGATCCTTGATAATACTAGTTTTTCATATAGCAAGACTTTTTACTACTAATAAAGCACGCTTGAAAAATTAAGCTGTCACGGAGGGACCCCAAAGTCAGTATTAGGCAGACAACAAAGTCTAAAACAGACTTTATTCTGGCCGGAAAAGTACAGCCAATAAGCTGACTAGAAACAGGGTTTATACAATTAGTTAGCACTCCGGTAACAAAAAATACAGGTTTGTATATCAGTTGAGGAGATTATTGGGGTGCAGCAAAATATGAATAATGGGGATCCACAGTGTGCATGCATGCACTCACAAGAAACAAAGCCAGAGCCCTCTGACTCTAGGATACTTCACTTGCGCGACCGGCAAGGACTGTACTTGCCTGAATCCGGCAAGGACTTCGATTATCACTCACCCAAATGAGGAGGTGAGGCGCTTCCAATCCCGGGAAGTTTCCTTAGACTGTGTTCCCGTCTCAGGGGAGGACTCGCGGCTCAGCAGTCTGATCAGATCTGGCTGTGGGTGTTCCAGAAGCTTCTCGGCTTCCTTGCGCCCCCCCCTACTCTGGCTGTGGGCCTTCCAGAAGCTTCTTGGCTTCTCTGCGTCCCCTCTCCTCTGCTAATGACCCTGGCCAACCGACTAGGGGGTCTCACAAAAGCGCCATTAACCGCCCCATTGAAGGAGAGGGGCATGTGCAGCAGTCACACCAGTTCTCAGAGTGGGAAGGGGAGTGCAACTGCCACATAAGCACTTATTAAGTAACACAGCATCTATCTTAATATTGGGTACTACTCTTAGGTAATGGAAAGCTGTGAGCTTTTAAAGAAGTCTACTATGTAAATATTTTCTGTCAAAATGAAGAAATAAAGCCCAAAACAAACAATTTCATTTAAGAATCAAGCACAACAATTTTTTTCAACTCAACAGTCTGTATTTTACAATGCAAGAATATTCATTTGTCATTTACTGTGTTTTGATAGATAGACTTTAAATCTCTAAGAAATATGAATGTTTCTATGTTGGATGAAAAAATATCAAGTCTTCTTTCCCAAAGATTTCAGGTATTTTCTCCTGTTCAGATGGAGAATATGATCTTTATCACTCAGCAAATCAATATTATGAACAAACAAACACAACCACACACAAACAAAAACCAACGAACCAAAAAACCCCTAAAGCATCCTATGTCCCCATTCTATACTCAATCTGCTGGTGAAAGTTTCTCATTTGAAGCCCGCTACTTAGGGAGGGGTATTACCTCAATATTCTGTATTTTGAGTTCGTGTGTACTTTAGCAGATCCAGGACAGAGTTATTTATTTCCTGCAAAAGTGATATATGTCAAATCAACTTTCCTTTAAAATATAAGCAATGATTATATTTTTGTTCTAGTAGTAATCCTAAGATATAAAACTTGAAAAAATGCTTCAAATAGTTCCTGTCTTTTACAGACTGTGGATTTTTTATATGTGCGGAAATGTAAAGAACAACAGGTCTGCTTAAAGCCTAATGGACTTTCTCTCCTCGTATTTCAGTTGTATTTAAAAAATATCGTTCTCCTGTACTGCATCCTGATAGCTTTTCTTTTTCTTAATTTGCAGTGACAGAAGCAGAGACTTTGATCACAGGTGGTGAAAGCCGCCACTTAGCAGTTCAGTTCCATCTTGAGTGTGCCTATACATTTTTGTGTTACTATGAGTATAAAAAAGCTAAACAATGTTTCAATACGGCTAAGGACATAACGAAACTGCAGATTAATCTTACAGGTAAGTTTTGCTTGTACCGTCTATGAGGCTAGTTGGTTGCACCAAACTAACCTGTGGCTTGAGCCTCCTTATGTATTATACCACTTTATGTCACTAGCTGTTCCTTTACATTTAGAATGAAGCTGCAGCTACCCATGCTTAGATCCTGAGTTAGTTTAATATGTAACTAAAAAAAAAAAACAAACCCAAAAAACTCATACCCACAAAAAAGAAAAACACAAAACCTAAAAACTTTTGTGGAACTCCATGCTCATTCTTTCAAAGGCTTTAAAGGTTTCTTTTTTCGAAATACGTAATGAAAATCTTGTGGCATAATGTTTTGGCATAACTATGAATGAATTATATGCAATGGTATCTAATTAAAACATAGGAATAATTTTCATATATTTGTTTGATGGTATTCTATGCATTTCAATTGATCTTACCCATCACACATCATACTCGATGTGTGAAGTGTTCTGTGTGTGGCATGTAGTTTTGTTTAAAATTCACCTAAATTCTTCTTTTTTTTTTTTTATTTAAAATGTCAGTGCCTGTGATGGTATGATGACACTCAAGCTATACAAATTTATTTAACTAAGAACAAGTAAAATCAAAGTCTCAGGTGGCAATTCATTGATACTCCTCAACTTCCAGATACATATTGGATGGTTTTTTTCCTGTTAAAGGAGGTCTTCAGATTTTGGATGAAATCTAACCCAGCAAAAAAACTCTTTTCTGGAGGGGGGAGAAAATGGATGAAGTAGAATTATTTGTATTTTTTATTACTTTACCAAGAGGTTATGCTAGTCCCAGAGAGAGTTTGTGCTGATATAGTCTCTTGGAAAAATGTTGTGAAACTCCTAAAAGTTCTGTGGCTTATGTCCATCCATCTATTAGAATAGTTATGAAGGATCTCTAATCTGAAGGCAAATGAACTGAACTAAACATGTGGGAATTGTTGGCATTCTAGACAAATTCATTTGACATGCGTGTTTGGGCTAAATGGAAGGAATGTTACATCATCAAAAAAGACTGCTTTAATGTAAAAATTCAACCTCTAGCAAAGACATTTATAAGGCTTTTGGAAGGAATTTCCTTTTTAGGAAAGGATTTTAAGAGGCTTTTATTCTTTAATGGTTGTAAGCCTTACTAGTTGAACATTTTATTATAGCATGGAAATGTATGCTGTTCTTAAAGACAGAATTTAGAACCAATATTTTCCAAAGTTATTTTAGAAAAGTGTGAATAAATCATACTTGTTTTGGCTTGTGTACTTTAAGTCTCATTAATCCCAGTCTGTGCTGTATTCATCATTTATTAAGAAGCATCCTTATGTCCCTCACAATGAGTCACAACCATCAATAACTACACAAAACAATTTCCAGTAAAGGAGAAGACTGTGGTCCTTCCTGCATATAAGTTTACTAAAATGAAGGGTGGTGAACCAAAATGCATTTAAGATCAACAGATCTTGAGGATTAATAATGCTGAAGTCTGAGATCTGCGCATTGTCTGCTTATTGTTTTCATGCCCAGTAATGCATCCCTGGGAACTTCAATGTGGAGCACACAGTAAAGTCTCTTTGTAGATTTGCTCTGTTTTGTGAGGAGATATGGTGGCATAAAGCGAGCAAATTTTTCCGCATCTTAAACACATGTGATATATATTTTCCAAATAAAAATGATTATGTTTTGTCCCTGTAATAACAAGGAATTTGCTGCTTAAAAAAATGGATTGAGGCGGGTGCACCTCTGAGCAGAAACAAATCACATTTCCTGGGTGGTAGCAAGCAAATTTATTGGTAACCAGCATAACTTTGCAAGTGTTTTATTCAGCTGTTTATTCAGTAAGACATAATAGGAAATGAATTACAGCATAATGTTTTTCAAGCATTCTTAAAATTGGGAATTGAGTGCTACTCCATAAAATAAGTATGAATCATTACCCAGTATTTCTCTTTGTGTGTCAGTAAGGAAGAAATCAGTTTAAGTTCTGGTTTCCTGCTAGTTTCTTTCCACCTCCAGGAAGAAAAGGGGGTGACTGCTGTTTCACTGCCTCATCCTCAGGCCTGTATCACATACCTTTAAGATATTTTCAAAATTAAAATGAAATTAAGAACTTTACTTGATCTTAATTGGTTCTGCAAAAGCAACAGTAGATCAGCATTCAGTCCTCTGCTGCTGTTATTTGAGCGTTGTATCATAGGAATAATAAGAAAGCAAACCTCTAAATTTTATAGAGTTATTTTTAGCTTCCTTTTGGCTCTGGTTAGGGTTTAGTTATTTTAAGTTACTGTCCTGAAATTGTTCTGTGATTTCTCTGATTGCAGCTTGCAAACAGATTGGTAACAAAGGAAGAATAGACATGGTTTTTCTTTTCAACTCGGTATAAATGTCAATTGGCACCCTAAACACTAGTAAAAGTTGTGTGAGGATCCAATAAAGTTCTGAGGAAACAACACTGAGAGGCATTTCACATTGTGCAGTCTGAATAGTGATTAATTCAATAGAAAGCCTTCACTGGTTTGCTGTTTCACTCTCTCCCATGTTACATTTAGAGTATCTTATATACTGTATTACAATAACGTCCTGTCTGTGATCATTCTTCATAGGTCTAAGTCTTCAAATGAAGATTTGAAAAATTTAAAATGGTGGCCTGTAAGATACAGTTGGACTCGATCTTAAAGGTCTTTTCCAACCTAAACAACTCCATCTTTCTATATTATGGGATTTTCACTTGCCTAAGTGTCACCCTGTTGTCATTAACATTTAGCAGGCAAATTAAATAATTGTCTGTGGTTTGTTGCTAGGGAATAAGTAGGGAACTGATGGAACTTGATGACTAAGTTCTCAAGAGACCATATGGTGGGTTATGGGGAATTTACCTAAACGTGGCTTTGCAAGACCCATCTAGCTGTGTTTGTATATCTAATATGTATTTCTTTGTATGTCATAGCTAGCAGTGAGAAAGCATGTACGCCACTGCAGACAGATTAAGCAAATTATTTTATGGGTTAATTCTCAATGTGTTTTTCCCCCCCCTTTTTTTTTTTGTGAGCAACTCTCTAGTATATGATGGGCTTACTGGTTTTTAGTGTTCACTAATATAAACTTATATTAACTTTCTGTAGGTGCTTTGGGGAAGAGAACACGATTTCAGGAAAAATATGTTGCACAGCTTATTTTAGATGTCCAAAGGACAGATGAATGCCTCCTCCCTCACAGTGAACAGAGTCCAGCTCCAACACCTCTGGAAAATTTAACAAGGGTATGTATTTGAGAAGAACCACTTTAATTTCTTAAAATGAAAATGTTCTGAAGCTTTTCTTGGGTGTCTGCAAGGAAAAAGTGTGTGATGTCAAGGAGAAACTTACTTATGATTTCTGAATGTTTGTGGAAAATATGTCGGGCAGTCGTTTGGATAATATTGAAGGACATGGAGTAAAACAACATATGACTGTCTACAGTGTGGCTACTCAGCTAAAAGCATGTTTGCAAATATGATCTTCTACAGTTTTTGTATGGATTTCTAGTGACTAAGAATGATGGATTTAGGAAAACAGGCGAGAGACAGACTTTCAAATTAGCCTGCAAGGCATCACAGAAATACACAGATTCCTAAGGACTGGCAGACGTGTTTAGTAACAGTGTGAAGATAGGAAATTGGTCCAGGTATTCCCACCAGCATCAGTTGTGTGAATTGCCTCTCCTGAGCTTAAGGATATACATGATGGTTTCAATTACAAATTTCTCAACAATCACCATATTGTTTTGGGATGGTGTTTTTCCTTCGTGAGGAGAAGTTCTGGTTGGGATTCAGAGTTATTTGAACTTGAAGAAGCAGGAAATAAATTGAGGCATTATGGTCCAAGATTTGTTCTTCAAGCTTGGAAAGGTTATGCCTTGATGGACCTCCAGGTCAAGCAGGGATCTTAAGCGAAAAATCTGACAATACTTCTCTGTTTCTAAATTGAATGCATAAATATTTTAGGAATCCTAGTTTTGTTGCACTAGTGTGTCTTAGTGTTCTTTTTGATTTGATGAAAAGAGACTGATTGCATATATTTCACAACTTGTGCTTATGATAGAACTACATAAAGCAATCAATTTAAGGATAGCGAGAGCTTGGGGAAGGCCCCTTGGCAAGTGTCAGACTTAGCTATAGACTTCAAGTACAGCTTACCTAGAACTAAGTGATAGGATGTGGTGTTCTCAGAGTCCTCAACTGGGATATTGCATGACTGTTTTTTCCAGTTATTTGCAACCTTTTGAAGAATTTTGCCCTTGTAGACTGTATCTGATAAAGACTTCAGTTGGGAATAAAATAATGACATTGTTTCAGTAAATATAACAGTAGTGTTTTAGGCTGCAGGTATAACTAGAATAAAATATATTATCCTTGCTAACAAAATACTGTATTCACATACCCTTTTAATGAACAGACCCAAAGCTGCTGAAATAAGTTTAGTGGAGAGTTTAAGAAAGAAAATTGAGGTATTTGGAACCTTTAAACAATAGTCATGCTTATGTTATCCACAGTTTCCTACTAAACTTTTACTGAATGTATCTTGAAAATGATGCTAGAGAAAGTAAGTAAGTACATCTACTCTTTCCAAAAGTAAAAATGTGATGCTAGAAAGGACTTGGGAGGTTTTGGCTACAGGGCGGGAAGTTGAACTTTCTGCAAGTCTGAGTGACTGTGTCATATAATTCTGTTGTAAGTTACTCAGGCTGCCTATTAAGGAAATGTAGGCTTTCCATTCCCACAGTCTGCTTGTGAAAAAAACAAACCAACAAACCAGAGCCTTTTGTTTAGGCATTTTTTTGTGCATCAGAAATTCTAGAAAATAATATTTGTAGAACCTTGTGCTGCTTTCTGGAAAACCTGAGGTATTTTAAGTTCAGACTCTTTGTTAACATAATCTGCAAATGTTCTGTCACAGGTATCAGACTAGGCTTGACTAAACAGGCTCTCCAATTCATGCGTGCATTGAATTGCCAATTAAAGGTTTTGGATTTTTTCCTCTCTTTTTAGCATGTCTGTATTGATAATGTAGTATGAAGCTACAAGTTATTAATGTCATTTGTCAGTGTTAACTTTAACAGCACGTCCTAGTGTTTCTTTTGCCAAGTCTAGTCTTGAATTTGTCAGCCTTGAGTGTCTTGAAGTTCTTTTTGCTAAAATCTGAGTTAATGTTAGTCTCCATCTGTCAAAAACTACTGACAACTTCATTGCATCTCTAAGCTTACGGCAGATGCTTGATGTATCTTGTAGACATTTAAAATACTATTTGTGGCAAATGCATAGAAGCTAAGGCTAGAGATGTGCTGAGAATCTCCACAGAATTAATATATGCAGTGGAAAGCTAAAAGGCTTGTGATCATGCTGCAAAATTATTATAGGGTAATTTTCCTCCCCTCTCCAGTGTTCTTATTTTACATCTGCCAATTGCAGATAAAGGAAAATACTCCGTTTTTCTAAAGATGGGAATTGTCCTGGATGAGTGTAAAATTTCCTAAGGGACTTATAAATTCTGACAATTTGTATAAAGGCCAAGATAAGACTTGTCACACCTAGTTTTCATCTCCTGTTTTGGAGTGCTTACTTATGTGGTCTTAAAGTTCTCCCCCTATTATTGTTCAATAAGATGACTGAACAATTTATTTTGCAATTAAGTGGTCAGTAATTCCATTAAGAATACAACCAATGTATCAGTGTGAGCAATTGCTGGACCAGTAGCTGGGCTCACTTCTGGTTGAGCAATTCCTGCTTCCCTCAAGCAGTTCTGTTATTTCAGATGATACTGGAAGGAAAACTATTTGTATTTCAAAATAAATACTTGAGACTGCAGATTCAAAGCTTTGCTCACAGGTCAGTTTCTGTGAAAGGAAAACTACAGACTTGAGGTGATGCATAAGGACTCATTATGAACTGATATGCTAAAATAGTTTGGTTAGCTTTAAAAAATTCAGAGCTGTCTTCATGTTTTGGGGGAATGAGGAATTTATTTTTATACCTAGGAGCGGAAGTCACGCTTTAAAACACTTAACACTTAACACGCAGCACAGTTGATCAGTATTCATGACAGAATTTAAGCACTTAGTGGTGTTTATACAGGCTAGATTTTAAAGGTTATGTAGACCAGAAGCTGGAAATTTTTAACTAATTACCTTATAAATTAAATTGTAATTTATGCTACATCTAATGAAGTGGCATCCTTTTGCTAGCATAGTGCTTGGTTCTAAAATTATTTTCATCTGGAAGTGGTAGATAATCCTTATGTATGCTAATGTAGTAAGAGAAGAAAATGATGGTATTAAATATGCCTTTAAGAGTGGGAATATCTTCATTATCTCCATAAAATAAAATAAACTTATTTTCTTCACATTGTCTGTCAAATCACAGTTTAGTTTCATTTAAATAGTGATGAAATACTGGTGTTGAATGCAGATAACTCACTTGGAAGCATTTCTGTTCGCTTTTTGTTCTTCTCTTAACCCTCATTTTGACGTTGCCGATGGAAGATAGAAGATACAAAGTGGAAGCAGCTAGTACTTGAACATTGAAGGAAATGAACAGGGAGTTTGAAAAATTGCTACTACAAATCCATTTTCTGTTTTTAATAGATTGTAAAACCTACTAGTGGTAACTAAAAACTAGTAGTACAATAATTGGTTTAAGGACTTTTTTTTGGTGTGTTTTTTGTTTTGTTTTTGTTTTTTGTTTGTTTTAGTTTGGATTTTTTTTTTCTTTTTTTTCTCCCAAGGCATAGAGAAATAGTATTAAAGCTACCTCCTTCTTGCTGGCAGCTGAAGTAATCTTTTGTTGTTTCCAAACAAATACCAATTCTATGAGCATCGTAATTGACACTTTTCAGCCATAAATCAACTCTACTTTCCTAAAGTTAAATGACAGACAATGACATTCAGGTAGCACACTTGTTTGTAAAAGTTAAACTGAATACTCCTTAAACAATTTGTTCCAGAGGAAATTAAATGGAAAGTCTCAAGTACTTCTTCAGGAACAAACCTTTTCAGAATACCCCTTCTTGCCCTTACTAAAATGAAGTATCTGGAAGTGCTGGCTTGGTGGGTTTTTTTCAGTCTGTGTTTCTTTAATTTGCAAAACTTTAAAAGCAAAACCAACACAACAAAACAAAAAAGAAGGGGACCACGGCCCTGTGTAAGGAATTTAATTGTACTGGCAGAAGATGTGCTTTACTTAGTTGCACTTTGCTAATCCTTAAAAAGAAATCCATACATTCCCAGATGTCTATGGTTGCTAGCCTGAAAACCTGAATGTTAGTAAAGCATTTAATATTAATCCGTTTCAGCTTGTGTGTATATATATATATATGTATATGTATAAAAAACAGAGGAGGAAGTTGTTGATAATACTATGAGCAACCATTTGAAAAGGAAAATCCCCTTCAGCCCTTATTTAAGTAGAAAATCAATATTCAAGTAAAGAGTTGCTCTAAATGCTGTTCCTCCTGCATGACAAGCAGTATACTAGTAGCAAAAATGCTTTGGATGATACTTCCTTCTACTGGCTTAGTCATTTAGTTATTCTATCGTAATCATGGTAAATTACTTTCCATTGTATCATTTTCTGATGTTTGTATTATCCTTTTTCAAATAAATCTATTTTTTTTCATATTTTGAATACATACATTTCTGTACAACTGTTCCTATCTATTTTAAAATATTTTTTATCTTCCAACAGAATTATGATTTAAATGATGATACAGTGCTTAATGAGATAAAATTAGCAGATGCTGATCAGTACCAGGTACCTGATATGTGTGCAGAAGAGCTTGCTGTAATCCTTGGAATATGGTAAGTTAGTTTACAGTTATTAAAAAAAAAAAGCATCAGTCATTGTGATAATGAAATAATGAAGTGGTGTGTTGATGCGAGTTTCTTTTCCTTTCTTATGTAGTCTGGCTAAAATGCACAAAGATTTGCATTATATGTGATAGCATTTTCACTTATCTCAGAGTGAACATTAGTGTCCAGTTCAAAATTTCAGCAGTATTTCATTAATTGCTATGTTGTTCCTTTATCCTGGAAAAGCTTCTTGTTCTTTGTGCCTCAGATTAATCATGTTCAGAATGTAAAGTGGCGTTAGCTACTGTATGGTGATGACACTTTGGTACATTTTGGAAACATATTTCAAAGTCTGCAACAGTCAGCTTCCTATGAGGATCAACCATGTCTTTGAAGCAAAATGCTGCCCTGCTATTCACTGCAATGGGAATTCTTGTATAAATTCAGAGTTTCCATTAAAAGTTAGAAGCTATAGTACAAAATCCCCATGGTTTTGCACCAAAATGTTGGTTGGTTGGTTGGTTGGTTTGTTTTTCCTGGCTTTCAGAAATTATATGCTGCATGGGTTTTGGAAATGGCACAAAAAAGCAAAAAGCAACTTGAGATTTTGAGGGTCAAGAGCTCTCTGCTAATGAATATCCTAATTTTCTAATACAAAAATATTTTTAGTATGACATAGTGTTTATGTAGTTGATGACCATTAGCACACAATTTTTGTGTGTGATTTGTTTCAGAAGTGTTAGTCTGTCAAAATAAAAATGGTGACTTTGATGCAGTATTCATCATTCCTACCTCTCAAAGCACTTTTGTGGTCTGTGGGTTGCAGAATGATGGCATCTGCAGTACTGCTGGGGTATCTTGCTTGGGCCAGAAGAAGGCCAGGAGTCAATGAGCGAATCCTAGTTGCCAAGTGTCAGACCAGTGTTTCCTGTGCGGAGGCATGCAGATGTTATAAGATCTGTCTTTGGGATAGGGTGACAGCAGTAACAGGCCAGTGAAAGGCTAGTGAGATAATTCAATGGCATGTGCTAATAATCCAGCATTTGACAGTAGTTCCTTTGTGGTGTGAGACTTTTTGCCTGTTTTGTAGCACGTTATAATATTTCTCTCCTGCCTCTCCCCACTCACCAAAATTTTCAGTTATTTTTCCCCTTCTTGACCTATAAAGTGCAGTGGAAGTCATTAGAGGAGCTAAGATTGTTTCCTTTCATGTGCCCATTCCTCAGACTGTAGCTTTTTGAAGGGCCAGACTCTTGCTTGGCTATAGTTGAAGTCAATTGTGAAGCTGCATGTCTGTGGTTTCAGCTATGCCCTTTAACCATTCAGCCCACCCACTGTAATCAGGAATTCATTAGTGGAATATGTATTGTGGCTTTGTATTTTCTTTATTCCCCAAGTCTTAAACTTTCTTTTTAAAGCCACATCTAGATCCACTTTGAGGACAAAGGAGTAAACGGTCAGTTGACATATGTTCTTGACCCAGTCACTTTTAGTCTTTCATGCAGACCCAAGTCAAGGCAAAACCTTCCCCTTGCTGAGAAGCATTTCCATGCACACTTCATTTTTTAAGCCAAAATTGTCTTATATTCAGGTTATATCATCCTTGCTGCCTCCACCCTTCTGAAGGTTAATTTTAATTTAATTTGACCTTTTTCTTTTTTCTCTCTCTCTTTTTGTCTTTTGGTTTGGTGTGGGGGTTTTTTGTTTGTTTTTGTGGTTTTTTTGTGTTTTTGTTTTGTTTTTGTTTTTGTTTTTTTGTCTTTTTTGTGTGTGTGTGTGTGTTTATGTGGGTTTTTTGTTTGTTTTTTGTTTTTGTTGTTGTTGTTTGGTGGTTTTTTTTTTGTTTGTTTTTTGTTTTTAATTAATGAAAGGATAGAATTAGAATTTTACATTGGCTGGCTGCACAGTACGTTTCTTGACCACAGTATGTTGCTTCGAAACCACCGCTGTCGTGCTCTGAATAGTGCCTAGAAAACATCTTGACTGCCAGCTCTGTGTGTACATTACAATCAAAGTGATATGTGAGTTAGGCTTTACTCAAGGCAAGAAGCTCATTTAAGGAACTAAAACCAACCAACCAAAAAAAAAAAAAATCAGCATTTCTTCCCCATAGGAATGGTAAATGCCTTTCAGTGGGTGGGACAGTGTTAAGCAACTGAAACTATTTCAGTCATAGATGGAGACAAGATTTGATATCCAACCGTGTTGTGGAAATCTAATACCTCATATAATAATTAATAAGTTGGCTTTGGTATTCCTTTAGGTTTCCAAAGCAGTCCTCACTAGATTTTGTTTTAGGTCTAGCGTCACCTTAATAGTATCTGTTGTTGACTGGGGTTTTCAGCAGTGGATGTTATTTCTAATACAAATAAACTTTTAGAGACTTACCTGGTTTCTTGAAGAAAGGCAGCCTGCAGGTAAAGAAAAGGGGTAAATGTGAGCAATTTTTTTCCTATACATTTCACTGTGCTTGTTAGCACTTGTTTTACGGCATATGTCATAGAAATGTCCCTTAATTCAACTGAGATTTTTATAGCTAAATAATGCTAACTCAAAATCAGCGGCATGCAGAAATATTTGTGGATAGCAGAACAAACAGAAAATCGTTATAGCTTTTGGAAAACACTTAATTACAATTACATACTATGGAATTATCTAAATAGATGTAATGCTTCCTGCTGTGAAGTAAGTTTCATTTCAAGTAGGTTACAATGATCAGATGGCTAAACAAAGTACTATTACAGCATCAGTCCAAACACTTTAATGTCCTTCTCACCAATTACATTTTAAGAGGATATAAATATTTTTTCAAGTGTTGAAATATCTCATACCAGCTGTCTTTACAAAAGCCCAGGCAACATCTCATGGAGTATGCCAGCTAGCAAATAACATGCATCAGCCTGAATCAATTAGGTCTTTTGTTTGAACCTTTCTCTGTCACATTGATGTAAGGAAATAACAACTTATTTATCTGTAGTCCATTTATATAAAAAAGTAGCAATGTAAACTGTACCCAACCAGTTCTTTGTGGCATCTGTAATTTAAGGCAGTTTCCTTTAAAGTATTCAGCTATTTTGTTTCTTTTCTGCAATTTCCTTTTCTTGCAAATACTGAACAGTCTGCAGAACTAAGTCTAAAAGAAAATGTTTGCCTCTTATGATAATGAAACTGTAGCTACAACAAAGTGCTGGGACCACCCCAATCTACCTCACTTACCCAAAGGCTTCCTATTCCATCATATCCAGATTTTGTAGTATCTGTAAAGGAATAAAGTGTCCCGTGCTGTCTTCATGTTATCTCACTGCAGGACTAATGCAACCTAAAGGAGATATTAAAAGAAACTCCTTGGAGTACAGAAGCATCACTTAACTCGGACCTTTTTAATATTTTCTATGAAAATAACTAGTCATAATGGTATAAAATTTACTTTATAGTCTTGCCTTAAGACTGTGGCCAAAACTTTGTATGGAGCTTCGAACCAAAATTTCAGAGGCTGGTGGGAAAATATATTAAAGTTCCAATTAAAAAAAATTAGATCTTGCTATAGGAAATTTTAAGAAAGCAAAGAAAAATGTCCACTGACTGATTATTTCTTAATCTTTTGCAATTTCTCAAGGATCAGATCTGATGACAATAGTGTGTTATACTGGAGGTACCTCAGCTCAGCCAAAGACTATACACCAGTCTTCAGCTGCTAAGGAAAGCATCAGGAAGCCAGCTTTTATTATACAGTAATACATTGGATAATAAGAAATTATACGGTTTACACAGTGAGCTGTAGAAGCATACTTAAAACAGCTGCATAAGCACTAAGTAGCATTAGGGCTCAAGGATTTTTAACAGAATCAGCAAAGATGAGCTTTTGAATCAATTAAATAGAAAAAAAATCCGAATTACATGTTGACAATGGAAACATCACGGGAAACTTGTGTAGGTGAATCAGGAAAACAGCTAGCTACTTGAAATTTGAGAATCTGCTTGTCACGGAGGTACCCCGAGATTAGTTTAAGGGACAACAGGGTCCAAAACAACTTTTATTAAACCGGTGAGAAACAGGGTTTTAGCACTCCAAAGTAACTTAAATAAAGGTTCGGATATCAGTTGAGGAAAATTATGAAGGGGCAGCAACTAATACAACAGGCGGTCCACAGTGTGCATGCACGTGGCTTCACTCAAAACAATGCCGGAGCCGGCCCTGAGTCACGGAGAAGTACACACTTGCCGAAACACGGTGTGGGATTATTTTTAAAGAGATACACGTACTCGTAGTGAGTACGGGAAGTGTACACTCGCGATTCTGCGAGGGTAAATTTATAATACACTCGCAGTCCTGCGAGGGTTAATTTACTTACACGTGCAAGTGTGCACGGAATATTACACGTGCTTATGTGGAAGCACGGGAGGAAAATACACTCACGATTGCGCGAGGAAATAATTTATACACGTGCTCATATTGAGCACGGAAAGTTACGCGTGCAAATGTGCACGGAAAGTACACGTGCTTGTATTAAGCACGGAAAGTACGCGTGCAAATGTTCACGGAAAGTTGCACATGCATATGTGCACAGAAGGATCGCACCCACGATTGCGCGAGGAAATAATTTATACACGTGCTCGTATTGGGCACGGAAAGTACGCGTGCAAATGTGCACGGAAAGCATAAATATACTCGCGATTCTGCGAGAAGTTTTACTCACAGCCGTGGCGGCAAGGCAAGCGGAGTCTCCATCCCGGGAGGGCGGCTCTCGGCGGCAGCATCTTGCTCGTGCTCCGAGAGACCCGTGAATAGGCGGAGTCTCGACGAGAATCCCGTTTTTATATTGGCTGATCAGATCTGACTGTAGGCATTCTAGAAGCTGCACTGGCTGTGGGTGCCCCTGAAGCCTCCAAACATCCCCCACACTGGCCGCAGGTGCCCAGCGGCTCAGTGGCGCCTCGGCACTCCCTTCTCCTAATGGCCCTGGCCAGGGTGCTCTGGGGCCAAACAAAAGAAGCGGTTAGCCTCAAGTAGCAGAGAGAAAGGGAGATGTGCCTACTCCTTCCGTACTGAAGGAGGGGGAGAGAGGGGGGTTTGCATTCTGCCACGCTGCTATTAGCTGCCTGTTTTTTCTCTAGTCAATGGAGAAATCAGCACCTGCAGGGTGTGATTTATTTCACTTCAGACACTTATTTTACGATGGACTGAATCACTCCCTACATTAATCTGTATTTTTGCATAAACTCTGAAGGAAGCATAGACAACTAGATTAAAGGTCTAAATTTTACATGGTTAAAGTTAGGTAAGATGGATTGTGTGCTTATTAAGATTATAGGTATGATTGCAGCCTTCTTTGCACTTCATAGCGAAGTCATGCTATATAGCTTGTGTCAGAAGGACAGGGCAATGGCAGGTAAAAAACTGTTATTATTTTTTATTAGAGAGAGTGTTCTCTCTACTAAGCTACTGAGATGAAAAAGGTTATGTTACACTGACTGTGGAAGGCCAGAGCTTATACATGTTGTCCTATGAATGTAAAAGGTATGAAATAAAATCTTGGACAGCATTAAGTGTGATGAAGAATTTTCAGTTAAATACTTTTGGCACTCTGGCCCATCTTTACAAACATATGATGTAAGTGTAAATTATTATTATTATTTTTTTGAAACAAACCAATTACAGGTGCCAGACAGTATAATGATCTCACCATGGTCAGTTTATGGCTGTTTAAAGTAAATGCTGCATCATATTTTGCTGTGCACCAGGACGTACAGCTGTGTGGAGAGATTCCATGGGGGAGATGAACTTCTTGTCTTGCTGTTCTGAATACTCACATAAAACACATGAGTCACTTGAAATACCTTTGTGAAACTTTGAAAATACTTGTAAAGTGATCAGTTTGTTGGGTTTGGTTTGGCTCTTTTTCATTCACAAAATTAACATGGCTGATAAAAGTGCATAGAAATGCAGCAAATACACATAAAATTGCATATGTGGAAAGTCTGACCTATCTAGTCATCATCTATTTCATGCTAGTTAACTGTAGTTTTAATTAGTTACCAGAGGAACCTGGATTCACATTGTCTGAACTTGCAGAGAGGTAATGTAAGCAAACAAAAACTCTGCAGTTGTCTTCATCCACCTGACTTTATTCTTTCTCTTTCAGAGTAGCTGTGAGCAGATACCTGAGGGTGAATAACAACAGGGAAGCACATGTTGCGCCCTTCTCCCAAAACCTTCCCAGCCTCTAAACAGTGATTTCCTGAGCCTAATCTGGGTTGTTGGCACGGCAGCCCTCAATGGATGTCTCAAATATTTGTTGTCTTCCACTAAGCCCACGTAAATTTCTGACCTTGGTACCATCCTTTGGCAAAGGCATCTTTATACATACTTTGTACCTGCTGTTCAAAAAAAAAAATGCTCCTCCAGGTAGTTTGTTAAACTGTAGCTTCAATTAGTGATTTAACTCACTTATTTCCTAACAATTTGGAAAACCTCTGCAGTGTTCCTCTTTGGTTAGTCCTAGCACAATAAGACATTCCATTTGTAGAAGATGTTATATAACGCATAAAACATTATTATTCATCATCATAGAACAACAATCAAATCTGTCTGTTTCTGAAATTCTTCCAATACTGACTTACTGCTTTTGAAATGAAACGTCCAGAACAGAACATACTATTCATGGGTGGACAAACAAAGGCTTTATGTCCTATTTTATGTAGGCTTTATGTTACTGATTTGTATGTTTTATGTAGTATATCCTAGTATGCTATGCTCTATTACTTTCCTAATTAATTGCTCACATTTTTATTCACCTTTTTAACAGCTGCCTAGTATGGAGCTAGTGTTTTCATGCACCTGCAGTACTAAAGAGTTGCTCCTGAATAGAAATGGTCAAATTGGAGCCTATCACTTTTTGTGAAGCTGAAACTGTGTTTGCTGTTGTGCGATGCTTGGCATTTTTATGTTACTACCCTTTTACTCTGTCCTGTAAGTTATTTCTGCAGCTCCTTATTGTTTATTCACATCCTTACTTCAAAGAATGTCATATCATTTGTGAGTTTTCTCACTTCACTATACATTTTTCTGTTCTAGTTTTTTTTTTATTAATATTATAGCACATGGACTACAGCACACAACCTATACAGGATTACAGTGCTGACCTTCTCCATTGGGATGACTGACTATTTGTCTCGTATGTTTTCCTATCTTTTAATCCCACCAAGAGGTTCCCTCTTCTCTCATGAATGCTCCATTTCTTTGAAAGCCCTTCCTGGTGAGGGACTTCTTAAAAAAAATCTTAGATCTAAGCTGATTTCAGCAACCAGCTTGTGTATATCCTCATGCTGGTTAAACCTTCCAAAAGGCCCCAATAGGTTTGTAATGCAGGATTTATTTTTTTTTTTTTACAGAAGCCCGGCTGACTCTCCCCACACATGTTGCATTTGCTCAGGTGTCTCTAGTCCTTCTGTTCATTTATACAGTCTCTCCTTACTCACCTGCAACATATTATGTGCTTACAAGCCAGTAGTTACACTGATTGCCTGACATCAGTTTTAAAGCCTGGCATAAGTTTTGTTGCTCTCTTATTTTCAGGCACTGAGGCACTTTTACATGAGGACTTGCACACTGCTTTTAGTGTCTCCCAAAACTCACTTTCAACTTTTTGTCTGAATAGTATTTGGTCCTCTTAACTTCTTAGCATCCAGCCTCTTAGCATGTAACCTCTTTTGTGGCTTTTTGATTTCAAAAGGATTATTCTGTCCTGTAATTCTCTCGCTTACCCAAAAAGGTTCGCTGGTGGGAATTTTATTATGTTCTTCTGCAATGAATGCTAGTACAATTAATTCATAAAGCTTCCCTGCAATGGCTTTTATAGTAGGGCTATTACATAGTTTTGTGGATTCTCACTATTTTTGTCCATGCTGTATTTAGCACTGCTTTTGATGATCTTGGTTAGTTGCTCTGTAAACACTTTTTGGATGCATTAATGATACCTTTTAGAGATATTTCATTTTTATTTAATATTCCAGAGATTTTGATCCTTTCTGTATTCTGGATTTTAGTACAACTTCAGCTATTTTAAGGACACTATTTCATTTTTCATAGCTTTCTTTAACATTTGTTAACTTTCTAAGTCAGTTCTTAAAACAGAAATATTTAGTCATAATCCAAAAAGGGATACTTTAGAGTGATTGCTATTAATTCCACTTTTACAAAGATTATAGCTAATTAAGTCCCAAATTATATAGCTAATTAGTTAAACTGGATACCTTATCCATTAGGCTGCAAGTGTAGATTTGATTAATCAGATTAAAGAATTGGTTATAAGTCATAAGCTATTGGCTTTTGCTGATTTACTAGAAAACACTTTTTTTCTCCTCTGGAGTAGATCTTACTCTAAGTTTGTGTTTTATCTGTCATAAGAATGTCTATTTGTTTTCTCTCCTTCTTCTATTTCATTCAACTCCCAAAGACTGGATTGAAGACCAGACAGAAGGAGCTTTGCAAAGCTGAATGATGCAGTGATTAGTGACTTTATAATGTTATGAAAAGATGCTTGATTCATAGATCTTACAGCAACAGATCTGAAATTGTGCTCTGATTTCAGCTCCTGAAGTTCTCTGGGGTGAACTGCTTAAACTATCCTTGAAATCAGAGCACATACAGGGCATAGAAGTAAAATATTCATAAAGTACTCTGACGAGAGCTAGCACAGCCATTGAAGAAATGCTTAAAACCAAGCTACAATTCTGCTCTAGATTCAGATTTAAAATATAGCTTTAAATTTGATTTGATTCAGTATTGAAAATCAAATGATGGTTCTTTATTTCTGACTGCTCCTAGGTCTAGGCCTTCTTCTGCATATACCGTACTCCTGATTGTCATGATAAAAGTTTTCCAGAGTGTCTTCTAGGTTTCTGCAAGTTTGAGAAAATGTGTTCTGCATAGTAGTATTCTAAAGATTAAATCAACATTGTTTTATTTTATTTTATTTTTCTTTACAGTGTAGACTTCCAAAAGAACAATCCAATACACAAATTAACCGAAGAAGAACTTCTGGCTTTTACTTCAGTAAGTAACTTATCTGGATTTAGTAAACGTGTTTTCATTGAATGTTTAGATTAAGTAGCAAGCAATAAACTGTTAATCACATTAATAATGAAACTGTTTGTAAACCAGATTTGGTTTAGCACTCAGTCATTTCATTATCTTCTTATTTCAAGAAATTAAAGGGATGTTGACATTTAACCCAGTTTTGCAGCATCATCATGGAGGATAAGCTTGACATCTAAAAATTTAATTTCACCTCAAAATATGCACAAAACATTTTTTTATTTTGCCTGTTTTAGTTTTTATTAACTACATAAATTAGAATGTAGTATTAAATAAAGCATTTTTACTCCTCCAATGGTACTAGTGTTGAAAGTGCTCTTCTTTGAACAGTGTTTAAGTGAAGTTCAAAAGGAATTTCAGCTTTTTTCTGACAGATTTATTCAGCCTATGTATCAGATGTTCTCATTAGACATGTTTCTTCCCAGTTCAATGGCTGATGTGCTGTAGAACAATTCCGTAACTTCCAAAGAAGCCTGGAAAATTCTAACTCTGTATTTTTTCGCTGCAATATTTTACTGAAGATAAAACACAATTTGCTTCCTTCCTCTATCTTTTCTGGTTTTGTGTGTTTTTCAACAATAGTCTGTGGGGTGGGTGAGTGGAGGACGAAGGCCAGGGATTTTGTTGCTATTTTGGCTTACTTTCCACAATATTAGAGTTCACCTTTGGTGCAGTAAAGGGAGCTTGCTCTCCTACCCATGCCTTGTAGTCTGAGACCCTTTTGTGTTGTAGAGCATCTGAAAAAGTAAGTTCTTAAGAGTTTGCAAATAGGATCTCAGCAAAAATCCCTTTGATGTCAGTTCAGATAAAATTTTATCACCAACACTTGCAGTTTTGTGAAAGGACTATGGACAGTAATCTAAGGTTAACTATGGTAATGTTTTGCTTTCGTTTGTTGTTTGTTATTGGTTGGGGCGGGTGTTTGTTTTTGTGGTTGTTGAGGTTTTTTTGGTGGTAAAAGGAAGTTCAATCTGTAAAAAAAGAAAATCCTAATCTTTTTACTAGATACATAAATATAAAATAGGTTGGTTTTAAAGTAATCTTTGCTTAGGTCCCTATGCTAAAATAGTACACGTAAGATCTGTACAAGGCAGCTGAGTGAATCACTGCAGAACAGTTTAACAGTTTGGTTTATGTAGGTTTTCTATTTGTTACTATGATGAACATAGGGCTTTCTCATAATATACTCATAGTTTCTGAAGTATTTTGTTTTGAACTGCAGTATTGTTTGTTTAAAAGGTGGAAATAGAGAGCAGGAAAAAATTGAAATGTAGAAAACATGCGACTGTCCACTCTCGCTTTGTAGTAAGTGAAGTACCCAATAAGGGTATTCAAGAATGGTGACCATTAAAGGAGAGGAAAAAACTTACAGAAAGAATAAATATGTATAAACTAAGGAAATGCATACATAGAAACGGCTGTGGGAATGAAAAAAGCTGCTAAACTGAGTACTGCAAAGTTGGGGTTTTTTTAATGGTGAAAGTGTTACAGTATATTTTTTTTCCCAAAATAATGTTAATGCAAATGTATGAAATTTCAAGCTACGCAGATAACTTTGTATAAACAAGTGCTGCCATTTTTGTTGTTAAAACCTGCTTCAGTTTTCCCACTACCCACTATTGTCCACATAATTCTTGGGTAGAAATGCAACCATTGTGTAGCTGAATTTTGAAATAACTTCTCCATATATTCTATCCTTTGAATATTAAATGGAGTGTTACTGTGATAACAGAACATCTTTAACAAGATTGGCCTTACTCCTGTAGTGATGTATTTTCCAGAATAATGACCCAGGAGTGGGGTATAGTTTTAGCACTTGAGTTTTCAAACATTTAAACACACTTTGGGTTTTAGAGCAGAGGAAGTGGCACATATACTAGGCAAGAAAGATAATCAGCTTTACTGTCGTCTTTTATCTGATGTTGCTTGACAGATCATTTTACCTATTCTCTGACATGTAAGAGGTCTGTTGGGTGAATTCTTCATAATGATGAGAAAATTAAGCTGAATTTTTCTGCCATCTACTGGCCGATTCCTCAAAACTCACAGGAGAGCTGATGAACTTGCTCCTTAAATATTTATCACCTTGACTGTGAGGAGCTTATGTGTTTATTTCTCTTTTTATAGAGCTTCTGCATTAGCTACAGCATGTTTCACCCTTGTAAGATCAGCAGCCACTCCCTGGGTGGATCTCCAGAGAAAGACAGCTGAAAGATACCTGTAGGCTTCCCTATCGCTTTGAGTAGCAAAAAAGAATAAACAAACAGGAAGGTAGATCTCACTAGTAGAGCAGAACTCAGTGGACAGCAGTGACTCAATGAAGTAGCTGGTAGCCTAAAAATTAGAGGAAATAATATATTTCAGTATCAGAATAGTGTTCTTTTAAACTTTTGCGTATTATTTCCAAGTTAACTAGATGTAGGGACATGATTCAATCTTACCATTATTTTCTCTTTTGATCCTGACCTATGCTCCCAAGACACAAACAAGAACAAGTATTTGTGGCATTACCATCCCAAATCTGTCCCGGTAACTGAAAACAGGAATTGGATATTAGCTTACATAAGTTCTTTCCAATAGAGGCATATTTTGTAGAGTTTGCACCTGAGCCTCAGATTGCGGTTAGTCACTGCAGAACTTCATGATAAAATCTCTGAGCTCTTCTGCATCTTAGCTCTGAGTCACCAAGGCAAGCAGATCTGTCGCTGTGCTCCCTGGCAGTAGGGATGTTCTGTATGGATGTTAACACAGCCTTGGTCCTTACAGTGTCTGCCAGCTAAGTGGCACTGCAAATGTTATCACTTGTATTTGAGGTGCTTACCAAGCTTTGGTACTACTTAGTGAAACAGGCAAATGTGCTCTATATCAATGCTGCTCTAGTAATTTCTTTAGCATCACTTAAACTGCTCTGTGTGTGTGTGTGTGTGAGCAGGCATCTTTTCAGCCTACATGTGGATTCCTAAATCTGCAGGCTGGTTAGATGGTTGTCATGCATTCATCTGATATCTGCTGAAATTTATGTTTCCTGAAGAAAGGGGAGGAGGAAGGGCAGGCACTGATCTCTTTTCTTTAGTGACCAGTGACAGAACCCGAGGGAATGGCAGGAAGATGTGCCAGGGGAGGTTTAGGTTGGACATTAGGAAAAGGTTCTTCCCCCAGAGGGTGCTGGAGCACTGGAACAGGCTCCCCAGGGAGGTGTCACGGCCCCAAGCCTGACAGTGTTCAAGAAGAGACTGGACAAGCCCTCAGACACAGGGTGTGAACTGTGGGGTTGTCCTGTGCAGGGACAGGAGTTGGACTTGATGATCCTTGTGGGTCCCTTACAGCTCAGGACATTCTATGATTTCAAGATATCTACAGAAACTAGAGAAACTGTAAGGCTTTTAAAATCAGTGAATTATCAAGAGATCCTCTTGCTTTGGATACTGCAAAACAAATGCATGTGACCTGCAGTTTCTCTTACGCAGAGAGAATTAAGGTCCAGCTGATATGAGAAAGGAAGATCAAAATAAAATCAAGTAGATGATGTGGTCCTGCCTTATCCTAGGTGTAGTTTGGCAAACAGGCATTCTAAACTCCCTTTTGTATCTGCAGAAGTTGAAAATGACTAGATTTGTAAGAGAGAGATATATATTTTAAACAACATAGCTTACAGTCCTAAAAATAACACTATTAAGTCACTATTAGTCACTGCTTGTTGATTGCAGTCAAATACAATAGGATTGCTGCTTTTCATTTACTTCAAGTCACTTCGGCATAGTTGCCATTGTCCTAAAAGTGCAAACTTTTAAAACTAAGAATTACTTTAAATATTGCTCATTTTTGAAGCAAGGCGTGAAGGCGTATCAACTCCTTTGTACCTGTGTCTGTAGTCTCCTTGTCTGGGAAGGCTCCTCTTGGTACAGTAACATGGACTTCAGTGCTTGAGGTGTTCTAGTCAAATCTGTTCACCTATCATCAGCAAATGGAGTACAGTATCAGAGTACATTAAGCTATTAATCTATAGCTGAAATTAGATCTATTTTCTTTTTGTTCTGCCTATAAATTGTTGATTTGATATCTTTACATGAGAAGTAATGTAGCTCACATGCACTTAAGAATAAATACAAAATTAAACATTTGAATTTAAGGGGACTTAAATATTTTTTTTCACATTTAATGGTTTAGGGGGGAAATTATAATGTTTTAAACTATTATGGAGCATTTGAATTCATAAGAAAGCTAAAATCTTATTTAGAAATCAAATATCACAAGATGCTTCAGAAACGCAGTTATGCATTTGATATTTGAGAGACTTTCTGATTTAGCTGAGTATGGCATTTAAAAGCCATTTTCCAGAGAGGAAGAGGACAGTAAGCCAGTAGTGAAACCCAGTGCTTCTCTTTTAGAACTATTGGTTTCTTATAATAAACTTTTTTTCCCCAGAGCTTTCTGTATAGGAAGTATATGATGCAAGAAACCAAAGAACTAACTCAGTGCTGCTTTCCGATGGAGGTTTTGTAGTTTCTTTTACTCCCAGATCCCGAAGATAGTTTTTGCTTCCTTATCCTATCTTTAATTTCAATGGATTTTTTTAATGTAAAGATACAAATGTGAAGTCTGCTGGGCTGTATGTTGGGGAGTAGTTTTTCCCTATAAGTTTACAAGTACATCACTGATCTCTGTATATCAGTGGCCCAAATACTTTTGTAGAAAAAAAAACTTTTTCATAAATGAGTAAAAGTAAAATCTTAACTTGTATTAAATATTTGCTGTCTGCATTATTTTGAATAGGTAATGCGGTTAAGACAATATACCAAAGAGGAGGTTAAGTGAACAACACTTATATATAAGTGTACATGATATTTCAGTATACTTTTAAAAATAATTTTTTAAAAATTACATTTAAAGCTTGGTAAAAGATGGCCATCATGTGAACATAAGCTCTAGAACAGGAAACATAAAAGCATTTCTGAAATGTGAAAGAGTTCCGGGAGCATATGAAAGCTCCATGTAACAACTGGTAAATCTTCCTTTATGTTTCAACGTTAAGATTATGCAGTTCTTGTAGGGAAATAGGGGAAAGATTAAATACTGGATGGTGTTGCATTTTTCTTTTTCAAAACATGAAAATGTTTTTAACAACACTAATAAGATTAGACCGTATAATACAAGTTCTTACAGCTTTATAGAAAGTCTATACTGTAGCTTATAGTTTACATACTGGGGAGGCAATTCAGTGTTTCATAGTCTGATATGATACTCCAAGAGGACATCCAGGATCAAGGAGCTGCAGCTGGTCCTTAGTGTTACCCCTTCCATCTGTCTTAGCCCTCACTTTGTCCAGGAGAAATGGGCTTTGTGGTAAATGTGATGGGCGCTTAGCTCAGTGGGGGAGAATATTCCTTTTTTTCCCTTATTAGTGCATTATAATCAAGGGATTTTGAGTGGTAGGAACAGTGTTAACCTGAGTTACAGTTGATCTTTCTCCTCAGTAGTGAAAAGAAGTCTCTGGCTTTGTGCTTGACACGTCTTATCCCCATATTTGTATCCTTTGGAATCCGTAGAAGATGAGAGCGGAAAGAGAAGGGACCATGGAAAATTTAGTTTCATTGGTTTGTTATATTCCTGAAACTTCTATCCTTTATGGGGGATTAGAGCAGCTCGTTTCTTTATTAAACCAGAAGCTCTGACAGGTCTTCTGTCTATCAACACTTTGAATAGGTGAGGATATCTATCTTAAAGAGGAAAAAAGAGTAATAGCTTTTATTTTGCTCAGAGTACAAAACTTTAAAATTATTCACCATCTTCCAACAAAAATACCTGATCATTCTGAATTTGTTCCAATAATGCCATGAAGGATACTAAGGTCAGATCAAGGACTTGGAGAATGTGGAGGGAGTCGGTCAAAATCCAAGGAATACTGTGTATTCCAAAGATGGACCAGATAGGAAGCCTTCATGTCCTTTGTTTTTTCCACTGTGTTGAGCTACTGATTCCAGAGACTGTTTTTACTATGGAATTTGAGAATGGTTGTACAGCATTTTTTTTCATCAGAGGGGGGCATTTGTTGAGTGTAATAGAAACTGATGTTGTATGGTAACTGAAAATCACAGCAAAATATTATAGTGCACGTTTTATTGAGTGTGTGTATATGCATATATGAATATTTTTTCTGCTTTTCACTGTAGGAAGGGGGCCTTGGGAGGAGGGAGTTGGAGGCTGGAAATGGAAATGCTTTGTTTTTCTCGTCTTTTCTATGGCATTTGTGATATTAATGTCAAACTAGGGAGCAATCAAATCATAGCATATGATATTTTTAACATTAAGCCTTTCTATCAAAATCTCTATAAAACCAACATGCCAGTTTGGTTTCTAAAGAGAACTTGTTTATATAGCTTAAATAAAAGCAGCACATTTTTCTCTGCTGAGAAAATGGCTGCAGTTTTCTTTATGTTTTATAACCAGCAAGAGTATTGAAAAGCTCATTAAGAGTGCCATGTGTCTCTGCTGCTTTAACTTTCATGGCTTTATAAAAAGTCTCTTTCAGTTCTTTTCTAAGCTGTGTTGCCCATGTTGAATAGCCTCTGTTGGTTACGAGATTATAACACTGCAAAGACTTTGTCTCAGCAAAGTCCTGCTAACACTAGTAAGACTAAGTGGATGAATTCAAAGCTATTCTGTTCTTTCTTTTTTTCTTCTAAGCACTTTTATTCAAAAGTCTGAATCATTTTCTAGGAATGTCAGGATCTAAACACTTGCTGCTAATTTAATGCATGTATGCTCCCTGGCCCACCACACATTACTGAGAAATCAGATTGAGTACAGCAAAAGGGAAACTGCCTCTTTCTAGACTCAACTAGATTTCTTGGAAGCTTATTCACAAAGTGTCTGGTACTTATGTTTACAATGTATTGTGGATAGGAAATGAACCTAGTGTTGTCAGTTATTTTTGCTGCTGTTTTATGCGTTTCTATGTTTTAGGGTAAAGTAACTGGGTGCTGTAGTACATGTGTTGCAGGGCAAGGGGGAAGCTTGCATTCCATTCCAAAAATGGGATTAAGTAACAGTCTATTTGAAGTTGTTTTATTTTACAAAATATCATATTTCAACATAATTGACAGTTTTATCCCTTTCAACTTTGTTCTCCTCTGTGGTCTACATTCTTCCCTGAGTCCATGGGATCTACAGCTTTGCTTGCATCATATCTTACAGGAGATGATTCCTGATTTATTGTGCGCCTTTCTGAGCAGGAAGGAATTTGGGATAGCCTTTCCTAGTCTGCTTTTTCATATAATCTGTACAGAGTTACTCAAGCAATTGATTTTAGTGGTCTCACTGAAACCGCAGTGGTAAGAGAACATGAAAATCATATTTAAATATTAATAGATTATTTGCTCATCTAAGGGTTTGAGAAGTTAAGCAGGCAAATTTGATGACAGTTAGTAACATTTTTTCCCACAGCAGCCTTTCTTCTCCCCCTCCTCCTTCCTCTTTATCTATCAGCAGCTCACTTATTTTTTTCTAGCAACCTCTCTGACAGCCAGTTGACATGTCACAGGCTTCCCTTCCCCCTCTTCTGTCCTTCACCAGTTATAACTATTATAATTTACTTCAGCAAGAAAGATTTCATGGCAAAAAGAGGATGAAATTAAACCCCCTATTCAACAAAATGCTGAGCTATCGTGAAGGAAGTACGGCATTTTCACTACTCTGTGTAGTGCTTAATATTCCCTTTTTGAAAATATTTCAATGATCAGCTTAATTCGTATGTTATCAGTACTAGCAGTCACTTTTTTTTTAGTCATTTATATTCTACTGATAGGCCTGTTTGGCTGAAGAGAGGACAGATGAACTAAACAAGGGGGAAATCCAAGTCTCCCTTTTTTTCAAAGTAAACTTACATTTTTGTTCTTTTACCATGAGTGAGGAGGAATTATTCATAAAGTTTACTTAGCTGTCCTGATGTCTTGCCCTCATCCCCTCTGCCTAGTTTTAGTATTGTCCCTTCATTTGTTTTTTTTGTGTTTTTTTTTGTTTGTTTGTTTTTTTCCTAACACAACATTTATAATAGCGGTCTAGTCTTGCTTGTTCCGTAGCATCTGCAAAAAATGAAGGTGGTTGAATTCTTGTTTGCTGGTCAACTTGCCATTGTCTCTATGCAACTGAGTTTAATTTCCTCTGATTGTATCATGTCTGTAGTTTGAACTGGAAGTAGAAGATTTCTCATATCAGCACCCCTGACATTCTTTCTGGTCTATATTAAAGATGAACTATTAGAAAAGTAACACACACACACACACACACACACACACACATATATATATATATTTTTTTAATGTATTAAGCAATTTACAAGTTAGAATATGACCCTTATGAATACTAATTTCCAGTTGTGTGAATGCATGAGTAGGAAAGGTTCATAGTCTGTTTATGAAGGTTAGATCATTGCATCAGGAAACAGAAACAATGCCAGCTCATTTAGTGGACTATTCATGCAATGTACATCATAAATGAGTCTTGTGATTACAGGGAGAAAATTCAGACTTTTTTTTCCTATGTATAATTTATATGCTTAGCATATATGATAACATGGTGTGGCATAAATACTTTCGACATGTTTGGATTGGCTGCATTAATCAGGGCAAGTAGAACTGTTAGTTATGAAGACTATTTAAAAAAATGCCAATAAAACATTTAAAAGCATCATGTTGTATTTGTTTCAATTTGCAAAAATGTTTTAAAAGTATTAAAACTATTTAATGTTCTATATGTGAAGCTGAGATTTGAGGCCTTTTCTGAACTGAAATAAAAATCATGACACTAGGTATTAGTTGGTGTACTTTGACGTATTTGAGAAGATTTTACTGGGTTGTCTATATTTTACTTAAGCATGTCTTGTATTAATTAAATTGGAGCCTGGACTTTTTTATTGAAAGAATTCATGTTTTGTGTCAGCTAGATTTTTCTTTAGTACATTTGTCAGAATATATTGGCCAACACATCCTACAATTATTCTATCTAGTCTAGACAAAAGATGAGAGAGAAAATAGCTTTTACAGATTTGTATAAATAGAATGTGAAAGATTTTCCTTTGCTGAGATATCGGATTTTAAAATTACAACACTTGGCGAGGAAGAGCATGTGCGTTTACATTCCCCTAAATTAGTATTGTATCTGTTTTGGTTTTTATAGTTGGCTAAAACTGAGTAGGTTTTCTTTGTTTTTTAGTTTAATATATGTCAGTGAAACCCTTTCAGTTTTACAGGAAGGAGATATATTTAGAAAGTTGTTTTTATTTTGTTTTCAAGATCTTGTATTGTTTGAAGCTGTTTAGTAGATTAGTAGTAAGATTCAGAAATCAAACAGGTCATTTAGTTGCTGGAATAAGGCCGTATTTCTCATCCTACAGCTTATTGTGTAAGAACTGCAGTGCATTTATCTGTATATTCTGTATCTTTCCCATATCTAATAGTAGGCAAACATTTATTTATGTGTGTGTTAAATCTCTGACAGAGCTGTGAAAATGTGGAGCTTGGTGGTGCATAACTAAAAGGAAAGGAAAATATCTTGTAGTTTCTTCAGGCTATGTATAAGGAAGACATTTTTTTATGATGTGAGTGGTGGAACACTGGAGCAGGTTTCCCAGAGAGGTGGTAGATGCCCCAACCCTGGAGACAGTCAAGGCCAGGCTGGACGGGGCTCTGAGCAGCCTAATCTAGTTGAAGATGTCCCTGCTCATGGCAGGGTAGTTGGACTAGGTGACCTTTGAAGGTGACCCAAACTGTTCTATGATTCTTCATCCTATTTTCACAGTTATTTTAATAACTGCTGTTGTTTATCTGCACGATACAACTGGACGGGTGCTAAACTGTTGCGTTTGAATCTTAATCACAGCTCATGCTTTTAACTTCTTTCAAGTCTGAGCACATCCCAGACATTGCCTTTTGTCTCTAATAACTATATTCACAGTGTAGCTTTTCTGTATACAACTCTGTCAGATTTAGGAACATTACTCACTTGTGCACAAGACAGGATTTTCCTTTGTGTTCCTCAGCAGTCTCATTCATTTTTTTCAGTATTAGTCAGTTGTGCTTATGTCAGCTTCCCTTCTTGTTTACTCATCCATGCCAGGTTCCCCTCAGTCCTCCTTTGTCAGCTCTCACTTGCTTATCTGACTTTCACTCTTGATGTCATCTTCCCTAATTCCTTTCTTTCTCACATATTTCTGACTCTATTCCTTCCTTCCTCGATTTTGGTTGCCACTTAAGGAGTTAGTCTTCTTTCAGGACCAGTGTGTCTTCAGTCTCTGAAAGGAAGGTGGCTGCAGCTTTGTTTTGCTCCTGGAAACTAAACTCTTTCACATGAGGCTTAAAGCCATGCTGCTGATGACCTCCAGCAGCTCAATCCTATTGCATGGAATGGGAACAGTAGCTCTTTAAAGAGACAGAATACTTCTACCAGTGAAGTCAGGAGCTGGAAGAAATTGGAAATAGAGTATTTTTTAATGGACATCAAGACTTGTTAGTATGCTCTTTTGCGGGAAACTACTGAGACCATCCTAGAACTCTCACTGAAATTGTCATCTCCAGACTTTAAGCCTATTCACTCAGCCCACCAAACAGGAATGGAGGCACGCCTCTTGCATTCAACACATTACACTTGTTTGTGAACACCAAATAGTGCAATGTGTAGACTGCTGAGTAGTAGAGTGTGTTGTAGACAGAATTCCTGTGGTGGATGCTGGCATTCATAACAGGGGAAAACCAGGTATGACGCACTCCCTGCAGAGTCCTGTCTGGCATTGTGCACATTTTCCTCTGCTGTGTCTCACCGTTTTTCTACAGACTGAAGGTTGTGAAGATGTTTTATAGAAATTCCATGCTTTGTTCTGACATGGTTTTAGAGTAAAGTCAGTGGCCTTACTATAAATCACTGGTTTAAGCATGTGATTCTTCCTGAATTTTTTTGTCTATCCCTGTTACTGAAAAAAAAGTGATAGCTGATTTTGACTAGTTAACATCATTATAAGATGGGTTCACAAATAGCATTTTTAGAATGTACAAACTGTATGCAACTATTAAAGTATTCTTGTTGTGCCATTTACTAATTTTAAAGTTTTGAAATTATTAAAACATGTACACTGGTTCTTTTCAAGAAGATAATTTTACACCTCTTACTGGAGATGTGAAGGGAGCTTTTAAGGCTCTACTGTGTTGTGTAGTTTTTGTCATTGTGCTCCATATCTGTTTGAGAACCAGTATTTTTGCTACCCCACATTCTCACCCTGTGAAAGTTACTCAACTAAGGTATTTTATTATTGTAAATGGATATTTGTCCTGAAGTTATAATTTCAAAAGTACAGATAAAAGCTTCTGTTAGAGTAAGAATCTACACTGTATCAGATAGCAGCAGCATATAAAGCAGTATTCTTCCAGAGGCTCTTGATAGACCAAATAAACGGGAAGTATCACTGACAGTCTATGGAAAAAAACAGTGGCGAGCTCATAAACCTGAGTAGACAGGGAAAACAGATAAATCCCACCAGCCTGGGGCACTTGAATAGGATGCAGGATCTGTCAGGAATTTTTCCAGTGGTCCAGAGTGCTGCAAACATGGAGGTTGCCCTGAACAGTTTGAACAAGCAAAGAAGCAGGAAAAAAAAAAAAGGAACCTTAATGTGTAGTCTTACTTGGATTTTGCTGAGTAAGTACTATTTACAAAATTTTAATAATATGTGCACAGAAAGAGTTGAGCAACCTAAGAGACGTATTGACAAATCATCATTCTTGTCTGTAGCCACAGGCAGCAGTACCAGAACTGGGAGGATTCAAAGTCAAAACAGACTGTCTGCTTGAGGAATAAATTTCAATCAGCAGAAGATAAGTTAACCTATAGCACTGCCTATTCCAGAAATTGTTCCAGAAATGCTCCTTGTCAGTGGAGAGGCAAGGCTGAGAGTGGGGTGGAGCAAGCAGGGCAGGGGATTTAAGAGCCCACTGTGGTAGTTTCCAAGGGAAAACCTAGTGGGGGGTAGAGACATGTTTCATCTCCCACATGGCCAGTCTGAATGGAACAAGTTAGAAAATACTCTCCATTGGCACAAATTTTCTATCTTTCACACTTTTTTCAGTCATTTGCTTTGTTTGTCTTGAGACTAAACAGATTGCAAGTCCTCACAAAGCATGTACCATTCCGTATGATCTTGAAACTATCTTTAAAATATCTAGCCATTCTCAAACTAAATTCACTGTTTTACTACCTGTACAGAGAGCAATTTCTTTAATGTGCTTTTCTGTTTTTCAGGATATCATCAAAAGAGCACATGATGTGTTCAGAACCTTGGCATAGATGGTGAAATTCCTGAGACTGAGCCATTAAAATTAGAAATTCACTGTTGCTTAATACCTAGGGAAATCCTTGTCATTGGTACCAAAGAGTTAAAGTCTTGTCTTTTGAATCCAAAAACCTGATTTATTGCTGTTGGGATTGAGCCTTAGGAAATAAATGCAGTACTGTGATGTGGTGTGGAAGTCTGCACTTACGCTGTTTCAGGAGTAATTCCAAACCACAGACCTGAAAAAGACAATGCTACTACAGTCAAATCTGGCTGAAGTTGTTCTCAGCATAACACAGCATAAGTGATATGTTTGGCGCAACAGAGCGAATGTCAGTAATATGGCTGGACTCTATTCTAAGTGAAAATAGGAGCCATATCTTATGTGGTTTACCCTTTGCTAGTCAGTGAAAGCAGATTCCTTTAAACAAAACAGTATCATCTTCATGATATTTCCTTTTCTTCTATAGTTTCTTTCTTTTCCTTAAATAAATAAATAAATAAATAAAGAACTTCCTTGGAAAACTTAGTTTTGGATTTAGGTAGTCTCTCAAAATGAAAAGAAAACTCAAAGCAAAATACAACCCAAAAACCAGCTTAAGCAACAGCATGAAAAATTATTCTTTTTTAACTCTTAAAAGAGGCTACGACGTGTATACCTCTTACTGTCATCACAGAGTGTTAAGCTCTTAGAAACTTGCTAAATATCAGCTCACCAATGCCCATTAATATGGAAGAAAATGTAAATAATTTTGAACATCCAGGATAGATCTTCAGTTCAGATGTACAAGTAGAACTGAACAAATAACTTGACACTGCAGTAACACCTTTGTACTACTGTTAGAAAGCAGAAAATCCTAAAGGGAAAAAAACATTTAAACATTTTCCTAGCACAACCTGATTTGAGTTGATTTTTCCGATGTGTCTAAAATGACTTTGAATTGCGATTTTTGTTCCTTCGGTAGGTGTCTCTGAAAGTTATATACCTGCATGCAAGTTAAATAACGGACTGCATTACGCAGGATCAAAGAATCATGTTCATAGCTCACTATATCTCCCTATTTTTTGTTTTATTTTTGTTCCATGCAAGCTGAAGTGACTTTGCTTTTCTGTGTGTCTGTTATGTTTAAATAAAAAGCTTTTTTTGAGTCTCCTGTGTCTCCACTGAAAATTCTTCAGTAAGCCTAAATCTTTGCACTCCTTTCACATAGTCTTTTATGTGGAACATATGAGACTTCCCTTGCAAGGGAATATTACTCTAGTGCTCATTTTCTTTGACCTTTTTCCCTGTAAAATATATAATGGAGCGGACGCTGGGCCACCATTTCAATTTTATCTGCAGAGTGACATTGACAGCTAGCTGGAAAGACAATCATTATGTACTTGTGTTTTTTCTGCTTCCGACTAGAGATCAGATTCCACCTATGTCCGCATCAAATTACCCCCTTTAATTTAGTTTTCTTAAAAGAGAGAATATTTTCAAGTTTTGGAGTCACAAAGTTGTGGAATGAGACGAGATTTTCCAGGAAAGCTATAGAAACACCCAACTTAGGAGAAAGCTCAGGAAATTATTGATGTGTATTCAGGAGATGTAAAGACTACAGCAGGAAGAAAAGTTTCTTAAGTCTTCCCTATTAACCTTTGAATTGATTAAGCCAGCTACTGAGTAACTCTTATATTGTGTTTAATGTACCTTCAGATGTGATAAATTCCAGAGAGAGTCAGTCACTTGCAAACTGAGATTAAATGAGACACTTAAGACCTTTGCATTTAGAATATTGCATTTAGGTAAGTGCAATGTAATTGTTGCTATATTGAGTGCAGCATTCATTTCTAGATCAGTCTAGTATAGCCTAAACAATAGTCTGTTTAGCCAAGAGATTTTTAACATCTTTGCATACATTTTGCTTTATAAAGTGTGGACAGACAAAAAGGAAACTTGTAACAACTTCAGAGCTGCAGATGGGGAGAAAAAAAGGAACTGTCCACTGTGTGTGTACATATATTTAATTTTAAAACTCTCAGAATTAATATTTTATTTCAAATGCATTCAGTTATCCAAGACTGTGGAATTATATATTTGAAAGAATCTCAAACACTTTGAAATACACAAAAATGAAAAAAAAAAAGAGATAGCATCTTCTTGTTTTAGTAGTCAAATTCAACAGAAGATGCTCCATATTTACAATGATGTAATGTTACAACTTGACAGCCGAGTCTACCAGACAAGACTAGACAAAGCAAATTTTAAAAATGCCATTCTAATTAAACTAGTCCCTTGATGCAGATCACTGATGGTGTTTTGGCCTTGCTCTTGACTTTTTAACACCAAGAGGTATTTCTAATGGCTGTGGCTAAGAGCTTTAAGCCCAGCTCTGCTCGTGATCAGCTAACACCTGTTGTGGTGAAAAGCTATTTTGGTTCTACAGTCCCAGGATTAGTTTTATAGACCAAAATAAACCCTTGTCATACAGTTGAGTGAATAGCTTTAGACTTTGGAAAAAATATGCTGAATGTGTGGTCTAAACCTATTGAAATATATATGGCATATTATAGCAGTGCTGGAAAATGGCACTGTGCATGTGCTGATGCTTAAGCCAGTGCAGGAAAGTAAACCTCCTCTGTCAGTTTAATACTTTCAGGACTTCTGCCTGTCTTTCTGGTTTACCTGACAGTCAGACACAATTAGTTTAAAAAGAAGGTAGCATTTAATTCGTTATAATCTGAAGAATACTTTAAAAAATCGCAAATGATCATATGATTGACTCTGTAATATGCTATATTGGTGTGACAACTCATTAAAATCATTGGAAGACCTAATAAAGGAAAATAATGGAACTTCTGCTAATGCACATCATACAGGCTAAAGCATTGCATAATTTTTTTCCTTCCTTGTTAGATTGCAAAGGTCGTGGCTTAATAAATGCTCTGAAGGTGACATGTAGAATTTATATTAGATGCTGTTAGGCAAGAAAATATTTAATATTTAACCAAGTAATAACACATTTTCCCCATGCAACACTGAAAAAGAAATGCTACCACAGAACTTGGAATAGTGCCTGAAATATAATTCATTTTAAGTGTGTAATACAAGTTGTGATGTTTGCAAAGAAAATGTAAATTATCCTTTTCTTGATAGTTTTGCCCCAAGACTATTTGATTGATTCATCGTCTGTAAGTCCAAAGACTTTGCATATTGTTGAATTATAAAACAAAAACAAGCAAACAAAAACGTTATCAAAGCTATATAGAAAAATATGTCAGGTGCTAGCTAAAAGTACAGTCTATTTAATATGAAAAAAACCCAGAAATTTTGAAAACGTATGCATCTGTGTTGCTGCGTATACACTTTTAATTTACAAGCTAAATTGTTAATATTTCCATTTTCCAGTCCAAATCACCCTTAGAGTGACTTTAAGTGTGGAATAGACTTCAGTGTTTACTGAAAGTGTGAAATTAAACAGATGCGTCAAGCCATACACAGAATGGGTTTTGATAATTGTTAAAACATATCAACGTTTTTGATATTTGATGTCTGAGGATTGTACCACAGAATCCATGAGTATAACCTCACATGTACAAGCAGTGAAGCTAGTAGGGTTAAATTTTGCATATTGTGTTTAGTTGCCACGTTTTCCAATTCACTGGCCAAGGGGAATTTTATGTTATGGTTATGTTTGAATTTTGAACATAAAGTCAGGTTGTCATGCGTTGAGGTGATAGTCTCAGAGAAAGAGAAAATATTCTATATAATATATATAAATACATAGGAATGGGAGATGTTTCCATCTGAACTTCATATTATTCAATTTCAATAAATGGATGGTTTATGAAGAGACTGGAGAAGCTCTCCTGTTAGCATGAAAAAAACATAACCTTTCCAAAATGATAGTGTTCAGTCTTTGTCTGGGATGAATTAGGTGGGGATTTATAGATTCACATTTTACTTTAAGGGTTCATTTTTAACACAGTTATATAATCAAGCATATAGAGATTTGGATATATATCGTTATGTATAACAATACTAATGATATGTAATGATAACGAAGTTTGTGTATAATACCATGAGAAGAAATAAAAAGAGGAAAAATCTTGGGGTAGCATTGAACTGAGGACAATGGTGGATTGAAGTAAAAAACCTGTTTATTGTAATCAATATTCAATGTTCTGTAATTTTAAGTGCATTTTAAAGTTGATCGGCAATTTCATCTTTGAGAATACAGAACACGTGTACCATGATAATTATGAAATACAAACTTTTAATTTAATTATAGATAAAAGGAGATAGTTCCTTTGGGTGGTTGCTAAGCAACATTTTTTGCATTAGAATATTTATATTCACCAGAAGAACAGCATTCTGTGCTAAAACCAATCCTTTGACATATATATTTAAATAATCTTAAACATCAAATACTTCTTGTCCAGCTAAATATGTAGCTTACCTTTTCCCTACTTAGAAAACAGCAGTGTATTTTAGTCGTGTATTTATTATATTTTGAGGTTTTGTGTATGTGCATAGTTATTGTAGTTTCCTCTTAATTTCTGGTCACTGAAGGATTAATGAACTGTTGAGTGTTGTGATAAGAATAAAAACAGGACCAGAAGGAATTTAAGGTCTGTAGAAGCTCAGTATTAGGTGTTGGCTGGTGATGGTATATAATCACATCTTCTTTTGAGTCTTATTTATTTTTAAATCTTTGGGATGGTCATGTACAGCAGAATTGGTGTCTATGCTGGACTTGAATAGAGAAGCTACTTGCTCTCTTTCAGCAAACAGGAATTTTTTACACGTTCATACACTAAGCAGAAAAGCAAAAAATTGTCATATTAACTGGCTTGTTTTGTTGCCACGCTGTGGTTCTACTGCTTAATCGTAACTAGAAATCTTGTATTTTTCTTATCCTCTTGATATTTTTACTTTTCAGTACAACATTAAAAAGTGCTTGTATTGGAAACCACTTAGTTACAAACATGCTTTATTTTGCCTCACAGAGTTCTAACAGAATTCCTGTTTAAAGTTACAAAGCCCATTTCAACCAGAAGCTGCCAGTACTACTGGAAATCATCAGCGGTCGAGCTCAGTTAATAGCGGAGTTGGTATTCGAAGGACATTTCTCAGAACTTGTATTCTTTTTGCTTCTCTCTGGACCTTGGCTTGCCTTAATCTTTCGTAGGCAATTAGAAATAATTTTGTAAAGTTCATATAACTATTGTCCAGGGCAAAGTTTCCTCTGTGTACTTTTTTTCAGAATTGCAAGGAGTATCTTTTATCAATTAGTATTATTATGAAAATATGTAGATCAAATTTAAATAAACCTTTCCACAAGACTGTGGCATCTTTCAGGTTTCTCCATAAGTCAATTATTTTTAATTCTTATTTCATTTTACCTTTTTTTTGTCACCAGTTCAGTGCTAGGAGAAGGTTCCAAAAAATTTCACATTAAGCAAGTGTCATTTGAACATGATATTTTTAAAAAGAACTTCCTTTAGTTACTCAGAAATTTAAGGGCCAGGTTATTTGGATGAGACTGTGAAAAGCAAAATCATATTCTCCCTAATGTCATACTAATTTTATTCTCTTGTTTCTTAAGACTTAATTCATATAACTTTTTATGTCAAAGAATCTTTTGCTGTATGCCTGAAACAGATTAAGCATTTGTAAGGTAGCTCTTGGTGATAGTGTCCTTCACCAGAGATTAACAGATATGTTTGCATAGCAACGGCAAGAAGCAAGAATTTTGCCTGTTCATGCCTCAGTCATGTGCCTCCAATTAGGTTTGTTTGTTGTTTTTTTTTTAAGGTACTCACCTGACTACTGTGCACAATATAGGATGTTGAAAAGAAGCGACAGTATGTTCTTATCTTACAGATAAGCATAGAATGAGTTATAACATTGTCATTTTCATTATATTGAAGAAATAAGGTTTTCATGTTAATTGTCTGAGTGAATTCATGAAAATCACCATATAATGATATACTTGGTTATACGAAGCAATGAGAAATAGACATTAATTAATTCATGTAAGTAATTTGAAAATTATGTGTGGCATTTGGAAAAGCAAACAACAAAGCTGCTGAAATATGTTAACTGAAATTGGTAATGAAAATAAACTAGGAAGCTTTTTTTTTTTTTTTTTTTCTAAATCCCTCCCAGTGTTTTCTGTTTATTTGTAACTTAAAATATGTTAGCAAATACCTGAATGAATCTAAACTAAAGGTCTTTTCTTTGGAGGGCATAATAGAGGAACAGAGCAGCCTTCAGGGTGCTTCATGCCTGTGCCTTCAGGTCAGTCATTTCACCACATCCTGGCAATGTGGCCAATAAGCAAAATATTTCTGGTTCAGCGACAGACTGATGTGCAGGGTCTTGGGAATTCCATGACTGGTTGCAATTAAAAGTGTTTGGACTTTGAAAGTCTGCTTTCAAATGATAGCTCCATCACAGCAATTATAGTAGTTTGCTAGGCTACTGATAGCTTATCAGTGAGCAAGGTAAAAGAATCAAAGAATGGGCTTAAATAAAGCAGAAAATATTGAAATTATTTAGAACTGCAGTTAACAAGAATCATCTTTACCTGTTCCAGCTTGTCTAGCATGTCTAATAAGCCCGTGTAAGCCCTGCCTGAGTTTGATGTCAGAAAGAATTCCTGTAGGAACTCCTAATTTTTTAAATAGTAGGTGGAGTAATGCAGAAGAGTTGCTCTGAACAGCCTGTACCTTTTATAAGCATGACTGATACAGTCTTATTCATCTGCCTTCCAGAAGATGCTGTTTTGGTTTGAATCACCAGTTGGACACCTTCTAGTACTGTGTAATGCTCCTCTGCGTGTTCTAGCTTTCCCAAGCTTCTTTGGTTAACTCTTCTCTTTTCTCTTGAACATATGACATTCTTTATTTTAAGCTGCAGGCTGCTTTCTCTGTAGTTTCCTTAAAACCAAATATTGTAACTTCATAAATAATATGCAGATACATTTGTATGTGTGCTTACATAAGAAATACCAATGCTGTAAGCTTCCTCGAAGATTCTTGCTAGCTTGTTCCAAGTTCTGTGTGGATGTTGCAAATTGTGCTACCCTTCTTTCTCTGTTTCTCTAACAAAAAGTTGAGTGGTCAGACAATGCATCACACGCAGGTTAAGCTCTGAATAATGAGGAGGCTGAATCATTCAGTAATGGTACTTGAGAGTCAGCCTGGGTTTGGCAGAGCTCATGTGGCTGGGTTTGATCTGGGCATCATTAGTAACATGCACCTTTCTCACAGTTCAGGTGTTACCTGCCATTTTGTTTTTCCATAATAATGGGGATGTTATAAAGGTATTGTACAATAACAGGTTACTTTGCTGTTAAGATTTTGAGGATCATGTTGTTTCCTTCCAATGTCATGTAAGGATTATACATTGAATGAAATATTCTGTTTTGTGTAATAGTTTGGTAATCTGCTTTTACACTTTGATATGATGGGAGAGGATGATATAAAATGTTCTTGTTTGTAGGAAAAAATGTGGGAAACAATTGGAGAAATAAGTTTTCCTATGTGAAAACATTCCGTTCAGTGCAGAAAATATTTCCTTTCTTTTAACCCCATCTAATTTTTGTATTTTCTTTATTTTATTGTTCTTTCCCTGAAGTAAGAACAAAGATGACTTCTAAGATTCTCAACAGTGTTTTTGTTTTAGAAGTATTTTGTTAATTTTCTTAGCTGCCTTTGGTACAGTACAATAAACTTTAAGATATGTTGACAAAACCAGCATAATCTTTATTTAGTTTTTCTTTTTTTTTTTTTTTTCTAGATGTTTTATTTTAACCTATAGTCTCATTAATAGAGTATAGATTTGGCTTCAGGTGAAGATACAAAGCTTTGAGACTTACAAGAAAGTATTTATTATCTGGAACATGTGGAAATTTTGGGTAGACGACTAAACGTTGCTTAATAGTTATGGGTACATGTTCTGAAATGACTCTTTATGGCTCTTGAGTGTAAACATTTGTGCCCTTTATACATGTATTATTTTGTATCTGTGGTGCTGTAAACATTACAATTAGGCATTGAAAAGGTAAGCATTTGAGTTCTGGCACAGAACTAAGCTCAGTACAAGTATAAAATTACAAGAGTTTCTTAACTGAAAGCAAGCCTGCTTCTCATTTTCCTGAGCAACTGCAGTGCTTTTTTACATCAAAAGAACTGTTAGAGATTTTGTTTTTTCTGTAATTGTACAGCAGGAATACCCTCCATGTTGCTTTATGAATACCTTTTAAAAGCAGGATTGTTATTCATGATAAGGCTGTCATTGCTCCTGCAGAGGAGCAAAACAAAACTATCTCTGCCTCTCTTCCACCTGCTTCTCTGTGCTTCTGCTTCCTCCCCATGCGAGAGTATACACACCTCATACATGATGGTATGCACACCTGATACAGCGTAATTCTTCTCCCAGGTAGCAAGTGATAGGACAAGAGGCAATGGCCTCAAGTTGCGCCAGGGGAGGTTCAGATTGGGTATGAGGAAAAAAATTCATCACAAAAAGGGTTGTCAGGCATCGGAACAGGCTGCCCAGGGAAGTGGTGGAGTCATCATCCCTCAGGGTGTTCAAAAGGTGTTTAGACGGGGTTCTTATGGACATGGTTTAGTGCCAGAGTTAGGTTAGGTTATGGCTGGACTTGATGATCCTGAGCGCCTCTTCCAATTGAAATGATTCTATGATTCTACAATTGCTTCTATAACAGCTGAGAGGGTGGTGCAGGGGGTACACACAGAGGCAGAGGAGAGGCTTTCCTGGGATGCCAGTTCTCTTGCAGAGCTGGCTGGTGTGAACGCAGAGGCTTTGTGCTGTGCCCTACTCGTGCCAGGGGCCAAGGGGAGCCAGAGTGAGGGAATAAGTACTCTGCTGCTAGACAAGGCCTGTCATTTGGTGTGAAAATAGCTTTAGGAGCATTATTAGTCATTTTCTTTATTCTTTTGAGAGATGTTGTGTTCGTTTGAAAAATAAATCCTAGTATCAAACACCACGTAGCGGAGCAAAAAATCCCTTTAAGTAAAAAGTAAAATGACAGAATACCATAGTGGAGAAAAGGTAACCTTTCTCACAAAACAAGATTTTAAGCTAAAGTAAACATTGCTCATGTGTTTGCCCCAAAAATCCCTTAAAGGCTTTTTTAGCAAACACCTGGAATGGCCACCAACAAATAAATTCAGAAAATAGGGTTCTCTGTTAGGAATGCTGTGCTTGTGTCCTGCAGTGGAGGCTTTGTCTTAAAACCAAACAAAAATAGGTAGTAGACTGAACTTCCCATCATGAGACAGGAGAGAGATGAGTTCTCAGAACCAGGATTTGGACCAGTTAACCATTTTACTGATAATAATTTGTAAAAGGACACTTCAAGTATACAGAGTTTAGCATATTGCAATTGTGTTCCCCTAATAATTCCATGTCCTCAGCATGTAAGGGATGGTATAGAAGCCTTTGGGTGGTACTTAATGTAATACTGAGTAGATGTCATGAAAGAATCAGTATGGAGATTGTTGGTCACAAGAGGAAGGGTCAGCTGATGTTGAAATGTTTGGTGGCGGTACATGTGTTCATACTGCTTTCATTTGTGCTTTCATTTGCTATCGCCTCTCTTCCCATTGTAATTTTGCTTGGAGCAAATTTGTTTTAGCTTGTTTCTTTCTGCTTCCTTTCTTGTGAAAACACTAGGGAAAAGAAAAACATTACAATATGACAGAAATTTGTCAGGCATTTCACACAAGCCACAAGCAAAGTATACTTTTTAATGCTTTGAGAGATCTGTGAGAGGAAAGAATAAAACCACTGGGGCTTATTCTTCAGTTTACGAATATCTATAGAAAAATTTATTTTCTCAGAGAAGCGGGTTCATATTTGTAGTGTCAATAAAATTAGCAAGGAATTTTTCTTGCTGTCTCCCTTTTCGAAGTGAATTTCTAAAAGAAAAATGTTATACTGTGTCTGAAACTGTAATGGAAGGAATCCAGGCAGTCTGTACATTGTTAAGAGATATCAAAGTTGTATTTGCTATATATCTCCTATTGGGCTTTCCTAAAAATCAGTAGTTGGAGACTGGCACCAAGATCCTGGCATCAGGGCAGGGTGTTCCAGGTGATAACCCCCCATGTCTTTAGGAAAGCTTTTGACCTAGCTTATTTCTCATTCCCTATACATCTAATACCCATCAAAAATTCTTCCTGTTATTCTCAAATCATGGCAAACCCTGAATTAATATTCTTCACATTCTTAGTCATTTTGGCCTATTTAATGTGCAGGTGCTGTTAATGCAGTCATTGGAGCACCTCGCATATGAGGAGAGGCCAGGAGAGCACTGTTTTTGTTCGGTGTTAAGTAGGTTCCGTGCTGGTGTCTACAGGCATCCAGCATGCAGGTGTGGAGAAGGCTGAGACAGACTGCTCAGTATCCAATTCTTTGTTTTCCTTTCACTCCGAGTAGCCACTTCAATTTGTGTGAGTCGGTGTATGCACCGTATGGGTACATGTACACACAGAGCTGCAGGAGCTGAGAAGGAGAAAATAGTTTTGATGGCCACCTTTTATATTGAAAATAGATTAAGGTAATCTGTACAGCCTCCAATTCACCAAATATGTACTACTACCATGTATCTGCCTTTCAGAATAGAAAACAGCATTCATGCTTGAGAACACTGTTAAAAACTTTACTGTCTTCGGTGTCTTTTAAAATGAAATAATGAAAAAATGTTATTTTTCTCTGCAGTGCTTGCTGTCTCAGCCGAAGTTCTGGGCTATTCAGACATCAGCCTTGCTCCTTCGGACCAAGCTTGAGAAAGGAAGCACTCGCAGGATGGAACGGGCAATGAAGCAGACTCAGGTAAGACTTCTGAGCTGCCTTGTTATAAATCGGGGCTCTCTGTATATCAAGTAGCAACATTCAGGAGTTAGAAGCTTCTGCAGTTCCTCTCTGTGAACTGTACAGTGAGATAATTTTCTAATTATGTCTCTAAATTAGATGCATAAACCACAAATCCTTTTTTGTCCGCCAGTCTTGAGATAAGCTCTTACATGTACAAGTAATAAATGGTCACTTTCTTTCAAAAACATGAACAGATTTGGAAGATTGAAATTAAAATCTGTTTTCTTACCTGTAGTTTCTGACTTCTGATCTGAGGAGTTTTTTATGTAGAAGTTCATTAATATAAAGCTGTTACTGGTATCGTATTTTTAATAGTTTTTACTCAAGTAAATCAGCTGTGGAAAACACTGAAAGTTGTAAATAGTCTTTGGTATTGTGAGAACAAGAAAATGTATTTGTGAATAAAGCAGCACATTTTGATGTGATACTTCAAGGTTAGTATTTATATCACAAGTTTGAGGCAGTGATTAGATAGTCTTGCTTCAAAGAGATCTGTTTTCAGATATAAAAAAGAAATTTTAAAATTTTGAAACGTGTCCACTAATAGGATTTATTTTAAAAATAAATTTCTCAAAGGAAAAGTCTGTAGCCTATATAGAGACTTTTTTCTTCCCTTCAGTTTACGGAGTTTTGTTAGCCATTTGTCATCTTTATGCTGTTAAGTCTTGTTGTCACACATGAACAGCAGGCATTTCTATGTCCATCAGAAAACAGTCCTGCTGACTAAACCAGCCAGGAATGTATAAAATTTATTATTATGGTGCTGTGTAATGAAATCCTGAAAAGCTGATATTTCATATAAAATCATTATTGATGCATGAATCTTTGAAAGAGTGCAGACTGGATGTGCTGCTGCATTTTTCTTCTGCTGAGGAGGACACAGGGTTGCTGGAGTGGAATTTACTGGGGTCAGTAGGAGAGTGTCAAGGAAGCCAGGATTCCAAGTCTGGGAGATGTAGCGTCTGACAGCATTTGAGAAGCGATCTCAGGATCCTTGATGCCCTAAGCTATAAAACAGTTGGAGTACCTCCAACATTTTTGTCTCACTTGATTAAACCTGAGTACTGGAAATCGTTACATTATACGGTTTGACAGTCTCACGGCAGAAATCTTAATGAAAGAGTTATCATTGCAAGTACATTTATCTGACTTCATTGTGTGCTGCAACTGCAGTAATGCAAAGGATTTGATTAGCAATCACTGTGACATTTTGAGAGATGACCTCACAGTAGAGACGGAATCTGTGGTTTTAAATATTGTCTTTAATCTCAGTATGTTTATGGCTTTTTTCATTAAGTTTGAACATAATGACATGTTTGTGTTGATTTGATACAGTATGGAGCTCCATTTCCAAAAATAGATAAAAGTTGTTTAAGCATTGATATGTGCTAAATTAATCAAATAACTTGAATAGCTTTCCATTTAAGGTTTTCATTCCGGAGTTCTATCAGATCAGAATTTTTTAAAATATCATGGTTTCTAACAGTTCTAAGAAGGAATCAGGAAATATATGGTGAATGATGTTATTTTCATACATAGGGGATTTCGATGTATCGTCATGAAGATGTCAAAGAGCTAGTGAGTTCTGCAGCTATTTATCAGTAGAAAATGGATTTCAAAACCATAGAATTTTCATATAAGTTGTTTTTATGGGGCTTGTTTGGTTTTGTTTGTTTTATAATTTCACGTTACTAGTTCAGATTGCTGCAGAAAGCTTAGATATTGAAGATTAAGGGAGGAGGTGGGTGTAAATATGATTAGATTCTCCTTGTTGTTTGTAATATTAATTTTTTTAGTAATTATAAAAATTCTTGTGAGACAGCTTGAATAAGAAGTAGCAAACTAAATCCTCTAAGTTACTTTAAAATATTTAGAGTTGTCTGGAGAGTGCATGAGCCATTATAGGCTCTGACTTATCAATGCTGGGACTCTCCTGTCCCTCTCCTGTCCTCTTCTACTGTAACTTTCCTTCCTTTGCCCATTTCCACCCTTACCTGATTCTGTGCTGGGTCCGCAAATCCTTCTACCCAGCTGATATGCATCTTTTTAGATTAATATCACTTGGCAGGCATATGCTGCTCTACAGCCCTAAAGCAAGCCAGGCTGCATTGTTGGTTCGTCAAAGAAAGCATTTTTCACCTACATTTTTGTGGGTCTGGCTATGTTTGTTTAACTTACTTTAATTGTTTGAAAATAATTGAAGCTATTTTTGAAATGAGAATATATTGTTTGAATCTTAGCTGCCACGCTCCAGGTATTAAATATATCTCTACATTAAACAGTTTTTATGAAATTATTTTGTAAGTATTTTTTTTTCTACTTTTCTGCTTAATTTAGAAGTCTGAACTACAGATAATGTAATCTTTGGAACAGGTTTTAAAATGATCATTCTGGGTACTCTTCAGCTAGAAGCTAAGGTAAGGAGGAGGGATTTTTTCCTTAAGCTTTTTCTGGATGCTACTTGCTCTCTCTGTCCGGCTTTTGCCTAAATGAGGTTTGGATCCTTAAAAACAAGGGTAAAGATTTCTAAAGCCAGTACTTTTAAAAATCGTTTTTCTAAGAAAAGGAAACAGTATTTGAGAGCTAAAATGGTTATATTATGTTCCACTAGAATATTTAATCATGACCGCTATAACATACAATGAAGTCTGGATCAAGGTGCTGCCAACCAAAACGTGTCTCTGGATACAGAATAATTTTTTTTTAAGCTTAGTTGTTTGGGTTTTTTTTTCCCATATGGATGTAGGTGAGGTAGGATGAGAAATGCTAGAGTGGAAAGAACGAAAAGAGGGGGAGGGAGAAAACAGGAAGAAAAAGGGGTAGTTTTTGATAAGTAGCTCTCCCCATAACCAGAAACCTGCTGTTTCTACATTGGTGTTGGGATTCTCAACTAACTTGTATTGTAAGAAAGCAATTCAGAAACTATTAATAGGGGAAAATTGGTTGCAATAAGCTGTTAAACCACAAATTATTGCCAAAAGTGCAGCCAGAGCTCAAGAATAGGATGGAGAAGAAAAGAGGAATTTTGAGTGGTCTAGGAGCTATGAATAAAGGGAAAAGGGAGGAATGATTAAAAAAAAAATAAAGCAGATAAAGGATAGCATCCCACTGCAGTTTCTCGATAGATGAAACAAGTGTACTTTTCCATTTCAATGGATTTAAAAACATTTTTAAGAATGAAGCAAAATGAATTGAAATTCTGTGCTTTGTATGAAGGATGGTGGGGTAGAGTGAAGTTACTGCTGGACGATGCCAGCAGCCAAAGAGGTGAAGCCGCCACGTGCCGCGTACCCAGTAGCCTGCTCAGGCTTGTCCCACAGTGACTCGTTACAGCCGTTCCTGCGGCTTCGTCTGGGGGGCTACACTGTGCTCCCAGCTTTTGTCAGCTTGTTACTTGCCCCTTTTCTGCCTGTATTTTCTGCTGCTCACTGCACCTGGTGATAACATGCCTGTAAGCTAATCACTCGGTTTTCCTCACAGGCAGTACAACATATGCAATATTTCATACGGTTCTCTCTTGCTTGCTTTTCTTGGCAACAAAAGAATTTGCCTATTAGGGGGAGAGAAATGTGTCTTGAAAGGGTGGTTTTAATAAGACTTCAGGAGAGCTGGGAGCAGACTAGCAGTATTATAGGCTAATCGTTATGTCTATGATTGAAAGGTCACATGAGATCTTGTTTTATATCCTTAGTCATACACAGATGTATGTCCTTGGGAATTCTGTGTCAACTGCCCTGTAATTTTCACTTAAATAATACTTCGGAGTGTAATTTTCTTCAGCAATTAATGTTTTTCTGTGTGTATGAAAAGGAAAAAAAAATTTGTTTAAATTGTTCTTTCTAGAAACATGCTAGTTGGTGTTCAATTCTTTCAAATCTGAAGAGTTTATGTACACCTATAGAAAGAAAAGATCTAACAGAATTGGCATCTTGAGCTCTATGAGTCTAAATGCAACTTTGCTGTTATATTTTCACATTGATGGTCTTTAAATAGTTATGCAAGAAAGTTATGTCATTTATCGTAGAAACGTATGCTTTCTACTTTTGAAACTAAACTTTCACCTCCTTGCCAACATGCTCCCTGTGCTTTGCTTTATTTGGCAGTTGTTCTACATTGAACAAATTCAGCATTTAAGGGAAGAGTTCAAAAAGGAGAGAGGAGCAGTCGTACTCCCTCAAGACTGATCTAGAGGGGTTTGAGGCTAACAGATTTTTCCTGCTTCTTTTGCTTCTCAAATCTTACATCTTTCTCTTCAGGCATCTCAAGACCATGGTTGGAGCAGTATAGAGAGACTTTAAGTATGACCAAGGGAATGACAGCACTTGTTTGTTCAGCTAAACTGTTAGGTCACTCTACTACGAATTCCTATTGCTATTCTTTAACCTCGTCTTTTACTCTGGGAGTACAGTGAAGAGGATTTTAATAGGTGCTTTTAGTTGTATATGGAATGGGAGAGGGGAGGAAGGAAGAGAAAAATAATCACTAATACATTTGTTTCACGTGAAGCTGAAAGTTTTAACAGAAAGTATCTGGGATCTGTGAGATGCTCTGGTGAAATGAGAGAGATCCAACTCACCTCCTTCAGGAGGGTAATAATTGGAAGACATACTTTCTGTATCCTGTAGAGATCCTGCATTGATATCTCAGTAGTTCTCAACTATTACAAATTGTATTTATTACTAGAACACATCTTCCAAAAAGTGTTTAAAAAGAGAAAAGCCAGGTGCTTATAAAATTTTTCCTTAATGAATTCTATGCAAGATCACAAGGTCTCCAGAACCCTAGAAATAAACGTGATTACTACAGAAAGCAATCACCTCGTGGTGAAACTTACAGTTTCAGTCTCAAGACAGACATTTCCAGAATGTATTTCATTTTGCTTGAGCGGATGACAGATTTGACAGAGGATGTTACATGACGCAAGTGATTCTGAGGATACGCTGAACTCATTACCATGCTTCAAAATAATTAACATGGTGGTGCTTGGCTCCCTCTGGGTTTTTTTAATACTATGTAATTATGGGTTTTGTTAGAGGGAAAATAAATCAGAGGTCCAGTCTGCCAAGAGTTATTCAGGAATAACTGAAGTCTTTTTGTACCACTGGCAAAAAAAGTGAATATTGAATAGTATAATTTTCCAGGTACTGATTTCTGCCTAGAAATTTTCTATTGTTGTATTTGCCAGTTTGGATCAGCACTATTAGCTTGTGTGGGGAAAAGAATGAAACCATTCTTTCTATGCTGAAGTTTCTCCATGCTTTCTTAGCTAGTACTTTTAAAGTAGAAACTTTTTTGCTCATTTCAGAATTATGTTCGATACCTGAGCTGTTCCACTTCTAGTGTCAATGCAGTTTGTAAAGGCAACCACAAGTGCTAATCCTCCCATTGTTTCCAAATGTTTCTCATTGAATCATAGCTCTGAAGGCATTTACATTTCTCCCTTTAAAGTCTCTTCACTGAGTGTCCTGACAATTTGAATGACAGTCTTCAGAGTCATATGTCAGAGAGGAGATTCCTTAAGCCATATTTGAACAGTAATATTGCAGTGTTTTTACAGCCAAAGTGATTACAGTGAGTTGCAAAGAAAAATATTAATATCAACAGATTCCAGGACACAACATTCCCATCTTTCTGCCTAAGCTTTGCATGGGAAGGCATAAGCATTATAAGAGATGAAGACATGGAAGACACACTATTCCCACCTATTGCTAAATTGAATAGATGAAACTTTACAGATGAAGCTTTACAGCTGTTGCTAAATTTGACTAGATGAATCTTTGCAGCTGTATGTCATAAATATCACTGCTCATCTGGAGATAGGTATCCTGAGGTGAGCTAACAAACCATGTTTTGAAATAAGCCAGTACTGATAGACAGATTTTCTTGAATCTCATTGTCCAATGCATATGTCAGGTACTACAAATCAGACTCTCCCTTATCTGTTAAGGCAGTTATCTGTTCCTCCTATATTGCAATTAAACTCTAACTTAACAGTGATAGCTTTTTTTTTTTTTTCTTTCCATCCTTGACCTTACTTCCCCCTTCAGTGGAAAACAGAACACAAAGCTGATGCAAGAAGTCTTTGGATCTGTTTTTCAGCCTTGACTGCAGTTGTACCTTCCCCCAGAGCAAGCTGACTTGGGAACTATAAAAGCAGTGTAACCACAACAGCTTGGAACTTAATGCAGGCTTACTGGTTTGAAATGTATGCAGCTCCTCTGTAGGCTTTGCACCCCATGCAAAGTGTTTTATAGCTGCTGTTCGCCAATGTCAGTATCAAAGCAAGGTAACTAGCTACAAACAGGGAACTTTCATCTGTATAGGTTGCAGTTGAAATTCTTTGTCCTCCTTGGGTGAGTCTCCACACATAGGACAAGGGGTAATGGTTTTGAAACTAAAAGACAGGAGATTCAGGCTAGATGTGAGGAAGAAATTTTTTTATGGTGAGGGTGGTAAAACACTGGATAACATTGTCCAGAGTGGTGGTAGATGCCCCATTCCTGGAGACGTTCAAGGCCAGGCTGGATGGTGCTCTGAGCAACCTGATCTAATTGAAGATGTTCCTGCTCATTGCAGGGGGGTTGGACTAGATGAGCTTTGAAAGTCCCTTCCAACCCAGACTATTCTATGGTTCTACGATTGCATGAGACCTGTATCTACTGGTTTAGGGCAGATGTATGCAGCTATATTGAGCTGTGACAATCAGTCACCTGATAGGAAAGGGGGAACATTCAATGCAGATCTCTTTGAGTGAGGGACTATAACTACCTCTCCTGTTCCTGACTCATATACAGATCAAAGCTAAAGTCAGCTGGATATAACTGGCATTTGAGACTGCAGAGTAAGAGAGACTACAATGCTTTACTGCAAACAAATAAGCTGTAAGCATACCAAAAATAGGGCAAGGTGCATGTATGGAAATGGAGATGTTCTTTCTCCAAACACCAAATTATCTAGCCCATACACAGGCTAATTTTAAAAGTAGCATTGTTATGTTGAATTGATGGATGATATCGGTATTCTTGCTTTTGCAACAGAGAATGAATGGTCTGTTTTTAAATTCATCGTTCACAAGTAAGGTTGTAAATCTAGCTTCTTCTAGAGACTGTAGGAGTTCTGCTCAGGACATTCTATGATTCTCTGATTAAGTCATTAACAGGCTTTAACATTGAAACCAGTATTGTCAGCACTGGCACTCAGTAACTTTGGGCTTGATATTTGACCAGAACAGCGAGCTCATAATTTTGAAAGTCAGTAATGCTGTTGTGCTATTAGAGGCCTCATTTGTTTCACCATGCTTTTTAGGTGGTGGTGTTTAAATACAACAAAGCGTTCCAAATGGCAATTGCATAAGAGGTGCTCTAAATTGCCTGATGATCTACTTGGCTTTCAGTTTCAAATGAAAAGGAAATATTACGTCAGACATCCATGAATCCAGTTATCTTCTACTCATGACCTTGACATCTTTTGTGCTAATTTTGATATCAAAATGCTTTATATTTCATTTGGGATTGTTGGACTCACTTCCTCTTGTGTGCTTTCCTTCCCCACCCAGCTGCAAAAGCCCTATTATAAAGAAACTGAGGCTTTTTAAAGTAAAATGACTCTGACAACCTAAGTGAATGTTTGTTTCTTAGTTGGCTAATACTGTTTTCAAAGTAAAATACACATTTTCAGGGCCTGATATAACAAAAACATTCACATTAAGAATCTACTCTGAGTCATTTTAGAAAAAATAGAGATACGCAGAGTGCCAGCACCTTAATCAATAACTTCTGCCCTAGCGTACTTCCCCTTAAAACTATCAACATCTTCCAGCATCTTAAAAGTTCACCTGGAGTTATGGAAAGGCTGAGTTTCATTAGTAGTCCAGTACTTCAAGTTCTTTTGCATCGATGCCTTACAAATTTTTAACCATCCCTCTTTCCTGCCATCAAAGTGGCTGCATAGGTGAAACTAATACCTTAGATTCAAGAGGTAGTCTCTTCCTGAATAATTTTGAAATTTGCAGATATTGCAATGGGGATAATTTTGGATTATCTTGCTTAAACGTGTAAGGGGTACTTAGTGAATAAGTTTAAATTCGTTTGCCTGAGGACAAGGTAGTAATAGAGTGGGGAAGAAGGAATTCACACAATATCACAAAGAAAAAGATCTGGAAAATGATGTATAAACAGTAGCTTTCAAATTTTCCATCATTTAAAGTAGAAAAAAGAAACAGATTTAACTGGTACCCCAGATAATTAGACTGAAAAACCTCATCGATAAAACAAGCATAATTTTTTGAAATGTTCACTTTCTGAAATAAGATTAAAAAGAACTAATAAATCTAATTTTTATAGAGTAGGAATTTAGCTGAATTGTTTATTGCTGAATACTTTAAAAATTATAATATCTTTATACATTCAGTACCTCTGTTGATGCAGTCACTACCTGTAGAACTACAGTTTGGCAGTTCAAGTGATAACACAGTTATGACGTAAGCTAGGGTAAAGAAAAATTGTTATATCCCATTAACATTTAGATTTTGTATTACAAAAAGTATTAAACCTACACTTATAATCATTAATCTAGATTAATATACCAGCAGGACATGTTTTGATGCTGAGGTTTATAGACAATTGGATGCATGATCTGAGGAAAATCATTGGCCAGGTACCTGGAATGAGAGTATGTCGAAGTAGTAAGCCAGTCTTGAACAGCTGGAAAACAAAGGAGAAGTTGTAGTGGGTGTTTACTACTGGTCTCCTGGCCAAGATGTAAGCACTGATGAGTTATTGTGTAGGCAATTAGAAGAAATTTCTGAATTGGTAGCCTTTGTCCTTATGGGAAATTTCAACTTCCCAGATGTCAACTGGGAATTTCATACTGCTGTGACGAGCAGGTCTTGGAAATTCTTGAAATTTGTAGGAGGTGACTTCTTGTCACAAGTACCTCAGTAAGCCATCTAGGAAAGATGCCCTCCTAGATTTGCTCTTTATGAATAGAGAAGAACTCATGGGAAGTGTGATGGTAGGCTGTCTTGGCCACAGTGATCATGAAATGTTTGAGTTTTAAATTTGCAGTATAAGGAGAAAAAAGGAAAGCAGAGTTGCTACCTTGGAGTTCAAGAGAGCAAACTGAGCTCTTCAGGGAGCTTTTAGGCAGAGTATATGGGAATATGCTTTTGAGGGCTTAGGAGTACAAGAATGCTGGTCAGTTTTTAAGAACCACCTTTTAGAAGTACAGGAGCAGGCAATTCCACTATGTTGTAAGTCAGGCAAGCAGGCCAGAGGACCAACTTGGCTGAACATGGAACTCCTCATGGAGCTCAAGAGGAAAAAGAAATTGTGTGATCTCTGGAAGCAAAGTCAGGCTTCATGGGAAGATAACAGAGCTGTGGTTTGTATATGCAGGGAGAAGACACAAAAGGCCAAAGCTCAATTAGAGTTGAAACTGGCCAGTGTTGTGTCAGATAACAAGAAGGGCTTTTTAAACTATGTTAATAGCAAGAGGAGGTCTAAAGAAAACTTTGGATGTTGTCTGACTAACAGAGATGACAAAAAAGCAGAAGCATCCAATGTTGTTTTTTCCTTCAGTCTTTAATAGTACTGATAGACCTTGGGCTGCCTGGTCCCCTGAGTCAGAGGACCATGAGTGTAGGTACAGTGACTTTCCATTTATGGACACTGAAATTTTAAGGGACCACCTGTATAGCTGAATGTTTATAAGTCCATGGGGCCTGATGGCATTCATCCCAGAGCTCTGAAGGAGCTAGTGGATGTTATGACAGGACACCTCTTGATCATCTACCAAAGGCCTTGGGAGTCTGGAGAGGTCCCTTCTGACTGCAAATGAGCCAGTGTTATTCCAATTTACAAGAAGAGCATGAGGGAAGACCCAGGAAATTACAGACCTGTTAATCTAACCTCAGTTCCTGGAAAAATTATGAAAATTATACTGGGTACTATTGAAAGGTATTTAAAGAATCAGGCACAGTCAACATGGGTTCACAAAAGGAAAGTCCTATTTAACTGATTTGATATCCTTCTACGATAGGGTCACCCACCTAGTGGATGAAGGGAATGTGGTGGATGTTGTGTTTCTGGATTTTATTAAGGCTTTTGATACTGTCCCTCACAGCATCCTTTTGGACAAGTTGTCCAGCTGTGAGACAAAGTGGGTTCACAGTGCGCTGGATGAAGTTCAGTGGGTTCACTGACTGAAAGGCAGAGCTCAAAGAGTTGCAAATGGGGGTACATCTGGCTGGCACTGTTCCTCAGGGTTTGCTTCCAGGACCACTTCTGTTCAATATACTTATCAATGATCTGGATGTAGGAGCTGAATGCACCATTAGCAAGTTTGATGATGATAACAAACTGGAGGTGCTGTTGACTCTCTTGAGGCACAAGAGGCCTCACAGAGTGTTCTAGATAAATTGGAGCATTGACCAATGATGAATGAGATGAAATTTAGTAAGTCCAAGTACCAGATTCTGTATGTAGGACAGAGCAACACCGGGCCCAAGTATAAACTGGGAGAGGAGTGGCTGGGAATCAGCCCTGCAGAAAGCGACAGCAGCTCAGTGTGAGCCTGCAGTGTGTGCCAAGAGGGAAAACCACATCGTGGGGGGATCACACACAGCACAACCAGCCCATCAAAGGAGATGATTGTCCCGCTGTGTTGAGCATTGGTGCAGTCTCACCTGGAGCACTGTGTGCAGTTCCAGGCCCACAATTTAAGAAGGATGTGAAGACCCTTGAATGTGTGCAGAGGAGGGCAACAAAGCTGGTGAAAAGGCTGGAAGGAATGTCCTGTGAGGGGCAGCTGAGGACTTCGGGCTTGTCTAGTTTGGAGCAAAGGAGGCTGAGGGGCAACCTCATTGTTCTCTACACCTTCCTGAGGAAGGGAAGAGGAGAGGAAGATGCTGAGCTCTACTCCCTGGTATCCAGTGTCAGGACACATGGGAGTGGTTCACAGATGTGCCAGGAGGGGTTAAGACTGGACAAGGAGTTTGTTTTTCCCTGGTGGGTAGTATGTAATGGTATAATAATGTACGTTTGCTTCATTTGCTGGCCACACTTCCATTATGCGCTTCCATTCCCATCTAGAAGAGTCTTAAAACAATGGCAAGTTAACTTCTTTATTTAGCATGTGGGAAATGCCATTCATCATTCTCTAACATTCACATTTAAAAAACAACACAGGAATATTATGCTAAAGATTCAGTTGTCTTAAACTCGCCTAAATTGGATCCTGCTTTAAAAAAATATATACAATATATATTCAATCTATGTATAATTGAAGGGCAGGCTGATTCTCACTGCTGGTGAAAATTAATCTTTTAAATGAAAAGAAGTCATAAATGAAAAAAACAAACAAACAACACAAAACCAAAACCAAACAAGCCAAAGAAACCCTCCACCAAAATTATTTGCTAATTGTAATAATATTAAAGTTTATTAATTCAAAGTGCATAGATTTATATCAGTTCTCTCTGACTCAAATATGCTTTCTCTTCAGTGACAAAAATCTTTATGCATCTTTCAATTGATTCAGTCAGTAGTCTATTAAAATATGGAAACTATTTACACCATGAGAATGGATTTTTAAGAGGCAAATAAGACAAACAGAATGAATTGTGCATTCTTTTCAGATTTTAATAGTTTTCAAGAACAATGAAAATATATGCAGAGCAAGTATAAAATACCCTGATGATGATAGTTTTGCAATTATGATTTGGTAGTAGTGATCACTTTGTTATAGGTAAGAAATTAAATCACTTAGATAAAACAAAGCAGTTCTCTTTGTCCTCCCAGAGTTTTCTCCGAGGAATATACCCCCAATCTTCTCCTGCAAAGCTTGCCAAATGAATGAGGTTTTTTGGCATGACGAGAAGGCACTAGGTGCATATGCTATTGTAGTTTGACAAGTTCCAGCGCCGTGCTGAACTCTCCCTCAAAATGTAGAGGCTTAATTAAGTCTTTAAAGGGTACTTTATAGTCATGCATGTAGTTGATAAAACCTTCTTATTTACGGAAATGAAGCTAAGATGTACAAAAACAATTGCTGAGAAATAAGTACAATAACAATGAGACAAATGTTATTGATGGAAGTGTTTGTGTGTGGTGGTTGTTGGTTTGGTTTTGTTTGTTTTTTCTTCTGTTTTGAAAGTGATCCAGCATTGTTCTGAAAACTTCTTCCATTAGAAGGTATTTTAGTTCTGCTTTAACCATTGCAGGAAATGAGAGACCAGGGACTGGTTTTAGTTTTAAGTATTAGAAGTGAAAGAGTATGGAAATGGTGGTGCTCTAATACTTGCAAAAGTTGGAATAGGTAACAAGTCAAAGCCAACTTCATAAATTCCAGTAAGTAGTGGTCTTTGCTTTTGTCCTTATATACTCACTCAATAAACAGTCTGTCAGTAACACTTTTATTTTCTACTGATACAAAAAAAAAAAAGAAATTACTTCATTGGGTCAGCACACAAACTTTGATTTTAAGAGAAGCCAATGCATTTATTGTCAAAGGAGATATTCAGTGGGAAATCTGAAAAAGCTGAAAAGAGTTACTCTCAAATTTTAAAGTAGGGACAAGAAAGTGGTTGTAGAGCCAAATCAGGGTAGACTCTGAGAACACTACATTGGAAACATTTTACTTTTATTATGTAGCTCAACACCAGAGATAATAAAGGAGAATGCTTTAGGTAATTTGTTTCTTAGACACTGATTAAGAGCAAGATGTCAGCAGATCAGTTTTGCAACTAAACCAGTGAAGTATAAACCTCAGAGGTTTGTAATCATTGACCTAGGGATTGACCAGTGAACATGGATTCACAGAAAGTGGGGTGAAGGGATTTGTAAAAAAGCTCATTAAACTGGTGGCAAATCTTTGTGAGATAAATTTAGAAATAGTGAAAAAAATGCTTGTGGAAAAGATAAAATAGATAAGAATGGACTATTGTGTAGTGAGGGTTTGGGGTTTGTTTTTTTTTTTTGCGATTAGGTAATTGTACCACTTTCAAAAACAAGAACTAATTGCAAAAATGAAAATGTTCGTGTTTTGAAATTAGTTTGTAGCTGTGATGCTGTAGTTAGGAGTGAGAACAGCTTTTGCTGATAGGTGTTTCTACCAAAAGAATTTCCATCATGCCAAAGGCCTAGCTCTCCATTAAGTTACAGGGAGGACTGGATTGTAAAAATGGTCTAATATGGTAACTGTACATGGTTTCTAATTATTCAGAGGTAGGAAATTTTGGAAATATAGTATGTAAAGAATCAGTTCATTCGAAACTATTGTACTGGAGACAAACTTTGCAATAGTGTGGGCTGGATGTAGCTTCTGACTGGAGATCTGTTCACTGGCCTAACTCAGCTCATTTAGTTCTTATTCCAGTTACAGTTATGAATTGAGGAATATATTTGTGTTCTGAACTTTCCAAACTGATACAAGGACAATTGATTTTAGAGAAGTGATTGTGACACTGTACTGGGCACTGGTGAGGTTGCACGTTGAATCCTGTGTTCAGTTTTGGGCCCCTCATCATAAGAAGGACATTGAAATACTAGAGAGAGTGCAGAAGGAGGGTGACAACGCTGGTGGGGGGCCTGGAGCACAAGGGTGATCAGGAGTGGCTGAGGGAGCTGGGGCTGTTTAGCCTGGAGAAAAGGAGGCTGAAGGGAGACCTTATCACTGTCTACAACTACCTGAAAGGAGGTTGTAGCATGGAGGGTGTTGGTCTCTTCTCCAAAGCAACAAGTGATAGGACAAGTGGAAATGGCCTCAAGTTGCACCAGGAGAGGTTTAGATTGGATATTAGGAAAACATTTCTTCACGGAAAGGGTTGTGAGGCATTGGAACAGGCTGCCCAGGGAAGTGGTAGAGTCACTATCCCTGGAGGTGTTCAAAAGGCTTTTAAACATGGTTTAATGCTAGAGTTAGGTTATGGTTGGACTTTATGATCCTGACGGTCTCTTCCAACTGAAATGATTCTATGATTCTATTATTCAAATGATCATTTAGATAAGTGTATGGAGATGATTATGATATGATATGATATGATATGATATGATATGATATGATATGATATGATATGATATGATGTTGGCTCTTTTCAATATTTCCATCTGCTTTTTCAGTTACCCAGTTTCCTCACAGTATTGCTGATTGTCTGAATATTGTAAATTATAGCACTGTGGTTTTGTGATAAAACTTGGGTGTTTTGACAGATGTGGAGATGTTTTTGTAAGCGATACAACCTACCATGCCTGAACTAGATTTTAAATGGCATAGATAATATTGTTTATAGCTATTATGCACATTGCTGTGCTATACCTGCCCATTTTTCCAGATGCATATCTGTGCAAATATTGAAGTTGCCTAGAAATAGAAGCGCACAGTAAATGATTCTACCACAGAATGCTTCATCTCCTGCTTTATTCCATTTTCCCCTGTGTAAAATGCATGCAAGCAAGGGTCATTAATAAAGTTGCAAGTTCAGACACTTAAAAGTTATAAAACGCCAAATTATAGTGCAATCTTAAACTATTTCAGTAGCTTTCAAGCTGTGCCTTGCCAGGACTGTTCCTCTGGTCTGAAATCTGCCTTCCTCCCTCTGGTTCTCCAGTAAAGGTGCAGGATGAGGGTTGGATGAATGGCCAGAGGCCCAGCAGACTCCTGGGCTCGTGTTCCTCTCTCCCTTGGAAAGAATGGTGGCAGGAAGCAGGTGGTGGCAACTGCTGGTAGAGAAGTTATTCTGTCCTTCAGTCCCCTCCGTCTGGCCCAGGTTAGAGTATCCCAAGTAAAAGGGGACAGCTGAAAGCAAAGTGCATCTGCTCCTCTGGCAGCGGAGTGCTACCTCCTCCTAGAAGATCAGCAAGAAAATTACCTTTAGTGCAAGGCTTGGTGGTACTTGCAGCTGATTTTCCTCAGTTAAGTAACTGAAGGCTATTACCATACATGGGTGTATGTGTTACACCAACTGTCATTTTGTTTCTACAGCCCATGTTTTTTTTCAGCAAGGTTTTCAGTATCCTGAGTCCAGGTTTAGTTCTTGGTGCTCTTGTGTGAAGCAGCAGGTCATCTGTTTTGTCTAGTCTCTAGTCCTCAACTTGTTTGGCCATAAAACTTCCCTTCAGCTAAACGAAAATGTTATTTTGGTTTGGTGTCGTAGTTGCTTGTGTACCAGACAGGCTGTGCCTAATACTGCTGTATGATTGTGGAAAGAATTGTATTTTTGTGGATTCTTCCTTTTTTCATAAAGAAGAACTGAGTCTTCAGGGGAGCTTGATGTGCTTCTATTTGACTATGTGAAGGCATAAGCATGGAACATTTAATGCATTTAGAGTGTTTTCATTTTTGCTGGAAATTGAACTGATTTTGAGCCAACTGTTGCTGAAGATGCTTATTTTCCTCTTTGGTGAGTAGATCAGTCATTAACAGAGAATGATAGGGAGGTTTGTTTGTTTTCCCCTGATGTACAGAGAGCTTTCCAGGAACATGTGAGGAACTGGATTGGATGTCTTTCAAGAAAATACATATATTGAAAACAGATTTCATATGCAGTTGCCTTTCTTTGGGATAGTAGCTAGAGTTTAATCACTTTGCCTGTGTGTCATATTTCTAATGTACTTACCATCATACACTCTATGGTTGCTGGGTCAAGCTTCGCTACTGGAAGAATGTGTATTTCATGCCAAGTAATTTTTCAACAGAAACTACTGGGTATCAGTCAAGGTTTTACTGTATAGGAAAGCTATTCTTAGGAAAAGGATTTTTGTAAGAAGGGAAAACAGTGGGTGTCCCAAGATGAAGATGTTATCCGATCAAATTCAGGACAAAAGCGACTAAACTTGTCTGTCGTTTCTGACTTCTGTTCCCTTACTGATTAACTAAAGATATTCTTGAGAATTGCTACTGCATAAGAATAGTTGAAAAACAGATTTCAGCAAAATAGCACTTTGGTGTAAATTTAAAAAAAAAAAAAAAAAAGTGGTTGGCTATTTCTAACACTGCAGAAAGAGCTGTAAATTATTAGAGCAGCTGAATATCTGATTTCAGGTTACAGGTATCTAGATAAAACTAGACAATGTATTTCCCCCCTTACAGGCATATTAAGGACCATGAAAGAATTATGGTTGGTATGATTGCCAGTAAAAAGCTGCTCTGAATTACACAAATAATCACGTTTTGTTTTGTGTGGTTTTTTTCCCCTTGAGATTTCTACTTGTGTAACAGAATGCCATCCAGTGTCTACCTTAGCTGTGAGAAAGCTGAAAATTTGTACATGCTTACAATTATTAACATGACCTTAAGAACTTTTCATTTGAAATGCTTTGCTTTATTTTAAGAATTTGTTGTTTACATTCTTCAGAAATGACCATCTAATTCCTAAGTTCTAATTTTTTTTTGCATATATAAATTTTGTTTTAATATTTATTTATAGTATGTTCATTTATAATGTATTTTGTGATAAAGCATGAATGAGGTGGCTCCTCCTACTCACAGGCAACTTGTGGGTTTTTTTATTGCTTATATATATACTGTTGTACAATTCACCATAAGCAAAATGCAAGTGTGTGATATATGGTAGGTAAACTCAAGCCTTCCAGCAATAGAAAAAGTACAGGATGTTTCCAATAGATTGTTCTTGAGCAGACTGATCCAGTTGGAATACAGAATAGATCAAATGGGTCATAAAGAGGTGTGTATGTTTATGAGTATCATATCTAAACTAACAAGGAAATAAACTTTTTCGTATAGAAGTTATTAAACAAAAGCGTTCAGTTTGACTCTCCTTTTCTGCTTGTGGCTTTTCGGAGGATGAACTAGAGGTCTTGAAGAACAAACCTGCTACATGTTACAAAACATAAATGTTTCACATAATTTATTCTGTGTAACACTTTTAATGACTGACAAGGGTGGGGGAAAGATCACAGTGCACCAGAATAGATGGTTTCTGGCACAAGATCAATCAGATCTTTATTACAGGTTACAAGCAAGTTCCTCCTTTGCCAAAAAGTGGATACAACTTTTGTTTAAAAAAATTGTATTTGCTTATAAAGGGAATAACAGCTTTAAATGCATCAAGCTTAAAACATTATAGAAAATTTTCTAGGCATAATCTAGCTTAACTGCATTATTCTCTGGTTTATGCCAGGTGCAGACAATTAAATTAAACCTGCAAATGCCACAGAGATGGCTGTCCTGAAAAAGCCTCTACTGGCATTCTTCTCAGTTCAGAAACTTTAAACTTTTAGGTATTTGCTGAGGGGCAGCTGATGCTGAGTTTTAGAGGGAGAAGGAAATAGGATATAGAGGAGAAGCCATGAAACAAAAATTGCATGCTCAGTGCTAGAAGTACTTATGCTTGTGAGAGACAGAGCATATTTACTGAAGAATCCATCAAAATAAGATACTGGAAAAATACTGTGGGGTGGATAGTGCTGAATCCAGTATAAGAAGACTTATTTTCTTTAGATATCAAGAGTTCTATGTCCCATCTAGGGTGGGAGGGAAAAAAAAAAGTGAAGTAGAAGTTGAGGAATTAGTCTGCTGTTTAAAAAGGGATTAGGCTAATTTGAAAGAATATGCATAGAAACCATTTGTTTTCATTTCAATTAAAGGAAATCAACCTTTCTTCTCTGCAACTTTAAAAAAGGAAAGCAAATAATGTCGGATACTGAATGTTGTGATGCCCTTTACATGCAATCACGAAATTTTTACTAAAACATTGGACAGAGCAGTTAAAACACCACTTTCAATACAAACAGATTTGGCTGTGAAAACTTGCAGCCTGAAGCCTTCTCCTTGAACGTTTCAGTTAGTTTTGTTTCAAGCGCTGCTTGTTTTTCTAGCTCTAGAGTTGTTTTGCCTTGTTAGTAGTTTCGCTCTGTGAAGCACCCTGACATCTTTGCACCTCCTGTGTTCCAGGTGCCCTGTAAGCATTCATTTGCAATAAAAAGTAGGCAGTGCTATACAACATTTTAAAGCTAACTTTAACAAATTTTAAAGCAGCTGTTATTTTAGGGAGCAGTGAGATACATAGTTCTCTAGCTGGTTTAACTACGCTCATCATTTGAGGTCAATCCGATCAAGCCATAATTTCTTTGTAAGAATGACTGAGAAGTTGAGTTTGTGAAGTAAGTAAAAATAGAAGTCTTCAAGGCTACAAGATTTTCATTAAATCAAGACTGATATATGAATAAGGGATAAAAACAGGCTAAGATTTTACCCTTTTAAGCACTGAACTTCTACAGAGTTCTCACAGAATATATTCATCCTCCTGAGATTGTGAATAATGTAAAATCTCTAGTAAGTAGTGGTCTTTGTCTTGGCATCTGTGCACAATGTAAGAAATGGTCTTCTTTTGAGTTTCCATGAATCACAAATCATAGTTTATAATAGTGATTGCTGTAATAAATTTTCCTGAAGTATCTGATGTCATAATTCCTCTTTGAAAGTCAGATAAATAAAGGGGAGGGTGTCTTCCTTGATTTTGAAATAGGTCCTTGCTTAATAGATTTTGGTTTGTGTTTGCATTCTTTAGTTCTTGACTATTCAGAGGTTTTCATCATTTAACAGAAATATATCATTTAAAAATCTGAGTGCTTTTTAAAAGGATAGTTCATTATTTCCTTTAAGTCATTTTAGTTTCCAAAGCAACATAGTCCTGCCTTAAATGTCACAATGCTGTTCTGAATAATAGTCGAATGTGCTAAGTCCAAATGCTTTTTATATCTTTTTAGCTGGTGAAAAAATTGGCAATCAATAAAGTAATCACTATTTGGTTATAATCTCCCTCATCAAGTTTAGACTTATCTCAATTATTTTCTTTTTTTTTTTTTTTTTTTCCATATTGTATCCATATTTATCAACCAGAAATTATTCTTGCCCTTTAAGCAAAACTTTACTACATTGTTACATGGAAAATGTTTTTATTGCTTCATAGTTTCTGGCATTGTTTCACTGGAAGATTTAAGTATTTCGACCACTGGATTTTGGAAGTCCGGGTATGTCTCATTTTGTCCTGGTGATGTTGGTTGCAGGAGCTCTTGAGTTGTCAAAGAGCTGTTGAAACACATTTGTTGTCTGGATTGTACATATAGTTGTTTGCCTTTTTTTTGAAGTAACTTTATGAAAAGAGTGTAACTCAATATCTAATTGCATATTAATGAAGTACTAAAATACAGTACATTAGAAAAACTTGGAATATCTGATCTAATTCACAGGAAAGAAAATTGTGACAACCCTAATTATTCTGCATATTTAATTCTCTGTATTTGTCACCTACTTTCTAATGTGTGTAGTTTCTGAATTTTAGACACTGATTATATGATACATGTTTTCTTCAGGGGGAATGCAGCTTGTCTTGCCGATTCTGTATTTATGTATCACTGAGCATACTCCTGCGGAAAAGACTGTGACAGTTACTGTCAGAATGCATCCCAAATTAACTTGGATGATAGTTCTTTCTTGTGCAGCACTTTTCAGGCTCTATTCTACATGATGTAATTTGGCAGAGGACATTTTAAAAAATAATTATGACACTTAATGTTTTGAAGCTTCAAGAAAGATATAGGTTTTCTGTTAGACAAGTATTTTAATAACACTGCCTCCAAAAGTAAAGACTTTAAAGCATTTACAGTTAGGTCTTAACTTTCATGAAAGTTTTAATTAATTTAATGATGGATCTCTAGAAGTTTTATGGAAGTCTAAATATTACAGGATCCACAAGAGCTGCTCCTTGCAGAAACTTTAAAAAATGCCCAATTTTTGTTTCATAGGTACTAAGCAGTAGAAACACTTTATCTGTGTGACAGAGTTCTGTGGTATGGAACCAAATGAGCTTTCTGATTATCAATTTTCCTGTTTATTCATAATTTGTAAAATCAGCTTATGAACCAAATAAGAACTTTGTACAACCATAGAGATACACATTGCTGTTAATTTTGCAAAGCTTTCATTTGCTTTGGTTTTGAGTAAATGAAGTATGTGAGCCCAGTTCAGGTTGGGCTGTACACCTCCTAAATTCTTAGAAACCATAGCTATGATGAGATGAGATAGTAGGATTGTTTTCCCTACAGATTTGTTTTTATTTCTTATCCACTTTGTCTCCAGACACCTTCTTTCCAAGAAGCTGAAAAGTTCAAGCTGTGTCTTTGTGCCATCAGGTGCTTTGGAGCCTGACCCACCCAGGCAGTCCCAAAACTGGTGTCCTTACTTGGACACTTAAAAGCTATCTAGCTTATATAAGTAAAGACAGATGCCCAGAATTGGCCACTTGTAAACCCTACATTATTCATTTAATTTTTAATTTGAGATTAATATGCTAATTTGTTCTTTCAGTATTGTGTGGATTTTTGCAAGGCCTTCTTTCCCCCTTTCATTCCTGATGATAAACTTAAATTTTTGACCTACTCCTAATACACTGTCAAATAGGGGACTAGGATGGTAGGTGTTCAGCAGATATAACAATAAGTTTCACTGCTATGTAATTTGTAGTTTTTGTAACCTCAGAAAGCAGAGCAAAAAGGAGGACATTTGTATTAGTTTGACATCTGAAGGGAAAGCGTCCTGCTTATGATATATGCTGTTATATACTTACCTTCTAGGCCTAAACATGAGTCAAGAGTGGCCTAAGCAATAGGCTAAAAAGCTGAGCAGATGGTGACCAAAAGAAGCAGAAGATGGATTAAACGAGTGGAGAATTAATCTTTTTTCCCTATAAAGGATAGAAGATGATGTTAGTGCTGAGGAGTAGTATTTGAAGTGGGACAATGCAGGGGAAAATATGGAAAGAGATACAATGGTATTTTCATAATCGAGTACATTAAAATTAATTTGCATCAAGTATCATTTGGTAAAGCTTTTGAGCAAACTGTAACCAGCAGTCATAGATGCAGATGCTGAAACTTGGTGTTTTTAATTATATGAAGGAGGGAAACATTAAGGAAGCTGCATAGTTTGCTAAAGATTTGTTGACTTCTGCTAAATAAAACTCACCATAGAGCACACAACTGGCAGGAGAATTACTGGAAGAAGCATGAAGCTAAGGGAGCAGCTAGAATACAAGAGCAATAAAGTTGTGACAGCAGAATTATAAAACATGCAAAGGTGATGGACAGAAATAGAAGAAGGGCAAGGAAAATTGAAATAGGTAGTTAAGCAGAGCAGGGCAAGGTCAGGCTGATGTGTGAGTTTTTCAGGAGGGAGACTTGGGAGAAATTGAAGGAAAAGGACCTGAGAGTCACAAGAACGTCATGAAAGTGTTTTGTGTCTGGAGTTCCTGTGTTGGGAAAGACTAAAAGGTACTTTTCCGTTCATCCTGCTCCATCTGCCAGGAGTTAAGAGACTGGCTGGGTATTACTTGCTGGACCATGGCGATAGGGGGAAAGCAGAATGCGTGACTATCGGTTTCCTTTGGCATAAATCAAGCTAAACCCATATTAAATATGGTAAAAATCTGTAAGAAGGTAGAAAGTACTCCTGGGTGGACAGTCACCACTGCAATCCCAGAGGTATTAACTAGGGATTGATTCTGGCAGACTGACAACACTTCTAGACTGAGAAGTGGGAGAAGACCAGAAAAACACACATCTAATCTTCCTGCCTAGGAAATCATAAATAAAGATGAACATCAAGTGTACCAGGTTAAATCAGAGGTTATAAGGGAATATAAGATGCTAATGAGGCTAGAGATGGTGGTACTGATAAGTGCATAGCAATTAATCAGGTACTGAAGTAGTAAAAATGAATGGTTTAAATAGGGTGCTGTCTGTGGGAAACAGCTGGATGTCTGGTTAGCAGTGGGATAAGGTGGGAAAACAAAATAAACAAGCTGCCATTACTGACACAGTCTCTGAAAACAGCTGTTGTGCAGATAAAAGAAATATGGTGGAACAGTTGGTACTGGAACACTGAAACTGGAAATGCTTGTTGGGAAAGATAGGTGAAGGGCAAAGTGGTGCAGTCATGTTGTGTATTACCGATGTGAAAACATGAGAAGAAGTGAGATTAATTAGCATGGACAAAATGCTGTCTATGGGTCACGATTGTTTTGAGGGAGATGTTTTATTAGGGCCAGCAATGTTGTGTTAGGGTACGAACACACCAGTCTTCAGCATTATTGAGGGATCCAGATGGAATTAAACAGTTACTGCACAAACAAAATGTGATGCTGTTTTCAAGATGTTTTTCATAAGTAATGAGTATCTTGCTCTTTTCAAAAGACAAGGGTTGGGGGCATTTTGGTTTGGATTCGGGTGAATTTTTCCCTAAATAATCTTCAATCAGGAGATCATTTAGATGAAATGGAAGGAAAAAGTATTTGCCTGCAGGTACAGTTTTACATGGTAGGGGGCATTTTTTTTTGAGAAAATAAGTAAACCATTTCATCTAAAGAGATTAAGAATAGGAAGGATGATCTGCCATTTATTTATCTCAGGTGCAAAAAACTACCCAAAGATAATTTTTTTTAAAAAAAGGGGCAAAACTTCAAAGGAAGGACTTCAGACCAGTTGAATGAATAACAAGTTTCAAAGGGGTACTATAAGAAACCAAATAGCATTATGTCATAAAGAGAACAACATCTTAGTGACCAGAAACCATAAGGGTGTAATAATATTTCCAGAGATTAAGTACAGAGATAGGGTCTAGCTATAAAGAAAAAGCTATAACTGTCAGCCATAAAAGGACAGTAAAAAATGTGGAGAGGATAAAGAGATTGAAATTTAGGTAGGCTCAAAATCAAAGCTGATATTTTATCATCAAACCATAGTACTGTTATACATACTTGGAATGTAGAAACAAAGCAAGGATGTGCAATGGGAATGAATGTATGGAAATGACATCCAAGGTGGAAAAAATCCTTTAGAAACTTCAAGCGTTCACGTTTGATTAGTGAAGTGATTAAACTGAGGTTGATTAGTAAAGTGATAAAAGCTCTAATGGGATAATTTCAAATTAATATGGTCTACTTATCCCAAACACAGGCTTTTGTACTGCTTAATCTCTTACCAACTATTTGAGTGTGAGATGGGGAGAATTACTCAAGTTTCTAGAGCTGTCATTTCCTGCTGTCGTGGGGCAATAATGTAGTCTTTGTGATACAGAATTCCGTCAAAACCATCTATGCTTTGTTGTTTTCAGAGTGGATTAGTGTGGATCTCTGTTCTGTGTTGGGAAAAGGGTGTGGTATGTCATGGGGGACTAATCTGTGAAGCTTATTGTTTTTAAATATTTCATATGGAAGGACTCACGTATCATTTAGAGTTGTAAATTTTAGTTGGTTTCTGCTGTAGCTCTGTTTAACAACTTTCAAGTCAGGAATCTGAGGCTCAGGTCAAACTAAGTCACCAAGTCTTACATCTTTTGACTCTTGCAAATATTCTGTATTTACATTAGGTTTGTTTTTTACATTATATTCATGTTGGAGATTATTAATGAGGAAGAATGCTCGCTTGGCAGTGCTGTCTTGCTCATGTTATTGGTTTCTTGTTCTGTGATTAAACTGTGCAATAAGGTTAGGATTCTCATTTTCTTGCCACTTTACAACCCAAATTTTATTTCTTCAAGTATAATTCAGAAAGATAGAATTAAGCAATTTTTGAGTAACTTATTTTCTGTACTTTGCTAGTAGGCAAAACTTATTTTTTGAGAGTGTGCAGAAACCATGGACTTCAATAACTTTGAGGTTAATGAGTATTTATTCATTGTTAGGAAATATATAATATTCATATGTTCTACCTAAATTTTCAGGTTTTGTTGGAACTCTGAACAGAGTATACAGTATTTGTTTTGGGAAGGTAGAGAATTCTACTTGCTAATAGTCATATTCTCATACATGTCATTTACATTATGCTCTTCTTATTAGGAAACAAAGAAAGGGTAAGGCCAAAAATCTTCCAATAAAATATGTTGCTTTTGAAAAACTGTTTTTCTTTGAATTCCAGTTTTTCTTTTGGAACAATAGAACTCTTAAAAAAAAAAAAAAACAAAAAAAACAAACAAGGTGCTAAAACAAAAACATAAGGTTTTGATTGACTTAAACCATTTTCTGCCTTCTCTCTCCTGTTCTCCTCAAAAAATTATTTTGCAGGACATATTTAGGATTTTCTGGCGTTGCTCAGGCTTAGAACAATTATTATTTTTCAGTTGTCCAACTGTAGTTTACTACTTTCTCTGGTCTTGTAAAATTGTTACCCAAGGAATTGGATAATTTTTCAGTTTCATTTTTGTTGCAACAGAATATAGTAAAATATAATTCTACATAGCATTAGAACATTCTAGCAGAACTAAAACTGCAAAATATTTGTTACATAGTTTGTAGTCAATTAAACTCTGTAATTAATATTATATCTAAGGTTTTACTTGAATCTGCTTATTTTGGATTGCGTGGAACCATGTAAAGGAACGCAATTTTATTAGTCTGTCCCTTTCCTTACTACAAATACACCTCAGCCATTTTCTTACGGTAGGTTCCTGGATAATCTCTTGGAACAGGTCTCTGGAGATAATTTTATGAGAGAGAATATGGATATGATTGAATATTTTAAATATTAGTATTTAAAATTAGGAGGTTAAGTGTGGATTTAAAGTCTAAATTATTGCTGCCTGTTGTGATTTTTTTTTTCTTACTAAAAGAATGAAGCCACCCAATAAATTCCATTACCATCAATAGCAGTTACAAATGCTTAGCAGTTTAAGTCACATAACTGGTTGTTTTAATTTTACATAACTATTATTTGTGTTATTGATATAGGTTGAGTAGCCAACAATTGGATTTAAAAAGAGAGAGAAAGAAGCAATCCTATCGAATTTCTCCTTTTGTCTGGGAATCTTTGCATTAATTTTCCCTGCTGAGAAAATTTTGAGAACTTGTGTAGCTCCTTCTGTAAATTTCTGAGTTATATATGAGACTTGGACAGATGAATCTTGTGAAGGCAAGTAATTTAATATTCCCTTATTTACATATCTGGCCTTAAATTTGCTATTGCAGTGATGACTGGCATTTGAAGAGAGTTTTCCCCCAATTTAAAATTTCCAGCCAACTTTCTGGCTATAACTACCTTTAATATTTCATTTTTCTTGCTATTGAATTTTGATTTGAGTAACTTAATAATGAATTTTCAGAGAAAAAGTGATGAAGCTACTTCCCTTTTTCTATACAGAACTTAACGTTTTCTTTCAAAGAGTCTGAGGTCCGCTATAACATGTTTGTCTTTCTCTCTCTTTTAAATAAGAAACTTCCTGCCTAAAGCACATCAATATTATCTTAGACAGGGCAAAACTAACTGAAGGATCAAAATGCATTAGACAAGGTCACTTTAATATTTGACACAGTTTTACTCTGCAAATATTTGTTCCGCATTGTAAATTTGATACTTATTCCTGTTACATGCACTTTGAAAACTGAATCTCTTCAAAGCCTTTTTATTTATTGGTAGCTGTAATAAAATGTTTTTACATAAGTATTTTTTACATTTTCTTACATGAGGTAATAAAAAGACTTGTAGCATACTATGGTGTAAGCTTACTGGTGTTTAGTGTTATCTTTAATATAATTTCTCCATTATATCAAGAATGCCTAAAATCATGAATGCTTTGAATTTTTTTTTTTAGGTTGGCTTGGTCTAAGTAAAGAGTAAATCAGAGTACACTTTGCATTTACAGGCACTTGCAGACCAGTTTGAAGATGCAAATACACCGGTAACTGAACGCATGAAGATTTTCTTCTGTTGTCAGGTGCCTCCACGTTGGGCCATACAGGTGTGAAACAATCGCATTTGAAGCTTTACTTAAAAATCTGTGTTTCTTATTATTTTGGATACTGGGTGACTGCAAAGTCAAGAGAGCGTGATACGATCTTGAGTTGAAACACTGTAGAAATAAAGACGTAACCTAACAACGCACCAGTTTTTTCTGGAAAGAGATCAAGTTCTACAGTGTTTTGCTTTCACATTCTTATTTTGCCATGCCCAGAAGTTATTGCTTGTAGTGCAGTTCTTTACTTTCCTTCTGTAAAAAATGTACCAAAACTTCCAAGCTTCCAACATTTCTCGTGTAAAAACAATCTTGCCACTGCCTTACTATTTATTACTGTTTTACTTATGCTACTGTTACTTGCATATTTCTCATTTTTTAATGACAGTCACTTTGGGTTGTTTTCAGGAAGCTGATCATGGTCAAAACAGCCAAATTAGGAATCAAAAGCACACTTAAGAACTTGGGCTGAGAAAATTTTTATTTTTGAGACATGACCCTTTTTACTAGTACTGTCAGGATATTTTTTTTGCAAAACTACACTATCTTTACAATAAACTCTTTCTAGAACAGAAATCTACACATTAGAATCTTATCTGGTGATGCTGTGTATAACAAACTTACGAAAACGGGTTGCATCATGTACCTTCAAAGGGGTTCATGTTGGTTACTTTTAATGGTGTTTTGTTCGTTTCTCATTTCTAACCTCAATGCATGTTGCTTTAACCAGTTGTATATTCTCCTGGCATTCACAAATTATTCCACACAACCTTTCAACAAGGACTTGCAGTAAAACTAGAAAACGTGGTTTTCATTTCCAGTTGTCAGAGTGGCACTTTTCAATCCAAGCCAGTTTTCCAAGCCAAAGATAGAAATGCTATTAATAAAATTCATAAAATAGGGATTTATAATGGAAGATGGTTGCAGTCTTCTAGTCATAGTAATGAAGAAGCATTGCCTATATAAATTTTACAAAATTTGACTCTTGGTAAATTTACTAAAACATGAATAAGATTTAGTTCCAGACAGTGGCAAATGTAGGGGTGTTTTTCTAAGTGGTTAATATCAAGCTAACAAATAATTACTTTGTTACAGATTTTCAGAGTTTGTTATATGTTTATGTCAAAGAACTGTAGCCAGTTCTTAATTTTTGACCACCAGCCTATTCCCATATGGTGGATCCTTGGATTTGTAACAGATACTGAACCCAAGCCTATGAAGAGAGGTCTGTGACATCTGCAGAGAACTTCAGGGTATCCATTAAGGATCACGAAATACACTGTAGAAGTTCACTGTATGGGATCTCATAGCATAATTAAGTGTACTTATACAGAATGCCTCCACTTGCTTTTGCAAACCAAATTTTATATCTGTCACACATTGAAGAAAGGATAACTTATTTACTGAAATGAAAACCTATACCTGATTTTAATCTCCTCTTAAAAAATAAACAAAAGACCAAAGACAACTTTTCAAAGTCATGAAAACATAGCTTGTTTATTTTTACATTGAAGAGATTACTCATTTATTTTCCTTAGTACACTGAAATAATAGCTGAATTTGAAATAACAAAGAGCCTGACTTATCTGTGAGGAAAATTTAACCAGGGAGTTGAACCTGGACTCAAATCCAATATTGATTTGACTAAAAACTAACACCCTCTGGCAGTGGCTGTTTGGGACAGTGATTTCTCGTGAGTACCTAACAAAATTGTATAATATCAGAGCCTTTCTCTCCATCCCTGTTAGCACTGGTACAGATTCCTGTGGTAAAGCGTTGCCAGCAGAGGCTTTAATGCCCTCTTTCACCCTCTGTTTTCCATGCTCAGCATTCCCAACATCCTGCTGCAACTGCTTTCCAGCCACACAGGCCATGTGCTTCGTTTAAGGGGTGGAAGTTCAGTTCTGTGAATTCATCCTTGCCATGTCTGTTTCAATTTTTACATTATATTGTAAACTAGTTCAAAGTAACTAAGCTCCTGACACGAACAAAAGTCAACTCAAAACATTATTGCTCTGTTGATGATGTTTTTGTGAGGTATAGACGTTTGTGAGACTTCAGCTTGAAGTTTCAAGAGAATAATTCTATATTCTATATTGTTGATGTCAGAAATGCCTCTTATGTCTTTTAAAAGTGTAAATACTATTTTACTTACCTTTTTTCAGTTACCTGGAATTTCTTATCTTTCCAGCGTCAGCTTGCAAGCTTGCTCTTTGAGCTGGGATGCACCAGCTCTGCCTTACAGATATTTGAGGAGCTGGAAATGTGGGAAGATGCAGTAATCTGCTACGAGAGAGCAGGACAACATGGAAAGGTAAGAAAAATGGTTGTTACAGCTGAGGCCCTGTCTTGAAGTCGAATCTGACGTATGAAAGACTGTCTGGCTTGAGCTGTCAGTTCACTAATGACACTCATACAGGGGTATCATGAGGAAAGTGAACCCGTGGATGCTTGGATGCTTTAAAAAAAAAAAAAAGGTTTGAGGTAATGACCACATGAAATAGAAGTTGGTGAATAAGAAATAACTTAGGAAGCAAGATTGTGATAGTGACTCTTGAAAATATTCAAGGAAGATGAACAAGTATGGGTGCACAGCAAGGTGGAATGTGGGCATTTCAAGAAGGCAGTTGCAGTCATGAATGATGGGGTCTTGGAGCTTTGTCTGGAGGGGATATTAGTTTTCTTTAACACTTGATTTCAAACTATTAACTGTAGTTTTTAAAAACACTTCAAGTAGCAAAATACCAGTGCTTGGTGTATTTAATTACCTAATGGTAACATATTCATGTTACAGTATTAAACATTTGAGAAAAGTAGTGATGTAAGATTAAAAGGCTTTATTTTGTTAAGCCTATGTTGTTATTTTACTGAACTTCTCTTTAGCATTCCTTCAACACTGCTGCAGCTATGTGTGATTAGCTCCAGACAAAGACAATTTAAAACTGTCATCTAATTCTATGTATTAGTGACAGAATTGTTTAAAAATGCTGGTAGCAGGCCGTAGCAGCCATCCTATTGTCGATTATTCTGCTGTTACTGCTAGAGCAATGGCAGGAGGATTTTAGAAAATTATACCTAGAAGCAGTGCCTACTTGTGTATAACCTTAGCTGTGTTCTCTTTCTGGTGCAGTCTCTCACACAGAAAGACTGTAGCAGGTACTTATCAAGCATTCTTTTCAGATTTTTTTATAGTTTTCAGAAATTCGCTTTCAGACAAAAATCTTTTTTCTTTTCTTCCTTGTCCTCTTCTTCTGTTTGGTACATGGGAGCATTAAATACTTGAAAGTATGTGTGCCTTTGTGAAGAAAAACACAGAAAGACTATGCTTAAACTAACTTAAGCTTACAGAATCGAGAGTTATCACTTCAGCTAATAGAGAAAATGCAGAATTACTCATACTTACATTTTTTTCTGATTATCATGCACCAATGCCTAGATTTTAGTCATTATAAACTGCCAGATACATTTTGCTGGCAAATTCTGTGTCACATTATGCATGCCTTGGGGCTAGTATGCTAATATCTTTTCAGTATAGTGCACAAATAGAGGTCAATATTTTCCATTTCCTGGAAGTGCATTTTATCCTACTTATATTCACGAACTGCCCTTAGGGAGTTATGCAAATGGCACTCAGAGAATAGGACAGGATATCTGACACAGGAAACTGCTTAGAAATGCCTTCAGAATTACAGTTTGTGTGTGCTTTGAAAAACAGAAAATGCTATGTAAGTACTAAGCAATAGTAGTGCTGGGAAAAATAGCTAGGGTCAGATCAAAAAAGGCAGAAAATGAGAAACATTTAGCCGTACACCAAGGGGAGTGACTATTTGTGCTCCTTATCAGGAAGCTTTCAGAGTGTGAACTGTTTGTATTTATCAAAGTTAGTTTTATGGTTTTAAACATGGTAGTTGTTCTTTTAGAAATGCACGAGAATCTGCTAAGGCAAGATGTTGTTCAGTGGATGTTCACATCATTGAAGATCTTAGCATATATGTGCCCAAAGGAACAAACTGTATTAAATAAACTTCTGCATGTTTTTCACTCACAGATGCCTTTATGCAGAAAATCTGAATTTAAATGCTGAAAAATCTAATAAAACAGCCAGATATCAGCAATAGCAATGAACTTGATGAGCACTTACACATCAAAGTAATATGTTCCTTCCTCTTACTTTTGAATTATGCACTGACAAAGCATGTAGATAAGGCTTTCCAAAGTTCCACATGACGCACTTGGGAAATACATAATTCACTCAGTTATAACAGGGCAGTTACAGCACTACAGATTTTGCAGAGTAAGATGTGACTAACATTTAGCTAAATTTTTTGTGGGTCTACTGTTACTAAATATGGCTCTGTGCTCGTTTCATAATCAGAACAAAATTAGCAGAAACTGATATCATAACGTGTCAACAGAAGAGTAACAGAGTGCCAAGCAATGAGCAAAATAGGGCACAAAAAAACCAAACAAACAAAGCCCACTCTATTATAAAATCTGAATGTGCAGTATTTTGATAGTTGCTGTGGCTTTCTCACTCCAGTCTTTTACTCATTTTATTACTTTAACAGACTTGTTGCAAAAGCACGCGCTAATTTCCGTGTAGTGAGAACTGGCGTTGAAGTGCATCACTTTCCCTTCTTTTAACTGTGCGAGAGACCCAGAGATCTCAAGAGTGCGATTTACATTGGACAACCTTATTTGGTTAACCTCACCAGAAGTGAACAATATACCAAAAATGGTTCTGTTTCCCTGTGAAACAAAAAAGAAAGGATGAACTGGAGATGTGAATTTTCAGTTCTGCAGTTCAAACAAGGCCTTGCCAGGAGCTCTGGAGCAGCATGGAAGCTGCCGACCTTTGATAAATTCATGAGATCTACCTTTTAGCATCAGCCTGGTGGTCTCTCTTGCAACACTGTTTTCAGCCCTTTCCCTGTTCCATTATGTCCTTGGAGTAAACAGCATGGTACAGTCTGGTTTTAGACTAACATACCCAGCAATCCACACTCTACAGAGTTATTTCTTGTCATGACATGACATGACACAGATATCTCTAAACCGTTTGAGTGAGGAAACACAAGTATGGCAACATCCCAGAAGCTCAACTTAAAAATCAGGATGCAAAGTCAAGTGGTACTTTACTGATTAGTACATGAAGTTGCTCAAGAACTTGATTGGTTTCCACTACCTATCATAACAGACATAGAAGGCAGGTAAGCACTCCTATGTGTCGCTACAAAATTGAGAAAGATGAGTAAATGGCTTACCCAAGGTCATGCATGAAATTACAAGGAAGATGAAATGAAAATTGAAGAGTGAGATCTCCTTTTCTCTCACCGCCTTTTTCAATGCTCATCTGTTCTGCATCTCCATGCCACTTCTCTGGTAGCCTGGCAAATAATGGGCAAGCAGAACAGATGAAAGCATTCTAGGAAATGCTTTGAACTAACAAAGGAGTGAATTACCACATAATAGAACTTGTACATTGATGCAGAGTGGGGCTAATGGGATATTTTAGGAAACAAAATAAAAGCATGGTAATATGTGGTTGGGATGGCAAAGGGAAGCTTAGGATTGGGAAGCCAAATGTGGGATGAATCTTGAACTCAGTTTCCAGGAGTCTCCGTAGTGAGTTATAAAGAGACACTACCTTTTATTTAAGACAGACCCCTCTTTACTGATTGTGTATTTTTGTGAAGCATTGCCTGTTTAATTCTCATACCAACAGCAGTAGTCTAGAAAGCGAGATAACAGCCTGAATCTTTCTCATGTTTAAATCAACCAACTTTTGAACTGAGTATTAATTTCCATCCATTCTGGTCCAGACCATTTTGTGAAAAACAGTGTTGTTATAATTAAATCTGTTTCATTCAGCAAGGTTTGCACAGCTTCGTATTTTTCTTTCTAGGTAGTTTTTAGTTCATAATTTAGTCTTATCTAAGGCTATTTAATTCAGATATATTTTTTAGTTATAAAGCATACAAATCAATCATTAATGTCTGTTCAATAGTTCAGAATAGATCTTTATTGGTTATATTTCTTTTATGTCCATTGCATGAGCTGTGTGGAAAATGGTTTTTCGTAATATTTGTTGTTACGAGAACATTTGCTTTTTGCAAAAGCAGAGTTCTTATCAAAGATTAAATGTGCATTTTTGAAAATAGTTTACTAAACAGTTAGGAAAGAGGAATATTTTTCTTCACAAAAACCTAGGCAAAATGAGAAATCCCATTTTAAAAATTATCTGGTAACGTGGAAGACAAATAACGAATATTTTGAGAATACTTTTTTTTTTTTTTTAGTTTGTACTTATGGTCTCCTTTGTATTAGCCTTTAAAGATTTAAGTAATAAAAAGGTTTGTAACATGCCAGAGAGGTGATCAGATAGCTGATCAGATGAATAAAAAGTCAGACTTCTGTTTATTTAACTCCTGTTTTATTTGTGTGCTGAAATATTTATGTTGGCATTGAATTCTTGTAAGCTTAGACCAGAACATGATGCTTTTATGCTCTTAAATATGAAACGCAATTAGTGAATAGTTGGCTGTCTAGTCTAGTACATGGTCAGTACTGGGCACTGCCACAGTGTGAACAACAGTGTGAGGTTGGCAGTGCCCAGCAGAGGAAGGGCTAAAGCAGCGGCATGCACTGTACTTTTCACCTCACAGCTGCTGTTCACACAGCGATGCTTCAGTCTTTTTTCTTTATCTAAAGGGGAAAATCAAACTTACCTTTTGGTGCCTAATGTAACTACTGCAATAGTAAAGCACATAGTTCTTTCTGCTCTAGAAAAAAAACAGTCTTAAAAAAAATCTACTATTAATATGTGTTCTTTTAATCTTGTCATAGCAACTAATGGAGGCAGAGGAGGGGAAGTAATCTGCCCTTTAACCAATCCATTTGCAAGTGCCGTCGTCTTGTTAGGTGAGGTTTTCTAGTGTTTTGACTAGGCTGATTCTAAATTTAAAGTAATGGGGTTTTTTTGCTTTCTTTAAAGAACTGTTCCATAGGCACTTAAAACCACTTGCCATTAAGTTATTTTCATCCAGCCACTAATTTTCTTCTTAATGCAATTCAGTTTTTACTAGCTTAAGATCCCTTTAGACATCTAAACAATACATCCCTTCTTCACATTTCTGCATTTCAAATATTTGTAGACTTTTGCAGCTACTTCATTTAAGAAAAATTATAGTAAGAATGAAGCATTAAAATTACTATATATTTCAAAACAAAGTAAAACAAATTAATTTTTTTTAAATATGATTTTCAGGCAGGATCAATGAATTTTACTGACTGGAGGAAGAGGAGGAATAGACTGATTCTCTAGAAATAACCTGAAGGGCAAATAAAACAATTCTTACAGAAACAAGAAAAGCAGTACTAATTTAAATGCAGAGATGAACTCAGCTCTTTTTTAGATAAGCTAGCTGTGATAGGAGAACGAATAGTGTTACAGAGTCAGACTTCAGTTCTGTGACAGGCTGCTCTGAATCTTGGTTCGAGTGCTTCAAATAGATCTTTTCTAATAGAAAAATGACACTGAGCTGAATTATGTATGTTACAGTTTTGCAGCAGGGGACTGAGGTAAAGGTTCGGTCTGAACAACAGTTCATCTGTCCAGTGTATTTATCTTTTCAAAAGGCCACAGAGAGCAGACTATCTCTTGTTTAAAAGAGAAACAATAATTTTATTGTTAGAATGAGTTAGTGACCCTGAGATAAAGAGCTTTTGAAAGTTGGTTACAGCCCATAATAGATGTCTAGGAGACCCAGCGTGTGTCTTCTTTTCCGCAATGCTGTATATGTTCTGAATATATTTTATCTCAAACATTTAGATATAACTTCTGCGTCTTATGTAAAAGAGCAGCATTTCCAAAACGAACAGCATCAAAATGGATATGTCTTCAGACATAATAGAATGGAAATAAGTATTTACAGAAACAGAAAAGAGCAATTAGAGAAAAAAGAATGACAGTCGTTGCAAGAGCACTTATTAGAATTTATGAAAAACACAGATGATAATACTACTAGAACTGCACATACCTTAATAGTGCTAATACTGCATTGCTGTGAGGTAGGTGTAGGTTTGATGTCTAGGACTGAAATTAGCTCTTGGGACAGAATACACACCTAAGATATAAAATGAGGACCAACTTGCTCCTTGTTTTTTCTTGTTGTTTTTTTTTTACATTTCCCTTGGTGCATTGAACCAAAAGCCACCATATTATGTTGATGCTGAATTGTGTTTTTTTAAAAACAGTTTGGAAACAGATTCTCTCTAGACCTTGTCTTTGATACTGTGTTGGATCAAGACCGTGTTTCCTTACTGCCTCTACTTCTTAGTCTTCAACTGATGATTGCAAGGTGCTAAAGTGGTATTTGTTCAGGTAGGTGATTAAATGAAAATAAATTGTCCCATTATATATCGATTTATGTTTGTTCTTTAACAGGCAGAAGAAATACTCAGGAGGGAGCTGGAGAAAAAGGAAACACCAGGATTGTATTGTTTGCTTGGAGATGTTCTTAAGGACCACCAGTACTATGACAAGGCCTGGGAGCTCTCCAGGCACCGCAGTGCCCGTGCCCAGCGCTCCAAAGGCCTCCTCCATCTCCGCAACCGGGAATTCAGGGAGTGTGTGCAGTGCTTTGAACGTTCCGTGCAGATCAACCCTATGCAGGTTGGGAAATGATACACATATGGCTTTGTTTCAGTTGATGTGTTGAGTTTTGAAAGATGACACATTTTTTTTAAAAGGCAAATCTGTGCACAGTTGTCAAAGTAACAGCTTATTACTATTCTTAGCAAATTTTTTACCATGTACTTGGAAGCCTGGCTAAAACCAGTAGCATAATGAAATGAAGACATCCTTTTGCATTCAGGTGCTTGCATGCAGCTAACTCTTTACCCGTACAGCTCTTCTATTTCAATGAGATCAAGCCATTGAAAATTAATAATTATAGTCCAATAAATCATGAACAAGTGTCAAGCAAAATTCTCATAAGAAGGATGCTGTATAGATTTTAATGAAATTATCCTTTTGTCTTGTTTGTTTGCTTTGAGATACAAGCTGTATTTCACAGAAATCTTTTTGAGTGTTCTGGTCTGCCTTGTCTGGAGTCACCGGGAAGCATTGCATTACACTCGTGATGACAGTAGCTTTTTTTACAGTAATGCATCAAAACTGAAACCACAGTCAAAAGAGTTGTCTTGATGAAGCTGGGTATTCTGACAGAGCCTTTGCAACCTTTTCTGCAGACAGTTTTTTAAATTTTATTTCGGTTTCTCAGCCACTATATCCCATCCCAATAAGTTCAACACTGTGAAAGGTCTTGAGAATTTAAAACAGCTCTGTGGTTGTTTATGTATAGAAATTGTCGTCTTCATAGCCATTTCCAGGTCCATGCTAAAGTACAATATTCTTTCTTGCCCTCCAAAAAATACTGGTGAAGCTGCTGGTTTGAATTCCACATAGCTAGTTGGACTTCTGCTGTAGAAAAATTTTAAAGGCCCTCAGTTTTTTAAATCTTATACCCTGAAATGTTTTTGTATTTCAATGACTTATTTTATTCCAGTGAATCAGAGTCCTGTTAATATTCAAGATAACTTATAAACACCTTTAGAATGGAAAGCAAAATTAACAAAAACACTTCCCTTGTCTTTCAGTTCTCTTACTGACTCAGGAAAAGCCAAGAAAATATATATTATCTAGATAGGAACCTTATTGAAATCAAGAGGACTCCTGGATAATAAATGGATACAGAAAATGGCCTACAGGGCTGCAAACTGATAAATATTCTGCTGAGATGCTTTATTTTGTGTCCTATACAAAGGAAGTTGAAAATTAAAGGCAATCCAAGAAAAATAGGCCAGTCTGTATAGGAAAGCGAACATTTCCTCCTCTTATTGCTCAGGAAGCTCCATTTAAGATAAAGGTGAATCATTTCAAACAAACAGATTGAGCAAATGGATAGCATGGATTGACATATCATTGTCTTCTAAAGTCTGTCTGTATTCTGCTACTACAGAAATTAATTGTTTCATATTCCAGGATGTCTTGTGGACAAAGAGCAGAAAGGAAGGGAGAATATTCATTAACTAATTGTTCCCAAAATTGTGAATAATTTATCAGGTAAATGAGAACTCCCTGTTACAAAGAGATTCTTATTTTTTTTGTTATTATCAGAAACTTTTTTGGAAAAAGGGATTTTTAGACTGCAGCAAGTGACTCCCCAAAATATCTGATGCATAAAACCATTCTCTTTCAACCCTCCATTAATCTTGTGTAGTCTTTGGCCTAATGGTCAAATTTGGTTGAGGGTACGTTTTTGCAGTATGAGCCAACCAACGTATTAGACTTTGGAGAATCCACAAAGGAATGAAAGTCTTAACAGTTCAAATATATCTGAAACTTGTCCTCATTAGCGCTGCTGCTCACAGAATTGCTTGTTCCAGGATGTGTCTAGTGGGTGACAGATGCATTTCTCTTGTACTTCCACTGCAAGCATCTTGCAGGGCTGAACTGAGACAATTACAGAGCTCAAAGAGCTCTTGTAGTCACTTCTTCAGCAGTGAAAGTCTGCATAACAAAACTTATGGCTTGCTAAATTACAGATTTGTTAGTTCTTGCACTGAACGGTGTATGACTTTCTATATCCAGTCACTTCACATTTGAATTTTCCAGAAATAGTGTGTTCATAGCACCTTTTTTGAGCCCACGCCGTTCTCCAACACTTCACAGTCTGCAAAGAAAGAATAATGCTCTTTTGTGCTAAACTATTTCGTTCATAACTTATCAGGATATAATTTTCTTGGGTGTGAAGCAAGACAAGTGATCTCTGTCCAGTTTGGGAAAACAGTCACACTTTAGAAGTCAGCTTGCTATCAACTCCATCTGGGGTTTAAGTTTTGGACAAGGCAATGAGAGGCTTATTCTCACAATTCTCCTTTTCTTCCATCTTGTAGTAGTAAAAGTAACTTAAACAAGAATTGAGTTAGAGTCTCATTGGAAAATATGATTAAAGCCTCTATACTTAAAACTATAGTATGTTCTTTCAGTGTGGCGTGTTCAAAAGAAATTGAATTAGAAGGGACATAAATTATGTCAAAAATGAGGATTTCACTCAGCTAGAGCTCTTAAAACTTTATTGCAATTGCTAACTCCAGAGACTAATTTTGCTCTGCATGATATAGATTGTTTCTAAACTAACATTGTAGTACTACTAAGGGTATTGTACTGAAGAGTTTAGTACATTCGGGGAAAAAAAAATCTGTATATATTTGCCGTATACAAATAATAGAAATTGATTTACAATGCAAAAAAGTTTCTTCAGGTAGATGATTTGGGTTTTTTTTTCTTCTTACATATTCAGATATACTGTAATTGGGTTATTTTGGAACTATATTCCCACTAATATGAGAAAATTATTTAGACTTTCTTAAAGCATTTTGTAGTCACTTAGACTTACTGAAGACTTGCCTGGAAATTCCTGATGGCAAGTTTTAAAAAAGAGTCTAAGCCTAAATTATCTTCCTTTGCTGGTTGATGTCTTCAGTTTTGCAAATGATAGAAATTTACAGCTCTTTTTCATGTGTTTTTCTAATCAGTAGCAACATTTGAACCTCTAGCCAACACACTTTTTTTTTAAAAAAAAAAGGATCTTTAACCTAGTTCCCCAAGCCTTGACAAAAGTCTTTTTAAAACTTTGGACAAAGTTTTTGTTACGTTACCTTTCAGTCATTTTTCTTAGAGCAGTTGTTACATCAGCCAGTAGGATCAGCAGATTTCATGCCCTCTCCAATAAAAAGGGAATTCTTACCATTCTTTCCACACAAAATAGCTTAAACTGTATCCTAAATATATTATTGCAGAGTCACTGTCCTTCTTATATTGTGGAAGAAATTTATGGTCCCTTTCCAGATATTTAAGTGATGATAAAATACCAGTTAATCGCTGTAGTAGATCAAAGGCAATGAACCTTGGAGGTTTTTGTTTGTTTTTTACACAGCTACCGCATTTTCCCATATAACCTGTCAGACTTATTCTTTTGTAACTTTCTCATTTGTCTAGCACACAAGCTTTTAAGGTACGTCCTCTTATTCGTAATAAATTCCTTTGGTTTTAACTGTTACAATTGTCTAGTCTTTTTACAACCTTTTTGAAAGACAATATGCAGTTCTTCCAGGCCTTCTTGTCTTTAAATGTTTCAGGTCTTCTGTAGATCTTTTAGCTTCCCATGTAGTTTTTAATGTAGCTTTTCCATTTTAAGCAACTCTTAAATTTAACATCCTCTATATTAAATGAGTTGCTGTCCTTCTTGAAGGACTAGTGGATCTACGTACGTTACAAATGATCTTTTGTACTGTAGTATTTTGAACCTGATCACTCATGCTGTGAATGTACTTGGGATTTAATACTTTAATACTTAATGCTGATTGAGGCAAGTACTGCCTTTTGAGTAGCTTTTTCGTTTCTAAAACATTTAGCCTCAGAACTGCATTCGCTGTGGTATTTACTAAACTATGCTGAATTATTGAAATCTCTCTGTATTTTCTGGAATTTCTACTTTTACAGCAATCTGATATCCCTTAGTATGTTGCCTTCATCATTTTGGTCAAGTATTCAGAGATACAGTCTTTATACTGCTTTTTTACTGAGGCCTGAAATTTTAATCCATACCAGTTCTGTTGTTCTTTTACACAATTCTATATATCTGATGCTGAAGTTTTCTCTAACATATAGCAACATTCTTCCATCTCCATGACCTATTTCATTTTCTGTATACTTTTTGCCTCTATGTCATAGCATCTCAGCTCCTTGACTTAATTTCCATCCCAGAGACTTATCATCTCACTTTTCATGTCTGCTAAAGGATCCTTTTTGGGTGCCTTTCCCAACCTTCTCCATCATGTCCAGCTCTCGCATTTTGTCCATTCAGTTGAAACCTTTATATAATTTGCTAGGCAAAATATCTTGTTTCAAATTATTAAGAAAAGAAAGTTATTACCATTCTTTGCAATGCCTTTATGATTTTTACTAGGTACCTGCTCATATAGCTTTTCTCCACTGAAGTAAAGAATCATTTTACTTTCCCCTTGAGAAAGGAGTTGACAAGGCTAAGCATTGGTAACCCAGTTCCTGAGGGATGTAGTGTCTCACCATCAGCCTCAAAAATTAAAATGGTGGAAGTTTTAGTCAATCAGATTCTGAAAGCACAAGCTCAGAAGTGAGACTATGTTGCTGTTACTGGTTAAAATTATAAAAAATGCAATGATTCTTTTTCTCTCATCCTTCACAGAAGCACTGTTTAACTTCTCTCCTGAGCTACAGAGCTGGAGCTGGCCTTCAGTGGCATCCTTGACTGTTCCCTGTCTCTACACCTGCTTTTCATGTCTAGAAAGTTGTTGATCTAGAAAGAAGGGAAAGGGGAATTAACAAGGAAGCAGCCATGTGGGAGTGCTGGACTTGTGGAAACTTGATGGATAAAAGAGGCTTTAAAAATGAGATTGACTAGATGTTTATTTCCTATTGATTTTACCCTCTGACATTTGGGAAACCTTGGTTTTTTTCCTTGTGCGCAGTTTCTTTTTTGAACTATGAGTTTAAAGATCAGGAAAGGTAATAGGCTGACAGTGCTGCAAAGTATATTTTCATGTTTGCCCAGGCCAGATGTAACTGGCAGTTCTGTCTTCACCTATTAATACATCCATATGCCCTGAGAATCAGCCATCCCACATACACCCCTGATGCAAAAGGGTTTCTTTATTGCCAAGCTTGTTCAGTTCTTTTCTTGATATCCTGAAGACTATCCACTGGGGTGCCAAGTCTGACAGGAGTGAAGCTCATGCATTTGTATGCTGGGCAGATTAACTACAAACCCTATAGCAAGTAAATCTTGTTACTGATTTTAAGTTGGGTCTCGGAGGCAAAAAAATGAGTCTGATCTGGAGAGAACTGCAAAAATATCTGCTACAGAGTCTGTAATTAATCAATAGAGACAGAAGCTCCTTGCATATGAACCAACAGCTTTATCCTCAACCCTGTAAAATCCTGGATTTGCAAATGTTTCTTAAGTTAACATTTTTGTGTTTAAATAGCCATTATGGTTTCCTGCAAAGAACCTGAGTTATAAGAATTGCTTGCTTCAAAACTAGTGCCCAAAAACACAAGAGGATATAAAGATTAATCAGACATCTTGAACAGTAACACATTGTTGTGCAATGTAAATTGGAGTTAATGTAACTTATTTTTCCATCTTGGTCTTCCCAACCTTTTTTCTTCTCTCAAAAAATTTCCCAAGAAAATCTATGGTTTTTACCTTTGTATTTAGAATGGAGAAATTGTTGAGCTCCTTGCAGTAGGGAGTACTAACTGGAACGATTTTGCATCACATTATAAAGTGCTCTGTTTGATTTTGACTGTATACATTTGAACAGTATAATGCTGTCACAAAATGTTCTGTGAATGTCCTTGGGATTTAATACTTTTCTGAATTACAGAGCTTTTCTAAAAGGTAGTACTGGTTAGGTTGCAACTCTTTGAGAAATATGTGGCAAATCAGGAACTTGCTGTTGAAGAGCTATGAGAATATATATTTGATTTGCTGTAATTTATGCCTATATCTGATATATTTAATCTGTATGGACGAGAGGTGTTTGTTTTTTACAACCAAGGACTTACAATTCAAGATTATCCAACTGGTAAAGTTCTGTTCTCTACACAAGGCATTATTTAAGTACATTTCTATCTCTAAACATTGCATTATAAACTAGAGAAGACTGATATTTTGACAAGTAGAGAGAGCTATAATTTTCAAGTGTTCACGTTCAGTCATTAAAAATGTTTGTTGTAAAATGTGATTTTCTTGAAATACATTTACCATTCGGCCTAAATGTAATACTATAAAGTGAATGTGGATTTTTCACAAGTTAAAGCAAAATATGCAAACCTATAAATAGCTATCACTTTCTTCTCTAAATGAAAATGTGCTATTAAATAGCATTTCACATATGGTGAAGTAGTCTTTATGTAGTCAACACCTTTGGTTATCTGTATTCATTAAAACTTTGAACCTAACTTTTCCCTATATTTGGCGTGGAGTATATTATTTATACCCATGCAATACTATTACAGTAGCTGGATATCAGGTAAAATCAACAAGACTATTATGTGTTTGAGCATCCAGGCAAAATTGTTTCTGTTGTGCAGAAATGTGCATGTGTATATGTGTAATCATCCTTTTTTTTTTCTCTCCAGTTAGGTGTATGGTTTTCCTTGGGCTGCGCATACATTGCTTTAGAAGGCTACGAAGGTGCTGCCAAAGCATTTCAGCGCTGTGTGACATTGGAACCAGATGTATGTACTATTCAACAAGTGATTCAAATGGCTTATCTAAGAGTGACAAGGATGTTTTCATTATAAACGAGCAAAGCAATAATGAAAAACTTGTTTAAACCTTAGCCCCTTGAATAAATTAAACTTGTGCATGAAGGATATATTTTTGTCATGAGACATCATAAAAATACTTGCCCAATCTGTAACTTTGTCTAAGTATGTATATGTGAATATTAAAATATGATGAGCAGAATTTTATTTTTGCACACATTGGTAAAACAGAGAAAAGGGAATGAGTGGGCTGTGAGGAGTGCAAAAGAGATAAAACGAAAAAAATAAGTTAAAATACTTAGTTCTCTAAGTAATCAAATTCTCTTGAAAAAGAAGTTAAATAAGTGGTGGTATGACGGGTAAATATGTAACTATATAATTCATGAGCAGAGGCAAAACAGAGCTCGTTAGCCAGTTTTTCAGGATGCTTGGGGCAAGCACATGTGCAATATTGCTATTTGAGTGTGACTGTGCATTGAGATAGCAGAGGTGTCAGCTGGATTTACCCCTCAGGAATGCACTGGCAGTATTTTTGTCACAAGGCCAGACTGCCAGCATGTTGCTCGCTTAGAGTTAATGCCACCTACTTGATAGAAACTATTATTCATTCTTTTGGGGAAAAGAGTGAGAGGTCAATGAAAGGTGACAGAGTATTAGTTTTTCTTTATTAGTAAGATTAAATAACTTGGGGGGAAAATGTACATACAGACAGCCCTGTATTTAACTGGAATTTTTACTTTGTGTATTCATACTATTTTTTTCAGTACAGTAGAGTTACTTCCAAGTAAGAGTTACTTCCACTAAATTTTTCACTAATGTGTCTGAGGCCTGTATTTGATTGTATTCATAAGAATAAGCCAACTGACTTCTCAGTGGGTTAAGTGGTTTTTCTCTTGTGAGTGAACGATGCTGGGCTTGCTCTCAGTTATGGAGGTGAAACCTATTTTTATACAATGAACTACAGCAATGTAATGACTGTTTTCATGAATTAAGCCTCAAAAACGTTGATTTAATGCTCCTTAAGCCTGAGGATAGCCTTCATTACCAGGGTACATTTCATTGCATTGTTCTTCAAATTTTTACTGGCTGTCACTTTGCTGAAGTCAGTGTTGCAGCTTCAAATTTACAGGAGCATAAGGTGATGGGCAGGATCATCTCTGTTCGTGGCTCTGCTGGTTTTACCAGAGGAAAGATTGTCTGAGCACTCTGTTACCCTTTTCAGCTAAAACAGTTGATAAACGTTGTTGGAACTGACCCTCTTAGCTTTGCCTGAGGTGCATTAGGGGACATTCAGATAGTTTTTTCTACTACTATAGCAGTGCAGGTAAGTAACTTCCAGCTAGTGAGAAGTGATGAGGTGCTGGGAGCACTGACCTCACCAGCCATACCAGCCAGATCCAGAAGAGGATGCCTGTTTACAGTTTAAACTGAAGGCAAGAGCTGACTTAGTGTATGCCAACCAGAAGGCAGTTAATTGATATTTATATACCTGATTGTTGCTGTAGTCAGTAATATTTATGTATTTCTATTTTAATGTAATTTCTAATGAATGTGATCTTTTGACTGCCTTGTAGCAAATACATGTTTATATGTGTGATTAGCAAAATCAATATTTCACAGTAGTTTCATTTATGTATTTTTACCAAGTAAACATAAGTGAATTTTTTTTTTATACTTTTCCTTTTATCATTACAGAATGCTGAGGCCTGGAACAATTTATCAACTGCTTATATCAGATTAAAGCAGAAGTAAGTACTTCAATAGGATTAGAAAATACTGGTTCAAAAATAAATAATTGGGATTTCCTTTTTTTGACATTGAGTTTTTTTATTCTTATAATCTGGTTACCATATATTTTGTATTTCTTATCCCTTCAGTTCTCTCTCCCAGATTGGATCATTGAGAACTTATTTCATTTTGCAGGAAATAGTGTTTCATAAGCTTTATAAAAGTAGCAGCCCCTCACTCTACATTTTTTCTTGTTAAAAGTATTTATGATGTAGTAACTACAACCAGTGCAAAACATTCATATTAAAGTTGGAAACTAATTTGACTGTGAAGTTAAAAAGATGCATCCATTTCAAGCAAACTATATATTCAGACCAATGTCAATTCATACTACATTAATTTCATGTAGCTTAAGGGAAAAAACAGGCAGTTTATTTTTTATATTGCAAAAGCAGATGGAGATCCATGCAAACACTAGCTCACTTGTTCTTTTCCATTCAAATTAACCATTAGTACAAGAAGCTTTGACCTAAATGGACTGTGTTTCTTATTTTGTATTTCAGCTCAATGCAGTAAAAGTTAGTTGTAGACACAGAATACCTGAAAGAACTTAATATTTGAGAAGAATTTTCACATTATAACTTTTCCTCTGAGAAGGAAACAAAATAATTAGATAATTTTTTTAAAACCTTACTCAAAATATGGCAACAATTTATATGATTATGTAGTCAGGAGGTAAACTGAAAAAAAAAGAGAAAAATAGTAGTAAATTTACATAAAAGGTAAACTGGTAAACATACTAAGGAAATGTGGGAAGTAATATCATAAATGAATTCAAGAGATGGTTTGATATGCTAATGGAAGCAGGATACAGGAGAAAATGACAGTTAGAATTAACTACTCAAGACTAAAAGGTAATAGAAATGAGGAGCCTGTTTTACCTTTTCGGTACTTCCTTTCACCTTCAGCGGTGCCTTGAGGATGCCCAATTTTTGTCTTAGGCTGCATGTGCATAAAGTTCAAAAGGGTATGTCAGATGCTCAGTGTACTGGCTTATGCTTGTTTCATGAAAGTGTCTTTAATCCAAATATTTTTTCTGCCTGTTCATCTACTACAAGGCTGAGAAACTACTGAGTGATGAGTTTCACTTTATTGGTTTAATTTGATATTTCTAATCTACACTTGTGATTTAACATGCTAATTACATACAAAACTTGTGACCTATTTGATATTGTGTCAAAAGCAGTAAGGGGGTGCATGTTTCCAAGCTTTTTTTCCCACAGGAATAACACGGGAGAGGAATATGTGTACAGGAATTCTTAAGTCAGTATTATATGCTGATAGCTGAGTCTGCCCTGTATTTGCTGTGGAATAGCAGCTGCTTTGATTATTTGTGTGGTCACTTACAGATCAAGACTGTGTGTGAGTTATTTTATCCCAATCTCAAAACAGAGGATCCATAGTAGTGCATTTCAATATAATTTATCTGGGGGAGGGGGAGGAGGGCAGTTGTGGTGGTAGTGTAAATTCTTACTTTTCAAGCCTTCTAGCTGTAAAAAAAAAAATATAGATATATATATTTAAGTTACTTGTTTTCTTTTGCTCCCTCATTAAAATCAAGCTTTACTCCAACCAGGCTCTTAAATCTGTCCCACCCAAGGACTGTGATGCATTTGAGTAAGGCTTAGAGTCTCAGACAAAAGACACATAAAATGTGTAAGTCTTTTTGAAAAGTGTATGCAAACAACTTATTGACACCCAAATGAAAGGGGTTTTGTTGTTTTGGGGGCTTGTTTGCTTTTTAAGGGTCCACAAGTTTTGTGTATTCTTAATTTCCTCCAGAAAAATTAATTGTGATGAAAAGAGACTCTCCTCTTCAGTTTACCAGAAAAACTTCTTTGGGTGCCAGGAGGCCTTTGAGATCTAGATCTTGTATTTCTCAGAGCAGACTGCGACTGGCCCTCTCCCCTTTGAGTGAAAGATTCCTCGTTTCCAAGACAGGATGACACACGGATACTGACTGCTGTTTCCTGATTATATATGAATTGGTTTAACTGTTGTCCTGGTTAAGGATAACTCCATCATTATATGAGTTATTAAATATATAGGAGGTTTGTTTTGAGAACCTAGAGGATTTCATTAGCGTAGCAAGAATGATGATTTGAGGATTGTGATTTCCATCCCATGCCTCTGGTATCTTGGCTACATTTCACACTTCCATTTGATTGGCATCTGCCCTCCTGATAAATTATTAACTTTTTTGAGAAGGTGAGGGAGATCATACAGGCTAAACCTTTAGATGTTAAAGAGCAGTTTCAGAAACAGTTTCTCAAGGTGACTGGGGTACATCAGTCAGCCAGAGCATCTTCCAGCCTGTGAAAGAGCTGTGACAGATCCCAGCTTTGATTGTAGCAAAATCCACAGGGGAAGGAGCAGGTCTCTATGCTTTTCTAATATAATCTATCAAAATCAGGGTCTGAAATCCCTTATTAAGACTGTTAATGGTGGAAGAGACCTAACTGTTAGCACATTTACTTGACAGCATCGCATATATCAGTATATCAGAGGAGAGAGAAAAGAGGGGTGAGCATGGGAAGATCCTGCTTGTGGGCTGTTCTGCCACAGCTCTGCCAAATGACCTGTTTTCCTTCAATAATTTCGCTCTATCAGTCATCTCTCTTGCATATATATGGTAACTCTTTTAATACTGTGGCAGTTATTTACAGTTTTGCCTGACCCAGCAATTCCAAACTTTCAATGGCCTGATCCACTAGTCAGACATTCCCTTTTCCTGGCTGGGATATTTATGCTCTCCTGGACCCTCTTTTTGAAACTTAACCAACAATTTATTTGAGCTGTCTTTCTTTAAAGACAGCACTTTTAGGAACTCACTCAAGCAATAGAGCAAGTGAACTGCAAATTTTGATAACAAGCCATCTTTATGTTATCTTAATTAAGAAGAGATTTAGGAATATTTTTACCAGCCTGGGAAAACTCTGTTTCAAGTTTTCATTTAAAAGAATTTATTCCTCTCTGTTTTTTCTACATATTATGACTGTCCAGCTCAGAGTAAGCTTCAGTCTCTTTAAGTCCAAAGAACCGTATCATTCTGATTCTCTGGGAAAGTTTTGTTTAGTTTCATATTTATTGAAACTTTAGGCAGCTTTAAACATTAGGCACCCAGACCTTAGTGACATATGCTTCAGATTGCATTAAGACTTCTTACTCCCTCTTCTTCTTCTCTGGAAGCATTGATTTCATGTTCTGCAGGAGCTTATATCGCTGTAAATGGTAGGTCAGCTGCTTTCAGCCCAAATTCTTGATTTGGCCAAACCGTCTTATGTTCCTTACCAGAGAATGCCATTACTTATCTCCTTGAATAAGGGAATGGTAAAGAGCTGCCTGCAGCGGATCCATATGAAAAAATAAAGATGCCTCCTAACTTGATATTGACTTTATAGGAGTTTTTCTGTCCACCTTTATTCCACAAGACTTTCTCCTGCCACTGTGAGATGGTTGACTAGGCAGCACCTTTGGTGAAGGACCCTAATAGTGTTTGGGGCCACTCCGACACACAGCAGCGTGGTGTCAGGGAACAGAGAGTGGAAGTAAAGCTTCCAGCTGACATAAGAAAAAATGTTGAAAATGCTGGGCTTCTGTGCAAGGGGTATGCATGTTCACCACGTGCAAATGTTAAAAATAAATCACAAAAAGCTGTTATTGTTGTGACAAAATGAGTCAATATCATTCTGTATCTGCCAGGAACTCAGTGTTTTTTAATTTTTTAATGGGTGTTACAACTGCAGCATGAGTGGGATTGTTTTCTCATGGTCCCAGTTAAAAATTCAGAAAAGAAAATATTGAAACAGATGGCACAATTATAATGATTTTTTTGTCTAAATGTAATTATGAGAGCTAACATAGAAATCACCTAGTTCAGGCTCTACAGAGTGTACTGTGGAGTGAACTGATGGAAAGTAATTGGCAAGAGAGATTAAGGAATTATCAATATTGTAAATTATGAACAATAACGTTTGCATTGCACTGTTTTCCAAACCTGATTTTTTAAAAATAAGCAGCTTTTTAGTTGATACAATGCCAACTGATTTTAATACAGAAATCTTCCATATTAAATCTGTAATATAGACTCTTCTTTTTCATTACTGATTAGAATCAAAGCATTCCGAACCCTCCAAGAAGCTCTCAAGTGCAACTACGAGCACTGGCAAATATGGGAGAACTATCTTCTCACCAGTACAGATGTTGGAGAGTTTTCAGAAGCAATTAAAGCTTATCATCGGCTTATGGACTTAAGAGAAAAGTACAAGGATACACAGGTGAGAAAGCTTTCATCTTAAGTCATCTTTAATTTTAGGATGATTTTTAGCCATCATTAATTTTACTTGTGTGACATGGAGAGATTTCTGCTGATAATGGTATCTATAATGACAGTACACGTACCAATGAAGTTATGTAGCCATCTAATTTTTTGAGATCCAGACTCAACAAGACTAGGTATTTAAAATAACAATGGACAGAAAGGGAAACTTTTGCATCCAGATTGCCTTAGATTTTGTGGAAGGACAAATAATGAGCCTTGCAGTTTTAAGATCTATCCCTAAAAAAACCACAATCGTTCCTGCATATCATAGTATCAGAAACACTATAAATTATTTAGTTTAAAGAAAGTTAAGCTTTACCCATGTGTTTGAAAAATCTACAAATGAGCCTTTGAAAGTGAATTATGTTTCATAGATTGAATGCATTGCAATGTAAAGGAGCTATTTTACTCATCTTTCACTGTAGTTCAGTTCAGTTCGCTTCTGTGTCAATGTACACTCTGGATAAGCACAGGAGAACCAACTTTAACAGCTTCAATTGCAATGTTACCTTGCGTAAAACTCAGTCCTGTCCAAGCAGGGTTCTATATATTCAGTCAAAATAGCAAGGTGAATGGGAAAGGCAAGCCAAAGTATCCCTAAGCAGAGTAGTGAAACACCTTCCAAAGGCTTTGCTTTTCATGGATCTGGTTGAACAGCTTATGAGCTTATGAGGAATTTAAAAATCAAGAAAAATAAATATGCACAGGACAGCAAGAAACAAGTCATTGATTCCAGCTTTTTGTGAAAGAAGGAAGAGAGGAAAAAAAATCACTTTTAGCATCATTGTTGTTGCAGAATACGCCTTGTGAGACTGAATCCATCAGTTAGGAGTGTGCAATTGAATATATAATTTGAAATGTCCTTGGTTTGTGTAGTTACATCAGATTCTTTTATTTCAGCATAGTATGCAGTTACTCGTAAATCAGTAATTTCTTCTAATAACAGTGAGGCATTCCAGTCTTCATGTGTGATTTTTTTGTTTGTTTTTTTTGTTAGGCCATTGCTGTCTTTTTGTGCCAGACTTCTGAATACAGAATGCAGCTTTGGGAAGTTTTGCATCTGAGCTATTCTAATTATTTAACGATGTCATCCTTGTGGCACAGGTTCTGAGATTAGGATGTTATGAAGCTTGAAGATATGTATGTACAGATTATGCAGACAGAATTGAAAAAGGAAAAGCTGAAGGACTCTTCAGAAATGAGCAGCAATGCAATTAAAGATTACAGCAAATGACACACTTTCAAACGTCTCAGCTTCCTAGGATTCCCCTTATAAAGTCATAAGCATGCTTTCTTACTTTCCTTACTGGTTCTTAGAATTCTACAAATTTCCATATTCCTTTTAAAGTTCATGAACCTACTGAGAAATGCACCTTGAAAACCTTTAATGTAGATGTTTTGTAATAAAAGATAAAGCTCACTGGATTCTCTGTAGTTTTAGCTAGTAGACCAGTCACTAGAAAGGAGCAAGGAGAAAAGCTTTACCTGTTGCAGTCATCAGTTTAGGCTCTGATTATTCATCCAAGGTGGTGAATATATCTGAAAGCTTTCTGCAACTGCTAATCACATTACTTTGTACCGTGTGCGTATTTGAGGAGGCAAGCAATCTTTTTTACTTGGTAATTCACTGTTCTGTGAATAACAAAGTTATTAAGCTGTTTTGCTACATTGCTTTCAGAAACCAGATCTTCATCCTGTCCTGTCAAAGAATATGAATTCAGAAAGATGGACAAATGGTTACTTTCTGCAATTTTGTGTTCTTGAGAATCTAGCAAAGATTTCTGTTACCCTTACCATCAAATATCACCCTCATTTCGGTGCTTCATGTTGCCAGACTATTTCTAATAAAAGGCTGTAAGAGCATATTCCAAGGGAATTTTGAGGAGCAAGGATAGCAGTTAATACTTTTTGGAGCCCTCTTTCTTTTCAGTAGCTCATGAATGAGAATTGTCTTTATAATAAATCTTTATTTTGGGAGGGGCATAGGGAGAGCTCATATATTGCAGATTTGTCATTTTGGATTTGGTGTCTTAAAGGTTCTTTTCTTACTAGAGTCCTAGAGAAGCTTCTAAAAATGGTTTGACCAGTGAGTTTTATCTTAAAGGAGCTGTTTGGAGAACAATTGTGGAATGAGATTAACTGATAGCAAGCACAGCATTTGAAAATGATTTGGTTTGTGTCTAAGGTTTTGTCCCGTGATGGTTCTTGTTCAGTTTTTAGTAAACATATACTATGCACAAAAGCAAAGGAGAAGGAGGAATGCAGGTGGTGTGATATCATCCTAAACACAAACTCACTCTACAGTGGTCACATGGAGCCCTGTTCATTAAAAAAAAACAAATGCAATCTGCTGCATATGTGGGATCCTGGGCAACAGAGCATTACTTTAGTAGTTTAGTATATATGACAGTTAAATATGTCTCAAAGATATGAATTAAAATTTAACACTCAAGACAACCATCTAAAATGGAAAGCTCCGTTACACTGCCAGTACTTTTTGATGACTAGCACAATTCACTTGCAATTTGAAATAGCTTACTTAACAGCTGGGCACAGCCAAGTAGTGTTAATGATTCGTTAGTGTTTAATGGACCCCTTTAATCCGAGCTTTCACACTAGCTTTATTTTAACTGCTATAGTGCTAAAGCTTACATGATGAATTATAAAAAAGATATATTATTACGATCAAAGTGTAAGCAAAGCCTGAACTCCATAGGAATATGCCTTATTTTTAAGTTGCTAAATCCTTCTGATTGAGGAAACCCGCTTTTTTTTCACATGCAAACAGAATATCATTTGCTTTAGAACTCTTGATAACTCTACATGATACTCATGTGACCTAGTGTTTTCGACTTTGAGTAAGAGTTTTGTTAATTTGAGAAACAGAAGAGTCATATGTGTATGTATGAATCCTCAGGACCAGTTCTAGTTCCTTTCCAAGAGAAAATGTAGTTTGATATCTCTTCTTAAGCCTCTTTTCTGTTTTGTTTTGGTTTGTGAATTTTTTTGTTTGTTTTTGTGTTTTGTTTCTGGTTTTGTTGTTGTTGTTTGGTTTGTTTTTTTAATAACAATGCTATAGTAATATCAATACTTGCTGGTGTTTTTCTAGCAAATCATTATAGAAGACTTAATTCATTTAATGCTGGGTCTTATGAATGCAATATGAATTTCAGAACTTTTGGACTATTAGTAGTTGATCACATTTTGTATTATCTTAAGTGAAAAGCTGAGCCCTTTAACAGGGAAGACAACCAACCACTTTAGGGTTATACACTTACGGTTTTGGGGGTGGTGGTGTCTCTTTAGCTTGTGTTCAAATGCTGCTATGATTTCATATTGATTATTAAAAGATACCAGGGAGATGTGTATTTTTTTCACTTTTTCAGTTACATAGATTTGTTTCATAACATCATCAACCATTATCTATATGGTGGTTTTTGCCAAAGCCTTACAATATCTGAGAGAACTCAGTAATTCATTCTTGAGGTGCATGGTAATTGAGTCATTCTAGAGAATAAAAGGTTTTTTAGGAAACTGAGATATCACAAATATAAAACTTCATATGTTTTCATTTTAAGTTTAATATATTAATACTTTGATACTGTTGTAATTTTTACCTTACTTTGTGCCAGTGAACTTGGTTTGTAAGGATGCACCTCTGTCCTGCTTTTTCTAGAGCAGTGATATTTTTATGTGGTTTGGGGCTATTGACACAGCATCTTTGAAATTGGTTGTATTACTGCTATTAATGTGATTTCATTGTAAGTACTGATATCACATGGACAAAAATGGTGAAGCATTGAAGTTGCCAAATAATAATAGTCTCACAAGTTAGGAAGCATCAACAGGAAGGTGTTAATGTACCTTTTACTGGCAAGTATCTTGAATACAAAACTTACAACACTTCCGTTTTGTTTTTAGAATTATTTCTTCCTCAGTCTCTGTGTCTTATGCACTACACAGAGCAGGTAGTTCTCACTTAAGAAGCCACAGTTTTCTGAGGTTTATTTTCTTCTAATTCACCGCATGATTCAGTGTCTTAATGTACATTTGCTTTTTCTCATTTTACTGAGAAGGAACTGAGGCACAGCAAAACTGTTCTCTAATTCTGAGTGTCTGTTTTGGGACACAAAGACTCATGGGTTTTTTGGGACACTTGGTATTATGTAGCATTTCAGACATGCAAAGCCCAGCTCCTGTTGAATTCGCCAGCAGCTGCAAGTGTTCAGCATTTCTGCAGCTCAGATGCCACCTTCTCAAGCCAGTGACTGAGAAAGCAAGGGTGTTAAATGACTAGTTGTAAAAAGGTCCGTTGAAATGATCTGACTAGTAATTCACCAAAGTGTGTTAAACACAGAGTAGTATTTGGTTGCCTTCTACTTTGCTATCTCATCCACTACACACCTTTCAATTTTCTGCAGTTAATTAATTAGAGGTCCTGTAAATGCTAATGTCTTCCGTTACCTGGATTAATCTGATTCAACCTGTTGAACTCATCTTTTTATTATATAACCATATTATAAGCTGAAAATATCTTTATGATACTGCCACAATTTCCTATACCGATGTTTTTCACACCAGCCTGTCCCAGTAACCCAAATTTCTGTCTCTTAGTTCTCAGGCCTCTTTATCTTCACCAACCATAGAATCTTACAGATGGGGTTTAAATTAGTTGAATTACTTCCCTAATACTTTATATTTTATAATTACTCTCCTAATAATATAATTATATACTTGTCATATGGTACTATATTTGTATTATACTGAATCATTAATGGAGACCAGATATTACAGATATCATTATGTATACTGGTGTTGATTTGAGTTGAAATAAAATCTCTTTCCCGCTGCTTTCTTAAGGTGCTGGCTATTCTGGTGAGAGCGGTAGTGGATGGTATGGCTGATCGCACTGGAGAGTTAGCAAGCGGTTTGAAGGGGAAATTGCAAGAGCTTTTGGGCAGAGTGACTTCACGAGTGACAAATGATGGGGAAATCTGGCGGCTTTATGCCCAACTTTATGGAAATGGACAAAATGACAGTGGTGAAGATATCGAAAAGGTAAATCCGTTGCATGGTATGTTTTTATGGATATACACTTATGGTGCAACCTTTTTGTTCTCTAATAAACTATAATGCTGTAGTATGACACGCCCTTGTTTCAGATGTGTTTTGCTGTAATGTTTCTGTAAGCTTATCTTCTGCTTTTCGTGTTCCTACAGCACACATTTTTATTAACTAACAGAAGCAAGATGTTTTACATCAGTTTTTGTGGATTTTCAAAGAATCACTCTATTCTATCAGCATTTCATTTTAAAACATCCTATCACAGCATGTGTGCGTTCTCTCGGATTTGTAATCTGAAACTTTTCTTGGCAGCAATCTAATGGCTAGAATCTAATGGGGTTTTTAATTGCTTTTTAAAATTGGAATCTTTGATTTGCAAGACAAGATATTGCAGCTTGTGGAAAAAAGTGGATCTTAATGGCATGATCCAGTAGCATCATAAACCATCTATATACTTCTTTGCAGTCATTAAGGGAAAATACATTTAAGACAGTCTATACCACAGTTAGAGTTCCCAGAGTAAAAGTGTTTTGTCCTCACTTAGTTTAAAATGGAATTGAACAATGCTATTTGATTCTTAATCTGCTAAACCCGATTGGTTTTCTCTTTACCAGTCTCTGGTTTGGGAACATTAACTTTCATCTCTTGTTCCTACCACTTCCCAGGTAATCCAGTTAAAAGCATTTTCAAAATAACCATTCTGCGCTGCTTAGAAGTGTTTGCTTTGTTGTATGCTGGAGTGTGCTTTGCATTTGGTATTAAATTGCCAAAATTCAAATAGTCTTGCACACTCCAAAAATACTTACGGGTTATCAGATCTTCACTAAAGCTGAAAATACACAGGGTCAGAGTTCAGTGTATGTTTCCTAGCAGGGGTGTCCCTTTGGCCTGGGCAGGAACGTCAGTCTGGAGGATTGCTTGTTGCTTGATGTCAAGCATACTACGCAGGTGGTCAGGCCTACAAATCGTATGCGTGTGGGGTTAAACTTATAATTATCTGGGCCTTGCGCATTGTCTTCATCTTTACACTTTGCCCTGTGAAATGTCTTGTTTAGTCATTGCTGGTGGCCCCTATACCTCCAAATCCTCCTGTTTTCCTTCTCTGTTTTTCTATACAGCCGAATAATAAAAGGGATTTGGCCTTTTTAGAATTCAGAAATACAGACACTGCAATATCCTGTAATATATCCTCAAATTCTTACTCAGACATGCGAAGTAGCAGAGGCCCTGTCTATACTATAAATGTAATTGTTTCAGAATCTAGTTACATCACAGTATTTTTCACTAACCCAGTTAAAAATGTGGTTTCAATTTGTAGAGAAGACAGGATTTTAACTGTGTTTCCTAGTCAGACTGGTTATGGAACACACTTATTGTCTAGCTTGCCCTGCAAAATGGAATGATGTTTATGAGTACTTCAGGTGTGCTTATGTGTGTATCCAAGTATCCTGGAATGATGGTACCATAGATATAGATCATGAAATAACAAAACTGCCTACAGGCACAGCATATATTAATTTACAGTGTAAAAATTAATTTACAAAACACTAGGTAATCACTGGTAGCTTCTCTTACGACATATTCTAAAGTAAAAATGTTCAAAACCAATATTTATTGGCTTCACTGCCACAAGCACCATCATGTGTCAGATAGTGAGTGAACATAACTGTCTGTAGAAAGATTCTAGATGTATCATAGCGGTTTTCCACCCACGTTTATTATGCAAAAGGTCAATGAATACTGAAAGGGCATTATTTCCTATATTGCAGCATCATAGGACAAAGAGATGGGAACAGATCTATCACAGTGTCATGTACTTCCTTACAAATGTAGGGTTTGACTTTTATTCCATAAGGTTATATCCTATTTAGTGCAGATTTAATTATATTTAACCAATATTGTTCCTAACATTGAATTTGAAAGAACAAGCTTTTATGTCTGCCTGTTGTAATGGGTAGGTTGGTGGCTGATTTTTTTACCTTTCTGCTCTGCTGCCATATCTGATGCCATTAACCACTAGAGTCTACAGTTACAATGCACAACAGCACTTTATAAATTGAATCAAAGTCAGACAGGGTTTTTGAGTTAGGAGTGTAGAACCATTGAAGTGTGTGGTTTGTGAGGTTTTTTTCTTTAACTTAGCATATATTTACTCTTACACTTTTTTGTATCCAACCTGCCACCTCATTCAGGACTTCATTCTTTCCTATGCTGAATGAAGTCCAGTGCACCCCTTTCCCACCACGGAATCTTTCCAAACTTCAAGTTTCCTGCTGATCCATACCCAGGCTATGGAACCCTTCTGTTCCTTGAACTTTCCCCAGCTAATAACTGTTTCCTTCCAGGGTAAATCCAGGTTCCAGAAGTGCAAACAAACAGTGCACAAGACTTTGAATTCTTTCCGCTCCCTGACGTCTGTCAGCAAAACCCCCCTAATTTGCTTCTCTGACTCAGACACGTGCAGACTGAAATCAGGCTGCTCCAAAAACTGTTGTTCCTCTTGGAAGTTCTTTCCTCTGCTGGCCAGAACTACTCCCAATTATAACCTAGGTTATTATGAAAAAAAGTAATATTATCTGGTTTGACTTAATACACCTTTAATGCAATTTACAGCAGCATGAGCAGTTCAGTTGCCTGTGCAATAGTGGTGGGAAAGAGAAGGTAGAAGCTTCTGGGGTGACAACTCCCAGTTTTAATCTTTGTTCAGCAATCAGAAGTCTTTATTGTGCTCATGTACATATACTGCACTGAAAGCTTTTTATTTTTTTATATGATGTTTAAACTCTTTTTAAAAAACATTTGAAGTGTTATCATTGATCCAAGCCATGTAACTCCTGTCATATCTTGATATTTGTTTTGTATTTCTGATGCTGTAGAAATAAAACAAAACTCAAAAGCAAAAATTAATTTCTTCTGCTTTAAATTTTTCATGTTTTTTTTCTTAATGGCACCCTACTTCCATGTTGTTTACGTTTCTTTTTCCTGTTCACACTGAGATCCAGAGCATTATGGCAGCTAATAGCTGTGCCTGTAAAATACATTATTTGCCAAGAATACATATAGAGAAAGAAAGCTTTGATGTATTCAGTTATAAATTTTTTAGATACAAAGTTGCTGTTCAAAGTACGAGTACAAATATTATTCCCTCTTTCATGTGTATTTAATTATGGCGACTTGGCAAACACGGGTCACATCCATCAGTCTAGACAGATTTTTAAAAGATAAAAATTAGCCACATGTTACTTTATATGCGTCTCATACTTGAGATGCAATATTAGTGAAGAACATCTGTGTTACAGCTGGTGCCTTACCATTGCATAGAAGGACACTACTCCAACTCACAGGAAATCAAGTGTAGTAAAAACATATTCATCTTCTGGATTGAGCATTAATTTCATAGATACTTAAAATTAAATTAGTCACCTAATTTGTTTTCTGATGTACTGATCATTTTTTTCCTCCATGCAGTCACTGCAGTGTCTTACTAAGGCACATAAATGTGAAATTCAATCAAGTGATTGGGAGAAAGATGTTTCCTCTTTTAAGGAAGTGGTAAAAGGAGCCATAGAGATTGCACATGGTATGTTCTACCTGAAATGAACTTTTATTAATTATGAAGAGTATAGCAAATATTTATTAAGCTTAGTAACAAAATAATGTTATACTTTACGTATTATATTTATTCCTACTATTGGGAGTCCTCCAACAGAGAGCAGCATCCTGATAGTGCATACAAAAATATACTTGGAATAAGGCAGAAATTGTGTTGGGTGAGTCAGTAAACATATGATTGGTAAACATGGAATCAATTAATTTAATGGTCTGGCAGTTTCATAATGCAAGTGAAAATACATCTGTAGTTCATCTCGGTCCTCAAATCGTCACATAAGTTTGATTGACTGTGCCAGTCAGGAGATGGACAAAACTTATACTCAGTCAGACTGTTTACTATGCTGTGATATTTGTGTTTCAGAAGGATACACGTTATCTGTTGGATTTAGAGGTATTTTCTCAAAATTACATGACATTCTTTGTGTTTCTTTTTGGGGATATTACATTAAAAAATCGTCTGTGGAAGGTATCAAGATTTTTTAATTAAATGTTGTTTAAAGATTGTTGCTATAGAGGTAATGTTTTGTTGTTTTGTGGTCCTTTTCTTCTGTGTTTGGATTCCAGTGGCCATAAAATGCAGCAAGAACAAATCTAATCATCAGGAAGCTTTGCAGATACTTTCTTCAGCTCGGCTCAACTTACGTGGATTGTCATCCAAAGCGAAGGTGGGAATGTTTGAAAGGAGGAATTTTTGTTTGAAAGCTAGAGATCTTTGTTCTGTTGCCAGAAAGCATTTCTCTGTTTTGAGTCATTTATAGATCAAATAATACCTGCCTGTCCTACTACATAATCAAATGGATGTTCACCTCTACACTGTTAAGGATTCCAGTTCTAAGGAGGCTTCTATTTCCCTGCTAGGCTTTGACTGAAGTAAACCTACTACTATAAAATGTCAATGCTATCTCTTAAGCTAAATTAGAATTTAACTTAAAATGTTGGGCAAACAGACGTGAATGTTTGGAAGAAATGAGTCATTTCAGAGACCTGTTCCTTATGTGAGCAGTCATGGGGGGAAGCAGGGCAGTCTCAGATAGAATGGATGTAAACCTGCAGAAAGGACCAAAATATGTCAGTTTTTTTTAAAAAACAGAGTTATTTATTAAAAGAAATAAATAATTTTAATAACGTTTTATTGGAGACCCTATCAATTCAGATATTAGTTCATTGAAAAATGTCATCATGTTTGAATCATATGTTGGGTTTTTGGAGTTGTGCCTCCAAAGCCAGGCACCCAAAGAGCTGAGTCTGTTTCTGCACTGCTATTATCCTAATTTTACACTTCTTCTTACAACACGGGACACAGCCATTGTTTAACTGAAGACTGATCTGGAATACGTATTTGTTCAAAATATACTTAATGTCTTAAAGAAGTATTTTTTCTGGCTGCATGTGGGGTTTCATAAATATGAATTACAGAGCATATTTTATAATGTGTGCTTGTGTTAGAAAGTGTTGATCTGTCATCAGTGTGTTAAACTTGGCTCACTCCCTTTTAAGTCCTATAATTCTAAGCGTAAAAGTCTAGGAAAGTTGTATAAGCAGACACAAGCTGGCTCTGTAGCTGTGCTTTTAGTTACTGGCATGCATAAGTCTTCAGAAGGCAGAGAAAAAAGCCACAACATGTATGTTTTGTTGTGATTCACAGAATCGCTTTTATTTTAAAGAAAGTCTGTACACTGAGTACAACTGTAGAGAAAACAGGACTACTTGACGTAAATGATATATATACAAGTACAGGTGATTTATATTATGGAAGATCATGCAGTATCTGAAAGATTAATAAAAGGTGAGTCTAGTAAATTGTACTCGTAATTCCTGAAGGCACTAATTAAACAAACATCTGTGTTATTGGCAGATAATGGTGCCTCTAAGTTTTATGGCATTTCTGATAAAACTGACATGTTGGAGTTAAAATGATTGGTGTGACCTCATTGTTTTTGCATACTTTCCAAGATGCCATCTTATTTTTAATTCGAAGTTGTATTGCATTTGCAAAGTGTGTTGTGGTTTAAAAACTCGGTCATCTTCTGTAAGATACTATGCACAAACACTTTAGCATTGTTTATACCTGTCCGAGCTTGACTGCAGCATCTCCTTTTGCTGACTTGTCAGTCAGTATTAGTGTGAGGTTTTTTTCTTTTTCTCTTCTAACAGAGCAAAGCATTTAAAAAAATGGACTAAGAGCAGACTCGGTCATTAAGATTTCAGGAGGAGTTAAAGAACAGTGAAAGTAACTTTTAAAAGATGAAATTCCAAAATTTTGTAGTCAATACATACAGTTGGAACAAATCAGTAGTCTCCATACAGGTGAAACATTGTTGCTTCTTAGACATCTCGTCTTTTCTGGGACCTCCGTCTCTGCCATTCCAGCGACCGTGTTGTGCCGGACTCATGATGCACCCACACTCTGCTGAAGGCTGCAACCCAAAAATGTGTTGTTAAGAGGCTCCTTTCTGTACAGAGCCTTCTGGGCAGTGACATGCTCTGGCAAAAAGTATATTGGGCTCTCTTCTGCCCCGTGCCCCCCTGCATCATTCAGATCTGACAGACAGGGTCTCCAAAAAGGAGAAAAAGGTCATAGAGCTGTATTGGAAATGCATGAAATGTGGGTACTGTTGTGGGGGAACATGGAGCACAAAGCCCAAAGAATGATGATGCATGCGACTTCCCCAGGCTGCATCTAGTTGAATAGATCTCTTTAACTGTGTGGAGGAAAAGAAAAACAAAACAAAACATCCTGATTTTTTTAGCTGTCTTAGCCAAAAAGAACCAAACTTTTCTGTCATATTCCCAGTGTGAGGTTTTTGGGCTGAAAGTCAGAAAAGTTTCTGTACTTGCAGCAGGACTATGTTCCTATTTTTATGTAAGATGTTCCCTTGTTCAGTGACAACACTGTTCTGAGGCACACTGAAGACCTTGGTTCAGGCCTTTTAAGTACATTTTTGTTTGTATATGTATCTGTATTGTCCCATTATGTTTTGATGATATAATGATGTACAGATGCACTCCAGAGCAACTCTTCTTGGTTTGTTTTTGTCTCTAAATATACGCTTTTAATTTGTGTCAAATGAAGTGTGAATCACTCTCCTTTACGTAAGAAAGGGGAAACATATGTTTGGGTGTCGTGTCCTCCCCCCCCATATTTCTGTGGAGTGGTACCTCACACAGCCTCTGTATTACTGGAGTCAAATCACAGGTCCTGGCCTTGCAATAGCAATGTGTTCTGGTGCAGCATGTGCAAAGCTCCAGCCACAACCTGGATGTCTGAAGTCTTTAGAGAAGTCATTTAGCATTCTTCTCCCTTGGTTTCCCCATTAATCTCTGAAGATCCTTATTGCTCATGAGTTAGCTGCTTTATGTTTGTTAGTCTTAAAGTCTTCAAGAAAAAAACAATTTTTATTGCTCTGTAGTGTTTTGTTTTCTCTTGTATAACTCAATTACACACAATGTCTCCACCCACACGTCTTGCCATTAAATGTTAAAACATGTTTATTTGAGGTTTTGGAGAAAATGATGCAACAGAATATGACACTGGGAAAAAATGGCTATTAAAATTCACAACTACTTATTTATCAGCAGGTGGGTTTGTAAACTGCAGTGACAGTATACGAGATGCTCTTCTAATTTGAGTTTCATGGTAAAGTCCTTTACTTTCTATGGGATCAGGAATCAGCGCAGGCAGTCAGAGCAGAAACGCAGCATCCACAGGAGGATTTGGCCCTTTTGGCAAAATATGAGGTGTGTTGCACAGACCTTAGGTCTATATATGTGTGTGTACATAAATATCCATATATGCACCTTCTGTTCATTAGCTAGAAAATGGCCTTTTTAAAGAGATAGATACCATTGTTAGTACCAAAAATATGAAAGGCAGGATAGTGATGATAAGCTTCCTGTATTCTGTCTCTACGCTGAAACTGAGAAACTGTAAGCACGTTTTAAAATAATGTGTTTCTTTTTGTCATGCAGCAACTTTTTGTAGATGCAACAAGTAACGAGGTTCACAGTGAGATAGCTGATGAGGTGACAACCATGGACAACATGATCGCTGAACTTCAGGAACTGAGCAACCAGCTGAGAGACCAGTGCTGACACACGGACCAGACTCCATGACAGGAAGACAATAATGACTTGGGTTTTTTGCCACAGCTTTAGCTGAGGAAACAGTAACAAATCTAATGCAGCAGCACTCTCAATAAACATTTTTCTGTACAGTGCTGTTCTTGTGGTCAGCTTTCTTCAACGTTCAGGCTGCATTTTAAGATTATTATCTGCTCTCACTGTCTTGCAAAGTTGCATGTTTTGGTTCCTCAAGCCCAGATTTTCTGGAACAGAGCTACTTGTGTTTATAAGGCGACTATTGAGGATTAGTTCTGCCCAGGTGCATCACTCACACCCATTGCAGCAGGAGAGGCGCCGGGGCGGGAACAGCCGCAGCAGAAGTGGGAGCACGGCCAGCCTATCACCCTCACCAGTGAAGCGCACAGCCAATCAGAGGGTGCGTCTCTCAGCCGCTGGCCAATCAGCGGAGTTGTAGGGCTGGCCTGTGGTGGGAGGCTGAGGTGTGGGCAGGCTGTCATGGCGGAGGGAGCCAGGGGATGCCAGGGGTGCCAGGATCTGAGGGGACTTCCTAGTTCAGGAGGCACTTCCCGAGTTTAATTCAGTGTTAATTGTTTACAGGGGAGTAGGAGTGGGGTCCGGAGAGTAAGAATTAAGTCTTTTGTCTTGTAATAGAATCAAAGTAGTAGGCTGTTCGCTGCATTATGGCTTACAAATAGTTATTACTTAAAGCAGTACTATTTTATTCCATAATACATAACCTGTGATCCATGGGCAATAGACTATCACTTTGTTTGGGCCTTTTACAGGCATGGGAATTTCCCCCACTGAGGCAGCAATAAAATTGCAATCTAATCTAAAATATTTATATCTGATTAGGCCTGAATAAGTTATTTTCATCTAGACTATTTTCCCTCATTTCATTTTTAAGCATCTTTGCTAAAGCTCTTCTTAAAATTTTAATTTTTTCAGGGTTTTCCAGAAACTTACGCAAAACAGTTTCCTCACCATGATTTTGGCTCGCTCATCTGTATGAGAATGATGCATTCTCCAAAAATGAGGTTATCTATATTCTGGGTACACACCATCTGTGGTACAGTTGTTAAAACTATACTGTTACTAAATGACAAGAATACTGTCCCTGAAGAGAAAGTCAGAAGGTCAAAGGAAACCCAAAAATTAATTGGATTTGAAGCAGCAGTAAAAGTGTGCCATTTTGGTGTGTGAAGGGGAAGGCATCTTGATGCCTTTGTAAAGCTTCTTAGAATGGAGCATAAATTATTTGCTGCCAGTATTTTAAGACGGGGTTCCCACAAAAATTACCCTAACAAAGAGTTTACCTGCTAGTGAAAAAGAGCTGGCTCCAAAACACTCCTTCGCTGAAATGGCCCAGTAAGGGAGGAGGCATTAAAGTTTGTGCAGAGTGAACTTGCTGGAGATACTCCCATTTTGCTTCTATGTATAGTGAGGGGCCCACCTACTGGAAAAAAAACCAAAACAAAACAAAAATAAACACAGGCTGGGGGTTTTGTGACAGACTCCCGCTACTACTGGCTTTTTGTAATTATATTTTTATATGATTTACCTTATGTACAAGGGGGAAAAAAAAGCCTTTACAACTTTTTTTTTGTTCCCAGCACTAAATTTCCTTTGTAGAAAAAAGGGTTTAGGTGTGAAATCGTTCTGTGGCAGAAAAATCTCTCTTTTGATCTTCCAGCAAATTTTAAACCAGAATTATATCCCACTCTCAACTTGAAAACATGAGACTTGAATTCTGTTCTCTTGATTTAGAAGAACTTAATGTCCATTGAGTCTACATGAGACTTTTAGAACGGAAGTTTGGAGGTTCAGAACGTGAGGACGCATTAATTTTTGTGCAATTCCTTCTGCCTAACATTTGCTAATGACAGCTGGGAAGTTAAAATTTCATACAGGATATTAAAGAGGTCTGTGAGAAGGCATTTATTTCCTTGCCCGCTTGATTTTTTTTTTATTTTGAAAATAATTTTTGTTTCTTTGCCTAAGTTGTCTCTCTCCTGCAGTACTTCACGTTTTCTCAGGACAGATTTTTACCTCGTTTGAGCTTCCCTCTCTTAGCAGACGTGTGGAACATAAATAATTTTGTCTTTCACCTAATACAAAGAAAACCTACTATCCACAGACAGTGTGTTCCTGGGATGACTAGTGTTATAACAGCACACAAATTTTCCTGTCATAATTACTGTAACAGAGGGGAAATGTCTGCAGAAATTTAAAAATACACAATTAAAATATAGACAGACAACGTACGTGGTGTGGAGGATGAAGAGCCAGGAGCTGTCTGACTGTTCAGGAGACACTGGCTCTTCAGAAGAGAAAACCATCCCAGCAGATCTCAGCCACTTCATAAATGAGACTGAACACCTGATGTAGATCACTTACCAGGTATGTTCTTGGTTCCTCTTTCTTTGTATTAGTGGCATTTTTGTCTTCCTCGGATACAAAGTGAGCATATATTGCTTATTTGACATTCATCGCAGGGGCCTTTTAAGTTTTGTGTGGTCCTCGTTTTCTGTACTCATGTCAGCAGCATTTGGTTCAGAATAGCTCTAGGAGACCATTGTCATGAAGGCAATGTTTAAAAAAAAAAAAAAAAGCTCTGGCTGTCAAAAAAACTTGCTAGTATGCAAAGAGGAAGGAACGTTTCCTAAACAGACTTTCCAGATCCCCATCTTGTGAGGACCATCTGTCTTCTAACATGGGAATAATTTTCATTCCAGTCACTCCCATGACAACTGCAGAATCCTTGAGGGTTTAGCAAAACTGGACAGTCCTTTCACAAAGTAGTTGTCAAACCTAAAATACCTATTTTCAAGTGCTCTGTGTACAGCTCTGTGATAACAATTACTTAGTGTAGCATGGCCTTGATTAAGCAATATTTCACAGGAATGGCTTACAGTTCACAGCAGAACTTCAGGAACTTTCCATCTTTTTTTCTTTTTGATTGTAGAAGCATTAGGGATCACCCATTTTGTCACCTATCTGCCATTAGAGGTAATTTGGGGTGAAGTAGAGATAAAACGGATGAGTCTAGGGTTTTTCAACTTCTGCCTACCCAGACAGGGAGAGCAACTGTCTCAGGGGTATGATAATGAGTATAAAGCCAGTAAAGCTGGAAGGAAGTATATGTGAAAAAGAATTTATTTCCATGGTCTGAGAGGGTTTGTTTTTATGCCCTTGACCTAATATGCTTCACCCTATGAGGTATTTTCAACCACTGGTGGTTAGAACCCAGAGAAGATCTGATGCACCCAGAGGGCTGTGTCTATGCAGAGGCAGCATACACAGCTGGGTGTGATGCTAAAAGGTTTTCTTGGGCTGGGACATTACTCATGAGCAGAAGTGAATGTTTTTGGAGCCGCTAAGGCTGTGTTGACTCAGGCAGGTCATCCCAAAGAAATCCTGGTAAACATTGTGTTCTACCTCACATCATCCTGGATGTTCCTTGCACCACGCTGACTGGTACATTGAGAAGGGCATGCAGCTCTTGTTCTGTCATTCATGCAGAGCTCTGTACTGAAAGTGCCCTGGAAAGAAGTAAAGCTTGGAATAATTTTTCAGATCTAAAAATGGTGTATGGCTTATATGCAAATACAGAGGGTACATTTACAAGCTTAACTTTCGGATATGTACATACATTAGTTAAAACTACACCTCTAATTATTTTCAAAATAAATAAGGCAGAAAAAAAAGCAGGTATTAATTTTACCCCACTTTAGACCAGTACTGCTGAAATTATTTTGATTTAGCTCTTCTGTTCAGTATTTCTGTTTCAGTATCCATGGCTGTATGAATGACAGTACAGATGGACATAATGTATTTCAGGGGATAAAAGGAAGTCAAAAAAAACTCATGCTATTTGGAGAGTAATACAAATTAAAATCATATGAAAGTATTTAACTTTTCGTCATCTGCATTCATGCAGAGCTCTGTATCAGAAGTGCATATGAAATGGGGAATAGTAACAGCTGATAGTGTAAAACTTGGGTTCTCTGAAGTTAAAAATAAACTGGAATTTGACAGGAAAATCTTATTCTAAAGCGGAAAAAATTACCATCAACTGTATGGAGCTGTTGTCAGTGTGATTACTCAAACTAAGTGCTTTGTGTTTCAAAAATTATTTCAATAAATTTTCCTTTATATTGTATGTATATATTTGTAAGCACGTATGTATACATATAGGTATAAATGTATAAACATGCACATATATACATATATAATATGTATGGCATAGAAAGAGTTGATAATTCTGAAGGTGTAAGAAGTACATTTGCAGGAAGGTACATCTCATTAAAACAGTATGTGTTACTATGTGTTTAGCTAAAAAGTCATGGGCAAATCAGGCCAGATGTAGGAAAGTCCATTCTGTATATTTTACATTCTAGGTTTCAGAAATAAAAATGGCAAATGAGGTGAATTTCACAAAGTGAATGGCAATAAAATATTTAGTGTTATGCAAAAGCCGTTGCCATACTGCAATACAGATAGTTTTTGCATCATTCAGAAGTACTTATAAATAGAGATAGGTTTCAATCGACAAGTGGCTTATTCAGGCATCTGCTCAAATATAGTAGCTGCATTCATTAGACAAACATTTCTACTAATCCCTTAGCTACACTAATAAAAGAGTAATCCTTTATAGGCTGAATGTAGTAGCAGAGGGTTCTTTTTTAACTAGTAACAGCCTTAGAAGACTAAGGTCTAATAATTATCAGTGACTGTATTTGGCTTTCTACAAGTGAGTTGAAAATCGATAACCCTGGCAGCATGTTAAAATTCTTTACTGAAAATGGAGACACCCTTACTCTTATAATATATACTGGATCTTAAGTAGATATGTTTCTGCTCTTTAAACAAATGAAAACCTCACAGACAACAGCAGTCTTGTTGGGCTTTTTGTTTGTTTTACTGTTTTTGTAGCATTTCCCCTTTCACTCCCTTTTTTCACACTTCTGATTTCATTGTTAAGGCAAGAAAAGTAAGTTTGTGGATTCAGGCCGGCTTTACTGGGTGAGACAAGGATGCCAGTAGGGCCAAGGCAAGTAAGCGAGTCGCTGCCCTTCTGTACTGGGGTAGATAAAAGACCTATTACAAATTTAATCCACTAACACTGATCTAAACCTAGATTGAGTCTCTGCAAGGACAGGGTAGTTTGCAATCAAAAATCTGTGCTAATTAACTCTGCTTTCTCTATAGACCTGCTTTCCCAGTTGACCTAAGCATGAAAGTCTGTTTTTCTGTTTCCAGTTTACTCTGACCTGAATCTTTTCTCAGAACACACAAAGAATCTTTTAATCACCAGCGATGTGACATATCCCTTCTTCTCCATTTTTTTTCCCTATTTGTTTTGAGCCTCAGTGACCTGTGAGTCAACTACAACAGTTCTTGGCCAAAAATTAGTGTAATGAACCAGGCAAAGAAACATGAGCCAAGATCCATGTAGTGGAGAACTGGGATTAACAGCATGAAAATCTTCAAAACTGCAAGTTAGCTGGTTAATGACATCACTGCTGAAGTGAAACAGCTATATTTTGCAAGTCACATTTAGGAGCTAACCCCTACAATTCAACTCTTTTCCACTGTCATCTCTAAATGAGCATCATATTCTTTCCACGTTAAGTGCAATCATTCCATCCACCTCCAAGCTTCTTGTCCTGCTTAATATTCAATTTGTGCAAACCCGTGGAGCTTTCTGCTCACTGCAATGGTGATCCTGCAATCATGGAAACCATCCTTGTGTTTCTCTCTCCAGCTTCCCTGGCACAGGGTTGGCTTACCCATCTTTGTGATCTCTCAGCTCTCTGCCAATTTTGTGACCTTCGGTCCCTGGAAAAGCACCCCTAATTTTTATAGTTCTTTGCATGCTTCTACCCCATGGCAATTTCATTTTATCCCTTTTGTGTAGGTAGTGCCCCTTCCTCCCTGCCCCTCCCTGTAATCTCTTTTCCCCACTTTGAGGTTTCCCTATGAGTTCTCGGTAGGAAAGATGTTAGGAAGGACCTTAAGGGTGCAATTAGTGTAGAGAGTAGCTAACAGCAACACGAAAAAATGTAATTTGTAGTGAGATGAGAGCTACTTCAAGGAGTAGAAAAAAGACATTTTTCTCTCTGCCTTGGCTGAGCCCTTGGTGATGAGGCAGGGGGCAAGTACCTTTATGTTTCAGGAGGGTAAAGAGCACCGTAAGCCTTTGCCAGAAAACTGAGACTGTGGAGGGCGAACAGCAGCCCAGAGATGGTCATGGTGGTCCCTGTGGAACTGCTGAAGCGAGGAAAAAAAGATTAGCACTAGGCAGGAAGGCACAAGTCTTTCCTTGAGCAGAGGACTGAGCCATAAATAACCAGACCAAACTACTACATTGCCAGAGAGAGATCACAGACCAACCAGAAGTAACAGATGCAGCTGGAGAGCAAAGGTAAGTAAGAGCTTGGCAATAAGCCCAAAATCAAAGGAACCAAACTTCTAGGCACAAACTCAGGTGTACTATAGAGCTTTTAACAACCCAAATGGTCTGAACGATTGTGTCTGTTTGGGAACACTCCAGCCGTACCTACAGGTTTTTGTTTTGTTTTATTTGTAGCAGTCCATCTTGCACTGTTCAGGTTTTGTCAACGCTATCACCTCCTATTTTTAGAGGCTTGTAATTTGACTGTAAATTCTATGCAGTCCTAAAACCAGGTGTAGTCAACGCAGCCTCAGCCAGTCGGTGTTTTCCATTTGCAAGTGCAAAATAGGCAAGTAGTTCGCAAGCTTGACAAGCTGCTGGAACCAGATAATTTTTCTCATCTGTAACTACAAAACTGATTTACTGTCATGCTAAGCAGAAGGGGGATTTTGTAGCTGAAGTATGTCAAGACTTCTACTGCTGTAGTAATCTCTAAGAATGCTGATAGGTGAGCAAAATAAGTTCCAAAGAATATAGAATAATTTACGCAGTTTCAAGCATAATTTCAAGTTGAGTCCTATATAAATCAGTGGAGGAAGGAAAAAAAAATAAAAATGGACCATAGACACAATTTAAGAAGTAAGGTCCATAAAGTGAAATTAAACAGTGATAGAACTGAGAACACACGGTGTTGTGGCACCAGAGGTGGCACAGGCAGCAAGATACTTGCTTCTGTCTGCACATGCTGTTTTACTGCAGAAACAGTTGTCAGATATTATTCAGGTTCTGAGATGTTACTAATCAGAACTACAGCAAACTTTCAGCAAACTGTTAATCAGAAGGATTGACACTGAGGTCACTAGAATTCTTCCAAGTTTCCGGAACGTCTTGGAGAAAGATTCAATCTCCTGAGGTTAAGCCTCTTCTTATCCTGTTCCCTTGGCATCCTGTGTCTATTATATTCTTATGAGTGCCTTACTCTCTTGGATAATACCGAGAGTTTTATGCTTTGTTTGGTTGTCACCAACTATCTAACGTACCACAGATGTTGCATGTCTGTGCAAGGAGACACAAATACACACAAACACATTTCTCTTGCTTCTAGTGGCCCTCTCTCCACATCTAGGGAAAGCAATGCAGTCTGGGGTGTTCTGCAGCACAAGGTGACATATCCCAGACATCACTGGCTGTAATCAAGTCTCTTGTGGATATCATGGGATCTTTGGATTCCTGCTCTTTCAAGCAGTCTGCTTGAGGCAAAGTTTTAGAGTTTCTAGTTAAGGTTTTATTATTTTCATGAGGTTTAACTGAATGAAAGAGATGTTAGTTTTGTGAATGTCACTCTTACCATGGTAGGGTGGTTTGGTTGGTTGGTTTTTAAGAGAAAGGGTTTGCAATTTTTGTTGAAGTGCAGTTGAACCTATGTTATTTCACTGGAAATGCCTTCAGCTCAGTGGTCAGTTTAATGCTGAACGTGGAGGCATGGGGAGCTGGGCCAAAGAGCTTTGGAAGGAGATGACAAATTAGTTTCTTAAATCTATAAATATATATATATATAATTGCTTTGCATGCTTAGATTTTTCCAGACGTTTTCTCATACATTAATACTATAAATTATTTTGCACATTGCAAATATTTTTTTTATATGTGTCAACTTCCTTGTGAAAGTATTGGAAAGGCAGTGAAGGCAGCTTGCTGTGACAACAGTGAACACAATTAGGATATGCTGTCACACACTGCCTGCATGTGTTTTGGATCACTGCAGGTATGTCCACCTTCCAAGTCATAAATCCAAAGGAAAACCTGATATCCTCCCTGATACTGCTTCTTGCTGTAATGGTATTTCTACAACAACGTTCTGCATCAGCGAAAACAAATGGGTTTTGTATTATGAGATGGAAAGGTGATATCTATGCACAAAAGCATCTGAGTGGTTTTAAGCATTCATGCTTTGATTTGTGGTCACTGAAGTTTAATATAGGAGGGTTTTTTTTTTCCTTTGGACTTTCTCTGCAAGTGTTCTAGTGAAAATATTGCATCAGCACTTCAGGAATGGAGCAGCAGTGTTATTCTGATCTGTCAAATGCAGAGGCCGTGAACTTCCCCTGAGAAATGCAGTGAAACAGCCTTTCTACTCAGTTCAGGACTGGAAGCATAAAGAATACTTCCTAAACTGAGGCCCCTACAGTAGCCCTCAAAATTTGTTCTGCATGTGAGCCTGACTTGTTTGCATATTCTTGTTGGATTCAGTGGAGAAAAGTTACTTGTGCACACTAGTAAGAGCAGTGTCCCTAAAAAGGCAGTGACTCTTCAAACCTAGCTGAGCGTAATGTTATCAGATCTTAAATGTGCCTGTCTGCAAGATTACATTTGTTTAGCCTTTGTAAATATTTCAAAGCTTATTTGGAAAAATAATTAAAATTAAAAGTAGAGATTTAAGAGAAAGATATCTGAAATAACATTAGACATTTTAAATGTATAAACATCCTCACAGAAATCATGCATCTATTTGACAGATGCTTAAAAATAACTTCGTCTTTATTGCTTGGCAAAATTGCGTATGTGTGAGTGCATGTATGTGTGCGGTTTTGTGCCTTTTAAAGGCAAATGATGCTAACATGGCTGTTTGTATTTGATACCATCAGTGGTCTCAGCACAACTCTGGAAATGGTGTTTAATTGTGGCAGAATGAGGGCATGGGTATAAATATCCTTTTGTAAATCTCTCTTCTAAATAATAACTGTATTGCAGCCATGGGATGGGAGGGTTTAAGAAATGGTGTTTGGAAGATCTCAGAGCTCAGCTCTATATCAGGAGCTGGAAAGGATGATGTAGCAATGCTTTGACTAGGAACCCTGGTTAAGAGAGATTTGAATTACTCTTCTGATTTTTTCCTCATTTAAAAAGAAAATCTAGTTAAGAATATGCACACACTCTTTTTGTCCCTATTTGGTTTTATTGCCACTAAAACAAAGTAGCAGCAAAACCGTCACGTGTTATTATCAGAGACATGCAAGGAAGAAGATGACCGCTCCACCAGGCATCAGCCTTTGCCTTTCAGCACATGATGCTTGGCCCGAGAACAGCATCAAGCTGTAGGTGTTGTTGACAGCAGAGGACATGTACAAATGTTCTTACTTTCATTTGCTCCTTTCTCACTTGTGGCTTTTGCCACCACATTCTCCTTTCTAAGGCCCCATAAGAGAGAGAAGACAACCTCCCAGGTTCCTACTGATCGCTCTTTCTCCTCTCTGGACTCAGAAAGGGGCCTTATAGGAGGGAATAACAGCTTTATCTGCAGCCACATCAAGGGAGTCTTTAAACACCCTGGTCCCTCCAGACTCATGAGAAGGTAGCATGGCGAAGACTGTGAGCTGTGCAAGTTCTGCAGCCACCAGTTGTTGCCTCTTCCTTGCCTTAAGTCACCACCACCACACACATTAACCTTCCCTATTGCAACTCGTTTCCAGTTGCCTTGTATTGAGGATGATCTTTGAGAGCCTCGATACCTCCCCAGGACTCTCCTTTCTCCTGCAGCACAGCTCTTCTGGGATCAGGCTCTCTCCAGCTCCCACTGTCCCAGGAGGAACCCACAGGGCTCACAGACAGGGTTTGCAGAGGAAGCACCTGGCATACTGGGCAGTTCCCTGTTAACCAGCAAAGGTAACTCAGATGACTCAAGGAGGTGAATGGGAGTGCAGAGACTTCTCATCTTTTCTCTTGGCTTCTCTTATATAAAAAAGGAGATTTGGACTGTTTTTTCTTCTAACAGTGGTGAGCTGTCTCTATGCCTAAGAAAGGGATACTTAGTTAACTGAGGGGAGAGAGGCAAACATTTTCTTATGCTCTTATAAAATCTTAGGAATAGCAAAATACAGCTGTTGTTCAGTTATTAAGGTTCAGGCAGCAAGCTGAGATCTCCATCATGGTTGAGATGCCTCTAGGGATTGGCATTGCACACACCTCAAGTAGCTCCTGTTGCAAGAACTGACATTTACAGCAACATCTGATAGGATGTCAGCCTGACCCATGCTGACATGGCAGAGCTCACACCCACATATCTAAGTGCTTTTCTCTCCCAAACAACACTGGATCTGTCAACTGTTTGTTTGGAATGGTCCCTGGCCCAACCTAATGTCCAAACTTGAACTGTACCCGCATAATGGTTGAAAGAGAGTTAGCTGGCCAAAGCCAAAACCCTGCCAGAGGCCATGCTACCAATTCAGCAAGAGAGGTGACTGTGGTGCGCCTGTGCTCAAACACTGTGAGTTTGACCAGTCTAGACATAGCTGAAAAATAGAGTTTCTCCTCCAGCAAAACCACAGCCCAAGGACTGACAAATAGGCGAAGGAGTAAGAACATCAGTTTATGTACAAGTTACTGTGATTTTCTGTGAGTGGGTAGAGATATGAGGTAAGGCCTTGTAAAAGGCAAAGGGCTTTGCAGGTGACCTAAGAGCTATTGGTTTTGGATATGGTTACGCGTATGGAAGATGTCTGAGAGGTGACCTTGCGGAGCTGACAAAGAGAAGCTTGTTGCCTTGGCAGAACAAATAAGCCACAGATGGAAGAACAAGTAGATAACAGCAGTCTTGACAAGAAAACATGAAAGAGAACAAGACTGAATTATGCCAGTCTTGAAGGTCCTTGTCTCTAAATGACTGATAAGGGAGAATAATTAAACAGGAAAGGGTAAAGAGATGGGAACCATAAAATAATCAAACTTGCTAGTGAGCAGCAACTATTAAAATTAATTACTTTCTTCTGCCCCAGAACAAGGATTTTAATCTTCTTCTTTCATTTAGGCAGCTCCTATCTCCACCTTAATGTTATTTTTATATATTACACTTTCCTGTGGATATAGCAGATGGTGAATATAGCAGATGTAACTTCTATATGAAGTCAAAGAAGCCTCTCACAGCTGCACGGAACAAATACTAATGCCCAGAATATCTTCAGAAAAAATATAACTGTTAAAGGGTTTAATTTGTAGGAAGAAATAGAAATACGAAAGTCCTGCACACCTGCAGTCCCCCATGTGCTATATTCCAGCTACAGATGACGGTACCGCTGGGGTAGTCAGGCCATAGCAGCCTTCTTTGCAGAGAACATGTAAATTCAACAGCAGCTGGACCCATCCTGTGGCTGAATGGAAAGAGAGGGTGTAGCTGTTGTTTTCTGTAACTCTGTTTTATTGATCCCTGGCCATGGAGCAGGACCTTGTTGTGCTAGGCATGCTGCCACCATTTCAGTCAGTCTGTCCACATCTCTGCACAGAAAGGAAGAGATCTGCAATATTTGATCCTCTGGGATCTTTCCCTGGCTCCCCCTTGCCATTGGCATAAGTGCTGACTAAGCTATACAAAAGGTGTTGGGAAATAAATCCCAGCCCCTACTCTCAGCTGCATCTAGTGGGTACTTTCAACACCATTTGGAAGATTTCATTTTAACTGACCTTCAGGCATGACTTATTTTAGTGCTCTGGGTATTTTTAAGATGAGCCCAAAGGAACTCCAAAATATCTCACTGATGAGAGTGGAGGAGGACACATGTTGTTGCTGTTTTCAATGGCTCTGAAAGGTCTGGAAAGTCCCTGTGTGTAGTTGTCGGCTTTAAAGAGAATTTTCTAAATGTAGAAAGCCTGAACCCATGAGTAATCTTTGTTGCCAAAAGATGAAGAGTGAGGGAAAGAGATTTTTTTGTGGCATGTGGAACCTACCCTGTCTAACACTGTACAGCTGATTGCTCAGAGGGATGAGACAATGACGAGAATCGCTGTACTTCAGTGTGTAGTGCATATGCACTTGCAGGGCTACAAGAAGCTTGTGTGTGTTATAATATTTGCAGGCACACATCAGGGGTGAGTAGCTGTATGAGGAGACAAAAAAAGGCTGGCTTCCCACTTCAAGTATGGTGGTACTTGCAACTAAACTGGAGTGGAAAGAAACACAAACTGTAGCGTGATGATACAGCAGGTTTTTAGTTAGACCAGGATCCCTGCATCTCAGCTGAGAAGTGGCAGCTCCAGGCTGGGAGAGTGACCCAGCAACTGCTTCTGTGTGCGCCACAGGGCATCTGTGCTTGATCTCTACTTGGCTGGAACAGGGAAGTTGGGGAAGCTGCTCTGCACCTTTTCCCAGATGGTGTCTCTGGTGTTTCTGTGTGTCTGGCCATCCATGCCACACATCAAAAGGACATGCAGGCTCACGAGTGCTGGATGTCTTCCGATAGCCTGCTCCCAGGGGGATTATGCTTGGAGCAATTGCATAAGGGACAGCTACAAGACTGAATAGTTTGGATGGTCTCCAAGTCTGACTAGTCTCAAGCTAGTAAGCAAAATGAATATACCCCACAAGTTACCTTCTTGGCTTGTTTCTTCCTGGGGAGCAAGGAAAGGAGCTGAAATGGGGTTTTGTGCTGCAGGGGCAGGGTAGTTAAATGATGTTCCTTCTCTTGGTAGGATTGCAGGGGGTTAATCTTCCTTAGGGAAAAAGCAGCAGAAGAATAAAGGAAGACAGACTGCTGGGTAAAGAGATAACTGGTAGTGGCTACAGCCTAATTACTGTGTCTGCATATCTAATTAACTTTTTTCCCCTTTTGTTTCTGAAATGGTTTTGGAGTAATCACTGCTATTACTTGTAAACAATCATTTTATAAAGTGTGAAATTCCTATACTGCTGTGTTTATCATGATTCATGACCTTATGCCCCAGGGGAAGGGTGTAGTCAGCTTGGCATCAGCAGTCCTGTGCCAGATGCAGGGTGGTTCATATTCAGAAATGTTATTTACAGAGATACAAGCGTGCAGGGGGGTGGGGCAGTGTGGGACAGGAGTCAGAGGATCAAGGTCCCAGATAGCCTGGAATGTGCAGGATCACATATCTGCATTGGAGCACTCAGCTCCTTAATTCATGTTTCCCAGGGTGCCTGACTCTTACAGATCATTTCTCTTCTCAATGAATATGTGCCTACATATAGCTATTTCCATTCCAGTCATAGTCCTTGTTTATGTCACTAGCAGACCTCATCATATTTGACTGTTATTTTTACATCATGACAAATCAGGAGGACCATGGAACATGCAGTATAGAAATTTTGAAATCAGCTTAAATGTATGTATGTAATTTAACAAGGGCAAGTGTAGAGTCCTGCACCTGGGCAGGAACAACCCCAGGTTCCAGTATAGGTTGGGAGATTACATATTAGAGAGCAGTGTAGGGGAAAGGGACCTGGGGGTCCTGGTGGACAACAGGATGACCATGAGCCAGCACTGTGCCCTTGTGGCCAAGAAGGCCAATGACATCCTGGGGTGTATTAGAAGAGGGGTGGTTAGTAGATCGAGAGAAGTCCTCCTTCCACTCTACTCCGCCCTGGTGAGACCACACCTGGAATATTGTGTCCAGTTCTGGGCCCCTCAGTTCCAGAAGGACAGGGAACTGCTGGAGAGGGTCCAGTGTAGGGCAACGAAGATGATTAAGGGAGTGGAGCATCTCCCTTATGAAGAAAGGCTGAGGGAGCTGGGTCTCTTTAGTTTGGAGAAGAGGAGACTAAGGGGGGACCTTATTAATGTTTATAAATATATAAAGGGTGAGTGCCATGAGGATGGAGCCAGGCTCTTCTCAGTGGCAAACAATGAGAGGACAAGGGGTAATGGGATCAAGCTGGAACACAAGAGGTTCCACTTAAATTTGAGAAGAAACTTCTTCTCAGTAAGGGTGACAGAGCACTGGAACAGGCTGCCCAGGGAAGTTGTGGCGTCTCCTTCTCTGGAGATATTCAAAACCCGCCTGGACATGTTCCTGTGCGACCTCACCTAGGTGTTCCTGCTCCAGCAGGGGGATTGGACTAGATGATCTTTTGAGGTCCCTTCCAATCCCAAACTTACTGTGATACTGTGATACTGTGTTAAAAAATAGCAGAGGCACTTAGAGTAATGATGCTTAGATGCCACAAAGTTTAGTTGGTGAAGGTTCTGATGTTGATTAGCTATTTAGAATCATAGAGTCACAGAAATAGTTAGGTTGGGAACGACCCGTAAGATCTAATCCATCTGTTAACCTAGCACTACCAAGTTTACCTTTAAAACATGTCCATAAGCACCATGTCTGCATGTCTCTTAAATACCTCCGGGGATGGTGACTCAACCACTGAGTTACAGAGATTTACTAGGGAACATAGCAGTGAAATTCATCAAAGATACAAAAATAAGAAAAGAAAGAAAGTAAAATAATTACAAAATGCCTTGATGAATTATTTGTACACACTGAAAAGAAGCATGTCTATATCATCTAACAATCAGTAATTGCCTGGGATTCAAGAGAACTGGGTTAAAATCTCCTATCTAAATATCTCCATTAAATTCAAAATTGCATGTAATTGCAGTGATACCAGTCAGGTAGGCCCAGAATATGGAAACTTGCTCCCAGGGCAGAGCATTATGTGAGGTGGAGAATAGTTGCAGCATAACAAGCTAGAAAAAATAAGCAGATATTTCTTTCTTTAGAGGATGTTTGTTGTCTTCCCAACACTAGTATTTCTCCTGACGCCAGTCTGATGCTCAATTGCCTCCTACATTCTGTTGTTTCTCCAGTCACATAAAACCTGAGTGGAGACAACCCAAAACTAGATATGAAGAAGTTGTGACAAGACATATAAAGCAGCTCTCATGGTAGGGAAATAAGCTGGAAATGGTTCTAATGTCACAGAAAGTGAAGGAAAGACGTAGCAAACTGAATCAACTTTTAAGGTGCAAAGAGATTGTGGAGACTTAAGAAAGGGACGGGGAAGAAAAATGAGGATTTAAGCAAAACAGTAAAGGGAAAAAGTTGATTTAAGTGGGGCTTAAGAAGGGAAAAGCAAATATTATTCTACAAAAGTTTTAATCTGGCTACAGCTAAGAAGTCTTTTCCTGCCATCCTGCTAACCAGGAACAATACAGACAAGGGACTAGACTAAGGAACTTGTTATGATCCGTATCTGCAAGGCTGCAGCCCTTTACAAACTATACTTTATTTGGAAATACAGGATGAAAAAAATAAGAAAGTGGTAAGTGCAGTCATGAGAGAATGAATAAACCCTTCAAGCAATGCTCTCCAGAGCAGTGGATGAATCTCTGTCCATACCAATGTGCATATTTCACATATGGGACCGCTGCCACCTTCACCCTCCTTGTTTTCTGCAGGCTTTGAGCCAGAGCCTGGTGAGGCTTATGGTTGTTGGCCACTTGGTTTGAGGTGAACTTGGGTTGTTGTTTTTTTAAAGTCTGTAGCCTGCTTCCTGAAGCAGACCTGAAAAATGTAAACCAGTATAAATCCACCATAACAGACCACCAGGGAAGAAAGCTGCTGAGCCTTGCTTTTTCAGCCTGACGATACTGGGGAACCCAGAAGATTCAATTCCTTGACCCTGGCTGGATTCTCTAGGTTGTTTTTGTGAATGCTGGTGCAATCACAACAGCAAAACATTTCCAGAGTGTTGGGGATATTTTGTGTGTGTATATGAGTGGAATCCAGAATTTGATGGGCAAATTATTACAGCTTTGTAACTTGGTTTAGTGCTTGAAGAGTGCCTGCTGTCAGGAATACAGAGAGACTTTTGTGACTGAATTTCCTTCTCTCTCAGAGTGAGAGCTCCAAGAAGCAAAAAAAGTATACACACAACCCATGATTAGAAATAGAATCACTAAAGCTTTTGTATGCCTTATTTCTGAGTTGACCAGCTATGAGATGTCAAAATAGGCTTGGGTTTTTTAGCATTTTCAAAATTCACTCTCTGATGATAAATCTTGTTCCAGATGTTTTGGCATGCAAAACCACTGCTGAAAATACTGCTGAAAAGAAAATTCTGAACAGGTTGATATTTTGCCCTTTTTTTTTTTTTTTTCTCCATGTTCTGCTAAAGATTTACTTGTTAAAAATCAGGAATCGCTTGTTGGCAAAGTAGGCAAGTGCTTTAAGTTGTTTGTTTATTGGTGTTTTGAGTAGATTTGTGTCATGGTTTGGTTGTGCAAACTTTTGCTCAGTGTTCATGTCGTGTGCTTCATAGGTTGCTATTTTATTTTATGGCAGTGAGATTGTGTTTCATGGTGAGTTAGGTACACAATTTATAGTTTAATAAAGAGAAGCACTTAGAGAAAAAAACAATTAAAAAAAAAGTCCAGACTTGCACATGCTTACCATACAGTGCTTTTCTTTAAAAATCCTGGAACAGCCATTTTGCTAAACAAGCAGTTTTGTGGCAGCAGTACTAATGAAGCCTGGTTTCCTATGGTTTTTGTCTCATGGGTGATTGACTTTCACTATCTAAGAGGATGTGAGCCCCAGGCAAAGCTTTTCCCATCATTGGGGTGTTTATATAAGGGCTTTCTCCCATGAGGCTTCTCTTATATCTTGAACTCACAACTGCAAGTTTTGTCCGAGCCAGGACTCTGATAGCATCTCTACCCATCTGTCTATTTTCAGAAAAAAAAAAAAGGAGGAGGAATTCAGCTATCTTTCCCAATTCTCCCAGTGTTGGAAATCTTTAAGAAGTTGTTGGAGTGAGTACACAGGTGAACACAAAAACAGTGATCACAGAGACTCCAGTTTTGTAGGAAACTCTACTGAAAATAACTTGGGCATTTCAGGATGCAGTACTGCAGTGAATATCAGAGATATTCTGTGTGCTTCAAAACCCTGGATCAAACTTCTTCCCATAAGAGAAGGCAGATTTGATGGTTTATTTCCTGATTGTCAATGTTATGTGCACAACAGCGTATGTCTAATATGTTTCCAAAACAGTGCTTTTGTCCTTTTATTTTGATGAGTCTGCACAACTACTGGCCATCAGCTGTTGATTAACTATGCTGTTTAATCCAGACTGCATGGATTTGCACTTTGGAACAGATAATTTCCATTTTGGCCCTACTATAAAAGCCTGCACTTGCAAATGTTAAGCTTAAATTTTTAGTTTTCACAATTGTGTAGGTAATTATCCAGTCAAATATTAAATATCTACTACTATTTTTGTAAGAATGCAGTTCTTCAGTGCAGTCCACAGAAATGACTTATAGCACTTTGTGTATATATTTGGATAGTGAAGGCAAAGTCATAAAAAGATAGTCCTAGTGCAGCCAGGATATAGCAATGCCTATATTAGAGTCAGTGAAGTAAAACTCTAGTGTGTTTCCTTTGATGCTCTGCCTCAGTGATGCAATACAAATGTACATTTTAATGGTGCTTTTATAGTACTTGAACTCTTGGCTATATTGAAATGCAATTTTTCACCCTTGATGTTTTTGGAACGTGTTGAGAGCATAATATCCATGCTTCTCATAGATCTCAGGGAGACCTCTCTCTAACTTTTCTTTTGCACAGCAAAACAGGTTTGCACAGCAAACCCTGCCTTGTTTGGGTGCTGGGGAGCTCTTGTGAATTAGTCATCATCAGTGAGGTAAGAAGTGGAGTTTGAGTTAGCTGTCTATATTTTAATTAAATGAGAAACTCCAGAGTTTCACTAGACAGATTCTTAAGTTTGAACCTTATTTTTTCTGGTTAGAAGCTGAACTGCAAGAAATTTCCTGACTCTTTTTAAATCACTTCCATTGTTGTAAGAGGGTCTCCTGTAATTTTAAGAACTGCTGGGGCAATAAGCTAACAATACTGTCTAGAACTTTTCAGTCATCCATTTCCAGAGGCTTTAGAGAGGTATCATTATCTTCATTTCACATGTGAGGAAACAGAGGCACAGAAGATTGAAGTGATTTGCCCCAGACTATCCAGCAAGTAAGAAACAGAACTAGAGCTAGGAGCTCTGACTTTTAAGTTGTGCCAAATCCATTCAGACACAATCTGCAGCCATCATGAGAGAAGGAGGCGTCCCATGCTAGCAGTGAGTAGTAGAGATTTTAACCTTTACAAATGGCAATTATTTAACCTCTGTGGTTCACAAAATAAACCGAGTGTCTAAATAGCAGAAAGAGCTGGAGACTTGCATCTTCTGACATTTAGACAGCTTGCACCAGTGGCTTAGCAAGGAGAAGCTTGTATCTTTGCCTGGACTAGAGAGGAGGTAAGCCTCCATGGCTGAGTCAATCTTCACATGATTTCCTCTCTCACTCCATGGAAAAATAGTTTTTTGGGTAGAGAATGAGATTCTACTATTTCGTACAGTATTCAGCTGTGACAGTGGCTGGGCCCTCAAGCTCTCATGAGAGAATTATCCTTCTTTCTGTGCAGACTACCTCATATTTCTTTAGATAACATCTGATCTAATGTTTTACTAGATGAGCCATCTGGTGCTTAATCATAATCTAAACAAGTTTATTTTGTCTATATGCATCACAATAGGAACTTGGACAGGACAGACCAAATTTTGAACTTCTGTCCTGGATTGTGCTGTCTTATCTGAGTAGCTAGGGGTGGAGAAATCCTTGTGCTACCCTTCCTACCTCCAGTGCCTAGAATGACAGCTTTTCAGCAGCGAGAGGATGAACACGTTTGATATTTTGCTTGCTTCTCTCACAGGCTTCCTCAGAGAGGGAGGCAAGCAGCAGAATAATAGTTTACATGCTCTCCTGCCAGAGAAATAACAAGAAAGTACGATGGGGAAAGAAACTACAGGTAGAGGAACTCAGTTCTTTAGTATTTTGAAATAATCCTTTTTTGCCTATGCCCTTCAGAATCTTGGTGGCATGCATTACAGACCATGGTCACACCACAGGAACTGAGCTGTGAACTCCAAACAAACAGTAGAGAAGGGGGAGATGTTCTCACATCTGTTTTAAAGGAGAGCAGTGTAAACATGGCATTGAAATCTTCCTGTTAAATTTTCTCAACAGTAGTGAGAAATAAGCTGTGTAAGGAACGCTGACCAGCAACAGCTTTTGCTTTAAAATTATTCCATATTCCTAAAGCTGTTGTGCTGTTGTTTTGTACTGGTAAACTGTCTTCTCTTCTTCTCTGTATATTCTTTTTTTTTTTTTTTCTTCACTAAGAACCCAAGGGGCCAAGGGAGATCAAGATGAGGTTTTCATTTCGTTCAGAGCTCTGGAATCCAGCCCACTGGAACTTGTATCTTTTGAAGCTCTAATAATTAACATGCCTGCATTCCTTACACTGCAGCACTCACCAGAATGTGCTTCCTGCAGAGCTGAATGAGGGTGAAGACATTGTCTGGCCAGCAGGAAGAAAAGGATGGTGACCCTTCCTGCTGTCTTTGGGCTGGTTGGAGGAGAGGATTCACCTGAGCTTAGGGTGGCCAGAAGGCTCTTGGCCCTTTAGCACATACCTGAGGTATGTAGGATGTGGCTCTGTCTCCTTAGTCTTCTTTTTTAGTCTGTCTAAGAAGCAGGCTCTTTCCTACCCCAGGGCTCTGCTTACTGTAGAGATGCTCTGGTTCCTTGTTAATCCACATTTGGAAGCAGTTATAAGAGAATTCTGTTGGACTAAGAAAAAATTGTGATTTCTAACAACTGGTCAGACGATTTGACTACATTTCCCAGACCCCTTCCTCCCTTGTGTGAAAGGAGGCCAAGTGAGACCCTATCAGTGGCTGACAGACTGTTGTCCCTGAATCAGCTCTCAGATAAGCAGAAATGGCTTGCAAGTGGCAACGGGGAGTGAGTGTCAATAGGTAACGTTTCACATGCAACATGGTCTGAAATAGGTACCTAAGGTCCTCCTCTAAAGTGCCAAGGAATCCATTTGGCCAGTCAGTATGCCGCAGTCCTTGCTGACCTTTGTTCGTATGTGGTGTCTTGAGGTCTGTAGTGAGACCATGACGCACAGTCTATCTCATTCAGAGTTTTCTCAATCTGTGATCTCAGGAAGGTTATGAAGTCCACTCCCTGTCCCAGGGAAGGATCAGCTAAACCAACATAACTTGTCATAGAGATTTGTCTGATCTGTTCTCAAATACCACCCATAATGACCTCTCCAGACAAACTATCCAGTATTTTATTTTATTCTTTTTTAGAGGACTCTTTCCCCCAAATTTCTCATACTGCAAATCAAGCATATTATTTCTCATCCTGTCCACACTGGACCTGGAAAACAGTTTGTTCCTTTCATTTTCTTTTTGCAGCCTTACACGCTGGAGATTGTTATCAAGTCTCCTCTCAATCCTTTTCTCTAAACAACTCTGGTTTATTCAATCTTTCCTTCTTTGTCAGGTTTTCTGGACCTCAGATTAATTTCCATTGCTCTCCTCAGTGCTACCTGCGCTTGGCTCCATCTGTGAAGCGTGGTGTCCAAATGGGGCAGAGTACTTCAGCTGAGCTCTTTCCCATGCTGAGACGGAGAAAACATCTAACCTTTCTATACGTTTCACAGTCCTACCAGCATTTGCTATTACAGTGCTTAGGCCAACAACTATTCCTCAGTTTCAGGGGAAAGCAGAAATCCCTAGCCTATAACCAAAGCAAAGCAGGTATTCAGACACCACATTTTGGTATATCCCTGGCTCCAGATGGACTGATGACTGAATCCACAGAGGGCTCTTATTTAGCTCCCCTTCTTCTTTCTTCCCTCTCTGCTCAGAAAGGGTGACAAAGTGTGGCTTGCCAAGGCAGGCTGCCAACAACTAGAATTTCCTATACAGCTGTAGTAATAAAGAACTATTGAGCATGCCTGGTCCCCACCACACCCTTTCCCTGGCTCTGCTTCGCCCTTTCCATCTGAAGTGCCCTGCTCTGCCCTCTGCCCGTGCTGGGAGGCACACAGGGTACAGACCCTGTCTCTTCTCATGCCTACTTTTTTTTTCTCCTTTCAAGACAGGCACAGGTTCTGGGGTGTCAGACGGATGGCGTATTTTGTGCTGCATGGCTGAGGCCGACCTCCCTTGGTATGCTGGGCTTTTTTGTAGTATTTTAGGGAGATAAAAGCTTCTAGGTTGGCCATTTTTATTTCACGCTCAGGTTGTAGCAAAGGTAGCCCATACATTCAGAAGGACAGGGTGGCACATCCCTACTCTGACACAATGCTTGAGCAATACTTCCCCCCGCCCCCCTTTTTTTTTTTAATTTAATGGAAAGTTGATGCTTTACTTCACTGATGTCCCTGGCAGAAGAAGGGAACAGGCAGTCCTGAAAACTACTTTAAAAGCACCTCATAGTTATACTGTGACCACGTCTGAATGCAGGGGCTCAGTGTTTCAAGATGCTGAGAGCACTCAGCTGCCTGGAGGTCAACAGAAGTTAAAGTCACTAAGCATTTCTTAGGAGGCTTTTACCACCCAGTAGGACAAGAATCAACTGAAATCAGTAAGTGAGTGGCCTGGCTGCCTGCTTGTATTAAAACCAGTTGTATTAAAGCAACCCAGAGAGTCAAAGAAACTAATAATTTATTCTGAAAAGGGAGGGAGTTTCATTACACTTAGTTGTGGGTTTGGGGACAGTAAATACAATCAGAACTGATTTTTTTTTTCTGTTACTCATGGTAAGTTTTTTTTATCACCCAGCACAATCATGCATATGTTGCAGAATAAGAATAATGTACATGCCAAATCTAACAGAGCAGACATTTCTAGCTGTGCAGAGAAAGGCAAGGTATTTTTTCTTCTTCATACACTAGAAAAAGCATATTTTTTTCCAACCTTGCATAACTTAAGAAGCAGCTGGATAAATTTACTTTCAGACTTTTCAATAAAATCTACCTTTCAGATGAGAATAAGCATGCAAATTTTAAAGAGAATTTTCAGACAGAGGAAATGTTGGGGTTCTCAACCCTGAGTAATGCTACTCTTGATGGGTCGTGCTTTACGAAAATAAGAAAAAGATGCTTGAGGAAATTATTGAATATGATTAATACTCCGCATTGCAAGAGATCTGTGTTATCTTGTCAGGATTGTACCCCTACAAAGGGGAGAATAAAAGAAAAAGAGCAAAGAGTTTAGTTCAAACAGCACATGAAAGGGAAGGCTAGAGAAACAGTAGCAGCGCACTGTTACCCAGTGCAGGCATATGCTCAGCTATTGCACCTTGAATGTTTTGACCTATCCTCACTCAGTGTCCAATTAAATCAATGGCAAAACTCCTGAAATAACAAACTAGTTTGTCGTAGGACCAGGCTCTTTATATATTAGAAAAAAAAAAAAGAAAAAAGAAAAAAAAATCTTTACATCCGAACTGTCACGTGTTTATTTACTACAAAATATTATCTTCCAAGTTTCCTAGCGATAAGCCTCAGTCCCACTCAGAACCACAAAAGCTGTGTCTTGGCTATATGTGGTTCTTCGCAATGCCAGAGACAGATACTCCTATGTCATCTTAACTAATTAAAAACACTGGGAAAGTGATTAAAGAGTTGATTTTATAATGCTTCGACTCTCCATGCTGTAGACGCTATGAGGCTTTAGTTCCATAATGATTGGTTGCAAGTATCTAGTGACTGACGATGCAAATATGCCATGATTTACTCTCACTATGGACTTTGTTTAGGTACCTATTGTCGGTCTGTGGTACCATACACAGCCTTTGAGAAGCAGCTTTTATAAACAGTCTTTGCTTTAATGAAAACCAGAATTTTTTCAGGAACTGAACAGTAAAATAGTTAGTTCCAGTGACAAAATATTTAAGGCATAAAGTACAATTGATTCTCGTCAGAGGAATGGGATGGATGATGTCAGAGTATAAGGAGTACATTATTCTTTATACATACAAATTTGTATTATGTAAGTAAACACTTTTTTAGAAAAATATATTGGGAGATCTTTCAGTCAAAACAGATATTTTGTCCAATGTGTTTAGGGAGTCCAAGGATCTGATCTTTCTGCCTTTGTATTTTAAATATCTGTGGCTTGAACTTGATTTTCTAAGTTTCCATAGGACTGTCCAAATTGGTTAGCTATTACAGCCATATTTTGAAGTTTATTTTCAATTTTTTTGCAGTCTATCTAGTATTTATCAGTTCCAGGAAAAATCTTGACATAAAGGCTGGGTCATTTTTCCATTAATTGGTTTTTTAGTGGCTTTTGTCTCCTTATAGATATAGCATAATTCCGTATTGATTAGTTTGCATATGAGAACTTCACTTACAGAACAAAGAAGGTAGAAACACTGGATTCCAACAGCAAACCAAAGCCATAACAATGTAATGGAATAATGCAAATATTATTGTGATGAAATGACTGCATGAGATTTTATGGTGTGCATCATTAGCCATCCAGCCCTTCTTAGGAGGGAAGGCTGGAGACCAGTTGTGGGACCTGCTCACAGGACATGGTATGGACATGGTGGCTCCTGGGCTGAAGTGCCTGGCTGCGCAGGAGGACTCCGGGTCTGCCCCTTGGTCAGTGGGGGACAGGGAGGAGCCGCAGTGGTTTTGGGGACCCAGAGGCAACCTTATGTGTGGAATCAGTCTGCAACCTGGATGGTACCCGCAGGCAGCCACTGGATGTGCAGCAGGTTAGGACTAAGCAAACACCTCTGTCTTAAAAAAAAAAAAAAAAAAAAAAAAAAAAAAAAAAGATTGATCAGTTACTGAATAGAAAACAGTTGTGTGAGCCACAAAGCTACTGAGGTCTGATATATAGCTTTCTGTCTTATGGGTGCAAATGCCAACCACATGTGTTCCTGAAGCTGGGATATCCCCAATGTGTTGCATTTGCTGATGTCCAACACCATTGTCACTGTTCAGTGGAGCACTCATAGAAGCTTCTCCTCAGTTCAGTTTAACCTTGTAGGAATTGAATATATTTCACACCTTTGTTCCTTTTAAAATGCGACTGAAATTGGCCATGTGCTTATAAGTTATTAAGGGAAGACATATGATTACACATTTTCAATATCTTGGGAAACTAGGCCAAGAATAATAGTGATAACAGTTTGTTGAATAAAATATTGAATCACATCAGGATGTTTTTGCACACAAACTCTTCAGGTTTGGCAGGATCTCATTTGGACAATGAATTATACATTATAGGGGTTCGCTGGAAAGTCAATTGTCTGCAGATTCCTTAGCAGGGCAGATCTCTATCTTCCACTCTCCCTCATATGAAAGACAGGTGATGAAAAAAGAGATGCCTTAACTTATTTAGATTGTAGGAAGTCAAAGGGGAAATGAGTTTGGGTGGTTTATCTGCTTTAAACATTACATAACAGAACAGGTCTAATGTCGGTCAGCCATGTCAGAGGGAGCTGATTTGTATTCACTACTTGTAAAAATAAATAAATGTGGATTTTGGAGTTTAACTTTAGGATTATACTTCTTCAAACTTTAAGTAAATCTGTAACACAGTGATGCCTGCAGAGATGTTTAGCACATGCTCTGCTTGAAGTATTTGTTGATTGCTGAAATAAGGCCCTTGACTAACTTTGGAAAAAGATATTTGATTGATCTTTCAGGATACAATAAAATGTACAAAATTCTTTGTACTATCTTATAATGAATGCATAAAGCCAGGATTGCATCTGAATTAAGCAAAAATATTTAGAAGTTTAAGCAGATCTTTTAGGGAAAGTTTTGGGTTGGCTTTTTTGTGTTTTATTAATATTATTATTATTTCCCCCCTCCCTCCCAAAGAAAAAAAAAATCAGGAAAATAAAAAGTGGAGCAAACACCAAAAAAAGAGGAGCATGTTTTCAAAATTATAACATTTTAAAATTCCAAAAACAATAGATTGAAGAATTCTTCCAAATGTCTTAGTGACACTGATCAGAGGTCAGAGAACTGGTAGGTTTTAAATCAGAAGGGTTATTAATTTTAATCACTTTCAGCTTTCCTTATAGGATAAACCACAAAATTTTACCCTGCAGGTCTTGGTTTGTGCCCAGAACATTTGAGCCAGGTGTGAAAAATTTCAATATTGACACAGACTTGAAGTTACAGAGAATTTACTGCATCCTTTCATATGCTGTTTAACTGCTTAATTTCCTCACAGTAGAAATTTGTGTATTTTACCATTTGAACTTATCTAACTTCATCTTCTAGCCACGAGTTCTTGTTATGTCATTACGGCATTAAAACATCTGTTTTGATAATGTGAACCCCAGTGCCTGCAGTGAGAAAGGGATGTCTGCTCAGCAAAATGAGGATAACACTGAAATGTGTGTCACAGCTCTAAACGTGTGAAGATTTTTCCCAAAGTCAGAGTATCTCATCAAGCATGGAAACAGGAAATCTGTTGAGTTACCAGCAACAAAGGTGAAAGACTAGGAAGGTTTTAGTACCAATTACTAGTTTCCCATGTGCTTCTCATTAGTAGTAATGTCCTATGAGAGACTGTGATTTAACATAGCCACTATGCTGACATGTCAGATGGCAGGGCCACATCTAAAAGGGAGAAAACACTGGTTCAGCTGTTTGTCATCTTGTCTTTCCAGAGCTGACAGTGTTGCTTGACAGAGACCGAATATCAGTCTGGTCACTTCTATCACCAGAAGCACAATCTGTCATTTTTGCTGAGGTCATGAAGGTAACTGACTTGATTCTGTTTCTTGTATGTCTGGCAATATATTTGGAAAAACACATTTGATATTTCTTGTCTCCTTTGTAACACACAGAATTAACACAAATATGAAGGCTTAAGTGAGCAACATATTTTGATGGAAATTCTCCAGCTAGAGAGAGGGAAGAGGCAGAAATCTATTTCAGAAATTGTTATCATGGTATTTTGATTTTGAAATTTTAGGATTACTATGTCAGAGGAAGTAAATGATCTTCATATACTGCAATTAAAGGGTTTTGGCACACAGAATTTATTAATATTTTCTTTGTGAAGCCTGCAATTGATTGGTCTCTGATGCTTTACCATTTTAACTTGTACTGTTTGTATTATAAACAGGAAGGTAATGTACTTTTTCAGATCAGTTCAGAAAGCAGATTCTGTCCTCTAAAAGCATAGTTTCACAGACTTCCACCAGACACAGAAATGTTGCTAAGCTTCTTTGAACATGAGCACTGACTAACAAACAGTGTTAGTTAGCCTGTGTTCAGGCTAGTTCATTTCATGAACAGAACCATATTATAAATAGCAGGAGAAGCAGCAGTTTTCAAAGGACAGAATATTCAAATTATATTCATCCTTTACTCTCGCCTCATCCTTCCATCAAGCTCCAAGTACATGTATTCCTTTTCCTTTGTCTTATATATTCTCATGAAAAGCAGTTAGTTTTTACAAAACAATTGCTATGTTTGGGTTTTTTCATAGATGTAGTGCTTCGTATTATTTGTTCCTTGAAAACAATATAGGAAAATATGTTTACCACATAAGTCAGCATCAAGGTTTAATTGCAAGGCGACAATAAACCGCGGCTGATGCTCTCTGTTAATCCCCGCCGCCCTCCTTTCCTTAGATAAGAAGGATAAGGAAGAGAGACTTCAAGTTAGAAAGGTTTTAAAGGCTTTGCTAATGCTACTAATAAATAGAGAGAATATACAAAATATACAAAGCCAATCTTGATTATCCCGGGATAGCAGCGTAGTTTTGCCCCACCTCGGCAGTGGATAGAGCGGGCGTGACTCCAGCAGCTGCAGGGCAGGCACCCAGAAGTCCTGGGCAGGATTTCACAGCAAACCAGAACTGGATTCGGGCATGCAGGGTCTCAGGCCTTGGATTGCAGTGACGACAGGCAGGGTCCTCTTCAGATGCCGGCCATGGTTGAAGAGTGCGAGACCCTCATGATCTCCCTCTTTTATAGGGTGTGTGATTTGTATGGGATGGAATACTCAGTTGGTCAGTTTTAGTCACCTGTTCTGTCCACCCCTGCTTGCAAATATGCCCCTCTCAATTACGGGATGTTATCAGAATTCTTAGTTGTTATAGCAATAAATCTAAAAATGGGCGACTTCTGCATTCCACTGGTCACTCTTATCAGTTTCGGAGCGCGTTGTCTGAAAAACATGTAGCCACATGCAGAAAAGTACAGTTACTTAGAAGGTACTTAGAAGAACTTCGCTGAAAGGAAAATTCGCTAAAAGAGAACTGGTCTTGTTTTTAACAAAACCAGGACAGTCAGATAAAAGTATTTGTAACAATAAAGATAGATGGTCAGACTTGAAGGAGAAGCATTCCTGTCTGGTAACACATGCAATATATTACTGTGAACTTGGAGCTTCAGGCTCAACCCCACAAAGGGCATAGCTGCTCAAGCTGGAAATACAAAAATACGAAGCCAAAAAGCCCTCACTTTGCTGCCTGCCAGTATGACAGTCATCAAGTCCTGCCTTGCTTGAGGTTCCTGGATTTGTATTCTGCATCTCCAGCTGGAGCCTCAGGAGCACTTGCTTTTCTGGCTGTGCTTGGGGTGGTCGTGCAGCCCTCAGAAGGGACCCAGTGCAGTCAGCAAGCTGAGAACGTATTTAACACATAACCAGTTGGATCAGGCCTGCACAAACATGGATTTGACTCCCTAAAAATTTCAATAGTGTTCATTAGTACCATGTAGCACTTATCAGAATAAGTTGAGGGTACCCCCCCAGCAAATGTTAGACCAAAGCTCAATTAATTTTATTTTTATATATATATATATATGCCTATATGTGTATATCTCTAGGTATAATTGCATATGTGTGTTGTTTATTAAAAAGAAGCTCCAAATGATCTCTGGTGCAGATACCAAGACCAGAATTCTTTCCTCCCAAACAAATGCCCTGAACACTGAGCCAGACAGAGGTAAACTCTGCTCTGGGCTTACTGTACATAACTTGGCTTTCCTCAGCCTGAGGAAAAAACTGAGCTTGCGTCTGACTTCCTTGGCCAGGTACTCCCAGAACAGGCACAGCCGGAGGTGTATATCAATGCAGCGCTGCATAGACATCTGGCATCCTGCTGTCCCTGTTCCTCCAGGTTCGTGAGTAAAAGCCTCTCTGGGAGCCTGGATGGCTGGAGGATGCCATGGGACATGTGGTTCTGGAGAAGCCAGATCAAGATACACTGGGCTCAATAGCTCTCCTGGCATGCTGGTCCCACGGGGCAGGTGTTGGTGGCTGCCTGGACCTTGGCAGCAGGCTTCCAGGACATGTCAGCTAGGGTGTCATGTTGTCCAGGGTCTGGACATAAGCAGGTGGGCAGCAGCTTTTCCTGCTGCCCTCAAGCATGAAAGCTTCTAATTTCCAAATAGGAAAGATCAAGCAGTGCATTTCAATATTTAAAAGTGGAGAAGAGGAGGAGCATAGTGAAAAATTGGGAAATTATAGTCTTGTTGCATGTATGGATCAATATACCTGTTTGTTTTCAACTACTTAATTAGAAAGGAAAAAGACACATTAAAATCGTTCAATGATTCCAAGACAATGTGTTGTTCTGTTTTCAGTGGAAGTTTGGAGGAGTTCAGGTGACAAGTTAAGTTTGAATCAAAGCCATATGGACTGAAGGTTTTGCCTTCTAGAAGTAAAGTCATTAAACATAGCATAGTGTCATTATTTTTCTAGTTGAAATGTACTAATTTACTTGGGGACGTTGGCTTTTTGTGTGTGCATGTGCAGTGTCTTTTACACATCTGGTGTTTGCCTCTGCAATCACTTTTTGCTAGTTCGGGTTTAACACATCTACTGATAGCCATGGTGTCCACGGCCCTGTAGCAGGGAAACAGGTAATGTTTTTCAGTTTGCTAAATCTGTCTTCTCTTGTACATATTACTGCTTCCTTTGTTGCTCCTTTAGTGCAGCAACATTCAAGCCAGTATAAAAGAAGAAAGCATCGAAATTTCCTAGTCCAGGCAGACCCACACACAATGACTAAACTGGATTTGTCCAAACTTTTGCCATTTCATTCTTTCTCAGATGTTTTGTGGGGAAGTTGTTTGTGCTCTGACAAGCAAACTATTGTGTTTGTTTGTTTGCTTGCTTTTTAAGCTTTAGATATTTTTAAAAGTTCATTCTTATGCTCCAGTGACTACACAAATTGCTACTATCCACTAGTATTTGCCTGGAGGATTAGGACTAACATTTAGAATAATGTACCCGGCATGTCTCTTTGATTATGACAGAACTGCCACGTGAATTATTTGGTGGCAATTTTATGATGTGCCCAAGTGGAATAAAATGTCTATTAAAAAAAAAAAAAATGCACCCAAGAACAGCACAATGGGCCCCTGATACAAATGTTTTGCAAGAGGGCACATTCTCATAAAGTGGTTTAGTGTCTCAGTTGGGATTTTACTCCCAGGGAGAAATCCAGAATTGTCACTTATTGACATTGGTTTATTTTCAGTGGAGAATGCTGACTTCTCAGAAAAGGAGGAGGGGAGTGAAGAACTGTCTCATTTGTTTTATCCCTGTGTTTGGTGGGTCAGGGCAAAGTTATTTGGGGCAATTCTACTGCATTCCTTGTCAGATACTTATTCCTCAAGTGCTAAGCAGGGAATTTTATTGCTTTCACTTACTGCAGTTAAAAATAATAAATTGTATCTGAGCATAGGAGATGCATTTTTTATGTCTCTTGTAATCTTTGCCTTTGAAAATCTCCATCACCTGTGCAAATGCAACAGCAATCCTGTTAACATCTAGAAAGCAGCAAACGGGAAAAAATAGATTAAAAAAATCTTTAGCATAATATTTTAAAGCAAGTTTTTAATTAGGGGTTTGTTTTGCATAGGCCTTATTTTCCAATAGGCCTAAAGTGATCAGCAATTTCTTAGAAAATATTATGCTGCTTCCACTGACAGTTCCGATTACAGTGTAACTACTGCTACTGGGCTGTCTTGTTTGAACTGAGTTGTCATTGCTGCATTTTGGAAAAGTGAGTTCTTAAGCTTGACAAGAATGGTGCTTGCAGGACTGTGTGTCACCACGTGTCTGAGGTCAGTACATGCCAGTAGGAGACATAAAGCTAAATGATTTCTTGGATTTTAACTGACGTGGAAAGTAAATCAGATAAGTAATAGGCAGAAACACTTGGTTCTTGAGAGCTGTGTTCATAACTGGAAACCATTTGTATTCTAATTAACAAAATTTAAAAAACACTCCACTGTCAGTATTATTTTCTTGTAGGAGGATTGTTTTTAATGATAAAATGTGGTTTTACTGCTGTTCTTTTACGTGGGTGTGTCCACGTATGCACATACATAGGCACAGAGGAAACCGATCTATTTCTTCTGGTTTTAAGTCATGCCTGAGAAAAAGCCAAGTTCTAATGTATAAAATAGGCACACAAATGGAACAGTGTATATTTTGTTTGGGTTTCTGGCAATGACACTCTGTACTTCATTTATTGATGAGAAATCCAATGTAGAGTTAAAACATACTTTGAAATGTTTCAATATTTGTAACATTTTCTGAGAAGCTGTCCATGCTTCGTGCTTAGAAAATTCAGAGATTAAGTGCGCTTTCTCACATGATAGAAAAGAGTTTTCAGATGGATGATCTGTTGCACCTCATGGGCCCTGAAGATTTTCAGTATCTATTTTACTTACGTGTATTTACCTCACTTTTACCCAGAACTATCCATTTCCTTTTTTTCAGTGAGTTTATGTTTACTTTTAAGCCCAGCAGGGGTATGGTAGGGCTCAGGCTGGACACTCTCCTGCGTGACACGTGATATGTGTGAGGTGACACACCACAGTGGTGCCACTCTTTCTAACAGGAGTCACTGGCTGTGACACACAGGTGGATATTTTGATGATTTTGGTTTCTCCAGCAGCCTTGTTTTCCCCATTGGCCTTGCAGACAGACTGCCTTCTTTTTTCCCCTCTTGGGTGGGATGGCAGAGCTGGTGCCTGCACAGCAGAAAGCAGAAAGGTTTGTGCAGGACAGCAAAAGAAGAGGCATGGGGATCGGGGGAAAGTGAGCACTACTTCCACTCCCTGCATCCGCCTGTGAGACGGGAAGCATTTTGAGAGGACCCTGATCCTTCAGAGTGTTTGACTTCTCTAAAGGCTCCTGAGAAAGATGTCTCAATTTTGAGTCTCCCCTGGGCAGCTTAAAGGTGCTGGGAGCTTCAGTGCACAGGCATTAGGGTTTGTTGCCTTGGGGTTTTGGAGAAGGTAAACTCCAGCTAAGCAAACCTCTTGGGTATGTGAGTGGTATCCTTCTTCCTTGAAGGCGAACATGCACCGAAACACTCTAATTAATCAGGAGCTAAATTGTCACAAAGTTAGTCAGTGATGCTCTTGTTTCACTGGAATGGAATATTGTATGACCATTTTGATGCATAATGTGATACACCCATTAACTGATGGACTGGAACCACTTAGAGTGAAATGCTTAGTAACTGCAGAGCTTAAAGCAGCAGAATGTTGCAAAAGTTACTGAGGACCTGCAGTTCTTGGAAGAAAACACTCTCCAGTGTGTCTGTGTTTAGGCAACTTCTTCTTCCTTTCCTCTCATCCTCCACAAGGTTTTCCTCTGATAACTGTGAGGTATCTCTCTCCTTCATTGTCTGCTGCCTGTGCGGAGCCTTCTGAGCATCCAGATGAGGCAGCTATTATCTGTGTCAAGTCACAAAATATGGAGGAGTTTAATCAGGACATTCTAAAGGTCTTAGCAGATGCCAAGCAGACATATTTGGAATTGCCAACACCTTTATTTTTATCTTACTCAGTTTGTTTTCAAGCTAGGAACATGTGTCTATACTAAGATTAGAACTATTTGCATGCCAGATTTCAGAGTTCAGTTATTTTTGTGTTAACTCTATAAAAATATTTTTTTTAAAAAAAGTGTGTGGCATTTGATCAGGAGGAGAAGTGGAGATGCTTTTATTTAAGGCAGAAGTAAAACACAATTTTCCTTTCCAATTAGTTAATAAACAAAGAAAAGGCAAAGCTACGCATGGAGTTGAAGCACAGGAAAATCTGATTTCCTGAATGAAGTATTCTCTTTTCACTTCCTTCTCCAAAGGTAAAAATTAATCTCTTTTCTGGATCCATGAGACCTTGTCCTTATAGCCATGTATTGGAGGTCTGCTGCACAAGGAGTCTGCAGCACTTTGAGGGAAGTTATAGCCAACTGCACTAATGGCCCGTGCTGCTACACCAACACTTTTTTCTTTTTCCAGTTCCCAGCTATACTGAAGTGCATTTGAATAAAACATCCAACCCAACTTTCCTTATCTGTAAGATATTTAAGGGGTAGATTCTGTATGCCTTGCAGTTAGCATCTGCTTGCAGACATAGGTTGTATGTTTATGCATGTAGAAACAGGGGTTTCCACACAACGAATAGATTGCTTAATAAGACTACTGATGGCATAATCTAGCTTTATGAAGTCCAATGGCGCTTAATTCTCCTTAGTGCCAATACTGAATTTATGGCATTTTAATACATGAAGGTTAGAAACCTTCTGTGAATTCAAAGAAACAGCAAAGCCGCTCTCTGCGACCATTCCTGTGTAAGCCAGAATGCGGTTACAGTGAGGACCCTCTATCTTTCTCTTGGTAGAAAGGGGTCTCAGTTTCTATTTGCCTATTAAAAGCAGTGGTCCAGATGCAACATCTGGCTCAGGAAATCCCTAAACTGCTGATTGTCGGAAATGAGGAGGATATTTGAGGGGGGTGGAAAGGGAATCAGTGTGCACACACCCTGTCCTTATATTCTTTACTTATGCATCTGCTTCTGTCTGCTGTCAGAGACAGGATATTGGGCTGGATGAATCTTTCATCTGACCCGGTATGGCAGTTCCTGTGCATTTTGGGGCTGGAGTGGGGTGTGGTTGTGAACCTCCATCTTCCAGGATCTGAGGATCCCAAACATCACTTTCCACTCCTGCCCAAAGCTTTATGGCTGTAGTGCTTCATCCATCATCAGTTTTCCCCAAATCCTGCCCACAGCAGAAGTGCAGCATAGGAGGAGGGGGAGAGTTGTCCCCCTCCTGACGGGCTGTGTATTTTTATGTGTTTATGTATTTCTTTTGGCTTGGATGTATTTCTTTTCCCCTCTGAATAGGGAGTTCAGAAAAGTGACATTATTTTTAATCCTTGACAGTTTATGGGCTTTGAAAGAGATTCTGGATAACACCGAGCAATTAAGATGCCATTTTAATAGTTCTTTCAAGTGAAATCAAGTGAGTAATTAAATAAAATTGAATGAGGACCATGTCAGGCCACCCACAAGCTCTCATATCCGCTACAAATAGATGAATAAGTCAGGGCGGGGGACAGATGCTGTGTGCCTAAGTGCTCCTATTTATGTATTATTGGGTGACTCTTGAAGTGAGACTTTCAACTGGAAGATTTGTTTTCTTTTTACAGCGTTTCCAAGCAAGAATATGCAAGATTGTCAATTGCCATTCAAGCAGGAGTAACTTTCCTATCTTTTTGAATTCTATATGGTGGTGTTAATGACATCGTTTTGTATAGATGGCCTACTGTAAAAGGCACAGAACATTAACAGGATTTTTTACATTAAATGCTGGATTAGAATTTCTGCTGCCTTGTTATTTATATGATTATATAGAGATCTGCTGTCAAAAGGTGCTTTAGTGTGCAAGCATGGGGTATGGTATTACACATGCTTTGCATTCATTTTACACAGCTTAAAAAAGCAGAATGAAGGCAAAGGAAAAACAAGTACTTTTGAGATTTACAGTTCAGTATCTAAGTAGGTATTGATGAAAAGTTATAAGGCTCTGTTATGTATCACTTCATTTTCTTAGGGGGAAAAAAACCCTTTTCTTTTCTTCAAGCTTTTCCACTCCTGCTAAATTTTGTGGCAGGATTTCTCACTACATTTTATATTATTAACTGGAAACTGTATCTCCGAAGTGTATTCTACATACTGTAGCTGGGATGCCTAACCCTGTCTTAAATGTATGCAAAATGTCAATAAAATATTGACTGAAAAATGTCCCACTTGAAATGAAAACAGAGATATTAATATGATGCCATTTGATAACAGTTTTGAAGACTTGACTTGCATCTACAGCATTACTTTTCCTGAAGTGAACACAGGAGAGGCAGTGGTTCAATACAACAGCCAGAATAATCTCATCGTGTTTCACATCCAGATTCATAGAAAAACTCATATTATTCCTCAAGAATTTCCTCTGTAGGAGACCTTCTGGGCACAGCTGATGAAGTGGGTATGAGGCAGCACTCCTTGCTCACCCCACATCTCATTAGGGTGTGTTGCCATCAGCTGATCATTGCTCAGTGCCTGTAGGCGCTACCTGAGTACATATACATACTTGCCGTTTTCTTCCTCTCCTAAAACACTGTTTTCCATTTTTTTCTATGAATTTGGGACAATGCAGGCCCCCTCTGGTGGTCAAAACAACATCTGTACATTTCTGCAGGATTTCGCTCTACAACTGCTTTGCAGAGGGGCCAAAGTATCTGCTTTACGTTTTAAAGTCGTATGACCGTAGTTAGTTCATTTTTTCTAAGAAAACCACCGGAATGAGCCAAAACCGGAAGACAAAAATGCGTAGGAGAGGTGTTCCAGTGTGTGTCAAGTCCCAGGAATGCTGTTGGTGACAGTGACTGGTGCGCACAGGCAGTAGCTGCAAAATTCACGGCACTGATTCTCCCTGGCTGGCAGGCGCGCAGGAGCAGGGATGGCGCTCGGGATAACAGGACTGGGCCTGCTGCTGGAGACAGAACAGAGCATTAGGGAGAAAGACCAAATAAACTCTTACTGCTGAGAAAAAAATACCTGCCTAATGTCACAGGCCGCTCTCTCTCTGATCACTGGAAAGCACAGGGATACTGGATGTAGCATATCAAGGTAGAGAAAGCAAGTATAGGTTGATTTACTGGTTTCTATGGCTCCCTTTAATTTGGTAGAGCTGGGCTCATGATAACAAAAACATCTGGGGTCACACAGAGGATCATGATGTGCAACTCTTAAATTTAGAAGACTCTCCTAATCACTTTTCCTTTTCCTCTAATATGTTTGCATGTGAAAAGTGGCATTTCCCTTTGCTGCTGTGAGGATATTTGGTGTTTGTTGTGACGATATTTGGTGTTGTCCTCACTGGCAAGTTATTTCGACGTCTGACTTCCTGGACGTTGAGATGGTTTCTGAAACTGCTGGGAAAACCAAAGAATGTTTGAAATCATTCTGGCATCTTTAAAAGCAACCATCAGCCATGTTGTCAGGAAGCTAATCCAAATGGCTGTCCAAAATCAGCCTTCCAGTCACCAGCCGGGGCTTCTCCTTCCCTTCTGAATCTGGCTGGTTCTCACACATTGCACAGGCTTCCACTGGCATTTCATAGCCTATCCCCTAAGCCCTCGACTTGACTTCGTCTGCTGCCTCCCAGCAGCAACACATACCATCCGCCACTCAAAGGATAAAAGAGTCCTGTCAACACAACAGCTGACCAAGAAAAAGGATAATTTACCCATGTGTTTATTCGCTGAAGAGCACTCAATCAATTCTATCAATGGTGACAAAGAGGATTTAATAATAATTTACAATAATTCTCTTGTTGTTTTAAACCCCCACTAGCCACAATAATGGCTGCTGAAGTGCTCATCGTTGCCTTGTGATTCTTATTAGTCTGTTCTTATGGAAGCTGAGAAAGAGGGATTGCGATGTTCCGTAAAAATACATTTCATGTTATTTAAGCGTTTGTAATTGAGAGTGTTTGTTTCCCAGAATCCCCTGCTTTTCTTCATGTCCTAGTAGCTCTTCTGCATACCCGTGGACTGCAAAAAAAATGGCTCTATGCCATACACAGTGAAATTTTAAAATGCTGGTAGCAGAGAGTAAACTGGCCAAGGGCTTCCGAAATTTTTTTGGTGAGTTGGGGGGAGGTGGGGCTGATGAGTTTTGTTGTCGTTTTATTTGTTTGTGGTAGGGTTTTTTTTGAGGGGAGTGTTTGTTTTTCTGTAATAAGGCTGAAGGCACTGCACAATGTGCTGCTGGGTCTACACTGTCAGCAGCTACACGCCACCATCAGAAAAGAGGTGCTGCCAGAGTACTGGACTGCTTAGAGTTTAGGGTATACTTTTTTAATTCAAGTTTATGAATTCTTATGTCATAAATAGATAGTTCTAAACTAGAAAGTGAGAAATTAATATGAGGATTTTTATTTGTCCTTTTCAATATAGAAAAAAAAAATGATGACATTTGTTTTAGTTGTACCACTACAGCCATTCACCATGTGAATAACCAGTACAGGATGGTGCAGAGTAGAATGGCTTTAAAAGAATAGGAGTTTATGGCTGCCTCAGGCTTTCTTTTTCAAAATACCAAATGCTGGATTACATTAAAAATGTTTGTTCACCTTAAGAAACAAGGATACTGTTCATAAGCAACCTTCAGAGTCGTTTTCCTTTGCTGAATTGAACAATTGTTATCAAAGTCATGTTATTCATGTATCAGTCTCAGAACGTGTCAGTCCTTAACCTTCTTTTTGTTGAGCTACTTAGTCTGAATTCATGGTTTTTCTTATATATGATGTTTATTTTCCAGGTGGCTAATCAGCAGTGCTTGAGCTGCATGAAATACAAGCAAGTCAAGGTGCCATCTCATGCCAGGACTGCAGCATGTTTATGGAAGAAGGTGAGTCACCAGCCCATCTTCTATCATGCTCTTGTCTCATCTTTCATGTAGCAAGCTCCTGGGGGACAAAAGTCATCTACTGATTAATCCCAGAGTTCCTTGTTCCTGGCTTGTGATCAAACAAAAGATTTTGGTAGAGGGCTTATAGGACAAGAAAGTTTGGTTATGTCATGCTAATCACAGTTGTGGCTTTTTTCTGAACCTTCTATAATTTACCAGCATCCCTTTTGAACTGCAATCACTAAGCCCAGACCATATTCTAGCAGTAGTTGCTCAGGGCTGCAGGCAGCCATACGGTAGCCATTCTACACGTTATACCCTTGGGTATATGTCTGTGTATCCAAGAGCAGCATTACCTCTTTTAGCAGTGTGTCACACTGGGAGCTCCTCTTCAGCTGACAAAGCAGCATGACTCCAATATGTTTCCAGTGACCTAAAGCTGATGAAAGAGATTCTTTTTTTTTTTTCCTAGCCGCAGTTAATCATGAAGAGAAACAAGATTACACTGAGGTCTTTTTAAACTTTTTTTTTTTTTTTTCTTTCCTGGGGACCAGCTTCATTCCTGTGCCTCAGAAACAAAGACTTTAGGTATGAATTGCTAAATGGCTGAAAAGATCCATTCTTTTTCTTTGTTCAGGCAATATAGAACAGATGCCAGCAAAGGTATTGAAAGAACTTTTGGTATGGGCATGAATTCCTTTGACTGGGTGCTTGCATGCAAGAAAGTTTATATAATTATAATAATAAGAGCTGAAAAGAGCTGATACTGGAATACTACACTTGGCACAAAGTACAAATTAATATTGAACAGGACTACCCTATTCATCCTGCTGGTGATTTGGAGACACCCTCCAAAATGTTATTCAAAAGATCAGGAAAAAAATGCTAAGAAATGTACAGTATGTGAGTTGTGGGCAGGTGTAAAGGGCATATATATCCAAGTTGCTATGAGGTCCCTAATTACTCTAAGATAGTGTATTCATGTGACAGAATCTGGCTAAGATTGTCCGTCCTTTTTACTCATTACTACTGCTGGCAGCTCCCCAGGCTCCTGACAGGGAAATCCAGCCCCAAGCTGCTGTGTACTGCACACCCTGCAGCCTGAACATCAGAGGCTGATAAAGACATCAGGTCATGATCAAGGGACAGAAAGAACTAAGTGAGGAATTTTACAGCCACACACGGGGGGGGTGCTGAGGAAGAGGAGGTAGAGACAAACAGAATTTTTCAACAGAAAGAGTCCAGTTTACCTGCAAGATCAGCTGAGGACAGAAAAGGAAATTGATCTGGTAGATCTAAACAAGACAAGTCGGGACCTGGGCCATAATGTATGGATGCTCTTCTGTAGCAGCAAGAAAATGGAGGCAAAGAAGCATGCTCAGGTGTCATTGCTTCACTACGTAGTGCTCTGTACCCTCATAGCGCTCTGTGCTGGGCAGGCTCCTGGCTCATCCTGCATGCCAAGGAGTTTTCCTGGCTAAAGCCGTCTGCTGGCAGATGTTCCCCCACCTCAGACCCAGAGATACAATCTCCCAAACAGCCTGTGTGACTAAGAGGAGGCTGACTACATTATCATTACAGTACTCTGAAAAATATAGATAGGAACAATGATTGCGGGAAAAGCTTCAAAGATTGCCAGGCTCGCAGGAACAGTGTGCTTTATTGTGTGAGGTTACTTACAGTCAGATTTTCACTTAAACTGAGGCTAAAAGAAGAGGATTACTTCAAATCATTGATCTGTAATGCAAAGGTAGGAAAAAGTAAAACAAAATCCACTATTAAATCTACATGTGGTAAGCATCCTCTCTGGGGTCTCCATGCGCTTGTGAGGCTGCAGGCCACTGTGTATAGTATGCCCCACCTGTGGTGTGCGTTGGCAGGCGCTCAGAGACATTATATGTGGCTTTTAGGTCCAGGCAGAGCCACTGCCTTGGTGGAGACAGCTTTCCCCAGCCAGGATGGTAGGACTGCTCTCTTCCTGTCTGTCTGTCCCATTTTTCAGGGCACTGGAATATAGCATGGTATGGAGGGGATTATGTCATGTCTTCCTCCTTCCTCCCGCCTCCTTTCCACCCCTAAGGTCACTTGGTTAATATTTCTATTGTATACCTTAATTAGCACATTCCTGGCTGCAGGCTACCTTCTCCTGTTCCTAGCCTCTTTAAAACACAGCAGTTTATATAATATATATTATTTTCAAAATGTTAATTGTGCAAGGGCCTTTTAGGATTTGTAATGTTTAGCTTGCTGTGACCTTTGCACAGGACCTGCCCATGACATACACACAGCAAACACTGGCTTGTGGCGGCAGGCTGCCAAAACTCCCTGGCCTCTTACCACCTCGTCCCCTGTTTATATTTTGTTACATTTCTGGGGAACCCCGCCACACGCGTTGATGCAGCGAAACCCTATCTGTGTCTGTTTGGTAACGCCTATCCTGTGATGTGCCAAACTGGGACTGAAAGGTTGCCTTTGGTTGGCATCTTAGGGAGTGTGCCTTGGTGGCACAGCAGAGTCTGAGGATAAGGACTAGCCCAGTGAACCAGAGCAGAGGTTTCTATTTCTCAGGGGGTCTGCTCAAGAGGGGCTTACATACCCAGAGGGGCTCACCAGCCCCTCGAGGCAAGGACCGCCTCTGATGACTTTCTGCTGCTGTAAACTCTGGACTCTTACAGCAGCTTTAGCCAAGCTGGTGGGTGCAGGCATCAGCAAGGCCACTGACCAAGCTCACTCTGCTTCGGTACCACCCATGAAAAACTAAAAAGCCAATGACTATCCCCGACCTAAAAGAGATACAGGCGGGATATGACCCATAAAGTGAGTACCTATTGAGAGGTATCAATGATAAGACAGTCATGACAATGACAACTACTTAATTTCACAATGTCAACCTAAGCATGCAGTGGCAGAGGCAGACCTCAGAGGAGGGTAACCTCTGGCAGGGGAAAAAAGAAAAAATAACAGTGAGCAGCAACACACCCAGGCGAAGCCTCATTAACAGCTTTATAAATTTGTGCAATATCTGGGTGTTGTCTGAAGGTTTCCCTTGAGCACGCCCACGCAATCTGAGCCTCAGTACATCTATAGAATATACAGGAAAGGGTAACAATGCTTCTTTTAAGAAACAGATATCAGCATCTGAAATAAGTCGCTATGCTTGACTTAGCCAAACCAAATTCCTGATGTCTGGGGTTTTGTCTATCTAGCGATAGGATTAGATACAATATGCATTAATATTCTGCATGACCATGCAAAACTAAATAGTACTGCAAATATAATTGTGGTTTAATTAATACAGTCTGCTGCTCTATGCTCCACCAAGTTTTTGATTATTTGTCCATCTTTAAATTTTCAACAAAGCATTCCTGCACAGTTGGATGCCTTCAGAAAAAGAAGAAAAAATGTATCTTCCTTTCCATTTTGGAAGTTTGGCTTGTTTTCAAGCCATTTTATTCAACAAAATGTATTTTTTGATTTATTAACAACACATTGGGCATGTCCAGTTTTCAAAACTTTTTGAGATTCTAAATTTCTGTGAATCTCATAAGCGTGGAATATGAAATTTTTACATATGGCATAAAAAACTAAAGCAATTTGGAAAACGTGTTTTAGTTAAGGACGTAAACATGTTTCTGAAATACTAAGTTTACTTTTTAACTTTGTTCAACAATTTCACTTTCATGTCTCAAACTCCAGCTTTTAAAAACATCCCCCTCCAAACTACAAGATGGTACTTTTGCCCGCTCACAGCAGTTGACGCTGATTTTTTTTTCATGGCTATTTGGTGTAAAAGACTAAAAATAAAAACATATTGTTCTGAGCATTGTGGACAAGTTTTCCAGACAGGGAAAACAGAGGTTTTTATGACTTAGGAAAGCAGAGTTCCCAGAGGGCCGGTCTGCTTTTCTTCCACTTTTCCCTTTAGGATATTCTGCAAACATTTCTCTTACTTTTGACTCTGCAGTACATTTATAGCCTCTTATTTTTAGGGTTTTGTGCGTACCTCCCGTGTGCAAGTTCCAGCCATGTGTTCTGCCTGCTTTCCCATGCACAGAGGTATCCCAGCACAATTGTTTACATTTACTCACTCGAACGTGACCAAAGATCCAAAGAGGCAGGGGTGCCCTGTTTTGGTTTTCCTCTTCCCAGCTGCTGGGCAGAAATTTGCTCTCGGCTTATAATGGGTGAGGCCGAGTGTTCAGTCTCCAGGAGGGAGCAGCCCCTGCAAGGAGGGGGAGCCCTTGGAGGGGCTGCTCCAGCCTGGGGTGTTCCCTCGGGCAGCAGCAAAGGGGCAGCGAAGCTGGGCTGCGGCCCCCTGGATTCATTGCCCCACACCGTGTTCCTGTCCCAGTCTGTGCCCGTGTGGCCGAGCGGGCAGGAGCTTCAAGGAAGCGGACATCTGTGCCCATCAGCTCCCAGGGGCATCCCCCAGCTGGTAGCCCGTGCCCTCCTGTCATTTCCCAAAGCAAAAGCTAAGCAGAAGCAGCACAGCAAGGTCTATAAGGGCAAAACGTGCCTTTGTCTGCTCCCTCCTTATCCTGAACAGATGGGTTAGAGCCACACACAACCCACAGCCATGAATGGCAATATTAACTTTAAAAGGAAAATCCTATTTTTGATTGGCCATGCCAGCTGTTTGACAGCACAGATTTCCAGCAGCTCAGAGTTTCTTTGTAAATAGTGAATCGTTACGAAACAGGGAACAATGTTATACAAAGACTGAGATTTAAACTGGGGTGGCCAAATTTACCTTTTAGTTGCACCTAAATTAATAATCTAATTTTGGAAGGAAATCGGAACCTAGCAGCTGCTGGTGACTTTCTTTGAACTGTTTTAGAAAGAGACAGATTATGATTTTTTTGAGTATTTGGATGTGTATGCTATAAAAAAATGATAGCCTATTCTTAGAATACACTTCTGTTCATTGTTGGGTTTGGTTTTGACATAGCCATCTAACTAGTAAGTGTAAAAATGCCTTAACATTTAAACCACATAAAAAGTATTTTGTTCTAAACAGAGGAGCCCAGTGTCTTTTTCTTGTTCAACACATGAGCCATGATGAGATTAATTGTCAAGTAACTGTATGCTTCCCAATATTTCATGTTTCTTCAAGCTGATAAGCTTCATCGACAGACTAAATTCTCTGTTATTTGGTGTTTTCTAAAAAGGTATTTAAGTGTGCTATCTCTAGTGTCTCCAATTCTTTAAGTCTTTTTGCTGTTTAAATATTTTGTTAAGGCTGTATTATCTAAATGTTTTGTTAGGGCTAAAGCTTCATTATTTAACTGATAAATCTGTTAATAATTTCTAAAACATCACATGTTTGTTAGTGGTTTAAGTCAAGAACATTGTCTACAGCCCTGTAATGGAAATTATTGCTTTGTATTAACAATTGCGAGGTGTTAGGAAGTACTACACTAGACATATAGTCTTTCTCTTACATCCAGAATGGGGATCTTGGAATACAGAGTCCTGTATTAACATAGCAGTTGTTATTAATCCATAGCTGATGTGTCAATAGACTTGCAGTTAACTTGACACACCTGTGATCCACTCGGGAAAAGCCCTGAACTTTGCTAAGATGGAAAGAAAATTCTCAGACCAAAAGCAGGGAATTGATATAAAGTGGTGATGGATAAACGGAGGCTGGAAATTAAAGGAGGGTGTCAGCCTTACAAAGAAGTGGTGGGGCAAAAAACTCTATAGGCTGTGAAAATGAAGCTTGATTTACCACTATGCTGTGGATGGTGAGGTTGCTCCTAACAACGAGCACTGTGCTGTTGGCCCATCTGACCCTGGGATCTTGCCTTATGGTCCATTTTGTTCTTGTGTAACAAGGAGGACTTGGCTTCCTTCTGTTAAGCTCCATTTACCTCGGCGTGGCAATCAGGAGAACTGTAATAAATCTGTAATGTTTCTAGTACAGGGCAGGAACCTGGGCAGATGTCTATTTGGAAAAATGTTAGGACTGCAAAACTCAGGCACTCAAAATAGGGAACTCCAGGCTTAAATCTGCCTGCACACCCTTAATTCACATCCTACCAGGTGCAAATGCACACTGCCCCTCATTTGTATTCCAGCTTCCCAAATTCAAAGAACACTGAAGCAACACTTAGGATTTTTGCTCAGTCAAAACCTGAGTGTCCAAAGTGGAGGGTATCCCCCCTCTCTTCCTTCCCATTTCCCTCACCATCCTGGAAGTTTCCGCCTTGTGTCCCCTCCTCCATACACAGTCTCACACCCCCCTTCACTTTCCCCCGACCCTATTCACCAACCTTTCCCAGGCTGCAAGTCGCCTTCCTCTTTATTTCTGCTCATCATAGCAATGTGGGGGCAGGCCATGTTTGGGTGTAGAAGCCATGCTGTGCCCCTGGGCTGCAGCAGGAGGGTGCTGCCACACTTAGGGCTGAGCCCCCGGTGCCCAAAGCACAACCAGCTGCGCCTGCGGGATGTGTGGGAACCCTGCGGGGCCTTCAGCCCCGTAAATGGCTGCACACTTGAAGTCTGCCGTGGCTTTTCCAGCACGCCAGAGGAAAAAAACAAGTAATATCCGTCAGCCTCTTGCCACCCAAACTGCAGCAACGCGTTAGAAAGTCTAGTGTTGGTCTTGCTTTCCTTGACTTTTTCTCTGTGTTCAAGGGCGGTTGCAGCTGTGCCAGTGTGCTGAAGTCTATAAATGAAAAGTGTTGCATAGGTGTGAGTATTATTAACTGCTTAATAGAACTAGACAGCATTAGAAATGAATCTGAGGCAGACAGTGAGCCACAGCGGTGTCAGTTTAAATGCAGATAGCTGAAGTTTTTGCTAAGAACTACTAAAGTGCAAGGAAAAAACTAATTGCTGTAAAATTCCTGTAACTCTGTAACTTCTGTCTAGCTGAGTTAAATGCAGTAGAGACCATGAGAGTCCTGCAAGGCTACAAAGATTGCTTTTTGTCTATCATTTTTCAACATCTCTCTAAAAAAAATATCATTTTGGACATCTGAGCTGCTTTCTCCTCTTAGAGCCTTGCACAGAGATTTCTTGGCAGGCTTAGTATATCTTCTCATACTACTGGCAGCTCTGTGCTCAGCACAATCACCCCACGAAGGTGCATTCCTTTAATCAAGACAACAAGGTCACTTTTGGGCACCAGGAAAGCAGAGGGATGACTTCCTGTCCAGAAATAAACATGTCACCAAAATCTTTCTGTCTTACAGCCGCTCACTGAGGAGTGGCCGTATGCGGAGGCGGCTGGATTGTGATCCCTGCAGTGTTGTGGAGGGAAACCCTGGGAGTCTGAGCAGGGAAAACCTTTGAGTTTTTTGAGTGAACTTCTCTGGGCTGAAGAGCACCAGGATGTGTGCGGTTATACAGTATATACTGCAACTGCACCCAGCACAGGGAATTGTCTTCTAATAGGGACAAATGTGGGGCGTTTTCTCCCCTACTTTGCACTGTTACTTTTTGATATAGTCCCCCCAGCCCCTTTTCCTCTGACTCTGTAACACCTCATAAAACAAAGTGCTTGGGTGACTTGGTGGTTTACATGAGTGAAGCTAGTGCATGTAACTTGGAGATTTTTTTTAGAAAGCTTGTTTGTTTGTTTATGTTTTAGTGTTCCACCTGCCGCTTCTGAATCCACAGGCTACCACAGTGTTTCCATTGAATTTCAGAGTTTTGGCCCCAAGTGTAGTGGGTAAGTTGTACTGAAGCTTTAATTTGAATTTTTTTTTACAGTATTATAAGTAACAGCTATATTCAGAAATAATACACCGAAAAATTTTCTACAGTACCTAGAGAGGTAATATTGTACAAAAAAATCTGTACTGATTTTTCCTGAAGAACTTGGAAACAAAACAGTGTGTCCATTGTATTTCAAACATTAGAGCAATTGTTCAGTACATGTGGTGCAACCCTAAATTTCTATGTCAGAACATGGTGCCAACTTTGAGTCTCTGTAAATTATGGTACTGTGGGCATGCACATGTTTAAACAAGTACTTTCCTATCTCCAGGTCATATTTATGTATATGGTGTGGAAAAGCCAGGGAACACTCTAAAGCGATAAAAGGGAACCTAAAATGTGCTTATTTTTTATACCATTGTATTTTTAAAACAAAGCAAAACCTGTTATGGGGCTTGGATTTTTCCTCTACGTTGGCTTGTGTTATATATAAATTCTAATGATGTTTATTCTTGTATACCATAAAATCTGTAGGTAGAAAAAAAGAGACCTAGTAAAACAAATACAGATAAACAAAGAACAAATAATTGCCTGCAATTGAAAGTGTTTTGTGCTATAGTTTGTTTTACTCCAGTATACTTATAAACCTGTAACACTAAACATCTTTAAGTTATAGTTTTATGCAGACAAAATATTGGTGTAACTCCTTGTGGATTCACCAGGCTACCTAGTGGCTTAACCTACTACTGAAGGTCAGGAGAATATAATTCATCTTCCACAATGCCAAGACATCACCAGCTACACTTCTGGAGATACCCTGGAAAATGAAACTGTGAAAACATTCCAAGCGCTTCAGTGGGATTATTGACTATGACAAGATCCTCTCGGACAATACACAGACCTTTGTGCATGTATTGCAGTAATACCCAATAAAAATCAAAGCTCCCCCGTGGGACCGTTCTGCTTACTGTGCACAGTATTTCAGATGGGCTGGTAATATGTGGAATCAGCACTATCAGTGATGAAAACTAACTCACGGCTTCTCACCCACATTCTCAGTTTAAGCATTCATTGTTCTTTGGAATGTATTCTTTTCTTACTTTTGAAGAAAGGTTTCCCATGTACCATGCATTAACAGCTAGCCCTGGAAGAGGCTAATCACTATGCTATATTTCCCCATTTGAACAAAGTAGATTATCCTCTGAGACCCTATTTCTGGGATTTTTTTAAGTCATAAAAGTGAAAACATTTTTTAATTTATTCTTCTAACTGGAATGATCCTATGGAAACAATGGTTGTATGGCATAGTTAAGACACTGTGCAAGATTAATTGATTACAGGATCAGCCAGTATGCTCTAAGAGCATTAGCTTTTGCCGAGATAAGAATCTTATTACAAATTAGAAGTGGACTGTAGCAGGCGGTGCTAGTCTTGAACTAAGGATCCATGTCCACCCCCACACTGCTGCTGATTTCATCCTAAGCCTTGTGCACTGGAGTGCTGTGAGGAATGATCACATGCAAACAACGTAATTTCCTAATGCAGATGCAATCAGATAGCGTAACAAAAGAAGAGCTTCTCCCTGACTGACTAGTGGCTGCTTTAGAAATAATCAATATGAGAAACCCAAAAGGTAAGCATGTTGTTTTGACTAGAGAGCCAGACCGAGGGAAACAGCAAGAGGAATGGGAAAGTTAAGGCAACTGCAGAAGCAAGGAGGCGAAAAGTTTGGGTTGTAACTGCAGAGGGCTTTTATTCCTGTTGGTATTAGAGGTTAGTATTCTTTTTGGCTATAAAGGATAATTTGGGTTGTGTTGATCTTGTATCGCTGAGACAAGGAGCTGGACAGATTCTGCAGAAGAGAAGCGTGTGACTCATGGAAAGAGTAACTAGTGAAGAACTTGCTCGACTTGAACTCGTGCTTATAGGGATTTTATTTACCCCTGGGGAAGGGTGAAATGTTCCAGTTTGGCATAGAGCTAAACTACTTTACCAGTGAGAGAGAACTTGAAGTCTCCTTTGTTGTGAAGATAAGCTTTCCTGATACAGGATAAAGGCTAACATATACTGAAGATTATTGCACAGCAAGAGAGGAAAAAGATGCTTTAAAGCATGTTTCTTTCAACTGTGAAAACTAGCTAATGGAGTGTTCAACGCATATGTCATACTTAACTAAATGGTCACATTAACTCTTTTTCAATACATGAGACAAACATTTCTTTACAGAAAACACACCAAAAAAAAAAAAGAAAAATGCTCCCTGCTTTGAGGAACTGAGAATCCTTAAGAACCCTTTCAACAGTGTGATACCCATATTCTCATTCAGTCAAAACTGGGGTTTAAATTTTTATTCCTAATGTGAATAATAAGCCACCTGCCTGGTGACAACATTATGGGCACTTCAAAACATTTGCTGTGGAAACATTGGGAAAGAAAAAATTATTTGTTAAAGAGGTTTAGTTTAAATGCAAATCCAGCCTCAGCTCCTTTGTACAAACATGTTTAAAAGAAAGAGGGGGAAAAAAACTTCCCTAATGTGTTGATCAGAGCTCTTAATAGCAGACTAAAACATGCATAAGTTAAGCAAAACTCCCCAGTTTCTCCAGAACAGGGCAGAACTTAATCCCCAGGCAATGCCTGCCTGAAATCTTCAAGATCACAGAGACAAAGAGAGGCGAGATGAGATTTGGATGCAGATTCCAAACACTTTTAATACATGAGTTATAAATATGGATCTTCTCCTTTTTTTTCTTAAAAAAAACCACCTTCGAATTATGAGGAAATATTTAAACCACTGTTGTGAATCTTTTGTTCAGCATAACTAACTATTTGTATAGTTTTGTAAAAAGACTTTGTTCTACCTAATTGTGTTGTCAAATCACTTAGATCGTCTCTGCAATAAAAAAGTATCTTAAGTTCTTTCAAAAGGAAAAAACCCACCTCATTTTAAAACTAATAAAACACAGTAACAGGTAGTAGGAGTGGAAGTTCTATCTATCAGCCCTATCTTTAAGCAAAGCTAAATCATTCAATAGAAATCCATTCTAGTATTTGAAAGATACATGATAACATAGATGACAACAGAAGACAGAAGAACTGTATGATTGTGCCTTGCAAAAGCTGCTTTAAATAATTAAACACTGAAGTTGAAAATGTCAGTATTTGATGAACTGAAATGTAAAGAATCACAAGAGATTCCTGCAGGCCCTGAGAACATTATGTAGTGTATCTTAAGCAAAACTGGCAAACACTCAAAAAATCCACTGGTGTTTTTGCCAGTCAATGCTAAAAACTTACATATGGTCTTTGTTCAGGTTTGCTCAACTGGGGAGGGTTTCTCTCAATTTAAATAGTTGGCAGCCATAATTTCTAATTTTCATAGTTGCAGTTGCCTTTAAATCAACTCTGCATGAAAAACCCCTGCACAGGAACTTGCTGGAAATCATTGGACTCTTACCATCCTGGAGAAGAATCCCAATCCTTGTCAGCCATGGCTACAGCCCCACAGAAAATGAGGGATAACACAGATGAGTTCAGCTTAGAAGGAGTATGGCAATTACTTGATCTTAGGTCAGAGATGGCCATCAATGTGCTTTGAACAGGAACAAATGAGAAACTTCTGTACAGAGGTAGATAATTTTTTTTGTCTTCAGATTACATCTTTTCAGTTCAAGATCGTACATACTCTGATAGGTCAAAACAGTGGTCCTTAAAAATGTTGTGCTTACTTGGAAAGAAAAGGATAGAAACCTGCATTTTTTTCCTGAAAATTTTAAACTTCAATATGAACAAAGCTAGCAAATTAATCTACACATGAATCCTGAATCTAGAGAATTTTCTGGATTTTCTGTGTGTTGCTGGCTAAAACTCAACACAAGTAAAATGAATAAAAGAAAAAAGGGGTACATGAGCTGAAAATTCTTGCTACAAATCCTTACTTTCCTGGATGACCCTGGTCTGGACAGATGATGGCTCTACTCTTTACACCCCAACTACATGAGATTCAAGCAAGAACTCTGACTCTCTGTTTAGTATTGAGGCACATCTTCAGGTTATTTCCAGATAGGAATACAGACGTGTGTAGCTAAAAGACTCTGCATGCTGTTCCTATCTGCTGCATGTGGTTGCACTGCAAACCTGTCTATTCCAATAAATCAGCCTGCAGATATATAGCAGGAGTATCTGCTTTTGTGTGCAAAAGGCTTCTGAAGAGACCATCAGCACGCCTCTGCAGAGACACCGCCTGTGCCAGAGACTGGAGCCCCACGGAGAGAATTGAGTGAGCACTTGACTGAAGGAAGGAGTGAAAGGCTGCCCCTCAGGTGGGCTCCCTTTGCCGGCAACGAGGAGCTGCGGTTGCGTGACTCACTGGCTGGCCGTCACGGGAATGTCTGGGAGCAGGACGGTGTCGTGGGCATGCTATGGACAGAGCACAAGCCGTGCACTGTTTAGATTCATCTGCTACTGCTTTAGGGAAGCGCAGTAAATTATGATGGGAAGCTTAAAACAATCTGACAATGATGGAGATGTATTTTAAACACAGCTGTTAAGGAAAGGTACAAATTTATAATTTAATAATAATCATTTGTTTAGGCTCCGTGTCCTGAGCCCAACAGGTGAACACCGCAAAACAGACTCTAACTTGCAGGAATGCAAGAAGTATCTGGCGACGTGACAGACTCTGAAGCAGGTTAAAGCCATTGTGCAAAATATTCTACCCCCCACATATGGGCTTCAGTCTAGAAATCAGAAAAATCAGTAGGATGTCTTTCCTTTGATTGCAGCTCACTGAGATTGAAGCCTTTTGAGAAAAATAGCATACCTGCTTGTTTATGCCCTTTGTGGAGTGTGGTAGTCCATTGCACACAATTTAGGATCATAGTCCTTCTTGCTGAGGACTACTAAGCAGGTCCTTCCCCTGTTCTTCTTCTTGTGTCCCAGGGCTTCTCGCTGCTGTCCCTTTGCACAGGAATGCAGCAGCATCTGAACTGCTGCCAGGTGTACTTTGCATGCCTCAGAAAAAGTGCCTTTAATTAGGAATCAGACGTGAGGCTAGTGTGATAAAGACAAATCAAGTCACTGCCTTCCGCTGACCTCCACATGCCTCTTTTGCTCATGATCTCACAGGCTATTTGATACAGTTACAGTTCATCTGCTTTGGAAGTGATCACTCACATCACTTTGATTTGGCTGGTTACAAACCATGTTTTAATTATCTAGTGTTGTCAGCCCCCACCAGGCCCCTCTTGGCTAAGCCCCTTCGCTCGCTGTAAGGCCAGACTGAATTTCTGTTCTGTAAATACAGGTGAGACTCTGTGCTGGGCTGGTGTGTCTCTCTATGGTACTCTTAAGTTACAACCTGCCTCGTGGCAAGAGCAGTTTAGGCTCTGCTTGGTGTTGTGTTTGAGCGCAGATGTGTAGCCTTTTTCTGGGGTCTGCTTCATCCCTTCTGGTGTGTCCTAGGTCTTCCAGTCCTCAAGCTCATTCCAGCCTGCAGCCTACACCAGGAAACCTTGTACATTATTACCCCGCAGGCTTACTTTCTTGAAACTGGTTTCTGTCCCACCCAAACGAGTGTGAGTTGTGCCTGTTTCCACCTGATGCTGCTTGTTAGGCATGATGCCACACTTCATCATGGACTCAAACAATAACTGAGGGTGGACAGGACCCTTAAATGTCCTCCTGCTCAGACCAGAATCAGTGTTCAAGCATCCTAATGCAAAACACAGACAGACACACTGCAGACTGACATTAAACACCTCTGCAGACAACTTTTGCTATTGGAGATAAAGTGATGGAGATGAAAGCCCAGCATTTTTCTCCCTACCTACTTTTTAAAAAAAAAGTGCTTGTAATTTTCCTCACCTTCTACCGCAAACCTTGAAAGAGCAGCAGACAGAAGACCTATACACATATTCCCAACCTCTGACATTGGTGTGGCTGGGAGCTGCTCCTAATGCATCATTAGAAGTAGTATTCTGCTCTTTTTTAAATCCAGAGAGTCAGGATCTGCAGCTCTGTGTGCTCAGCTGGTCTTTAAACAATTGCTTACCCCGACAAGTCCGGCTTGGGTACTAGTTTCTAGCACAGTGGTCTAAACAGGTCTGGGTGTCTCTCCTTGTAACACAGAGAGCAAGGTTAAAGCTGACAGTAGATACCCAAGCTACCCACCCAGCATCATCCCAGTCTGTCAGAGGAGGAGACCAAGCACAGATAAAGGGGTGAAAACATTACCTTTCAGGTTACTGAGCAGCTGCAGGGGTAATCATGGCTGGTGTTCCCATGAGCCGTGGCTGCTCTTTCTGTAGTCTCATACTACCTCTGGCTGCTTCTCTTCCACTCATGCCAATGGGCTGGTCTGCCCAGATTATGAATAATTATGAAATCTGTAAGACATTCTTCAATGCTAGTTCAGGTCAAGAGGGGCTTTATTTTATGCAGATGCTTTTCCCTTCAGTGTTCATAAGTCTGAGCAGCACACAGTACAACAGTGAAAAATCAGGATCCACCGTTGAAGTTTGTTTTTGTAGAGGGTAGTACTCTTGGCATATGACATAGCCATGCTGCGAGAGTTTTCAAATATTAGTTATAATATTTACTTTGCTTTTGTGAAGAATGTGTTAGTTTAAACATGTCTTCTCCTAAGGTGAAGTGAAATAATTAAATGTATTTTCTCATTTTTGTGGTCCTTTCCACCTCATTTCCTCTGCAGTTTATTTTCAGTGTACACGAGATTGCTAAAAGAAACAAGCAATGGCAAGGAATAGTGTAGTAAAAAAGTTCAGTGGATATTTTAATTGTTTTGTAGACAAGATATATTTATTTCCCTGAGGGAAAGAATAATTGCAACAGCACAGTGTGGACATTTTCATATCTTGAAAAAAATCTTGTATTTCTGAATCAGTTATTTTATGTATGTGAGGATAACTGTGAAGCTGCCAAATATTCCAGCAGAGATTTCTGCTAAGTCAGGAAAAAGCAATTCAAGACTATGCAAATCCACACAAGTTCTTTTACTACGGTAGTTACTTCAGCAGCTTGAAAAGAAGCCAACTCCTACTTGCCTTAAGCACGTCTTTTGTTGGATATGGTGGTGGTCAATAGTGCTAGACTGGTATTAGACTTTTGCCAAATAGATCCAACTTTCTGTGGGACTTAATGCAAATTGAAAAAAAAAAGTCCTTACGGCAATTTCTTCTGGTAGTAGTCTGAGGGGGAGTGATGACCATTACCCTGGCTAGCATTAGTCTGTCTTCTTTCCCCATCCAGACTTGTAGCTCTGGACTATCCACATGCTGATCTGACTGCTTCATCATAAAAGTTCCTCATCCCTGAGAAGCTTCTAACTGCATCTGCTTCAGGACCCAGTCAGAAAAGCCAGTATGATACATCTACTGGCACGTACATGTGTATAGTGCCTAATGCAACAGAGCCCCGATTGCAGTGGCAGTAACGATGCATTGGGAGACGGTGACTTCTTTCAGAGGAGGTGCTGGGGAACACGCTACAAAGATGCATTCATGGTAGCAAATCCAAGTAGGGGAAGGCAGAAGGTTGTTTACCTAAGGTAATGTAGTGCGAGTCTGGAAACACGGAGACGTGCCAGGATTGATCATTACAGATCCCCAAGTCACAAAGGAAGGCCACTGGTAGTGAATGGGTTCAGCAAAGCTAAGCCACTTCCTGCCAAGCCTCACACATCCGTCCAGACCTAGTCTGACTATCTGAGTTCTGTGGAAGTCAATGTTTGTTAGTGCCCACATGAATAGAGTGAGCAGGACTTGTCTTTTTGTGAAATGTTATTAATGATATTTATACTGTGGTAACACTCAGGAATGGTTGAGGCCTCAGGATATTAGTTGCAAACCATAGAGTAATTACAGTTTCTGCCTGAAGGAACAAACAACAGTCATGGTTGGAAGGCACAGTTCTGTTCAAAAAATACCATGTAGAAATTCTATTAACATTGACACAGTTTTATTCTGCAAATCTACTTCATGTGTGTCTTCAGAATCACATGTGCTATATGCTTCAGTGATACAGTAAAGGTCAATTACTTCTTTTCCCTACTCTGGTGACAATGAGACTAAGCTGATCTCTTTTGTTCAAAATAAACAGCCTCTAAATTAGAGTCATGTTACCTGTACAAAGCTGTGGCTAAAGGTATAATTTAGCCTACAAAATACAGGGTTTTTTTTTTTCAGAAACTTCTATAGTACAGAAAAATTACAGCAGATACAAGTCTCCAGCTGATTCTCAGTTTACAAGAAATTGTAGATATTGCTTTTCCTCCTTTAGCTCAGATGTTTGGAGTAATATCATTGAAACTAATCGAGCTACACTACTGTAAAAGTGCTCTTCTGTAGCCAATATTGGGGCTGAACACAACATTCAACCTTGTCAAACTCCAATACGTTAACTGTGAGCTCCCAACCCAGTTTTCCTTGCAGACCAGGGCTTGCTGCTTGGTGGATCTACAAGAGTACCAGTACTTGCTGGCCCTACAGCCTGACACATTGGGCATTGCTGATCATTCAACTTACTGCCTGGCTAACCTGGACATTGGGTCATGGGGACATACTGTGGCATGGTGCTGCATAAGGAAGGCTGAGTGATCACCCATGCTCAGATGACTTCACCCTCAACATAATGTACACCTTCCCTAAAGTGTCCTGCAAAGGTCCCTCTATTGCTCTGTGAGCCTATACACCAGAGACATCCTCCATGAGACGTGGGGCCACAGTCCTGTCTCCTTCATTTGTTGAAAAAGAACCACAAGGTCTGAGTGCTGCCAGCTTCGATGGCTCAAAAACTGTTGTCCTTCTTCACTCAACTCGTGGGACTGACTCCAAAGTCATGAGACTTGAACGAAAACATATATGGCAGTTTAGTTCTTTCTTTCATTTTAGTTTGAATAACACTATTTTTGTTCTTGTTGCAGATACACTCTCAAACTGGCTTCTCCCCATGAAGCAATCCTGCCATCTCATCAGGCAGCAGCCCTACCTCTTGTGTCCATCCTGCTCCCAATCTTCCAGCCAGTTCTGCCCTTCTCAGATGCAGCTGTGCCCTTAGAGGAGAGTACCCAGGGGGCTGCCCCTCTGGCAGGAGGTGTACAGACTATGGACCTTCTTTTATGTTTCCCTGTGTTCATCCTGTAGTCAACAAACCACAAGGGAAATGAATGGAAACACCGTGAATTGCTTTCTGAGCTCTTTAAGAGAGTGGTGTGCCTGTTAGATGGTGTAAGATACTAAGGGCTGCTTCTAACTGCAAAATGTTGGTGCCTTTTCCACAAGGGGTTGGAGAGGCAGCCAGAGGAGGTTTCTTATGAGCAATGATGATACCATTTACTAGAGGATCCTCAGGAATTCCAGTAGCCACTTGGCTTGTTTTTGAAAGGCCAGCATCTGGCTATTTGGTGCTGGACAGATGCGCTTTTTGTCCTTTGGAAGCAAGGACTCTGTGTGTGAAAAACTTTTGTGCTGATCTTTAGACTACAGTAGTGGTTCACCAAAGTTCTGTCCTAGCTGCTAAAACTTTCACAGTCAACCCAGTGTGGTACTGTGGCTAAACTAGGTCCCTAACACCGAAGACCCTCCAGACATGAGGCAGAGAGGAAGTAAAAAAAAACCAAAAACAAACAACAAAACAAACAAACAAACCAACCCAACAAAACCAAACCTAAAACCCAAACCAGACACTCAGAGGAGAAAAGCATGGATTTCTTTGTTAGAGGAAAAAAGGACACTGGAAGTCAAATCTGCCATGTAAAGTTGTGAGGAGTGCTTGACCCCAACCAATTAATCTCGGCTAATACTTAACATTTTTTCCAAGAATGTTTTTGAACCTAGGTCATTTTATGCAAGGCATCCACCTTGTGGATATATTTCCCTTGAGGTCCCTTACCATTTGCTGTACAGTAGCCAGTAATACACCACATTTGCCCCCTACTTGACATGACTTAAACCCCACATTTCTTAAAAGCAACTGGCTTGTGCTGTGGAATGATGCAGTTTTTGCCCTCTGTTCAGCTAACCCAGCCACACACGTAGTTGTGATCTCATTCTGAAAAACTTCTGAAGGACAGCGGCCTTGTGCAGAGCAACAGTCCCGTGTACCACATCAGTTTCTCTCTTCTTACTCAGTCCTCACCCCACCTCTCTGGTTTCAAGGTATTTTTTGTTCCCTAAACACTGTAAAAACATTTAGCATACTCAGGATTGACAACAATTTGCCTTAGGAAGATTGAACAGTTCAGTTGCTGAGAACGTCTTCCAAGTTAAAAAACCAACAGATGTATACATTTTCTAAAAGAGGCAGCAGTCTTACAGTTTACTTCTTAGTATCTTCAAGCTGGAGCTACTTTCAGGCTTTATATCTTCTTCTCTCTCTCTCTCCTTTTTTTTTTTTTTTTTTTTTTACTGAGAGTTTCTTTCTAGTTTAACCCACTTGGATTTACAAGCCGCTAGTGGCGTTTTCAAACACTGGGTTTCAATTCAGACCGCTGAAGGCACAGGAACAGAAGCCTTTAATGCTGATGTGGCTCCCATGCACTGTGACTATGGAAAGCTCCAAACTCTCATCTATTTAAAACATCTATTTATTTTTAAGCAGTTTTAAATAGATGAGGACTAAGGAGGAAGAGACTGTTGTGCTCCTAACACTGGCTCTTGCCTGGAATCCTGTCAATGTAAAACCCTTCTGCCCCCCGTGCTGGCCGTGTTGCTGCACCAAGAGCATTTAAGAACAAAATCTCATCAGTTTGGAGCCAGGGTCAGTGTCCTTAATGCCATGGAGAAAAGCAGAGGAGAAGCCGGGGAGAAGAACCTGGATTCCAAGCTACAGGATTTGCAAAGTGATTCTCCACAAAGTTTATTGGAAAGAACTTGGTCTCATCAGCTTCTGAGTATTTTAAAAGATGTAACCTTCAGGGTATTTTGTGAACTTTGTTTTTTTTATTTACAATGCTAAATGATGACATCATATAAGATACGCTGGATAAAAATGTAGGCAGTTTTGCTTTTATATTATTTCCAAGTGGTTTGTATGTTGTTCTTTAGGAATATGTACTGTTTTTACAAACAAAGGAAAACAAGACAGAATATGTACCCTCCTAATCCTGCTAGGATTTCTGCTAAATACGATCTCAAACCTATGGCTCTCATCAGGCGGAGACTGAGGAATGTGCTTACCTTTAACGTGGGTAAGGGCTTTCATTGAGATCCTACCCACAAAGTGAAGCACATATGTAAAGCTTTTGGGGGTTTAAAGCCTTCCCTCCATCTGACATCACTGCTCTACCCAGACAGACCCTTAATCTGTTGCATTGAGCCCCGCAGCAAGACACAGGCAGCAAATAAGGTTTTATTTCTTTTTCAGTCTTCAACTCCCCCATATCCATTAAAATAGACGTGCTCAATCGTTGCAGAAGTACCGGTACGTTACCCCGGCTGTACGGGACAGCACTGTTGCCTGTGCCACAGGCAGAGGGCACGTTTGCGCCTGTAAGGTAAAATACCTGTTTTCGGGGGTTGCTCGGCGGCGCAGGCTCGGCCCGCTCGGAGCTGGGACCCCGTGGCCGCCCCCCTCCCGTCCCCACGCCTGTCACCTGGCCCCGGGAGCGCCGCCTGACGTCACGGCGGCCCCAGATTGGCTGCGCGGGGCCGGCACCGGGGCACGGGCACCCCCCGCCTCACGCACACACTTGCGGAGAAACTCTTAAAAAAGCGAGTGGGGTGTTCTTTCAGCCCGGGCTGGCTGAAGGACCGTTTCTTACGGAGGCCCGCAGACCCTCGGCAGCTCCGGCAACCGAAACATCTGCTCTGCATTGCGACCACCCCCCTCCAGCAAACACCCTTCCCCTGTGCTGCTCCTCCTCCCTTCCCGCTCCGGCTCGGCTCGCACCCGCCGCTTCCTTTCTTCCAGCGATGTTTTCCTGCTACACGGGGCGACGTGTTTGCTGAACTTTTCTAACAGTTTGCGGAGCGGGTGGGGGGAACCTGAGGCTTTTCTCCTTCCCCCCTCCCGGGAGCAGGAAGGGGGGTAAGCGAGCGGAGGAGGGACCCGCACTGCACGCACACACATCCTTTGGAGGAGAAGCAACCCTTGCACCGGGGCTCAGCGAAGCTCGCCGGCTGCAGGGGCTCCCGCTGTGGAGATGGCTCGGATCAGATGGGGCTGCTTCTTTCTCCTCACTGCCTGTGCACTTTTGTCACCAGCGCTTGCTGCCTCCGAGAAGGGCAGGCTGAGGAGGATCACGTACGTCCTGCAGCCCGGCCGAGCGGGCTCCTCCGGCAGCCGGCACCAGCGCCCGACCCTCCTCGCGGGGGAGCAGCAGCAGCAGCGCACGTTTAACGTACAGCTGAACACGCGCTACGGCGGCGGCACCCTAGAGCGGACCCGGCGGATGAGCAAGCCGGGCGGCGCCGGCGTCCAGCTCCGCTTGGGCCCCGCCGGGCAGGTCCACCCCAACTCCGCCGCTCACGCCGCCTCCTTCGCCAAGCCGGCCCGCTTCGGCCCGCGGCCCAAGCCGCCGCCGGCCCCTCACGGCAACAGCAGCGCCGGCCTGCCCCTCCGCCAGAAGCACCAGCTGCCGCCGCCGGGGTAAGGCGCCCTCCCGCCAGCCGTGCCCCGCACGTCCCCCGCTCCCCAGCACGGCTGAGGTGACGGTGGTGCTGCCCGCCCGCCTGCAGCCTCCCTCCCCACCGGTTACCTTCGTCGCGGCCGTTGTCGCCTCCCCTCGGGGACAAGGGTAGGAGCAGGGAGCCAGGGAAACCCACGCCGGGCTCCTGGGGGGCACTGCGGCGTTACCTGCCCGCCGCCGGTGCCCGGCTGGCCGCAAACCGACTGTGGGCGCTTTACTTTGCCGCCTCCCCGCGGCACCCGAGGCCGGACGCGGGGCCAGCTCCCCTCGCCGCCCAGCAGCCCGTGGCGGGTCCCGCGTCTGGGCTGAGGCGTCGACTGCGCGAGGAGCCCCGCAGCCGTTTCCTCTTGGGGCTGGGGGGGCCCGGCCCTGCCAGGGGCGAGCTGCGGCCCCCGCCTTTCTGGTGTGTGTTCCTGAGTGCAGTGCTCGGGGTGCCCGTCCGTCCCCGGCCCTCTGCGGGAGGCGCCAGCCCGCCCTTCCAGCCACAGCCGGTGCCTGGCGAGGAGTTTCCTCAAATGTTCTTCGAGAGGTTTAATTCTTCCCGCCTTTTCTCTCGCCGGCCCAGCGCCCGCCCCGTGGCCCGGCTGGAGTTGGGGAGCGGGGGCCGGCCGCTGCCCCGGAGCCGTTGGCGCCCCGCCGGACCCTCACCCCTCTTTTGTGTTCCCACAGGGTCAATGTGTGCGGGGGGCAGTGCTGTCACGGCTGGAGCAAGGCCACGGGCTCCCAGAGGTGCATAAAACGTGAGTAGCCGTGTGGGTCTTGGGGGCTGCGGGTTGCCACTGTGGTTGGTAGTGGGGGGACCTGTGGGCACCGCAGTGGCGTCTGGTGAGGCGGTGGATGCCGACCATCAGCTGTGAGCAGAAAGAGGTCCCGTCTGAGCTACAGATCCCACCTGCACCGCAGTGGCGTGGTTAACCAGTGCACTGGCTCGAGCCCTTCTCCCCTGGCGTCGTGGTGCGTGCCAGTTGTTAACACTTCACTTTTCATCCTTAAATCCCTCCTTGCTAACCTTCAGCTTTGCTAAAGGATGAATAGTGGGTGCCTTCTATGTTTATTCTCGGCACAGATAGTGGCATTTTTGGAGAGGATTTCGATTTCGCAGAGGTTATTTTTTGTGGAAAAAACCCACCATGCGTTAATGCTTGAGTGTTAGGAATTTTTTGAATGGGGGGCTTAATAGGGTAAAGAACCTGCTGGAGGAGCACAAGTGGGGAGCAAGGCATTGCCACATACCCACACTGTCCTTTCACCAGCAGCCTGTGTGAATGGTCCCGTGCTTAGGACATGGAGTTTTTGAAGCGTCAAACAAGCCAAAATGGGCTTTGAAAAGTTCCTGTAGAGGGACGTATCTAGAAACACAAAATATGTGCATGAGGTGATACTGATCAGGTCAATACTATTATACACAGGTTGTCCTTTCTAATATGAAAGAGTAAGAATTTCTGCTAGTTTAAGCAGGGTTCAGGATGACTGCAAGTGGCTAAACTAGAATGATGTTACCATGAGGTCATGGAAGACTATAAGGACATACCTCTTTGGGGAAACTCCTTTAGGTATCAGTGAGATGGGGCAGATACCCAAACACCGCTTTTGTTCAGCAGGAGAGACTTCTGTCCCTGAGAGAGTTGGAGTAAACCATGCCTTCAAGATGAAAAGTCTGCTTGGGTTTTTTTTATGGTGGCTTTTGTCTCTGTGTAGGATTTTTCACAATAGGGAGCAATCCCATTTGTAATCCTCAGTAAGGTCAAGTACCTTTGACCTGCGTGGAGCTGTTGCTAAGAAGCAAAGACTTCATTACAGTAGGGTGTTAAAGACAAAACTTCACAATTCCCTGATCAACATGCATTTAAGACGTGCATTTAAGATAGTCTTCTAAAATAACATTTTCAGCTTGAAATACATGCTGCTGTGTTAGGTTGGTCACCTTTTTTTTTTTTTTTTTTTCCGCTTAACACACATTACAAGTATTAGAATTATTTTCTTCAGCTTACATTGGTATTTTGAAGCTAATTGCAGAGCTTAATAAACATGTACCTTAGCTGGAAGACTAATCAAAATGAAAGAAACTCTTATTAATTTCAGGAGATGAAGTAAAAACCAGTTTTTTCAACTGCAATACTCTTGTCAGCTAATTTTATTTTCACTGTTTTGAATGAAATCCAAACAATTTTACTTTTTGTGGCTCTGTCTTCTAGTAGCTTTTATTTCCAAACAACTTCATCAAGTAGTTTTCTTTGCTTTCTGCCCTATGAGTTTTGTCATTTTTACATTCTTCCATTATCATTCCACCATTCTTTTTTGTCTTCTTTTATTCCTTTGTCTTTTTAGGGTCTTCAGTGAGGACTAAGTCAGGCAATTAGATTTTTATGGGATAGCTGTGTAGAATTTCATTTAAATCCATTTATTACTTGGTTCATTCATATAGATATTGGAAGAATAGAAGAACAGAGAAATAGTTAAAAGAAAGGTGGGGGAGATTTTCTCTTTGACCTTTTTTATTTTTTTCTCAGTTTTGTGTCTCTGATATTTGGCTCTCCTTTGCATTAAATATTTTTGCTGCCTGTTCTGATGCTACTCTGATACCTCCCACCAGTGGTATAATACACGTGGCTTGGATCTTCTCAGTTTTACCCCTCTCTTGGCAAGCCAAGGGGAGCACTAAGTGTACTGAAGTCCTGTTTTGTAACTTAGGCAAAGCACGAGATAGTATTGACTTGATTTAGCTGTGGAAGATTAGTTGCACAGTCATAAAAGCCAGATATCTCCTTTTCTTGAACCTCCCAATGTTTCTTTCAGAAGAACAGAAACCCTATAACTGAGCAAAAGTTAACCCCTTTTTTTCCTATAAAAATGATTTCTAAATTCAGATAGTGGACTCTTAGTTGTTTTTTAGTGGATTATTGCAGTTGTGAATTAATTGTGTGACAGATGTAGGCACACCTGAGCTGACTTCCTGCAGAGTCCGTTTGCATCTGTCAGGGTTTATTAGCTCAGGCTCAGTATCACTTTAATAAGTTATTTGGCCTCTAAGGCCAGTTTATATTCCTTTGCATGGTGAAAAGCCTGAGCTAATGAACCCCAGGCCCAAACTGGCTCTTTCCAGAGCCAACTTCCATTTGTCTACATTGTGCTTCCAGAACCAGAGTGCTGAGAGCCAGCTCTGATCAGTGAGGCATATTAGCTCAGGTGTAATCCCAGGCTGGAACAAGCAGCATGTGTTTCTGCTCTGCTGCACCTGTGTTAGTAAGCCTGCCTGTTGAAGGGAGGATGTATGGTCTTGAAGTCCAGGCTTTGTTAATCTTCCCCTCTTTTGTGCATGGTGGTGTTTGCTACCCCTGCTTTCTCAGGCGTGGGCTATGGCTGTGGCTGCCGTTCCCTTGGGGGACTTCCATCCCAGGCAGTCTAGCTGGGAGCAGTGGCAGCTGCACTGCATTTCCCTTGGCAGCAGCAACAGGGGGTATTAGAAATGTTTCTGTGTGGGTCAGAGGGCAGCATCTGAACAGAGGAAGCAAGTGGGCTTTTCAAGTCCTTTTTCTAAATTTTAGTTTGAAGCTGGACTGCCTGTTGTGTTTACAGTATTCATGTTCTCTTGGAAGCCTGACAGTCTGTCCTCAGAAACTGATCTTTTGTGTTCCTGTTTACTACCTGTATGAGAATGTCCACTGTATCTGATTTTAGGCATATAGGTTTTCCCCCTTTGTGCCTGAATGTGCCTCAGTTTTACATGGTAAAATTTTATCTTAAGAACTTTTTTCAAACTTGGTGTGACTTTGCTTATAAGAACTCCATCATTATAATTAAAAAGATTAAATCATAAAGGTCAGCATTAAAAGTATTCAGAATTGCTTTATGCTGGGAGAGTAACTTCTAACAATCAAAAGCAACTTTTTTGAAGCGTTTAGAACATCCACCTTGGGGTACAGACAAAGGTGGCAAAAATTCAACCACAGCAATAAACACCCTGGAAAGTTATAAGCACGTGAAAGGGTTTATGGCAAGTGTTGTCTTCCAGTCATAGTTATCATAGGTTATAATCTGTGTAAGTGCAATAAGAAGATACCACCAATGCTGGAGACATGATGTTTTGTTAGTACTTGTTGCATTACCAGAGCGTTATAGAAACATTAATTAGTTCTATAACATGGCTGTAAGGCAAGTAAAATCTAGAGTGTGGGTTTTTTGTTGTTTATTTCATTTATGGAAATTGAACCATAGGTTAACTGTGGCCTTGGACAAGTTACAACAACTGACGGGAAGGCCTAAACTGGAAATTAGGAGTTCCTACCTCTCAACTGCATGCTTATCCTATTGAAACCTGTTGTCTCCTACTTTGTTACTTGCTACTAAATTTCTTTCAGTTAATGCTACTTCCTACCTAATATGCTCTTCTGTTTGTTCTGGTTTTGTTTTCTTTTTCTTAATGATTACAAGGAGCTGTTTTTCACTTTGGGAAGTCAAGTAAGAAATTACCTACTCTATGCAGGATCTGATATTTTGAAAAAAAGCTTGAAAACCACCTTATTGTAATAGTAGACCCCTTCTAAAATGTATAATAATACTTTTTGTCTGGAGTGTTAATATTGATTATTTGTAAGTGTTCATAGTGTAAACTGGATGGTTTGAAAAACAGCATTGCCTGGAGAAATTCTGACTTTTATTATCATAACAATGAGAATTAACTAATGCTAGTGGGAAGGAGAGAGTTGACTGTTAATGGGATAGTGAAGCATGAACTCCTTACTGTAGAGGTGTAAGAAAGGCTTATATGGCAAACAGGTAAGGAAGTGGATTTTGCAGGATTGTGATTAAATTTCATATAGGGAGAGGAATTACTGTCTGTGTAGTTGTAGAATCCACATACACCATTGTTGTCAGTTAAGAGGATAAGAATCTTGCGTCTTTGTTGGCTGAAGGTGTTGTATGTGTGCATGTATGTATTTGTGCGTGTATGTATTCCATGCATGGACATAAGGTGAGGATTTTAAGTTGGGCCTGGCCTGGATTCTTTGAATTTGGTCATTAAGTTTTTTCCTGTCTGTCATGTGCTCAGGCATCTTAGAAAGGTCATCAGAAAATGAGACCGTTTGTTAATGTTTGTTAACTTTTTTTTTGTATTAGAAGGTTATCTTGCTAATTCTCTGGTCTTTTGAAGACTTCTGACGAAACATTAAATAAATGTTCTATAGATAAACAAGGCTTAATTTATTTTTTGGAATAAGAAAATATACTTCAGTAGAGTCTTGCTGATGCAGGAGACTAGAAAGTTGTGCTAATACTTGCTAAGAGGAAGGGTCCCCTTTGTTCAGTTCCCACATCTGCATGGCCTCTGCCTGTGTATTGCTGTTCACTTTGAGTGACCTGATCCCTAAACCTCCAGGGCTATACTTGTCGCTATTCCTGAGTTAGCATGCTATGGCTTAGTCTCTCCTTCAGGACAAGGACACTTTACAATGTGACCAGATGTTCTGGACCCCGAGTTGTCCAAGACCTGGAGGGACCATGTTCTAGGTTTCTTCTAGCTTGTGCACTTGAATTTCTTGGGGAAGGTGAGGGAAAGGTTGCATACTTAGGTCTTGTTCTGATATAGGGTTAGAATCCAGATCTGGAAACTTGGAAGCACACATGGTCCCCCAGTTTAGATACAAAAGTCTGTACAACTAAATATTTTAATATGGGTTGCTCAGAATCTACTCTTCTATCTACAGTTCGGCTCTTAGAAATGGTGGTATCCAGGAGAGCTGTACTTCTGATTGTTGGAACTGAGTACTTCAAATGTTTGCTGCTGTGCTTCATAGAGGTTTTCTGGTGATAAATGGTTCCTGAGGCTTGTGTTTCATCAGTTTTGTGGCTTTGAGTTTTACCAAGTTCTGTTTATTTACATTGTATATACAAAGCCTAACTGTAACATACTCTTTCCAAATGTGTCTTCTCATTCTAAGACCATCATCTCAGTAAAAGCAGTATCAATCTCCTTCAAATTATGTCTAAATAAAAATTAAATGTCTCAGTTTTAAAGAGACGTAACTACTTTGACCTCATGTAACTAACCTGTACATTGGTCCTTTTTAACCTATTCTTTGATGTTGTTTTTAAACACTTCAGAATTGAAAAAACTGAAAGCCATTACTTGAATAGCTTGGTTTTGCCTCTGCTGTGCTTGCTACTGTAATATGTAAATAAAACTTCTGGATTTCGTATACAAGGGATAGATTGGCTTTTGCAGTGGGAAAGCTCTTGTTAGCCCTTAGTGGTAGTTCTATTCTGCTTTAGTTTTTGCTTGCTGTCCTTGGGAAGGGGAGAGAATGAGAGGGTTCAGATTTTTGTAATCTTTGGCCTTTTCTACATTAGCAAGCAGTGTGGACTGACAGGAGATCTATAGACTAAAGCCTTTGGTTTTGATGACCTGAGGCCCATGGTATGCACGTTTCGGGGCTTAGTGTTTTATTTTGGACTAGGTGTAGTCTGGTCTCGTGGAATGAATGCCAACATGAGGCCGAAATACATTAGGTGCATTCTTGGAGTTTTCATGTGTTTGGTTTAGTTTTTTTATTATTTATTTTCTCTGCATCTAAAAGAAATAGAATACGTGTGCCTTAAGATGGCCCCACAACATGAACCAAACCTCAGCGAGTGCGATTGGTAAGATATGCTTCAAGAGAGAATCCTGAGCTGAGCTAAAGCAGTAATGCAGACTTTGAGCACAGCATCTGTCTTCTGGCCATTGGTGGCAGTCAGCCTCCCTCCTGCCAGAGGAGGCAGCAAGAGCTACGAGTAGACAAGGCACTGTTAGCTGATACCTGCTGTACAAATGTGACCACACCCTGCGCCGTTGCCGCGTTTTGGTGAGGAAGCTTAAGTCCACAATTAGTATGAGGTGAAACCTACCCAACCTTTTTTTTGTGAGCCATTTGGGACTTTACTGGAAACAAACAAGGTTATAATGATAAATAGTCTCTATTTCATACAAATACTGTGTGTGTGTATAGATTTTAAACCAAACAAAAAAAGCACCTTAAAAGAAACTTCTCAAGATGTTGTGCTCCTGCACTGAAGCAGGTGGCAGATCGATAGTGAACTCATTCAGCTCATGGCAACAGAAGCAGAACATGTAGTAAAGTTCTGGTAAATCTACAGTGGCTAAAAAGACTTGAACACTTCTTATGTTAAGATAGTATCAGAAGGAACCCAGAAAATGATGGTGTTGTTTTTTTTTTTTAATTTTTTTTTTCCCTTTCAGATTTGTTGCCTCTTTGTTTCCAGTGTGTAACTTGGAAGTGGTGCAGAAAGCTGCGCAGGTGCTGTGGGGAGCTGTGATTCATCTGGCAATTTTGCAGTGTTCTCCTGGTTCTGCACAAGTGCAGGAACAAAATGATGTGTTGACAGTGAAGTGATATTTGATGCTTAAAATACTGGGCTTGCACCTCTCTTCTGTATGGCTGCTCTTCGTGAGCATGGAGAAGGGCAGAGCTGGAGGTGGGGCATGTTCCACTCTCCTTCGCCTCCAGCAAAGTGAGAGCGCAGGGCAAAGTGCCTGTGTGTTTGGGATCAGTGAGCCTCCTGGCTTTTGGGAAAGTGGGGCTGTAGTGAGGAGTGGGTTTCTGCACTCTAGGAGGGTCTTCAGAAGAAGTTAGGTGCAGCACCTCTAATGAGACCATTCTTAACAGCCTCCAACATGAAGGGCTGCTTGTGTTAGCTGAACCTGCCTTAAAGCATGCGTGGATTGCCTGGGAGCTACAGGGAGAGTGGAAGATGGATGGAGAGGGGCACACACGTCCCCCCAAACTGGCTGCTTGTTTAAATGCTGCAGTGCCAGGTGTTAGTAGATTATGGGTGGTTCAGGTTGTCAAGTGAGTCTGTGTTCTGTAACTAATGTGGACTGGTGCTAGGTTGGGTTTGAGGATTTTGCTTTAGCGGGTTTGTTTGTTTGTTTTTGTTCTACTAGTACTTGACTTACCTAGCATAATTTATTCCTAGAAACCAGATAGTCTCCATTGACTACAGAAAGAAAGCAAAGCTTCAGCATCTCTCTGCATTCCTGACTGCACACAGAAGGGGAAGACGGATTTTTTTTTTTTTTACATGTTAGTAAAGCAGGATGTTCATTTAAATATAGAGCTAAAAATCGTTCTGCTCAGCCATATTCTTTTTTTGTGAAATGCAGATAGTAATCCCTGCATAAACCTAGAGTTTTGCAGAGCTGCTCCCTGATAAAGGGGGATGGTTTTATGTCCTATGTTTTATGTCCTATGTTTTGTTTTTTCATAGTTCAAGTCAGTTTTCTTATTATCTCTAGATGGCAGTTCAGGCCTGGATTTACAGAGAAGCTTAACTGAATGGTGAACTTGTATTGCAAGTTGGTTGGTTTTAGGAAAAATGTTATCGTTCTTAGCTTTTTAATTATTATGATTAATAGTCTTTTCTCTGGTATTTCTTTTCTGTAACACTTCAGTTGTCTGAATCATGCATCCAGTTAATTTTTCAATTATCTCTTTATTGAGTTTCTCTTAGTTTGTTCAGTTTTCTGCATATTTCTTAGAAAGTATTTTGTAAGCACTGTAATGAGAAAGGTTAAGAGAATTAAAAGGATTGCAGATTGGAGTGTTAACCACTCTAGCATGCAAGAACAGCGTATAACGTGAATCTGCTGGTTTCCTTGGATTAGTCCTTTCTATAGTGAATGATTTTTTATTATTTTTTTTTTTAAATACTGAAATGATAGATGGATTTATAGCATGTGAAATGTTCATACTGTTAGAATATGTATAATGATGATCTCATGTAATTAAATACTTAAAAATATCTCACAATTGTACAGTCCAACTTAAGTATTTATGCTAAACTTCAGTAAACAGAACATGAATGCGAACACCAAGTATGAAACAGTGTGTTATATTCTTATGACTGATAAAAAAATGTGTCCTTTTGCTGAAGTTATGCTTTTGAAGTATTTGAGTATAGCTGCTGTTAAATTCTGGTAATTCTTAGCATTTAGAGATAATACTGTGAAGATATATAGAAAGTAATCTTAATAAAGTACATTATGTTGTCATTAGGAGAGAAACTGATTTTTGTTTGTTTGTTTTTAAAAGAGAAATGTATGCCAAAAGCATTGTTTTTTGTTTCCCTCCTTTCTTGGATGTCATGTCTATGTAGCCATCTACCTCAGTGTGGGAATGCAGCAGATGTTTTGAAGTGGACCACTGAAGAATTCAAAGTGTCACATGCTTTTATTTGAAGTATATTTAGGGAAAGATGTCCCTAAGACTATATGATAAAAACAAAGATCCTGTGTAGGAAGACAGACGTGGTTCTAATACTTCCTTCATTAGTAGTGTAGACATCATACAGGTTTCTGCAGTTAATGCCGTTTCTTCTGATTATTTAAGTAATTTCAACTTTTTAATAGAATGGTCTTACAACATTGGTCACAAGTTCCTCTTTCCCCATCCTCAATGAAAAAATTGTTTGTAGAGAGATATTCAGATGGAGAAGTATTAGTAGATCCCCCAGAAAAGCATTAGGTCATGGGTGTCAGACTCATTTTCCCTGGAGACCGCATCAGCCTCGCAGTTGCCTTCAAAGGGCTGAGTGTAATTTTAGGACTGTATAAATGTAGGAGTAGTTATATTTATACAGTCCTAAAATTACATTCGGCCTTTTGAAGGAAACCATCAGGCTGATGTGGCCCCCGGGGAAAATTAGTTTGACACCCCTGTCTTAGATGGTGAGCACCAAATGTTCCTTCAATTAGCTTTTGGGTTTCTAGTCTCCAGTGTTGCATCCTTAGTCCTGACAATGACTTAAAAGAGTTAAAATGGTATCCAGAATAAAAGTGTAAAACTAAGTGGTGAACTGATTGGTAAGGCAATTCAGAGAACAGGGGACTATTATACACTTTGCTTTTCTCCAGGATGTCAGTACCGTATTAGGATTCTTCTGAGGGAAACCAGAATATGCCTCTTTCCTTTCAGAACCCACAGCTTGTCGCTCTCCAGAGAAAATGCTTCACTGCTTTTCTTTTGGAATCGGTGGGGGATCATCATTCTGTCTTTCAACACAATAGGAGTTAAAGGTGTCTTTGTATCACAACTTTTTGTTTAGGATGAGCACTCAACCAAGATGAATTTTGCTTTGGTTTCCTTGTGTGCTTGGGAAATAGAAATCTTGAATTAATGAAATAAGACAGTATTTGTTATGCCTTTAATGGTATTTCTATGTTGCATGTAAAAGGGACTTGAAATTTCTGCTCTAAGTATAGGCATCACAGTGTGTTTTTTCCTCTTTCTGTAAATTTGATGCATACATTGTTTCTCAACCATTTGATGCTGGTAACTGAAGAAGACTCACGCTTATAATCCTCTTTCGAATTACTGTATTTTCTATTTGCCCTGTAGCATGTATTTTGCCTGACAGGATTTATGCACTTGTATGAGTGAAGTTGGTAGATACTGTGCCAGTGTGCACAATGATGAAATTTGTTGGAAGTCAGTGCATTCTGCTTGACTATGTGTGGTTAAGAGGAAAGGGGAAAAAAAGTGTGTTAAATTTTATGTGAAAAGGAAAAACATCTGGTGGATGGGCTCAGTAGAAATAACACAACTCACAACATTTTGTTGTAGTGTAATTGTTGAATCAAAGTATTAGAAATTAATGAATGATATTGAAAAATTTTTGTGGATATTTAAGTATAATACTAACCAAAAGCAGTTTCTTGATAAAGTAGATGCTTAAAGGTGGAGCGGAGTCTAAAAGGTTAGAAACTTGAGTGCAGGAAAATTTGGGGACATTTAAATTTATGTTGAGTTTCTCACTGATAAGTACGTTTTTGTGAATGTCAATTCTCCACACGATCTAGAGACACAAGGGAATAAACTTCTGTGTGAGATGTTAGTGTTTGAAGAAGGTAATCGTGAAGCGTGGTAAAATCAAAGTGATTAGTGAATTCAGGAATTATCAGGAATTTAGTATAAAAGTTGGTCTCATTATAAGTGGAATTAGTTGTACCTATATTTTTATTCATTTGAAAGGTGTGAAAAAAATTGTTGTCTAAACTTCTTCAATATATGATAGTTTATACTTACTGATGTCATATAATTATGCTTAATTTAGTATATAGTAAAACAGAAATAAATTCTGTATATGTAGAAGTTTTAAAATATTTACGTATTTAAAAACTATTATAAACCTTTTATTTTCGTCTTGCTCCTGCAAATATTTATATACCCTTTAACCAAAATAACATGAACATGTGGACTGAGAAGTGCGTATGTATAGATCAGTCCCAAAACAACATACAGCTGTGTTGGAAGGGGTTGTTTAAGCCTGGTGGTGATGTTATTATTTCATACTTTTCTGAAAGGCTGTTGTAAATACAGCCATACCAGGCCTGATATGTGTCCCTCTAACCCAGTGTTCTGTCTTCAGTGGTGGCGAGCATTAGTTGATTACGGAAAGATGCATAAAAAGGATGAACATGTTGGGATACTGCCACAGAAAATGCTTTCAGCTTTTTGTAATGTAGGGACTTCCAAAGCAAATGTGGCACAGTGGCTTTACTTTTAGTAGATACGGTATGCATGGTCTCAAAACACAAAAAAACTAGCCCAAAAGAACGCTGTGTTCCTTCACCACGCTTCTGGGAAGTGGTCGGTGTTTGGTTATATTGCCTGTTCCTGGTCTTCCAATGTAGCTTCCTTGACACAGTAAGTATTGAATGCTGAACTAACAAGTTCAAAAGGCAGATTAGTGAACTCCTGGCAGAAAAATCTGTTGGGGGTTATTCAAGACAAAACCAGTACTCTTGCTCAGGAAGTTGACGAGCCTGTAATTCTTCTAAGTGTAAACTTCTACTGTTCCTTGCCCTGTCCTTACACCTGTCCTTAAGCGTCTACCTTAGTAAAGGAGAGAGGAGACTTGACTAAGTGAATCTTTGTTCTGACTTGCTAAGCCTGGTCTCATTATTCGCATTTTTGCCAAGCTCCATTTTGAATTTTTAGTCTTGACATCCTTGAAATAAACAGGACCAAGCCTGTTGCCTTTAACAGGAGTATATTGGCCTGCTTTTTAGTTTTAAATGTAATGCTTCTACACTCTGGTTTTTGGAAGCTTAGCTTTATGGAAGATAATGATGTTTTCAGTTACATGTGCCATTATTGTTGTCTTCAAATGAAATAATTAGGTCATACATTTGGCACACTGCAGCTGTTTTGAACACTTTTAAAATTAAACTGACACATTGTGTAGATTAAAATGTTAATTCTTTCCTAAAAATGTGATCTTTTATCCTATTTTGTGATCTTCTACTATGCCATATTAATGAAGAACTTCAGTCAAAGGGCACATTGCTGGGAAGATCTAATGGATCAATTTTTTACTGTATTGTCACTGTTCACATGATTTGAGACAAAATGGGTATTTTATATTGTATTTGCTGGGTCTGCTGATGCTTGTTTTAAGGCTGACTAGAGTAATGCAGTTTGTCATGCAGAGCTCAGTGTGCTTTATGTATATGTAAAGCTGAAAAACTTTCAGGATTTACGTTGCTGTTAGTGAAGTAAGACTCATCAAGTCTGGGTGAAAAAGATAATTTCAAACCAGGTTCTGTTTCCATCTGCGTAGTTTTAAATTCATTGCAATGTTATGTTCACTTTGATAAGTGGGAACTTAAGTTTTCTTAGGCTTCTGAAGCACAGCTTTGGTTCTTAACGACAGGAAAAAAGAGTTGCAGTTTTCTCAGGATTGTCTTTTGCACGTGTATAAATTGTTATTTCACTTTTGAGAGTTAAGAGGTACACAATGACCAGTGTCATGGCAGAGTGTTACTTTGTTATATTGACTTTTTGGAGGGGGTCTTGTTAGTTTATTTCAGTGTTTGATTTTTGTTTTTTAAATAATTTATTGAGATGCCTGGAGGTTAATATCAATACATGTTGATAATCTCCAGAAATATCTGTTAAGCATGAATTTTTTTTTTAAATGTTGTAAAAATGGGACTTCCGGATAATGGGGTCTGTGGTCTTAGAGTCTCTGCAAAGCCAATGAAACTCGATTAGAATTCCAAAGATATATTTAACTTCAGGCATGTGCATATATGCAAATTTTTACTGTTTGTAGCACAATCTAGATCTTCAAAGCTAGGCACAAAAGAATAGCTGGCTTGTATATTTACAGTATGTGCTGCTTGTAGATCCTTTCTCAAGTTTACCATGAAAATTATCTTCAGTCTTCCAGCAAAGACAAAATATAGTCTCAAAAATAAACAGAAATATAAGTAAGCAAATGATTCTTTTTTGTTGCCAGAGAGATGCACAATATGCAATTAAGCTAGCTCAGCTAAGTAGTATTGAAAAGGAGAAATGTTGCTGAACAAGAAATGAAGGGTAAAGTATATCTTAGTATAAGTCCACAGAAAGCACGAGTTAAAGTTTTAGGGGAATTCTGGAGTTATGTACAGGTGCTATACATGATATGTCTGTATCAGAGGGTATTATCAGTTGACAAATTAGTCCTCTAAATTAACACAGTCCCGTCCTAATAAGTTATTTTGTGTGTTTACTTTATTGTTATATATAAATGCATGTATTAAAACTTGAAGTGCAAAGTACTCCCATTTATTTGGATTAATGCCGTGAACTGACTTCATAAAAAAAAATGTGTATCTGCATATAACTGAATATGGTGCAGAATCACATGTTAAGATATGATCTTACCTATTTTAGTAAAACCTGCAGACTTTATGATCTGGCATATCATTTTGTTTATGTTAAAAGATCTTTCAATATTGGTAAAGTATGCTTAGTTTGAAGGAGCAAAGTAGCTCAGCAGTGGCTATTATTCATGCTTAATTGTATGCCAACTGTAATGAGACTAATGAAGAAATTATTTTCATAGCTATTTTAATTAGAATTGTACTTTACTGTTAAATTGTATCCTCTGGATAAGATAATCAATTTGTTTTGCCATTTTGGTGTTATTTTAACATGCTCTAAATACAATAGCTTTGCAAGTTTAAGCATCCAAACAAAATCCTCAAATTAGGCATGCCTTTGCAGTGTTATGTATACATATTATCAGCAACCACTTTTGCACCTTTTTATTTTTTTTGTGGCTTTTGAATCTTCTCCAAGTTTCTTGCTCAGTCAGAATTGAATTGGTCCTGCGTTAACTACATCTACAAGCTGGGTGTTGAGTGTAGACTCCCTCTGTAGTCAGTGGATAGAGCAACAGAGTGTTATTAATCCTATCTGAAGGCAGGTATCTGAAGGTAAATTGTCTTTTGAATAATCTGATGCCTTTTCACTGGTGGTAACAAGCATGTCTAGAAGCTAGTTTAGGAAAATCACAAGCACTGATGCTTCCTCAATGAATGCAGCCCCTAGGTATAGCTGTGTCTTTGTAGCAGCCGTTTATGAATCTCTTGTTTTGTGTTACTATGGTGGTGATATTGGAGGAATTTCATTTGGGCTTTATGGGAGAAGGGTTGAATCACTTCATGCTTTTCTGCATCATTTTGGTCATCTATAATGTGACTGTAAGGATTCCTTCCAGGTACCTGTGGAAGATTTGTGATTTTGAATAGTAAGAGAATGAATCCAAGCCTGGATCGGTAGTAAAAATTGTATAATCTGCATAATATTGTTTCATCAGTTGAAGTTTGGTTGTTAAAATGTAGGGAGGGAGGATGCAGGGAAAGTATAAAAGGCCACAAACAGGAAGATTTGAAATAATGCTCTATTCCTTGACTTGTGCATTTCCTATTTTATTTTTAGCTCACCAGCATTTTACTTTTTGAAGTTGTTCAAACATTGTGCATGTCTTATGTAGGAAAGCAGTAAAATCTATACCAACTTGTATACTGCCTTTTGTGGAGCTTAGCAATGTTGCTCTCTCCTACTCCAATTAATGTTAGCAATTAACGCCTTTTTTTGTTGTGGGGAGGGTTTGCATTTTCCTTTGTGCTTTGTTTCACAGGTACTTTTTAAAATGTCTTTTCTTAGCTAACTGTGCACCACCATGCCAAAATGGAGGGATGTGCCTGCGACCTCAGCTTTGTGTGTGTAAACCAGGAACAAAAGGTAATTCGTGTGAGGATACAGTCGTGCAAGACACATCTTCCACTGGAGGCCGGAGCCCTGTTGTTCCCCCGTGGCCCATCCCACAGCAGGCTGCCCAGCAGACCTTCTCTCAGAAGGTGCAGGTCCCACGAAAGGTTGGCCCTATGGCTCAGATGGCATTCACCATCAAGCAGAAACCTCCTGTTGGGTTACCTCAGCAAATGCAACCACAGTAAGTGTTTTCTTTGCTTTAAAAGAAGTCTGCTATGTTAGATTTATAAAACATTGTTCCTTGCAAGTGTTTTCAAGTGATCATACTTGGAAAGTTTCAGATTATTTTTTTTAAGTTCTTTTTATTTTAACTGTCAAACTTCAGTAGATTTTTAAACTTCTGTTACTTATGAGCCAAATCTCCTCACCGGAACAGAATATCCCTTAATATCAGTCAACTTTATTTTCCTTAGAATGGCAATACTGTACTCATTTCAGAGGAGTTATTCTTTATTTATGCTAGTGACTTTATGAGTTTAGCCTAGAAGAGAGTCTGGCATGGAATTTCAACACCTTGCATAACCGAGGAGAGTAAGATTTGGTGCTTGTGTTATGATTCCTTTCTTCCATTAGCATTCTACTTTCGTTTTTAAAATAAGTGTGTATGGCTCTACTACAATGGATACTTCTGCTTGCCTGCGTTTGAGGTTCAGGATTGTATCTGCCTGTCATAGGTTGCAAGGAAACACTCCTTGGAGAGTGTTTGTTCTCTGTCTCTGCAGTAGCTGGTGACTTAAACTTTTGATATTATTTTCATTCGTTTAAATACTTTAAGCGAGTCTGAAATTTTTCTAACTAAAATGTTATTATTAATGAGTCTGACCTTACCTTGTTTCAGGGCTGCCTTTTATATGGGGGGAAGGAGGAGGGTGGCGATCAAGTTGAATGTGAACAGTTTTAGCTGTCTGCAGGAAGTACTGTCCTTCCAGTTTCAGGTGAAGTCAGTGACAAAAAGCGATTCTGTCCTGTAGCAGGTGTCGCTTTTGGATAGCTGTAAGCAGAGTGCTGTCCATCTCACTTCTAGCCTCCAGAGTAAGATAATCAGGACTGGGAAATAAACTGTATTTTCCCTTGCCCAGAACTAGGAAAATGAACCCTGAATGGTGGTGTGTGATTATAGAAAGTATGCACCTGAGTGGTTTTAGATTCCTGACAACAAAGTATATCCTGCCACCCCTCTCCAAAGCTGCATCTGAGAACAGAGATCAATGGGCACTGCCAATGATATTTGATGTTGTCTTGTAACCTCTTTATCAGGCTCTTTCCTTCTAAACATTTCCTTTTCCTTTTACTGCTGTCCTAGTTCATCTAACTGTGGAGCCACAAGCAAAACTGGGTTTATATGTGTCTTGTGTAATAGGAAGAGGAACTTATCTGAGTTCCCTTAGAGTTCTAAACCCTAAGCCAGTAAGTTCTTTGAGAAAAGCAGAAGGTGAGGCAGGGTGGGATTTAGGAACAAATACATCCATGGTCTTCAGGACAGAGAAATTGCTACCCAGTCTTAATATTTCATAGTACTCTGAGCCCAGTTTCATCCCTATCAGTGAAGCAAGGATTATTGAAGTGACTAAAATGAAGGGAAAGTTACCAGTAAAATCAACAGGCTTTTTTTCTTCTCCTTCCCATCCAGACCAGCAGGACTGCTAATCCTCAGCACCTGGCTCCTCTGCTTAGCCCCGCAAAATGCAGTACAGCAAATCAGTACAAACAGGCCAGAGAATTCCTGTCTTATCAGGACTGATTCCTATAGAGCGTACCGTCTTTTACTCTCTCCCTCCACATACAAGCATTCTCAAGAAATTCTTCTTCCTGTTGTGATAAAGACCAGTTGTCCAAATTGGGTAGTAAAATGTACTTAGAAAAGGAAAAAAAATGTAGTTTGTTCTTGCCTGAAAAAAAAATCTATTGTGTTCCAAGCACTCTGAAGGAGTGTTTAGTAGAAGGCTTGTGGCTGCCTCTAGGGAAGACTTGTTTTCCATTGTTCCTGGAAGAGCAGAGTCCAGGGATATAAAGGGTTCCTCTTGAATGAGAGAGAAGATGATAAATTGATATTCTTCTATGCTACTGTGATAGTTGCCATACTGTGATTCTCAAAGTGTTTCTAGAGGGTACCTACAGCATGTGATGCTTCAGCAAGATCTATGTTCCTGCTTGACTGAGACAACATCCCAGATGTAACGGAAGCGACTTCAGGCTAATAAAAAATGTCATCTCTTAACTGCTATCCAAAGTGCCTCTGCATGCTTCCATAAGCAGTGTTAACCCAGGTAGGCTTTGTTGTTCATGTGACCCTTTTCAACCTCAGAATTTTGTCCTAGATATAAAGAAATCTTTTCAGGTGGATAGGACTGTTAGTCTTTGATACCACATGAAGATAAATCTGTTTCAGCCAGCTTAATAATAGAGTGGGAAGATGGAAAAGTGAGTCTTTGGACTAATGAGAAAGCCAGCCTTGGCTGGTTGAAGCAGTAAAGGTTGAGGGCTGCCTTGGTTGCAGTGACCATGAAATGGAGTTCAGGATCTCATGTGGCAGGAGCAGAATAGCAAGCAGAATTGCAACCCTGGACTTCAGCAGGGCAAACTTTCAAACAATTGCTGGGGGAAATCCCATGGGCAAGGCTGCTTGAAGGTAAAGGGGCCCAAGATAGTTGGTTAGTGTTCAGGGACTGTTTCTACCGGGCACAAGATCAGCATCCCGACACATAGGAAGTCAAGGAAGGGAGCCAGGAGACCTGCGTGGTTAAACAGGGAGGTGCTGGGCAAGCTTAAGTGGAAGAAGAGAGTTTACAGATCATGGAAGGAGGGGCTGGCCACTTGGGAAGAATATAAGGCTGTTGTCAGAGGATGTAGGGAGAAAGCAAAGGCCTCCTTAGAATTAAACTTGTCTAGCGGGAGTCAAGGACAACAGACAGAGCTTTTTCAAATACGTGGCAGATAAAACTAACACCAGAGGCAATGTAGGCCCACTGATGAATGAGGTGGGTGCCCTGGTGACAGAAGATACAGAGAAGGCAGAGTTACTGAATGCCTCCTTTGTCTCTGCCTACTCTGCCGGAGGCTGTCCTGAGGAGCCCTGTACCCCTGAGGCCCCAGAGGAAGTCAGGACAATGAGGGTATCTGCTTTGGTTGATGAGGACTGGATTAGGGAGCAGTTAAGCAATCTGGACATCCATAAATCCATGGGTCCTGATGGGATGCACCCACGGGTGCTGAGGGAGCTGGCTGAAGTTGTTGCTAGGCCACTCTCCATCATGTTTACTAAGTTGTGGGAAGTGGGAGAGGTGCCTGAGGACTGGAGGAAAGCAGATATCACTCCACTCTTCAAAAAGGGCAAGGAGGAGGACCTGGGTAACTATAGACCGGTCAGCCTCACCTCCATCCCTGGAAAGGTGATGGAACGACTTATGCTTGGTGCTATCTCAAGGCATATCAGGGATAAGAGGGTCATTAGGGGCAGTCAACATGGCTTCACCAAGGGGGCACCGTGCTTAACCAACCTCATAGCCTTTTATGAAGACATATCAAGGTGGATAGATGATGGCAAAGCAGTGGATGTTGTCTACCTTGGCTTCAGTAAGGCATTTGACCGAGTCTCTCACAGCATCCTCACAGCTAAACTGAGGAAGTGTGGACTGGACGATAGAGTAGTGAGGTGGACTGCAAACTGGCTGAAGAAAAGAAGCCAGAGAGTCATGGTCAATGGGGCAGAGTCTAGTTGGAGGCCTGTATCTAGTGAAGTGCCTCAAGGGTCGGTACTAGGACCGGTATTATTCAATATATTCATCCATGATTTGGGTGAAGGAATAGTATGTACTATCAGCAAGTTTGCTGATGACACCAAACTGGGAGGAGTAGCTGACACGCTGGAAAGGCTGTGCTGCCATCCAGTGAGACCTGGACAGGCTGGAGAGTTGACCGGGGGAAAATTGAATGAAATATAACAAGGGCAAGTGTAGAGTCTTGCATCTGGGTAGGAACAACCCCAGGTTCCAGTATAAGTTGGGGAATGACCTGTTAGAGAGCAGTGTAGGGGAAAGGGACCTGGGGGTCCTGGTGGGCAGCAGGATGACCATGAGCCAGCACTGTGCCCTTGTGGCCAAGAAGGCTAATGGCATCCTGGGGTGTATTAGGAGGGGGGTGGTTAGTATGTCGAGAGAGGTTCTCCTTCCCCTCTACTCAGTCCTGCTGAGACCACATCTGGAAGATTGTGTCCAGTTCTGGACCACTCAGTTCAGGAAGGACAGGGAACTGCTGGAGAGAGTCCAGCGCAGGGCAACCAAGATGATTAAGGGAGTGGAGCATCTCCTGTATGAGGAAAGGCTGAGAGAGCTGGGGGTCTTTAGCTTGGAGGAGACTGAGGGGTGACCTCATTAATATTTATACATACATAAAGGGTGAGTGTCATGAGGATTGGACCAGGCTCTTCTTGGTGACAACCAATGGTAAGACAAGGGGTAATGGGTTCAAACTGGAACATAGGAGGTTCCACTTAAACTTGAGAAGAAACTTCTTCACAGTGAGGGTGACAGAACACTGGAACAGGCTGCCCAGGGAGGTTGTGGAGTTTGCTTCTCTGGAGACATTAAAAATCTGCCTGGACACCTTCCTGTGTAACCTCGTCTAAATGTTCCTGCTCTGACAGCAGGACTGGACTAGATGATCTTTCAAGGTCCCTTCCAATCCCTAACATTCTGTGATTCTGTGATACGAGTGGGAGATGGAGAACAAATGGGCCGTTTCACAAACCAAAGCAGTCTATATATATGAAGTACAGCAGAAGAAGGTGGAGGATTAGATGCAGCTGTTGAAAGGAATGCTAGCAGTAGTTCTTGTGTAGACTATTAGGACAGTTTACAGGGTCAGGCCCTACCATTGGTGCAAAGCAAATGGGCTGGTTCCTGCTTCAGTTCCTCTTTGAAGGTCCTGTGGTCTGGTATATTGTGTGAAGCTGCCTGGATATTTTTTGAATGGTATTTTTCTGGAAACACAGGGAAGGCTATGGCAAGAGTGGAATCATCTGCAGTCAATGCAGTTGATACGCTGATCTAGACACTGCTGCTATGAAGAGATGTCAAGGACTAGTGAGAGTTAGGGCAGAACCTAACCTAGAACAGCAAGATAAGCTCCTAGAGGAGGCTTGTCTCTATAGCACTTCTGTTTTGTTATCCTCTGTCAATTTTTTTCTGTTTTGTGTATGAAAGCAACTTTTCCAATTTCAGTTATTGAGGTGTGTTTTTACATGTTTTCCTAGGATCATGGTGGTCAATGATACTTATATATTCCAGATTTTTTTTTTTTTTTTTTTTGAAGAATATGGTGCTGAACAGAAGGAAAACTGGAGAGAGGTGGATTTGCTGGAATATCTTGGATTTAGAACACAGGCATTTAGCACTAGCAAAGTCTGTCATAGCCCTGGGCTGAAGATGGATACTGTCAGATACAAGGTCATGTCTCGGAAGATTCTTAGCAGAAGATGTAGGTATCTGTGACTGAAAACAAGTGGTGTCTCAGAAACAAAATTTTGCTTCTTATTGGAACCTGTTGTGAATTCTGATCTCAGTAACATGTGCTTTGCGGTCCTGGATTCCTGTGAAAGCTCTCCAGTAACATCTGGTGTCCCTTTCACATCTCATTCTCTCATGTACTGGCAGCAGCATAGCTCCAACAGCTTGACTTTATGCATTTACCAGCTGTAGGAACAGTTTTTTTTCCTTAAAGGGCACTTTCTAGTACAGTCACAAGAAGGAGTACAGCATCAACCAGCTGGAGTTCAACAAGACACTGTTTTGGTTGCTCCTTCAGCCTTTTTTGGAGGCAGGTGTTGATGAAATTTCAAAGTTTGCTTTTGCAAAGCAAAGCTCATTAAAGGAGAGAGGTGGTGCACAGACTTTAGGTGACACATTTAGAGAAATGTCTCCTGAGAGGTCTCCTCCAAACCTATACTGCTGGATCACTGGGTCTAGTTTCATGCTATTACAGGCAGGTGTATCACCTGCTAATTTTATTGAAGCTGTCAAGCTGTGTCTTAAAACTATTTTTTACTTCTGTTCAAGGATGTAGTATTTCAGTATTTCCCCAACTTTTACTAATTGATGTGAGATTAATGTGAATTTAGATTGGAAAAAAATGTCTGAGAGAAGAACTGGGCATGGTGTTCTGACCTTACTGAAATCAGCAATGTAGGACAGTTGTAATTGAAAATGGAATATATTCTTTATGTAATCTGTAACTGTAAACTATTTATTTACATATATATGTAAAATAATCTGTGAAGACTGACTTTGTACAAACTCTTGGCTAAGATTCACTGCAAAATATAAGAGACTGCTCTTTTAGCTATTTCGTATCTCATGTACTAAGGGGTTTTTGTATCTTTGACTGCATGTAATTTATTTTCTAGAGCACGGCATTCTAAGATTGGTTCATGTGATGACTGATCAGTTGACGGTCTAAAAAAAATAAGATAAATATTTCTTGAAGGTTAATAGCTAGCGTGAGAGTAAATATTTCTGGAGGACATCCATTTTCATCACAATTATGACAGTTCTTTTGTAGTTAAGGTATACAGAACATGTGAAACTTCACTGCTTTTTAGTTAGAAGAGCCCTGGACTTGGACTTAGCTGTGATGTCTGTTTAAAAATACTTCATGGAAGCTCTTGACGGAATATTGGACTTCTGTCCAAAAATACTTTGACTTAAAACAAAACACAAACACAAAACCCCCCCCACTTTTTTAAGGAAAGCAAGGACTTTGAAGTAGTATTAGTATTAGAAGCACAGAAAAACTAAAACCTTGAGCTGGAAGTAAAAGCAATCTGGTCCAACACAATTCCCTATAAGAGGTTGCTTGGGGCTTTGTGCAGTTATCTTTGAACATTTTGAAGGCTGCAAGGTTGGGTATCTCACAGTATCTCTGGGCACCTGTTGCAATGTTTGACCACTCTCAGGAAAAACAAAACAAACATATGTAGTTGAAATTTCTGTTGTTGCACTTTGATTGTTACCCTTTGTCTCTTTGTATGTGGCTCAGTCTTCTCTATATGTTCTCAAGAGGCAGTTGTAGATTGCAATATCATACCCTTGAGCTGCCTTTTCTTAGAGCTCAACATATTCACCTCCTTCAATCTCTCTTGATAGACTGTACGCTCCAGTCCCTCATAGCCTTGGTGGCCCACTACTGGATTCACTCCACTGTGTCAGTGTCTTTCTTGGTTTGGGGAGACTGTAACTGGACACAATACTCCAGCTGCAGTCTCACACGTGCCAGATAGAGGTAATAGTCATTCCCTAGACCTGCTTGGCTATGCCATTGCAAATGCAGCCCGATATATGATTGACATTCTTAATGTGGGGACATGCTGCTGACTCGTGTTCAGTTTGTCCACCAGGACCCCCCAGGTCACTTTTTGCAGGGCTGCTTTCTAGCCATTTCAGTGCCAGGCTTGCACTGTTGCACAGAGTTGCTACATCTCAGACACAGGACTTTGTGTTTGCCTTTGGACATCATGAGCCCTTTCTCCAGCCTGTCAAAATCCCTCAGGCCTACAGCATAACAATCACCCCTCCAAATTGGAATTGTCTGTATAATTGCTGAGACTGCATTTTTCCCCCTTCTCTGGATCATTAATAAAGTTGTTGAACAATATTGGTCCCAGTATCGATCTCTGAGGAAAACAAATAGTTACCCACTTAACCTTCTGAGTTGGATTTTGTATCACTGAGTACCACCTATTCAGCCATGCGGTTTTTGCACCCACTTTATAATCCAGTTGTGTTTCACTGATTTTTGTGTAAGGAGACAGCTGTGTCAAACACCTTGCAAAAGTCCAAGGTAAAAAGATTCATCTTACTCATGTACCTAACTAGTCATCTCATCATAAAGTCAAACAAAACCCAAGCAAACAAAACAAAAAAAATCTTAATCCAAGCTGAAACTAGAAAGTCTGTGATGACTTCTTAACTTCTTAAAGTTGTAGTTCAATTGTTTTCATTCTCTGTTCGTGATACACTTCCCCTTCAAAGCCAGGATCTTGTATGATACACTGCCTTCTTTGTTCAGGAGGAGACACCGTCTCTTCCCTTGGGCCACACAGGGGAGCTGGAAATAACTGAACTATAATTCCAGCAATCATTGTCTTGTAAAGTTAATATTTTTGATTCTATGCAGAATATTCCATATTAATATTCTTAAATCTGATTTTTCCCATTCTTTGGGCAATTTGGGATTTAATCCGTGTTCTTAGGTGTGTGTTTATGTGTGCTCAGGGCTGATACACCTAGGTGTGTACTTGAGGATATTGAGTGTATAGAGGGGTCTGAACAAATCCTTGAGTGAGCTGTGACTACACTGTTAAAATACAACCATAGACCATTACCTTGGGCTTCAGAGCTTTTGTTTGTAAGTCATATGCTACATATGCCTTGCTAGAGCCCAGAGCCATGGCTGATTCATTCTAAGAAAAGAATGTCTAAATTCTGTGAGCTTGTATCAGCACCATGTGCTTTGAAACGCTGAGGTTGTACTGCTTCTCGGGCTTCAAAATTTAACTCCAGTGGTCAGAGGTGAGGTTTTCTCAGCAGTTCTTGAGTCCCACTGGTTTGTGTTAGAGAGATGGAAAAGTGGCAGTCTATCTGCAGTGTTAAACTGATGACTGTATCCCTTCGGTGTAGGCTTCTAACATGTAATGAACTCACAATGTCCTTGTTACAGGTTTGCTAACACAAGGTGTCTCCAGGGAGAGTCGGGAAAATTAATATTTGATTGTGAGCTACTTGGGGTGGATTCTGAGGTGCCTTTGCACAATGCTTTTAACAAAACACCTGCTGCAAGGAACTGTAGTGTACCCTGTTATCCCTCAGGTTATTGATTTCTTCCTAATCGACTTGAAAACTCTTTATCTAAGTCAGTTACTCATATTGTCCTATGAGGCACATTCCTTTTGAGAATGTCACATAGCATTCCCTCCCACAATCCCAGCAGATTGAACACCGTCTGCAAGGTAAACAGCTTTTTAATTAACTTGTCATCAAGTTATTGTCTTTGAGTGGTACTGGAATATATTCATGCTTCTGTATAACACCAAAATAGAGACATCCTGAGTTATGTATACTCCATGTATGTAGAAATAATTGTCTCTGCTTTCAAGGCACTGCTTTTCAGGCAAGTAAATTACTTGTAAAAATACACTCGTGTCAGCTTAGTTGAAAAGACAGCTGTAAGCCACCATTCCAAAACAGTGTGTTTTGGGTTTCTTTGGTGTGTTTATTTGTTTTGTTTTGTTGTTTGTGTTTGTTTGTTTGTTTTTCTTCTAGTTTAAAAAGCTCACGCGTGCCTAGCCGTTCAGTGTTGGTATGAGGATATGTAGCAGAGGCTTTAATGAGGAGTTTTAAATGTTATTTGCTACTGTGTTGTGAACTGGTATGTTCTGTTCCAATATGTTGGTTTGTTTTTTTTTCCTTTTTTTAATTGTGCTGCTATTGGAACTTTTACCATTTATCAAGGAATTATTTCAGGAGATGTTGGGAAACAATCAGAAGAACTTATTTCCAGTGGTTTGCTAGGGACTGAAGGAGCAAAGCTTTTCATGGGTAGCATGACTGTTTTTTAGTATTAGGAAGGAGTATTTGCATTGTTAAAATTTGGCTTGATGTAATACTGTTGTCACGTGGCAGAAAGTCTTTCTAGGCATTCGGTACGTGTACTTTTAAAAAAAGTTGCTCTCTGTTATACCAGAACAGCTATGCAACAATTTTATACTTGATTGAGACTTTTAACCCAAACAGTTAAAAGTAACTCACCCAGGTTAAAGTTTGTTTCTCTAAGCAAATTATAAAAACAGCATTGCATGTAGCCATTTTCCTTGGAACACCTATGATCAGTAACCTAATAGGAATAATTTTCATGTAATTTTCATTTGCCACACTTTAGACCTGTGGGAATAGATCTCAGTAGGTTAATCTGGAAAACTAATGCCTATTTTGAAAATGGACTGTTAACTTCCAAAGAAAGAAAAACAAAGTGAGAATTTGGTTTATTACTGATATTAGGCATAGAAATGTGGTTTAACAGGGTTCTGTGTTTAGAAAAATTGAGGTGTTTTTGTTTAATGTTGTCGTGACTGCTGAATCAGAGATATTTTCCTCTCTTTTAGGTATATTCAGCTTGGAGAAAAGGCTTACTATGTTTGTAGATGTGTCTGCCTTTAGTCATTGAATCAGAAATCTCGCTTAATATTGAATCTTCAACCCTTTAAAATAAAATTAGCTGCAACTATTAGCTGATTTGTATGTTATGGGTATTAATATAACTTGTAGTATTGTCTTAACAGTTCCAGTCTATATAGAGAATTCATTCTTAATAACCTTATTAAACAGATAACAAAGACACAAAGAACCCCTCTTCAGGGGGTTCACTTGATCATACCAGTTTGCTAGCGTAGCAGATAACTAGATGTTTCAAGAATCTTCATTTGGAGAATGATGTGTCTTAGACAAAGGCAGATGTATTTTCAGGACTGGGCCTATCTGATTAATTACAAATGCCTCAGTGATTTCTCATCTATGAAGAGCCTGTTCCGCTCATGATTTAGGAACCCTGAGAGACATATACTTCATCTCCAGTAAAGTTATTTTCTTCAGTGCTAGAGTCTGAACACTTCACTGAGAAGCAGACTTCTTTCTGCTGAGAAGCAGCTTGCATTTTACCTAGGTCCCATAAAGGTTACATATGACATGTATCCTTCTACTTTGATAAATTCCTTCCAGGAATCTAAAATTATTATATTGTACAATATGTAATCAGTTGCTAATCTAACTGCTACCAAGGAGGTTTATTACTCATATCTTGGGTGTTACTGTTGATCAGTATCTGGTGGAAGACAGTTTTGTTTGGTTGGGGTTTTTTTTGTTTGCTTGTTGTGGTTTTTTTATGATTGAATTTAATACATGAGTGTAAATGATGAAGAACCCTAGGCAGTTGGAGAAAGCTGAATCTTCTCCTGATGTTGTTGTTCAACCATTGATTGAGACTTTGTAACCAGCCAGTAGCTATTAGAGAGACTCTGCAGTAAATCCTTGTTGATTTCCCTCTTGAGCAAATTTTCCCTGCATTATCTCATAAGGCCTTAGAGAGAGGTGTTGGAGGACCAGAAGGTAGACTTTTGGCTAATTTGAAGTGGTCAGCCTAGAGAGTGTTTTATGAGCTGTCTATTAGTATGCTCAGAAGTTATGTAGGCAATTGAATCATAACGACTTTGTTAAGCTACTTCCTACACTAAGCAAAGGACCTACTGTTATTCAGGAATTAAAATGCCTCCAGACTAACAGCTCACCAAAGCACTGTAATTATTGATTGTTAAATTATTGAAATTCTCTGTGCTTGAAAACAAAAAGAACCATAGTTGCTGCTGTTGAGACATGGAGTTTCCAGGATAAAGGAAGTATTTACAATAAACCAGCCTTCTTTACAGCTTTTTTGTTACTAATGCAATCTATAGCTTCAAAAATATCTCCTCCAGATGTGATATTTTCTGATAGGCTTTATCTATTGTAATAACTTTTTAAATTCAATGTACTCTTTCTACAGAAAACTTAAAATGCAACTGCAAACAGGCTTTATTAAAAACCAGAGCACTACTGGAGGATATTAAAAGAAATTCCATGTCAGTTTGGATGCTATGATAAATGATGTTTCAGGCTTGTCAGGGATTTTATAAGCAGTTTAAAATTAGTTTGAAGGAAAATGCTGCTTTCAGATATTCTGTACATTTACTTCGTGTTTTTTGTTTTATTGAAAAGACATTTGAAGATGCAATTCTGCACATTCTGTATTAAGGAAATGAGTTTCAAAAACAAGATAGTCTGTTAAAAGAAGACAGACTATACTACTACATACTATTATGTCATTGGGCAGTAGGTGGCAAGCTTTGCTTTTCCTTTTACTTAGGATTTATTTTCATATTGCAGAATGCCAGAATTTTTGTAAAGGGTGGTTTGAATTCACTGGAATATGTCATTTATTGGCAGCACTTTTTTTTTAACTATGTATTTTGTTCATTGTGTATACTTGTCTGTCTTTTGAATGCTGAAGGGAAGCCCCTCTTCTTCAAATGACAGATGGACATAAATCAATACATGTGAGCTGTTGTATTCTCTCATGGCTTCAGCAGGCAGATTACTAATACACAAATGAAAAACAAATGAGTTGCAGTCATAGTCAGTCCCAAATTATTTAGGTTCCTCCTGTCCAACTTTATTGTGGAGCACAGTACTGCTGGAGGGTGAGGGTGCACGACACCCTCTTCTAACATAATATTTTTTCAAAATGGGACTTACACTTCTAGATCTCTAACTAATAACTGAAAAAGGAAAACAACAGAATGTTTATTTTGCTTTTCTCCTTATGTTGTGTCCTGGTCCATCTGTTCCTGCCCTCCCCTTCATTCCCCCCATGAATTGCTAGTCTGGTATAGCTCTCCTCACAAACCCAGCCTGTTGTGCAGATGTGTAGGGTCAGGCATGGGGACAGTAAAGCAGCAGCAAATTGCCTAATTAAAACTAAGGGTGTATAGAGAAGGCAGTCCTTGAGTGCTTGTCTTCAGGTACTTTCTGTTGTGGGTGACTGTTAATATTCTTTCTCTGCTCAGACTTTTTGTCTAGAGCCAATCACCTGGCATCTAACGAATTCACAGCCAACTCTGTATCTGTATCCTAGGATACAGGGGGCACAGCACCTTTCCTCCTGCACAGTTCCTCTCAGCTGTTGTCCAGCTTGGACATACTCAGCTCTTCTTCAGAACACATTTTTTAACTGTTGGGCAGGTTAATTCTTTATTGAGTTTCCTCAGAGTGAGTGACTTAGAGTTCTTCTTGCTTTGCTATTAAAGTTTTTTTAATCCAGAACAAACTTTTAAAAAATGACACTTGTCTCATTCTCATTTTGTCCTGCACATACTTTATAATAATTGTTCTGAGGAAGATCAGCTACCTTGGGTCTTCTTGATCCCAAACTTAAGTGTATTAATAGAGGAAGCTATTGAAATAGATCATCCTAGAAATTCTAAAACAGTAATTAACTTTTTTTTTTTCTTCTACAGCAGGGGGTCTGCATAGGGGTCTTATGTAAATAGAGGCTGCATGTGAGTTTACATTTTCAATGCTGAGGCTTTGTGTCCTGACATTATTCCTAATTAAGGTCAGAACCATTTTGGGACTAGTAATGCCATTCCAAGCTGCCAGTTGAGGGCACAATTAACTTAATTGCTGCAGCAGCACTAGGTATACATAAAGGATATTTGACATCAACAACTGGTAAGTTGAGACTGGTGTTGCGAGATTCTGATACTGCATCTATTCTCACTCTTGTAGTCTTTGGCAGTGCTATTGATATATATGTGCTAGAACAAAACTGCTTAAAAGGTAGTTACTCATCTCTTTGTGCTGCCAGACACTGAGTCAGCCCGCAAGAACACCTCCATTCATCATTCTAGTGGAATGTAGTCATTGGACTGCAGGGGCTGAAGTCACTGGTTAGTTGAAATGGCTGGTCTCCCTTAGGACTGGGATCATTTGTGTTGGTGGGGAACATGGAGGTGATGACAATTATATCAGTCTCAGTCCTGGAGTCCTTTTTGAATGGTGCTGGTGCACACTTTCATGCTAGTCCATAAGTTAACAGATAATTTGTAGTTACCTCTGGATTGTGTATTCTTGCAATTGGGTTGTAACAGACCTGGGCCTAAAGACTATGGCCTTACTTAAGTGTGGTATGAAAGGTAGAAAACCATGAATTTATTACAAATTAGGCTGGTCATCTGATGCCATTGTGAAGTAACAAGATCTGTGAGAAGTCGGTAGATTGTTATGGCAAACTGTCTTGAGGGAAACCTTTGGTGTTTTGGTGGACAAAGTTCAGTCTGTTGTTATGACGTATTTGGAAGACCTTTTGGATGCGAACATTTGTGATTTTTACCGCGCCTGTTTTGACTGAAATCTTTGGGGCTGCAAGTGTGCAGTTTACTTGTTTTGAGAGTTCAGCAGAGACTTCTTTTAATGGACTGGAGCTTCAAAGCATCAGACCATGTCAAATACTATGCATATGTAGTCAACTCACATCAGTACATTGACTTCTGTACACCAGAAGAGATATCTTGGAAAGAATTTTGAAAATGTAAAGTATCACCATTGCACTGCCACACAAGACATTCATGAGATTCAGTTGCAGTGTCTTATACTCTGGATTATTGATGTTCCTGAGATGATGTAGCCTACCTTTGCATGAGCATCTTGTTTTATCCACAGTTGAGCCGTCATCCAGTGAAATTAAGTTCTCACAAACAGGCGCTAGAGGATGTTCAGTGTTTTCATTAGTATCTTTAGCAGGAAAAGGATTCTCAGAATCTCTTTTTGATACAGAAACTTAAATTACAAGGAGCCAACTGGGATCTCAAGCCATGCAGAACTTTTTCCAGACAGGAGGAGGAGGCTAATCTGTGTGATGGCAACAGCCAGTTGGCTTATGGTTTTATGTGGCTATGTAACACCACTTGCCTGAATAAAGCTTTGGTGCAAGAAATGGTGATCAGCGTTGGGGCGGTATCAGGGAAATTGTTGCCTGGCTCTACTCTTGTGCAATTTCCTTTGCTAATCACATCTTTAGTGTGATGAAAGCATCAACCAAATGTGTGTAGGGGAGTCCTCTACCCCTTCTCCTGCCAATCAGCCATGACTCAGTTATGTTAGGAAGCCAACGCAGACAACCTTCGTTACAGTGAGAGATAAAACAGCTTGGTTAAGATTCAGGTCAGTCTCCAAGAACTCAGTGTATTTGATCCATCTCTCCAAGCACTGTGCACAGATTGTAACAAACTGTATCAAAAATGTGTTCTACATCACTGGCAAGGCAAGTAAAACCCCACTCAAATTCTTTTTTTTAAATGGAAGTGACTGTATTCTTTATTGGGTTCTTTTGTGCCCAGAGTACTATGTAGTAGACAGGTAGAAACTTGCTTAAGTTTTAGAAGTTCTGGGTGAAAATTATCTGGTCTGATGACCTCTTGGTGTTGATTGACTGTCTGTTCTGTCACCTTCTCTGTCTTTCAATTTGAAACAGATTCTGAGAATCTCATAGAGAAAGACATAGGAACCCTTCTGAGGTCCTTCATGATGGACACATATGAGAAGAATTAATTGAGACTTTCTTCTTTGGCATTTTTTTCCCTGTATGTTCCTTTAATACGTCGCTTAATTAGTTCTAAAGACTTTTGGACAGTTTTTCACCTCATTAACATTTTTTTTTTTCTACTAGCTTCCATTTTATAGTCATTCTCCTGTTTTGAAACTATGAACTGCTGTAGCGAATCTTCTGTCACCCTTTGGGGATGTTAACTCTAAGTAAGTTTAGCTCACTCTTGTAGCATCTCTTCAGTGGCAACATTTGAATTGCACCCTGTACACAGGTTAGGCCAAAACAAGATTTTATTCTTTTCTTTTGAGTTCCTGATGCGCTGATCCATGAAGATGTTGTTAATCACACATAAAATTTTTGTTTTACCATGATGGTGTTCTTTGAGATTAACTGAAATTTCATATTACTATTGTTTCCTGTCTTTGTACCTTCAGGGATATGGTAGCTGTCACCATCTTAGGCAGCTAGTAATATAGTCCTAATGCTGTGATGTTGTGTTTCCTCTACCTTGCATGGAAATTATGGTTCGCAAAAGTGCTTTGTTAGCAATTTATATGGTTAATTTGCTGATTTAATTTGAGAGGTTACTCTTCACAAAGTAGCATCACGCCTTTACTAGGTGATCTGTTTCATATCCAGGATATTCCACAGGGTTTTCCTAATCTTCCCACTATTTTTCCTTTTTTAAGGTAGGAATGATTCCTTCCTAATAAGTCTGTCTAAAGCTGATCATTATTTTTCCGTTCTATTTCTTGAACTTGTAACGTTTCACGTAGAAGCACAGGTACATCTGGTTTGGTTGCCTCCTCTGTTAAAGAGCATGCTGTTTAAAGAGCATACATGTTGTTCTATTTCTCACTTTAAGTGTTACCAACTTTTGCTTTGTTCTGTACTTGGGTTAGCTGACTTCACTATAAGTGTGACTGCATTTTTCAGAGCTGAATAGTTTTCTTTCCCAGTCTCCAGTTTAAAATTTCTCCTACATTCATAAGTACCACCTAGTTCCATTAAGCTTTAAATGGAGTTGTCTTCCATAGAGCATTTTCTATTCCAATTTCTGACAACCTCTGAAGTCCCCTGTCTTTATGTCATTTTTTTGAGCCACACACTGAAACTTTTGACCTCTCTGGCACCTTGTTTGTGCAAAGTTTTAGCAAAAAAGTGTCAAGTTTTGGAGCATGAATCAAACGCACTGTGATTTGGCACTTTCACAGATTCACTGAATGGTTTGGGTTGGAAGGGATCCTTAAAGATACCTAGTCCAACCTCCCTACCATGAGCAGGGACATCTTCCACTAGACCAGGTTGCTCAGAACCCCATCCAACCTGACCTTGAACACTTCCATGATGGGGCAGCCACAGCTTCTCTGGGCAACCTGTCCCTGTGTCTCTCCACCCACTATAAAAAATTCTTTCTTACGTCCCTTTTTCAGTTTAAAACCGTTGCTCCTTATCCTTTCAATAGCTGAGGACATGATCACACAAAAAAGTAAATGCCTCTACATAATATACACGATTACAAAATATTTTTATAACATAAAGTGTGTTAAGTTCTTAAGAATTAGTCTAATTAAAGCTGTGGTACAGGAAATGGGCAACTAAGATCTAAACTTAAAGGCTGCAGGCAGTACTCCTGTCTTTACATTGGCTTCATAGCTAGAAAATTTACGATCTTAATACTTTTACTTTTTTTTGAAAGAGTCTCATTGTGATTCTGAATCGCTACTTTCTGAACCACACTCACAGATCACCTTGAAGCACAGTTAATCCCTTTGGTAATCATCTTCAGTGATCACCTCTGGATAGCAGTATCTGTATCTAGACTCCCTTTAGCATTACTTATTTAAGTACTTGTAGAACGTGACAATTTTTGGCAGCACAAAGTTAGACTTGCTTACCTTTGCATAGGTTTTACACTGGGAGAGCTCTTTCCATTTTACATTTTATAGCCTGTATATGCTTCTGGAAAGGGTAGCAATCAAAGGTAAACCCTGTACAATTGATGAGTACTCTGATCTTAATTACTACTTTGATATGGATTCTGTTGTGATTTCTGCATGGTGGGCAAGGATTGTTATAGAATGAATGCCACTGTCAAATTAATAATTACACTGAAGCAGAAACATATTTATATATTTATTTACTGGAGCAAAAGCTCTGGTGTCTCTCTTGCTTCCTGCACTAGAACCTTGAAGCTCTAAATTGAAGGACAACTGGTGGTCACTGCAATCCCAGCTGTGCCTCCTTACTGCTTTGAACAGCTTCTGTTGTTATTATATAATGGTTGTTTGGGAATTCCAGCTGTTGCACACATGAAGATCCTTAATAAGAAGCCAGCCCCCCTGCCCTCCCCCCTGCCCCTTTCCATCCCATCTTTTGTTATTCCAGTGGCTTTGCACTGCAGAGTATGTTTTACATCCTGAAGTATTTTCCTTCTGTTGCACCCTGGAGGGCTGTGTCTACTTTTTTTTTTTTTTTTTTTTTTAATGGATTATATAGAAATCCAGTGAATTCCTACATTGAATTGCCTTTTGATGTACTTCTGGAAATAAGATTAGGAAGAGATGTAACCCACATGTGTACACTTGGACTTAGAGTTCCTTTAATTTACACCCCATCTAGATTGCTCTGTACATGGTAGAGCTGCTAGCAGGATGTTGTCATGTTATCATGTCATGTGAACTACAGCTGCTTTTTCTACGTGACGTATAGTTTATTCATAGCAGGATGAGATGTTATAGCTGCTGTCTACATAACTGATATTTAATTGTGTTGTCATTGTTGAAAATGAAACAAATTATTTACAAAAATGAGCTGGGGGAGGTCTGGTGACTGATTTTTTTTGCTCGTTCTCTCTTTCACTTTGGAAAGTCTATTCCTCTCTCTTGGACCTCCTCTTCTTTCATGTCTGTTTTCTTGCAGTGTGCATTTGGTCTGTATAATCCATGCCCTGTAACTTCTGCCTTGCTCTGTATTTTTGGAGTGTTTTAGGTGGCAACATTGGAATCCTGGTTGAGGTATCTACGGCATACACTGTATTACCAGTAATAATATTATGAAAAACGTAAATGTATTATTTAGTGTTTTCATTTAACACTACCTACTTGTCTTTTCAAATAGTTTAAAACAGCAGCCACTGTTAATTATTGTACTTCTTTTGTTAATGCTTTCAAGTAGCTTTTTCTGAGAACAGCAATTTTAAAGTTATTCATAGTAAACAAAGTTGTTCCAAGAAGTGATAGACCTCACAATTGTTTAAAAAGTAGCTATGGAAACTAGCAGATGATTTCCAGTTTTAAATGAACATTCTTTGCTTTCATTGGCTGTGTTCCCTTCTTGAAAATGTCATGCTTCATGGGCACTCTACAACATTTTAATTTAATTTTGCTTTAAATGGGTAAAATATTCATCCTCATAAAGATATGTTAGAGTTGTTTTGAAACACGAAGCTGCCGTTTGCTTGGTTTTCTGTGTTTGGTGATGTTTGTTTGTTTGTTTAAGTTATGTGATCATAAAAATAATCTTTTTTACTCTTCCAAGCTCGAAATGTTTAAATTCACTCCTTTTCAGGTCTGGCAAAGAAAAGTTTCCTTCTTGAAACAAAACCAAGTGTGCCAAGTTTCAGCTTTAGTCTTTTCAGCTGAAAGATTTTTCTCAGCCATGTCACAAAACGTGTCCTGAACACTATGAGAGTTGTGTACCTGAACTTCAAGGCACAGAGTTTAGTAGGCGTAACATTCCGTTTGTTAGATTACACTGTAGACAAAGGGTTAGACACTGTCTTTTTACTTAGATCATGTCATTAAAAAAAATACTTGAATAGTCTGTTATTTGATCTTTAAAGAGAAAGGTGGGGGAGACTCCTCCAGCCTAAAAGAATGAAACCAAAGAGGCTATAAAGCTGGTGATTGCCACACATTTCTTTCTATTCAGTCTTTGGTAGCTTGACTGTTGTAGATAGAAAATTCTGTGGGAAGGCTTCTTAAATGTTTCTCTTCCCACAAGTGCAGTTCAAAGTCAAAGTTCCTTTTTGATGCTGAGAGGGGTAGATTAGAAGCTCTGTGCATAATAGTTGTCAAGTTGCTTGACATATTGAACTTGGTGTGGCTTTACTAAGTTTGCATCTCTTGATAATAGCCATGAAGTTCTGAAATTCCAGTGACTCATATCGGAAGTAGTTGCTATTCTGATTTAACATCCTCCTGGTACGCAGAGTATAATGCAGTTATAGTAATTGAAATCAGTTTGAAAACTTTCCTAATTGTATAGAAAATAGTATGCGTGTGTTCTTAAAATACTTAGCTTCTTAACATGATAGTGCTTGTTAGAACAGACTTGTTTTTTAGAGACTTTTAGCATGCCTGGCACAAACTTTCAAAACTACTCTTTCAGCTGTACCCTCAAACACATGCTATGGGGAACCATAGCTGGTTTTGGCTGTGGTTATGTAACTTGGGTAAATAATTAGTTTCAGATTGAGTTAAGCTATAAATTACAGTGATTGTCTTCTGAAAATATATCATTTTTATTGTCAAACTTGTTACAGAGAGTGGAAGAAGCAATATGTGCCTTTATTATAAAATTCAAGTGTCAGCTCTTGGATTTTGTGTTTCTTCCTGCTTCACTTCCTCCTGTCCTGTGTTATTAAGGGGAAAAAACAAACCAAAAAAAGCCCTATCCTATATAATTCCAATCACTTGTAATTGTTGTGCGCTATATTTTTTGTTATTGTTTTCTAAATTGATTTAGAATTTAGTAAAATGAAATGACTGCATTTTGCATGCATTTTTGTGTATGTCATTTCACACACAGATTTTTGGCATTCGTAGGAGCTGCAGTTAAGTGATCAGTAGGCAGGAAAAATAGTTATGGCTGGAAGCACAGCCCAAATTTTACCCTTTAGTATGTTGTTTTAAAATATTATTCTTTTTTATCATTGTGTTATTTCACCATTAACACTAAAGCACTTGGAACTGCAAAACTGCAAAGCCTCAGAGTACAGAACAGCATGAAGAGCTACAGCAGCTCATGCAGTAAGCTATAGAACAAAGAATGCACAAAAATGTAAAGGTACTTTTGAAGTCAAAATATTCTCAATGTCCAGCTGATTAATTTAAATTTTAGTAGGAAATTGCTGTGTGCCCTGTACATCTGAAATCGGGTATTTTTTCACATGCTTGTGGGTTTTTGTCTTCAGTTCTATCAAGGAAGATACTTGAGATGTTTCTTGGCTAAGTGTTAAGTGCATTTATGCTGCATCAAGAGTTAAGCTGAAGTGGAAAAAAGCTGCTTTTTAAGAACAAGTATACACAGCTGATATTGTTTTGATGTAAATAGATTGTTTTAATTGTGAAAACAAACCCTTCTACTGCAGCCATTTCTGTCTCCATGTGCATAGTAGCCTGTTTATGATAAAAAGCTAAGCAGCAGCAGGCTGTAAGGTTTATAAAAGGCCTGTCCGTTCTGCTTGTGACCATCCTAGCCAAATAGTATAAGCGTACTGTCTCCTGTGTAGGGGCTTCCCCTCCTCCCCGCCCCCCAATTTGTTCAGTTGTGAATTTGATCTTGGCAGCAGAGGATCATCATCTGCCTACTAATACTATCAGTACAGTCACCTGTTGTTATCCTGATCAGGGGTACTTGGACAAACCATGTCTGTGGGTAGGATGCTCATGGTATCTCCCCATGGCTGATTGTTACTGAAAGGAAGTGGAGTGTTACACCAATCCAACTTTATCTGCCCTGGAAGGCAGGCTGCAGATTTAGAAAGAACCTATGGATGGTGTGGCCATTTCCCACAGAACAGGAGCTGATCTCAAGATGGCAGGCTGCCTGGCCAGCAGGTACCAAGGAGAGACTGCAGGACTGCTGGATCTTTTAGTCAGCTGGAAGGGCAGAACCATGGCCTTCATCACTCACACCTGTTGTCTGCAGGTATGCATAGTGGATTTTACAATGTTTGCTCATTGCTCGTGCTGTATGTGGTTAGGTGTGCCTATAAACCTCGATCCAACAGGAGAGGATGAATGAGTTTGAACAAGCTAAGCCCAAAGTAGTAGAGACAAAGAACTGGAGACGCGCAGTGACCGCTTCATCTTTCACTCTTTGTTTAAAAGTGTAGTGTATTAAGACCAGGGGTTCCAAACAGCTATGCATTTCATCGTTAAATGGTGTGAAAGGAAAGGTACCTAAGATATTTGTTGCTTGACTTTCTAAAAATAGCACTGAGCAGCGAGTCCTGCCAAAGGACTCAAGAAGTGTCGAGAAATACCAGGCAGTTACAGGAACGTTTAAGTGCTGGAAACAGGAAGAATGTGTTCAGCATCATCATGAATCAAGGTAGCCCGGTGATCTGGAAATCTGTAACTTTGTTGGTTTCACAGTAGGATTCACAGCTTTCTGAAATGCTTATTGCTTTACTAAAGTAGAGGTGGACTTGCTTCATGTAGAACCAAGGGCTGTAGAGTTTGCATGGGCTGTTTTGATGTGTGGCTAAACACAGGCCTCAAGAAGTCTGTTTAGCAGGAATGCCAGTTTCCAAAAGTTCAGTGGAACAAGTTCTGCCAGGCTGCTGAGGACCAGCTGGCACCGAAGAGCAGCATGGTTTCAAAGTACAGGCTTTTGTCAGTGGTCCTGAGACAGTACTGACTTCTTTTGCTTATATTCCTACCATGACAAATAGTAGATTTCATCTGCAAGATGTATATGTTTCAGTATGTGCATAAAGTTGTTTGACCTGTTCTGTGATTTGACATGTATTAGCCTATGCAAATATTATGAACAATCAGTTTTGTGTTGGTTTTGCAGTAAGTTGTCACTGTCAGTCATCTAATTTGAAAATACAGATTTTGATTTGGTTTATAATTAAGATACCCATTTGTCTTTTTTTTTTTTTTTTTTTTTTTTTTTTTTACTGTTCAAAATAGAGCTACATTAAGGATGGTTTTTCACTTCTGTGTTCAAGTTTTATAAAAATTTAAATAAAAATTTAAACCTTGTTTGAATTTTCAAAAATTCTGTGATAGAACTTATCTCTGTAGAGGGAAATGCTGTACTTAGATTTTTGTTTTTCATTACGTTAACAAGCCTAAGATACTAGTTAAAAGTATAAACTGATGAGTTTGTAGATTAAAATTGCATATCTGAATTGTTTTATTGTGGAAGGTGCATAAATGTTTGCTTTTTTTCTTTCTGTTCCCGCTCCTTCCCCTGCCCTGAAATAAAGAACATAAATTGTATGCCATGAAGACTTTTTTAAAAACATAGATTTTTTTTTTTTATGAACTTTTTAGGAGTTTTAAAAATTTATTTTAATGTTTCTAGGTTACTGTGGTGCATGAACAACTGTAAAAAAATCACATTATACATATCGATGGTATATCTTTATTTAGATGTGTTTCTTTTTTAATTGATTGTGCACGCAGTTCACTAACTAAATAGTATGTTATTTCCAGAAGCAGAGTTTGCTTTTTCTGGTTTGCTGAGCAGTCACTGGGTGTTTTAAGATAATTTAAATTAGTTTAATATATTTAGGAGTTCAAGCATGTATTTCTTTGAAGTCATTAACGAGGAAAGAAAAAGAAGTCTAGCAGACATTTCAATAACTTCAGCACGCAAATCAAAAGAATGTGAGAAGCTTCTAAATTAAGCCCTAAGGACGTAATTTCAAACACCTTATAACCTGTCCTTTTTATAGTTTAGGCTTGTTTGAATGACAGTATTCAACTTATGTTTAAAAGAAATCTCTTGTGCAACAGGTGAAAAAAGTTTAAGTACTGTGAAATATGGTTTATTGTTATGCCTGTGTATAACACAAACCTGTAAGTCTCAAACTGCAGCGACTTAGAAATATATGCATAAAATATTGTACCAAAACCAAGGACTGGGAGAGTATCAGAAAGAAGGCATATATAGCAACTGCATTTTCTCAAAATTTGCTCTGAAAAGTACTCCTTATAACAAAGCTTGTAGTTCTAGAGAAAGCAAAGATTACAAGTAGAGAAAGAAGCAAAGTGAATTTTTGAGGAGAAATTGGAGACATCCTTAAAAACCAGAGGAATGCCTCACAGACTTCAAATTTACCAACTGCAAATAGGAAAACAAGCTATTCCTAGACCTCTGGAATGCAGTCTGGGCTTTTGGTCACAGTATTTTTTTTTTTTTTAAGTAGGCAAAGTGATTTGGAATAGGATGTCCAAGTTCTTCCAGACATTGTTGGTTCAGCCGTATGTCAGAAATTCTTCATAGCTGCTTTCTTGCAAGCTGAATTGAACTGTAATTGGACTTATTTTTATAATAAGGATTTAAATCGCTTTCACGTACTTTATCCCTGTGTTGATCATGGGCTGAAGTCAGGGATACAGTGTTCTTTAAATTTGTTTGCATTTCGCTGCCTTCCAGGGTGACAAATATGGATTTCAGGAGCTAGAGGTAGGAACCAAGAGGAATCTCTCCTTTGGCATTTGAAGGCAGGGTAAAGGCCACTGAACGTAGCATTTATGGGCTTTCAGTCCAATGGTGCAAAGCTGCATTTGACAAATAACAAAGTCCTGGGATGAAATCATGGCCAGCAATGAAATAAATCAAAGTTCTGACGTTGACTTCAGTGGAATTGGGATGTTATGCTAGTGTCTGAGAAACATATCGTATTAAAACTAGTTTAACCATTTTGGTAGTCTTCTGCATGTGTACCGAGTGCTGTACGATCTTAAAACCTTTCACTGTTAAATACTTTGCAGGATCTGATAAGATTGTGATGTAGATCATTGTTTTGCACATACTGCAGTGGAGAGAATTAGAAAAGTGTGCGTATTCTAACCTTTTTATGATAATTTCTGTGTCTCTGGAGTAAACTGGATTGCTCAGTATAGCAAGATCAGTAGTAAAATTGAGATTTCCAACAGTTCAGCGTTCATCATCGACCTCAGTGCACTAGATAAGCTTACCATCTACTTAATTATTTTAGAAATAACAACAGTGCATCATTATAATATTAATTATAATCATAGCATTCATTGGGCTCATTAGCAGTGGAATGGTGAGTTGCTATTCAGTTGAAATTTACTCTCACCTTTAGCCCTGTAATTTTTGCTGAAAACCATGAGCCTTTCTCAGACAAAAATATTGCTGTCCCTATATTACCTGAGTTTGCTTTCTGCAAGATCATTTTAACACTCAGTTTTTAAGCAACCAGTCTCTTTCTAGTAGGATTAAGTTAAGCAAGTAAATGAGAAAAAGCCTATTTTTAAATCTAGAGTTGAGTGCTGGTTTTAGATTTACTTGCTGTATGAAATGTTGTAGTGACCTATATATATGTCAAGAGGTAGTGTTGATGTTGATGTACTAAACTTATCTTCCTTTAAAATCTGAAGCTAAAAGGCCTACATTGTATCTCTCCTATTTCTGGGATGCTAACCCAACAGAGATACTCCTAAAGTCCTGTTCTTGTTAAGCCTTAAAGCAGTCATGTAGGTAAAGTCAGTTTTATCTGGTCTCTGTTACTAAACAAGCTGATAAATAGTGTTTTGGTGGGGTTTAAATATTTTGTGGTATCTCTAATAGAAGTATAAATAAAGCATGTTGATTTTTGTTAATCTTTTGTCAAGGTTCTTTCTGCAGAGGAATTTCCTAGGTCATGACAGTGAATAAATGCTTTATTAGTTCTGTTAGCTTTAGTCAGTTCTTTAGCTCTGCTGAAGCGACTTTTTTACTTTATGGATCTTGTACCAACACAAACAGGATTACAGGTACCTTCCATTTATCTTTTTAAGACATTACACCATGTAGACACAAACACATAATTTTTCTAGATCATATTTATCTGAAAATACATTATAATAAAAACAAAGTTATATTGCATTATATGTATGCAGTGTTAATGAACAAAAAGTTATGTGACTGAATCTCAAGAAACAACTAAAATTCACTAACAAGTCTTGGAAATTGCCGTCTTCTGATCCTGCATGGATTTACTACCTTAATTACTTAGAAAATGTTTTATGTGTGACGTTATGTTCAAACTATTTGTAGATGTGTGTCATGAGGCTTTGGAAGCTCCTGACCCGCAAAGTTAGACTCCTGGTAAGAGTAACTGCTTGTTGTTGTTTCCCCTTTCCCTGATTCTGCCTGCAAATGGGAACATTCCATTTTTGTCATGACTTAAAACAAAAGATAACCTTTGTTACTCAATTTTGTGATATAAAAAAACAGGTCATATGAGTTGTTTATCTAGTTCAGCTAAGCAAGTAGTTACACATTTGAAAGTTTAGATATTACAAGTGGTTTTGGCCTAATACAAATATTATTTCTACCTACAAAGCTTTTCATGACTTATCTTTTCGCCACCAGGGGTACAGCACAACTTGTACTTCTGTTTTTGTCTTGCATCACTTCCAGACTTCCCAGATGTGGCAGGGAGCATGCTGTTGTTGCATCACTTGAATTCAGGTGGCTTCTGTGGAGGAGAGCTTGGATAAACTTATTGGTTTTGTTTTGTTTTGTTTTTCCTTACTCGCTATCTTTTGGATTGCTAAATTCTGTGGCATAGTTTAGTAAGAGCAGTCCCTGGGGTGTTTCAGGGAGTGCATCCTCTAGCCAGTAGAGTCTGTTAGAGCTTCTTGCTGATGATTTAGTGTATCAAAAAGAGCTTCCACTGAGAAATACATGTACTGAAGTTGGAGTCTGGATTTAATCTTGAAATTTTCTGTGCTTGCCCGTCATGAAGTACTATGCATTTTATACTTCTTGTCAAGTCAATTTAGAAAGCCTTCAGTAAATATAGTTAAAATAGTTATTGTGTAATACTGTTTCCCCATTCAAACACGAGGAAATAGTTTATTCTCATATAGTGAGCACATGGCACTTTTTGTGTATAATACTTGGGTAAAGTCAGTATCGTGCTACATATGGTAGTAGTTACATACAAAATCAGTGTCTGTTACAGAGGGATAAAGCGCTATGACTTGCACACTTCTTGGCACTTCCCTAAGAGGAGAAAATTAAGGTTTGTTTACATTGTTTATTATGTAGGAAACTGATAACCTTAAGTATAGGGTTTTCTGATTTCTATTTTTTATTTCTCTTTGATCTCATAATTTAATTTAAGGTGTGCTCATCAGCTATTTACATTGGCATCCTCAGAAGCAATTATGATCCATCATATCTTGTGATATTTCTTTCCATAAACTGATTATGCAGTATGTGGGGAAAAAGCATTTCCTTTTTAGTCTAGAATTTATTGCATTTCATTTTGAATTAAGGGTTATTTTTTATCTTTCTGTCATACATTCCATAAAGAATTTTCTCTTGAATTGAACAGAGTCTGGATTTTTCCCTGCCTGGGTGCTTCATGGACTCTCTGTTAGCTTTGTGGGTATCAGTGCCTTTAAAAGCCTTTCTTTGTATTTTCCTTCAGCTCCTTGCACTCAGCAGTCCTTTGACTTTTATCTTTTGATCCAGTCTTATACACTGGAAACTTTCACCAGTCTGATGCTAGAGCATCTGAGTTGGTTGGCTGTGCTGAACATACCCATGAGTAACATGTGTGACAAGTTCTTGTTGCTTCTGATGCACATTGCCATGTTCATCAGTACTCAATTGCACCTACAGTCCAGGTACTCCATGTCCATCTCTATTCCTGTCCAGCTACTATTAATTGTCTTGAGGTTTTGTGCCTTTTCCTACTTGTATATAAGCCTAATTTATAAGAAGGTTATAAATCTATGATGTATTCCCTATTTCTGACCCCTTCTGGGAAGCTCTGTGTATACCAGCAAGGTCATACTTTTAAAACATTTCCTAGACATAACAAGCTGTAGTGACAAAACATTATTGCTAATCCATCCACATCTACACAAAAATTTGATGGTGTAGTTACTTGCTCATTGTATTTATTTTTTTCGTAATTGTGATTTAATCTGCCAGAATCTCAAGACCAAAGTTTTAGGTTGTTTCCTGGCATATTTACTTTTATTTAGTTGTTAGAATCCTAAATGACAGACTGCTTAGTTCAGACAAGGCTGTAAGTGTATTTTCTGAATCAATCTATCTTGTGTAAATATATGCTTGCCAGTCTGGAAGACCGAATTAGATTTGAGGATTTTCTGAATTATTGTTACAAAAATTCGAAGTTACTTATTTAACTGAAGTGAGGTATTACCGAACCATGTATGTGTTAGTAGTCTTCAAAAGGACATACACTTTTTTTTTCATGGACATATATTAATTATAGTATCTGTTCCATATCTTTGCCCATTTTAAGCTTGCAATACTGTTTTATAATTTATAGTTTCTCACTAGCCTCTTGTACGTTAAGCCTTCAAAGTATTTTTCGCATTTCAAATAAATTATATCAACCAACTGTGCTCTTTGTCTGCTGTTTTGTTTAACATGCTCAAGAATCTGAGTAGATTAGTGATGCATGGTTTTGCTTTGCAGCAGCTGTGCTTATTTGCCTTTATCATATAATGTCCATTGTGGGAGTTTGTTTCTATTTTTAATTGTCATTTCAGCATACTTTTCTAATACCAAGGTCTGTCTCATGGGTGGACAGATTAGAAATTATCACTAGTTAATATGTCTTTATCAGAGTTATTTTTTTATTACACAGTGTTGGTGTAATATTCAGTAACACGCCACTTTTCTGTAGAAAATGTAATGTGAAATGGGGAAGGGATATTGTATGTTACTTTACTAAAGATTATGGATTGAATTTGTTTAGTGCCCTGGTTAAGTAAATATGCCATTAACTAGTGAATTTCATCTTGACTCACTGTTGCAACATAGTGAATGCCTGAAGTTCAAATTTTTAATGCCAATATTTGTTACATTGGCAGCCACTCTTAAAAGGTCGACTATTAATGAGTTGGATACACTCCTTGATTTCCAAAAGACACTGACAAAGTATCTTATGTGAATGTAATATTATCAAATGTAGTGTCTGGGGGGTGGAAAAAACCCACCACCAAACTGAAGAAACATACATAAGTTTTTTTGTTTCGGGTTTTTTCTTTTTTTGTCTCCTTGAACTTTGCTGGTAGAGATGCTTGACAAGTTGAAGGTATTTGTATGGCTGAGAACTTCTATAAAATAATCTGGATGTTGAATTAAATCATCTGGATTTGTGAAGAGCTTCACTGGATAAGTGTTGGTGAACGTGTGCATAAGATAATGAATAATTTGTAGCTTCCGGTTGGTTATTCGGTGCACAGTGAAAAGGGAAGTTTGCGAGTTGCTGTTACTGTGAGACTACAGGCTTTTGTCTCATAGGAGATTTTCCTTCATGACAACTGTTTCCTTAAGTGTCGGTTTACTTTGAAGATAGTTAGGACTTAATACTCTAAGAAGATTTTTTTAAATTTTTTTTTAATTTTTTTTTTTTTTAGATTTGTATCTGTTTTATCTTAATGGCACTTTGGGAGCAGGGTGGAACAAACTTTCTGTGTTTTTCTAATGAAAATATCTGGTAGGCAAACTTTCCTTTTTCTCATCAATTGAATTACCGTTTATATAATTTAATCCCTTTTCAGAAGGAGTATTCTTCAAATTTAATCTTTAAATGCTATTACATGAGAAATGCTTGTCTGCTGTTGCATAACTTGCAAGAACTTGTAGCTTCCATCAGATTGTGTGACTGAACATCTGTATTTTTGTTCTCTATCTGAATATTTAACCAACAGATACAAGACCTTTTTCTGCTTTTTGACATCTAGGAAATGAATCGTTGCTTGTGATTCTGGAAAACTCGGTGTACCTCTTCTGTTTAGAAACCTGGAAGGATGTTCATAATCTACGCATTTTGGTTTATTGTGTTGTGTGTAGGAGATGGAACAAATCAAATCAATGGAGTAAGAGTTTTGCTTAGTTTCAAAACTTGATTGTTTCAGAGAGCTTTACTTCAGCTATTAGACCAGCTTATGCCAGCAAAAGGATTCTAATGAAAGAGCAATTCCGTTGAGTCTGCAAATGTGGGGCTAGCTTTATTAGCGAACACGTAAGAGTAGACAATCCCTGAAAGTGTCTTCAACAAGAGTTTTACTACATAAATTATATTTAAGTTGGGCAAAACTGTTAGCTGTAGACAAAAGTTGGTATTTTACATTTCTGTGGGAAACTTTATAAAAACCAATTTTGATTCTCTGCTTAGCCTTTTTTTTTTCTTGGTGTAGATTAAATATCTTCATTAAGATTTGTATTATTACTTCCTTTACAAATCAAATCACCTTGACTATGATCAAATAAGATCTTGTCTATAAGATCTTGTCTTGTCTCTAACCTTTTAAAGGGATAAAAAAGGTAAAAATTAATAACTTAAAGGTAAAAATTAATAACTTGAAGGTATTGTTTGAAAACAAATTAGTTGTGTCCAAACCATGATCTTTGCAGATTTTTGTCTGGGGAAAAATGTATCACAAAGATATAAGGTCAAGGCAGGTTTATAATTAAAATACTAATTCAACTTTGGTTATTCTAGGACAGGCAGGTCTCAGTGCTTGTTTTGCAATATTTGTAGTGTATTTCAGGGACAAGATTCTTAATTATGCAGTAAAAATACATTTTTGTACATAAAATCAATTTTGTGCAGAATTTTTGCAATGGTGAAAAGAAAGCAAGCCTGAACACTTCCTTTCTTTCATGTCTTGTGACTGGTAGGACATTGTGAAATAGGCCATTCTTGATTAATATTTGGTATGATAATGTGAAGGGCTTTGAAGAAATTCCATCTGTTCATCATCAGCTGGAAAGTTAAACTTTTTCATGTATCAAAAAAAATGAGAAGCAATGTAAGGAGGAAACAGCTGGCAAAGGTCAGGCTGAACTAGCAACTGAATTTTAATAATTTACGGGGGGGAGGATTTAATTATATTTTTATGCCTTTTGAACTGTCTTGTATATTTTCTTTGTTATCTCATGGTTTTAGAAAATGTTGGATTTTCTTCTGCTTTTGACTGTTCATTACATGGGAGCATCAGACTTATGGTAAATAAAATGAAGAAAGAAGCCTGAGTCAGGCTTGTCTTATTTAGTCTAGACGGTACTTTTTATGCCAAATGTTGCTGGGCTCATTTCTGCTTACCAGAGTTACTCTGATAGATTGCATTCCTGGTTTGCTTTTATCAAGCAAGAGAGCTTTCTTTTGCTTGTTAGTTAGCTGGAAATGTTTGTTCTCCCTCTGTTTTAACTTTATCAGTATTTATCATATTGTTTGTTGAAAATGCAATTAGACATTTGTTTTTCTGCCTTGTGTACACTTCAGCAATGGAAATTTTTTGTAAGGTTTATTAAGTTAATGTGCATTTTGACCATCTAATTACAAACTACCAGATAAATTAGTGACATAAGCCTGTGTAATGCAAAAGTCTTGTGTAGTCTTGGCTGTTCCATGCAAAATTTGAACACTGAAACTAGTGATGGAATCTTTTTAACTAGCATTACAGGGAGCTTTAGTAGTACTTGAATATTTTGCATTGCAACAATGCCCAAGGGATCCCATGGTGTTGTATGGTGTTCAGATGTGCAGTAAGCAGTGCGCTAAACTTCGGAAGCAATTAAATAACTTCAGTTATGGTGAAGGTGGTTATTGATAGATAAAAACTACTTATCTCTTAATGTAAAGTATAGTGGTCATGAGCTGATGAGTATGCCTTTCATCTCTTTGTTTTAAATTATAAAAACCTGATTTAGAGTGTCTGTGACCTACTTCGTGTATCCTCTGTGGGCTGTTGTGTAGCAATAGCACCAGCAATTCCTAGTGGCATTGAACCTTGAGTAGTGTTGTGAAGAAATCAGTCTATCCTGCTACTTAATTGTTAATTTGGATATTCCAACACCAGGAATAGATGAAAATGCTCTATTCAGTAACTGCAGTGTACTCTGAACAGAGACTGAACTAACTGAACCATTTGTCTTGGGACAGTTGAACGAATCTGAACGTAATAGCAGGCTTGCTTTTGCTTTGTGCTAGGAGCCCCTGGCACAGGTGGCGTGATACAGCACCTGGGCAACCTTGCAAAGACAGGACCAGTATTAGGGGCTCAGGCAGAGCTCCCGAAATTGGCAGTGGCCATCCTACAGGAAAGGGAAGAAGTGGCAGTAGTCCTAGGAGGGTTTGGCAAGCTGGCACCAGCAGTCACAGCAACAACCACTGCTTTTTAGAGGACTGGGAATATGTTGTAGTAGAGCTGTTAATGTAATTTTCAAAGGCTCAGTAGGCACTGGGGTGATGCTTGTTACCATACTAGACCTGAAATGTTTCCTTGTGACATCTCTACACTTGTATTAATTGTTTTCAGTGCTGACATATTACTTGCCTTCTCTCTGAGGCTCAAGCTCTCGTCTGTCTTCTGAGGTCAATTGGAAGGGATGATTCTAAAGATTTCTTTCACAGGGGTCAATACAAGGAAAAAAATACCCTTTGCTGTGTTGCTGAGCTCACCAGAAATTGTATCTTCTTACTCAGAAGTCTTATACCAGTGAAGGACCCCCTATGTGATGGTAGAAAAAACCCAGGTCCTTTACTAGTGTCTATACCCAAGCTGTTGGTAAGTGATGTGACTGGTCCCATATCGTTCCCATGATGTAGTTAGAGGAGTATCCTTGATTCTCGCAGAAGATGCAGCATCTCAGTTAACTATGTAATATCCTTTTGATTATGAACTAACATATTTAAGAACCAGGTCATGTTGAGAAGAATTTGAATATCAAAAGAACAGCAGAACAAAAGGATCTCAGAAATGCTTTGATGTTTGACCATATCAGCTCCTACTGGAACTGCAGTTCTCGTGAGCAAAACCAGTCAAGCTGGTTGGATGGCTGGCAATAACCTGCTACCAGTTAGCTCACATCCACGTTAGCAGTGGATGTCCCATACTGGGCAACTTTTAAACATCTGGAGTACTTTTCTGCATACCTGTACTAAAGGTCTGTGACAGTTATACACCAAGAACATAAAAAATGATCCAAAAATGTGCAAGAAAAAGGGTCTAGACAACTCAAATTTGGTTTCATGCATCTGTTGTATCCATACACCTTGATACAGTAATAGATTATTTACTCCATATTGAAACAAAGATTAACAACTCTCACATCAGGTGAAGGTGTTTCCTTTTAAAGAACTGGACTTTCTAGAGTAAAGATTACAACTTTCTTGTGTATTACTGAGTAAACCACTCTCTTGCAAAACAAAACTTACTCTTATGCTGCCCTAACAATCAGTTAACATTAATATTTAATGCAAGCTAATTTAAGGGAGATAACTGGAATGCTTGAAAAGGAAGGAAGAGGAAGCTTTTATAAATTCTTGTGATAAAACTTTCAGCTTCCGATGTGTGGCATTCCTGTATTTGATATGGTGTTCATTATTTTAAATGATTTTTTTTTTTAAAAAATTATTTTAATTTTAAGTTTTTTGATGGAATCTATTGCAAGTTGACAGGATTGGGCTACAGTGTTGCTGGATATGTGGTAATATAAAAGGTAACACTTTTACAACATGTTATAGCCTTAACTGGAAACAAACAGGCATTTAAATAGCAGCAGCTGTCTGCGTCCAGTCAAAGAAGATAACACTGTTAAACTTTTATATATATAACTTCTCATAGGTTGCTGTAGTATCAACTTCTGTAGTATTTTGACCTCTGTTGTCATGATCTGCTTGCACATAACATGGGAAGAATTTAGTATAGAACCTCGTATGTCCATGTGCAGAAATAAATGTCCTTATACACAGGCGTAAAATGAGATCAGTAGAAAAAATAGGTTGTGCAGGAAGGCTTGTAGTGACTCTTCAAAGAACCTGCAGTTCATATGTAAGCAGTACTGAAGACAGTGACTTCAGCTTTATCATGGACTGAGGTATTCCTGTTGTTGATTTACCAGACTGTGTCAAATTCTGAGCCTGACCTCCAATATCACTGAAGCCTCTCTTTTGATGGGCTGGTAGAAAACCTAAAGACGACACAGAAAGTACAGTATTTTCAGTCTGAGGAAGGGACTTCTAGTTGAATATAATGAGACTGTGCAAGCACTGTATTAGAAAAATTTGACTTGGAGGTAGCCTGAGTTATGTTTCTGTTGTATGTAAGAGTCATAGAATGTTTTTGCTAATGAATGCACTTTTTCTCAAACTGATCCAAGTTAACAAGAGCATCTGTGGAGGACAAAACCCCATTGTTTGTTCTAACCACAAATCCGTTGGCTACAGCAGTTACTAAGCATCCTCAAATAACATGACTAAGGAATCAGGCATTGATTTAGAGATAGGAGCTGGCTCAGGCTCCACATGTCAGAAAATACAATAATTGTCTGACTTCTCAGCTGAAACTCTTCAGTCCCACCACTGTGCGGAAACACTGCTTGGCTGTCTTCTGTCATACAGAGCCCATGCCTTATTCTCAGAGGACAGTTATTTACCCTGCAGAACTGTGGCTCTTTGAGGGATGGTTGTTACAAATGCCATGACTTCCTCATTCTTTCACTTTTGCAGACCAAGGATATTACAGACTCTTAGATGAAAGGAAAGTGAGGGAGGCTTACAGCATCCCACTCTTTAGGCCTTTATTTGAGCAAAGGACAAAGCCCTAGTAGCCACTGTTATTAGGTTAGTAATTGATGCTTCTCTCTGAGGAACACATAAGTCTGCAGTGTGATCTACACTAGCTTACAGTTTCTTGAGAACTTGCTATTTGCAGGTTTGTTACTTGACGATGTGCTATTACTGGCTAGGCAGTGGAACTCTGCAGCCCGGGGCCCCAAAGCAGCTCACAGTTTCATTGCATGTGGGTATCAGCTGTGTGATTATTTGCTCCCCTGGTTGTTTATTGCTAATTAACTTTGTGGAAGAGTGGAGGCTGGCTTGTCAGTAAAGAAATGGTTTCTGGTGCTGATGGTGGCTTAAAAACCATGGGTTTTGAGAAGGGGAGACAGGAGTTTCTATTGAAAGTTGGCAAGGTCTTGTGCAGCGAGGAGCTGAGGTCTTAGGGGGGAATCTAACAATACAAGTAAGGAATGTGATTGTCAGAGAATCAGTGAGCTTGAGAGAGTCATCTTCTTTAACAGGAAGAAGAAATAGTTCTGGTGTGAAAGGATACCGTCTTGTGGGACATTTGTCAGAGATGCTCAATAGTGCAGGCAAAGAGAAAGTGGATGGGGAAAGTAACGTGGAGCAGGGAAACAGACCTTCTGAAGAGATGCGAGACAGACCAAAAAGAACAAGAGGAGCAGTGCTCTGCTTTATGGCTAGAGGTGTATCGTGGAGAAAGGAACAGACCGGGAAAGTCAGCTGGGCTTAGGTTTTACTTAACACACCTGGTATGAAACAACAGTTGTAAGAAATGGAGAGAGTTTTTAATGTACCACTACTTCTCTGTCCAGTCTGGAAAGATCTGTATACTAATAAAGTTGAGCTTCAACTCCTGATTTTGAGGAGGACTTTTTCTGATTTCTTCCTGTTTTCTGAGCTGTCCATGAAAGGAAAAGGAAGTGATATAATCCCTGTTAGGTGTGTGTTTGAGCTGACAAGACAATGAGAATGCTAAATGCATGGAAAATCAGGTGCTTAATTGGAAGCTAGCAAGTTTCCCAAACTGTATTTTGAGAACTTGGGGTGTGGATGAATTAGTCTTAAATTAGACATAGAAACTAGTGGTAAAAAATTTAATAACTCTTACATAATTCTGTCTCTTCTATTTTTTTTTTCTTAAAACAGGATGTTGCCCCTTTCATCTCAGACACTGATGATGAATCTTCATCATGGGCAAACACAGGAATATGTGATCAAACCCAAATATTATCCAGTAAAAAAAGTGATTTCAGGAGAACAGTCCACCGAGGGCTCATTACCACTGAGACTGGGCCAGGATCAACTTGCATCACATTTTCACTGTAAGTACAACTGTAAAAAATATATTGCCTTCTTTCTTCTCCAAAATCCTTCTACCCCCTCCTCCCCCCTTTTTTAAAGATCTTGAATATTTCTTTTGTTCACTTGAATTGCAGTAACACTTCAAGACCAAAAAAGGTTAAAATAATTAAACATGAGATAATTCTTAGATTAGCAAATGGTCCAACATTCTGCATCCTGTTGAGACGCAAAACAGATTTCCTGGATGAAGAAAAAAAATGAACCTGATTCACTGCTGGAATCTCATGCTATTTCTATATGATAGTTTTTCCTTCAGATAAAAGGTGCTTTGTGAGCGCTTGCTAGAGTAGGCATAACTGAGAGTGTAATCAGTGTAAGATGACAGTCCTCTTTACTTCACTGTGATGGATACCCTTCTTGTAAAGCTAGAATCCAGGATTGTGGTCTCATTGGTGACTGTTTTTCTCTGTATTTAATTTATTGCGTGTTTATGAACTTCTGCACAGTATGGAGGCTGCATGAGAGTTTCTGCTTCATACTTATAAAAAAAGGATTGTGTAGGTGCCCAGCTTGTGGCCTTGGCTCCTGCTCCATTGTGTGGGGAGTTTGAGGACAAGCTTTGGCTTAAAAGATGAAGAGCTTGATGAATTATGGGTTAGGTATTACAGAGCGTCTGCTGGCTTGATTTGGGGAAAATTTCCTGCAGTTGAATAATGGACTGATTAACATGGAGGCCTAAGGTACTTGCAGTCTCCTGACAGACTTCCTCTGCTGTAGCACAGAGACGTATGTTCTGCTGAGGAGACTTAGGGAAGAATCTCTCCTTCTAAAGCTGTAAATATGGTTTCTTTGCATGAGTATGCTTGCATGTCTGCATTGCACCTCTTTATAATCTGTCCATTTATACTTAAATGCAACCCCTCCTTCCTCTTCTGCAAGTATAGCTTCATAGGTGCTTAATTATAATCTCGGACCTAATGGAAAGAACAGGGAGCAGCCAGAGATCTTTCAATTAACACTTTCAGAGTGGTCAAGTATACTGCTTGCAGAACACTACATCCCCTTCTTAAAAGCTTCAAAAAGATTTTTAATCACATTGTCAACATCAACCAATAGTCCCTTTTGCAGATAAGATCACAGAATCACAGAATGTTAGGGATACCATTGCTTTTCTTCCAGATGGCAGTTATTTTCATCCAAATAAGATATTAGTGGCCACTGGGACTGGCTTTTGTCCCCTCTCCTCTGGCAAAGAGTGTACAAATCCTAGGTTGTATAGTTCTCCCAGTACTTGGAGTGACTGTTGCTGGTTGGATTCTGGCCAAAAAAAATCTTCACTTTTGCCACCTTCTTTAAGCCTGAGTCAGTCTGCCTTAGATACACTCAGTGTTTCTTCTAAATACCAAGCTGCAACTAAACAAATGGGGTTGTGTGAGGTATTTTTTTTCTTCTATCGTAGCATAAGGATATAACTCCATGCAGCTTTAAGACAAAGGAGCCAGTGCTTCTAGCTCTTTTTAGGTTGTTGGAGCTCCTCTTACTTACAGTACTCTGAGGGACATGACTAGGGGAAGGAAAGCCAGGAGCTGAAGATGTAGAGTATTTGTTACTCTAAGAAGCCCCTCAGTGAACAATGCATTAGTAAAACATTTTACCGTTATTGGAAATCCCACGATTCCTAAATGCTCAAAGGACAGACAGTTAAAACAGTTTTTGTGGCTTGATAAGATCAACCATGACTTAAGTGTTGCCTCAGAGGTAAAATGCAGGACTAAGTCTGAGGCTGTTTATATGGTGTTGAAATTTTGGCTACTGGGCTTTTGAGCAGCCTAAAAAAGGTCACTTTACCTGTTTTGCCTCCACTTCTGCATTTGTGAGGTGTGGGTCAGTGGCTGCAACTTTTGATGAAGCAGTTTAGATATCTGCTAGAACAGAGTGCAGTTTGAGCTGTGTGTTTATTAGAGTTTAAGATTGTATATGCTGGACCCAAACAAGAGAGCTAGAACGTGACCAGCTATATCTGTTTAGGGTGGCTTAATATTTCTTGAGGTGCTAGAATGGAATCCAAGGATAAAAGACTACTTTTTTCCGTAAAAACTGGCTTTAACTTCAACTGTCAGTATTTTAATGTTTGGGATGTTTGAGTTACTTACAGTGAAGTAAGATTAGGATGTGAAATTCCATGTCAGGTGTTCTGTGATAACCACCAATATGCAGTTCCCAGCCCTATCTTGAACTGAGTGATGAGCTCCTGCAAATTATATAATGCTTGTGGCAGTGTTGATATTGATTGTCTAGTTAATATGAGAATATTTAGGAGTGGCTGATGACCTCAAGGTCTTTTGTCAGTGCTGTTAAATGTATAGTCTCTTTTCATGGCAGAGCCTCTTATTTCATTGAGCAAAGGAATAAGTAGTGGCAAAGTGGAGATACTTGAAAAGGAAAACGAGGGAAGTGTAGTAATTTTATTAAAATGCAAAAGCTAGAAAGTTAGTCCTGAATACTTCAAGATCTTTTCTTTTTATTTGTCCCCCTTATTGTTAAATATTTTTTTTTTTTTTTTCAGAGAAGAAAGAGTAGCCAGATAATACTTGGTGGCATTGTTCAGGATTTTGTAGTTATCAATTAACGTGGGGTGCAAAGCAAGTCATTGTTACTGTTATTTCTTTCTGAGCATTTCTATGCCTTTTATTTTAACGTATTAGCATTGTGACAAAGATTGGCATCTATGAAAGATGTGCTCTGTAGAATAAATCTATTTTTCTAGCTATAACTGCAATTGGTGTTGATTTTTTTGACTTGTACAGATAATTTCAATTCTATGACATGGAATAGATAGACTTGGAACAAATATCAGTCCTGAGATACCTTGAGAGACAGGCCTGTCCTCAGACAAGTATGTGTGTATGGGTATTAGACTTTTAGAACCTGTGCATGATTCTGTGGGCAACATTTAAATCTTTGTGTAAAGATGAAGCTAAAGCAAACATATGAAAGTCATGTAAGTGTTCTAACTATCGATGCAGTATATTGCCTCATGTTTTACAACATAATTTTACATATGTTTGCATAAATGAAATAAGATTAATGTGGAAGAAAATGCCCCACCACTTAGAATTGTGAGGTGCAGAATACTCTGTTACAAGTTTGGTGTAACAATACCTTTCCTACTAGTGGAAGCATAACGCACTGATAACTTAGACAAGTTCATTTTTAAGCTCATATGTAATTTACACATGCTGGTTTCACTGATGACTTCATAGGTTGACTAAAGCAAAACCAGGTGTTGCTTTGAAATTGCAATTTAAACTATTTTTGTGAAATTGCACCATTCTGATTTCACTATGTGACACTTACATCATAATAATAGTATTTCCCCATTGGTAAGTATGGGTAAACAGCTGTAAAATACGTGAATGTTTTACTGTTGAAAAAAATGCATGCAGAGATACAACACGTGTTTCATGTAAACGCATCTTTATGATTTGACATTCTACTACTGTTCAGCATCTGTTGACTTTAGGGGAAAACCTCCCACAGGTCTCCAGTGGGTCAGATATTGTTTCCACCCTTCTTGGTATTTGTTTTTGGAACAGCTCTGCATAAACAGCAAAGTAATTCTCTCACAGGCTTGTCTTAACTAGAGCATTGCAATGTGTTCCTTGTAACTTATGCCTACATGAATGTGTATGGATATTAGAGTTGAACAATGGTAACTTCGCTAAATAGAAGCTTTGGGAAATTTGGAGGTAAGGGTGGGGTATAGCCAGCAGAATGGGGTGGGTAAGAAGAGAATAAACAGTTTGACGACTAACAAGCAGAAATAACAGAAAAGGCGCAACACATTCTGTTTGGAAGGAATGTAGAGTCAAATTCACTTCAGTCACTCATGGGAACTGACATTCATGTCTTGCTGCTGAGGTTGTACATAATCAAACAAAAAAAGGGAATGGGGTAAGTATATAAACGTCAGGGACTTTTATTTTGTTTTCTCAAATGCAAAACATTTGCGTGTGTGTGTGTGTGTGTAAAGCCTTTGCTCTTCTTCAAGAGACAGGGGGAATTTTTCAGGGACACTCTAAAATGTTTAAGAAAAATATCGGGTGCAGTCAGCATCAGGGTCCATCAACACTGTGGCTTTTTTTGATGACAAAACCTGAACAATTTTAGTAAAGCATCTTTTTCCTCTCTGCCATTTAAGCACATTACCCATACTGTTATTGAAAAGCATGACCATTCATAACAGCCATTTAAATAACTTTAACAAATGAACATAGTTTATTTAGCAATTATAAAGGACTATGGAGTTCTTTGAAATTCTTGGAGACAGGACGACTCGATAAATACAAACTGCTTCTCTCAATATGCTATAGCCGCAGGCATTTTAACAATACCCTTTCTAAGCTGTCTTCATGGCTGTTTGTGCATCCATAAAGGGCTCACAATTGAGGAGGCCAGTAGATCAGCACCCCCAAAAAAGTACTGTATTTTTCTCTTTGGGCTCTGGAAAGATTTTATGGCTCTGAGCTCACCAATACTTAAATGTCTGCGTGACAGGAAAGGGCTGTTGGTGCTTTTATAGGAACTAGTTTAAATGTTTCATTCACCCAAAAATGAATTATCATCTCTCTATGCTTTAAAATATGGAGGCCAAGACTGATAAACAGCATTGTGGGGAAAAACGTTGAAAAAACAGATTGATGATTTGGCAAACAGAATTAAAATGAGTTCAAAACGTATTATAGCTAGGGGAAAACACAGACTGAGACAAATGCATCTCGATTGCTCTGATGAAAGAGAATTGGCTCCAAACCCAAAGATTTCTCAAGAAGAAAAGAAGAGATGAGGCTTTCCAGAAAATTCTGTAGGGGAAAACCTCTATGACGTGTTTGAAAAACAATTAAACACTGAAAGTCCCTTAGCCAGACTAACTCCAGAGTTGCTGTGATACCAGGAATTGGTTTTGACTGTTGCAAGTAGCGAAGTCTGGTTTTACTCATAAGAGATGTGAAAGTGCTTTTCTCTGTCAGTGCTGTCACCCATGCCAGAAGGAATGAACAAATGTTGACGCAAAAAGTACTGCAAGGAGAAAGTCCTTTTGTACCCAGAGAAACTGAGATTTCAGAATCGGTGATGTCTGTATTTCTGTCGTCATTTTTTCCTCCTTCAAAAAATTAAGGGGGAAAAAAAATCTTGGCTTCATGCAGTGCTGAGAGAGAAGATTTTTAATGGTGATTCAGCATGAGGATAGGGCTATGTTCATTTATAACTTAATTCCATGATGTTCCGTACTTTGTCACTGTTTACAGTTTGTTGACTTCCTTAGTGCTTTTCAGTTGCTTCCTTTTAGGAAATGGAATGTTAAGTGGATATACTTAGTAAGGTAATATTAATTTGATTTTTGTTCCCTATTCTTTCTGGAAATGGTAAACACTTTTCAAGTTGCACCTAAGAGTTAGTTTCTCATTTAAGGAAGTCACGCATGCTGGGACGAGGAAACTGGGTCTATCTCAACAATTTATTTTCTAATGAAGTAGCACACTTCCAACTTAAGACTCGTAATACTGTCATAGGGCAGGGTAAAGTCTGTTGTGCTGATCATCGAGGGAGCCTAGATAATTACCTTAGGCAAAATGCATAATTTCAGATAAGTGAGATCAGGCAGGAATGACTCTCATTCCCAGTGTATAAAGGCCTAATTCGGACCTTCTTGAAGGAGTCCTGTTGAAAGAGTGGACGGTAGTGGTTGTATTTAGTGGGTGATACTTAAGTGTCAGTAACACTAATAACGTGTTCATCTGCGGCCACCTGAGCTCCTGTGTGGCTATAGGTTTTTGTGTAAAGATGCTGATTTCACTATCAGAGCATGCAATTCCTGCAGCACTACCCGCAGTAGCCCCCGTCAGCTTAAGATTGCTTGTGGTGGGCTGTGAAGTCATTGCTGCTGCTTTGCTTTACAGCTGAGAATAGCACTGTGTAGACTGGCTTTCTGTCCTAGATGTATGTTTGTGTCTAAATGTGGCTTTTTGGCTTGTGTTCTGTTATCCCTCAAGTGAAAGCCTTTTAGGTCTGGATATGCTTTAGGTACCTAAGAATCTGGATGACCTGAATGGCAGTTTAAAAAGGCTTGTGGATCTGAATCCTGTGCTGGGTTGCTTACAGCTGGAGTTGTCTCCAGCCCCAAACCTGAAGCACAGATGTGAACTTTCAAGCATGATACTCTTGAAGAACTTGAAGTTCTGTTTCAGAAGTGCTTCAGTCTGAAGAAGACAGACTATCTGGGTGCTAATATTTCATTTAATGCCCACCCAAACCTGCAGCTGAAGCATGTGTCTGCCTGCCTCTCCTTACAATCAGCTAAGCCTCATTAACTCTCCTGCAGGATTAAGCTCCCTAATGAGTGCCACAGCTTAGTCATAGTGGAGTTTGGAACCCAGCTGTAGTGAAGAGTCACCCAGTTCTTCAAAGAAATGCATCTGAGCCCTAAAAGCATTTGAACTAAGCAGCCTTATGCTCAGCATTTCCTGTTTAATGGGTTGGGCACATTCCTGTTCAGTGTGCTGGTTAGCCTGCTTGCTCCATGCAATTAGCTTCTCTCATCCCTTCCACAAGAGACCTCAGACTGATTAGTGGTGTAACTCAAGGCTGAAATTTAAAGGTTTTTAGCATCGTATCCATTTGTGGATCTAGCCTACATGTAATACCTTTAAAAGAAATAAACAAAAACCAGTTTAAGAGAGTTATCCCCCCAATAAATTTAATTGAATGGAGTTGAGGCTATTCCATCAGACATCTTGAATCACATGGCAGTCTCTATTAATTTATTTGGGTTGGTACCTTTTTCTGGAACATTCTAAACTATGTAAAGGTAAATTATAGTTATATTTCTCATTGCCAACTATTTATTAGAGTTTTAAAAATTGATTTAAACATGGAAGATGACTGTAGTTCAAGATATGATGTTTGTTGTCTGAGAATTGCATATAGAGAATCTTCACAGTGGTAAAAAAGACAAGAAAAACAAAAGGTGATTCATAAAACTTGGTGACAGATCTTAGATTTCCAATCTGTGTGATTTGTATGTTACAAACTTGCACAGGACAAAAGTAGTTGTAGTTACTGTGAATTCCTCTGACTTGCTCGAAAGAGGCTATATCAGTAAGAGAAGTTGGTAGTAAAGGGCTCCTGGGGGCATGTAAATACAGTTATGAATGTCTTTCAGAATGATCTCAGCACTTGTGCCTGCATGTGCTCCTTTGATACTTTAAGTGACAGCTTTCCATATAAAATAAAACACAACAAGCCTATGTTGTAGAGAGCAGAGTGTTTGCCAAAATCTACCAAAATTCATGAAGAAAACCTACTTGAATGAAGCAAGTTTTGCTGTATTAACTTACTTGAAAGAACTGAAGAGTAGCTGAGTGGCTACATGCCTCTCCTAGAATAGATTTTTTTTTTTTTTTTTTACTGTCTTTTGGGTTTTTTTTTTTTTGGGAGATGGGGGCAGGGGGTGTGATGAGGAAAACAGCAGAAGTCATTCTTCTCTATGCTGAAACAGGGAGCAAGGAAGAGACTGAAACCTGTGATAATCAGGAAGGAAAAAGGCTTTTCCAGATACCTTCTTTTCGGTTAGCTTCTTCCTCACTTTGGAAGCATCAAATCTTCTGGATTATTTCCTTGCCTGTCTGTCAAGAATGCTGAAGAAGCAAGCAGGGCTTAAACAGAGGGTAAAGAAACAAGAGTGCGATAGAAGCAAGAAGTCTGAGAGCTCATTTCTGACTGGAGGGAGAAGATTGTGGTAGGAGTATGTAAACAAGACAGGAGGAGGAAGTGATGTGAGGATATAGTGACATAGCTAATCGGAATTAGGTGTGTAGAGAAGTGTGTCTAATAGCAATGATGGCAACAGAAAGAAAACGTGAGATCACTGTCGTGATAGGCAGCTGGATCATGTTTTGCTCTTTGAAGTCCCATTGGTTTGCATAAAGGCAATAGAACCGAGTACTTGAAAAGTGACAAAATATTGAAGGTTAAATTGTATTAACTAATGACATACCTGTAAGATCATACAAATGCAACAAAATAAGGCATTACAGAAATAACAAAAAGTAGAGTGCTGGAATTAATTACATAGCAATAATGTGTAGCCATAGCTGTCTAGACATGGCAAATAAAGTGGAGCTTGACATATTGCCTTGTTCAAAATGTTTGACTGGGTGGGTGTGCACACATACACCTCACCTCCTGCAGGACTGTGGGGAGTACTTTTAAGCATGAGAGAAAGCATTGGATCTTGGATGAAATAAAGCTGGATAATCTTATTTTTAATTTTATTGCCATGTCTAATTTTTCCTAATGCTTGTGAAAAGAGAACAGGGTGTGAGTTGTGAAAGTGTACGATAACAAAGGTTCAGGAAAGAGCAAAGATGCACTACCCTACTTGAAGATAGGCATTGCATATTGAAGCCAAAAATTAAATTACCCAGGAGCTGTGCTTTGCCTTCTTGAATCCATGTAGTTTTCAGACTTGTTTGTGCTTGTGACTGTTACAGAAAGAATAAGGCTCATATTCTGCCTGGTTTTCAAATGGGTGAGGTTTGAATGCAGAAGGTTTTGCTCCCATGCTCAGAGCAGAGTAAAGGCTGAGTTCAGTTCTGCTAAGGTCATGTAAAGAATGTTTCACATCTGCTTCACTGGGATAACAGCCATATCAACAGATCAGAAGGGGATTTGGGAGATCTTTGCCCCTTTGGCCTAGCCTGCAGACTGGGTCTGAGTATGCAGTGTCGGTAGTGCACTGCTGGGCAAGGAAAATCAGTTATACCAGTATTTTATGTAAGCTGTATTAAGTAAATCAGCTGCTCTTCTAAACACTGACTGGACCTCAGCTGCAGTATTGTCTAGTTTTGGACAGTGTATTTGAAGAAAAATGAGGACCAAGTGTTATCAAACAAAGCAGGAAAGAATGGAGATCTGCAAAATATGGCCTGTTAAACTGAAAAAGTTTAGATGGTTTTGGTCTGAAGAAAATTAAACTCAGGGAAATTCAGGGTAGCAGTCTTCAAGTATGTTAGAAATTGATCCAAAGAGGAACAAGTTTTTGTCAGAGTTTGCTGCAGGTGAGGCAGGGCCATAATACACTTGAATTGCAACAGGGGAAATGGGGGTTAGGTATTAGGAATAACTTTATAATAAGAGAGGCTGAAGCACTGGAATACGTTCCCTAGGTAGGCTGTGGAATCTGTGTAATAGAAGGGTTTTGAGAATAGGCTGGGCAAGCTTTTTGCATAATGCTGCTGTTCCATCCTGTGTTGGGAAAAAGGAGAGGGGAGATTAGATGATCTCTCAGAATCTCTTTCAGTTCTTTCTATGCCTAGCAAGGGCTGTATACCTCTCAATGTGTAATCTGAAATTTAAGGAAGATCTGCCTCTGGTCTGTATGTGAATCCAATGTGTTTGTTTGTTGTTGTTTTGTTTGGTTGTTTGGTTTTTTTTTTTTCCCTTCTTAGCATTCAGAAGTCTTCTAGACACTGATATACCTAAGATGTATAATAGCCAAGTTTCAGCATGTTCTGAGCTTTGGGAACTAGGTTTTGGGTTGTTTTTTTGTTGTTTGCTTTAAATGGATGACTAAGTGGTGATAAGACAGAACTTCCCCATATATTGTCAAAAAAGTATTTTACATAAGTCAAAAGTATAAAAAGGTCATTCGACAATAGTTCTAAAAGCTTAGTTATTTTACTTATATGGCTGATTTTTATGCAGTGTCAGATTTCCTTTTGGCTGAACAAGCATATCTGGTAGTAAGGACTAAACCAGGTAGACTAGTGAAATAACTGGGAGACACCTGTTTTAGGAAATAAGTCATTTCCCTCTGCTTCTGTCCTTTTTTTATTTTTCAGTCAGCGTTTAATTAAGAAAAAAGAGAGGGAGTTGGTCATCTGAGAATTCAAAATGCTGAATCTGCCATTTAAAAGCTTATCAGTTTTGATTTGTAAGATAGATTTTCATTCCAAAGTTCTCCTCATGTGTCACACTTGAAAACATGAAATTGCCTGAGATAATCTGTTGGCTTTGGGAAGAGAATAAAATTTTAAGATAGAATCTTCAGGTCTGAAGAAGTTCCATATAGATACACCTATGAAAACTTACTGAGTTCAGTGCAGAAGTAAGGTGTCATGAAAACAGAGTAGCGTATGTCATTCTTGAAGGTACTAATGGAAAGCCTACAGATAGCTTAGTTCTGTTTCTTCAGGAGATTTGCCTCAGGATATTTGTAATAAGTGAAGGTATTAAAAACAAAACAAAACCCAACCAAACAAAGACCAACACAAACACCTCTAAAAGTAGAATCGGAAAGAAGCTTTGTGCAAGGGTTATGGGAAAGGCGTTCATAAGTTCTACCAGCTGAGTCCACAGTATAAGCCACTGCTTGTGACTTTTATTGGGAATCATTTTGATTAGATCACTGTGAAACACAAAAACGTCATAGACACAATAAAATCATTTTTTTCAACACATTAAAATATATTCTCTTTGTCCCGTTTGACCTATGAGACAGTATAGTGTAGTCATCTTTTTAACTGAATACCAGTTCTGCTTTCACTAGTATTGCTAGCCCATTGTCTTCCTGCAAAGCAGGGACATGCCACAAATCTTCTGAGATCTACTACAGCTATTGAATACTGTCTAGTTAAATCTTTGCAGAATGCTGGAGCTGTGAGGGCAGCCGTAAAACCAAGGAAAAAAATGTGTTTATAGAAATTCTTCTAGAAAGACACGAAGGCGGAATAGCATTACAGACAAAGAGACCCAGGAGGTTGAGGAGAACTTCTTCCCCTTATACAACTCTGCCCAGGCATGGCTATGAGAGCTATTGTGACCACCCGGACCTAAAGCCCGCCACCTGCCTTGTCTTAGCTCATTCATCTTTTAAGCTAATGCAGGAAAAAAAAAAAAAAAAAATCAGTTTGTCATGATGGACAGTAGTGGCAGAAGGGAATCTATGAAGAAATCCTTTTGCTTATATTTTCCGTTTCTCCTGCAGTTGTTGCTTAATCATAAATTTATCACAGCATGAGCTTGCTGTGTTCATAATATTATATCATAGTGACTTACAGAGATGGAAAGAAAATCACCTACATGTGGTGCCAATTTTCAACTAAAGATCACATAACTTTACCCAGGCTTTTATTTTTTTTTTAAACTGGCTCACAAGAGTTTCACAGATTTTGGAAATTATGGGTACATTCTTCCACTGATCTACTTTGACAAATGTATCTAAGAGTTCTTGGGTACAAGTGAGCCTGGACTATGAGGCAGGATGATGGTGCAGTTGGCTGAGTCTCCTTGTGAATTTGCTGCTTAGCTCAGGGATGGAGCTTTAACCAGTATTAGTAATCCTGGTGGTTCTACCTTTATTAATACAACAATCTGAATTTATCTCTAGTTTTGCCATTTTTTTCATTAGCTTTACTGTTCATCCAGTGTATGTATCTTCTGCTTTTGTTGTCTTTCATTAGGCTCTTTTATTTATCTGGTCTCAAATTTGTAGTTCTTCAGTCTGTTGTTATACTTAAGGGCAGAGTGAGGTGTTTCATTTCCACATTTTTAAAATCAGTTTTGAAGAGTTTATGATAAATTTCTGTCTATATATATATATAAATAATGATTCCAGGTATGTTGCAGTGCTGTAGCACCATCATGTTTTTCCAGAAATGAATTTGAGATAATCTAAATTGCAGATCTCGTCGTGTCCGAGTCACAGTGGCATCATCAGTAAAGCTTCTGGAGTTTAAAGAGGAAAATAATCTGTATGCTACCTTAAAAATGTACTGTCCTTCTTCACTATGAACTAGCCCAAAACCAAAACAGGTCAAGAGTATAGCAGCAATGGGCTTTTTCTAGCTTGAAGTTGTGGCTTTTAACTTTAATACTGCCAAACCAGCTAAGAGATATTGAAGGATATATAGTTTCTCATTTAGAATTAAATCATCCCCTCTTTGGATAAAAGGGGCCGGGGGGGAGAACAATCTACAGAAGAGAAGAAAGGGAGGGATTCAAGGAAGTCCAAGTGTCTAACCTTGCAGAGTTTCTGCCGAAAGCTTCCTTTCAGGAGAAGGGTTTGTGGTCTGCTTTCAATTTAAATCTGCCTGTGTTATACTCACTGTTAAGGTCCCTGAATCTTAAGATGTGTGAGGATGGTACTGTCTACTTAGGTACAACTATGGAAAGGGAGGAAGATAATGTCTCTACTTTGAATCCACCTCCTCATACACTGGTCAGTTTTCAGCTTGGAGGCCATAATGAGCTTTGCATCCCTTCTAAATGTCTCCAGAAGCATTGAGAAAGGTAGAAGTTGTGGCCTGCTAGGCAAGAAGAACATCAGAATAGTTTCATAATAGTTTCCATAAATCTGAGAAAGATGGAGAAAATCTTCCCGTGTTAAAAGAATATGAAGCTGTCTTATTTCTGCCTATTTGCAACTAGTAAAACAGGATTATCTCTGTAAGGATTGAATTTGTTATAGCGCAAAACCATTGCTGAATAATGATTTGAATACTTGTAGGGGCTAGGGCTTACATTATGGTGTTTTTCAGACTTCTTACTTTCCTGAAAAGCTTCATTTAGATATTCTTTCATGGATGCTCTTTACGTCTATAGATAGTGGCCTGTGTTTTTGAAGGTACTGTTCAACTGCTGTTCCTATGTCATTATTCCCAAACTTAGATGCTAACATTTTCTCACCCAAAATGCATGAGACACAAATTCACAATTTCCATTCAGTCTTGTACTAATGCATCTCTTCTACCAAAGAATTATGCTACAGAGTTTTTTCAATGTTTTTTCAATATTATTTTTTGTTAGCAAAATTTGTGCACAAATTTTGCTACAACTCAACATTCAACAATGTAGTACAGAATACTGTGAAGAAGAGTTAGAACATGGTTTAGTTCCATCTGTATTGGCAAAGCCTTTTTTTTTTTTTTTTTTTTTTTAATTTAAGCTGGAAAGCCTGTGTGGGTCCCCCAATACTGGTTTTTACAGTGTAGGTATGACTGACTTTTGTGACTCAACTAACCATGTTTTTTTAATTAGATCACATCCTAAAGGAAAAATGTTACTAAAACATCTGAAAATACAAAATATAAAATGGATTGGGCTTTTCTAGGAAAAAAATATATATACATATATATGTATCTAGATAAAACTGTGCAAATAAAAATACAAATATGGCAGTATTGCTTGTGAAGCTGTGCTTAACAAAAGAAAATCTTAGAAGTTGTAGCGTCAGCAGTTCACAAGCCACTTATGTCTGTTCATAGGGAAAGGTGTATTAATAATTTTTGTAAGAAATTCTTGGCACTGAGGAATCCAGAGTGTGTTCCAAATCTACTAAAATCACAATGCTAGCCTTTAATTAAAATATTTTATTCCTGCATCTGTCTGGGCTATGCTTTTTCTAACTATTGTTTAAGGAGAATAAGGTGGGAGCATCTGTACTACAGCTGCTGTTCAAATAGAGCAATGCCTTCACTGTAGACAAAACAGCTGGCACAATTATTTTAATTTGTTTATGAAGAGCCAGAAATAAGAAGGCTTTATATTCTTTTGAAGTGGGAAGATTTTCTTCATTTTCTTGAGATTTTCAAAAAAATGTTTGTCCAGAGGGTATTCAATAAACTAGGTTAGAGAAGTATCGTTTTTTATTTCTGTGACATGAGGAAGAATGAGATCCTACTCTTTCTGTGCATCATTTCTTGGGATTATTAGGTTTGGTATGAAAGTATTCTGTGGTGTATTTACAAGAACTTACTGGATTTATTAGTAAGTCTGCAGAGGACAACCTGTTTTATTTTTAAATAATTGCAAATGGAATCCGTGTTTTTTTTTTTTCTCTAATTTTCCTAATAAATAGTTTTAATATCTTTTTTTTTTCTTCAGCTGTTAGCTGTGGAATCAAATACATCTGGTTTTAAATCAAATTCTGTAACAAGAAGTAATTCTAATGAACTTAAATCAATATAAGTGTTTTCTCAGTGTTTGTCACTTTCAAGTTTTTCAAATGACTGTAAGGAGTGTATAAAAAAGAGAATCTAGCTATTTTTATCTCTGAGCTCAGAACCAGTATTTTTAAGAATTGATACTTACCCTTTTCTCTGAGCTATTTATTGCTTTAACAAAGGCTGACAGCAAAGCTCAGTCTATAATACTTAAATCCCTGTGGAAAAATAGTGCCAAAAAACTGTGAAAAAATGGGTCCAGGCAGCTGCGTCACAAGGTTTGACCACTTCGGGCTGGGGTGCCAGGAGATTTGAGACAGATGTTTTCAGACATGCCGCATGCCTAAAACATTTCCAGGGGTCGAGCTACAAATAGTGACTTAATAAGTGCAGAAACAGGAAAAGTATGCAGGAGGACACAAGAGTTTATTCACCCCTAGGTGCACAGCCAGCCTCTTTACATTACATCTGCCTGTCAGGGTTGGCTATTTAAGCTGTCATGCCCTTGGTATTGCTCTTTGTCTGCCTGTGAATAAAGTGCAGCATTGTGATTACTAATCCCACTCCAGTGACTTGACTTTAAATGTGGTTTTGGAGCGGATCCCGGAGTTCTGTTTGCTAAGCTTCCTACTCCTGTTTCAGAGACACCACTGGAGATCTATGAGAGAGAGCACTGCAGACTGCCCTCCTCCTGTAGACCTGTCGCCTTTTTCTTCCCCCCCGCCTTTTTTTTTCCCAAAACTTTTTGAGGGAAATCAATGGATACCAAAGTGATCTGTTTATTTTTCTTTTTTTCTTTGCCTCCGCTGACAGTGGGAAATCACACTGGTCGCATCAAGGTGGTCTTTACACCCAGCATCTGTAAAGTGACTTGTACCAAAGGCAACTGTCAGAACAACTGTGAGAAGGGAAATACCACCACCCTCATTAGTGAAAACGGCCACGCTGCTGACACGCTGACAGCCACTAACTTCCGAGTAGGTAAGTACCCTGAAACTGTATTTGTCCTTAGCTGTCCTCTCTTGACTAACAGAGGGAGGAGATGTTTTATTATTAATACCAGTTGTGCATCTGTTACTCTTTGTTTGGAGGGCTGGGCTGAGTGGGAACCATTGTATGTTAGACAAGCTTTCTGGTATCCTTCGGAAATGGTCCCAAAAGTTCCTTTTGTGTCACAGAAAAAAAACTCCTATATTTTTAATCTGAGTTGTCAGCTGCAGGGCTACAACATACTAAGCTGAAGCTTTTGGTAAAATTCATCTCTCAGAGTTTGTGTTGTTAAACAGAGAAAATGTCAGATTCCATTAGAAGTTCTGTTTCCTCGTTTGCTTATTGAATAGGTATTAAATGCACATAAAATCTAGCTAACACAGTGAATCTCTCTTCAAAAAATTATTCAGGAGTTCCTTAAAACTACAAACACATTAGCTTTAAAACTTCTTCTTTCTGCTGAGAGTAAATCAGATTTCTTATTTGTCATTTTTAGAAACTGAAATAATGTTAAGTCTAATTGAATTTATTGAAGCCAGTCATTTCTCTGTAATGTTTATTCTTTCTGCTTGCTCAATAAGTATCAGCAGTATGCCAGTCTAAACCCTACAACTGCTCGACTGTGGCGAAACAAATCCTGAAAGCCATCTAGGGTAATGATTAGCATATTTTAACTGTAATGTATTAGTTGTGTAATCTAAGAGCAATACACATATATGGATGCATACCTGAACACTTCTAAATTTGTTGTTTCACATTATGATATCCTTAAGTGCTCTTGGAAAGTATTTTGTGTTACCCTGAAAATATCATAGTATTGTTTTCTAAAAAAACCTTTTAAAATTAATTATTTTGCCAATTTGTACTCAAAGAATGCCAGATACGAACACTGTAATTTTAGCCTCCGTCTAGTATAAACATAATGTCAGGCAGTGCTGAGGCTGGCTAATATTGCCCTTTTTAAAGTACACTATATTTCAGGCTCTGACAAGGGGGAAAAGCTATTCCAAATTATTCTCCTTTTCACCCAGACAGACACTACAAAGAGCAGTTCCCTCTCTTAACACTCATACTACACGATCAGACTGAGTCCAAGCCCTTGAAATTAATAACATATTCCTTGATAATATGCATGTTTCTAAAAATATGTATCTGTTTTGGGCTAATGATTGTAAAACCAGTGTTTTAAAAAAGCAATACAGCACTTTTTTGGTTTTTTTTAATGGTTGTTCTGAGATTTTAAAAAAGAAAAGGATTTTGTTGAGGATGGTAGATCAAATGCTTTAAACTTGTGTTTACTTTCAATACAGATTTTTACCAATGTTTTGGCAAGAACCGTAGATAAGTTTTTTGCTTGATTTTCTGACTGCTGTGAAAGGATAGGGTTATTCTTTCCCCATTTCCTTTGACCTAATTTTGTATTGAAATTATGAAATGCTGAGAGCAAGCAGTCATGTAATTTGTCTGCTATGTAAATCTGTGCTGTAACACGACCTTCTCTCAAATACTTGAAAACTTGGAGAGTGGAAATGGACCTGTGAAGACGTGTTCCACACCTTCCTTCCTGGCTACAGTCCACGCAGCTCCTGATGTGCTGTGTACAACAGGCTGCTGGAAATATTCAACAAAAGCAGCCTGTAATAGTATTTGATTGAAAGATAGGGGAGTGTTATGTTTAAAAATGTATAAAAACAAGTTGCTACACATGTATAGGGATTTTTAACCTGCCTGTAGCTATCTATCTTCCCTGTTACAAAAGCATTTGCCGCAGCTCTAAGTATAGTCATTTTTACAGAAAAGGAATAAGAAAGAGGTCTGAACTGTGGCTCTCCAGTTAAAAGTAGTGAGCGAACTTCATAATAACCAGAGAGGAGACTTTCTACACCTGTAGATTGAGTTTTCACTGATCAGGAGCTTTTGAATTAGGGTTTAGAGTATATGCTGAAATAATGTTTAAAAAAAAGATTATGAAACATTTTTTGTCTGTTCTCTGGTGCCTCTTGTTAGCTTAGGCTTGTGCTGATAGAGATGTCTCCTGATACATGAAGCAGAAATAATTTGGGTCTTCTGAGATCATTTATTTTTGTTATATTTTTAACATCTGCATTATGTTTTACTTACGTGTTTTGCTTTTAAGTCCTTGTTCTAAACTTGTTTCCTTACTGTTTATCCAGAATGCATGGAAATTCCTATTCTGATGATTTGACATTTTTAAAGCGCAACCATGAAAGAGAACGTTGTGTCAGAAAGTACATACTTAAAGCAATGAACAGGTCTTTTTCAGTATGTTTTTTTTAAGTATTTGTTCTTCCTTAAAACCAGAAAAGTTAAATTCACATGCCCTATTTGGAGAAGTAACTACTATTACTAATAATAGATACCTACTCTAAGTGGGGAAATTAGGAAACTGCTTTAGGTTGTTGTATCTAAATGCATTCTGTAGCAGAAGCAGCATTCTACACAAGATGGATTTTAGATTCTCTAATGACAGATTGCAGTTACCCATCACTTTGCTTTGTTATTAAGAATCCATTATTTCTAATAAAGAACGAGAGTAAAATTTTGTGTTTATGTTCTAAACTTTGTGCTGAACTTTGTAAATGCTTTTTATTTTCAGAGAGATAAAGTTGTGGTGCCTGTACTAAAGCTACTCAGGTTTTTCCATGGGTTATTTCAGATTCGTAAAATTTGCTCAGTTTGTCGTTTCAGCTGAAACTTGGTACCAGTGAGTCCAGGCAAGGAACAAATCCTGTTTCCTGAAAATTTTATAAGATATGAATAAGCCATTAAAAACAAAAACCCACAACGAGAAACAGATTGGAAGAAATGTAGCTTTTCAGGTAGCTGAGATTTTGGCATTTCAGTTGAAGGTGGTGAAAGCTTGGTATTTAAAAGGAAGGATCTCTTTGATTGCCAGTCTGCTTCAGTGAAACTTGGCGGGGGGGGCGGGGGGGGGTAGTTTCACTCTGTGAATGGGATATGTTGCACAATTAAACTAACCAACCTCTAATATTTCATTGGCTTGGAGAATGAAAGCATTTAATCTGAGTGGAAACTTTTGCTGAATAGATGATTCTCATTATTCTATTGGGCTAATACATGTGCAGTTTGTATGGTTTTTCAGTCCTGATATACCTACAGAGGCTTGTAAAAGAGGGTTGATATATGTGCATAGAAAAGGATGCATATAGAATAACATAGGAGGTTTCTGTCTCATTCACCATTGAAGCTACTTGGTGATGTGTCCTGTTTCTCCTCAAAATTATTGGACATTCCAAAACACCTATTTTTGAAAGAAATTTTCTCTGTAAGAAGTGGGAGGACAGCGACTAATTTGTAACTGTAAAATGAAACAGTAATGAATTAGGAAATGCCCAAATTAATGTTCTTCATGCTCCTCATTTTTTCCCCCTCTTATACATATTTAATTATAGCTTTACATTCTATTTTTTTTTTCACAGGATCCCCATTTCGTTCATTACACAGGAATGACGGAACTTAGTAAAGGAAGCAGTCATTTAATACTTGGGTTTATATTTACTGTCCATTGCCAGCCCTGCATCTCATTTAAAGCGGTTCATTCAAACTGTTATAAATGAGAAGATAGAGTAGCGTGCTATTCAGTGGGAGTGTGCATCTTTCTTTAGAAATTTTGTCTGAGCACGTGGCAGTATCTGTGTCAAACAGCAAAACAGCAGCATTCTGCAGATGGAGACCAGGGAGAGTTAAAGATTTTATTTATTTTTTTTTCCCAAGACCATAGGAGACGATTGTGGCAGAGGTGGTGATAGTATTATTGATCTGCTGCTCCCTTTTATGTCACTCTTTAATGCTCATCACTATCTCTTCTTTTAACATTCCCTTCCCCTTTTCTTATGATCCCTCTTCATATAACCTGGGCAATTGTCCTTCCTCCTGGTTTTGCTATGCGCAACCATCATCTACTTAGGCCATTAATGGGGATGAGGGAATATTTGGTTGTGTGTTTTTCCTCAGAAGAAGGGCAGATTTTCAGGAACCCTTTATTTCTTGTTTCATTGAATTTGAGTGAAAGTTAGTGTGTTTCTCTTACAGCTTCGCTGGTCTTTGTAGGAAATTCTTGATGCTGAGAAAGGTGTCAGATGTACATGTTGTGGCCTGCAGTCCATGCGAGCCAATTTTCCTTGTGACAGTAGAAGAGAATGAGATGGTGTTTATCCATCGTCCTTTCATCTATGAAATGTTAATGAGGATCTACCAGACATCATTTGGCAAAATAGTGTCCAAAGTGAAAATATATCTGGTCTTTCATATTTTGAAGGACCAGATACATTTATTTAATAATAAATTTTAAAGCTTTCAGCATGGATCACAGTGAACTGCGTGCTTGTACCCTGTTGCAATAATGCTTGAATTATATTGCCTATTGAATTTTGGCACTTCCCCTATTGGAATTTTCTATCAACAAATTCTCCTGTTTTACTGTGTTGACACTGTACAAATGCTTTTGGATAATTGAGGTTGACCAGAAGTTCCCAATTATGTATAGACAGAAACTTCCAAGAAGCACCATAAACATTTTGCTCAAATTTTATTTGGTCTTCTGTTGAAAGTAATAAAAGGAAATTTGACCAGTATATCTTAAAACAATAGCTTATTCAAAGGGAATTTATTAAAAAGACATGCTATGCAATTATTATTCTAACAGAATTTCCTATCCAGCAAAGAGTCTAGAGAGCATACTTATTTAGAACTGTGAAAATGTAAATAATTTATTTAACAAAAAAAAATTGGTAGAATTTCTGAATTTTATTCAGATATACACAATCATGAATTTCTATCAATGCTGTAGAAGTTAACACTGCTTTTTATTAGAGCACTTCTGGTATTATCCAAGAATTGTGTTGGTTAAAAATGGCAAAGAACTAAAAGCAAGCCAGCACGTTTTTATTGGTTTTTTGTATGACAGGAAATCCAGGAGTAACAAATGGAACTTTCTTGCTGCTGTTTGTTATGTAAAAAAGTTGTTGTTTCTTTGCTCCATATGATACATACTACACATACTTATTATGTTTAAGAGGTACTAAAAGGTAATGATATTTGAGGAAGATTTATCAATACTGTTTGGTGTGAAAGGACATTTACTGTAAATAATATTGGAGGGCAAATTTGATGACATATGAGGGCTTGTGTGCCAGGGAAGGCAGGCTTAAAGACCAACAGTTTGTAAAAGCATTGGTGGAGATTTGTGAGAATTTATAGACTCTTCTGGCATGAGGTGTGCACTGTTCAGTTTTCTACTCATTGTATTTTATTCTTTTGTTGTTGTTGTACTGGGTTTAATAACAGTTGCTAGAATGGCAACATCTTCTCTGTTATGAAGTGGTGTTTACTACTAGGTGAATGGTGTCAGCCTGGCTAGATGATGCATAGTGTCTCATCTGTGTAACTTGTGCCCCAGCAAAACTCTGTTCTATGGCTTCAGTGGAGACTTAGCAGATGTATATGTAGTTTCTCAAACAGGGGATTTAAAATAATTGATAACAAATGTCATGCAGGGATTTTTAATTCCTTTTGGTAATATAACTGAGAATAATTGACTATATTTTTTTAATGCTTTGGTTTTCAACTTGTGTTCCCTCAGACATCCTAATTGATGAGGAGCTTATTTCTAGAATAACAGCTTAGCTCAAGAACAGCATGCAATAATTCATAGCCTGTTTTTAGTAGTGTTTTCTCTGTGGGTAAGAGTAAAGTGTTACTTTGAGATATCCTTGGTTTTTTGCACTTGAACTTCCCATAGTATCATGCTTTTCTGAAGCAGCTATGACGTAAGAACCTTGCTGTTCCCCCAGTATTATCACTGTATTCTTTTCACTGTCTCTGTAGTGGGTACCTTGTAGCCTTATTTGGTAAAAGTTTTGTTTCTACTGCTCCTGCAGTAATTATCATTTCTGCCTTGTCAAGCTTTATTGTTTTATGCTCTTTTTGCTGCCAGATGAAATATTTTTTTTTTTCTTTTAACAGACACTGGCAGACACTTGAAAATTTCAGAATTCTCAAAAACCTTGTTTAAAAGCTTAACTTGGTAAGCTTACTGCAACAGTCATCAGGGAAGTTGGTCAGCCTGTCAGAGTCTGTGTGTCTCGGGAAAAAAAAAAGGATCAGGACATTGGAGTTTATTCGCTGCTTTTGCTGGTAATTTGAAATTTAATCTGTATAAATGATGGCCATGCTTGAAATATTTATTCATGCAGCAGCATTGTGACAGGTGTAGCAAAATGAAGGCCAAGTATTTTTCCTCAGAGACTGGACTAAGTGACTAAAATAGAAAGAACCACAAATAATGATGGAACTATTTTATTAATTGTTTACATCCTCTGCCTTATAGAAGATACTAGGAAAAAGATATTTCCCAGCCTGAAGAGCCGATGCAAAACAATTTGGGAGGATCCACCTGTCATGAGCATCAATTTAACAGATACTCCTTTATTCCATTCTCCCTTTGTTCTAGAAAGTAAATTTGAGCAGACAGGAGAATGAATTCATTTATAATACTTCTAATCCAGGTAGTGTAGTGTAGGCTTTCCTAATCTGAACCACTAGTGGCCTAAAGTTCTACCCTATCATGTAAATGTACTGTTCTGTAGTCTGAGAAGCACTCAGGATTTTAATGCATTTTCAATTATTGGCCAGCTATACTCAAATTATAAAGAAAAATTATATCTTAAGGATTTTGTTGTTGGTATTCACATCTGTTCAGAAAGAATGCTTTCTCTCCACCATGAATTTATCAGTACTTGTCCTCAACAAATACTTCTGGTTTCTACCATACAATTTACAGCATCTGTGATCTGTTTCTTCATAATCTTAAAATAATTATTCAAATTTGACCTCTTTTCCTCTGATTCTAACAGAGGTCAGATGCTAATTTAAAGAAAATATGTTGTTCAGCCAGATGATTTTCATGAGGTTGAACTTAGACAAGCCTGTTAGCAACTCATTTCCACTCCCTTGCTCTCCTTAAGGACTTCAGACCATCACTGCGACGCAAAAATCCATCTGCTCTCAAAGCACTCAACAAACCGTATATTACAGAGAACACAGTTTTTGGATGTGCCGTCATAGGAAAAACCACAAATGGAAATGGTACAAAATCCACACCTGCAGCCATTCAAAAACACATGGAATATGTTTCCCTCAACATTGAAGCAAAACAGAACACAAAGTTAACATGCATAATGCTTTATTTTGCTGTATATGGTTTTAATTTCTGGGGATTATTTTCTGTACATCCGACCTGGAGTACTGTAAAAAGAGAACTAAGAGTGCATTTATTTGAATGATTACATTGTTGCATATTCAAATAAACACACTACCTTTTACAGCTATAATTTTGTTATTGCTAAATCAAATGTCTTTGCACATACCCCACTGAAGATCAAGTATATGCCAGTTTTCACTTAAAATAGAAGAAAGTTGCCTTTGAATTCTGTAAGCACAGAAGAGTCTGACAAATTTCTTTACTGGTTAAAATACGGCATTTATCATGGCTAGATTTCTTAGCAAATTGGTTTATATTTAGTATGTCCTTTCGGATGTGACACAATCAGAAGGAAGCAAGCAGCTATCACTGCTCTACTGCTCTCGGTCTTTCCCTGTTCAGCCTCTCTACCCTATAATCTGGTTTTGTTTATTCTGCTCCAGATAATACCGCTGTCTGCACAGTGGAGACTGTGTGACTTTCACCTATCCATTCCACCTATAAGTAGATCTGAGACTTGAGTATCGCAGTAATTGAGAGGCCTGTTTTGTAGTGTAGAGGCACTGAGATTTCTGGATTTTTTTTTTTTAACATTAACTTTATCTTCATTATGCACACTTTTAAGTTGAGTTTTCCATCTGTCCATAAAAAATCTGAACTGTTAAAAGGAAACTGAACTTTCAACCAGGGATTTACAGATGTGAATCAAGCTGAACACCATGGGAATTTTAAACTTTTTTTTTTTTTTTTTAAAAACCTCTTACATAAAAGTCTTCAGGGATGCAAGTTAATGAAAATTGGGTATTTGCTGCTTGTACAGGAAGGGTTTTGAGTTTTAAGAAACCCAGTCACAGAGAGAGTATTTTTCATCTGTATTTTATTCAGCCAGATACTTTGTTATTTTGTCATGTTGGTTGTATTTTTAGTTTAGTTTCAAGCTGATAAGCTGAGCTATGAAGTCAGATTTTTATATTTTATTTTATTCAGATACTTCAAGTTTAGGGGAACTTTCAGCAGCTTGTCATGTCATAATTTAAGAACACAAGTTCTCTGACTTCCCCTGAGAGGGACAGGTTCTGTTCATAGATTGTACAGGATGGTGGTCCTATTGCACATCCCTATCTATAAAAAAATTTTGAGCACACATACCTATATATGTATGTATAGATATTTATGAATTATATACGCATACTACTGTACATATCATATATATGTACATTCTAAACTAGATAAAAAATGGCTGTAATAAAGAGGAAGTATACTCTATTTTGACAAAACTTATTTCTTTCCAGCATCCTAGTAGATTGTCTTGCACATTGGTTGGGGTGAGCACACCCTGCTTTGGAGACTGCTGGTACAGGGACCAAAGGAGACCAGCTTCATAACATAAGCTGTAATATTACCTTTTTGCAGTTAGTATGTGTCCATCATGTCTCACTTACAGTTTGATTATATTAAATTCAGTCTGTTTAATTAGATGCTTTGTAAGTTGGTGCTAGAACATCTTTTTTCAAATTTATTGGGAGTTACATAGAATGCCAGTTGTGACAAGGGGTGCAAAGGGATGTTTTTGTACTTGCACGCATTTGGCACGCAGGGTCAGGTACCTCACTGGAGCGTGAAGTTTGTCAGTGGTGTTGTATACAGCTCAGGGGAGCTGGGTGCAGGGTTTAATTGCTTGGGACTGGACATCACCAGTCAGAGCACTGACTGTATTTTATGTTTACGCAGCTTGTTCAACAATTTATACAGCTATTTTGTGTTGTTAAAGGAACCACAATGAGAAGTGTTGAATATATGTGGTTTTTAATGGATTTCCAACTGTGCATTCTCTGCAGAGTAACCTTTATCCTTCCTACTCATTAGCACTGACTCTGTTCCTTTCGTCCTTCAGAACTTCAAGATTTGAGTCTCTTGCTTTTCACAGGTCTCCAATGACCTAATTTATTACCCAAACTCTGAATAATATCCTTCCCAATATTCTCATATTGTGTCATCTCCTCAAGGTCAACTCCCTAGAAAACTTTCCAATTTCTTGTGATGTAGCCAGTGCCAGAAAATCTTAGATAGCTCATGGTTTTCATAGTTTTTAACTAGTCCAGGAAGGTCTGGATTACAAGCTATTATTCGTATGTTAATAGGTATCCACTTGATAGAATCTTTTCCTACTTTGTTCTTCTTGTAAATTTTTTTCACACAAAAATGAGCACTGTGGTAATGCTACAGTAATCAGAGAGCAGTCTCACGATGTTTGGAAATTATGGAAATTTTTGTAATGACTACAATTTGTGGCTTTTCTTTTTCTATTCTAAACATAATTTTTCTATTGGAGGAATGTCTGTGGTATGGGATGCAGTGGATAGGTGTTCACAGACCCTTTGGATCAAAGCTTGGAGGGCTCATCCCACTCACCAAATCTTACTGAGGTGCCTGAGTAGGATCCTAGGAGTCAGTGAAGAGAGACACCTGTGGCAGGTTGGCCTGTGGGTGGGCTGAGTGGCCCTCTGGGTGAGCCTGTCTTCACTGACAGACTGGGAAACCTCAGCTAATAACAGTCCTAACCAAGTTCAAGAAGGCACTAAAGGTTAAATGGGATGAAGCTGAGCTTTAAGTATCTGTTATTCCGTTGGCAGAAATGGTGAGGATGCTGATGTCCCTGGCCAGTGTCAGCTTTGCTGTTTCTGTGGTCTTTAGAGCCCTTGCATAACACAGCTGTGACCAATCACTTAAATGTTTCTTAGGACATTTTGCCACTTCATATGGTGTTAACCAAGTAGTTTAATGTCTAAGAGCAGCTCTTTTCTCTGCCCAATACTACTGGGTATTATTACTTTTTTACTTGATGGAAGAGTCCAGCACGTTTTTCGGAAACAGCCTAATAGAAGAATGGTGTCAGAGCAGAGGAACTGTCCAGTGGCTTCACTGGTTTGTAACAGTGCATGAATAATAACAGCTTAGTGTCATTGTGGTCAAGTCACTTATTAATTTTGTAGTTCTTAAATGTGGGTAATGCTGCTCAGCTGACACTAGAAGGGAAGAATACAGCTGGGAAGGATTCTGTAGCAATAAAGATGCTTGTTCATTGTTATCTGTCCTGTTGAATTCCTGTTCTGTCTGTTGAAAACAGATACATCACAGCATTAACTAATACATGTTAGTATTGTGCTTCCTCAGGCACATGCATGCTATACAGAGGAGTGGGAGTCTTAAAAGCATGGGGAACATAGGAAGGGTTAGTTGTCATCAGATGCTGGGCACCTTGATTTCAGTGTTACCACTTTGACAGTGGCAATAAATTATTCAGGACTGCTTAAAATGATACGTATAAAGTCTTTATACAACATCTTATTTTGAAATCTGGTTTGTATTCTGCAGGAAATTTTTTTAAGAATTATCTTCTTAAAGAACTGTTTCTAAGTTGCTACACTTGCAGACCTAGCCTTCCCTAGAGATTTTATTTCAGTTGCATGTATCTTGCACAAAAAGGAAAATTAATATCAGCACATTGTACAAGTCTGAAGAAATGCCTGGAGTAGCTTTTCTCTATGTGTTAGTATCATTATCAAAGGTCTGACGCTGGCCATTTGTAATGCATTAATTCCTGATAAACAGCAACTAGTGGTGTTTGGTTTTTTTTCCTTAGTATACTGATTGCAGACCTAACTCTTGTGTTATAATCAATATATTAGGAACACCTCTAATAAAATCAGAAGATTCACCAAATATGATGAGGCTGGGAGTGAGTCATCCCTTAACACTCTGTCTATCCCCTTGCCTCTAAAAATAGTGTCTGAATAGTCTCAGATACTATGAATATAAGAAGCAGATTTAGTGGAGAGCCAGTGTGAGAATCATGTCCGTTATTGAGCCGGAATTTCTCAACTACCATAGTTTTTTCTATACTATTTTTATGTTGAGTCACAACAGCTTTAGGCTATTCATGCCTTTTATTTTTCTGATAGCATTTGAATATTCTAATACTGTTTTTCAGCCATCCCCTTCTTTCCACACTGTAACAATGTAGTAGTTCTGTGGCAGCTATTGGTTAGATGATGCTCATTTCAGTCACCTACACACAGACCTTTAGTTGCAATTGACATTTCTGAGGATAGCTGGCTTATCACATGGGCTTGGAAGGGTATGGTACAGGTCCTTTGAGGCTCCTATTGCCTTTTGCACCCACATTGAGGGACGGGTGAAACACCTGGGGGCATATCAGAGGTTGCTTATATGTCAGCATCTATGTATGGTGTGCATGTTGATACTTAGATTACAGGCAGTGGAGATTCAGAAATTCGCTCAGCTCACTGTATTACAGACCCAGAGAACTAAGGCAAAACCTACTTGACTATTTTTCCTTGGACGAGATCTCACAGCTTTCTGTCCCCAGTGAAGACAGCAATCCCTCCCCCCTTTTCGTAAGTAAACAGTTCTTTTCTAGTGTACACCTAATTTGTTAGACTTACTGCAACTTATTTACAGTCAGTTCACAGTACCATAAGCGATGCTAATCACTAGACAGCCTTTCAGCAGCTCACAGAAAGCTCAATTAATTGTGAAGATAATGATTATCCCAGAAACTGAGCCTGTACTTAATGTTGACTTAGAGAATGAATTTTTAATGGAAAGCTTGCTGTTGGGAGATACAAAATGTAAAATGCCTGAAGATGTAGGTGATCTGATTTTATGATGCTTTTTCCTACTTGCCTTCCTTGGTAATTTACCATGTAGTGCTGCATTGAGTAGCATCACAGACATTCCTCCAATTAGGCTTTAAGGTATTACACAATTCTTTAAAGCTTCATGCTGATAGTGGTACATAGAGGAGGGTTTGAGAAGAACTAGTGAAGTACAGTTTCATTTAAAAAGATAGTTCTTCCAAAATTATGAGAACAGTGAAAACATCAAGGGAATAGCTAGACTGCATTCTAGCAGTGGACTTTCAGTTTTAGTGTTTCCTTTCTGTTTATTTTAAATGTATTATTCTAGATCTGTAATAGAATTTAAAAAAAAAAAACACAAAAACAAAAACCAAAAAAACAACAAACGAACAAATAAACAAAAAAAAAAAACCCAAAACCTACCAAACAAACAAAAAACACCCTCTGTTTTTCCTGGTTTTGGAACTATGTTGTCAACATGTATAGTGCAAAGAAAATGCGTATTTGTCTATGAAAAAGTGTAGAAAGACTTTGTAAAATGATATGTCTGAAGCCAGAAAATGGTTACAGCTACAACAGACAAATAGTATAACTGTAAGGTATTTCTTACATATGTAAATGTGCAGCAACTTAAAAATAACTTAACTGATAGATCGTCAAATAGCCATAGGCATGATGACAGCTCTTGAGCTTCCTTAGTACAATGTCTTTTTTTTTTTTTTTTTTAGTAAGTGCACTATGGCATTTCATGGAGTAGGGAGAGTGACAGAAAGAGAAGGCTGTTTGGGATTTTGATTTTTTTTTTTTCCTTTTGAGAGGAAGAATCCTTCTAGAGCAAGAACGATTCCCCAGGATTCTTGGCAGCATATTTTAAAGTATAAAGTCACGTCTGTCCAGATGGCTTTAGTGAATAGTACTACTTGCCCTTCTGCTCACTGATTCTCAACTCTACTGAGTTCAGTCATGAGACTTGATTCAACCTAAAAACAGTGCTTTGATTGCAATCCTCAAAGCTAGATTTTTGTGTATGAATTTTGTTCAGTAAGGATTCTTTTACAAGTTAAAATCAGAGATAGACTTGATTAGGAGGAAAAAAAATATGGAAAAGCATGAAATGGTTGGAGTTACTTTTGGAAGTGTCCAGACATGATTCAGCAAGGAATAAGGAAGACACCAACCTGATTTTGTAATGATGCGTGGGACCCGGGGGATCAATGATGACAAGTGGAAGGGGGGAAAATAGTGATAAATTTTATTTAATATAGAAAGTTGGTAAGGATAGTGAAAGAATTTACAGAAAAATATTCCAGGGTAGACATTTAATATTACATGAGACCCAGCTCAGTAATGGTATGGGAAAGAACATACGACAGATACATCTATAAAATTATTACTGCTGATAAAATAAAAGCAAAAGGATTCAATAAGTGTTTGCTTTGTGTGTGGAAACAGTTGGTCCAGCTTACATGCATCATACAGAAATAGCTGATTTTTTTCTTTTAATTTTTTTTTTTCTGGATTGTTAGTAGCTAGAAATACTGGTTAGAGACGGTTTCAAAGTAGATGTAGGTACCATCTGGTGTGAAAGCTGTTACATTTAAGATCGTGATCTTAATAAAGGGGCTGAAAGGATGAAATGTTATACTTTGTGAGAAGGATACAATGTTCTTTTCTCCTCTTCAAAACTGTAGGTCCATGTTGGATCAACAAAAACTAGATTTCAAAATATATATCAATTTCACAGTCTAAGACATGTCTAAGTAGCCTTCTGGTGACATTTAGTCCATCTCAGAAAGGGCGCAGGCAAACCGTTTTTACAAGTGTCCTTGAAATTGGCAAACAAATGCTGTGTTATACCACCAGCAGGGTATGGAGGCTAAAACTTCTTTTCCCCGTTATTGTTCTGCTTGGATTCCTCACACTGAAATATGAATATTTTGTCTGTTCTGTCATAATATGATACAATGAGGGATGCATTTCTCGGACAGTTTATCCTCTCCCTAAAGCAATCCATTTTTAAAAAGCTCCATGTTCTCATAACGTTTAGAAGTTTAGGATGTTCTTTGTGGGAAGAAAAAAAAATGCATTCAAGGACTCATGTAGTTTCTGGGTAAAGAAGTTTTATATAAAAGGCATCTGTAAGAAGTACGTCTGTATGAGGTGTGGACACAGATCTCCTTACACTGGGATTTTTAGAGGCAACCTGCTGCTTTCATCATCTTGACAGTCAGATGTGGTTGCAGTTTGGTTAGAGCAAAAGCTGTTGTTATTTGAATGCGATTCATTCTCTTGCTCAAGAATTCCGTATTAGTTGAGTTCATCATTGGACTCAGGTATTTCCTTAGATCTTTAATGTTAACAGTTTTGAAACGTCATGTGCACTCAACCACAAACCAACAAAATGACCCCTGCAATCCAGATTGGTATTAATATTGTTTTGTGGGAGGTGGAGATATTAATAATGATTGTATGTAGTTCCTAAGAAATGTCATCATTCTGCATTTATTCCTAGTGTTGTAGCGGTGTTTTTAAAAAATAATTTTAACAGTGCTAATGTAATAAAATAATTTTACCTACAGAAAACAACACTTATATACAGAAAAGATTGTTTGTATTTAAGAAATGTTAAATTTGTTTCAGGATTCTTCTTTGTGGCTCTTGATTTTGATTTTCTTTGAGTTTTCCCCCCCCCAACAACAAATCAAACCAAACAAACAAACCCCCACAAAAACAAAACAAAACAAAAACAAACAAGAACCTCCCCCCCCCCCCCCCAACATGTATGATCCAGACAGGAATAACGCTTATTTATTTTGGCAATAATTTGATTTCCTTGTCTGGATAAACAGCAGTACTTATCCCATTCCCAAGTGGGGGTGCATTAGTTTGTTAAAGATTCCTTGGCAATAACACTTTAAAAATATAAGACAAATCCTAGTGAAGTCAGTAACCATGTTAATTCGCAATAGCTGAGAACCCAGTTTAGTAGCTGCATGTTTTTTCTTATCGTACCATTAGGTTTGAGCTAGGTTCCTGTTTGAAAATTTTCCCTGCGGTGTTGCAGATCTTATTTCTTTCCAGAGGAAACATATGAAGTGCCTTCAGTATCACATTCAGACATAATATCTATTAATATATTACAACAATCAGAGTAAAAACTTGTTTGATAAGAATCTTGTTATAATAATTACATGTCATAAGCACTGTGAAGGTGACAGTATAAGAGACCACATTTGATATAGTTCCTCTGTATCGCTTTCTGTCAGAAGTCTGGCATAATGGAGCATGTCACCTTGAATACCATAAAGTAGTTTTTTTTTTCCACTTCTGAACATTTTTAATTGTTTCATTTCTTTTTCACTGTATATATGTGAATCTTAATGCAACCACTGAAGTGACTACTGTGTTTTTTCATGAGACTAAGACTTGGGAGTTCATTTGCAAAGGAATGTGCATAACAGCTTTCAATATATTGTGTTGCTGAAAGTTGTAACTACAGAAGCACAGAATAAGGAGAAACAAAATCCTGGGAGTATATAAACAAACTAGATTTTGGTGTTCCTACTCATAAATAGTATTCGTCAAGTTGGATAAAAACAGCCTCCACTAATAAGGAAATGTACTTTGAAGTCAAGATATTCTTTGAAGTATGTTCCTTACCTATACTGTTCTACTGTCTGTCATCCTAATTAATTTGCAATTATTTGTTGTAAAACAGTTGCAGGTTTAAATTCATGCCATTTGGGGGGAATCTATATTTGTGCAAGATAATTTAAAACTACTTAAACTAGTAATAAAGCAAATGAAACTGTTTACTAGAGAGATTTCTGTATGACAGCTCTCTCATTTTATTTTTTACTTTGTATTCTTTTAGTGTACCCAAATGAGAAAGTATACACTGCAGTTCTACCCACCTTTCCCGCACTGATTTTCCAGCAACACTCTCACTTTTACAAACTATTTCAAAGTATACTTGCATGTTACTATGCATATTACAGGGTGTTAGTCTACCTGAGTTCTTGCTTTATGCTTAAGCCGTTGTTTATATACAAGATTACATTCAACAAAGGAAGCCAGAGGATATCCTCAAAACATTTTTCCCTGTTTCTTGAATAGTAGAGATTTCATTGAGAAGTGCTGTGATGGGGAGGCTCACCCCGCACACCATACTGCCATTTGTCACAGGCCCTGCCTGCACTCGTGGCAGTAGCAGAGAGGAGCCATTGCTGCAGGATTGCTTTTGTCTCCAACCAAATCTGGTGCTGTCCTCATTGTCTGGATCAGTGAACAGTAGTGGTACGGAATAAGGGGTTTGTGGGTGGTAACCAGGTCCTTCACATGAGCCGGGCATAATTTTCTTGGTGCCAGTGGTGAGCAGAAAAGAGCAATTTTTTATCTGCTGCTGGAGGTCTTGCCATCAGATTTACTTTTAAAAAATTGTGGTTGGTTGTTGCAATAGAACATTTCTCCTAAAAGCTGTCAAAATACAAACATTAGGATAGATTCAGAGCTAAATGTAGAGGTGTTATACTATTAAATCAAGGGCACTTGAAGCTTCTTTGCTCTATCTGCTTCCCAAAGCACAAGTTTTTAATATCAAGATTATCTTAATCTTACTTTAAAACAAATAAATAGGTCACTTAACTTGCAATTTGTTTACATAAAAAGTCTGAATTTTGACCAGGAATCTGAAGAGAAAACCATCTAAGTAGTTAGAAACACCGAGAATGACATGTAGGATTTATAAAAATAATAGAAGAATAGGGAAGAGTCTAAACTGAAGAATAGCATCATTACTGTAACTCATGCCTCTGTGCCTTTTGTAAGTTACTGTTAGATTTTTTGCAATTTAAAAGTAGAAATAAGTTTGGAGCAATTGTGCGGATCTATGTATAGCACTTCCAGGTCTCAACTTTTGCCTAAAATGTATGATGTTAAAAGACACTCTATCACAGAGGTGTTGGATGTGGCTGTGTTTCCCCTCAGTGAACATTCATCTCTTCTTCTTAGAGAAGAATTGTGTTTGTTAGAACTGCGTGCTGGTCCCTGTGCTTTCTGCATGTTTAGTAACAGCATGGAGGAAAGATGACCAAACAACTGTGTGGCATGCAGTAATGCTGGATAACTGCGTAGTACTCAGAGGCAAAATTAATGTGCTGATTCATGATGCATCCAGTGGAAATACTGTAATCTAATGAGCAGTTTAAGGTTTTCCTTGGAGAGCTAGGTGATATAATTGAAAAGTGCTTACAACTGAATAGTTGGTAGCATGTAAGCAGAAAAGGGAGAGTGATGAGGGAAAGGGAGAAAGAAACTCGCATGTTTCCTGAGGTGTAAAAGAAAAGGAATTTTGAGAGTTAGATGAGGAACATCTCAAAACCTATCTTCATTTTCTTCAACACTAGTTACAGGAAGGGAGTTTCCATCAGTCCGAAGGGCTTGTTTGGGTTAAGCGTGGGCTGTTTTTTAAGGATTATGAGGATTTAGGTGCTTGGAATTTGTTTTGTTACATGTTATTTTGATTAAGTTAAAACATTCGGACTTGATTAAATTAGTTTATGTGGAGCTGTTTGAGGTTGTTTGAGTATCTTGAAAACAAAATAGATGATGTAATTACATGGACAAACTGTATACCAGTGGTTTTGTAGCTGCTTTGTTGATTATTTCATGCCCTTTTCTTGTGTTTCCAACCCATAGCTATGGAAGCTTTATCAGGATTCATGCTGCAAATGTTGTCCTTCTTCTGTGTATCCAGCCTTTCAGAGACTCCCTGTGGGGACATCTTGATGCACCGTCTCTGCTTGGCTCACTTGGAACAGTGATACGCAGCAAGCTGTGCCAGGCTGGGGACAATTAAGGCCTTTGGGTGCCAGAGAAATCAAAGCTTGTTATTACCAATTAATTGCCCAAGAATACTTTAAATGTTTGTAATTCCTTAAACTTGTCTTTATATTTCTAAAGGATGGATGTTAATTTATATTAAGAAATCATTAAATTTGTTCAGTCTTATGTTGGCTGATCCTTAAGAGACATATAAGAGACTTGGCTTACGGCAGATCTGAGTGAAGAATTTGTTGCCTTTCTTAGGTCCATTAATACTTTCTTTATTTTGTTTGTAGGATAGCCATGTGTGAATTGAAATTTCTTGTTATCTCGTGTAGATCTAGCTCCCCATTTTTATCAGCTCTGAGCAGCTAGACATTTTCACATTGTAATAGATATTTTTATTTCCCTTTTTTTTTTTTTTTTTTTCTTTTTTCAGAAGCAATGGCAACAGCCCAGTGAGAATCAAGCTCCAGTTTGCTGTTTGTCTGAATGCCAATTGTGAACATACATGCAAACCCAGCATCTTCTAATGGTCTCAGTGCGTGGGTCTGTTTTTTGTCAGGAATGTCCCCTATGCCTCTGGCAGTGTTCAGCCATTCTGTTTAAGTTCTTTAACCTCAATGACAAAACAAAACAAAACAAAAAACTTCCATCAGAAGTTGAGCTGTTCAAACATACCCTGGCTTTATATCCTGTTCCTATCTTAAGTGATCCTTTCCCCAGGGCTCTTTGGTCTTTGTTAACCTAAGATTCCCAGAGCCTTGGTGAGGAAAAGTAGTGTTTCCTTCCTCTGCCTTTTTGGATGCCATAAACCTACACCCCCTTCAGCTCATTTTTCTCAAATGGTCTGTGTGTAATTCCAGCTCTGGTGAAGTTGTGTGCCTGTGATTTCCAGCATCAGTATCATAATCAAATGTAGCCCTTTCTCCTGGCCATAAACTGCTTTAGGAAACATCACAATTAGTGTGTATGTGTGTGTGTTATACCTATTATCAAGTATTACCAGGTATTTTATTTCACTGTGTTTCATCCTCTTTTTTTTTGTTTTTAATTTCTTGTAATATTTACCATTTGAAATAACTAAATTTTCGGTTTAGACTGGCGATCACATCCTATTTTCTTTTTTACATGACTGAGTATAACTCAAAATTGCATATTTCAGAATATTTTTTTTATTACAGAATTTTATATCCTCTGAATAGGTTTAATGTATTCTTATTTAACGTTCCTTCCTCATACACTAGGCCAGACCTTTAAGAGATGTAAATCAATATATCTGTATATAAATCAGTTGCCTGAGTGATTCATACCACATGATAGCATGAGCAGCTTGGAATTTTTTATTTTCTGTCATGAATGAACTCTTTTCCATTGGTATCTGCCTTCCTAGTATTTTTATCCCAAACTTTTGTTTGCTTGAAAGCAAAGCTTTTCATATGCCCATTCATTACCCAGTGGGCTGCTGCAGGAGAGGAGAGCCTGAAAAGCACCCTGTAATGCAGAGGTACCTGGTGACATGGACTTCCAGACCCTGACTGCTTTATGGGAACAGGAGCTCAGAAGAAATTAATGTATTTTGGTGGAAATACTGAGTATATTGATATTATTTAAAAGCTGGATTTTGCATGTTGCCTTGTCACCTTGAGTATGGAGGGGACAGGAAGAAAATCTGTGAGATAGGCTTCTTCTACTCAAGGAATTGATCAGTGAGACTTTCTGTTGCCTTTGTTTCGCTGTACTTCTTTCAAACACCAAACTGCTGTCCCCTTAATGCTACTTTACACTAATTCATTGTGTGGTGTTAATTTTGCAGGAAAACCACCATAGCTTTCAACCTTGCTCAGGCAGATCTTTACAAGTACCTAGAATTCTTTGTATGTTGTCACCATTACAGTAAATCTGCTCACCTGTGGCTGCTCAGGGAGAAATGGTACCGGAGAGACAGAGGTAGCTGTCATGCTTTAGTTACTGCTGGGGTCAAAAATCCTTCATTTTGCCCTGAAATAACACCCATTCTGTAAAGGCATCTTTTAGGCACTCAGATGGAGCCTCAACAGCGTTGGTACCCAAAAAGTGAGGCCTGCAATGGTGTGGATAGCCTTCTGAAGCCAAGTAGACCTTTTAGCACAGCACTACAGCTTGAAGTACTTTCAGTCAGTTTATATTAAGTGAAAATATGCGATAAGATGAGAAAAATATTAAATATACATTTGCAGAAGAGAGCAGAAAATCAGTTCTGGCTGTTTACATTTGTGCGTGGACCTATCTGGTGATCATGCATCGCTATTCCAGACCCTGTCAATGTAACGTGAGGGTGCACTGTGATGGGCTGGGTGAATTGCACCATTTCTTGAGCATTTATTCTGGGCCAAGTGAATTACTCAGCTCGGTTGGAACTCCTTGAGCTGCTGAAAGTCCCACTTTGTCTTCTTGAGACACGCAAGACAGAAGTTCCTTTCCAATACTAATGTTTTATGGTATTATTAATAATACACTAGGCTGCAGTTGTCCAGAGACTACACCACTTGGAATAATAAGCACTAGGTTCCTGGTAACTTTGCATTATCTACAGTTTCTCATTTTTATTGTAATTCAGTATAAACCAAGCAATACCAATTTGGCAAATTGCCATAATTACTGTGAAGTCTAGATTTATATTTATTTATTTTTACATTCAGAATCTTATCTTAGAGCTGAAAAATGGATTCTGTATGCTATTTCTCAAAAAAATTTTGATTTCTGAAAAAAAAGCCTTTGTCTTAAATCAAAGCTACAGTATTTTTCCTGTTGTTTTTACATGTTAGTTCTTGAAAACGTTGACAACTCGGCCAGACTATGGTTGATTGTAAAGTCTCACATAATATTTTTAGAAAGTGCTGAACCATGCCTATTACTGTTTCTGTCTTTGAGTTAAGAAATATTTTTCATTTACTGTTGACATTTTTCATATTTCATCTGATAACTTCCATTGCTGTATATATGCAAGTACTAGCTGGCACAGAAGGAATTACACTTGTCTTTATATTCAAGCTAAAATATTTTAATACTTTGGCATTTGTCTCTGAAATAATTTGAGTAGAATTCCTCTATATTTTTATGATCTTCATGAGTGGGTGGCTTATTTTATCTGAGAGATAAACGTTAAGCAAAAGTCCAGATACTCGGTAAGACATGTTTTTCCAGAGAACAGCTAATGCTTACGGTGAAAATGGAAAATTTCTCCCCAGTGCTGTCTACTCTCCAGTGAGGTTTTTGCCTGGTCTTCCAGGAAAGTGTAGGTGGGAGGCTGACTAAATAAGAGTACCTGTACTGAAGTGCGAATAAGAGGTGCAGCTAGGCACCATATTAATTTAGCATCTTGCTAATAGAATGATGAAATAAAATAGCTGGAATTTCTGAGGGAAGAATGTGCTTGCTGTGTTTGTCTTGGGGGGAAGGTGCAAACCAGACAGAGGTCACAACGAGGGGAAGAGAAGTGGTTCTACCACAAGGCACTCAAAAGCGCATGTCAGATGGACAGTTGTTCCTCAGGTGCTGGAAGAACAAAAGGCCCCAGTCCTATTCCTTTCCTCTACAACTTGTGTGTGATGTGTGGTCAGATAATACCAAAGCCAGAGTCATTAATAAAGTTTTTCTTTCTGTTTTCATTTCAGTTATTTGCCACCTTCCATGCATGAATGGAGGCCAGTGCAGTTCTAGAGATAAATGCCAATGCCCACCTAATTACACTGGTAAACTTTGCCAGATCCCTGTGCAAACTGCCAATACTCCAAAACTATACCATCAGCCACAACAGGTGAACAAGGCTGTAGGATCACAGATTATCCACTCTACTCATACTTTACCACTGACGATGTCTGGACAGCAAGGTGTAAAAGGTAACTTTTTTCTTGATAGATATTTTTTCATTTGGAGTTGATTTTATTAATTTTTGGTATCCAACCTATAACAATAGTGATCTGTCTACATAGTTTGAATCTTGACACCACAACTTGAATCATGAGCTTACCAGAATGAATGGAAAGTATTTTGCTCAGTGACTGATACTATAAGAAATAACAGTGCTATTAAGAGTTTATAAATAAATTTACTTCACTTTATGGGGGAATTTAATGCAGATTGCAGAGGCAAAGGGTAATGCAGGGGGCTTCTTCCAGAAGTGTAGATATGTTGAAAAAGAGGATGATTGTGGCTGAACAGTCTGTAAATTGCAGTGTACCCAGACAGAAAGTTGCAGGTGATTCCATTGTTACAAGTGAAAGGAAGAGACAATGCTTTTCAACATAACAGAATGTATATCTAATGTAAAATTAAAGCCACAATCCATGTTTATCTTTCTTTTATCATTTTGTAGAGTCCTATAAGTTAATTTCGTGGTGAAGATAAGTCATAAAATTATTCAGATGAATAGAACATTCTTTCCAGGTCATATAACAATGTGAAGAAGGCAGAGGATCAGGAGCAAGAAAAGCTGTGATGTTAATAAAATGTTGCCCAGAGAAAGCTCAGACAGCTCCAGGTTGTGAATTTTGTTTGTTTTAGTTGCCAGGTTGATTTTGTTGTTGTTGTTGTTTTGTTTTGTTCTTGTTGAAGGAAATTTTACAATTACATCTCCAAAATTGCTACCTCTGAATAAAAACAATCTGGGGGAAAGATGTGAGGAGGCTCAGTTGTTGGCAACTAGTGTCTGCATAACTTAGCTAAAAGCGCACAAACTATTTATGTTTGTGATAAATATAATCTGATGTAGTAATTCTGTTTTCAGACAGGGACACAGCTGTGAAGGAAGTGCTGACAGTATCCTTCTGGAAACACAATATTTTATAAATGCTTTTAAGTATCAGCCCCATCTTTTCAATGGATTTGTTCTATAGTGACTTCTACACAGTCCGTTGGGAAATAGTTTCTACTGGCATGTTGGAGTATCAGTCCCTAAAGCTCCCCAGAACTCTTCTGATCTTAAAGAGGAAGGGGGTGGGGGAGGACTGAGCAAATAAGAGAAGGTAGTTAACTAAATGTTTAGCAGAGCAGAAATTTATTTCTGTCACTATGTAATTCTAGATCAAATTATTTTAGATAATATGGTGGACCATAAACATTTTTTTAAAGATTGTTGTTTTTCAGATTTAGAGTTGCTGTCTTAAAACACACGATAGGTTTCTCACTGTTGAGGAGTCTGATGTGTTGAATATCTTTTTTCCCAACTCTCAAGTCCTCATCAGAACCATCAGCAGTCACAATGCCTTTTCTTCTCTTTGCACGCCCAAATGAGGATGTTGGATTGTGGAGAGAGCAGTGTTAAATTTATTTCAAGGAAAAAAGAAACAGTTCATCTTGAAATGCCTGGCAGAAATAAAAAATTAATCAGCACATCTAGGCAGTGATCCAAGACCTGGAGAGGATTGCACTGGTAATAGTACATGAGAGGAACCAGCCTAAATTTGATCTTTTTGTCATCTGAACAACTCTAGGTACACTGATAAATTAAAGCAGAGCAATTCAGTGATTTCTTTTGAGGGCTAATATATTCTTTAGATTTATCAGCTGGAGAAACTAGTTGAAGGGATCCCTCTTCATACATAAAAATATGTGATAGTAAGTTGGGGTGAGTGTTTTTATTTTCACAGGCAGACTGTGCTGTCTTGTCTTTCCCTGCAAAACCAGTCTAATAACCTAAGATAATGGCTGGATTTATAGGACACCAGTCCACACAGTGATGCGTGGGAATGGTTTATCCCGCAGAGGCAAAGGGATGCTGGGTCAGGAATTAGCAGGGCTCATTTGGAGAGCTTTAAACTAGACTTGAAGGGGGGATGAGGTTCTAGGTGGGCTTGCATCAGTGGGGCAGCATTCTAGAATTGATGGGGACTGGGAGGCCTCCCATCCCCCTAGGGTGGAATCAGTATGCTCAGCTCGCTCCCTGAAATGCTTGTACATCAATGCACGCAGCATGGGGAACAAGCAGGAGGAGCTAGAAACCTGTGTTCAGGCAGGAGATTATGATCTGGTGGCAATTACGGAGACATGGTGGGACAGCTCACATGACTGGAACATGGTCATGGATGGCTATGTCCTCTTCAGGAAAGACAGGACAGCTAGGCAAGGTGGTGGAGTTGCCCTTTACGTGAGAGAGCAACTACAATGTATTGAGTACTGTCCGGGCACAGATGAGGAGCAAGTTGAGAGTGTATGGGTGAGAATTAAGGGGCAGGCTGGCAGGGGAGACATTGTTGTGGGTGTCTATTATAGGTCACCAGATCAAGGTCAGGAAGCTGATGAGGCCTTCTACAGGTAGCTGAGAGCAGCCTCACAATCACAGGCCCTGGATGTGGCGGGGGATTTTAACTTCCCTGATGTCTGCTGGAAGGACCATTCAGCCAGCCAGCCACAGTCCAGGAGGTTCCTCCAGTGCATTGAAGATAACTTTCTTATGCAAATGGTGGAGGAGCCGACCAGGAGAGGTGCACTGCTGGACCTCATCCTCACTAACAAGGAGGGTCTGGTTGAAGCAATAAAGGTTGAGGGCTGCCTTGGTTGCAGCGACCATGAAATGGTAGAGTTCAGGATCTTGTGCGACAGGAACAGAGTAGCAAGCAGAATTGCAACCCTGGACTTCAGCAGGGCAAACTTTGGCCTTTTCAGGCAATTGCTGGGGGAAATCCCATGGGCAAGGCTTGAAGGTAAAGGGGCCCAAGATAGTTGGTTAGTGTTCAGGGACTGTTTCTACTGGGCACAAGATCAGAGCATCCCGACACATAGGAAGTCAAGGAAACGAGCCAGGAGACCTGTGTGGTTAAACAGGGAGCTGCTGGGTAAGCTCAGGTGGAAGAAGAGAGTTTATAGATCATGGAAGGAGGGGCTGGCCACTTGGGAAGAATATAAGGCTATTGTCAGGGGATGTAGGAAGGCAATTAGGAAAGCTAAGGCCTCATTAGAATTAAAGCTGGCACGAGGGGTCAAGAACAACAGAAAGAGCTTTTTCAAATACGTGGCAGCTAAAACTAACACCAGAGGCAATGTAGGCCCATGGATGAATGAGGTGGGTGCCCTGGTGACAGAAGATACAGAGAAGGCAGGGTTACTGAATGCCTTCTTTGTCTCTGTCTACTCTGCTGGAGGCTGTCCTGAGGAGCCCCGTACCCCTAAGGCCCCAGAGGAAGTCAGGACAGTGCAAGAATTTGCCTTGGTTGATGAGGACTGGGTTAAGGAACAATTAGGCAATCTGAACATCCACAAATCCATGGGCCCAGATGGGATGCACCCACGGGTGCTGAGAGAGCTGGCTGATGTCATTGCTGGACCACTCTCCATCATCTTTGCCAAGTCTTGGGAGATGGGAGAGGTGCCTGAGGACTGGAGGAAAGCAAATGTCACCCCAGTCTTCAAAAAGGGCAAGAAGGACGACCCGGGTAATTATAGACCGGTCAGCCTCACCTCCATCCCTGGGAAAGTAATGGAATGACTTATCCTTGGTGCCATCTCAAGGCACATCAAGGATAAGAGGGTCATTAGGGGCAGTCAACATGGCTTCCCCAAGGGGAAGTCGTGCTTGACCAACCTCATAGCCTTTTATGAAGGTATAACAAGGTGAATAGATGATGGCAGGACGGTGGACGTGGTCTACCTTGACTTCAGTAAAGCATTTGACACAGTCTCCCACAGCATTCTCATAGCTAAACTGAGGAAGTGTGGTCTGGACGATCGAGTAGTGAGGTGGACTGCGAACTGGCTGAAGGAAAGAAGCCAGAGAGCCATGGTCAATGGGGCAGAGTCCAGTTGGAGGCCTGTATCTAGTAGAGTGCCTCAAGGGTCAGTGCTGGGGCCAGTACTGTTCAATATATTCATCAATGACTTGGATGAGGGACTACAGCATACTATCAGCAAGTTTGCTGATGACACCAAGCTGGGAGGAGTGGCTGACACGCCAGAAGGCTGTGCTGCCATCCAGCGAGACCTGGACAGGCTGGAGAGCTGGGCGCGGAAAAATTTAATGAAATATAACAAGGGCAAATGTAGAGTCTTGCATCTTGGCAGGAACAAACCCAGGTTCCAGTATAAGTTGGGGAATGATCCATTAGAGAGCAGTGTAGGGGAGAGGGACCTGGGGGTCCTGATGAACAGCAGGATGACCATGAGCCAGCACTGTGCCTTGTGGCCAAGAGGGCCAATGGCATCCTGGGGTGTATTAGAATGGGGGTGGTCAGTAGGTCAGTAGGTCGAGAGAGATTCTCCTTCCTCTCTACTCTGCCCTGGTGAGACCACACCTGGAATATTGTGTCCAGTTCTGGGCTCCTCAGTTCCAGAAGGACAGGGAACTGCTGGAGAGAGTCCAGCACAGGGCAACCAAGATGATTAAGGGAGTGGAGCACCTCCCTTATGAGGAAAGGCTGAGGGAGCTGGATCTCTTTAGTTTGGAGGAGACTGAGGGGTGACCTTATTAATGTTTACAAATATACAAAGGGTGAGTGTCACGAGGATGGAGCCAGGCTCTTGTGGGTGACAAACAATGGTAGGACAAGGGGTTTTAACTGGAACATAAGAGGTTCCACTTAAACTTGAGAAGAAACTTCTTCTCAGTGAGGGTAACAGAGCACTGGACCAGGCTGCCCAGGGCGGTTGTGGAGTCTCCTACTCTGGAGACATTCAAAACCCGCATGGACACATTCCTGTGTCCAAGTGTTCTTGCTCCAGCAGGGGGATTGGACTAGATGATCTTTTGAGGTCTCTTCCAATCCGTAGCATTCTATGATTCTATAAGAAGGGTCTTACTGGTGGTTCTTTTAACACTGACCTTTTCCATGTGGGTTTACCTGTAGAAGAGCTCATGTAGCATAAATTTTGCTTGAAGGTGGCTTTCTGCTGCATGCAAGATCTGAAGAGCCACCTTATTCCTGATGTTTCTGTCTGGAATATGTTGAAGATTTTTATAAGTGAAACTATGCAGGACAGAATAAAAATAAGTTTGGGGTTTTTTTAAGGAATTCTTATGTGAAACCAATTAATACTAAAATTATGCCTAGAAAAATGAAAATAATGTGAAAAACTAAAAGTAAGTTCTACAAAATAATAGAATTTTAAAGTGGCTGAAAGAAATGAAATTTGCTTCCTGAGAAATGGAGCGGTGAGGTTGAAATTTGTAAATACGAACTGAAAAGGCCTAATCAAGTTCCAAAGAACAGTCTGGCCTCCTGGAGGCAAGGAGACAATTCAGAAGACTCAACAATCCAGTACGCATTATAAAGGAAATATGTCAAATGATACTTATTTGGAAGGGTGTTACGTCTAATGGATTGGCTGACCTCGAGGAGTTTGTGCAGTAGTTGCTGATGAGGGAGACCAAGCCAGCCACAGTAAATGCTAACTTTGTTATACAACTTACAAACTGTAAAAGTTTTCACACACCTCTTCTCCCTGTCCCATCCCTCCCTCCCCATGATAATTTGAATTACATCTTTAAAGGGCATCTTGTATTTTAGTGAAAAGAGACTTGAGGCTCATAAACAGTTCCATGCACATTATGTTGGCTGGAGGGTCTCAATCTATAGACCCAGACTTAAAAACTACAACTGTATTTAAAAACGGAAGTATCTGAAAAACATTTCCTCCCTCTTTATCTGCCAAATCCTGAATTCAAAGTTCAGAGAAGGGAGTGGTGGTTTTAGATGGTTGAGATGCTGGCAACAGTTGCAGGGGCAATCTCGGGACTTGGCAGGTATATAAAGGTGAAGGGATGAAATCTGAAGCTTTTTCTGTATTCCAGAGAAAGATGATGGATCTGAAAAAGAAAATAAAGCTTACTATGTATCCAAAAATAACCCAGTGGAGTCTGAGTTCTGGAACTTTGAATGGGATTCTTATTACACAGTATGACCACAAGTATTAATGTTACACCAACCAATGTGGACATTCATGTTTATGTAGCAGTCTTTACAATCCTATAATGTCATTCTTTCCTGTGTGAAGCATCTTAATTTTCTTGTTAATGAGACTCTATGCATTCTTTCAGGCTTCCCTCTAACCCTTGAATTTGGGCTTCATTTATATTTCAGTCACTTCAAGGCACTCTGTAAAACTTCCAGTGAACGAAAAATAAATGCCATAGAGGTGCCTAAGATAGCTTTTTAAACTTTTTTTTTTACCAATTTTTCTTATGTGTTTTTTCCTTCAATTATTTTAGTGAAGTTCCCTCCTAACATAGTGAATATCCATGTGAAACATCCCCCTGAAGCCTCAGTTCAGATCCATCAAGTTTCAAGAATTGACAGCACATCAACAGGACAAAAAGCAAAAGTACCTCAGCCAGGACATCCACAGGTGTCTTACCAAGGTCTTCCGTATCAGAAGACTCAGAAAGGACATACTACTTACACAAATCAACAACCCATTCCTCATATGTTTCCTGTTTCAGTTAAAACTCAGCTTGGGCGCTGCTTCCAGGAGACTATTGGGACCCAGGTAAGAAATGTTTGCTAAGGCTTTTGAGACAGGTAGCTTTAAAACAATATTATAAAAGAATGAAAAAAAATTTCCCCGGTTGCTGGAAAAGAACACATTTGACATTATTTTCCAAAAGAAAAGCTCCTTCAAGCTAATGTCTTTATTTTATGCAGGCTTGAATTCCTGACATTCTGATTTTGGTTATTCTAGCCATAACTTCTCCATTTATAAGCTATGTCTCAAAGTAAAAACACATTACTCTAAATCCTAGTTCAATTTCCTAGTTGAACAACTAAGGTTACACCATGTTCCACAGCTTGTACTGTCCTTTGCTTTAAGTCTTTTCGCGTATGCATCTCAACAGCCAGTGTTTTGCAAGGAGTTGCAGTTTTCATGTTTTTTACTGTATTGTAGGCAAGTGTTTTGAATCTGTTGAAATGTGACTATTGCATGGGGTAGTGAAATTATGAAAGCCAATTGAGTGTTTGCTAGAGCATTAAAACCTTAGTTCAGTTTAAAAGAATATGATCATACCAGATTTTTACATATGACTATTCAAAATTGCATATCTTCTTTCAGCACTCTAATAGGTTACACGGCATTATCGTTTTTGCATATTTGTATATGTATGTAAATATACAGAGAGAGGAAAAAAGCATATGTGAACACACTGTAAAAATATTAGGAAGAGCCTGTTATTTATTGCTTATCACCTTGCTAAAATGTAAATTTTCAGGCCGAGTATTTTTATGTTCAATGCATGCCTCAGGCTGAATTTTTTGAGAGGTTTTGGAAAAATCACTCCCTTCTTTTGAGGAATGATGTTAGAGAAGTAATATGCTGTTTTTCCTTGGGCTAAAAAAAAAAAAAAAATTATGACTGTTTCATTGAAGATTTGCATCGTCTGTATGCTTTGAAGTGGAAACTTAAATTTATCATAAAGTTCACTCTGATTTTGGTCCTTCCAGTAACATGCACCCAAATTTAGGCAGTTTTCAAGCATATCTATGTTTTGGTGGTTTCTGTTTTTGTTTTCAAATATATTCCACAGATATTTGTTGACAGCAAAATTCTCCAAAGATTTCATATGGTCTGCTCTCCCCTCAAAGTGTCAACACCCGTCATCCCTGAAATGGCAGACTGGAGCAAAATGTCCTTTACAAGTGCTGCTTCTAGCTGTCAGTGAATGCTGTGATGCTCAGTGTTAGAACTGACAGCAAGGGAACTTTCTCACCTTCTCATGGCTCCCAATCAGTGAGCTTCGGGGAGGATCAGTGGTGGGGGGCAGATAAGGAGCAGAAGCAGGATGGAACGAGAAGCAGAGTGAGGGTAATGTAGGTGGCAGATCCCAAGGTAATGATTTCAGTTACCTTCTGGAACCTCAAACTGAAATCACAGTTCCTTAGTCTCAGTTGCTCCCTGCCAGCTCCAAAGAACTCACTTTTTCCTGTAAAATATTTTTCTCTTCTCCTTTCAGTGACTGGCTTGTGCGGAGTATTGTAGCATTCCTGTGAGTGTATTTCAGAAGTCATTGCTGTGGAGTTAAAGGTCCCTAAGCTGATGCGAGACTATCATGTTGAGGGTGTTTTAAAATAATTAATTCTGAAAAATGCTATGGAAGAAGTAAATTTAAATTTCATCATGCCTCCAGAATGTTTCTAGAAGACTAGAGTTAAGTTTACATAAGGAACATTGAAGGCTAGCATTCACTAATTGTTGAATGCTTGATTTGTGATTACAGTCTTAATTTATACTGATGAGCTCTTCATGCTCGTTGTTTCAGGAATAGTAAAACCTTGAATTTGTTCATTGGCAAATATTGAAGCACATGTTCAAATGAAAGTGCATGGATTTTACATGACAAAATGAAATACTATTTGCACTCACATATAGGGGAAGACAAAATTCCTTTCTCAACCTTAGACTTGGCAGTGGGTGCTGGATCTTTTATCCTTTACCAGTTATGCTGGATAAATTTCCTGTCTGTTCTTTCTGCTGTATGCAGGAGTGAGGTGTTTTGAATGACATATCCAAAACTTGCAGTGTGCTATGCATGACCCTCACATTACAGTGGTTTAAAGCTTACCAGAAGATAGTACGGTGCTCCTTTTGAAGGGGGAGAAAAAGGGAAATATGCTTGCATTGCCCTCATGCCTGACCTGAAGTCCTACTAAATGCTCATTCTCCAAATTTTATAATATTTTTTCCAGTATTCCCCTGGAAAAATGTGTCTTTGTAGTGCTCTCAAGAAAGGGTAGTGCCTCCTCGTTTAGAATACTGCATGTTCTTAGTTTTCACAAATCTCATTGATACTTTCACTGTCAGTCTTGGAGAAGAGCATAGTAAGGATTTCAGAGGCCTTTTGTTATTTAATTTAGTGGTTTAATTTAGAATTGGAGTTGTAAGGTGGCATTATGTAGAACATTAATTGAAGACTTTGCCATAAATACAGATTTAAGTGACTTATTCACCTTTCAAATTTGAACCTGAAATGTTAAATATATTTTTCCTGTGGTCAGGCAATGTACGTTATTTATTTGTATGTTAAATATAACTAGAGGTGGGAAAGACACGTAATTTTTTGTTTACTCTTAAATAGTTCTATTCTAAAATAATTTGGTTTTCTGTTTCTTTGATATTTGCTTTGCTAAATATGAGCGTTCTCTTTATTTGTACAGATGAGCTTCTAAACTGAGCTTTCCCTATTAGCAGTGCATTGCAAGTCCTTCCTTGAGTTTATGTTGGATAATTTTGGTATCCTTACTTCTTTCAACAATCATTAGTTTTTATATATTTCTTTTTGCAGGGAGGATTGAATGTTTGGCTTCAGAAATGTTTTATTAAATATCCTAGGATCAGAGGTGACTTTACTGTCTATAGAGCAGATTGATGGAAGGATATGTGTGTGGCCTCTTGTAGGCAAATCAACCAAGTTAATAAAGACTTTGCTGAACTTGCTTTCGGTCCAGGATAACAGCACAGGATAAAAACAATGTCAAAGTCTCTGCTGTGGTTTTGTGTGTGTGTAACCTCTAGCATTCTGTGTTTCTCTCCCTCTCTTTTTCTCTCAGTCTTCTTCCCTGAATTTCAGCTGGTCTTTCAATTACAAATCCTCTGATTTTAATGCTTTGTTTTTTTCACAACCTTCTGTGGAATATTTTCCATCCCCCAACACATTCTTCATCACCCCACCTTAGTTAAATTCCTTTAATGTGTCTCATGCAAAAGCAGTAGTCCTGCAGAAACAGTAGGATATTTTCTATACTCAAATCCCAGGACAGCCAGGGCATATTTTCTACAGTGTATTTCCAACAGAGTGCATGCTGTTAAAGTTAGAAACTGAAGCCACCCTGAACGCTTGGAGGGCATTATGGTACAGATAGTTAAAGAATCTGGTCATATTCTCAGGCCTCCCATCACTCCTAATTAACACCACAGAAATTCTTCTAGACCCCCTATTTGCTTAGTGGTCTGTAGTATCTTAAGTGACTATAAACAAAGGCAGCAAGCATGAGAGAGGAGCAGTAAAAGACATGTGAAAAGATGTCAGGCTTCAAGCTCAGAAGGACAGGGAAAGAGAGAGGCTAGATGAATGAAGTTTCTTACCTTAATTAGAATAGGTAAATGAAGATGTGTTTTCATAAATACACATACATATTTATGTATGCATTGCTCAATTGTGACTGTTTTCTGAAGTGTCCTCAGCATTGGTAAATAAAGTGGAAAGAGCAACTATAAAAGTAGTGTTAATATTTCAGTTTTAAAAAATATAGAAAGCAAATAGTGTTCTGGATGGTTCTCTTTTCTGCTCGAGTCAGATCCCTTTTCCTGGCTGCCTCTCATTTCTCTGAGTGGAACACTTAGCAATTATTTCTCCTCTGGGAGATGTTAGCGATGATTGCTCCAGGATAGCTTACCATGTTACATGATAGCCTGCTATGATCTCTCACATACAAAAGTTGTGGTTCATCAAATGCTTTCCTTGTGCCAAAAAGATTTTTGCAGGGTGTATCATAAACCAGCAGTTAAGCTGCAGGCCAGAAACTTATTTTTGTCATAAAAATACAGGAAACAAACTTTTACCTAAACTTCCACCTTGTTATATAGAAGATGATGTTGAGAAAATAGAGGCTTAAAGTTGGGAAATAGATAAGTGGAATTTTTGTCATACTACTTCCGCTGTAAAGAGGAGAATGGCAGATTTGTGGAAAGCACCGTGTGTTACAGTGGCTTCAAAAGCTGGAGACTGGACGTGGTGTCCTGCAAGGTCTTTTACAGCCATGTGCTCATGTGTTTCTGAGATCCAAGGAGTCTGTTATCTTAGACACTGATTCTCTAAGTCCTATTTAAAAAGCAAGCAAATAAGCAAGATTATGTTTTTCTTCTTTAATTCCTCCTCTTCAGCTGCTTTTCATTTTAATTCTAATAAAAATGACTTTATTATGACACAGAATATCTTACTTCCCAAAATACTTCTACAGTGTCAGTGGTGCACCTAGTAAAGATTGTGTCAGTCATCTCAAATCTTGTTAATTTTGAATATGATTACTTTGCTTTTAAATCAAGAAAAGAAAGTAGATGCTTACTATCTGTCAGAAGTTGTATAAAGAGAATTAAGCACTGCTTCTTTGTCTCTCTTTTAAGATCACTTTGAAATGTCTACTAAATATATTCATGTGTTTTCCTATGGTTACTGCATTTCAGTATTTTGGCTAAAAAAGCCTTTTTCTCAAAATTTGGTCTCTTTTTTGCTTAGCTGTAAAGGAGGAGGCATTTTTTTGCAAAAGCAGCAAGAAATTGGAGAAGCTAGTATTTCCAGATTTGTCTGAAGTTGGCCCTTTCTGACTAGATTCACAAGTAATGCTGTTGTCTTCAGCAGATATTTTTCAGTATCAGTTTTAGCGAAGGAGACTTCTGGTGATCTTGGCATCTATAGTTTAAAACCACAATTTTAAAAAAAGACTTGTTCTTCTAAAGAGAGGCAGATACTGAAGCTGCTTACCTGGCTGAAGGCAACATAGCCAGAATGTCCAGAAGAGAAGCTGGCTGAGAAGTCACGTCTGCCCATGCTTGTTCGTTCCTCCTGGCTGTCCCTCAGCTGTGCTGGTGTAACTGCTGAGAGGAGCTGGACTGCTCTCTGAAATGATCGCTGAAAGAACTTTAGAAATATTGTCTCCTGATCCCCCTATTTTTGTTGGGGTGTTTGAAAGTCAGGTCAGTTCTACGCTGCAGTGTTTGGGGAATATGTTCCACTCCTCGCTAGTCAGTTTGCTGATTGATACTTTGTGCTTTCTTTGCAAAGTACTTCTAGAGGTGTTGCAGAAAAGTTCAGTACTTGTTACAGCTCTGTTGAGAAGGATGCCAGAATTAGAGTTGTTCTGGTATTGTGAAGTGAAATTTGTTGTATTATAATAAAACTTTAGAAAATCATATTTTAAAAAATACCCCCTATAGCAGACAATTGAAGCATATTTTGATAGAAGGTTTTAAAATAAATTAAGCTAAATAACATTGATGGTAAACACTAGTAAGGAATTTATTGAAAATTATAGGGGCCATCCATTTCTCTGTGTGATCAAAACACTCATGTATGCATTCAAATCTGTTTCAAATGCTGCTTAGTTCTGACAAATAACAAGTATGTCTGATAAACAGGTGTTAGTTGATCAGCATCTTTAGTGGGATAAATTCTGGAAATAATTTCTTTAATACTGTATTTCAGTAATGTCTTTTACAGGAAACATTTGTTTTGGTTTCAGCAACATCCTCTCTGCTGTCAGACTTAATACATTACAGAATAAGCCAAGTGATAGGTGGCAGCTGGAAAAGGTCAGAAATTGTCAACATTATATCATGATAAAGATTGTGACTGCAAATCATTAAGCATTTACTTAACTTGATTCACAGACAGGCAAACACTGATCATGTACTTTGAGAATATGCATGAAGTTTTCGGGAACTGGACTTAGATCACTGATGACTTTTTCATGATGGGAAACATTAAACAAAGTCATCAAAGTTTTGAGTTAGAAATCAGAGCAGCAAAATGTGTTGATAGCTCTTACTGCACAACATAATGTATTGATACCACTGTATGCAATATGATCGTAGTGTATGTAGTCTGGAGGTAATGACAGGAGTAATATGCCAGTTGAAGTTATTCATTTGACTGTTTAAATATCCCCGTTGAACTTCAGATTTAACAAAACATTTCCAATGGAGGTAAATTTCAGGTATTTGCATTTTTTGACAGCTCTGTGAAATGAACTTCCCTATTTATATTCTCAACAGAGGAAAAATGTTATAATACAAGTAAAATTCCGTGCTTCGTACTGGTACTTTTTCTCTTAAAGCACTTTTAAAACCTTTTTTCTTTAGAAGAGTCTTAAAAATACCATGTCATAAAATAAAATAACTGTCTGGAATTCCTTGAAGCTCATGGTTTGGCTTCTGAAGTTTTTAAACAAATAGACTGTCAGAAATCAGTGTGGATTCATTTCCAGGATTAATGATTCATTTGCAATAGAGTCTTTGCAAGATCAATACCCTGAAATATCAGAAGATTAAATATATATCGGATACCCAAAACACCAAACATTGTTTTAATTACTCAAATAGAAGAAAGCTGGGTAATTTTTACTTGCCTGTGAAGAATGTTGTGCTTAAGCCAAAACAAATTCTTTACCAGTTCTTTTAGACAGTCTGGAAGTATTTAAGTTTCTCTCCTCTGCTTATGAGACAATGCCTGTTAGCCAGTGCTACATGGGATAATACTTTTCATGTGCAACAACCTGTCATTCAGCTGCTCAGTAGGCTAATTAAGTACGGTTGTTAATTGTTTCAGTAATACGGTTTATTATGTTTGAGGTTTCTTACTCTGTTTGTCGTGCCTATAGGAAAAAAAAAAAAAAAAAAGTAACAATCCAAGGTCTGTGCCTGTTGAATAGTTTACAGAAAGTTAAACAGTGTATCCATTCACTTCTGCTATTGTGGTATGTGAAATGCAGTCTTTTGAGCTGAGTCCCAGAGTCATTAGCTATTAGCTCAGGCAAAGCACCTATTGATTTCAATCATAGTTAATCATGTAACACTCTTTTATTTATGCCTGTATTGTGGTTTTAACTAACAGCTCGTGACAGAGATTTGTGGGTGGGTCACACAGGAGTGGAAGTCCCAGGAAACATTGTGGTCCGTTGGCCAGAATCCTCTGTGGTTGCCCTGAGACTAATTGCCAGACTGGCCTCTCTACCGCACTTCACAGGGAGCTGAATAACTTCCTTCTACTGCCTTAGCAGACAGATTTTGATGATATAATCCTTCCTTTTCTCTGGCATTGGAAAACACATGACACCATGGTGGCAGTGCACAACTCAAGTACTGTTAGCGCTCCAAGACTGTGGAGATGGGACAGAGGCTGGACTCTGGGGAGATGAACAAAGAGATGGTGTGGCTTGGGGTGGCCTTTGTGCACCAGCACAGGGTCAGCCAGAATTTCAGTCTACCAGTGGGAATATTCAGTACTTCCTTCAGTTATATAAAATATTGGCATAGACAACCAGGCATGCATGGCGAAAAATATGTGGATTTGAAACAATACTTTCAGTGTCTGTGAGTGTTTTACCCAGGAAGAACTTTGTTTTATAGCAGTACCATGTGTGCCTCATACTGCTGCTACTGCCGAGGCTCTTTCAGCACAGTTGAGCTCTTTTATACCAGTCCTTCATGACTTCTTTGCCTTCTGAACCAGCGGGAATTATCTCTAAATCTTAAGTTTGTGACAGAGATATCATTCATGAAAATCTCTTCTTTCCAGAAGCCTTCAGGAATACAGGCTAGATTAGTGTAAAATATGTGTGGATGATGGATAGGAAAGTGTAAACCTGAGCTTAGGGGAATGGCATCATCTTCATGCGTAGTGCAAGCTGTATGCTTGTGTTTAGCTTCTCTGCTTACTTTAGACACTTATGAGTTGGAGTTGTGTTGAATGGTGAGACAAACTAAACATAGTTATGGATTCCCCTGTTGACTTTTCCAGTCACTTGTGACTCAGAGACTGGAACAGACTGTCTGAAGAGCTAATGAGCAGTAGGAGGTGGGTAAGACTTTTGAAGAGCATAGAAATTACCTAAAACTTTTTGAGACCTGTAGAAACACAGCTTCAGTTCATTGATGCTTAGGGTTTGTGAAAGGGAGGAGCATCTTAAGAAACTGTAGCTGGCTTGGAAACCATTTGTACAGTGCCATGAGTGTTGAAAGTATCTGAAGCACTACTAGATGTACCACAGAAATCAGGGTTTATTAGCCATAGAAGTCTCTATTTCTGCTTGTCTTAGGGCTTTGCAGAGCAGTCATTTTTTCTGATGCATAGCTCCAAAATTACACAGATCTTACACCACTAGGAGCCCCACGTGGCAGTTGCTTTTCCTTGCTGGCCAGTTTCTACAATGATCTGGATGTTAACCAAATTATCATTGATTCTTCAAGCTTTAATCCACCATAGAGGCAGTGGGAGCAGCAGCTTTAATCACTGCCAGTTTTTACTGACAGGACTACAAACCACAGTTGCCAGATGACTCAGACTTTGGCATCCTTATTTTTGCTCATGGTTTTTATATGGAAATTTGAAAAAGTTATGACCACAGATGATTTTCAGTAGAGTGCAAATGCTGTAGCACCACACCTAAACTAAAAATGGGCTTGAGTCCATCTTCTTCCTACGCTTTTTTTTTCCTTATGTGTTTTATATGCTTTTAATTTACTACTGTTAAATTACACCTTTTCTATTCTGGGGAAAAAGAAAAAAAAAAGACCGATTCATGATGGCATGTTGGCTCTCTTGTGTTAGTGGTGTTTGCCTTGACACACACGAGCTGCTGGGAAGTGTCCTTGAGGCTTGTGACCTTGCAGAGGAACACTGGGTGTTAGGTAATGTGCCTCTCTGCCCAAATGCTCCATTTCTGAGATCATAAGGGGAGGTGCAGCACCAGGCTTGATTCCTCCTACTTCTTTTCAGAGAGAGGAGAGTTGTAAAACTGAGGCACAAGGCGGGGAAAAGAGTCAAATGCAAATTGGTTTAGCTGACTCTCAATAACAGCCACAGTACCTGATTTCAGTGTGGCTTCCCTGTCTTTGAAGAAGCAGTCCCAGCTCTACGAAAGGAATGGAGCAGCTGTAACTATAAAGTAAAACTGAGTATCTGTGAATATAAATTAAATGGTCCTTCCTAGAGCATGCTTACCTAGGATGCGGGTTGAGAGACCAGCACTGTGTAAAGAGGTAACATGAACTCTCTAAGGTTTTAGGGCAGCTGCTTGGAGAAGACATTATGAGTACTCTCCAGCTGAAAGACTTTTGAGCTTCTGGGAATTGCAGCAAGATCTGTATATCATCTAGCTAGAGGCAGTTGAAAGAGCTTGCTCCAGTTTTGAAAACAGCCAAGCTGCTGCAGCAGAGGGAGTTGTGTAGAATTCCCTGTTTGTGCATCCTGATGGCCTTTGTGGAGTGCCAGGCTGAGAGTTGCTTCTGGAAACAGACCTCAGCAGACTCTGACCGATCAGGAATGATCAATCTCATACTAATCCTGCCAGTGCCCAAGTCAAGGGAGTGCAAGACAGCCTGAAAGACGTATTCACTTAGTGTAAGCCTGGGCCTTGCACCTGAAGGTGCAACTTGTTTAGATACTTTTCTAATTTAAGACAGCCAAATACCATCCAGGCTAGGACTGGAACACAGGAGAATTTGTCACAAGACCCTCTCCAGATAGTAGTGTGAAAACAGACTCCTAAAATTGCATAATAACTGAGCAGTGTCTTCTAAGCTGTGAGAAAACTCATGGCTTGAGATAAAGACAATAAGTAAAAGCCATACACAAGCAAAGCAAAATATGGGATTCATTCACTACTTCCCATTGGCAGGCAGGTGTTTCGTCATTTCCAGGGAAACCAGGCTCCATCACGCATAACGGTTACTTTGGAAAACAAATACCATAACTCTGAATGTGACCCCTTCCTTCTTCATCCCCCAGCTTTATATGCCAAGCTTGACATCATGTGGTATGGAATATCCCTTCAGTCAGCTGTCCCAGCTGTGTCACTTCCCTATTCGTTGTGCACCCCCAACCTGCTTGCTGGTGGGGTGGGGTGAGAAACAGAAAAGGCCTTGACTCTGTGTAAGCACCGCTCAACAATAACAAAAACATGCCTGTATTACCAACACTGTTCCCAGTGTTCCAAAATATAGCCCCATACTAGCCACTGTGAAGAAATTAACTCTATCCCAAAGCAAAGCCAGCACGCCCATATGAGGGTGATGTGCAGAGACACACCATCACTTCGCTACGTTGCCCTGGCACTCAAAACTCCGTTTCATGAGAGAGGCTGGCTTTCACCAGGATAGAGGATTCTCCCACCTCCTCGTACATCCTTTGACAGATGTCTAAGCTTCACATACGGCAAGTGCTGAGTTGCTGCAAGTTGCACATTACACTTTGATGTTTAAACAGTGCTGCTTTTAACTTGTTGCTGAGATATTTCAGGAGGCACCTGAGGAGTGTCCGTGAAAAAGGGGACAGAGAAGATGGATGGGATGATGCCTTGCCAGCCTTTCCCATGCAAAGAGGGGACCCTCTGATGAGTCAGAGCCCTGATGTTGTGTGGTAGCCTGCTATCCTGTTAATCACACTGCAAAGCTATGCAGCATAACTCTGTACTTCAGGAACATGACTGACTCGTGGGTGTCAGTACATTTAAGGGCATGCTAGAAAAATTTTGAGAAGGTTGGAGGAAGCTGTCAGTGCCTGTGCATTCAGCATGCAACCCCGCTGTAGCGCAAGTGGGTTACCAGCCGAAGTGAAAGCAACCACAATGCCACAGCCTGTGCCATAGGATGAGCCAGCTATCTTGAGCTGAAAGCTAAGCGGCAGTGAGCATTTGGGTCAGAGGTTTATATGCTGTCAGGAAGGAAAGTTATACTAGGGAAGGTCTATTCACTGCGTGTTGAGAATTCACACTTCAGCACATTTGAATTGTTTATTGCAGTGCCTATTTATATCAGCATTTGCTTTGAAAGTGTTACTAAGTGCAGCTGTTGTTCACTTCTCTTGTACTCTGTGCACTTCCATCTTCTACCTCATTGACAGGTTTAGATATATTTTTTTAATCTCTGCATCTCAGAAATACACGTATGCTTTCTTCACCATGCAAAATGGAAGAAAATTGTAAAAGTCAAGAACATAACTAGCACCTTGTAAGCTTCTGAAAATTAGTATTCTTATTAATAAAAAGCATAGTAAGTATGTTCTTGATCAGAGAAAAAGAAAAGGAATATAGACCTTAAAAATTATTGCAAGATTAATTTAAATATTTGCATGGGAAAGAACCATTTGTTTGGAATAACTCAGACATCACTAACTTCAGCTTCAGCCGTCTTATCTATGTTACCTTTAGTATCTGGGCAGCAGAATCTGTCATTATAATTTGCCAATTTTCAGTAAGTGGTCTCAAACATTAAACATACGCTGGCAGGAAGTCGAGGCTTTTTAATAGGAAATAATATTTTAGAAGTCACAGTCATACTTTTTGTCTTCATTGAAGAAAGTTATTAGAAAGGTATTTGAGACAATTTATACAGCTTTTTTAAAATTGCGTGAGCACATTTTTATGAGAAAAAATGTAGGGAATAAGTGCCATTGGTGAGTTACTATCTTGGAAATATACTCACTCATTCCTATGACATACCGTTATCTTCCATTTCTTTCTCTTTCTTTTCAAGCTGACACAGGGGAAGAAAATAATGTTGCCTAATTTGCTCATGCCTGTGTGGAGAGCCATTTAAGTTCAATTAAGAGCCGCAGTGAATCTTCAGTGTCTCAGCAAGAGGTTGACCCAAGATGACTGAAAAATAGCATTGTACTAGAAGTGAGCATCAGAAAGTATCACTAACTGGAGTATTCTTTACCTGACTATTCTAGTGTGGAAAAGCACTGCCTGGCCTTTCCAAGCAAGAAGACTGCTGTGGAACCGTGGGTACTTCCTGGGGTTTTAACAAATGCCAGAAATGTCCCAAGAAGCCATGTAAGTGCTGTTTTGTTGTTATTCTGTGGATCAGTTTATGGCTTTTTTTTATTATATCCAGTAGTATTTTTCCTTTTTTGAAGGAAAAAAAAAAAAAAAAAAAAAAAAGGAACCCCATAGAAAGAATATACTATGATTTGATTAAGGACAGCTTGCAGAAACTGGAGTTCTCCTGCATGCCAACAGAGTTACAATATGCAGGCACTCGGTGCAGCCAGCAAAGCTAAAGTTGTTGGGGTTTTTTCCCCTTCCTTCTCCTTTAAGTCATTGATGCGCTGTTGCATTTTCTCAGTCCAGAAGGACAGTGATATTGAATCATCTTCCCTCTTCCAGCTGGATTTATTTTTTTTTTGAAGTTTGCACAGAAATGTTAAATTATAGAGGCGCCAGTTGCTGCTTGGAGAGATTGCAGTGACCTCTTGGGACTGCAGATGAACTTTCAAGTTTGGAGCCAAAGTTTTCCAGGCTCTTAAGTTGTCAGTTACATTCTTTTGCTTCGGTTTTGAAAAATCTTCCTTAACAGTTAGGCAATGACAAAGACTTTCTTCACTGTTCTGTTATTTTACATCATATTATAATGAGAAAGAATTTTCAAATTATTTGCATGATAGGTGAAGCTAGTCTCTTAAACTTTTTGTGAATTTCATTATTGTTGCACAGGAATAGTAATACTTCTGTCATGTCATATCTAAATGAAAGATGAGAAAAGATAATGTAATCTCTGTTTTGCAGATGGAGTGGACCTGCATTTAGTGGGCCAAAAATAGTGCAGGGAGTTGCAGTCATTTTTATCTAGGTTTTCCAGGCCCTCTTATTCATACAGATAGCAGCACTGGAAACCTGTTCAGAGCTTGATTTTTTTTGGAAGCATATTTTTGTCCACAAGTCTTAATGTGGATGTACCTAAAATTCCAGCAGAAAACCTGCTGTTCTACTTCTCTGGCATGTGGACCTGTGGAATGTTGCTTAGTAGATGTAGCTGTGCCATGAGAGAAATCATGAAAGCCTGAGATGTGCTTCAAGCAAAAACTGGTTGGAACAGCTAATACAAATTTTTGATTCCTGGTTCGAGGGGAAGCCCGTTTGCTACTTCTTCATAGCTGAGCTAAAACACTGGTTGGATAACCAGCCTGGGATTCACAACAGACAGTGTGTTCATCAGACAGCTGCTTAATGACAACATGCTTGGCATGATGTTAAGAGTAAGCAAACATGGAAACACTGGGACAAATCATATCTGAAATCCTGTTCCCAGATGCGTCCTAGGTGGGTACAGAGAAGGGCCTGAAGTCACCCTAAAACCTTTCCTGAAGGGAAGTCCACAACCCTTTTTTCGAAGCACTGAGTGAGAATAATTTTTTTGAATGCTAATGAAATAGGCATTGTCCTTTCATTGTAAAAGCTTCATGGCTAGCACACTTGCTCAAGATGGGACAATCCAGAGTTCCTTTATCTGCCAGAAGAATTTCTAATCTACATTTTATACCTATGAGGAGATGCCCTAACACGTAAAATGTAGAAACGATTCTTGGCACAGGACTGGGAACCCAGACTCTTTCCCAGTGACCTTAATTACTTATGGTATGAGTCATGCTCACTCCTGCTTTCTGGCTCAATCTGGAATTGTTTTCTGACTGTAACTGTATGATTTCAAGAAGAGACAGAGGATGTTGCCACTGGGAATAATCCTGTCCTTGTAATTAAAGCATTCCTGGAAAGTAAGTGTTTGTGTCTCCTGGGTATAATGGGAGACCTTTGTAGGCATCATCTTTGTAGGTGAGAGCTCTCACTTTACATTGGTGTTTTAAGCAGGGAGAAGGAGAGGGGTGCACTGTCTCTTTTCTCTAGGTTAAAATACAGTGTCATCTACCACTACATTATATCAAGACTATAATTTGGTAGATGTACACTTCAAGAACATTCACTGAATCTGACAGGAAGCTTTGGTAGACATATATGTATTTTCTTAGTCTAGATTTGATTTAGGAATGAGTTAAGCATAATGCTATTCAGTCATGCCATGACTTGCAGAAATCCTGTGTGGGAGCAAATGGGAATTTTCAAATTTCTAAGAACTTACAGTGGTAAATTTGGAGTGTTGCGGGAGTGTAAGTGATCTTGCAGCATCTTAGAGTTTTTTAGATGTTCATTCTGACCTTTAACACACAACCCGATCTTCCAAATCTGTTTTGGATCCGGGTCTAAGTGTCCTTCAGGTGTAGGTGTCAAATTAAGCCTCATGTCAGTTTCTAAGTGTCACGCTTCTGTAGAGCAAACAATTTCCAAATATAAATGTGAATTTATGCTAACATTTAATGATAGTGTAGAGTGGGTGCTTTAGAATTTATATTTCATTAAGTATTTTTCTTTTTTGACTATAATAAGGATGTTTTAGTGGTAAAAAGAATATACATATATATATATATATATATGATATTGGATGGAAAAACTTCGGAGTCGAATAAATCATTAGTAAGTTATCAGTTAAATGATGCTCATAATAGTGTCTCAGCAGGCAAAGTTAGTCCCACATTAGTCCCATGTAATTTTGACCTGTTCTGATACTACACTAAATTGGTATTACCCTTTTTATTGTAGATATTTTGGAAGCAACCAGACCTCCTTTTGTTTTTATGGTTTTATGCTTCATAAACTTCATTAAGATTGATCTGGTTTATAATAATATGTAATCAGGCTGCATTTAATGTGATTTTTTATGAAACTCACTTCAGACAAATATTTAAGCAAATACTTCCGTCTCACTAGCAGGCACTTCTCTTTTTCAGTCAACTACTTAAGGATGTAAGTAAGTTTGTGTCTTGTTGCCATGTGCTTGAATAGGGCTTGGTAATTTTGTAAAGCTGTGCTTGCGTATTTTGGGTAATAGCCACTGCTCAGTCAGGGCTTCTGTCTTGTTGCAAAGTCAAGTGCCTTGGCCTGAAACAGCTTCCATGTCTGTAAGTTTATGGGTTATCCAGTATTACTGAAAAACAAAAGAAATTTTGGAACAGATCTCCATTTTTGAGGGCCTTAAGGAAGATGACTTTTAAGACAAAGTGCGTTTCTGTGTTGCGTGGGGAATGGTATGGTTGTTCAGGCTTCTTGCTAACAGTTAATAATTACAAACAGGTTGTCAAAGTAAGTAAAGGGTAAGTAATGCAGGACTCTATCCAGCTCCCACATGGATCACTAGCCATCTGTGGACAAGCTCCTTACTCTACAGCAACCTACTTACGTTGCTGCTCTCTGTAGAAGGAAGAAAACAACTGCTAATGAGCCGCTGTCTCCTACTCTGTGTGGGAAAAGGCGGATGAGGAAGGAGGGAGGGAGAGGTTAAAATCTGAGCTCACTCCACCACTGCACTTCCCACAGCAGCTGAGTCACCCTGGAAGGGAAAGCGTGTTGCAGCACTGGAAAAGGCCTGGCATAGCTTATGGCCTGCTCTCCGTCTACAACTTGAAGAGCTCTGGTCTTCATCTGTTTTTCTCCACCAGGTTGTACTGCAGGGTACCATTCCTGCCCACAAAAAGTTAGAGAGACTCTCCTGGGCTTAGTGTGAATTGAATCAGGTCTGCAATAGCAAACTTATCTAAGTTAGGACATAATCAGTGCAATTATGAATCTGACTCTGACAACATGAGCATTAGGATTTTCACTGACATTTTTGAGGACCAGAGGTAGGCTAATGTGTTGTGCTTTTGAAAATCGCATCTTAAATTTCAACTGTTTTTAATATCAACATTGTGAAAAGATTGGAGCTGCCTTGAAAATAAATGTGTAGCTGGCACTTCATGGTGAGAGATGAAATTTTCAGATTTTAATTTGTGTTAAAATGGTTATAGTCGATGCAAAGATGGTAAAGTATGTGTTCAAAACTGTAAGAACATTGTTGCTCTGTTTTGACCTGGACTATTTTTGTGTTCAACCATTTTATCAGTTTAAGCAATCTCTAAGGAGAATTTTAATGTTCCAATTAAGCAATTACTTTAAATAACTCACAGCATTTTGAAATAAAGCTATCTCACTCCAAAAACCGCTGCTTGAGATCATCACTTAAATTTTTCCAAAGAATAGGAAAAGCTTTAATGAAAATAAGTTATTTTTTTTTCTTTTTCTTTTTTTTCCACCCTTACAGTCAGCCAGTTACCAGTTTTAAAATAAGCTGCAGGGATAAATGTGCAATTTGGGCATTATATGTGAGGTGAACTCAATTGGAAACATTGTTATTCAGTTGTTCTGTCTTATTTGACAGTTTATGTAGAGACAGATAGTAATGCATTTGTTTGGTTGTTTGGTTGTGGGGTTTTTTTTTTGGCCTGCTGAACATTTAGAACAATTTTAAAAGAAAACAAAAGATCTGACCAAATATAAGGTATCTCTGTTGTAGCATTCAAATTACGAAAAACTCTCTTGACTCTTATTAAAGGCACTTGTGTGATCACAGTGCCAAAAGTTTAGTCCTATATGTTTAATAAAGTACTGAGCTTTGCCAAGAGGTTAGCTTTTAGTGCATAGCCATACAAAGAAGTTACTGCTCTCATTTATGATGTTATAACAGTTTAGGAATCAATAAACAGTTTTCTGCAGTCTCAAAGGCAACCTTAAGTGGAGGACAGAAATAAATAGAAATAAAAAACTGGTTAGCTGAAAACTTTCTATTTTGGCAAAATTTAATTCAGTCTGTATTTTGCGTTGTTATGCCCTTGACAGTTTACACTGATCAGCCAATAAGTGCCACAGTCTTGTAAAATTCAGGGTCTTTGTTAGGTAAATTACATGTGCCTTTTTCTTCTCCTTGCCTTGTTTTAGAAGTATCTTTGCATCTATTTCCTCTGTATTTCAAATAGTTTTTCAGTGTTGTAGGAGAAATGGTATCCAACAATTTTGCTTAACATGGAAGATAGTTCTGCTTTCTAGAGCTACTTTCCGTTTTAAAACCATGGAGTTTCCATTGTGAATCTTCAGCTTTATCTTTTCCCAACAAGATATTTGTAGCTGGTTTGGGAAAGTAGTTCTTTGAATATTTGAGAATGACTAGGATGAAAAATAATGTCATGATTTCAAAGATTTCTTCGTTGGAAAAAATGTAAATTTGACTGGATAACTGAAGACTTAAGTGGTATTCATGTGCAAAGAGATAGAATTAAGGTTGCCTGTACAACCTTTAATTTCAATATCTTGGCCTTTTATATTTGACCATACATCATAAAACTTCTAATGATTTTTCAGTAGTTATGTAATAATTTGGCTGTCAGGCTCTCTAAATAAGCATATAAATCAGCAGTATTTACCTGATGTAATTTTTTTCTTCAGCTTACCATGGATACAGTCCTATGATGGAATGCCCACAAGGCTACAAGAGGATCAATGCTACATTTTGTCAAGGTACGATAGTGCCCATAATGGATTGTGTGTATTTTGTGTACCAGTTTTCTGTGACAGATTCTTTGATATTTATGACTTAGATGAATTGATCCAGTCCACTGAATTGTATTTGGGAAAAAAAAGTTGAGGCTACTTTTAAGTTTTTCTAAATATTGGCAACTCCACAGAGTTGGTTTTTTGCTCCAGGGCAAAAAAAAACTTTAAAAACTTTTATGTATATTCTCATTTTCTTTGATGATGTATCAAGATGACTTCATAAGGATTCATTTACTTTGTTTTTTAGTAATATGTTATTCTGACAGTCCTGCAGAAAACTAGCAATAGAGAATAATTTCTATAATCATGAAAGAAAAGAGTAATAAGAGAACAATTCTTTCGGACTTAAGAGGTTTAACACAACAGTACTGAGAACAGCCAGATAATGTCACTGGCAAGTGGAAATGAAAAAACCTGTGGACCTGGCTGCCATGTAAAGCAGTGACCCATGTACTTCAAGGATGTGCATAGTGCAGGTGAGGACGTATAGAGTTAGGTACTGTGTAAGTTGTTACTCCAAGATGATGCTCTATATCTCCTGGCTGTAAGCACAGAAGTTATCCAAACATATGGGGTTGTGGGATCTGCATGATCATGCAGCTACACAGGAAGGCTTGGGGCATTTAGATTCTCCTGGCCTACGGCATCTCTGACAAAGCCAAACAGATGCCCATAAACACATGCTCATTCTTTCTGTGTATCTTGGAGTATTGAACAGTTCCAGATGAGGATGTAGGAAAAAACTTAATTGCTTGTCTGACTTATTTGGCACAGCTCAAATAAACAAGAGAAAGGATCTCTGAGAAGATGGAAACAATCCTGCAGTGGTACTCTGGAGAGAGATTTGGGAAGGAGGGGAAGAATTAGTTCAAGTGAGGCTGATGACGCTGACCTGTGGTCAGGTTTGTTAGTCATTGTTGACACTGCAAGGGTAAGAGAGGTCCCAACAAATAGTAGCAGTGGTGGAGGGAAAGAGAAAAGAAAAGAGTAATTGGTATTAAAGGATATATGTAGGCACTTTGGAGACAAAGTTGATTTTATTTAACTGAAAACTTTCAGTTAGCACATCAGTGAAGGAACGTGCAGCAGCCAGCCACATAGAGAAGTGATTTTACCAACCGAAAAAATGCAGTTTGTAGAGCACTAAACACAAACTTCCCACCGCTTCCACTGCTGAGGGAGATGTGAGCTGCTATCTGACGGTATAGGCACTTGATCCTATCTGCTGCTTGGTTCTCTAGCTAGTGGTTTCCCAGCTGGCAGAGCAGGGGCATTGGGTTGGGTCAAAATAGTAAAAAAATAAAAGGAGGAGACCTGCAAATTGCATTGCAAGAGCTTGTTGCCTGATCTGCAGTGAAAGACTGTAGAGTCTGCTTACTATTAATAAATAAAAGGAATTGGGAGATGTTGGTGGCCACTTACCTATGAAGGCCAAAAGTGAAAAGGTGAAGGAGGTAAGTGCAGATGGGCCACCTTTTCACACCTCAAATTAAAACCACAGGTGGTGCATATATTTCAGCAACATGTTTCCAGTAATTTTGAAAGAGATTGTCTCATTCTGCATAGTAGTTATGAGGTTTTTCAGAATTTGCAAAAGAGAGGATTTCCAACGTGGAGCACAGAAAGTGTCTGGAATATGCCATGATGCATTAGTACAATCGCACATCCTTCTGAACATGGTCCAGGAGAGAAAAGAGCTTTTGATACCTCCAGTAGTTGTGTGCAAACCCCACTGTATGCACAATGGTTTCCTAGACAGCAGCAATTCAGCAGACATTAAAAGGCGAGTGGGGCATTGTTTCAAGGGGTTATACCTAGGTGTTGGCAAACCTGTTTTGATGGAAACTAAGATCCTTAATCAGGGGCTATAGACTGTTTAAAAAGGGTCTGGTGCCTGTAAAGGTTGCCAGAAGTAGGCCAGGAAGTTTTTGCTGAGCAGTGACAGACTGATAGGGAGAGCGAACACGTCTCTGGGTAGGAGCAAAGTCCTGCCGTGGTAGTGTGCAGAAATAGATCTGTACCTTGTAGGCTGGTCAATGGTTATTGTACTAGGTTTTGATAGGTTTTTCTCCTGCCGTGTTTTTGTACTGCATAACTAATACTGCAAGAAGTATGGGGCTTTAAATAGTTTATTACTGCTATCATTATCCCAGAAGAGAGAGCTGTATACTCGAAATATAGGTTGTGGTTGATACATGGGTAGTTTTAACCTAGAGTTTAATCAGACAATGGGAGTCAGATTATCCCACCAGGAAGCAAACTGTTGATGAATTGAGGATGGTGACAATCTCTTAACTTTCTGGATGGGACAGAGATGCTGACTGCTAGAGGTTCCCCTTATTGCCTTATTGAGGCTTGGGTGGTTTGCCTGTAATTTACTCATCAACATGCTCCAAAAAGGAGGTACAAGTAAGAAAGGAACTGGGAGAAGGAATACTCATGAAACAAGCCAGGACGAAACTTAGTCCTAATGAACCAAGTAACAAGATTACCAGTTTCTTTCAGGGGGTCATGATTTTGACCTCTGAACAGTCATCAGGAAAGCTAGTTTCACATGTGAAAGCTGCTGGCAGGGTGTACTTCAGTCCTGAAATGGTCATTAGCAAGTGCTTCTTAATGGGTCAGGCAAAAGTGTCCTGTTTGTGTTCATCTGAAGCAGATGTACTTTTCTAGAAGAGAAGAGGGCAGGGCTAGTGAAGAAACAGCTGTCCATATCACAAACAGGGAGCAAAGCAACAGCAATAGCTGTTAAAACTGTTCAAGATGCTGGTGGGGCAGTATTCATATTCTGGTCATAATCATTACAATTAAATTGGAAAGTAGCAGCACTACACATCCATGTACAAGTATACATTTTAATTAGATTATTATTTGCTGAAAGGGTGCGCATGCTGTGTCCATGCTCAGAAAGAGACGGCATTGCCAGACCAAATAGTAATGGGGATATATTTCTGACTCCTTGTCTGCAGCTAAAAGAGATTGCTGTTTTCACCTAGATATCGTCCAGCTTTCATTGCCTTTGAAAACTCAGGCCTAAAACCCTAATTAACCTTTTGTTCTACATTGTTTTTGCAGTGAAAAGCCTCCTTAGTTTACAAAGCCTATGTAGTATTAGTGTGATTAATAACCAGATCCTGATATTTTTCCCTTCAAGTGAGTGAACTAATGTAATGAAACATTCTTTTCTCTAATGTGTATGTAGGACAACAAAGAAC